>NC_086359.1:16548476-17877976 GCF_036324505.1 Eleginops maclovinus | reverse complement strand
GTATTGGCAATGTATTAAAAATAAAACATCCTCGTCATCATATAATGAACATTTCCAAGAAGTTATGGTATGGCATGTTTAACATAAAGTCTAAGTTGATTTAGTTGTCCTATTTTTCCTAGAGAAAGTATACAATTTTGAGAAGCATTGAATGTTATGTTTGCATCACGACAACAGCATGCTTTATTCCATTATTAAAAGAGGGTATAAATCCATGTTGGCATCAGCAATGGACCAAAATGAGCTGGAAAATATTGTAAACAATCCAATATTCTATGTCCCTACCTAAACGATAACTCACAATATGGCAAATTTAGATAACAACACATTCACATCAAGCAGCTATCAATGCAAGACTAGTCAATACCTATAAAGCTAACTTAAGGAGCCACATAGAAAAACCAATATCCATCCATTCATTTCCAACCCATATTTGTTAATATTCAGGGTCACGTTGTGCTGGGGAATGCTTAAAGCAAACCGTCTGGTTGGGTGGTCTTGTCCATCACAGGGCAAACGGACTGACAGGACCTTCTTCCTGTTATTTGAGACCAACCACTGAGTTAGAACCACAGCTTAAATCAACCCATTTATATTCTGTTGTCCGACAGCACGAGTCTAACTCTACATTAGCCACAGTGGGGACTGCTTAATGGGACAACCAATTAGAAGATTTATAAGTATTTTCCTCTGCCAGGTTTGTTGTGGATCCACATAAATGTTACTTACTCAAGAAAAGAGGTTTTTAAAAGCACGTTAAAAAACATAATGTATGCTAACAGTTTGTTGTGTTGGCGCCAGCTAATGGAATGCTTTCTGTCAACAAACCTCTTAACACTATAGACAGTCACATCAATTTTACTTACATTTATTGCTTTATTTCTGTTGCTGTGGTAGCAGCCATTCATCACGTTTGCCTCTGCAATGTCAATGATTTGTCACCGTCAAAGGCAAATAGACAAGAGACTGTGTAACATCATTTTCATTTTTTTATAGTTTATGTATTTATTTGCAGTATGAAGGACCAAAAAGTATTTTTAAACACCTCAACAATACTTCTCTAGTTTTGCCTTTGCATGCACATAATGCAAAAAAGATGACCTTTCACCATTGATAATATAATGTGCTCATAAACCATGAAACAGACGAGTGTTGTGTCTGTAAACAAGCAGTGCCACTTCTCCAACCCTAACCCTAATTAAAGGTAGAATTTTAAAAAGAGCATCAAAAATGTTCACACGGCCGAATAAATGAAACAGATTATGTTAACCATGCACACAAATGATGATGTTTATCCTTATCTGGAAAGTCAGAATCATTCTCATGACATTAGCCAAGGATTTACCATCAAACAGCTGGGTTAGAATCTAAATAACACACATGGTAATATCACAGTGTAGCCTTTAAGGAGGAACAAGAAAAGGGAATTCTACGTAGCAGTTGCTGTTCCACACCCACTGACACAACATGTTTGATGATGTCAGTGTTTGATGGAACGTGTTAATGAAAAAGCTAATGAGATGTAATGACTCCTCAGCTCCTGTCTGTGGAAGTAAATATGGGAGCCTGAGTGTAGTAACATGGCGTGTGTTGCAGCCAGTAAGAACCCTCCACTAATCAACTTTCCTTCCAACGACCAAAATCAAATTATACTTAATTTCAGTCGAGCCAATCACATCGGTCACACTCTCAAAATGTGTGTGCATAACGTTTCCTGTTTAAAAAACATTGGAAAACAGGTTGTGATAGCAGAAAACAATATATTAACCCCTTTATTATTCCTTATTACTAGAGATACAACTAAGGCTGCAACTAACAAATAATTTCACATTTGTTAATCAAATGTCTGATCTTGTGAAAAAATGATCATGAATGTATGACAAAGTCCAATGTGACGTCTTATTTGGTCAGTCCTAATCCACAGAACGTTCAATTTAATGTGATATAAAACAGAGAAAAGTAAGAAATGTGCTATATTTGAGAGCCTAAAACAGCCTTTTATGACATATTTGCATGAGAAATTACTTTTACCACCAGCATTTTATCATATTCCAGAATATTCTTTTGTTGATCAACTAATGAATGAGAGATCTTATCGTTGTAGCTTTAGATATGATTCAACATTTCTGTCTGTTATTTATCCATTATTGACATGGTAGATGGACTGTTTTGCCATCCTAAATAAAGTAAACATATCTTTTCCCAAACATACTGCTGCTGTGGCTGTAGCAGAATTGAAATGCATTATTTATGCCTAAGAATTCATTGTGGCAATTGCTTTAATGGAACTTTTTACTCTCCCTTTTCTCCTCTCCAGGGTCTCGTCTTCGCCAGGAAGACTTCCCTCCCCGCATTGTGGAGCACCCCTCTGACCTCATTGTGTCCAAAGGGGAACCAGCCACTCTCAACTGTAAGGCCGAGGGCCGCCCGACCCCAACGGTGGAATGGTACAAAGACGGCGAGCGCGTTGAGACGGACCGCGACAACCCCCGGTCCCACCGCATGCTGCTGCCCAGCGGCTCCCTTTTCTTCCTACGTATCATCCACGGGCGACGGAGCAAGCCTGACGATGGCAGCTACGTGTGCATGGCCCGAAACTATCTGGGAGAGGCTGTAAGCCGGAACGCATCTCTAGAAGTAGCATGTAAGTTCCTATCAAAACTCTCTGGGTGCATAGGTACTAACCTGGGGAAGGAAATCTCAGTGTTGCATGAAGATAAAATGAAATTGCTGTGCTGGATGTATTGAGGCTGGTAACCTTTTGGGGGTATATAAAAAAGGTATGTTAAATTAACCATAACATTTTGGTGGTTGTTGTGCCGAGAGATCCATATACAAGATGTCATCTCCCATAATATCAGCAACGTCACCTTTCCACCCAGTGTGTGTGCGCTCAGCCGTGTGCATAACTCGTTGCACATATGTGTGTGAATATGTTTTCCGACTGCTAGTGAGACCTGTTTGGATGACCTGTTTGGGTAATGTATGGGCAAGAGCTGTGAATGGCTCCGGGGGTCAGGAGAGAAAACGGGGGCAGGATTTTAACCTAGCTGACTCCCGCTCACTGTTTGGGTTTGGAAACATGCAGCCTGCTCCCAGCCAGCTCGCTCCCTGTGTGGGAGAGAGGCGCTCTGGGCTATTCACATTTCCATTATGTGCTAAACTGAGCTGATTTCTTGCCATGAACAAGATGCACACACGCTCGGACGCACACACACATAGACTTGCATGCTCGCATAAACACCCACACTGTCTCTCCTGCTCTCTGTTTCTCACTTGTATGAAGTAAGGAATTCCAGTGTATTTGCAATTTGTTTATTCCCCCAAAAATTCACCCGCCCTGTTATTTTTTTATACATGCCTTTTTTGGATCATAAAATATGAGGGTTGTTTGACCTAATGGCTCGACTATGATGTTTCCTGGAGTACATCACCCACTCTTGGCTTTATGGGGGAATGGGAAGAAAGAAAATTTTGAGATAAGAGCCTGTAGGGACAACGTCGAGGCATTATCTGAGATCTTAGTGTCGTTTTGTGCACCACATGCTCTCTTTCTCTTATTGGCTTCTCCACATTAGACACTTGCATTCCTTTTGTCTTTTCTATTGTGCTGTATCCTCTCATTTCTCACAAATCAATATAACCATCCTGGAAATACTAATGCTTAAGAAGATGCTTGGAAATAAAATAAATGTGTGTGAGTAAGGATTTAGCATTGGCTTCTACAGATAAAATGGAACACTGTGGTGTTTGAAATTCCAGTTGATTGCTCTCTAGTCCTAACGCTTTACTATAACAGTATCCCTGTCTCTCTGTATCAGAATTTACACTGTACTATATGTCACATTTACATTGCACAGCACAGTTGTATCTTAAGATAGTGACTGACTCCCTCTCTCATAAAGAAACCAGAGACCCAAAACTGTCTTTATGGTGTCAAGAGACAATGTTATAGCCGCTCGGCTGATTCCCTTGACTGAATAGAGACCGACTTTATGAACACAATGACTGTGTCAGGGTGATTTTGTGGGGATTTTCTGATCCTCCTTTAAATACGATAAAGCTAATTTGTATTTCCACGGCTCAAACGGTCATTCTGAATTCATTTTCCCAGCTAAATGTCGCATTGGTTGTATAGGAGTTTCACCTGTTATTGTTTTTTAATTTCTATTGTTTGAAGGGAGGTTGCCAGTAACAGCAGCAAACAAATACCATCATACAGAGGTTGAATGTACATACCATGTTTTTTCAGTTTCACTCCACAGGAGCTTTCACATTAGTCTTGAATGGTGTTTTGCAGACATATTGAATTATTCCTGGAGCCATGTTTAGGTCTCTGCGTGAATGTTTTTTTGCTGTTTTAATTGAAGCAGTTCCATCTTAGGGTGTGGGGGCGGTTTGAGGGATTAGTGTTTGCACAGTGGAGTGCACGTCATACTTCAATGAGTCTCCTGGCTACTATATGACCAAGCAGATCAACCTAATACACTTAAATACACCATTTCAAATATATGTTAAATGTCAGGCAATGCTTTTTTATTCTGTGGGATTTTAAATTGCCTGATTGTGACAGCAACAAACTGGTAAAACAATTGAAAAGCCTGTAGTACGTACCTGCTACTCAATAAGAGAAACCTTGCTCAGAACACAAAAAAGATGATTATTTACAATAAGACCATTTGTTTTTCTACTTCAAGTTTACGAAAATGTTATTATTACATTTATACAAATTATACAAATGAGGAATGATCGGATGGTCACCAGAGAATGTAGGAAAACTAATGTTTTTGTTAAATCAAAACTAGAATGGCTTTTATTTTAAGTATAGTCCAAACAAGACATGTCATGAAAGCAAACAGCACAAACAACTGAGCAGTGCATGACATTGTTTTTGCTTTTCCTGTCCTGTCTTGCCTTGAATCCCAATTGCTCTATATAAATATATATTTTGACTTTCGATTCCTAGTTTCAGAAGTTATCCGGATGTCTTGCTCACAGCTTCACCCACAAATAAGGTTATTTCAGTCTTGTTCTCCACTCTAAATAACGGCCACTAACGTATTTTGTCCTAAGCTGTCTCCTCTTGTGCAGACAATGTCAGTAGTTTGTTTTTCTCTGGTGTTCTCTCACATAAAAAAAACAGTCTGTCCAAGGCGGACTCTAGTCTTCTTTGTGTAATTCAGGACAACATGGCTACAGGGATGCATAATCGCATGACTCCTTCAGGGGGCTGCAGGATCCTGCCAGCATTGCTGCAGCCAAAGTTGTCATGCGATGCTGCGGGTGCGAGCGGACGGGTAGATGAAAGTGCTGTGGGGATGCTCTGACAGCGAGCCCTGCTCCAAATGCTCCCTCAGAGTCCACACACATCCTCCATTTTTTGTAATGGGCTGTACCATTGTATCTCAACCAGTGGCTTAGAAAATGTAGGGGCGGGGGGGGGGGTGGGGTGGGCTGTTCCCCTGGGCACGTTTGTGCTGTACAAGCTCAATTTTGGTGGTTCGTCATGCATTTTATTAGCGTCAGTCTGACTGATATTTGAAGGGGGCATTATTCATTCCATGAAAAGCAAAACACTTGAGCTGTTTAAGATGCTAGCAAAGCCTAAAATATGCAAATGATGTAGATGTGACGGAAATCTACATCTGGCAGCCTGGCAAAAACAAATCATATAAATCATAACAGTTGTTTGTCTAAAACATTAACCAAGCCATGCTAAAAAACACTTTGTTTTGCCATGCACGTTGCATAGTAGATTTTGTGACACAAAATCAAAAATCAATAGACAGTATTCTACAAAATCATTTTAAATGTCTGGTGTTGGGAGAAGAACGGATAACATGCAAAACAACTGTTCATTATATCTGAGGAAATATTTAAGCTTTCCACACCATTTATGTTGTTTTACTTATTAGCATATTATTTGTTTTGTTTTTTTATAAATCTTTTTATTAGATTTTTCGTTCATATACAACAATACTTGACACATACAATGTTTCCAGGTAGACTTGTTAAGAGGTAGTAAGGCGGTTTGTCTTACAGTGTAAGCTGAAAACAACAACCAATTTAACCTAAGCCAGAACGGCTTCTATGACTGAACCTTAGTTACCCATTATCCCTTCCCACCCACTGTTAGGACAAGAAAAGAAAGTAAAACACAGAAAAAGGAGAAAGACAAAAAGCAAAAACAAAAAACAAGAAAAAGAAGGGGGTGAATAGTAGTTCTATCTAAATATTCAATGAAGGGCTGACAGGTTTTGTTGAAAACATTACCAGAACCCGCAAGTGAGAATCTAACCTTCTCAAGTTTGATATGAGTTAGGACCTCCCTAAGCCAGCTATTGTGTGAAGGGGGGGAGAACATGTTTCCACTTAAACAAAATAAGGCGTCTGGCCAATAGGGTTGTAAAGGCCAATACCCGGTGCTTTGTCACAGGGAGAATAGGTGCTGTAAGTGGGGGGGAACCAAACAGGGCCATGCAAGGCTCAGGAATAAGATCCATCTCAAGCACCATTGCAAGTGTATCAAAAATTTGGCGCCAGAAGCCGGTAAGGTTCGGACAGGACCAAAACATGTGTGTGTGGTTGGCAGGTGATTGTTTACACCTATTACAACATATCGGTAAGTATTTTAAAGCTTTGCTCTCTTGAGGTTCTGTGTAAAAGTTATGCATGTTATTTTCAATTTTAAGTCCAATTTTAGGCAACTGTTAACATAAAATGAACACTTTTTTATTCTATCTGCACTTCTTGCTAAATATTATAGCATACTGTCAATATTTTATAGAAACCTGTATTTACTAGGAAAGTGCTTTGTATCAACACATATCTTCAGTTGAAAATGACTGAACTTCAGTAAGAAACTACTTTTTTGTATTGCAATAAGAAAGATGACCCTGGGGAGTTAACACATGTATCCAAGGCCAGTAAGAGAACTTGGACTCCATAAGCTGAAAACACATCACTGGAGGCAACAATCTGGAGCATTTTTCACCCTTGTGAAATTCCATTTCCTGTACCGGGTACATATTTGACACAAATGATAACATCAGCCATTTCATAGAGAAACACATTTGTGTCTGTTTATTATTAGACAGCCTTTTATGTATGTTTTGCTTGACACATATTGTGCTTCTGGTATACTGTATGTAGCATGTAACTAGCTTTTCACATCTGAGTATGTCATTTTAATAATCAACAGTCACTTGCTGTCAATGTGTACAATCACACACGGCCAACCGCAGAGCCAGCTTTTCACATCTTCAGTGTGTTTATTCAGACGCCTGCAGCTGAGCACTACTTCAGAGCCACGTCAACAAAACAACTGTGCGACCTCCAGGCCACCAGCGGACTGGCACTAATCATCAGAGTGAGTGGCTGCTGATGGAATTAGAACAGCTCCCACAAACTATTAGGAAGGGACAGAAAGACGTAATAAACAGTGATGTGTTGAAAGGAGTGTGGGTGGAAGGGTGTTCATTAGTACAGAACTCAAGTGAACTCAAGTGAATTAAAAGTATAGTCACTCAGCCAGACCATCATCAATTAAATCCTCCCGGTGACAGGCAGCCATCAAACTAAGCCTCAGTGCCAGATAAATCTAGCGTCTGTGTCGTGTTTTTTAATGCACTATGGTAATTATTTTGATGAGAGATGAAACATGCGGGACATTTATTTGAAATGTTAAAAGAGAGAGTGGATTAATGCTTGGACTCATTCTTTGTTTGGACTCTGAGTCGATATCTATAGAAAGAAGACTGACTGTTAGGCATTTGGCTCTCAAACTAGTTCTTGCCCTGCAAAATGGAGGTAATTCAGTTTGTGTGCATGTAAATGGCCTACAGAGGCTATCATCAATATATCTAATGGTAATCTGTAAAAATAAAAGTTGTTAATATAGTCCAACCAACAGACCAACATGAACATACATGTTTTATTTTGTTGGTGAATTTACCCTTTACCAGGGTTGTAACTACTTAAATTGATGCTATCAGCTTGTTTCACTGGAAGCAATGTTTGTTTTTCCTCCATGCAACCAATATATTGCCAGCTTTGCCGAGTTTCATGTTGACCTTTTGCCTAGTAACTAACAAATTGAATGTTATCTACCTACAACTCACACATTCTGCCACCAGTCTCACTTTTGAATTCAATTTTCAAAGGTCACCTGAAATTACAAACGGAATAGAAAAACAGTTGAGAGTTAGTCAGGTATACACATTTCATTTAGTTGACACGTTTATCCAAAGCGACTGACTTTTATCTCATTAATTAGATTAGATAGAAAGTTATCAGACCTATTTTGCAATATATAGGCTATGACTAACAACATGAGATTGTTTCCTCCCTCTCATTTTCACACGTTTCACTAATCAAAACAAACAGCACAATAACGAGCCATGCATGAGAGTCCTGATGCTCTTTCAAATGAATCCGTAATTTGGAAGCTGTGCTCGCAAATCAACTGTGCTCCCAAAATCCCTTTTGTGAAAGAAGAAGGACTCAGATCATTTAGAAGAAAAGAAACATACTTATAATAATTAAATGACACTGTAATGTATTATCAACAACATTTAGCTAAAATATCAAATATATATTTATGCAGAATGGATACTTTTATATTATTAAATATTATAATTAGTGTCATTATTATTATTATTATCATCACTCGTTTGAAGATTTTCATACTGTAATATGTAAATTTGGGATACTCTATCAGATCATGTGTGCTTGTATGTAAGGTATACTAAATCTGGTAGATAAATATAGTGCATTAAGAGGAAAATATTTCCCTTTGAGATTTAGTTGAGTAGAAATGCTTGAAAGTAGCAGTACCGGTAATCAAAAATACTCAAATACTCACTTAAAGTAATAGTATGTTAACCAACTCTGAGTAATCCCAAATGCAAACACGAGAGCCTCTTAGGGTCAACAATTCACATCTCTTGAAATGTGAAAATGTACCAGTTGATGATAACATATGCTCACAAAATGTGCACCAAATGGGAAATACCTTGTCTTTAGTAACTTTCAAATAAACTCTTAGGCAAAGTTGTACCGATGTTGTGTACTGCTTTAAAAAATAGTCAACACTATTTACCATATGAAAAATACCCATGATGAAAGGAGCGAAATGTGAATATACAGTGTTATTATTAATATATTCAATTTAGGCCATAAAGGTTATTTAAATGTGACCTTATATTGTGCAGTGTCTCATCCCTGTTTAGAAATCATCCGCGCCCTCATTCCCTGACTCCTTGTCACTGTGTTCTCTTCAGTGATGGGCATTCCTTTGAGCCATTCAGCGCTGTAGACTACGCAGTAAACAACATTAGCCTAATTGGCGTAATTTGAGAGTCAAAGCCATGCTTTCTCCAGGCATGAAATAGTATTCTCTACCAAAGTACATCACATGGAAGGAATTATTTATCTCCACCTCCATATTTGTGCTTTAATATGGCGTGCAGCCTGTGCATAGTGGATTAGGAAGTATTTGTGTTTGGTCAGGCATTGGGTTTTGGTTGGCAGTCCGGTTGTGGTCAGCCATTAACATATTAAGCACCTAGTGGTGGGATTCTAAAAATGTAGCACACCAGTAAGGTTCAGTGGGGTTTTCATTGGGAGGCACTCTCTGGTGTTTTGGAAAGTGGCAAGTTGCCATCAATCATGCATTTCACTCTTACCCATTGACAACATCCAAAGTTAGTGCCTGCCAGCCCTGTGTGTTCCCAGGCAGATTGTCAATGTTTTTCTCTGAGTAGATAGGTTGGCCACATTGCACCATCTGTTGCCGGTCCAACAGCCCTCCTGTGTACTTATCCCCTGTTTGCCTTTCTCTGCTTTGCAAAACCAGCTTAACGAGAGCAGTTTTTTTTTCAACCAGGCGGACTCATAACGTATCTTTCCCAGCTGTTGAGGTGTTGAGGATGTATGAGTCTTGTTGCTCCCTTAACCATCATAAGACACCTTGTGCAAGACATAAATTGGTTGACTTAAAATAATAATTTATAGGAATTTCATTGGAAAAACACATTTCATCAATCCACACTCCAAGACTACAAAGTGAAGCCAATGTGAAAGAGCCTTTCACTTGCAACTTTTTCTAAAGGCCAGCAAGAGGTGAATCCACTGAAAAAAAAGTTGGATTGTGTAGAAGTCTATGAGGATATTTCCTGAATAAATATTTTCCTATCAAATGTATAAATGATGCTAGTTTAAAGGCTTTTGCATTACAACATAATGTTCATTTTGCAAATAACCCTCCTATTTTGAGTTAAATAGAACATAAAGCAGAGTATTTGTTTGGACACTCAAGATGTGTAAAAAGTTCTAAATACCTATATTCTTAAATAGCCTTAGGTGGTGGTTGCACTGGATAGAAAATCATATTCCACCTTATATAGATATATTTGATCCCAATCTTATTGAGGCAGTTTGTGCAGATGGGGCACATTGCTGGGCAGTACATAATCCGTTATCATTGCCTTGTGTGCCATCGAGCTGCACATAACTATTTACAGTAGAAATGTTAAGGCAATGGAAAACACAACAACACAAATCTACAAAGTTACCCGAAGGTTTAAGTGCCCTGCTAATGTTCCTTTTAGCTTGACGTGTGTTGTTAATGTCACAGCAAGTTGTGTCCGTTTAATCAGATTCCGTAGCTCCGGGTGGTCAGTAATAACCACTACTAGCCTTTTTCTGCATATCCGTTTGACAGAGCAGTAGAGGAGGACTCCCCCTGAGCTCTTACGATTAGGCGGCAGAAAAAAAGCTGCAGAGCTTTTATCTGTGTTAAGTTGAACTTTTTCCAACCCAGGGCACTAGGACACACGGAAAGCTTAAAAGCCTTTGAAATTAATCATAGTAATGTGCAGCCAGTGCTAAAAACATTTAGGTTGATTTCACAAAGAAACTACATTTGCCTTGTTATTTTCAGCGTGCTGTTGTCACAATATCTCTAATCCTGATGTAATATAGCCTAGTGTTCTGGGATGAATACAAACATGACGTATGACGATTTTGCTTCCCCTTTGCTGACTTCCCTGAAAATGTTGGGAAGGTTTGAGTTGAACGGTCCTAGAACACTAGGCTGCTTACAACAAGGTCACACAGGAAGACAAATGAATGTATTATGATAATGTATGATTGATTACCGTCTTTGTTCTCATTCATAGTATAAATCCATCTAGTAATGGACTTTTTGTTGCTGTCCAGTGCAGTGTTTGATAATAATCGCATATTTACCTCTGATATGGCGGTAAATGACCAAACGTCTCTTTTAGTTCAGCATTTGTTATTTGCTCTTACTGTAAGACACTAATATAACCATAACAGTGCAAGGAGATGCATTTTCCTCCATTTAAGGTGGTCTTTGGCAGTGCAAATACAGAGGTGGCCAGAGCAGGCAACTGGAACTAATGAATGCATTTATTTTGGCTGAAGACGATGAAACAAGGGGCTAGCATCTGGTGCTAACTGGACCATGCTCACTCCTTAGAGGTCTGTGCATTACGAGGTTCGGTAAGTTAGCTAAGGGCTAGCATCTGGTGTTAATTGGACCATGCAAACACCTTTAAGAGCTCTGGTGCACTTTCTTACAGTTGGTTGGAAGAAACATATGCCTGGTGTGAAGAAGCATGCTAACTGGATTTAAACGATTTAAAGCTTGATGTACCTTTTTCTTAATTTTCTTCAGGAAGCTTTCAGATTCATGTCTTATTTTAAGATACATTGTTATATGTTAGGGTGAATTAGGGGTGTTTGATGCCTATATTGTTCTATTTCGGACGACATTGTCATATAACTGTACATTCTATTGTAATGTTTGGCCATTATGTATCAGTGAGCGACGGAATTGGACTGCATTATATTCTTATCAAAGTCAAAGTCCACTTTATTCTCAACATTTCCACATGTGTTATACATACACAAAATTGAAATACCGTTTCTGGCAGTCCCACAATGCAAATATAAACAAGCACATATAACATAAAAAGATAAGAGCCTAGAAAAAAAAGGGGGAGCAAAAAGGGGAAAAAAAAGGGGGAGTAAAAAGGGGCAGTCTTCCCCCGCTCATGTTACCATGGGTCAGACCAGAAATGATAACCTGGGTAGGATGTAGTTGAGTTCAACACAACCCTTAAATATGACTTCAATAATAAACGGATATTAGAATATACTCATTTTGTGACAACATAGGCATAAAACTAAACTATATGTGCTCTGTAAAGACTTTGAAGTGCTATTGTATCGTATGAAATTAGATTGACAGGTAGACCTAATAAAATGGCCTCATTATTATATCCTGGTAAATGGTTTTAGGTGGAAATCCAATCTTTGGTAATGCTTTGGCAATGGGCATATTGACTTTAATTAAAATGTAATCAAAATTGTCTCCATTTGGCTAACAGCTTTTCATATGTCTCTATAATAATTCCGAGTAATCAGCATCTCTACTTCAAGTAATATACATATTGAATTGTTCAATTTTACTATCAATAATATACCGATTGACCATTACATTTCTTCCACCATCAGATAATTTTCTCTAAGGAAGTTTTAACAAAGCCAATTTGTTAATCAGCATTTTTCCATGACAAAACGCAGAGTGCTGACTCAATCAAATCTATTGAAGCTAAATATGTAATTAAATTAAATCATCTGGCTCAATGTTGTGCTCAGTCCATTTGAGTTTTTTTAATTTGCCCTCATAGAAATTATTCAACCTTCCTGGATATGCTATTTTATTAAATGCATCATCAAGTTTATGCTAATTATTTCAAAAGACATAGGGATGGGGCCTGCTGAAAGGTTATTAAATCAAAGATGCGTAGCTATGACTTGGCTGTATTCACTGTAATGTCTGATCTAATGATGGTAGCAGTCAGTGCCACCCATTAGTATAACAGTGCCTGTGTTCAGGAAGTCATTGGTGGAACTCTGCTAAGGGACATATTGGGTCAAGCTACTACCACGCAACTGTCATAGCCTGTGACTGAGGATCGTTGTTATGAATAAACCAGATATTCTTGTCTGCCTGAGGTGTCCACAGTGAAAATGGTCTGGCAAAACAGTGTACAAAGGTGCAACTGCCAATTCGTCAGAAAGATAGGAAGAAAAAAGATGTTCCTGTCAACGTGGCCTTGAGTTTAAATGCTTAAGTTGCTAAGTTGTTTTGAAAAAAACTCTGGTAAATTCAAAACCCTTACATCTCTCAGTCCATGCCTCTTCCTAAAATGTGTTTATTTTTCATCTTGGTGATAAATAAATCTACTGGTAGAAGGATAGAAAAGAAAAAAGGCACACACATTTATACTTTGACTTGCTAAGGGGTCATCTCGGTACTTTCAAACCACGGCAATGCAACATTTTTATACCGTTTGTTAAGTCAAAACATATTTTTGATTGTGAAATTGAACACAACTTTAGCTTACAGTAGGCTATAGCTTATTTATCTTACAGACAGCTTAAACAATACATAATTCTTCTTTGTTTTTATGTTATTCTTCTACATTGATTACGTATTTTAATATGTTCGTGATTTTGGGTTAGAAAATATAGTTGTCTCATTCTTTCTGCGATTGAATAAATGCCAATTGAAGATGTATACCTTCTTTAACTTCATTTTTAAATATAAGATCTTGCCAAGGCCTAAAAAAATAGCAACTTTTATTGATGACCTGATTGCGATTGCTGACGCTGTTGCATCACATATAATGCTATACATATAAAAACATGTGGTCATTTCATTTTGAGCGTACAAGTTTTGGCTAGCACTTGGCAAACACAATCCATATTCAATGAAAGATCACAGAATGATTCATTGCACGCTGCTGTCTACCTTTCAAGGTAGTACATTATTATGCCATACACAGCACATCATTGGCTATAATTTAGTGCAGTCGTGTTTAGAACATTTAAATGTGAAATATGGCTTTACATCTCTTTTAGATGAGTTGGCGCTGGCTTAAGCTTCTCCATTAGCCGACCTTGAAAGAGGCATTCACACCATTACAGATACAGCTCTAACGTATTGCCACTGTCATTTGTTGAAGCTGGCAGTGTCCTTCTGTTGTCTGAAAGCTACATAGAGCCATGTTTTTTTAACCATTATGTAAAGTCAGGTATTACAAATAAGTTGTTTGAAAACTACACAACTCTTTCTCACATATTTCAGATATGCTGTAAAAAATGTTCACATAAGTTTTTCATTTGTGTCTTTATGCACAACTATACACAAAAGCAAATTGCCCGTATAGGGAAACCTACTTGACAGAGAAAATTAAGTTTCTGAAAAAGAAGAATCATGTTTCTAAACTGAACTCCTAGAATGCCATGCTACATGCATGTGTGTGTCGTGCTTTTACTCACAATGTTGTGTGCATCTGAGTGTGACAAAGCTAAGTCATGTGTCTCTCAGCAAAATGGTAATGGTTCAATATTGTTGCTGTGCATAGATTGATGTGCAATCTCTGCATAAAGACTTGTCTTGGTACGTGGGTAAGAGGGCATCTTCAGGCAAATTTGTTATAAATGGAAAAGAAAACCACCTAGGGACATTCGCACAAGCAGCAAGATTATAATGTAGTATGCTCATACTTTTCTGGTTTATTAAGCAGCACTGCAAGCTAGTCATTGTGTTGAAATATCTTGTCTTTTCATGCTGTAATGCCACTAAGCTTATCCACTCCCTTCAGTGGTCTCAAGTCTGGCGACGGTGATGAGAGAGAAGCACATCATCAGTCGGCAAAAAGGGACTCTGTAGTTAATTTATTATTCATGTGGCCAACCCAACATTCCACCAATCTAGGCCAAAGCGCTGTTATATCTGCTAAGTGTCACCGTCCAGACTTCCGTTTGCCCATTCATTCACTTCCTTCACATCAATTCACCGAGAAATCGCCAACAGAAACTTCCATCGTATCCTCCAATTCAAACAAAGTTGAGTGCCGGGGCGGGGGCAGTGAAAAGCAAAATATATGACTTCCCCCAGTATGCAGCCCAGTGAATAAAACACAAAGGGAATACCAGAAGCTTGATTAATTTATGAAATCCACCGAACGTAGTGTCTTTCTTTTATCCAAGCCAGTACACTCAGCGTGTGCTTCTGTTTGCTTTTAACCTGGGTCAGGTTATTTCATAAATAAATGCTCCATACAAGACAGAGTACCGTTCTGTGGCTCGTCACTGCCTTTCATATGGAGTGCTTCTCCCTAATGTGTGTCAATTCATTCTCCGCTGTACAGGATGTAAGTGCAACAAGGCAGAAAATGAGATTCCATCTTCACCTGTGTGTGTTAAGCAAATGCAATAGTTACTATTGTTAGACCGGATGGCAGATTCAGAGCCAGTGTACCTTGGGTCTAAGTGCTGAGCTTCTAAACACCATGAACCACATACCTTTACTTCCCGTCCTTTTAGCAAATAGCCTGTTTTGACTCTGTGTCTGACTGTTTGTTTTTTAAATCGGACACTGGTGTGGTTCAACCCTCCTGTAGTTTGTTTGGGTTGAATTTGTCGTAGTAGTCTTTTTTATCAATATGTTAGTGGCTTTAATGTTTTTGAAAAGCCCTTTGAATAGCCTTGTGTTAAAAATGCTATATTAATAAACTTGCTTTGTCTTCCGTGAGGTGCCTTAGGTTTGCCTTCCAAGCAAACTATTGTGCAGTTCCAAACCAACTGCAGGAAGTTAACCAAATTGCAGGGGTTTATAGGCTACCTGCTTTGGGCATTCGTTAAGATGGACACTAATACCAAAGCAGTATTACAACCAGTATCTCTTTGGCAATTAGCAAGACTTCTGCGAGTAAATTTACGGCCTTGTTGCTTTAAAGCATCACTTTCCCTGCTGCCTTGGTTTCCTCTCTAGAATACAGCCTTAAAAACAACACACCATTTGGTGTCCTTCAACTCCTCAACCCATCAGACCCCATAGTGATCATGTGACCCTCATAGCTATTTTATGTACTCTATGTTTTAGCAATTGCAAACCCATTTGGATTCTAGGTTGTCTAAGTTTGTCTTCTGATTCCTGGATTTTGTCTGCACTCTTACTATGCTCTACTCACTGTAGCAATCTATTACCTGAATTAAAGGGGTAGAAAGCACATGCTGTGAGCTACAGGGCCTATGTTGAATTACCTTAACTCTTAAAGACCCTTTACACTAGTTCACAATTTAGAACGGCCCACCGTGTAATTGCATCTGTTGGGGAAGTTGCACTTAATTTCAAAACTCTTTCGTTCACAACCAGTGGGAATTTCGTGAGTCTGTTCCAAGCAGTGTTGGGTGTGACGCGTTATAACGCATTACTTATGAAATGTGGGTAGGATAATACTCGTTACAAATCTCAGTACCGCAGTTACAACACATTTTTACCCGAAATTAAGTGGAGTTTTGTTTTTAAGGATTCACAAACATCACAAGACTTTCCGACACCAGAGAAACAATTGTGTGGGTAGAATAGTAGCTCAGTAAGCCAACCAATAAGCAATGGAGAGCTGCAGGCTCGGAGAAAAGAAAAAGACACAAGTGCGCGCAAGCCAATGCAACAGGAAGGTAACTGTCTCTAGGTCTGCTGCTTGAACACCGAGAAGTTCAGAGACTCTTGGCAGAGGGTTGAAGATCTGCAGCATCTGTCCTCTGTCGAATCGCCAGCTTTTAGAAAGCTTGTAAGCAAAATCCCCGTTAACACACCAATGACAAGGTGAGCTAACGTTGCCATAGAGTGGATTACAGGGCCCTGCCGAGGCTCAACTAACATGTTATTAACAACAAACAGCGACGTAATGTTACCGTTATGAACTATTATTTAGCCCACTTAAACGGAGCATGAGTTTAATTTCTAGCTATTTTCCTAATCTTCAGCATGCACTGCCAGATAGATAGATAGCTTTAATAAATTAGCTACAATAAACCACATTTTAGCATTTAAAGCCATACATCTGCAGTTATTTTGGTGAAAGTAACACAAAAGTAGTGTAAGGCATTCGAGTTCAGAGACAGTAATAATGTAATGTAACGTATTATTTTAAAAAGACAGCAATAAGTAGTATGTACTGTATTACATTTGGGAAGTAACTTGCCCAACACTGGTTCCAAGATTGACTGCTTTATAGCATATGGCAGGAAAAGGCTTTTGTAGGTCAAATTAAGGGTATATCTGAAACAAATTCTACAAATAAATGTGGCACAGTACCAGCATATGGTATCACTTATCAGTACCCGAGTAGGGAAAGCTTCCAACACCAGCCCAGCAGCAAGATCCAATCACTGCACTAGCTATGGTAAAGGACACTATTGAGAAAGTCAAAAAACTCATTTTAGTTTAAAGAACACAGGTAACATCCATTTAATTATACACAAGGCAACCATGTGGAAAGCAGTTTTATAAAGCACTTGTGCTCCTGTGAAAAGGATGACTCCCTCACGGTTACTGGGTAGCTTGGTCTCATGCTCCAGTGGTTAATGTGCACTAGTCCATTGCTGCAGATGTTGTCCGCATGGGGACTGTGGAGTGACCAACAGCGTGGAGAGGGATGGACAGTGTGTTCCAGAACAGATGTTTGCAGCATTTGTACGTTTGTCTTTTGGGCTTTAATCTGGTCAGTGAAGGGCATTAGAGAATATAGAAAGCAAAGAGGGGAGGGATGGTGGATGCATGGGGACCCCAGCTGTCTGAAGACACCCACATCAAATCCACACCCAAGCTCCTCCCAGTCCTGTCCACACACATGCAAAGCAACCAAATTGCACATGCTGTAATTGGCTCAGAATTAGGGCACATGGTGTATTGTTGAACCTGTGGATTATGCATTAAGCTTGAATCTGCGGAGATTATACAGTGCTGGGATATTATGCCTCCATTTTCTCTGATTGCCTCTGTGTTATTTCCCTGTGCTAAAGCGACTATCCCACTTATTTCATCCTTTTCTCCTCGCTAATATTGAAGCTCATTTTCTCTTCCCTCTCAATTCCCCCTCTGTTGTTCTGCACCCTCTACTCCTTGACTTTCACTCTCTACTCTTCACCCCCCCTCCCTTCCCCATCCTCCTCCTTAGGGCCTCTGGCTGTCTCCCCACAAGTGATGTTCTCCTGGCCAGATGATGCATGCATATCTCTTGTGTCTTCTTGATGCTAACTCACGTCGACATTTGCACGGCATTGTGGGATTATGCTCTCGGTCATATTTCATGTAATGATGGAAATGATGATGGTGATGAGGATTCGGGGAGGGGCGGGGGAGGTGATGCTTCTATTTTCTGCCCTTGTCTTTTCTTCAATATCAATCAGCGCAGGGAGATAAGATGGAAGATAATGGGCGTTCACGGGAAAGTGGAAAAGGAATAACAAGTTTTGGTTTCAGTTTGGATGGGCTCTTTTTCGCTTTCCGATTCGCTTGAGCAACACCCAGTGTGCTACTTAAAGAACACATTTCCATTATTCGTGGTGTTGTGCATCCGTTTTGAATTCTAAACTGCAGCACTTTCACAGCTGCTAATCCCTTGGTCTTCCTATTGCATATTGGATAGATTTTTTTGTTATTTACCTCCTGGGCAACATGAACAAAATGTTCCAATAAAGACACAGGAAGTGAGAATCATCCGTAATAGAACAGCTTTTTCCTTGCAAGTGCACTAACAAGGGGAAGTGCGTTCTAAGCAAAAAACAGCATTTGATGAAAACAGGGCGGATAAACACATCCAGGGAAAATAGAAGGGTATAATTATTGGACTAACCCTGGAGGTAGGGAGGATGAGTGGGGGCCATGGAAGACTTTCTGCCCTCCAACAGTGTTTCCTGTATAAGTTTGAGTCTGTGAGAGACCTAGAGGGAGATGCGGGGGGTAGTGTGCACATTTCAGGGACTTGCCAGTATGCAAAGCTGTGCCAGTGGATATGAGATCTATGGAAGAGAGAGTTCTTCACAGTCTTTGCTACACCCTAATTAATCTGCTTAAACCTGCTATGCCTGTCTCCAGCACTCTTACACATCCAGAAAAGCCAGGCAGCTCTGAATCCAACCAGGATTTTCTCCATGGATGCCAGCGGAAAATCACTCCAGCCCCACAGCTGACAGCTTTCTGTCAGAGTGTGCAGAAATGCATATAAAGTAGAGACAAACATACACCTTATCATTTCCCATGATGGATGTTTCGTAGGGAAGCAGTTGTCACAAGGGGTCGTGAAGCCCCTGAAACATTGGGTTGTTGGTTTGTATTGCCTGCCCGCATCCTCTCTGCCTATTCGGGAGCAGACACTTCCGTGACCAACAGATGAAGCGATTTATGGAGGGTGGTGTTCTTTTAGCCTTGCCCTAGGCTATAGTTGTGATCACAATCACCAATGACAAAAAGACGACAGTTGTTTTTTGTCTCTTTGACTTAATGTTACTGCTAGAGCTGATTCTTTTTTCTGTTATTCTTTTCCTACACGTATCTAATGGATTCAATTCAGACGCTACAGTTGGGTTCCTTTCTGGCTTGATGCTGCAGTGTTTAAGACAATCATGTGTACAAATGAATGAAATACATGTTACAATGTGTCTACATGTATTTGAGTGTTAGTAAAAACTTGCGGTTGTAATTTTGGTCAAATAAAAATAAATGACTGAATTAAGTATATGAACAGAAAATATATAAACCACTTTGTAATGATTCTGAGAATTTACTCTAGACCAGGGATGTGCTCAAAATACGGCCCGGGGGCGTAAACATATTTTACTCACTATGTGTTAATGAGCGTGTGTTTGAGCACCTGAAAAAGCGCCCACAAATTAAATGTATTGTATTATTAAATTCACTGAAAAGAACAAATATTAGTTGATGTATAAAAAAAAAAAGCCTTATTTATTTCCATTATAAGCAATTTTAGGCTTCTTTTATAAGTATTGAGCTGCCAACACTTTTTACAAACACAATAGATGAAACCCCTGCTTTAAGCTCGAAGTGCTTTCTCAAGGAAAATTAATTAGGAAAAATATTTGTCTCCTAGATATCAAGCCTATTTTCCTTTCAAAAGCAAGAAATGTAGTAGGTATGCCCTGATTGTTGTGAATATTTGGTCAGTAGATGCTTTCTAAGGGCTGACCGCTGGAAATATAGTTAATGTTGGCTGTTAGCAACCAGCTTTGGATTGATTGAATTAGTGGTTAAGGTTTCCTTAACCTGCTGTTTTGTTGTGACTATCGGAGCTGAAGCATTTGTATATTGTTCTGGATGTAACAGGATTCAACCGTTATCTGGGAAAAGTAATACAGTAACCAAACAAAGTCAGTGTTCCAGTCAAAAACCCTACCTTTTTTCTCCCTTGTTGTGGTGATCAGCTCCAGGTGTGTTGCTCTCCACACCTGCTTCCAATACTGCTAATTGGAAGTGGGTGGAGCCACGTTGTGGGAGTGTAGATGTCAATCTTAACCCTTCCTATCAGCCCCCTTACATACATATACATATCGATAGTGTCCTCGAACTTGCTTAACTTATATTGGAGTCAGATGTTTTAATACTTTGTGTTTTTTTTAAATGGAGAATCCAACCATCCATATTTTAAAAGCCTTTTTTTTGGCAATGGGGTGGGCGTTCAACATAATACATGTATATCTTAAGGTGTGCCACTTGGATGGAACCATTTGGAGGAAAATGGATGAGAAGATAAACAAAAAGACTCCATTCATGTAATTTGCTCTGCCAAAAAGCACTTTTTGTGTGGATGAGTAAGTAGTAACCTGCTTGCTCATAGTGTGGAGAACATGCCAATAACTAAAGGGAAGGGATGGATGAAATAGATGGAGGTCATTTTTTTCTGCTTTGAAGTTGCAAAGTAAATCAAATTTTCACTACTTTCGTTGTATCTGTGAGAGAATTGATATGGATCTGTAAGCTGTTTTGTTCCATCAGTTGTAAATATGACAATGTGGCCTCATTGTGTTGCGTATTTGTGTGATTAGAAATCTTCTGCTAGCCAAAATGACAATATAGACAAACTTTAACTTTTTTAATCGGCAGTTCTCCTACTTTACACTTAAAGGGTTAAAGAACCCCTTAAATATAAAAGTTAACAGCCCCTGTTCCTTTTGCTAAGTCATCAATGTGCATGATTGCTCATTCGGGAGTAAATCACATGGATGTTTTATTACATTTATTGCGATATAGTATGGACACATGATTAGGCACAGAGCACAGGTCGTTTTGTTTTGAACCTTTTATGCCTGTGGAATATAGAACAAAAGTTTTAGTCACAATCCATCAAAGTTACAGAGAGTGCTGCATTTGATTCGAAGTGGGGGCCTTTTTTAAATGTATTAAATGTAATGGTCACCCTCCCTACTAAAGTTGGACTTTCTTTTAAATAATAACAGAGTGCTAATTTATAGCCCTTTGTTTACTGCTTGATACTTTTGACAGCCAGTTAACTAAGAAGACGCAAGAGATGATCATAACGCACGGATCTTAAAAAAAACTACTTTAAAGCCTTAAAAAATATGATGAATACAGCTCTCTGATTAATTGACTGGTATGAAAAGCTCAGCATGTTCAGATAAAAAATCTTACTTGAGTGGTACAGACAGTAATTTCACATAATTTGCAATTCAGGGTACAAGTTTATGTAAGTGCACTTGTAAAGAGGCCATTCCTTTTCTCTCCCGGCTTGGTGCACATTGCCTCAGATGACCAGATTCTCAGCACACGTTAATCCGTGTGCACTGATCCACATGCAATGTTTTTCACCATCAAATATGGACATTTATCATGTCTGTTTTGCATATTTTATGGAATTAATTCATCTTGTCATTCAACATTTACAATTAACAATAGTTGTATTACGTGACTGGTACAAGACAATGTTGAGTGCAGAAAAGTTATTTATTTTCTCAAAATAGATTCATTTATAATCCTGTTTAGAACAAGTGACTTTTATAAATTACCCAAATAACTCTTAACGCTTGAATAGTTCTGTTTAAAAACACAAGGGTGTTTGACTTCATTAACTTATATGCAGAAGAGTTGCTTGTTAAGATAACTTATGTCATTGCTTATTGTGTGGTGAAATTCCTGACCTAGCTTCTTCTTCAGTTTATTGAAGCAGTCTCATAGGTCAAGCTCAGCTCTACTTCTTAACTGTATATTTGTTGATATTGTTTTATATGCTAACCTTTTGTGTTGTTCTCACATACTACAAATAAAAAAATAAAAAACATTGACAGAATGTGAAACTGAAAACAACACAGACATGGATTTGATCTTATCCAGGGAAAGGGTATGTTTTTTTACTCTATCAATTAGAGTAAGTATCCGAGCAGAGCCAAGTTTTTTCATGAAAATTAACCACTTTTACTCAGATTATCTGAGTAAACACGTTTTTTCTTGCAAAACCTGCACATTTTTGCTCATAAATGACTCTATTTTCAGAGACTATCCACATTTCCTTTGGAGATTTATGGCTTGAGTTTTATAAAATCAAACGTTTTTTTTTTTCTTCTGAATATCACCCTCTCTTCCAGCTCTGTTTTTAATAGAACAATTGTCACCTTAGACGTCCCTTATACGTCATGCTACAGTACTCATCTGTCTCGGTTTAACTGTATCAATGAAACTGCAGATTGATGATGAGATTTAAGACATATATGCACACATGCAAACAAATACACGTGTTCTGACAAATGCATACACGTATTATTGAACAGACAGGCAATCAATGATATAATGTTCTAATTGGACCTAAAGCAGAACAATCCAAAACCCTTCTGTGTTAGCTCAATTAATTCCTGATTGGAGCTAATTGCTCGTGGAAGGTCTATCTGAAACAACAGTGGAGGTGAAGTATGCCGAACGTGTTTGGCTGCGTCTGCTTCACTGTTTCATGCAGTCTTCCTGCCAAACAAATCAAATATTTGATGACAGAGTGTCTAATTGCCTCCTTTCTGTCTCACTTCCTCTCTCTGTCTTTGATTAACAAGCAGGGACAGGTGCATGCTATGTTGATGTGTATGGGGGTTTCGATGTACATTCAAACACCGTGGTTTATACATTAACGGAGCAATAGGAATTGTCCATCACTAAATCAACATCCACCAGCCCAATAGTCGTTCTCGCTGTTCTGCTACCATTAGAACACTCTGGTCTGGCTTCACTCAGGCTATTAGCAGCTGTTAAGCTGGCTGTATAAACTGTGAGCTAATGATTAGAATGCGTCTGAAATCTGAACTCTACAGCACCACATTTA
This sequence comes from Eleginops maclovinus, assembly GCF_036324505.1. Classification (NCBI taxonomy): domain Eukaryota; kingdom Metazoa; phylum Chordata; class Actinopteri; order Perciformes; family Eleginopidae; genus Eleginops; species Eleginops maclovinus. The sequence continues at coordinate 17,854,751 of NC_086359.1, read as the reverse complement.
GCAACACTTAATTAATCTTAATGGATTCTGTAATAAGCCAGCCAAAAAAAAAAAAACATACCCATGAATTACTCTGTTCGTACCACCCATTGCCACAGAGCACTCCCTGGGGATGCTTTAACTCTTACAGATTGATGTATATATCTGTGTGGTATATGTGTGAAAGCACTTGAAGTTAGCGCCGGTTAACACACACACACATACTGTCCTGCCGAACATCACAAAATTAGCTCCTTAAATTAACATCACTTCTACATTTTTCATCATCTCTTTAGTTTTTCTTCAATCATTCTCTGTCTGTCCTTTTATGATTCAAGCGAACAGGGAGAGTTAAGCACTGCACCAGTACAAGCTCAGTTATTTGAAGGCACGCCATTTAATTTGTGTGTTGAAGTTGAGTGAGCAGTTTTAGCCAGTTCTGGAGTATTTTTATTTGTTTGCATATGTGTGTGTGTGTATGTAGTGCCCGCCACAGCTTCCTTATCACCTCTTCACACACCTGCTTCCCTCGAAGACTGAGCCTCTCCTCTTCTCATGCCTCCTCATCAAAGCCAGATCAAGCCACAGTTGTCGCTTCCCTTTCCCAGCATGTGTTCCCTTCCTCCTGTCTAGCAGGTTTGGCTCGCCACCAGTCCCCTTGTATCACTGTGTTGTCCAGGCAGTAAGACCTTGCTGGTATCATACCATCCCTGGGAGGAATATTCATGCAGCTTGACGGATGCACGTGCAGGTGCTGAGTCTCTTGGAAGGACTATTAAGGATTAGGAAGGATTTCAAACTGCTAAAAGCGCAAATCCTAAAGTTAGTTGGCAATGTAGGAAAGGACATTTTACTGACTACAGGTGCAAACCACATGTTTGAGCAAACAAATTCACTGTCGTCTACTGTGCAACACCTCCTACAGGCACTGACTGAAGGAATAGCACATGAGCTTAGAAGGATGGAATTTTGGCTCCTGTTCATTGGCTAGAGGTTCACAGTATCTATACCCAGCCATCTTTTGATTTTATCTGCCAAACAGAGGTTGTTTTTTGTCTTGTCTGTTTGTGTATCAACAGGAAAAAGAAAAAAAAAACGTTTGTGCATAAAGTTTTGTGTTGTTCGAATACTACTTATTTGAAAGACTTTCTGTAACACTTTACTTGAATGGGTGTTCATAAAACGACACCTGTCTTAAACATTAATGAATACTTATGACAGTTGTCGTCAAGTGTCATTCGGTAAGTTATGTCACTTTTGATGCAAAGGTGACATTGTTTGAGATGTCCTTGTTATGAAACATGTCATAGCAGACCTCCATATATGACGGTTTAATGTCGCGCTAAGATATCAAACTAAATGTTTTTCTTAAGTTTGACAGTTAGGTCTGCTATGACATGTTTATGACAGGTGTTGTTGTCTTGGTTTATGTCAAGTTGTCATAACAAGGACATCTCAAACAATGTCACCTTTGCATCAAAAGTGACATAACTTACCGAATGACACTTAACGACAACTGTCATAAGTATTCATTAATGTTTATGACAGGTGTCATGTCAGTCTTATGAACACCCATTCAAGTAAAGTGTTACCTGACTTTCCTACATGGGGCCATCCGAGAAGCAAGTTAATGCAGCATTCACCTTGACAAAAGCCTGTGCTCTCTGGGTATAATTCTCATGGAGATAGTGATTATCCAAACACTGATTACTTTTGTGCACATTAATGTACATTGCGGAGAATATTTTCCCAAACCGCAACAAAAACACCATCATTAGCTGTTCCATCCAATTTAAAGTTATCTGTGTAGGTGGCCACAATATAAATTGGATTCCAGTTATTCTTTGTCCTCAACAGTAAACAGATCCCATCATATGCAAAAAGACAGCTTAGGGGAAATTTAATTAACGCCACAAAGACAAAGGAGAACAAAATAGAGAAGGTAATAATCAGGTCAACATGTTAATGACCAAACTGCATCAAGGTGTTGTAAGTAGGCCTATGCTTCTTGAAATGGGCCCTACTATGCTCATTTTTAGGTTTTATAATTGCATTTTGTGCCTCTACTGTGACATGTTTACAAGCTTTAATGTTAAAATAGGTCTTTATTTTTCTCAAACTGCTTGTGCTGCAGAGCCAGAGCCCAGTCTGCTCTGATTGGTTAACTGGATGGCTCTGTTATGATTGGTCAACTACTCAGAGTTTTGTCGGAAATGTTCCGCCCTTCAGCATATCACGTACAGTATAATGGGTTATAGCGCTAGCCAATGGAAACACAAGTGTTAAAAAGTGATGTCACTTTGTTATGGAAGTAAACAAAGGAATCCAATTGAAGCGTTGCAAGCAAGGAGTGAGCCAATGCATGAGTTTACAGTTTTAATACAAGGTGATTTGGCACGAAAAGTCATAAAATAGAGCTGCAATGTTTGAGTGTCAATAAAATGTAATGAAACTGTGGAAACGTCCATCATAATGTTATAGAACGACAAGGTTATGTCTTGAAAGTGCCTAATTTTGCCTGCTCAACAGCTCAAAACCAAAATATATTTAATTTTCTATCAGAGAAGAATAAAACCTTTTAGGGTTGAATTTTCCTTGAAAATTAAATCAATGAATCAGTCAAAATATTTGCAGTTTCTCTGGAGATTGACTAAAAAACGAATCATTTTTGCTATAGTGTAAAAATAGAGATCAAAATAAAGATCAAGATTTAAGGCTATTGATTTATACTCACATCACATAATTCACCAGTCTACACAGACTCAAATAATTCACACAGTGAAACTACTCATATTCCTTCTGCACCTGCTCCGCTTTGTGGACACAGCTCTCCGCTCATATGCCTTGAAGCAATGCAAAAATCATCTCAGCTCCTTGATATGGCAACACATATGAATGTTGCATAAATCTACTTTTTTATACCTTTCCGTCTTCCACATATCTCACAAGACCTTCAATCAGCGAAACACTTAACATCTTCTAATTGCCTTCCAGTGTGCCATTGATGTACGTGCAAAATTAACTCTCCATTAAATGTCCTTTCCTTTTCCCTCTCATTCGCTTTCCTCTTACTCTTAATGCTTCCATCATACCTCTTTCTTCATAGCACTGGTAGAGTGTGCACATTTTTAATTAACTTTGTCAAAAGAAGGAATGTCTTTGGATTTCTAATTAAGGGGCTGAGGTTTAAGTATACTGGAAAAGTCAAATGAGAATCTCCATTTCTTTGTCTCCCTAGAGGCTAGGATTTTTGGAGCACTTTTGTTATGTCTCATCATGCATCTAGTGCAGGGTTATCATATCTGGATACTCACCACTTTCCTGATTGGTTTGATGATAATGTGTCTGCTAAAGGATTATGCTGGATGCTTTTCTGTATCTCTTTTTATAGTATATGTGCATTTTACCTAGAATTAGCAGCATTTTTCTAGAAACAATGCAAACCTTCTCCATCGATGCATGTAATGTAAACAATCGTACCTCCACTCGTAGAGATTTTATGCGAGCATCTGTATGTGTGGCGTGCGTCCCTCCCTCACTGCCTGCCTTGCCCTCCCAGGAGAGCTGCAGCATTAATAACTGTAAGTGGATAATGCCCTAGCTCGAATTCCGATCAAGGTTTAATAAGAGCATGATTCAGTCGGCCACTGGCGGCAGGAGGCACTGTGTGTGTGTGTTTGCAGGCATGTGTGTATGTGTACATGTCTCTTAGCGTAAAATATAAGTGCATAACTGCTGGTGCATCCAAGGGTTTCTGACCTTTTGCCTCTCAACGACAGAGATGTGAGACTTAGATGAGCGTCACAAGTCTCTATTGGCGCCAGGGTCAAACTGTGATGAGTAAAAATTAGAGAGAGAGCACCATGAGCCATTACTAATGTAAACATGAGGGCAGGTGTAGTTGGTTACAAACCTCACTTCTCATTCTGGACTTGCACCAAGCGGCAGGGTTCAGGTCTGAAAAGTGAAGAAAATGCGGAATTATCCTAAACCTGCATTTTCTTTAATAGTCAGCAGGGGGCTATTCCACTGGCTGCAAAAAAAGGAATCTGGTTGTTTAGAAGTCTATGAAAAAATGACCTTTCTTTTACTACTTATTCCCTGTAAACATTAACTGAACCGTTCATGGTCTTAACCGTCATCACAAGTCTTCCTCAATTCATAATGATGCTCATTTTGTAAATGATGGTCTTAATTTAGAGTAAAATAGACCATCAAGCAGCATAGGCTTTAAGGCATGGCTAAATGATAAACGTGTGTGTGTTTTGTCTTACACTTTCAACACTTTGATATTGAATAATCAGTTAAAGTTAGTAATATTGTACTTGACTTAAAGCCTCAGTGTTAGATTTTGCCTTGCTCAACCTTCTTTTCACTCAAAAAAGTTGGTGGCAACCAAAAACCAAGATGGTGACGGCCAAAATGCCAAACAGTTTCAAAAAGGTTTGACTTTAGGGTGACTTTGTCCAGTCCCTATACCATCAAATAGCTTGTGCCCGTTTATAATATGTGACTAAGGCCCTGTTTACACAACAACGCTCGCGGCTGAAAATGACAAAATATTTTATCGGATGTGCCTTTCATTTAGATGGGGACAGCGTTTTTCGGGCTTAAAAACGCAAAAAAGTGAAACCACCCTCCAGAGTGGAAATCTTGAAAATGCTCCACCTTCGCGTTCCCGTCTAAAGAGTAAAAACCCAAAAGTCTGCTCCGATCGGATCACGTCGCGTAGGCGTTTACTTCACAGGCATGCGCCAGTACAGGAAAATAACAACAAACATGTTGGATTATTTCCATCCGTCGGACCTTGAAGTTGCCCTAGCATCTTTAACCCAAAAGTCTTTTCAGCAGTTGTACCTCATCTTTACAGATGGTATTACTGAACAGAGAAGGCGCATTAATTACCTCCATCAAATTGTTGATGCACCAATTTGTCGGAGGCAAACCAGACGGCTTTGGACGAGACCTGGGAGAACCACATGGACTTGGTGGTGTTGTGTGGAAGTGTTTCACACTACCACCTAGCCGCCTGGCGTGCATACAACATGGAATTCCACACACTTTTGCGTCACGGTATACCCCCAGATTTCCCCCCAAAAAAGCACGTCTAAACGTTGAATAAAAAGTGAGAATGCAACGCCACTTATGCGTTTTCTGTTCTGATCGTTTCCGTGTAAAGATGGCCTAAGAAGATGTTGTCATGGCTCATTCTTGCGTCTACACATTGGTTTCATGCTTGCAGTTGGATATGGAGTATCTCTGCCACACCATGCACCCTCAACTCTGCATGTACAGTTTCCAGTGGAGTACAGGGAGCTCAACAGGGTTAATTGGAGCGTTGAATGCCATCTATAAGCATTCCTTCAACCGCCAGCAATCTAATGCAAACAGACTGGTAGGCATTGCAACACCGGATAACATAATACATTACAGCACGACGAACTGGGAAGTTAAAATGTACAGCAGCGTTTGTAACACTGCAGAAATATTAATGTTTCCATGTATTGTGTAATATTAAGTTCCCTGTGGAAGCCAAAGGGACAACGGCGAGGGAGCATTATTCATGTTGAGAAGTCGTGTGTTTTGCTGAGAGCCATTAAACATGCTATCTGTTCATTGCCATTAACTCCAAATGCTCAAAGTGCAAACCTGACTTTGACATCTAATCCTCTTACGCGGGAGAGGACTAATGCACGCTGAGTATACAGTACATCCGACAAACAGATTCATTTTTTATGCGTTCAATGGCACAGTATCGATGAGATTCCTATTTTCGTTTGCCTTCCCCGATGCTTTTGACTCCCCGTCTCTCTTTCTGTCTCCCCCAACCTTCCTCCATGCAACCAGATGGCCTACCTCTAACAGAGCAATGACACCAGATGTGCAGTTCCAGTGTGAACTCAGGGACCAGCTGGGCTGAGTGTGCCAGTGGTTCTGTTAATGAAAATGACTCTGCTGTGTGTGTGTGTGTGTGTGTGTGTGTGTGTGTGTGTGTGTGTGTGTGTGTGTGTGTGTGTGTGTGTGTGTGTGTGTGTGTGTGTGTGTGTGTGTGTGTGTGTGTATGTGCTTGTGTGTGTGTGTGTGTGTGTGTGTGTGTGTGTGTGTGTGTGTGTGTGTGTGTGTGTGTGTGTGTGTGTGTGTGTGTGTGTGTTGTTTACTGTGGTTCAGTGGCATGTGACAGTTGGGGGACTCACTGTGGGTGATGGTTTCGAGAGTGAGCCACAGCGAGTTGCACTGCAGCTCAACTCAGCCATGCAGCGCTCAACAGCACACCCACCAAGGTTGAAACCATACAGCTACCCATCCAGAATAAACACAGTCTCTATATTGTATCCCCCTCAGCATCTTGCTATCTGCTATTTTTCTTTTTTTCATCTGTCACAACCCCCATCTTCCCTCATACATGATTATATATTCTTTCCTCTAACCTATTTAGCAGCAAGGGGAATACTGGTCTTATTATTAATTCATATTTATATATATACTCCTCAAACAAAGAAAGTAAAAAACAGTCTGTATTTGTTCGTGTGGGAATATGTTGATTTTTATGAAATATTGCCATAGTTTGGATATTTCTATCCCAGATAAAAAATGCAATCTAATACTTTAATGAACGTTTCATTCTGATAAAACCTCAAGCCCCGGCTAATGAAGTTGTTAGTACACGCTGCACTCTGTAATTTAGGAATTTGCTCGGAAACAATTCATTATTACAGATCGTTCTGCTGATCAATTAAATGATAAGGAAACAAAGAAACCCTGTTTGCTTGGCAATAACTCTGACAGCGTCCATAGAAAAAAAACGCATAAGCTAAGTGAAAAAAAAGTGTTCTTTTAAAATAATGTAACGCATAAATTATGGATATGGAAGCATACACCTTTGTGATAGCCTAGTTATCTGAGATGATTATGTTTAGCCCCTATCTCCAAGCACAGAGGGTGGGGGGGTTTAATACCTACACCAAATGGCTGACAAGGTGGAGGAGATTCCAGCAAGCTCTTAAGCATGCTCTGAAAGAAGATTCAGGCACTTACGGGATAAATCATAGCCTACTGAATTTTTTCGAAGGGAATGTGGAGTCCACTCACCTCTACACTGTAATATTCGTAGCATTGGTTGAGCCAGAAGTGGTGCAGCAGAGTGACACAGGAGTGAAGGCTCCCATAGGATTTAGTCCATTAAGCCAATGGGGGCCGAGATGTGATTCCAGATATTGGAAACTTTTAAGCTCTACAGTCATTTATCTTGCTGAACCCCGGCCAATCCATGAATAGCTAGCACCTGACTTTAACTGATAAAATGTCCTCAATTTCCAAAAGGACACTTCACACACTGGCACCATCAGTTAGAGCCGGATGTCTAAGTGAGAATGACTGAAGCTGCTTTGCAGTACCAGTCACGCTTTGAAAACACAAGCATCAGAAATCCTTAATTTGTCGCACAACTTGAAAATGTAAAAATGTACATGACGGAATTGATATCAGTGCAAACTAATGGGAACTAATTTGGATGGAGACATAATTGTGGGGATATCTGGGGGAGGACATCTTTCATTTTAAGCAAATTTCCTGGATGTGAACACATTGTACTTGGCATTAACCAGAAACAAACATTACACAATTTGATGTAAAAAAGGATATGGCTAGTGAATATGTCCTTTTTGAATAAGCATTGTATTTTACTGTATGTTGAAATCTGCCAGTAAGTTACCATGCTTACAATATGTAAATTCCACAAACTTGATGTCCAATAACCATATCTTGTTGCAACTTAGTGAAATATATATGTTAATGCTAATCACAAAAAGTTAGTTTGTAAATATTGGAAATTAGTAAAGAAATATCAAAACTGTGAATCCCTAGGAAAAAAAAAGATTGGTGATGTTTGTGGGCTCAACATTGAAGAGACAGTGACAGTCTGAAGGATGATTCCTCTGCTGCTGGGTGGATTAGACAGTCTACTGATAGTACTTTGAATGCAGCTGTGTTAACTTTACGCACACGACTGCTGCCAGGAAAAGAAAACGTTGAAATACACATCCATTTTCTACATGGTCATCTTCACAAAAGGAAATGTTTACTATCAACAGTGACAATCCACACTTTTATATTGGTATACAACAGGAGAAAACTGGTTTTATTTCACCAAATCAGATGTTTAACTGTATGCTAGGCTATACTAACCATCATGGAAACAGGTAGACTCCTCACTTACTGCACGCCAAGTAATAATTTGCCGTGGGACTGGATGCTCCAGTGGGTGTGTTGTTCCACGGTGTCTCATCAATTACATTCCCTGAGAGAAAACACCCCGCTGTTTCCCGTTTCTTCGGATGCTGGGGTTAATGGTGCTTTTCTCAAATGCCTCTGCCAGCCAGTAATTGGAGCAACTGAACAATAAGTGCATTATTTGTAGTAATGCAAGCGCAGGCTGCATACAGCTTTATTAACTATAAAAAGTCAACTTTTATTGATTGACCCTTTCTTCATTCCTCCATATCCTCCTTTTTTCATGTCTCAGAGTTTTTTTTGCATGTGTATCTCACATTGAAAAACTGCACAGATCGTTTTATAATGAGCAGAAAGTATCCTCACATTGTTGTCCATTTTATTATGCATTTGAAAGCATCCTGGTGCCTACCTAGTAGAATTCAGGATTTCATGATTAGCATGGAAAGGAAAACAACCTTTTAATTTGTTTTGGCATCTCTGGAACTCTTTGTTTTTTAAAAGCCAATTAGATAACAGGTCTGAATAATTTAGTCATTTAGCTGCTTGCAAATACCAAGTTATTTTGTCGAAGGCCAGCAACGGGTTAGTCAATGTCATCCTTATTTTATTAAGAAACGCCAATTAGATTTAAGGTCGATACATTTCCTGCTAAGTGGCTTGAAACTAACTCAATCTTAATACAATGTCCCGTGATTTTAATAAATAGTTTCAATTTAAATAAGAAATATTTTTATTTCAAACGGAGTTTAAAGCGGACAGGCTTTGAAACCCAATGGGTCTTTTTTTGTTTGCACTCTTTGTTTGCCTGCTTTGGGAGTGTTGGTTGGTTTTCCTTATCCAGGAGATTAAAACAGGATTGTCAGTTTCCTTACGCCTTGTGCCTAGGGAATACGTATTGGCATCCATGCATGAGCTTTGCAGCTGTCAGTCATTTATCACATGTCTTACAGTTCTGACCTTTCCTCTTTCTGATACGTGACACAGATGTTTATTTTTTTCTTTTCTTGTCCATCTGACCACAGACTGGAATTGGGTTTGGCACATGGCGTTGTACAGTATGCAGATCAGACAGTACAGTCAGCCTGGCTCCGGTCTGTCAGGAACAGAGAAGCACTTTGCACTGCACAGTCAGCCTTCCTGTCACTTTTATCATGATTTGCAGGGGTTAATACATTGCCTGCAAGGAAAAAAAGAACCATCCTGTTGTTGTGCACTGTATTTCATCCGGGAGAGCTCTCTGTGATGAGTGATAGCATGTAAGTTGTAACTCTGATTGACAGGTTATGAAAGCATCAACACATATGATTTGATTCTGATAAAATCTGATAAATCATTGGGCTAGAAAATCAAATGTTACAGATCCTTCTTAATGCAGAGACCATCTGAGCAAACTTTCTTCATACACACGATGTGTGTGTTTGCTTGCAGAGCTGTGCAATCTTAACAATCTTTTGTTAATTAATTCCAATATAAATAGGTGAAGAAAGAGACAAAGAGAAACAGAACCTAAAACAAATTCAAATGTGTGACCAAATAGCCAAGGAGGTAATGTTTTTGACTTCATTAGTCTTTCAGCAGGATTGCTGACAAACTACTGGACCGTTTTTTCCCCGAGTGTAGCCTGGGAACAAATAGGAACACATAACGTTTTGGAGCGGATCCAAGTTACAGGGCAGATACACCAATTATGTTTCACTTTCATTAACATTGTGAGATGAGGGCATTTGTGCTACATTTATGTGGTGTATAATAATTGGGAAAATTAGTTCCCAACTGGTAAAATTCACATGAACGCCTCATTGAGTAAGATCAACAACTCAGAGACCGATTACAACGTGTTGTCTTTGAAATGGCACCATTCAAGGACCACTTCAATGCACCATTGGCCTTGTCGGAGGTCTGCGTGTTCTAAGTGTCATTCTAGTTTAGTTGTGTAGAATTTGTAAGAAAATAGAGAACAATCTTTGACTACACTACATTGGAAACAGTTGCTCTCATGTTTCCATGGTAACACGATGACACTGTTACTGTGTTAGTATGATGGGAAAACATCACAGAAAATGCACAAATGTTGATTGCTAGTGTATAACTACAAACAATGGTGTGTTATGTCCTCAGAGTTTACAGTTTTAAGATTAAACATTTATATTTTGCATTTAAAAAGAAAATAGTCAAGTGTGGTTCTGTAAAATCCCCTCAATCACTGAAGACAACATGTATTAATATTGTTACTTTAATGAAGGAAACTGCCTCTTCAGTTTTCTCAGCCACCCCTGTATTTCTGTGCTGTGAGTTTTGGTGTGAGATTGCAGCAGCAGAGTAAGTCACATTTGTCAAAAGGCTGTATGATGCAACACAAAGACTGTGCTGTGTGGAGCTGCTCTCCAAGACCCGCAGATTCACAGCTTATCATGCCTCAAAGTGAGCGTCGGACCAGTCTGCTGCCTTTAGCAAACTTGGCAGCCTGGTGGCTGTTGCTCATCTGTCCCCAAGCCAGTGTGAGCACATCACCGATCTGGACCAGGATTAAAGGACCTAGTGCTAACAGCTGTGCTGAGATTAGCTATGTCACTATTTACAGTTATTTTGTCAACCACTGCAGAGCACACTCAAATAACACAATTATGTATTCGTATTTTTTTTTTTAGTTGGCTTTGGATTCACTCTGAACATCATTGAAAACGTATTTGCATTTAGGGAGAGATGGATGGAAAGATGCAGTGTGGTGGAGATAGACGTAGTTGATCGTTATTGGATACGAAGCCTCCTCCTTTGTTTCAAATAATGTACTATAAAATGGATCTGTGGGTGAAAAAATATAGAGAAAGACTGACAGAGGAAGGGATAGATGATTAACTTGAATGTCTGCGGCATAAAGCTGTTGATGGATTGAGCAGTTTTATCTTCTCTCTGTGTGCGACAGAGAGAAAGAGATGCTGTGTGCGATAGTGTTTGCACACGTACCTCCCTCTGTGTGTGTCCCTGTACCTTCACCAGCGAGCGCATGAATATGCATGTGTGTGTTCACACGGGGAACGACGTGCTCTCTCAGCGGAGACTGATCACCCCATGATGGGTGATCACTGGGAGATTGGACTGATTTTCCATACCTATCCATCTATGGAAATGTCATATATAAAAAATGTATGCCATTTTCTGAAGTGGCACCACTGTCTTTCTTCTGATAGATGGTACATTTTAATCTCCTTAGACTTTTTATGTGATAGAAGAGGTATGAAAAGCTTCTGGTAAGGTGTTACAGAGCAGCAGGTCAGCATCATCCACCAACAGCTGCTCCCTATGTATGAACATGCTCTGTGCCGGGTGACCCTGGGTTTACCAGGGGGTGTGCATGGATGTGATTAACAGAGATTTGGGGTGAATAATCTTCTAAGCTGCTCAGTGGAGCATTTGTGAGGGGGGCTGGGGTATAGATGGGAGGAGCTTATAGGGTTAATAACACGTAGGGATGTCATGAGAACTCATACTACGGAACCAAATTGGTGGCAAAAGTACATCGGAATCTACCAATGACTGGCTTGAGTCAACACTCACCTTGTCTGGACAATACAAATACTGTTTTGGAATGCAGTGAACTTAATTTCAGCACAAACTATTTTTCCTTACAACAATCCGTGTTGAAAACGACAGCAGGAAGCTAGTTTTGGTTAGCTGTTAGCAGCAGTCAAACAGGTTCCAAAGCGCTAAAAAAGTGTTGTTTTTTTCTTATTCAAGGAAGTGTGTTTGTGGTCAATATGTATGGAAGGGGAAACACTGTATAAGGCTGAATGAAGTGCATGCTACTTACATGTTTTGGTGCATCTCTGTCAATGTAAACACGCTAAGCCAAGAACTTTCCCTATCAAAATGCGGTAGTCATAGCTGAGGATTCCAGAAAGAAAAGATGTAGGCTTATTGAGTTATTCTTTTTATCATCCAATTAAACATTAAAGAAAAAGCATTACATTTTCTCAACCAATCAATCATTGGTAAATTTAGAAATTGCAGAGAAATTCAAAATATTGTAAAATGTCCAAATAAGTACAGAATATGTATATATATATATATATACTATATATATATATATGTATATGTATCAAATTCTTTAAACTGTGAAAAATCAACATCAATGTTGTTAAAATTCCAGTATCGTTAATATTTAAGTTGACCCTTTCTGATACCAGTGTATGTCATTACTGTGGGTAATATGGTGGATTTTTCTGGGGTTGAGGAATTATGTACAATGTGCTTATGAACCACATCACCTCAGGTCCCATGAACTTTGTGTAGCACATTCATATTTGATCATTTCAGTTCATTTTTCCATTTAGAGATCAAAGGTCAAATCAGTGCAAACAAAGCGTACCATACATTATCAGATGACGTGGCAGCATGCCATTACCATATTAATTAGTTTTCTATTGTGGCGAATGCCTGCAGTAGTGGGGGTGCAGGACCCTGCTTCACAGCTCCAAGCATTTATTCGAAAGCATTCACACATATCTATATACTATACAAACATGCACATATTGAGGGCCATCTGTATGTACCCGTGCAAAGAAGGGTATATGAATGTTGTGGTAAACACAGCTTAGCACCGTCTTTGGTAGCCATCATGAGATGTGTTTGATCATGCAGGATGGTGCAGACGCACAGATTATCGCGGACCATTCTTTTGCGTTCACTTTCTTGCATTACTTTCCAAAAGTCAAGGCAAGGGAAATGTAATATATCCCATAGAGATTTATAGGAAATGCGTAGTAAGAAAATATATTCTAGCCCTAAAAGATCTGCAGGCAAAAGCATTTATCTGGCTCTATTTATCCAGATCTTTCTGTTGTAGTGATGAAGATGAGGATGACTGTGAAACACAGCAGCGTGCATAATTTCGGTTAGAGAAGACGAGTGCATGTAAGAAAGCTCTCTCTCTGGGTGACCGCTGCTTTAGTGAAACAAGGCGGATAAAAGGCTAGATTCTGATCCCTGACTCATTTTCCAGCTCATGCTGTGCATCTCGCAATATTGCTGCAAGGGGTCTATGATATCCATGGTCTTGGAGGAGAAATAATATGATTGTCTTTTTCTATATTTTGCTTTCTCCCTTTTATTTTCTCCCCGTTTTCTTCATCGTCATCCAATAAAAACCAGAACAGCGTCCAGGTTTATGAACACGGTTCACAAGTGCCTCCCGGCATAATCAGATTTGGGAAATGTTCCTTTCAATACTCAAAAAAATAAAAGACAGAACAATACAAATAATGAGGACTTGAGCATGTTTAAATGCAAAACCATGAACTAAGGTCAGGTACAATTATTTCATAAGGCCATGCTCAAAAATATGCATTTGAAATGTAAAGCTGTAAGTATAAGATAGAAAGGGGGGCAGGCAGATCTACAAAAGGTTAGTCTGAGAGATAGAGGAATGTGTTCTGTTGAAGAAATGTATGGAGACAGGGGTAATTAATTATAGATGTGGAAATGTGGTCTGAGGGAATGCTGTTACTGTAACTAGAGGCATGGCAAGTGAGAGATGAGGGAACAGAAATGTAGTGGAAGGGAGAGGGGGAAGGGAGGACCCTCCTTCTATACCATCCACAACTTCAATTTACATTACATGACAGAAGATTGGAGGTTAATTAAACATGACAATGGTGGGGCGTTTATTCTTAACCCTTCATGGTGGTTGACTGGCTCCTAACTCAAAGGCCAAAGAATGCATAACAGATATATTTTAGTTGACCTAAAGTGTAAATTCACAATTTGAATTTCTCTTGGAAGGGTAAGATATTCAAAGAATGGGCCCTATGGTTGTCTGTGGTACACATTTTTCTAAAAGGGTAAAAAGTTAATACAATGTGCTTGTTTTTAGACCAAAGAGAATAATTCTAAAGGAACCATGGGAAAAACAACATTCACCATCAAATGTTGCCTCTGTTGCAAAAGTTAACCCTAGATTACAGAAATAAATAAATCTCATCTAAGACAAAATTTTGGTCAGCCAGAGGCGTGCTCACTTTCACTCCGCATCTATTTCCATCATTCTCATTGACGCTAATTGGACCCGACACTAATGATGCCAAAAAAGTGAAGCATTGCTAGGCTTTCTATCCGCTTGCTTATAATTTTGGAAACTGTAGACTTTGGTCACCATGGAACTTTTGATATCACGCTTGTAGATTAGATTTATGCTTGGTTTTAATAATGGAAATGAACTGGGGTCACATTAGTCCGTCTGCGCTACTGAATCCTTGGCTTGTGAATAAAATAAGAGACATTTCTACCCATACACTCATGCAAGTACTGACCGATAATGCAAATAAGAGTTGGGAATTTTACCATACAACCATTGAGTTAACATAATGAGACTTAAATTACTGAAATCATTCCATTTACCCTGCTTTCCAAGGCAATATTGATTTTCTGCCCTTGCGTTTTTCTCATATAAGCATATTTTCAGGATAACATACCCTGCCAACGATTGAAATGTTGGGGGGCATATTCTTTCTGTGAAAATGCTCCTTGATGTACTCATGTTGTGGCCTGCTGCTGGGAAGGCAGGATTATAATAGGTAATGAACGTCAGCACTGGGCTCGTAGCCTCGAGGGACATTGTGTAAATGCTCCCCATCTCCCCGCTGATCGCAGTCCTGACTGATTGCTGATGACTTTTTCAGGGCACAGACATGTTAAGTTGTTTATTTATTCAAAAATAAATCCCCAGTGTAAATAGCCCTCTCCACTCCAGATACAACCTCCCCCGCTCTCCCCGATTTTGTGTCTGCAAATCTGTCTTGCTCTCTGTGTCTGACTCTTGAGCAGCGATGATATGTTGTTGTCATCAGCGAAGTTTACGATATAAGAACAGGGCAGCTGTTTTTTTTGGGTTTATGCAAGTGTGTTTATGCGTCAGTGTGCATTTTATGCATGTGACAGATATGGGACATCCTTGACCGCTGTTGAGAATGTGACACACCCCTACAGGCTATAGTGTTCAAAAGGAATCTTCAGCAAACTCCAAAAGACAATTTAGCAGACCACTGTCATAAGGAATCACTTTGCTGTTGTAATGCATTTCAGACACTGGATCACAAACAGTAATATTGTGATTTTTGCATCACAGTACCCGATACTAGGCTCATATAAGATAAATATAAGTGTATAAAAGACAACATCCTGGTTGCTTTTTCTCAAACCTGCTCTGAGCCAAGCTTTGTCCACATCCAGCATATCAATTCTTTATTGCATCTGTGATTCCCGAATGGAAATCCAGCCATCTGTTACTCGCAACGACTCGCAAGGTGTTAGTGTCTTCATCTTTCCTCATATACAATTCTGTTTCTTTTTGCCTCTGCAGTGTTGCTTCACAGTACTAGCGAAACCATTTTCCACTGGGTGGGGTTGCACATATATTCCCCTGCCGGAAGACCAGCCTGCTTGCATGGACAAACACTAGCATGCACAAACAGATCACTAAAACATAAACAAATTGCTGCATGGGTTAATTAGAGTATAAGTTTGTCACCATATGTCTGTCACACCTTGTTTATTTCCCATGTTCTATTATGAAGTGAATGTATGTCTATTTCAATTAATTATTGCTCTGAACTGACTTAATTAGTGATGAAGTAAGAGGTCATAGATGATTAAAGCATTCAACTCCATAATCACATCGGAGTTTGCATCTTAATATCTCGTGTTTCTTTTACAAAGGACTGAACAAAAATGTTTTTATTTTATTTTTTATTTTGGTTACAATACAATCAAGATTATTTGTGTTACACATCTAAATGTTGTCTGAATAATTGATTGTCAAGTCATCCTTGTTCTATTGTTTTGCATTAATCCCAAATAGCTGATTTTTAATATCCTTATTAATAACTAATGGCCATTTCATTCCTGTGAGGCGGCCATTTTATTGCAACAATTGACATGTTATAGGAAGATATTAACATAGGGATACAACTTACAAGAAACAATGGTAGAACCCTTGGTAATATCAGGAAACCCTAAACAGTCAAACTTGAGCCGCCTGCTAAATAAAATGAATTAAATTATAACACACCTAAGAGTTAACAGCCATGCTTTCTGTTTGTAAGGCTGAAATATTCACAGTGACACTTTGAGCCAGATGCTAACACATCTTAGTTTAGCTTTTTAGCACGCTAACTTTTGCTAATTAGTACTAAACACAGAATGCAGCTGTGCATAATGTAGCTTTTGTAGTAATTAAAGTATTGACCACATGATGGTGTGGTTGTGGGGTTATTGCGTACCAAATGTCATTGTATTCCATCCAATGGTTTATCCAATGGTTAGCAACATATGTCACTAAAGAACAAAAACCGTTTTCATGTTGCAGAGGTATTAAGTCTGGACAAAAGTCATGGACTGACCAACAGACATCCACCGAGCCATGCCACTAGCCTGGCTTCTAACAAAGATATTGTGGGTGACAGGGACTGAGGGAAAAATAGAGATCATGTCATGACCGTGTCTGTATCCAATTCTATGGCATTCCATTCACTCCAGGCTAAAGAAGTGGAACCACAGTCCAACTGGCAGACAAAACAGCACAGCACTGCCATGACAGAGAGACTCAAACATAACAAAGGATTATTACGTATACTTCTTGCTTATAGATCATATGGTGTTATTGCCAAGTTCATACACAAGATATTAGTGACTTCAATGTCATTTGGATTACACATTTTCATGAATTGTTTAGCAAACAAAAAGTGTATCAATGACACAACACAGTGACGACAGATATCTTATCCTTATGAAGCTACCCAAATAAGCTAGAAAAAGGCATTCATCAGCGATAGCAAGAGGGTAAATAGAGGTGCACAGGACACATAGTATGAGAACAATAAGAGCCTTTTGAACATTAAAGCATGTAAACATGTCACGGTAGTGGCACAAAATAGATATGTGAACCTAAAAATGAGCATTTGAGGGCCCTTTAACAGGTTGGCCACAATACAGCCTAGCGTTAGCCTGGCTGTACTCTCATAACACTCAGCATCTCTGAATTGTGTCCTTGAAGAGAGGCAATGCAGTTAATATATGCAAGCTTGAAGAATGCACGAGACACAAAGTGTGAGGGGCAAGATAATAAATGTGTTGTCTGATAAATGTGCTGAAACATTTTAAAACAACGCCTACTACATAGGAATAAACACACCGCTCTAAATCCATGAATTTGTTACTTTTCATTGATATTCCACATTTGTATGATTCACGGAGCTCAGCAACATGCATCAAGTAGGATCTTCATGGATCTGCTGCTGAAATAGTGAAATGAAATTCAGCTGTAGAGTGCTGCTGAAGAGGGAGCCAAGAAATCAGGATGCTTAGATGGAATATATAAAAAAATGCACACAACCCCCTCTCTCTTATTAATCATATAATGAGTCCCTGTATAGTTACTTGTATTCCACCTTGTCACATTATTTTACCACCTATTGTGCCATGAAATGAAGCGCATTTACAAATCATTCTCCTTCTGATTTGATAAATGAAAACTGGTGAACGAGTGAGCCTCCTGAATGGCATGTTTGAATAATTGAGCAGCACTCAATCAGACAACATTAGTCAGCGGCGGCGGCCCGAGCAATCTGAAATAATTACCAGCCAACAACAGACTACACTTGGGTGCTGCCTCCACGGGGGCTCGGTATTTCAGAAACTACGTCTCACATGCCATGATGAACAGCACCTACAGGAAAACCTGCAGAGGAAAGGAGACACCTACTGCAGAGTTGGGGGGGAAGGGTGGCTGTCACTGCAGTTGGGGAATGCATAGTGTCTGGGGTGAATAAATCCCGACCACAGAGCCAACAGTGTTTATGTATTTGAAATAAGTCCCCACCCCCATACCCTTTTCAAATTTGCAGTAGCCTATTACCAAGCGATTGTATATAATTAGTAAGTCACTTCCAATTTATTTAGACATCATTTATTATGTACACCATCAATCATGAAACAAATGAATACCCTATTTTATGACTGTCGGCGAACTGCAAATTGGGAATATCCTCAAAACTGGAATAATAAATTAACCATGCAGGAGAATTGAAGCGTTCGCGGTATTTGTTTTAAATGAGGTAGAAGTATTTGCAAATGTCTAAGACCTTGAACATGTTTACCAACAGCAGGTAACATTGTTGTGTTTCTGCACAACAAAGGATGAAGGCTGGGCAAATATGTTATACCAATATTGTGATAAGGGACTACGGGTAACGTCTTAGATTGTTGATATCGTCATATGGGACAAGTGTCTTTTACTGGCTTTGAGTGCTGTTTTACATTACAGTAAATGGATGTCCATTTCTCATGTTACCACACTAACGATACTTTTCTATTATTTACCTTTATACAATTAGTCACACATTACTGATGATTGTTTAAAAAAAAGAAATGTTTCATGGCATCATTAGGTCCAATTAGCATCAATCTCCTGTAAATGTTTTATATAAAATCACCATTAGTCAATTCTAAAATATCATAGCAACATCAATTTTAAGATGTTTGTGAAAATTGATTTTCTCCAAATTGCCCAGCCATACCTACGGTTCAAACCTTCAGTGCAATTTAAATTGACACCAAGCCAATTATCTGCCTTTCTTTTGTGTAATTGGGTTTTCCCTTGTCTTGAATTATCAGTTTTTCCCTCTGTGAGTGTTTTGGCTTCTCTGTCTCTTGGGACTAGCCTGGCTGTTACTGAAGCGTCTTTAATGTGACAACACAGGAACAGGAAGGTAGCTATGTGACTCAATGAGTGTTTGGTGTATGGAATGGGTCACTAAGCGTACCGTACCATGTGACAGCCAGCCAGGCATATGTCTGTGCCAAAGTAGCGTCTGCAACTGAGACTCATTTACTCCCGCACGGACTGGATGTGATTGACAGCTGGGCAAAAGGGCCCTTGGCTCCTTCTTGATTTTTCTTTTCACTAAAGATGTCCTCTGGGACTTGGAATTGGTGCTACAGTATATCAGCTTATGGCTGTAATGAGAATGAAAAGCAAACTGAGCACAGAGCCGGTGTTTTTGTTCGATGCTGTGCTGAGTTTTGCAAACTGTCGTTTAGTTTTAGCTACAGTATGCACCATGCATTAGATTTAGATTTGACGTTTTAAAAAAATCACAACACTGTCTATATTTTGCTACTGGTGTAAATAAATTGGATAATTGAAAAGAGGTGATTGCTTAAATTGTTATCTACATCTTCGTGTCAATTACAAGTAACTTTTTTTTCATTCTTTATATCTTTAATCCAAAATGACACTTTGCAGGCGATATTCATTCAGTATTCATTTTCTTGGACAAAATAATCTTGTAATTCTTCTCAAAAAACAAATGTTCTTTTATTTTCATAGTTTAGTTTACTGGTTGTCACACAAGGTACAAAAGTGGCCTGCAGTAAGGCTTTTAACAAAAACAACATGTCATCAGTTATTAATGCAAAGCGGGAACAACTCATTGCAGGATCTAAATCTCTATTTTTAAAAATGATTCCAGCGATGCCTCACAGGACAGTCATTCTTGTTAAAGAAGTATCCTTTGAATTGATATGTAGGATAACAGTTCTGACAGAATTAGGAAGTTTTGAAGGTGTGACCTTTTAACTTATCAGCAGCTAGCTCATACCTCACTTTGCAAAAGTATGTCTTTTCTAGGCATTGCTTGACAATTCTTGATGTTCTCGCTCCTTTGAGCTTACAAGTACAGTCATTCCTGACAATGATACATTAAAACACTTGTCCAACAGTAGAAGAATGCAGAAATAGCTTTTTATAAATGGAATTGTAATGAGAAAAAGGTGTGTATGTTCCAGATAAAAAAAGGGAATGTTTTTTGCAGATTTCACCAACTGTATTTCAGGGAAGCTGTCATAATACTAGACTATTTCTTAGTCCTCTAGAGAAGATGCACCTCTTATAGCATTGATTGATATTTCTGCAGAAAAGTATGAAACGACAGTTTGAAGCTCCAACAGGAACATTTGCTGTTGTAAATGTGATATTTTGAAACCATTTGTAACCTTGGTCCTAAATGAGAGTCTGCACCTGTGCCCTAGTCATTTCATAAAGCTACATGAAGGAGTGATTCAGTCAATATCCCTGGCCACTCTGGTGCTTTTTCTTCCAATTTGCACATGCAGTAGAGCAGCTTCTTTTCAAGTAACCAAGGTCTGACCCTGTACCTGCTACACAACTTTAAACTGCTGCTTCTATCCAAAGTTCCAGATTTAAAAAAAGAACTTCTGGTATATTTTATTTGTGAAAATAACAACTTAGAAGACGGGATAGAGCCCACGGTGCAGTCTTTGATACTACAGAGTAGATTGTATTGATTATTGCATTGCATTTATAATGTAATGTTGCACAATTCTCTGTGGCTATTCCAGGTTCCCAGAGGATTCATTTTAATGATTTGGTAACCCTATGATTTTCCTTCCAGCACAGTCACAAAGGCCAATAGCTTTATACATTCTACCACACTTGTACACAAGACACTATAACTTTAATGAACTAAGCTCATTCATACTCCCAAGGGGATGAACCTGTTCCATTATGGACACTGTAAGGTTTCTTCTAGCACAAGCTTCAACTCACTAGGAGTTGTCATCATTGCTGCCTATACTCTGTGGGTTCAAAAAATACAAATGCTGGTGTTTTACGTGGAAAGTGTACTGGGGAATAAGCCGGTATTGCAGCTGATGACTTATGTTTGCTGAAATCTTATGTTTAAATATTGAATATTTGCTGATGGCAAAAATTCTGTTTTAGAAATCTGAGCATTCAATAAAGCCAGGTTCCAAATCCTTTGTTCACATTTTTTCCACTCAATAAGTCATAAAAACAAATACATTTTTCATCATGTTAGATATAATGCTGATTATGAATGATATATGAACCAACCACTTAGTAAGAACCATCAGAATATAGGTAAGAATGAAAGTGGAACATTTGACGTATATAAGTGCTGCTGAGGTGAGAATGTCAGATTAAGAAAAATATATATTTTGAAAAAACAGATAATAATAATTCCATTCATTTGAAGACACACAAAGGTAAATGGGCAAAATATGTTATACCACTAGATACTCTATATCCATGAAGCAAAATTTGCCCACACTTCTGAATTAACCAATGAAAAATGTAGGTTGTACTATCCAACTATGTGGGATGTCAGGATATTTGAGAATCATTTTTAATGGGTGATCCAACATATTGTTCTAGATTTCACTTTGTTGTATTCTTTCAAAACTTTAACTTTCCTCTTTTATCTTGCTCTTCTGCTAGATTTTTTGTTTCGATGTATATTATACCGTTAATCTTACCTGGCTTGATTCGCTCTAACATTTAGCTGCTGAGATCAAACAAGAACCTCTGCTCATACCCTCAGGGGGGACGTCTGTATTATTAAAGACAGAGAGATTGCTGAGGGTCCGTTGAGGCCGACAGAATTATCTTTGGACTTTTACATTAGAAAAAAGGTGGTGGAGGTCAGTAAGCCCAAGACAGCTCGGTCTCAGAGCGGCTTCTTGCTTCCCATAATCTGAAGATGATTCAAACTAACTAACTGAGCCTTTGCTACAGTTAAAGCACCAACCAACATTCTCCTTTTGCTTTTTCTCATAGTGTTACGTGACGACTTCAGGCAGAACCCACAGGATGTGGTGGTGGCGGTCGGGGAGACGGCCATTCTCGAGTGTCAGTCTCCACGAGGGCACCCTGAACCCACCACCTTCTGGAGGAAAGATAAAACTCGGCTTGACCTCAAGGATGACAGGATCACGGTGAGTTCCTCCCAGGGGGGCTTGCTTCTGCCTTTTACAAGACCCTTGTTTTCTGAATCACATACTCAGTGATTTACTTGTTAGGTTACTACAAAGGAAAGCACTTTATATCGAACTGGTTTATTTTAAATGACATCTTTTTTCATTGTCAGGTGCGTGGAGGAAAACTCACCATTTCAAATACAAAGAAGAGTGATGTGGGGATATATGTGTGTGTGGCGGCAAACATGGTCGGGGAAAGAGAGAGTGAAAAAGCTCAGCTTTCTGTGTTTGGTAAGAACTTTTTGCTTTGCTCAAAAAAGAATAAAACATGTTTGTTTTCAAGGAATTACACACAAGCACATACAGTATTTAACACTCTGTCTGAAGTATATTTAGCATTCGTGTTATGTGTTCTGCCCACATCCAGAAAGGCCCGTGTTTGTGCAACGACCTGTGAACCAGGTAGTCTTAGTCGACGAGGCTGTAGAGTTCAGATGTCAGGTTCGCGGTGACCCACCTCCTACACTGCGCTGGAAAAAAGGAGGATGTGGAAATTCCCCGCGGCAGGTAAAGAAGCTGCGTGTGAATGTGGATTGTGAAAATGCCTGTGAAAGCATGCATGTTTATTTGTCTATGTTAAAGCAATAAAAGTCTGAATTGATAAAAGCTGAAGCAGAGCTAATGAGTGTCACTGGAAACTAATATTTTTAATAGAAAACTTGTATCACTATGGCAAAGAATTATGAATTTGCAGGGCATAGTAGTATTTCCTGTTTGAACTACTATGTTAATTGTCAATTTCACTTTAAAAAAGACTATTATTTACAAAATAAACCTAACGCTTTATTGAAGAAGTCTCAAAACTACCAATTTAGACGTAGAAACTCAGTGGGAACATTTTTACTGAGGTAAGGAAACGTGTGAGAAGTAGGGGCATTTTTTCAAAGACTTCTATACAATTGGACCCTGCTTTAATCTCATTTTTGAGAACATGCTAACAACAGATTCAAGTATGTCCATGGGCTTATGAAAAATTAGTCTTTTGAAATACTATTGTACTTTATGTACACATGAGAGACTAAAACATGCGGAGAGGTTGACACATAAGAGCATATGTATCAAATAAAGAAATGCATAAGGAAAAGTACCTAGATGAAGTGTATAATGTGATTTCAGTGTTGATTTCTGTGTTGTATTTAATTGCGTCATATTTAAAAGCGTGTGGTTTGGTTCACCATCGTGTACCCACATCATGAGCGCATGTTAATTGCCTCGCAATCCCATTAGAGCACTTATTTTTTTAAGTCATTATTAGCCTGTCATGTGGGCTTTAATTTGTACTGCTCAGCGCTTTACACTTTTAATTACAGTTTGTCTCCTTATGCAATCTGGCCATCCATCAGGGCCTTTTTTTCCCTTCCTACGCTAGATTTAAGAACTAGTTTAAGACCATTTTTCCTCCGTGTTATAAAGGAATGAACAATATCTTTAAAAAACAATTACATTATTTTTACTGCAAAATGATGTACAAGCTGGACGAAATGAATTTCAGACACAACATTGGAAAAAGTGTCAACAGAGTCCTTTATAATTCGCTTTGTAGCTATGCAAACTCCTTATAGACATACTGTAAATCCTATTATGTATAAATTACCTGGATAAACCTTGTCTAATTTTAAGAACCCTAATTAAGATGCGTAATTTAATTTCGCATTAAATCAGACCTTGTACAGGGTATAATACTATAGCAGTGCATTTCCATATGGTCTTATAATGTGCTTGACTGGTTCATTCATCGCTCGGAACCGTTCTCCTGCGTTTGATTGATGGAAATTTGTCAGCTAAAACTAATTATGTTTATATAATTAACCATGTGTGTATATAATTAACTAATATGTTCTTGGATATGTATTCAGTTACTACTAGAATAGATATTTAGTAAATCAAGCATCAAGTAAATCAACGCAAGAATTTCAGCTGGCAGATAAAATTAAGTTAACGTGGAGCCCATGTGATGCTGATAACCTTGTGACCAAATAGATGTTTATTTTAAGAGGGCTACTTAAAATATCATCCACAAAGAAAAGGGTGAATCTTATTTCCTGGTTCAAGCCATTGTTACCTTGTAATTACAATTTATAATTTTATGTATCATATGTATCTGTCACCTATTTGTTTGATTGCATGCTTGGACTATAAAATGTCACAAAAAGTGAATAATGTCTAACCCAATGACTCAAGCTCCAAGGATCTCTTTAAAGTATGTGTTTTGTGAATCTGGAACTCAAAGATATTAAGTCAAATATGATGTAACAACTGAGAAAAGCAAAAACAAATCCATAATAAGGGGTTTAAAAAGCATCTGTATTGAATATCAAGTTTTTCCCCCTTTTTTTTGTTTTGTTAATCATGTAATAGTTGCACCTCTACCTAAGCATACAAATACATTCTTCTGTCAGAATAAATTGTGAGGTAGAGCATAATAACGCCCATCTCCCTGTATGCCCACCTGTGTTGTGCCCTCTACCTCAGTACCTCTTGACTCCAGAAACATGTCCTACTTTCAGACCTGCCTCGCCTCACTTCCCTCCTTCCACTTCTTTCATTCTTTTTCTGTTAACCCGTCACTCTCCTGGGAGGGCTGTATCTGGGTCAGGGATGTGCTGTGAATGGAGTCCTCCAGACACTCTGGACAGACCAAACAACTCCCCCATCGATATTCTGCCCACACCCTCTGAAACATCTATTTCAAAATGTGACTTTTTCTCACCCCTTGTGCCATTTCTCTGCCTGACTTGTCTCCCGTCTCTGAATCAGTATGGCTGGCTAGACAATTTCACAGGATCTCTCACGCCAAAAGGGACCCCAGAGAGGGAGAGCCTGACTCCTTGCTCTTCTGCTCTCTGTGTCTGTAGCCCCTCTAAGGCGCTTATCTAAACTCTGGTGGCTGAGATGTTTCTCTCACTCTAACTGCGCTACTGCTGCCTTGCAGTATGCTGCACCGGCAGATGCACACTGATGCATGGAATATATCTATGAATTAGTCATTTCTTACTGCTCGGCTCATTCATCAAATTCAGTTTGTCAGACTGGGCCACTCCCTTACTCTCAGACTGTTTGTCTATCTCTCTCCCCCCTTTCCTCTATTTTGCTTGCTCTCTTCCACACACAATGTAGCCCACTGCACAGCCCACACCCCAGTAGGAGGCTCGTCTCTATAAATATTGAAATAGTGGAACAGTCAGGGTTCCAGCTGAAAGCACCTTTCATTTTGCCTTGCCTTCATCTCAGCATAATTGCCCAGCCCTTTTTTCTGCTTTTATAGCAGAGAGTGTGCAGCAGGGAGTCGTAATTGTTCAGAAAGTCTGTTCAGTTTATCAAAAGATGACGGTACCTACAAAAGCTTCCAATCTTAAACATCACACAAGTAAACGCAACCTTGATTCAATTGCTGTGTTTGTATTTACTTTATGGGAATGGGCGTTTTGATGAGCGTAATTGTCACTGATCTTCCCTCGTTGGAAAATCAATCTGAGGCGTCACTTGACTTCATGTCACTGTCTCCAGGTACGACATCCGATATGAAAAGGAAGACCTCCTGCTGAAGATAAAGAAAGCATCCGTCAGTGATCAGGGCACGTTCACCTGCCTGGCAGAGAACCGTGTTGGTAAAGTGGAGGCCTCTGCCTACCTGACTATCAGAGGTTGGTAACTGCTTTTGGACTCTCTCGAAGCAAAGCTCATAACCCATCCCTTATATTTTTGTGTCTCCCAAAGCAGCCCGCAGAACTATCAGTCATTTATTGCCCACTTCACGAGCGGTATTGCCCCCCTGCTGAAACTCTGGGCCTGGCCTCAGCTTTTCTTTCATATAGCGTCGCTGATTGCTCCAGATCTCCAGCCAGGCTCCAGATATGAACAATCTAACCAGCATTTAAGTGAACTGTTATAACTTCTCCAGGGGGGCTTATCCTCAATACAACCCCCTCGCTCCATATTTATCAATGCGGGGAAAGCTATTTCATAATAAAAGGTTGATATTGTAATAATAAAAATATATTGCTATTTGGCAAATCACTGCTTTGTGCCACTTGCATAAATCTGGAGTACATGAAAAATAAATGTTCATATAATTTGAGATATGCAACACTTCACTTGCAACTGAAACCTAAACAATTCTTGGATAAGTACATTACACATCATCATTTACACATTACATTGCAGTTCTCATAACATTTCATACCTTCTTTATTACTTTATATTTTATAAATTGGATTCTCATTCATGCATGAATTGTTTTATTGCCTGAAAAGATCCAGTAACAGCTAGGATCGTACCCCAAAATATCAGGACAGACCCTACATAAGGTAGCACAGTTTCTCACAAAGCCCTTGCGGAGCCGGCATCATGGAAGCAGTTTTGGGAAACTATGCTTTTCCACTGAAAAAAAGGCACATTTTGAGAAATTACAGCTTGGCAGAACCGGGTTTGGCAAGAGAAACCAAGCGATATTTGTGCTTGGGTTAAATATATTTAGAAATAAATTGCTGCTTTAAGACAGTATACACTAGACCGTATATTTTCAGAAAGACATGAGAAATGTAAGATTAAAGGAACTATTACATCTCAAAGAAATAGACCAAATCAAATGCATCCCTTAAGGTTTTTGTGTCGATTTAATTGTCACAATCTGTTTAAGCTCTCTCTAAGTGAATGTAGAGAGGAGATAGATATGTATAATTTGCGTTTAATCAAAGTCTGCCATGTGAAAGGTTTGCTTCATTTACATGATATGTGTCAACTGTGTGAATGTGCTATTCTTGCAACATAAGTGCTCCGGGTAAATTGTTCAGTCGTTGTTGGCAATGGCTTCACCCTTCCCCCCTAACGTTGCCAAGGTGCCATTTCCATTTGCCCCTGAGGCCCATGCCATCACCTGCTTTCGGTGACTGAGCTCCACCCTCCCCCCCCCCCTCGTGAATTTCATGGATGGAAACCCAACTCCATCTCATTCATTTCTGATTTTCATTCTTTTTTTTCTGTCCCTCTGGTCTACTTTTCTGCTGTCCTTCTCTCTGTGTTAATCTCACCCACACCATTGTTGTGTCATCAGCTCGCCCCGTCGGTAAGTAAGAGCTGATCCCATTGTGCATGCATTGCTCTCTTTCTCTCTTTGATCACACACATGTATGCATGGACTGTTGTGGCATTCCACGGACACTTTCATCCAACTTATATCGGACACGCACATCTACATTGGCTCTATCAACCCGTGACGTCCAATGGATGTACCACCTCACTTTCTTTCAAGGGGTCCAGATTCAGTATGATTGATATGCCCTAATTTAAAAACTGGAATTGAGAAGGCTACTTGCTAATAAGTTGATATCATTCATTCTAATGTCCTGGCAGCTGGATGAATGGTTTGTACGATTGGCGTAGTCAAGAAATAGTTTTGTGAAGTAATAACAAATGCATGACCCATTTAGATTGCAGCTGGATCGTCAGTCCAAGCTTTTTTCTTTACTCTGATTTGAAGTATGTGTTGCTATGTGTCATTGTTTATTCTACCTTTAACTTCAGAGGCGCCCCAGTTTGTGGTGCGACCCCGGGACCAGATTGTGGCGCAGGGACGAACCGCTATATTTCCTTGCGAAACCAGGGGCAAACCTCAACCCACTGTCTTCTGGCAACGAGAGGGTAGCCAGGTGAGGATGCTGATTTGGAAAAAAAATGACATATATTGATGATGGAGAATTTGTCTTTCAGGCACACCTTGCTTACAGGCATAAATTATGCAGCAGCAACCAGTGTAAAGAATCTAATATATAAAAAAATGGCAAGACTAAAAGGATCATATCAGGGGACAGCGCAATGTGGTAATTTTCCATATACAGATAATGAAGTGGTCATTTATCACCAATCTACACCAGTCTGACCGACAAATTCACTTAGCAAGTAACAATGTCATGTGAAGCATTAGAGTCATTAGACATAATGAAAGCAGGCTAATGTCCTTTCCTGCCCATCAGCTTGTCTGCTTGGGGTGCAGAAACGGACAATGCTGATGCCTCAATTTCATGACTATGACTGCAGGTTATTAAAGCAGGATTTTCACTCTAAAATGCAATTCAGACCTAAAAGGAAAGAGACATTGACCCACTTTTCTAGCTGAATTTCACACAATTGTTTCAAAAAGTAAGCACATTTGTTTTTCTTAATTAAGTGATTTCTTTAAAGTCAGTTGTGCTAGATAAATATGAAAGTTAACATATGTTTTCTTCACGAATCAAATGCTTCGACAATCAACTCTTGATATAGTTTTAATGATTATTTAGGACCTCTAAATGACTTCTGAGTTTATGGCCTCATTGCAAGCCAACATTAAGTTCAACCTTAACCCTAACCCCACCCTTCATTTTGGAAGTTAACCAAAAGACATTTTTCTAATGCAGCCTGTATTCCTTGGAAATGGTGGATCAATACAATTTTGAAGACCGAACCAAGGATGTTTATTCTAATACCTTCTTAAAATGCTCAGTGCCATACAATTGATCCTCACGTTCAACTCCATATTGCTCAGTTGCGTTTTTTTCTGTGCTTTTATTTACCTATTTAACATTCCTTAGCACAACATTTCTGACCAACAAAAACTTCTGCAGCACTAGTATTTCATACACCCTTCAGCAATTGATTTTTTTGCATTCAGCTTTTCTTTGAGCTCTGTGAGACCAAGCCAGAATAAATAGCAAAATGGAGTATTAATTTCACTCTGATTCAGACTAGCCAGAAGTCTGAGAAAGATATATAGGTGTCATCTGCTAAAAGATCTCATGTTTATTTGGGTCAAATGTTATTTTAAACAAAAAATCGTCTGAGATTTGACACAAAGATTATTTCATCTACTAAGGCTAAAGGCAATGATAGTGTTAAAACCAGAGGCAGATGGAAAATGTGCGTGCCACTCAGAAAGAGGATGGGTGTTCATGGATTTTATACCTTTGGACCACCAAGCAAATATGCCAGCCCATTTTCTTTATTTTGCTTCCCATTTTTTCTCCCTGTAGGATCTTCTGTTTCCCAACCAGCCAACACAGGGAGAAAGCCGTGTTTCTGTGTCCATGACTGGAGAGTTGACCATTTCCTCTGTGCAACGCTCTGACGCAGGGTATTATATCTGCCAGGCCCTCACTGTAGCAGGCAGCATCATGGCCAAGGCTCAGCTTGAGGTAGCAGACGGTAAGGCTGGACACACACACACACACAGACTAGAGCTACTTTTTCTTTGGTTACAGTAGCGGATTTACCAGCAACAACATGTGGCAATAAGAATTATGTCTAAACATTTTAAATGTACGTCATTTTGTTACGCCTTGTTATGTTAATGACTGTATGCATCGAGGAAGCACATATGCCGCATTAGTGGGTACAAAACAATATTGCATGGCTCAATACACAGGTAATTTTACTGGAATTGAACCATTACTTTTCCCCACGTGGTGTCATCTAGAGGGGCTTCTCATTATAGGTGGCAGTGACTTCTTTCTGTAATGATTTCCTTAGTATAGAAGTGTAAGTTTGTAATAACAAATGCCCTAAATAGCCAATGTCATGTTATTAGGATGACTTTATTCATAATGTATGCTGAGCAAAACACGAGTAAATGAGTACTAACACACGGTTTATTTTAATGGCTGTGTCAATAGTATTCTATATTTCTCTTCTGTTGCATGTTGGACTTTTATAAAAACACACGTAAGTCGTCAGCATTTTCCAGGCCCAACAAACACTCAGTAAATCAAAAGTTGTTTTTAGCGCACACTCAGATTGGCAGTGATGCATCTATATGTTCTAAAAGCCAGTCACCCATCATCTGTTACATTAACACCTCACTTTGGTAAATATAAATAGTCTAAAAAGACTGAAACTGTCTAAAGTAAAGCTGTCCTCTTGATGGAGAGACACTTTACTTTTTTTCCTCCTTTTTGACAAAGCATTCATGTCAGCATTAAGTGCTGTGCTGCTGCCGGCTGGGAGCTATTTATGCCCTTTTCTCCATTTGTTTCTTGGCTTTTTCTCCCACACATTATTAAATTAACATCTGTTGAAGTGTTTTTTGGAGAGGAAATGACTGGTGTTCTGTCACTCAGAGGAGATGGATCAATATCAAAACGTGATGCAGAGCATGAGGGAACGGAGAGTTGATGGATGGCTTTAAACAAAGAAGTGCCGCAATACCAAATGGAGTTCTGGAAGCTTCCCTTGAAGTTTCCAGCGTGCAGTCTTATGCTCACACACCATTGCATAGCTTGCAAGCTCATCGAGGATTGAAATCAAGGCATTGTATTTAGGCATGTTTAGCGCTAAGTAGTTTGGACCCTGAGCACACTGAAGAATCATTAAGATGCAACAGAAGAGGTTTGAAAATATATTATAAATATGAACTGGGTCATCTTTGACCTTCTTCTGACCACGGCTGCTTCTCTACAAGTTTATGAGCAAGCTATGCTCTTTCCAAAGCTATATTCCAAGCCTACAGGTGGTACATATTTGATAAGATGGATTTTGTGTGTAGTATTCAGGGTGCGATTTGTAGGGGGGGATGGTGAGGATTTCCCCCCCTCTGGTTTTCCTATCCCTACCTCTGCTAAATTATTTTTATCTCCGGTGGGGACAAGGATTTCCCCCCCTTGATAGCGATGAATGCAACTTAACTGCTAGACTACTTAAACTCTTGAAATCTAACGATCTTCAGTGTCTTTACATCAGAGTAGGCTATTCAGCAGCCTTCTGGCAGACTGCGCATATTTCGGAACGTCATCGAAAACAAAAACATTGTAACATTTTAGTGCGGGAACTTTGCAGGAAAAACAGCGCTGATGCAAACATGAAACGCGTTCAGAGCAGCATATCGTCCTACTTTACGGGACCAAATAATAAAACAACGAAATTAACACCTGAGAGTGATAGCGCAAGAAATTCGCTGGAGGTTGGCGTTCATGTAGGCCTGCAGGACGATTCCCAGCCACTTGATGAAAGAAACGCCGATGTTGCTAGCGACTCTGAAACGCATGTGGTAGGAGGGTGCATTGAGCCGGGGCGCTTTGCTAAATGGAGAGAGGGTCGTGAGTGGCTAGCTGTCAGCACAGACGGGTCAGTCAAGTGCCAAGCTTGTTCCGACGTCAGGGATTTAGGCCCACACACACAGGAAAGGCTTCATATAGACTCTGCCTTCATTAAAGGCATAAAAGCCAAAACGACAAAAATATGACAAAATCAGCAAGCACGGAAAATGTCAAAGCCATATCAAATGTATTGAAATTGTACAAAAAAGACAAGACGCCGCAATTGAAAAGGCAAATGAGAACAGTGCAGCTCTGTGGTGAAAGCATCATGAGCATAGTTTAAAAACCACAGAGTACTGCATTCGCACAGCTTACATGATCTGCTACACTGACCTGTCATTCAAAATGCAGCCTCACCTGGTTGAACTGCAACAACTCAACGATGTTAACCTCGGTAACATGCTGCATTCTGACAAGGCATGTCGGAATATGCTGATGTTTATTGCAGAGAAAATGACAGTGCGTCTGGTGGACTTCCTTAAAAGCTCACCCGACAAGTTCAGCATTCTCATTGATGAGAGCACAACAGTTTCAAATAAAACATGTCTGATCATTTACATTAGAATTCCATTTGAAGGGGAGTGTTGCAATTTCTTCTTCCAACTTGCTGAGTTGCAGTCGTGCACTGGATCGGCGATCCGTGACACTGTGCTTCAGTGCCTTGAGAAGCAGGGTATCTCAAAAGACATGTTGCGCTCCCGACTAATTGGGTTCGCGACGGATGGGGCCGCCGCTATGTTGGGCCGATACAAGGGGGTCGCCACACTCCTACGTGAGGAGATTAACCCCAACCTGATTGTCATTCACTGCATGAATCACAAACTAGAACTTGCCGTCCATGACACTGTCAAACAAATTACAGATGCAAGTCATTTCCAGATGTTCACTGACTCCCTGTACGCCTTCTTCTCTCAAAGTCCAAAGAACATGCGAGAGCTAGAGCTTGTCGCTTCCAATTTGGAGATGCAAGCTCGCAGGATAGGAAGGGTGTTTGACGTGCGCTGGCTATCCTCGTCTTGCACATCTGTGACGGCTCTTTGGCAAAGCTATCCAGCCCTGGTCAAACTCTTCGCGTCACTGGCCGAAGACACATCATGATCAACCAAAGACAGGGCCAAATGTAAGGGAATGCATGCTAAGATGACTCAGTGGCTTTTCGTGGTGGAGATGGCATTCGTAAAAGACGCGCTCGAAACGATGCAGGCCCTGTCCCTCTTTCTTCAGAGACGAGATGCCACAGCAATCACCGCTACTGCTGAGGTGGGCGTTGCCGTGCGGACACTGAGGGCTATGATGAATGCCGATGGAGTGAACATACGATGTCTGAAGGAGGAATTGGGCAGTAAGCAAACATTTAAGGGGGTTAATGTGTCTCAGCCGAGTGACGGAGAACAGCGGAAGGCAGAGACCTTTCGTGAGCGTTTTTTCATCTCCTTGGCCGATAACATCCAGAGCAGGCTCGATGACAACGGCATTTTTTCTGCGGCGGCTGCGCTGAACCCCTCAAATTGGCCCTCCGATGAAGATGAACGGTTGCTTTATGGGGATGACAAACTTCTGACCATTCATAAAAGCCTTGCTATAGCAGACACAAATATGCCCACACTCCTCAAAGAATTTCATGAACTGAAGTGCAATGGTGTCACTGGGGAGACTTTGAAAAAAGTGCTCATCGCTGTCTCCACGCTCCCTGTGTCAACGGCTGAGTGCGAGCGTGGCTTTAGTGCGATGAACCACATCCTCACGGAAGAACGAAACAGAATGCACGTCTCCACTTTGATTGGCCTACTGTTCATTGGTGTCAATGGTCCAGAGGTGGCATCCTTTCCTGCGCACACATTTGCAGAATTGTGGATAAAAGAGGGCCGAAATGCTGCAGACAATGCCCCGACAGGAAAACCGAAAAAGCTACCACAAATTTGTCACCAGAGCCGACTGTTTACCTAGTCTAGTTTTCCAGACCTGTCCCTGAATTGTTGACAGCACGTTTTGCTATTTTAGTGAATTATTTAGTGAACAGGTGTATATATATAGCCTACCTTTTGCGTTTTTTTCTCCCTATGCAAGTTAAAAGTCCAATGTTCTTGTCTATGAATAAAAAATAAAAAACATCCCCCCCTCTGTTTTTTTGTCAAATCGCACCCTGGTAGTATTGCTGTCCGTCCAATTCCTACAGACACTGAGGATTTCTCGAGGCGTAAGTAGCTAACGGTGTAATGCTTTATCAAAGCATACAGACAAGGACTTCGAGAATCACCTCTCGACTCTACTCTTGGTTCCCACAGGGACATTGTGGTGGTTGTAGGAGTTTGATTTGATACTCATCATGTTTTATTGATCATCCTAAACTCAGCATACAAACGACCAAAGATTTTACAAAAGAAATGGGCGTTGTTGACGTGATATAACCATTGGTTTGTGGAGACATTTGAAGACTCTAATTTGGCCTTTTGGATGTCTCCTTACTGGTTTTAGCTTTCATAGACACGGACAACACCCAAGTCAGACAATACAGTGTTAGCAAGTCGTCAACCACAAGGTATAAGTGCACTGGGTCTGGTCTACTCCGAAAAGGACTGTCATTTACTAAATTAAAACCATGCTGTATTGAAGAAGACCTGAAAATCGTCATCGGTGCCGATCAGACTTTTTTTTAAAGAATGGAGTTGCCTCCTGCTTGAGGAAAAGTGAAGGTTTAAGGCCCTTTTCACCTAGGCCTTACTTCTTAGTGATTTACCAAGTACACCATTTATCTGCAAACCAAATTTAAAGAGGCCCCATTATCTTCATTTTCAAGTTCATATTCATATTTTGTGCCTCTACTGTGACATGTTTTCATGCTTTTATGTTCAAAAAGTGCTTTATTTTTATATTGATTAGCCGGCCAGCCCTGATGTGATTGGTTAGCCGCTATGAGAGTTCCTGCCCCTTTTTTTATTACGTGTAATGTGTTCGAGCGCTGGCCAAAAGAAGTGCGTGTTACAGGGTGTAAGAAAGTCATGTCTTTATTTTACGGAAGAAAACAATGGATTCTGATTTAGGCATTTCACGCTTGGGGGGGGGGGGGGGGGGGGGTTTGGGGGGGTTGTGTGGAAGAGAAACTCCCTTTGGAGGGAGCTTTGGGATTTTAGCCTTTGCAGACCATTTACATGCACAGAAACCTATATTACTACAAGAGCATAATAGGGCCCCTGTAAAACAATTCAGTCTATTTCATAGTCCAAGGAGCCTCTGGTAGTCACAAGTGATACACAATCTCAAACAGCAACATTTTGTTATTAGTTTTGTCACAAAAGCCTTGGAGTGTATGATTGCATTTCTTACTGGACTACAGCTAAAGTAAGAACAGCAATATGTTGTTGTTGGCTGTCTTATCGCTTGGGGAAAATAATATAGCTTGCACAGTAGGAGTGGTGGTTTGTTACTGGACTTCTGTGCTGGTCATGGATTGGCCATAACAAACACCATGTTCGAACATAAGGATGCTCATAAGTGTACGTGGTACCAGAGCACTCTAGGCAGAAGGTCCATGATCGATTTTGTTATCGTATCATCGGACCTGAGGCCGCATGTTTGGGACACTCGGGTGAAGAGAGGGGCGGAGTTGTCAACTGATCACCATCTGGTGGTGAGTTGGGTCGAGTGGACAGCCTGGACAGACCTGGTAAGCCCAAACGTGTAGTGCGGGTGAACTGGGAACGTCTGGAGGAGTCCCAAGTCCAGGAGGCCTTCAACTCACACCTCCGGCGGAGCTTTTCAGGCATCCGTGTGGAGGCTAGGTACATTGAACCAGAGTGGGCGGTGTTCAAAGCCTCCATTGCCGAAGCTGCGGCGGGGAGCTGTGGTCTCAAGGTTTTAGGTGCCTCAAGGGGCGGTAACCCTCGAACCTCCTGGTGGACACCGGTGGTCAGGGAAGCCGTCCGACTGAAGAAGGAGGTCTTCCGGGATATGTTATCCAGTTGTCGATACCTTGCAGTTGCAAGGTATCGACAGGCCCGAAGGGCAGCAGCCTCAGCCGTGGCCGAGGCAAAGCAGCGGGTGTGGGAGAAGTTCGGAGAAGCCATGGAGAAGGACTTTCGGTCGGCACCAAAGTTGTTCTGGAAAACCGTCCGACTCCTTAGGAGGGGGAAGCAGGGAACCATCCAAGCTGTGTACAGTAAGGATGGGACGCTGTTGACCTCGACTGATAGTGTGTTAGGGCGGTGGAAGGAACACTTTGAGGAACTCCTGAATCCGACAACTCCGCCATCTATGTTAGAGGCGGAGCTGGAGTATGAAGTGGGATCAATTCCAATCTCACGGGGGAAGTCACTGAGGTAGTTAAACAGCTCCACAGTGGCAAAGCCCCGGGGGTGGATGAGATCCGGCCAGAAATGCTGAAGGCTCTGGGTGTTGAGGGACTGTCATGGTTGACACGTCTCATCAACATTGCGTGGAAGTCGGAAACAGTACCGAAGGAGTGGCAGACCGGGGGTGGTGGTTCCTCTTTTTAAAAAGGGGGATCAGAGGGTGTGTGCCAATTACAGAGGCATCACATTACTCAGCCTCCCCGGGAAAGTTTACTCTAAGGTGCTGGAAAGGAGGGTCCGGCCGATTGTCGAACCTCAGATTGAAGAGCAACAATGCGGATTTTGTCCTGGTCGTGGAACGACGGACCAGCTTTTCACTCTCGCAAGGATCCTGGAGGGGGCCTGGGAGTACGCTCATCCGGTCTACATGTGCTTTGTGGATTTGAAGAAGGCGTATGACCAGGTTCCCAGGGAGATACTGTGGGAGGTGCTGCGGGAGTATGGGGTGAGGGGGTCTCTACTCAGGGCCATCCAATCTCTGTACTCTCAAAGCGAGAGCAGTGTCCGGGTCCTCGGTAGCACGTCGGACCGATTTCTGGTGAGGGTTGGCCTCCGCCAGGGCTGCGCTTTGTCACCAATCCTGTTTGTGATATACATGGACAGGATTTCTAGGCGTAGTCGTGGGGGAGGGGGTCGCAGTTTGGTGGGCTAAGGATTGCACCACTGCTTTTTGCAGATGATGTGGTGCTAATGGCTTCATCGGTCTGTGACCTTCAGCACTCACTGGATCGGTTCGCGGCCGAGTGTGAAGCGGCTGGGATGAAGATCAGCACCTCCAAATCTGAGGCCATGGTTCTCAGCAGGAAATCGATGGACTGTCCACTCCAGGTAGGGAATGAAGCCTTACCCCAAGTGAAGGAGTTCAAGTATCTCGGGGTCTTGTTCTCGAGTGAGGGAACAATTGAGCGTGAGATTGGCCGGAGAATTGGAGCAGCGGGAGCGGTACTGCAGTTGCTTTACCGCACCGTTGTAACGAAAAGAGAGCTGAGCCAGAAGGCAAAGCTCTGTGTCTACTGGGCCATTTTCGTTCCTACCCTCACCTATGGTCATGAAGGATGGGTCATGACCGAAAGAACGAAATTGCGGATACAAGCGGCCAAAATGGGATTTCTCTGCAGGGTGGCTGGCATCTCCCTTAGGGATAAGGTGAGTTCAGTCATCCGGGAGGGACTCGGAGTAGAACAGCTGCTCCTTCGCGTTGAAAGGAGCCAGTTGAGGTGGTTTGGACACCTAGTGAGGATGCCATCTGGGCGCCTCCCTAGGGAGGTGTTCCAGGCACGTCCAGCTGGGAAGAGACCGAGGGGTAGACCTAGGACCAGGTGGAGGGATTATATCTCTTCGCTGGCCTGGGAGCGTCTTGGAATCCCCCAGTCAGAACTGGTTGATGTGGCCAGGGAAAGGAAAGTTTGGGGCTCTCTGAAGGAGCTGTTACCTCCGCGACCCCGACGGAAAAGCGAGAGAAGATGGATGGAGATGGATGGATGGCAATACTAGACAATCTGTCTTAAGCTGTTACAAAGACTAATTTTATGCTCAACTGAATTTCTTCAAGAAAAACTTCAGACAAATATAGTAAAGCATACGTGTCATACTCGGGGCACACTCACTGACTAGTTAAATCTTAGAAAACACGGATCAAAGACACCATTATTACTGCTTAAATGCAAACTATTTAACCTCCTCCACCACTTGAACATTGCACATGTTTTTGCTTACTGTAACCACTTTTAGTTATGCTTCAATTCTCTGCCATTCTGCTTGAGTTGCCGAGTTCCTCCTGGTGCTGAAGGAGGTGTGATGAAAGATAAGGCAGGGCTTTTTTGCTGTAAACACTTGTACAAATGGAGACAGACCTGATAACAGTGGAGAGCAGCAGTGAGGAAATTGGAAGCGGGGGGTAGTTACAAGTTGGTGAGTGCTTCTACACTCCAGAAATTACTGTTGCAGTGTGCAGCGGCTGTTTTCTGGATGATATAACCTGCTTTAAAAAGCTTTAAAAGAGATCTATTGTTGTTCTGCTTGGCATGCTAAGACTTTAGTTTAGTTTGCGTGTGTTGTGGGGGGAGGAGGTACAGCCATGAGTCAGAGAGGGAAGCGAGAGGACAGGCACAAATGTGTTGAGGGGTGTTATAAAGAAGGTATGGTAATTAGCACCACGGGTGAAGCATCGTTAATCCTCACCTAGTAATTAAAGCTCAAAGGTGTGATGCAGTGCCATGAGCACACTGTCTAACTGTGGAAAAGCCTCAAAAAACAGTCAGTTCCTCTCACAACAAATCCATCAGATTAAACCTGAACACCTTGCAGCGCCTGCAGTCACTAATGCAATTACCATCACAAATTAACACCTAGTGATAAGGTCATGTTATTTTTGCTTCCCAACAAATCAGGCAAGATCTAACTCTTCAATTTAGAGTCATTGCCTCATGCAAAGATCGTGACCACGAAATTGCAGTGCTAAAAATGTGTGTTCGAAGGGAAATAACACCTGTCCCCTGATTATTATCCCTAGCCCTGAAGGACCGTCCTCCACCCATCATCCGACAAGGCCCATCAAACCAAACGCAGGCGGTGGGCGGTGTTTCCCTACTGAGGTGTCAGGCCTCAGGGGACCCGGAGCCTACAGTCACCTGGCGAAAGAATGGGGCCAGTCTGCTTGGGAAGGACCCGAGATTTTCGCTGCTGGAGCATGGGAGCCTTCAGATCCAGAATACCAGGGTAGGTAACAGTGGACTACAAAGACATGCATAGGAGTTAGCATGTAGCATTATGTGGCATAGTGGCCTGCCTGTTATACCTTAGAGAATTAAAGCATACTCTATGTTCTTGGAAGGTGAATAGTGCCTCAGATTTTGAAAGGTTTATTCAGTTTATTTTTATCAGTTTAAAGGTCTCTTATTATGCTATATTTCAACAATATATTGTAGGGCAATATCTATACAAAACATGTCTCTGAAGTTTTGCTCAAAATACCAAACAGATCACCTGTTGTAGCCATGCGCATGCAGCTCTCTGTCTGAAGAGAGAAGTTTCTAACGGAGATACTCAGCTAAATGCTGCCGTGAATAAATACCATGTTATGTTCCAAACCACATCCAGCATTATTTCTAAAACACTTCTCAGTGTTTACCGCTACAACAGTGACATTATATGTATTATATATACAACTCCAAGTCCCTCCTGCAGACCTCCTGCTGAAAACACAGACACACAGAGGTACTGCGGAGGTGATTCAGCTCGCGACTGTATATTGCGAACGATAGGTTGGGACGTGTCATGTGGGTAGGACGTTGCCAGGAGTTCAATGTAGAGCCAGCCCACATTTCGGTTATGACATCATATCGGCAGCAAATCTGGATCAGCTCGTCCCCATTTTTAGAAATGTAGGTAAGGAGGAAAAGAGAGAGGGTTGTATTTTCTGACACTTTGTGAGTCTCCTTACACACCGGGGACACATATTTATGGATAAAAGACAGCAAAACGTGCATTTTGCATAATAGGGGACCTTTAAATCATGTGCTACATTTAATCCATTTGCATTCTTCTGGCTGTACTGGAAGTGTTACAAGCAATTGCACCCAAAAGGTTTTACTCCCGATTGTTCTAGGTAGCAAGGATTCATTAATATAAAGACTGAATCGTTACCAGATATGAACATTGAGTTCTTTATTTCCATATCAGTAACTTTTTCTTATTTATGTGTCTTCAGATAATCACACAGTCTACCAATTTCCCCTTTTTTTACATATTTTTTCTGAAGAAGAACTCAAAATACTATGTCTGGGTTTCATTATTTTGAATACTTAGCTTTCACGTCACTGTCAATAAAAACACGTACAAAAAAGAAGGACACCAAAACAATAAAAAACTGAAACACAGATTAGTCTTTGAAGATCTTAAGTTTGTACTTCACATTCTTCCATTGCATGTGAAGGACCAAAAACAAATTATGTCGTCTGCCAGCTGATGTCAACTGAATGTAATTCAAATGGACAGGCGCAGTCAGGTTGCTTTTGAAAGATGAATAGCGTGTATTGATTTTCATCAGTTGTTAAACGTTGCTATTTAGTCTGAATCTCTGAGGCAGCAGTTACACTCAAGGACTCAAGGACAGGGACGAGTGAGCGGAGTGTAAAGGGGGTAATATGAGGGAGGAAGTGCAATATACAGTGTCCTGTCGCAGTGTCAAAGTGCTCTTCCTGTATCACTCTCTCCTCTGCCCTCTTGAGAGATAGCACAGTTGTGAGTGTCTCCTCCGCCACCAGCAATAAAAAAATGGATTGTCATATCTCTTATTCCCTGTGTCAGCACTGGTGATGATAATGTTGATCCCTCTGGGAATAAGGGTTGACTATTATTGGGGAAAATCAATTAAGAAAATGAATGTAGGCTCTTACTGGGCTCTTTTTTTTTAATTGGCCGGTGTTAAATTTTCCTCATCCACTCTCCGGCTGTTCTCGAGCCAAATGCAGGCCAGTGGAGGTTAATGCATTTTTACTGTACTACTAGCTGTGTTGCTCCTTCAGAAGCCCATAGTGACGTAAGAGCTTGTAGAAACCATCAGGGATCAGACTTACAAAGACTATTGGATTCACTCAAGCACAGCAAGTGTGCAGAGTCGAAAAACAGTACCTTCGGAGAAAATCTGTATTCTGGAGAAAACCTTATATGAAATTCACACAGCTAACTCTCTGGTTTTAATAATGAATTTGGTTTGTGTTAAACTGTTAAATGTATCATAGTGTACACA
The DNA here is from genome assembly GCF_036324505.1 of Eleginops maclovinus. NCBI lineage: Eukaryota > Metazoa > Chordata > Actinopteri > Perciformes > Eleginopidae > Eleginops > Eleginops maclovinus. The sequence continues at coordinate 17,814,528 of NC_086359.1, read as the reverse complement.
GGCTTGGGAAGTAATGGATTACATGTAATGGCTTAATGTAATCCAGTTAAAAAAAAGGTGACTGTATTCCCTTACATAAAAAAAAATACATATACAGATTACATTTCTAAAAATTGGGGATTACTAGCAGCATTACAAAACAAGAGTACATAGTGTATGTTGTAAAAAGTTCAGATTTCATTTCTTCTTTGTAAACTGTACTGTTCTGTAGGCTAATACTTTAATTGTGTATCTACAGTCACTCAGCCTTAATTTGCTGTATGGTTTTCCCTTACAAACTCAATAAAATAGAGTGTGTGAGTTCAACTATTGGTATAAAACTAAAACGTTTTCTGTCAGCTCAGATTGGAGTTCTTTTTTTTTAAACTGTAGTATTGGCTCATGTGTTTCATTGTTGGTGTATAGGCTACTGCCTGAATATGCTTAATGAATGGCAGGTCTTCCTATAAATAAAACCTCTGAGCTGAGAACACATTTTTGAAAGGTTACATTGTTCTGTAGTCGTACATAATACACATAAGTAAAAAAAATATATATATCTATTTGATATTCCTTTTCTCTTGTATTTATTTGCATTTCATTTGATATTGAGAAAATCCAAAAGTATCGGAAAGTCATCAGGTTACATTACTTATGCATTTAATATTCAGATTAGGTAACCGATTACATATTATTTACAGGTAACTTGTAATTGTAATGGAATACATTTGATTTTACTCTTATTGATAACATTATGATCCGTCTTCCATAGCTGTCTGATTTGGGGTTGTACACCTGTGTTGCCACCAGCTCTAGTGGAGAAACATCCTGGAGTGCATACTTGGATGTCACAGGTCTGCTTCAGAAGAAATTATTCATATGACATTAACATTTATGCATACAAAGCAGTGCTTGATATGCTTTGCATTTGCAGGTACTCATTTTGTCTCTTTACTTTCCGTCCTTTGTCAGACTCCACTGACCTCTCAGACTTCATGTCTCACAACGCCACCGCCCTCCCAGGGCCACCCTCCAAGCCAGAGGTCACCGATGTTACCAAGAGCAGTATCTCGTTGTCATGGGAACCGGGGCCAGAGGCGGGCTCCCCAGTGTCCTCCTATGTCATCGAGGCCTTCGGGTATGTCTATGACCTATGGCCTGCAGCTACATTTAGTGACCCCAAACTTTGTATTGGGAGCAGTCAATCAAGTCATGGTGGTTCATGATATGGTTCTGGATATTCACTATGGTTCCCATTTCATTTTACAAGAGAAATGTTTTTGCATGTAGATTCAAATGCTAGTATTTGGCATATAGAAGCTCACTTCAAGCTGAAAATTGGAAAAGAAGTAAAAAAAAGCTAGTTTTCACGTGCCATTTTCATAAATAGTGTACTAAATGAAGGGGTAAAAGGACTACGTGGATAAAGTGGCATGTGTCACAAGTGTAACTCTTATTAATGTTTTAGATTTACATTGTATAAGTGAGTAAGGCAGGTCATTAATTTGACTTTGCCCTAATTTCTAGGAGCACTTTTAAAGGACTGAAAAGTGTCTTCTTAATTAATTTCAAATAAGGGCAGGACAGTACAGGCAGAAACATGTGCTTGTCACACGCTGGTGAGTTCTGAGTGTTTGGTATATCACCTAGTGGCAATCTGTATTTTATTATGTTTAAAAATACATTTAAAAAACTTGTCTTCATTTAAGTGATCAAATGTTTATCTTATTTAACTAAATATGAATTTAAATACATCAGTTAGTCCAGTTTCATGTTTACATGCCACATATTTTTTACTGAATAAGTGTTAATAAATAAGTCATTAAAAAAATGCCTATTTATAGTATTATCTGATTTATGGAGTGATCCAAAGGCTTGCTTTATCCAATGCTTAAATTTCAGTTTTAGAATTATATGCAGTAATCTGCTGCAGTGATTTCATGCTGTTAACCTTATTCATCTGTATTGTCTCCCTGTAACTATTTCGCAGTCAGTCAGTGAGTAACAGCTGGCAGACAGTGGCAGACCATGTAAAAACCACCGGGTTCACAGTGAAGGACCTCCGACCCAACACTGTCTACCTGTTCATCATCCGGGCAGTCAATGCTCAAGGGCTCGGGGACCCCAGCCCCATGTCTGAGCCTGTCAGGACTCAAGGTACAGAAATGAGAAATAGACTGTGATGAATTATTAGTGATAAGAATCACTATTCCACTTCACATGCCGGCATTACTTTCTCTCTCCCAGACATCAGTCCCACGGCACAGGGAGTGGACCACCGTCGCGTGCAGAAGGAGTTAGGAGACGTGGTGGTCAGCATGCATAACCCTGTGGTCCTTAGTTCCACTTCAGTGCAGGTCACATGGACCGTGAGTACTAACTTTTTTATTTGTAAATGAACAGTGATTTATTTTAGTTTGACCGTCAGAGCAGCAAAACAAATCTTGCCTAAGCTTGTTTGGGAACTTTATACTTGGCATGTTTTGGATTAGTTGGCACACGGAGGCATTGGATACACATAGTCTGAGCAGCTGGTGCTCCATCAATTTAGAATGGTTGGAGGTGATGCAGGAATCAAGACTAATGTTTCTATTCAGGATGAATACATCACCATTAGGTGCTACATGTGTCACTTCTGGAGGCACTTTGCAGTCAGCCCTTTATTTGGAAAATGTTATTCCTGTCTGTTGGCAAGGTGTTCCTGTAGCGTGCTGCTGGAGGTTAATGACACACCTCGGATGGGCTTACGCTAGGCTGCTATTTCATGCTTGTCTGTACGACAACCACGTCCTGTACTGCTGCTTGCAGGCTGACACAGTGACAGTTTAAACCTGCGTCTGAGGTCGGTAGGAATGGGTACACGGAATTTTTGGACTAGGATCCATTTAAGTGAAACACAGTCATCCATTATCCAATGTCAAGCAAAGATTGTCTGTATTAAAGTGGTTTGTGTTCACTGTTAGATTTGGTCTGAAGTCTTTGTTGCTTTGTGTATTTCCTGTGGGAACAGTTGCAAAAATGTTCTGTTTGTCCACTTTGGATCTTATATTTTAGTAGAAATGTTTTGAACATTCTGTTCCTGGAAATGTTAGGTGACAAAGCAGAGATGCTTAAAAAAATGCTATTCATATACAACAGTTGCATCCATTACCTTGATTCCAGACTTTATATTGATTAATTCTGCGGCTATCTTCTAGACGATAAGAACACAGGCGGATATATTTTTTTATGATTAAGACCTCAATCGTTGACATTGTATCGCAAGTAACATAGGTTGTTTTCTTACATGAACTCATACTTTTCCTAACCCTAGACCTTTTCATTCAAAATACTGAGTGTGTTAGAACTGTTTCCACTTGGACGTACTCCATGCAATGTTTGGTTTTGACACTTATTATGACATGACACAAATAACACCGCATTCACATAGCCTGTTTGTAGTTTGAGCAGAGCAGGATGTACCAAAATGCAGGAAGCAAAAACTGTGCAGCAGGTAATTCAGACAAAACAGGGCAAGGCAAAAACCAACTGACCATACACAGCTGGGCAGGAGAAACACAAGGGCACCAGATGAACAGATCAGGTAATCAAACATAAAGGAAAACACAGAGACAGGAAGTAAAAACTGACAAATACGGAGAGAACACTTTCAATATCAAGCAGGAAACCCAGACAGATCGTGACCCAGTTAGTATTCAGTTCATAAACAACCGCTTTTCTTTAAATGTATCTTTAGTCTTCAGTTTGGTCTAAATTACCCCTTTTCTCAGTCTTGGATAAATGTTTTTTCTTTAGAACCCCATTCGCTTGAATAACATACAATTTGTTCTAGGGAGCTGGCAGGGTAGAATCTGTTTAATACCAGAATGATATGGATATTTGCACACACACCGCATACAGTTCCTTTGTGTAATGTCTAGATAATTCCAGAGAGTTCTGTTGTGCATTTGTTTAAGTGGCTATAGAACAACAAAAGCATGAGTGGCACTACATCTGGAGTTTATAAGGCTTTTACATTCCCAAATCATTTGGTTGATGAAATGTGGACTGAGGATAAGGAGGAGAGAGACAGGGAAGGAGAAAGAGCCAGAGCAAGAATGAAAGATATCCTAATATAATTTGACTGGCCTGATGATAAAAAGCTGCTTTATATCACTTGTGAAAGCCTTTCCTTGCTTCTGCCCTTGTTAACAATCCATTACTATGATTCCTATGTGTTACATATTTTACTCTTCCCCTGAAATGCACCGGCAGAAAATGAAAACATCAAGTCCAAAATCTGCTGAAGGTCTTACTCAGGGGTGTTGCTCATCTTTGGCCAATAGACTACAACTTCCTTCATGTAGGTTGTTCCTCCTGTGCAACTGATAAAACTGTACAAATAACTGAGCGCGCATTGTAACTGACCACGGAGGACACCAACTGAATGCTGATACCCATTTCAATGTAGTTCACACAGAAACATGCTGCAGTTTCAAAAACGATGCAAATATAAAAACAGCAATGGGCCAAAAACGCATGCAATGAAGAAACATCTTCTCCAACTTGACATCAGTAGCGTTTAGAAAACATTCCCAACTTGACCAAAAGGGGTTTAGTAAAAGTGCGTCTAAAAAAACGCTGCAAGAAGCTCAAAACACAACGGAAACAGGGGACACTAAAAAGTTATGCACATAGCTGGGACAGGAGCGCTTGTTGACGTCCGGGGATTATACAGTTGGCCAACTGTCACTGTGACTGGAATACATACGCAATATATATTTTATTGGGTTATTTTAACTTCGTGATTACATGATTCAGTACTTTGAGTAAACCCTACGCATGTTTCGTCAAGTTGGGGAATGTTTTTTCTAAAGGCTGCGCGTGTTCTCCAGTTTGTGAAGATATTTCTCAATTTGCAGCGGTTTTCTCCTTACAGCAGTGTTGGCACCTGTAGGCCACCATAGCTGCACACCACCTCCTACACAATCCCCTTCATCCACATTTTTCTCCTCCTCTTCTCAGGTGGAGAATCCATCCCAGTTCATTCAAGGCTACCGTGTCCTGTTCCGGCAGACATCAGGACTGCCCTCCCCCGGGCCCTGGCAGATACAGGACTTGAAGGTCGCCTCGGAGAGGGACATAACTCTCTCGGCTCTGAAGAAAGGCATCGTCTATGAGATTAAAGTGCGGCCGTACTTCAATGAGTTCCAGGGTGCAGACAGTGAATCCATGACGGCACGCACCATGGAGGAAGGTAAGCGACAAATTAATTCACATTTCTGACAAAAGGATTGATTTCTCGGCCAACTTTATGCTGCAAGAAATACAAGATTTAGTTACTTGTGCATGAGCAGAAGCTCTTGTGTAAATTGTTCTGCCCACTTTTTTTTATATTTAGTTGCCTCTAGTAATGGCTTCATGGCTAGATAGTAACGGATAATGGCATTTCAAGTACATCCACCCACACACGCATGGTTCTGCAGTGCCGTGTCCCCTGAGTGTGTGGAAACAGGTCTCCCAGACAGCGCAGTGGGGGTCTGTGACAAGTCTGGGGACTCTGTGGGTTGGAAGGCAGAAGAGGGAGGGCATATACTGTCTCCTTTGACATGAGCTTAACTCTCTCTCCGCTCATCTGTGGACCCCCAGCTGCCATGCCTCCACCGCACACACCAACCAGGCCTGCCTTCGCCAACACATACATGTTTTTCAAATCTACAATTTTATTTATTAAAGAGATAACACTTATGTTTGTCCCACACATGAGTGCAAGATATCATTATCTGTTGCATACTTTCCTAGAAAAATGGATGAGGTGCAGTATCATTTTTTATAGCCCAAAATACTTGTCACCAACTGTTTACATCAAAATTAGTCATAGCTCAATCACTGGGAACAAATACACGGCAGAGTTATTTTTACATGAATAAGTCTGGAATTATCATGAATATATCTATGAATTTGCTTCAAAGACAAACAGACGGGCATTCCTTATGACTCAAAAATGTGGTGATTTTAAAGTTCGGAACTTTAATACAGTATCAAAGTAATGTAACGATAGTATTACCTTGGTTACTTGGTAAGCAGGAACGGCTAATTGCTTATACAGCATATATATGTTAGCGGCAGTTTCTCTCCCGCACACGTTCTAACACATTAGGGAGTTTCTCTCTCTAATGTGTTAGAACATCAGGAAAAAACCCAGAGACCTCACCATAACCACTGAACAAATTCAATCCAACAATGAGGAGCATGTAAGGTTGAAATCTCAGGAAAAAGCTGGCCGTCAACATTGATTATATTCTCTAACTACAATTTATACAGTAACAATTATCTTGGATACTCACATCTGCTGACTTGGCAGTGGAATTTCTTTGTGTAGTTTATTGCATTCGTATGCTCCACCAGCTGGACTTTGTGGAATACGGTTTGTTCTGAAGTGAGAGCGAGTCATGATGAAGCCACTAATGCATCTTCTTCACAGTCGGAAGATAAGGACGGTCATGAACATGGGATACAAAGAGAAATTCACCCCACCAAAGCCCAATTAACACAGCCACAAAGGATCACTAGAGGTCTTTGTGGACTGGGGTGCGTGCACTGGTATCCTGGAAACAAGGAGTTGTGGAAAAATTGGTTTGATCCGCCAATACTCTAGAGCCCGGAAATGTGCTGCTCTGCAGAATTATGAGAAGAACACTCTATCCATCAAAACCAGATTGGGAAAGTGCCACTGCCTCTGTGAAAACATAGCAGAGGGAGTCTTAGGGGACCCGGAGGTCAAAACAGCTGGTGTCTCCCACTGCATACGGGGAGAAATTGTGCATTAAGATTAATGATCCCACATCCCTTTGAAGTTGTTGGCGTGAGCAATATGACCATGTAACCATAGGATCACCAGGCTCACTGAAAATCAAAGGAAATGCTACAGTGTTGTGTGATAAGGTCCTCGGGCAGTTTTTACTGATAAAAGGAGGCTGTTCCGCTGCTTAGTGGAGCTTAAGTGAAAGGTCCAAAAACTGCAGTTCCTCAAAGATAAAAAAAACTGATCAATCTCTGGCCCCCACGAGTTAAGCTGGCTTCATTGTGATGCAAATGTGTGTAGTGACCAGACGGTGGTACTACACTTCACTGTCAGTCCATTACTTCATTTTGGTCCAAAAATAGTTTTTCCCGTTGACAGAGAAGGGAATTTTTTTTGCAAGTGCATGAAGACTGTGTAAGGAGGTGAATTTGTATACATCTTACCCAAAATCATATTTAATGCTGATAGTTAGGCAAATGTAAGGGCGTGGCCACTTTGAGTGACAGGTCGGTGCTGTCAGCAATCAAACGCTGGGCTCACCTCCACCAACAATCCACCTCTTCCCTCATTTTTGGATTAGCCGGTCGTAAGGTTTAGGTGGCTCTACCAGAATGGCCTATTTGAGCCTTATGGCTATTCAAAACCTACGGGTCATTTCACAGAAACTTCATCCATTTTCTAAATGTGTTTACTGTATGTCTGATTGGATATACTAATATAAGACCATGGCATGAGGGTCAGTAAGACTCTTTTTGGAATTGAGCTCCACCATCCAAGGTGGTAGAGTTTATTAAGTTCACATGTGTGTTTTATGGGGACAGTTTTGTTTGACAAAGAAATGTTTGCTCATTCATGAATTACTTAGCCTAATTGGTGAACTAATTTGCATAACAGGTTATGTTTACCACTTTAAACCCTGAATAGCAGGACATTAAGCAGCTTAAGTGCCTTTTGTTTAATTGCACAGCTGTGAGTAACAACTGGAATGTTCCCTCCGACATTTGCAGCAGTAATTGCTTTAAATGACTCTGTTCATCAGTCTTGATATCAGTATTATTCCATTTTTGACCATTTAATGTAATGTTATCCTGAGTCATTCCTGGTACTGTAGCCATTATTCATCCTCTGGGATTGTTCTCGTACATAACGGAAATAGCAGAACTACACTTAATGGTTCCTGTCTTGTCCTAATGTAAGCCTTTGACACACGGGGCAAGCTCCACAAGCTTGCTGAAACAGCATTACTTAAATGACATTTAGACGTTTCATAGGACTGACATTAGCAGATGTATATATATATATATATATATATATATATATATATACACACATCTTACTGTGGTTATAGTTATTCTTTAATGCACATATGCTAGTGCAAAGGTTGAACAGCAGAACAGATTTTCTTCTGTGTTTATCATTTGTCTTGATTTGATTTTCTGAAAAAATAACACAAACTGTTCCTGGCTATAGTTTTGTCAAACTTGAGCATGCTCCAACACTAGTGGCAGTTTGCGCTCTATTGGGTGTTTTTAATTGTTTGTTTTCCCTTCAATAGATTTGTGATTATGATTTGATTTTGTGAAATTTGGCCGACAAGGAGATGGATTGCCTTAGAAAATGATGAGCCAGACAGCCCTGCTGAAAGTCTTGTTCTTATCAGAATGGTTTGCAATCCAAGTAGTCTGTTATACTTTAATTCCTTCCACGTCTGTCCACCTGCATTTATACTAGTTAATATTCAACAAAGATTATTTGTATGTATGGCAGATGGCTTCTCAGAATAAATACATCATAAGTGTAGAAGTGTTATATTTAGTCGTTTTGCTTTCTGAACAGTACCATCATCACTTTATAGTGACAACATATCTGCGCAAGTCAGTTTAACAGTAATTGCTTCAGAAAGTCAATACAGTCCAAACGGCTGAATATAGATATCCTCAAACTGTGTTGAGTCAATTTGTTAAATGCAATAGAAATAAAGTGCCTTAGTACTGCCAGGCTGTCAAATATTTTGCCGACATGCCATATCTGTTTAGAGTCTCTCTTTTAAGCACAAGTTAAATCATTCAGGGAGTTTTTTTCATTTTGTTCTTAGAAAAATAAAACCATATCTATTGTTTTGCCATCATCAGAGCTAGATGTTGAAAGCTTTCCAGCTGTGAGGAGAAGGGCAGGGTATGTTCTTCTAACATGGCCTGGCTTTATTTCTCTGATCTACCAATCAATCCTCGCTGGAGACACTGTGCGTTGCATTGCTCTCCAACCATTACCAGAAATAATCGCATTTGAAAAAGACACAGTGACCAAATTGCTCTCTGGCCATGTGGCAAAGAAAGTGATCTTGTTATGGCGTACCTGCTTTGGATTTTGCGGCATTCATTCCCTCGCCTACATGTATCCACTGCAGATAGCATTCTTTCTTTTTACCCCCCATTCTTGAGTTAGGTTCAGAGTAGATATTTCATCCACTCGGTCAGAAAAATAATGATAGTTTTAATGGAAATCATGAGAAACTGTGTGCCCAGAGTGGTTGTGTAGTCCATTCACAGAGAGATGATGATGATTTGCTCAGTTGCGTAGACATGGTGTTTGCCTCCCGCTGCCTGGAGTCTCATCAAATCACCAATCTACCCAGGCAGGTTATCAGGCCAGTTTGGTACGTACAAAAAAAATGACCCATTAAAGAGTGAGTTTGGCACGGCGAGGCATAGCGCTACATTTGTGTTGACAAGCCATCTCAGAGCCCTCATTATAGGACATGGAGGCCGACCATATTCATTTAAATAAGATATGCTAAATTGAATACAGCTGCTTTGAATTCATTTTGATGTGGTCATAGCGGTTCTGATACATTATAGAGTGTTGTTAGCTACTCAGTGAGGCCTTTTTTTTCAGAGCCCAGGAAATACAGTATGTAAACTTGTGGGGGTGCTTGGATCAGGCAGTGTATGTGAAATAAAGTTAAATTTGCACCTTAGATCTTTCTTGTGTATAGCTTTTGATGCTAGCAAGATATTAAACTCGGTAAACTAGAAGCATGTCAAATATCTTTTAGGTCCCAATGTATCCCTGGAAAAGAACAATCCTACCATCAAGATAGGAATTTGACATGAAGTGCCCTGGTAGTCATCTGCCAATGTTGACTTCAAAAATAGCTTGTTATAGGCTTGCTGTATGAACATGAGTGGAGTTTGTGGGTGAGACAAATCCTCTTTATGATATGATAAAACTAGAATGGAAGGGCAATGGTGCATTCACGTGTTCCTCGGATGTTCCCATTTCCGAATTTGAAAGTCATTTTTCAGCTTTGGTGTGTCCATGAGCTTAAAATCTACGAAGAAAAAGGGTTGTTGTTTCGACTTTTCGAGGGGTGTTTACATGGATGTTTTTGTATTATTCTGACATCACATCAATGCAGCAAAAATGACGTACAGAATGAAAAAGTAACAATATGAGTGTGTCTACCTCTTGATTTGGATCCCTTCCAAATGGGTTGAATCGGTTTTCTTTGCCCAAATTATTCTGTTCTACCAAGTTTCAAGAAATAAATTCATAATACATATTTTTCAAATGCTTTAATGTTCAAAAAGTTCTTTATTTTTCTCATACTGCCTGTGCTGCATCACTACGTTCACCCTCTGACTGAAACCAAAGACTAGTCTATGAATTACCTGAGTGTACATGAGTGTGTACCCATTGATTTGGATCACCACCAAAATGAAATGGGTTCTTCTTTGCCCAATTTCAACCTTTCAACCAAGTTTCAACAAAATAGGACAAGTGGTAATCCGGATGACAATCAAAAAAACAAAACAAGTGGAAAACATAACCTCCTACTTTTGTTTTCTCTACATATGTATTTCCTTTGTTTCTTAAATCGTTTCACCCGTCTTTTCCCATAAGCACCTGGTGCGCCTCCGCAGCAAGTGACAGTGTTGACAGTCGGGAGCCACAACAGCACGTCCATCAGCGTGTCATGGGACCCTCCTCCCTCCGACGAACAGAACGGCATCATCCAAGAGTACAAGGTAGGATCAAACTGCGCCTGATACCAAACTGAATATTTTAGTTTTGTACTCTACGACGTTACAATGAATTCTGTCTGCCGTGTCTGTCTTTGTCAGATCTGGTGTCTGGCCAACGAAACCCGCTTTCATGTCAATAAGTCTGTGGATGCAACCATCCGTTCAGTGGTTGTTGGGGGGCTGCAGACCGGAGTGCAGTACCATGTGGAGGTGGCTGCCGGCACCAGCGCAGGGGTGGGGGTCAAGAGCAAACCCCAGCTCATCATTTTGGGTAATCCACTCATTCACGCACACACACACACACCGAACCTGGCGTCAAATGAAATGACCTCCTAATGTGGGACCGGGGTCTCCATCACAGACTGGGGGTGCGGGGTCTGGGAAAATGATTTAGCAATTTATTGCACTTGAAGAAAGAAGATTGCGCTTTACAACGCAGACGTCTTCGGAGAAATCAATCACAGTTCATTAAGTGTAGTGTCTGGTAACACTGTGCCAAGTACTGTTAGCCATATCAATAATCTTCTTCAATATGTGGGCAGCTGGTGCTAACAAAGGAGACAGTGTTTTTGTAGGAGCTTATCAGCGTATCACATCTTATAAAATACCTAAAGGATGCCCGGAGTATATAAGCCAAGAATCAATATCTGAGTCTGCGGCCAGATGCTCATCATCTGTGACTTTTGACTGATATATAATAACACCCTTAACGCACAGAGAAAGGGAAATATACAGGCCTGTGGACTGAAGCTTAATGACGGGAGGGGCGGGTGGGGGTTCCTGCTGGAGACTGTGAATCTAATTTCACAGCACAGTAGCCTCAACAGGAAAATCAAACTCTGTCAGAGCTGCTCTGTCAATCTCGTGTCTTGCAGCTCAAGTTGATAAGTGCACTGCTGAATTGATTTACTCTGCCTACATATTGGATGCACTGATGCTGTTTTCATTGTGTTTTGTTTGTTTTGCTTTAACCCCTGCGTGTTTGTGTGTTTTTCTATCCTCTGTCAGCTGTAGTTTCATGCCTTTTTAATATACACTCATAATTTGACCCGGAACAATGCTTATTTTGCTTTTATTGAACGTATAATTTCCGGAATTGAGTTTCCTGGTGAGTTAGCCAAAACAGAGAACCCAAACACAATGGGACAAACAATACTCATAATTGTTTTGTTGTTCCTTTTCTCTTCTATCAGATATTTATCTTTCTGTTCACATTTCAGGCTTGTTTTGGACCACAATGGAAATGAAATTGATTTTATATTCATCCCACATTATTTCCACGCACAACAGCTATTGGATTATAATTATTTGCTCATTTGTCTCTCCTGTCTGTGTGTGTTTGTGTGCTGTGCCCCCAGGTGGAGAACTGAGGGACGTAATGACGGGTTCGGAGGGCAACAATAGCATCTCAGACGTGGTAAAGCAGCCGGCCTTCATCGCCGGTTTGGGAGGGGCCTGCTGGATCGTCCTCATGGGCTTCAGCGCCTGGCTGTACTGGAGGAGGAAGAAGAGGAAGGGACTCAGCAACTATGCAGGTAAGAAAAGAAAAAAAATCATTGTTCTGTACCAATACAGAATCCCAGAAGCACAATTGACTGATGTCATCCCACATGCGACTCCATTTGAGTTGGCTAAAATGCAGAACAATGGGGAATATATTCAGCACAGATGGAAAAAAAGGCCCTATTTACTTTAATTCACTGCGCAGTGATGTGCATCAACTGTGAGTTCCATCAGCGGCGCACCTCCACAGCCTAATACATTCATGCGAGATAAGTAATTTAACATCCCCTTCCATTACTAGACCATGGCTGGTGTTGTTTGCACATTAACACGAGGCACGTCCGGGTTTACGTATGGGATGATATTTTATCCCTCCGTGAGTCAAGCATATAGCAGTCTGCTATTATCATAATGTGTATTGCAGTGACTCAGGGATGGAGCGCTGGGGTTTCTGAATTCAAACGGGATTTACATGATTGAGTGCTGCCTCTCTGATCCATTCTTTCAAAACAAATTGAGGAGTTTAATACTAAAACACCAGTTTTTTCTATTTTAGAAATGTGTTTACAGGAATTGTTAGGATGGAACATTGACATTATTAACTTTGATTTTTACAGCTTTTTAAGACATCCATCATGCTACATTTTGTGTTTATGAAAAAATGGTGTTTATATGCCGATGCCTGAGCAGGATCAAATGTTTCTCCCTCATTTCACCTTTATCCCTCAGGGTAAATCAGCATAATTTATAAAATGCTGGAATGTGTAAATATGATCTTTGCTGACATACTGTCAGTGATAAATTACCAAGCAAAGCAAAAAGTGAAAGAACTCCTCCTGCTTTAATGAGTGTTCTTGAGCATGTTAATATGGCTGCATCTTTTAGATTTTAATATGTATGATTTTTGACACTTTATTCTTCTCTTTTGAATTCACAGTCCAGTCGTTCACCTTTACTCGTGCAGGTATGTCTTTACATCGTGCATAATACATCGCAGCAATTACGCTTTTCTTCCACATTCTTGACAGCAATAATGTATCAGTCATTCAAACTGATGGCCGGGTTGTACATTTTCCGACAAAATAATTGACGTGATTTCTCTGTCCTCCCCTTTTTTGCCCTTAAAGTCACATTCCAAAGAGACAGAGGCCTCATCAGAAATGGAAGGTAAGAATCTAAATGAACTTTTAAAACGAAGATAGCTTACAGTGAGAGCTGTCCATGTGACATTTCACCGCCACAAAGCATAGTGCTCGGCCTATTGTAATGAAGACTTCCTTCACGTTGAAGAAAATTAGCATACACGCTCCAAGATCCCTGCTGTTACTCGTTTCAGAGTACAATTTGCCCTGACGTACACTTGAGGATATCATTAATCACTCCTTCGAAGTGGGCGCTACCAATTAATGCAGGTGAGGGTTGTGTTCGCTGGCTCTCTGTCAGTTCAACAGAGGTTGTTGGCAGAGCGAGGGGTCGTGGGAGGAGGTCCTGATAAATGTGCTGTTTGAAATAATGGTATTTACAGTACACTGTGTCTGGGCATGGAGCAACAAAGCACCGTACCTTGAGACAGATGTGGGAAGTACATTTATAAAGGACTTAACTTAAGTACAGTTTTGAGGTACTTGTACTTTACTTGAGTATTTCTATTTTATGCTACTTTATACTTCTACTCCACTACATCTAAAAGTGTAAATAATGTTTGTCGGCAACAATAAAATGCTACTTGATCCATCAATATTAAAATGTCACGTAATTATATACAGAAATAAAGGCTATTTTTCTGCACAATGATTACTTTTATTTTGTATATGTTAACTACATTTTCCCGATAATACTTTTGTACTTTTGTATACAGGATTTTTACCTGTAATTAAGTATTTGGAAAATAATGCATGGGTACTTTTTCTCAAGTAAAGAGTCCAGACCGCGGCCATGAGAATGATAACAAAAAATGCCCTTAGTAAAGCCTGCCTTTGTATCTCTTAGTATCAACGTGTACAAGAGAAAATGATTGTGCGAGAAGTGAAAGGATAAAGGTCCTCTGCTTTTTCTTGTCCCTCCTTTTGTCTCTTTTCCTTTTGTCACACCTTAACAGGCAGATAAGCCCAGAGCTAGAACAAATGTGGCAAATAATGGACTAAAAATAAACACTTTCTCTCCCCGTTTGTTTGCGTGAGCACGCTTCTCCACATACATGTTGGTGTTGGCACGTGTTTTCAAAGCAAATGTATGTAGATGTATGAACACGCTTGCATATTCTAAAATGGAAATTATTGATGTAATTGTTTGAACACCTTTAAGCCATCATCAAGTCAGCTGTGAAACAATTCCCTTGGCATTTGGCGAATCAGCCTCGGTGGAAAAATTCACTGTGTAGCTGCACATTAAGCAAACATATGCAGACAGGGTGCACGAGGCATGTGAGTCTTTTGGCGTTTTTGCAGCAGCTGATACGAAGTGGTGGTAAATTGCCTCTTTTTTTCCTCCACCTCCTCCTCTTTTTTCTCCCTAAATTGCCTCCCACAACTTTCCTACCTTGAAGTCAAAGCCTGCATTCATGCTCGTTGTATTTCACTAAGACAAAATGACACGGTAGCTTTCCTAAACCACCTAATGGGCTTTTGCTGTCTCTGTTGCTATGGAAACGGTGCACCAGTGTAGCCGATCTGCCAGAGGCTGTCCATGATTCTCAATTTAAAATGTAAATTTCTGTTGTGCTAAGGCTCTAAAGTGGATTTAGTGTGTATTTAGGCTTGCCTTGTTTCTCCGGGGAGAGTTAGGAGTGCTGGAGTTAAGGGGAGAAAGAAGTCTGATTTATAGACTTGCCATTTTATGTCTCTCTGTTGTTTATTGTCGCCTCTTCGCCCGGGCTGCTCCACAGGCGAGAATATGCTGAATGAGTTTTCACATCAATTTGTTGTTGTTGCAGCAGGAAGAAAATGAGCCGTAATGTTACAGTGAAGGCTGGATATTTATCTACGTCTTCTTGTCTATGTCTCTTCCCCACAAACATCTCACAGCCGTCCAGGGCTGCTGAAAGCGGGAGACCAAGGCCTCCCCTGGTTGGCTGACTCCTGGCCCTCCACTAGCCTCCCAGCTAACGGCTTAGGGAGTCCCAAGGGCGGCAGCAACTTTGGCCGAGGAGGTAAGAAACCAATAAACATGCTGTGGGTGTTTAGAAAATACAGTTCTAGCAATGCCTGGTCAGACAGTTTTGATGCTCATCCGTTGGGAAGCGCGGTGACAGCACATCACACACACACAAACACACGCACACAAATTAAAAACAGCCTCTGAGGGCTATATTTCACTAATTAGCTTTGACAAGGGTGATATTTAGTTGTGTTTCTCGTATACTCTCGCTTTTTTTTTTTTAGGTTTTATGGGATCGAAGTGTTTATCATGTATTTGCATGTCCTCTCAGCTCATTGGAACCCCGCTGAGCTGCAGGCTTTTTGTTTGCAGGAGAGTAGAGCTGAAGGTTAGCGCTGTTTGAATACCACTCTGGTGTACGCTCCCACCGGGCCCCCACAGCACGTTGCATGCTAATTGTGCTAGTACATAATCACTTTCATTTATATCAAGTCCATTTGAGATCTGTATTTAACTAATACCGAGTGCCAGAGCAGCAGGGAGCGCTAATGACCTTAAAGATCGTTAACTTCGTGTCAACTTATCTCTCCATGATCCCCTTTTTTCCCCATCCTCGCTCTGTCGCTCTCCTCTTTTGTCTCAGATGTTTTACCGTCCGCCGCCGTGGAAAAGACTGGCACCATGCTGTCTGACGGTGCCATCTATAGCAGTATTGACTTCATGGGGAAGGCAGGGTACAGCAGCCCGGCGCGAGGCATTCAGCCTACCCCCTACGCCACCACTCAGATACTCCAGTCCAACAGCTTCCACGAGCTGGCTGTGGACCGGCCTGATCCCCGCTGGAAGGCTTCTCTCCAAGCCCAGCAGGAAATGGCAAACTTGGGCTACTCGCTGACTGACAGGCGCCCTGGCAGTGGTATGTTGAAGATCAATTTTTGCTTTTTCATGCTGTGATGTTTTCACTCTTGTGTATGCAAAATGACAGGTATTGGGGATTTATTTCTGTGACTCTAAAAGAGTTGGCAAAGGAAACCATAGAACGAGCAAAATGAAAAAGGAGAGAATTTATTCACATATTCACAGAAATGGACCCCTAGGATAATGTTCCTTAATTACCCTTCTGTCTTCATCACAATTCTACCCCAGGAGCTCATCTAGCCCAGAAATGTCACCCAATCATGACGCATTTCTCTGGGTTAACTTGATTAGCGATGGCGGAAAAATCCCTCAGTGTTCCGAGTTGTTTCATGCAATGTATATACATTAAAGGGAAGTCTGTATATATCTTCTTTTTTTGTTGTTGCTAAGCACAATAGCCTTTGTGCTCAGTTAAATGTCAGGCTTACCGTAGATAAAGTAGAGCGATTGGGGAAGAAACTTTAAAGTGGTTTGCCGCAGGTTTTGGTGGCTCTTTAAGGAAATGTCAACATTTACAAAAAATCCTAATTCGCTGTCAGCACACACAAAAAAGAAGAAATAATGAACACTGGCTGCGAGACAGGATTGAGAGAGTTCAGATTGAAAATAGCTTTCAAGGTATGTGTTGATTTCGGTGTGTACAGGGATTTCTTCGCATTGCGTAGAGGAGACTAAACCACCTCTTCACTTACCTCCCCCCAGGTGCAAAGGTCGGGAAGAAAAAGAAGGTGAAGGGTGGGACGAAGGCCTCTAAATCAAATGGGTCGTGCTGGGCGAACATGCCCCTGCCTCCGCCACCCATGCACCCCCTCCCTGGTACCGAGGTTGACCTCGACCGCTACCCCCAGGATAACCATGGAGGAGGGTAAGATACACTCATATCTCATCAATCTCTACCCCTGGAAAAGATGCACACAAACACAAAAAAAACACACGTCAACGAAAGAAACACATGCAAGCACAGAGGTCACAGTATCCTGCACCTGTGGCCAGCAGTGTGTGTTTTCCAGAGAGGTTGAACGAGCAACTTAGTTCACACAATAGTGAAATAGACCAATAGATGTCTATTTTCCTAATATAGAAAACCAAATGTTAGAATGATTTTGGGGGTTTTCCCTTTCCTTTCCGATATGCAATCAGCTGGTCGCCGATGTCAACGATGATTATTAACACATAAAGCATATTTCTTCCACATGTCAGATATGACAGCAACAGTTGGGCCCCTCCGATGTCTGTCCAGACCTACCGCCACCAGGGTTTGGATGACGAGGTAGAGGAGGAGAGAGGTCCCACCCCCCCGCTGAGAGGAAGATCTTCCTCTCCAGCAACAGCTTCCTTCAGCCAACCCTCGTCTTCCTCTCTCAGCTCTGCCCACCACGACGAAATGCAATCTATTCTGCAGGCCCATTTGGATGAGCTGACCAGAGCTTACCAATACGAAGTGGCCAAACAGTCATGGTAAGGAACTTAAAACATTAAGACAACATTCCAAATTGTACTTAAATATCAATCTCTACATGAATGGCAGCCATTCCATTCCAGTGTCTGTTGAATTCCAACACAGAAATGTTGCCAGTAGTTTATAGAATGAAATAAAAAAATAGTTAATTTCACTTAAACACAAATCGATAAAACCATAGAAACTGATAGTGCTGCAGTGGTCTCTTATTTTTTTCCACAGCTGTAATTACATATTTATTTAAACACAAGATGAAGTAAAAATGTGCAATCAGTCCTTCCAGTCACACAGGTTGTGTATTGACACAGATCTTTTATTATTCATATAGTTATTATGATAATAATTATAATAATTTGTATGATTATTATTAGCTATCAATAAGCCAAACTTTCCTCAGTCCTACTCCTACTTATTGTGTCTCTTAGATCATTTGAAAACTTTAAAATGAATGTTTGCACCTGAATAATGTTAAAATACATTTACTATGCACAGGAGACATACCTGTAATTATATTCATTTTATGCTGTTGATAGTTTGGGTTTGCATATCAATAGCCAATGTTGGAGCGTCTTACAATACTGTTATTAACATGTGTCAGTCCCGATCCTGCGCCACACATTCCTTGCGGGCGATAAACACAGCTCTGCATTGATTGCACCTTTTGATGGAACATTGGAAAACTTGACAAGTCAGAGGCGACACGTGTTGGAGGGTAATGACTGGGTTTAGTCTAACATGCTGCTCTGACATCAGTAAATAGAGTTGCTAATTATGCATGCATCTCCTCTATGGCGGGATGTGAGCCATCATGGAGGACAGCTGTGGGGGAGATAAGAGGCATGTTGGTGACAGCCTTGCCCATCCTGACATCCTACATCCAGCCCAATTACAACTGCATTGTGTGAGCAACACACACCAGAACAGAGAAAGTAATCAGTGGAATCAAGGCAGGCATTCACAGTCTACACATTCTGAATAAGCACTCATTTTGCATTATATAACCCGGTTGAGTATTTACCTGACCTTTGTTTCATTTTTCAAATATTTTTTTTTTGTCCATTAATACACGGTATTTTCACACAATAAATTAGGCACATGAAGGGCAGTCCAAACGTGTCCACCACCCCAGTCTCTCCAATGGACTTCATGTCCAGCACACTGGGCTCGGATCTGGGAGCGACTTTACTTTCTGAAGAAGACGAGGATGCAGAGGAGGAGGAGAGATACGCTATGGTGTCAAAGAATTTGTGTGGCTTCGAGTACACTCCTGGTCACAGCGTGGATAATCTTGACGGCTCAGGTATGTTTGCCTGTGAAAGAAGGAATTTGACTGAAGTTATTGCTTTTCAAAAGAGTTCATGGACCTAGCTTCAACACCACATTAATTCTGCTGCACTGAATATGATGCAACCTTGAGAAATGTTTCCAATGCAGCCTTAGATTAGATAAATAATATGATAATAAAAACATGAAGGAGCAAACATAGGGATATTGGCATGTGCAACTTTATTATAAATATATGACAATACATACATTTCAAGTTTATTATTCTGAATGTTTAAGTGGATGATATAAGTATGACTACAAGTACATTTGGTCAACATAGTTGCAATACCCCTAAATGCAATACCCAAATTAATCAAAATGTACAGTTGAGTCTTGGGGTCGGGAGGGTCCTAGGGCCGAATCATATCAACATGCAGCTTTAATTTATGGCTGTTTTTTTTATGTATTGTTATTAAAAGAAACCTTGGCTATCTATCAAAGGGTGACATTAAAAAAGTCAAAACCTCAACCCTTATATTAAGTTTCAGATACTGAATACACATATTTGAAAATGTAATTCATCTTTTTTTCACCTGACATGGGTTGTTTTAACCCTCTCATCAAATGGAACAAAACAAATGTTCAATGGCGTAAATGTAATAACGTAAATTAAACTGTTATCTGAAAATGTGTTGGGACGGATGTTATTTAAAGTGTAGATTCATTGCTTTTAATTTGGCTGCTGCCACATTGCCTTATTACAAGTTAATTGTGCAGTTCATGGTTCAACTCCTATAACAATTTTCAGTGCAGGAAGAAGTGTGTCCTTAATGCAGCAAGTGTCTGTTTGTGTGGAGGCCACGATTGTAGACGCACATGTGTCAACACCAATAATGTTGTTTGTTTTTAACCATGACTACTAGGTCTATAAATAACATTGATTTCTGGTTTATTTGATGATCATTTTCTTGATTCATGGATATGTTGTTCGGTCGATAAAATGTCAAAAATATTGTCCCAAAGGCAAAGGTGAGGTCTTTAGAATATCCGGTAAATATGATATAAAACAGAGAAGAAAGAGGAAATCTCCACTTGAGAGGATGAAAACAGCCATTTCTTAAAAACACTTTAACCATTATTGGATTATGGAAATACTTGACGATTTTTCTTCCGTCAATAAACTAAATTGATAAGTCATAAGTGTTGCAGCTCTAATGACTCTAATGCTATTCCTAACAAAGCCTTTTAGCTGCCATGCACAGGTATTCCGGGAAAGATAATATTGCAAAAAGACATGGCTTTGAAGGTTCAAAAATATTTTCCAGTGTTTTGCAGAATTGTCCAATATCAGCGCTCTTGTCTGCCAATATTGTTTGGACCACTGGGACAGCAATCACAGTGCAGGTTGTTGGCTGGCTGAACTATCACCTACAGACACATTGCATTGTACAAAGACCAAGGCGAACAATTGACCATTAAACTGCACATACAAGCCCCCACTGACCACTTGTCTAGGGGTTGTTATTTGGGATAATACATAATAGATCAGGAGTGTGTTTATGTAGAGAGCAGGCACAGTGATTGACACTCACGGGTTGTATGGAAAACATAGTTGGTAGAAAGGAAAAAGTTTTATAGACTTAAGAATTATTAAACTTCCTATCTTAATCATATACGCTTTTCATCTGTAAGTTTTCTTTGTCAAAGAGATATTCAGACAGTCTGTGAACAGTTGCTTGAAGCCATTCTTGCATAGACATGAAAAGCAAAACATAGAATATTTTAGTGCTCTACTTGGGAAAAAAAAACCCACGTCTTACATTTAAGATTTGATGCATTTATAAATAGGGTTCTGTCTGAAAGTGTTTCTTTAGAGAGAAACTTGAAGGCTTCTCCCACAGGGACAGAAGTGTACCTTTTTTAGACTCCATTGTTTGATGGGTTAAGAGATTGACTTGTGCATAGAGAATATGTGTTTTCAATACTTTTAATAACCCATTCCGGGGCAAAATACAGGTCACACAAACATTAGCAATGCAAACATTTATTGTGTCATGTTTAACTGTCAAGGCAGAGAAAATATCTTCAGTCCAGTAAAACAAATCAGGAACAAAGCTGGTGTGTTGGCAGTATTTCCACAGGGGATGCCATTAAGCAGTCGTGCATTTCTTATTCTAATAGCAAGTTAATAAAAAATTATTTCCATGATGCCTGGCTCAAATTGCTGTTACAGTATACAGTATGGAACTCAACACAACGGGCTGCTGTAATGCTGCAACAAAGAACAAACGTTGTTCAAACCTTCTGATCAAAACATGAACTGGTTTCCTATCAAAATATGCAAGTAGTTTGAAGAAGGTAGTTCTACATTACGTCAAATGGAAGCGGCCTGAATCATCTTTTAAAATATGTAGAAATATGTGTCAAAAACAGGTTTGGCACGATATCTATTAAAGTATCAGATTTCTTTCTTTCCCTTTTTTTCCCAATTTTGAATCCACTGGCGGATTCATTTGTACATCCACATTACTCTTTGGTGTCTTGCTCAATCCACTGGGTGTGAGCCAAATATCTGTTCAGGCACACTAATTCACGCCAAATATTCATTAAAGGCGACGTATGATGAAAATTCACATTTGAAGTGCTTACACTTATTGTTTGTGTATTTGAAGCACCTACCAACCAATACACTGAGAAATAACACTACGAACAAAGAATCGGCATATCTTTGTTGCCAGCCAATCAGACTGAGCATTTTTGGCAATGGGTTTTAAAGAGACAGGCACTTAAACTGAGCATTTAGCGTGTATTCAGACACAGTATGAGAAAAATAAAGTGTTCTGGAACAATATACCATACTAACGTGTTCCATTAGAAACCCCAGATACAGGTCTGAAACTTAAAAAATGTGCTTAATATATCCCCTTTAACTCCCTATCTGAAGGTAAAAGCTTGCCAGAGTGTTGCTTAGGCAAATCTTAAAGCCGATGTTTTATGAAAAACTCTTTAAGTGATTAGATAAATTGGTTTGTGTACAAATACTTTTGTGTATTTGAAGCACCTACCATCCCTCAAACTGAGAAATAAGAAAAGCAACTGAATGTTTTTGTTACCAGCCAATCCGATAAAAACAGCTTTTTTGGTAGTGGGTCTTAAAGAGACAGGCACTTAAACGGAACGTTTGAGACAGAGGTTGAGTAATGGTATATTCAGACAGACAGTATGAGAGAGTGTTTTGAACCATATAGCATACACACGTGTGTATTAGAAACCCCAAATACAATTCTGAAACTTGAACGTTAGCATAATATGTCCCCTTTAACTCCTTCTCTGTAGGTCAAAGCTCACAGAAGTTTCGCTCTGACAGTTCCGGTTCAGCAGACCCTAGTTCACAGAGCACTCACAGCCTCGGCCACAAGAGGGCAACGTTGACAGGCCTTAAACCACAGACGGGCAAGGTCGGGACTCTGCCCAGACGAAGAGACACCAACACAGACGGTTAGTTGAGTCTTTTACACTCTCGGCCAATCTTTGCCAGAGTATCCTCCGTTGTAGTTAATCCAGTGAGGAGTGCTTCTTTCATGATGTCTCATTTGTATACTTTGCCAAATCTACCATCCACTCCGCAGCCCACACACCGGCCGCGAATTCCCTGCACAGCGTGGGTTCCCGCATGCACAGCTCGTGGGCAGCTGCGGCCTCAGACCCCTCTGAGGAGTGCATGGTGACCGTGTCGACGCTGGAGAGGCAGCATATGGCTTCCTGGAGTGGGACATCAACATCCAACAGGGCCACCCTGAGTAGAGGCTCCCACAAGAGACCTGGCACAGATCCCTCCCTCAACGGGCATCAGTCCACAAACAGCACAGAGAAAAGGGAACACTGTAGGTGTTAGTACTCCATGAGGATGTGTTTTTGTGGGCAAATATCAGATAATAATCGTTTCAAATATGCTTTATTTAATAAGCAGAACACAAAATAGTAATTAAAAGAATGCGTATAAATAAACAGTTTAACACCATTAATCAATAACCTATGTTTTAATTACCCTTTCGTTATCTTAAGTTTTAGTCTACTCTATTCATTATTTCTCAGAAATGCATGTTATTAATATAATAGTAGGAGGTCTTTTATGATGTAGTCGTACTCTTTGCCGATGAATAAAAAAAGAGGGCAGATCTCAGTTTACAGACAGGCAAGGCCAGCCCACCTTCTGATACTATATTGGGTGCAACACAGGTCATCAGTAATAAAATGTGAGAGACAGCATCCAGATGTTTAAACATCAATGCAATAAATATATTTCCCCAGGGCGACAAAGATATATCTGCTATCTCTCATGGCTGCCGGCAGGAAATTCCACTCTCAAAGGGTTAAGGCTGGAGATAGCAGCATGTCCTTAAATAATCCGACCATAATTTGATAGAGAAAAGGTTGCTTCCACAATCCTTTTCCTATAACTAAATAGGAAACATGATCCGTTCCTACAAAAAAATAATACTGGATTTGCCACATAGGTTGTCTATATATTAGTTTTAAAGTAATCCAGATGGAGTTACTGGAGGAACTTGGTCAAATGTACCATTCGAGCAGAGCTGGTGGGTTTTTAAATAGAGAAAAAAAAACATTCATTTTACTTTTATCTGTCTTTTGAAAAGAGGTTTAATGTGAATAATAGCAGACTGAAGGGTGTCAAAGGAGAGTAACAAATTACCAATGGCTGATTGGATATTTTTTGCCAAACTGTACAGTAATCTAAGCAAGTGAGGACATATGTGCATGTTTCATTTAAAACGTTGACATTTTTAGAATCCAGTTTTATTTTTGGTTTATCCATATTGTTAAAGAAGTGACAGCAACAAAAAACATGTTTTGCTATATAATTATGAAATCCTGTGGCTTTTCTGTTCTTTGACAGTTTCTAAAGAAGTACGGACATGAGGATGTTCCTCTTGAAACCTATTGGGACAGTTTCAGAATAAAGTTAAAAAGACCCTATTGTGCTTTATTGGGTTTTCCCTTTTATGTAGCGTGTTACTGTATGTACATTTTTGTTCATGTAAATGGTCTGCAAAGGCTAAAACCTCAAAGTTTATGCCAAAGGGAGATATGGCTAGTGCTCAAACACATTGTTTGTATTATGCTAAGGGCAGGACATCTCTAAGTGGTGGATTAATCATAACAGAGCCAGCCAGCTAACCAATCAGAGCAGACTGGACTCTGGTTTCAGACAGAGGGTGAAAAGAGGTGCCTCAGCACAGGCAGTATGAGAAACAGAAAGATCTTTTTGAACGTTAAATCATGGAGACATGTCACACCTGAAAATTATCATCATATTAGCTAGACATTTCAAAGAAAACAAGTGAAGAATTGTTCTGAATTTTCAGCTAGGAAAAGCTGTAGATCCCATCAATTTTGAGCTTGCATACACATCGAAATCTATCCTAGGATTCTGAAGTAGAGATGCATTTGTTTTATATCTACTTAATTTCTCCCGAGATATTAAACTGTTGTTCTTGGTGTGTCTTTTATTCCAGAGTCAGAGTGAAGCATCATTCCCTGCAGATGCTCCCTGGTCCCAGGACACCTTGTTTGTAAGCGCCATGAGATTTTCTCTCTGCGATGAGACACTGAATGATGTTTAGAAGGACGGAGAGGAGACAGAATGAAGACAAAAGGAACAGAGCGCACGATAAAAATGCAGAGCTGTAAATGTCATGTACAGACACAGACACCAGTCTCACAGTGTTACTTTCATCCCCCTCTTCAAAAGAGCAAAACCGTATGTTGTATGTCCGCTTCTTTTTTTTCTGTCACAGCGTGTACAAAGATTCACACAGTGGAGATGAAGAAAATCACAACAAAATGACTAATATGAAAAAGGACTTGCATAATTTGTAAATATATTTTTTAATGTTTTTTTTGTTCTCTTTTCTTTTGCTTTGCTATGCAAGCCAAACCCAATGTTGTATCTTTTGTGATTTATTACTGTGAATGATTTTCATTAATGCTCAAACTGTTAGCTTATTTTAATGAAGCTACTGTATCGTTGTACTTTGCACAGAGCGTTTTGGTGAAAACAAGCACAAACCCATTGTCAGCTGAGCTGAGGAGGAGAATCATAATGGCAGAGAGGGACGTCTATGATAAACAGAACCTAAAACAGAAGATATACTATACTTGGCTGCGCTATACTTGTTTTAAAGAAACATATATTGAGAAGAAAAAAAACACAGGTAAATACTTGGAAATAATATGCCAATATATCACTTATCGCTGGGAGATTATTATACATCATATGTACAATGGTGATCAACAAATGTTTACCAGAACATAGTTTATTGGTAACAAGGCAACACAATGTTGTGATATCAAAAGCAAAGACATAGGAAGATAGGTTAAGCGTCTCTGCCATTCACAAAAAGAGTATGTTAATAAAAATGTATATGCATTTGTTTTGCTAATTCTTTTCCAATTACATACAGTGACATATTGAGTGCAATATTGAATGGGCAATCGGGCAGTTAATAGGGAACTATCCAGGCCAAAATGCCCTCGAGATGCAGAATTTAACAATATATGATTTCAAACATTACTTGACTAACTGCCAAAAAACATTTTCCAGTTTTAAATTCTAGCCAATTAGCATGTTTCTGCCAATGAGATTCACAATGTGACGTATTTCCACATGTTTGGATGGTTTTTGTTTTGATCATTGTTCTGGTAATGACTCTACTCTTTCAAGAATCTTTACCTGCCATATTGGTTTGCCCTCAGGAATAAGCAGCCACATACATTTGGGCAGTTTTTCAATCCTTTGATGCAAAATAAAATGTGTATGTGAAAACGAACCAGCTTTTTCCTTACAGTGCCTGTGAGTCTGATCCAAATACATTATCCACTAATCGACCAAAAGACATTTTCAGGTTTTTTTTACACCTGATTTTCACCTTTTGACAATATATATGAAATTGTTTGCAGATTCAATGCATACTTAGGTAATATATGCACATTTTTGCCACATCACCCTTTGTGGTAACCATTTACTTAAAAGGATTTTATTTTTTCAATTCCTCAAGAGATCTCATAAATCAGAATGAGTGCCGTAAAGTGATTGCACAAGGTGAATGTGGTTTTAAGACATCACTACCATTCTCTTGTTAAACACATGGGTCGTTCTGACATCATTGATCCTATGTGATTCCATTTCTCAAATGGCTTACGGCAAAAGTCAGATAAAAGATCTGCTCACTGTTCTGGTAGATTTAACAGAGTAACATTTGGATCTAACAGATTTTTGTCAAATAACCATCACAAAGCAGAACAAGATAAAGGTATTAACTGTCCCTTTCATGGTGCTCCCGATGATTGATGGTATTCATGTTTAACATTTATTTTAAGTGTTGATGTACAAGATAGATTCAGTATGTTCTTGTGTGTATCAGACAGTTTTATCCAGCAGTGGTTGATCCAGTCTAACAGTGGATTTAAATCAGGTGGATCCCAGCGAGATGTTTTATTGGCTCTTGTTCAACTTTGTGGTGGTTATGTTACATTGCCTGATGATTTTGGTAAGCTCAAAAAGGTCCTTTTCGTTGATTTAAATGAATGGCAGAACCAGTTCCCACGATTGCTGCTAATCAGGAAAAGAGTCCTGAGGTTCCCAACAAAATGAAACCAAATATTAAGAATTGAATAGGAGAAAAAATAAAAATTGCCTTTAGACAGAAAAATGCTTCTTTAAAAAAAAGGAAAGGCAGATGTATGAAAGAGTTTTCGATGAAAATAAACCAGAAAACAGCTTGTGGACATTATGATAGTGTTAGGAGAGTACAAACCCTTCTAAATTGTAAATGATCAACCTAATCAGAAAAGTTAAGAAAATAATTCTCCAGAAGAGCAGAGTTTCTGGCTGAAACAAGGTGTGCACTGAGTAAAGAAAGAATCAGAGTGTCCTGGGTATGCATCTCACTTGCTCTCTTAAGCCCTAAAGGAAAGGTGTGATCACAACTGATTGGCTAATGGGGAAATGTACCAAGCTGTTCCCAATTCTTTATTAGGAGTCAGTCCTCACACCCTGTGCAACAGGTGATCTGAATAACCTCCAATCAACTTAGGGGAACTGTGACGTTTAATTCAAATGAATTGGAAAGAAAGGGCAATTAATGACAAAAGAATGATGGACTTCCACATTTTCCCACTGTATAATAAACACAGAATCATAAATGTTTTACACATATTGTTCACACAGTCTTAACAACATGATTTGGACCCACCAACTGTGTGATTTAGTGTAACGATTTACATCCAAACTCTTTCGTTTCTATTTGACTTAAAGCTTGTTTTTGTTACAAGAAGTGCATAATGCAACTCTGGTATGAAGCAATCCCAAATCTTATGCATCTCTTTAACATAATAAGCTATCATGCTTTTTAGAGAACAGTTAAAACGGCCTGTTATGTTAGATAGTAAACGATAAGCAGTTGTGGTGTGATCGGATGTGCCTCGTCTGACATGACTTGGGACAAGACTTTGAAGATATGACTTCAGAGATACTATACCTGCTTGTTCTGGAAGCAGCAGGATTAGATTAAAGATAAAACACAACCCATCAATTATAGAAGTCTACCACAGCAATAATCTTTTGGAAACCATGGGGCGTATTATATATTCTGCTGGGTGTTTTATCATCTGAAATGACCCCTTCAAGGACTTTGTTGGCGTGTAGATAGATACACCAAGTATAGGTCACCACGGTTGACAGAACATCCAGTGCAGTTTCATTTTCCCCTTAATTTCCCGGACATTTGTAGACTTTTGCCTCTGGTGGTTGTTGGGTGCAAGCTAACTAAGAATGGTAGCCAGAAACTCTTTTTTGTACGAATATATGCAGTCTATTTGACTCTTTTGAGCCAACTGCCGTGGCAAATGGAGGCCAAAGCCTGATGGTCATCGTTGCGCCAACACTTTTTGTTAACCTAAATATTCTAAATATTTGTTTTACCATTAGCTTTGCAAGATTCATTCAGAGTCCTCTTGTATTTTGTTCTGGTTTTCATAAGCTTGACTCCCCAGGTGTATCAAACGATTTATGGAGGTAACACAAATACTGAGCGAAGGTGGGAGGAAGCAATTCATGGCTTTCAATACCCTTACGAACATTCCATCATCTGTGGCCAAAGAGCAGCAACTTTTGATAAGAGCATGAAACAAGAAGGAGAAGTCTTGGAAGCATGTTGTTTCTCCCTTGCAGCCTGGTTTGAATATTCTGTTCCACAACATAAACCAAGTGAAAGGGAAGAAAACATGACAGGAGAACGTTCTGAAACTCATCCCATATAAGGTTTTTCGCGGTTTCACAATACTTACAGAAAGAACCGTTCAATACACTTCGCACGGTTGCTAGAATCTTACCACGGGAAAGTAATTTCAGAATGAGAGACTGTTTTTTTGCAAATATTTCTAATGCTACGACCTTAGAGCAAGGGAAAATGTGTTAATTGGAATCTTGCCATAGGTCTTTCTATGGATTGTATCCTGGAAAAGTAAGCCCCTTGGCTCGGCAGCTCCTGAGCAATCTCAATAACTCCAACATGACCTGAATTTGGCAGTGAAACCATGTTTTTAACAGCTGGGGAGAGAAATAACTTGTGCACTTAGGTTGACATTGCAACAGTTCTTCTTCAAGGAACATTTCCTCTCGCTTCTGTTGTGAATTGACCTGAGAAGTGAGTGCGCACTGTTGATGTACAAAAGAGTCAAGGGTAGGTTGCATTAAACCATCTGTTGTCGTATTGTATAAACCTGCGTCACAATAATTGTACATCGTTGTTTTTAGTGACAGCTGTTGTAATGGAGGACACAAGTTTCAATCTGTTCTCAGGGACTTTTGCAATTCAGAATGCCACTCATTCCATTGAATGGAATCCATGCACTTTGAAGTAAAATCGATCCACCTTGAGGAAAAAGGGACGGACCTCTGCAAGCAAATAGTTACTTGTTTCCTTTTTGCTTTCTGAGTGGTACACACTGTTCGGGCCTTATCTATAGGTATGTCCTCTGCAATGTTTTTTCACGGTCGAGGTTCAGAAGGTTATTATCAATAGGAACATTGCCTCTCCTTGAGCATCTACCCAAGCTTTAACATCATGATATTCTGCGGCACGTATGTCCATGCAAATATCAAAATATATATATATTATATATATTGAAGCTAACTTCAATTCTGTAAGCTAAGGTACGAATACTGTCACTTTAATGTTTGCATTTTCCCAAAGACATGGTTTGGAGTCAGACATCAAACGTTATCCAGATACACAAGTCATGAAAACAAACTCATAATGCTGTAGTATTTCTCAAGTTCTTTTAAAATCACAAAATAAAAATAAAAATAAATCTATAAATGAAAGCCTCTGGGTTATCATAAGACAAGCATATCCTCTTGCAATAATAGTGGTAAGGTGTTCATAGTATGCTCATTTTCAGGTTCATATGGGTAATTTGTGCCTCTACTGTGCATGATTTTCCCTCATACTGCCTGTGCTGCAGCATCTCTTTTCACCCTCTGTCTGAAACCAGAGCCGGCCAGCTCTGTTGTGATTGGTCAACTGCTTAGCGATGTCCAGCCCCTTAGAAAGTCACGTACAATGTGTTGGAGCGCTAGCCAATAGAAGTTACATAGTGATACCACCATGTTATGGAAGTAAACAAAGTAGTCCAATGGAGCTTTAATTCAGGGGGGAGCGGAGTTTTAGCTGTTTTGGACCATTTACATTCACACAAACCTGAATCAAACCCAAAAAGGATAATAGGCCTTCTTTAATATTCACAAATTAGGCTTAAGAAAGTAAAAACAATCACAGTCTTTTAGAAAGTTAGGAAGCAAAGAATTCATAAAGGACCTCAAGACAACAGTTTATGATCACACTGTATCTGCTCATTGAAGGTTTGGTGGAGGAGGGATCAGAGTTTACTGGGTGTGTGTTTCTCCACCTCTCCTAAGCCCTAGAGAAAGGGTGTTGCCTCGCACTGAAGGGAATTGCACCCAGCTGCTTATAATTGTTGATTAGGAGCCAACAGGTGATCTGAATAACCTGCAAACAAATCAGGAGAGCTGTGAAATTCAGCTAAAATGAACGGTGTGAAACAGAAATGCCAACCAGTAATGCAAAATAGGGTACAGCTGCAAAATTGTCTCTCTTGAAATGTGCGTTTTGATCCAGCACCATGTTCCTCACACTGTTTGTCAAAGAACTTAGCATTCCTGTCCAAATGAGGAGAGCGTAATTCCTCCAAAAGTCGACACACACAGTGCCTGAATATATAAACTTAACACTAAAAGTAAGGACATTTGTGTTTGGTAGCTTATTTCTTTGTTGTAACAAAGAAATGCTTCTTGGCAATACATCCTATACCATTGGAAAGCCTGGTTTCTTACCTTTCAAATGATGCCATATTTGTGAGGAACATGCATTTCTGGGAGGAGCAGTGGTGAGTATGTGGGTTGCGCCCATTGAACACTTGTGGGATCAGCTTGGGTGTGCCAGAATGACCAACACAACCACATTGGCTGACTTGAAGAATGGGATGCCATCCCACAGCAGTGTGTGACCAGGCTGGAGACCAGCATGAGGAGGAGAGGCTGTCGTGGCTGTGTATGGTTCTTACAAACGCTTCTCAGGCTGCTTGTTAAATTAATAAATTGTTAATAAATAAATTGTTATCAATATGTCTTCTTTCATCAAACTTCAATCATCCAATCCACCAAACAACACCAAAAGAGTCAACAGCAAAAAAGCTGTTTGGCATTGGCGAGGAGGAGATTTGTCAATTTTTTCATGGGCAGAACTCACTCTGCTCTGCTGCTCCTCCCACAAATGCATGTTCCTCACAAATGTGGCACCATTTGAAAGATAAGGAAACAGGCTTTCCAAAGGTATACGATTTATTGCCAAGAAGTATTGTTACAACAAAGAAATAAGCTACCATCACAAATGTCCGTACTTTTTGTGTTAGGTTTTAAGGTCTTAGAAACTTATTTTGTCTTGGCCATAGTTTGAACAAGTTCCAGATTCAACTTTATTCTATGCCTTCGGAGCCAGGAGAGACTGAACGTCGTTCAGCTATCTCTGAATGACAGCTGGCATAGATCTGGGCAGCAGTAGGGAGGATAGCTTCAGGCGCAGTAGGTGCTATTCGCTGTGTGGGACAGCCTGTCAATATTTGTGTCTTGAGACAGATAGACAGGGATTAGGATTGTCTGCAGATATTGTGCAGGTGGGGGACCGTGAGCAAACCAACATTTAAGCTTTAAATCCAACTTGCTGGCTTTCCAAAGGTGCAATGGAGACAGAAAAATTGGTATTATGATGTCAATTCCACACTCACTTTGGCCGGATTAAGCTGGTTTCCCACTACACGTCTTCCATAGCCTCATTCTAATTCAGTTTGTATACATGTGAACCGTGGTGGCATGTCACTAAGTACATGTCCTCAAGTATAATGTTGGGGTACTCGTACTTTACTAGTATTTCCATTTCCTGCTACTTTGTAATTCAGACGGAGATATCGTACCTTTACTCCAATACTTTTATTTGATAATTGTAGTTAGTTTTTATATGATATACTGTATATGAAGTACTCGTTTTCTCAATATTATCTGAAATGTGCTCCATATTGAGGAATTCTAACATTAAAAATGTTATGACATGTATTTTCTAATGACAAAACATTAGAAAATGCGTTTTTATAATAATTCACCTTAACCTTAAACAGGCGTTCTGTAGAATCAGTAATTTTACTTTTGATACTTTAATTAATCTAGCTGATAATACTTCTGTACTTTTACTTAACAAAATCATTTTGAATTAAGGTCTTGTACTTTTAATGTTTAAATGTAAGTATAAGATTCAGTAATTAACATTACTGCTTTCAACTAACCAAATACAATTATATGTAATTTGTTGACATAAAACATTTAATTAAAGTCAACGTTTGAGTTTTTCAGTCTACGTTTAAAATGTGGCTTTAGAACTTTTACTTAAGTAGAGTGTCTGAGTACTTTTTCCTCTATTGCATGTGAATTTGACAAAAGGACAATGCATAGCCGAGCCCATAGGGCCCAATTACAAGGCCCCACCTGCTTTCACAGAGTTATAGGGCCATATAAAGATGCAGTTTGCAGCACTGGTTTAGGAATGGTTTGGTCACTTTAGGGGTGTTGGGGTTTCACTAGGATGAACAAGCAGTTTACTGTAACTGTTATTTACTGCTGTGATATTTGCTCAGAACTCAGGGGAGCAATTTGCCCTCAAACTGCTTCGCTTCTTTGGACTTTGCCACAATTAAATATTTATCACAGAAACACTTCAAGTAACAAGGACGATAAAGCTTGGATGGAATACTTGAATCCATACAATTTAGTCGTGTTAGCAATTGGCAAAATGTATCACTTGTAAGTAATGGGCCAAATTAAAGATGTTATTACTTAACAGTGTGTGTGGTGTTCCCAGCACAAGGCCCTCTGATTGTGGGTAAAACAAAATAAACTATTTAAATAATCCTCTGGGTAAACCAACCCCTTATCTAGGTGAACATACATGAATAATAATGAATGAGCCTCACACAATTCATAACAGTAGACATGTTTATTCAACATGTACCAACATGCAAAAGTGATTAGCATAGTAACATGCAATATTTTTTTCTGTAGTGCCAACATCTCAGGGAAAGGCCATTTTTAGACGCAGGAGACATACATTTTCAAAGGAAATGTAGACCTTGTGATTGCAGAACTTCTAAAAATCCACTTTGTATTTCAAAAGAGTATTTCACTAATTTGCAGAGTGGGTTGTGATGGTTTACAATATGATGGTCACAAGAGACCTGGCTGCATTCATTTTTGCTCCTTTCTATCTTGTGTTCTCAAGATCTCAATACTGCATGAGAGGATCATCTTATGAAATTTTCCCAACATGCGGTCGACAACCTTTTCAGTCTGATTATTTGTAACATTGCCCTGAAAGGCTGATTTGTGACTCATGACATTTGGCTAATTGCAGCATTCAAACAGAGTGCTGGTTAACATGAAACCCACCTGAGGCTGAGACTCGCTCTGTGGCTCAGACACCCCGGGGGTAAGCCACAGGCCAGTGCTCTCTTGGCCTTTAGCTCCCTGAGTGACCAATTTGTTCTCATCTCGTTCGTCTACTTCCTTTATGTTGCCACTGACATGAAGCAGCAAGTCCTATCCTGGAGGTCTCTGGCAGAGGGTATTAAGGTAAGTGCATGCTGATGTCAGTATTGGCTTTACCTTACCTGACTTACAGATCCACACACTCTCTTTAATCCTGGAACCCAGACCCAATAGCTGGAAGCTCCCCTTGAAAGTGGATCATTTTGACAGCTAACCTGGCAAAATGAGAATCCCATGACAAGATAACTAAGTGGATCAAAAAACAATAAATGAACAGCTAGTGTTTTTCGAGTCCCAGAAACTTTGGAGTGAAGAAATAAAAAAATGTTGTCCAGGGCTATCTTCATTTTGATGAAAAATACTTAGATATTAATTGATTTTGAAATATATAAGTATGTATCAGAACCTTTTTATTGGAAAATAAAAACATTATAAGTATTAGGTTTAAATATCGAGTCTTTCTGTGACTTTTTTTAATGATATTCATAGATGGAAAACATTACTAAAATGATATCCTAGCAATATCTATACAAATAATGTAAGCACAATATTGAATTATTTTTGTAAAGTTTTTCTCTTTTGTGAAAATGAATTAGATTTAAAAAGATGAGTTTAGGTCAGTGGAGTTGGACCATAGCGTCATAAAAAATGTGTAATTGTCTTGAAACATGTCTGAAGAGACGATAAAAAAACTAGGGTATAAACTCAATAGACAAACCACACATTGATGGTAAAATTATTTGGCTGTATTTAACTGACATAATATCACAAAATAATAAACCTTTAAGAATACATGTATACGTTGTAAATCTTTTGTGGCCTTTATACTGATGATTTTGTTCCTTTTTCTGTGTATTTTTTTGCATTCCCTTGCCTCGCATTATGCTGCAACATTAAATATTTAGATTTTATAACAAACTTGTCTCTAAAGCCCCCCATCCACCCTCTTATTTCTCGCTGCCAGATAAGGCCACGCCATCATCCTCTCTGCCTTGGAGTGCAGCTTTTGACGACTTAGCATTTCCTTCTCATCTGCCGCAGTAAGTCCTCTGTTGGCGTGGCATGCTCTTATAGTGACAGACCGTGATATATCTCCATAAACAAATCTGAATTTACTGGGTCGAGCTCCACCTCACCACCAGATTCATTATCTCTTACACCTCCTAATTCCTCACCAACTGTCTGCTTTAAGAGAAAGTAAT
Source organism: Eleginops maclovinus (assembly GCF_036324505.1). Lineage (NCBI taxonomy): Eukaryota > Metazoa > Chordata > Actinopteri > Perciformes > Eleginopidae > Eleginops > Eleginops maclovinus. The sequence continues at coordinate 17,780,102 of NC_086359.1, read as the reverse complement.
CTTCCTCAAACACAACTGCAATAAATTTGAAATCATAAATTCGCACTTCATTATTCCTCCTCCCCCCCCTTCGTCTCCACTCATAACTTTTCACTCTACACCAGTGTCACTTCACCCCCCTGTCTCCTTCTAAGTATGTCAATGACACAGAGACAGCCTCTCTCAGAGCTTCCTATCTTTGACACCACCTGTTTGTTTCACTGCTCTGGAGCTAATCAATGTCTCCATCACCTCCAGACCTCTCTCCTGCACCTCCTCAATAAACATCATTATGTCACCTGAATATACCTGTTTCAGAGGCCAAAAAGCTACCCAAAACCTCCAATGGCTTCCAGGGAAACATGTTGGATTATCCTAAGATTCAACATTTGGTGTGCGATGGAGGAAATTGAGCACATAGATGGCATATGGTGCGGTTCAGCTGGTAGGTCAGGGGAGTGTTTTCATTCTCAGCACTCAGCCATACTGTCTCGATAGATTTGTCGCCTTTATAAAGACTTGTTCGGGGGGGTTGACAGCCATCAGTTTCACTTTTTTCTTTCAGCCTCTCTAGCAATTCCGCCACATTTGCCCTATAGCTGTCACGGCCAGTTTTGTGCCGACAGATTGCAGAGAATCTGCGGGATAAACACGGCAAAATTGAAAATGAAAGTTGGCAGCACAGACAAGCATGTACGAGCACACACACACATGCACACACACACATGCAGACACACACACAGTATCTTAGAAACCAAGGCAAACACTTGTGAATATCCTACTATAGACAGTTGTCCTTGAAAAAGAGAAAAAAAGAGGAGGATGGAGATGAAGGCAGCCATTCAGCGCGTTGAGAGGAAAACAGCTGTAAGGGCCTCACTATTCTGTTTGGTTGCAATCAAGATATTGGAATAATTCATAAAGAGGCTGATTGCATGAATGACTTGGTAAACATAATAAAAACATTAAATGATGCATATTCAAGTTTCCATTTGTCCATTGCACACTCCGGTAGTTTTTTTATGAAATCGCCTGAGTGGCTAAAATAAAGAGGATGACTTTTTTCTTCGGTATTGGTATTTTTTATAAAGCAATCATGTTGATTGCAATGGACAGAGTTAAAATGATGTATCTACCATTAACTCATATGACATCACTCAAGCTTAGAGGGATGGTGTTCAAAAGAAGTAGGGTGGATCACATTGTGTTGCAGGGGCTGACAGTTGATGAGGAAAATCAGCATCTCTGCACACAAGATGGACTCACAGTTACTGAAAGTAGCCTTTGTACCTGTCAATTACTACAAATGGCAAGAATGCATACCTTGGTGGGAAAGGTCTTTTAAAATATATCTTCCAATAGGCTGAAAATGTCCGCACAGCCCCCACATTTAATGATAAATAATGATTTACAAATATATTCATTAAAAATACATATAACCGATGCTAGTATTAGGGACAACTGCAGTTCTGTGTGCGCTGTATCCACAGAGTATGAACAGGGATGTGCTGACATTTTGATTACATTTCCACTTTATTCCCTTAAAAATCATTTATTTTCTTAAAATACCTCATCTTTTCAGAGAACAAATTGATGTGATATGCTTTTGAAGTTATGACAATGAGCAGAAAGCCTGATACTACAGAAAAGCTAACTTAAAAATGTATCAGAATTAATGTGTCAATAACTTCAATCTTTGGCACAAATTTTAAATTGTCCCCTAGTGCCTGAATAGTCACATGAATAAAGACTTTTTCACCATAAATTGGTGTATTGGATTTCCCCAGAATGCATAAAATAAAATGTTTGACGTTCAAAATATAAAAAAAGAGGAACCCGAGACCATTCAGTAGACTCAGTATGTCCCCCCACATGTCCATGTAAAATCAAATAGTTCTTCCTCGCAGAAAACATTATAAATGTTCCATATGAAAAAGTTGTTTGAGTGTTTATTGGCTGATTGTGTGCTTTGAGTAATCAATATTAAAAGGTGTGTTATCCTGTGTGGATAAGGCTCAGAAGGACACTACTTAAAATAATAGTTTGAAAGTTAATTGTAACTGAGGATTTTCTTGGTTATACATTTACAATAAACTTTGAATAGTTTTCTCTGTGTAGATCATCAGCATTACCAAGCGCTATATGGGTTTATTTTTTTAAACTAAATGTAGTCAATTTATTAAAATACAAGAGTGAGTACAGCTGGTAGACTGAAGGAAAACCGCCGTAGCTGCACCTTACAAATTACTGTGTATTAGTCAGTCCACAGAGCTGAGTGGCCCTCATGGTTGCACCGCACTTTGTTGTGTACCCACAAACCCTTTACAGGTTCCTTTGTTGTAATGTAGAAGACATCAAGGCTGAGCTGGCACTTCACTGAGAAGCATGACACTATTTGAAAAGTTGAGGAGACTATCGTTCTACCTCTTCTGATATTCTCTTACCGTTGGCAGTGTGTATTCTAAACAAATTTGATTGAGTTGGAAAACAGCCAAGTGGGAAGTTAAAGTGTTTCTTGGTTGAGTGGACCGTTTAAGGGAAATGTAAGGTTTAATTACTGAAAAAGGCTTTCATCAATATGTCTGTCTCAAGGTCTGGTTAGGTCATTCAACCTCCTGAAATGAGTTCTTAATCTCTAAATGGTATTACAAATAGATTTTAAAACAATGAATTGAGTTTAACCTGCGATAACACAATTGTTTGATCATTCTTCTTTAGAATGACTAAAAGAGGAAAGTGGCAGGACACACTGTCAAAACAATAAGATGTTAAAATAGTTTGTAGGATTTAGTGTAATCTAGTGTTCTGGTAGGAGATTGCATCCAACAGAAACAACCCTTGACTTTGAAAGGTTGAAAGTAATGCACTGTAATTCTTATTGGAATTACAGTGCATTAGTAAAGAGAGTGATGATGAATTGGTCGGGAGAGACAAAAAATAACCAGAAATCATTTGTTTTTCGATGAAATCCGTAATTAAAGGGGCCCTACTCTGCACATTTTGAGGTTTCATAATTGTATTTTATGCCGTTTCCATGCTTTCATGTGGAAAAAGCTCTTTGTTTTTTTTTATTCTGCCTGTGCTGCAACACCTCTCTTCACCCTCTGTCTGAAACCAGAGTCCAGTCTGCTCTGATTGGTTAGCTGGCCGGCCCTGCTATGATTGGTCAAAAGCTTAGAGATGTCCCGACCCTTAGTCTACTCCAAATTATGAATACGACACAGGCAGTATGAGAAGAATGTAGAGAGTTTTAACATTTAACATTAAAGCATGTAAACATGTCACAGTAGAGGCACATAGTACAAATATGAACCAGAACATTAGCATAATTTGTCCTCTTAAAGACAATATGACCATTTTACTAACCAGTGTATCGGGTAATCATCCCTCAGTTATGCCCTTTTGATATCGTAGTGAAGTCAAAACATCTTAAATGAAGGAGCACAGAAGGTCAGAGTACTTCCTCACCTCACTTATCACTGCTGAGTGGAGACAGTTAAGGATCAACCTCGTTAATAAATCAACAGACTTCTGTATAATTATAAAATTGCCGTAATTATTTGTGCACTTACTGTGTGAGTCAAGGAAAAGCTAAACTGTCACACACACACACACACACACACTTGCACTTGCACTAAAAGACATCTGGGAAACACTTTGTTCCTTCCAGCAGCACACAGCTGCTCTGCTGATGAAAGTTCATAAGTGAGGTTAATTAAACAGCATGTCTCATCACATCCTCACAGTTCTCCTTTCTCCTGTCTTCTTCAGGCACATCACCTCACAAACACAGAGCTCTGGGGGTTTACCTCTGGGATAATAAATAAATCAGGAACTGAATAAAACAATACAAGTGTCTTTCCAAGATCTTTGAAGATGGTTTCAAAATAAAGAAAATTGCATTTTCGGATTGCTGCAATTTGAATTTAATTTGCTTTTAAAAGTACACTTTATAATGACTGAAGATTATTTTCAAGACTTTTTTCCTTGAGGTCATTTCAGCTCAGAGTGCATTCTTTTTAAATCTCTAGAAAGGATTATATTCCATTTAATTGACCAAAGAGGTTCATATAGAATAAACTTACAATACTATATACTGGTTCTTCAAGAAAAAAAAACCCTTCTCAAGTTCTGAAAGCCTTACTGTATGTGCGTCATTTGCTTTCAATGTCTTTAAATGAGTGATAATAACTCATTATACTAGAGTTGTATCTCATATCAGGTAAAAACAGGGCAAGGAAACATACAACTGAACGTACTGTACTTCTTTATCTTTTAAGCTTTAGTTTTGTTTAGACTAAAGTATTTCAAACACAGGAATGAGTCCTTTGGTCGCTGAGTTGGTTGATACCTTAAAACTACAACTTGGGAGAAAGAAATCTCACACGTGTCTTCAAAATAAGAAAATGTCTTTAAAGCCTGTGTGCATTAACTTTTTGTTAGACAAGCCCTAAACTCTCAAAGTAGGTTTTAAAATGCAAAAAAAATTATCAAAAGGCCAAAGACCAGGGTTTAATATGTGATATGATATAAGGTGAGCATTAAGTGACAAAATCATCCTAATGTCCTGGGTGCGCAGTTCTCCACCTTTCTTAAGCCCTGTAGAAAGGGTGGTGTCTCACTCTGATTGAACTTGAGGAGAAACACACCAGCTGCTCTCAATTCTAAATTAGGAGCCAACAGGTGATCTGAATGACCTCTAATCAACTCAGGTGATATTCAGCTACAAACACGCTCACCGTAGACCCTTAAACATTTGAACATTTTGCATTTTGCAGACTGAGATTCACTGTAAGGCGTGATTCCCTTGATGACATTTCTACACAAAGAGTGCACTTTCACATCGTTCTTGTCATTTCTGGTTACTCATTTTCGAAAAGCAAGGTTTCCTTTTGGACTATAAAGACAACATGCGATTACTTGAAAGTTAAAATAAAGACATAACTTGTTATTGTTGCTTAAGGAACAGCAATATTTATTCAAACAGAGTAGTTAAAGTGACAAATTTGCTCCATATATAACTTACAGAATAGGGCTGGACAATATGACCAAAATGCATCACATGATGCAAATTTAACATTAGATCTATACATAATACAATATATGTTTTTAATACATCACCTTCAGATTATATTCACTTTCTTAAACTGACTTTCTGATAATTGTAGATTTTTTAAATAATTTATATAATTACTGAAAAGGTATCAATCACTACTTGGATAATTGACACCTATTGTCCAGCCCTGCTCTAAAAAAGTTATGGCAAAGGTCAAGGGAACACAGGACTGAATGACATGAGCTTCAGTGGAGAAAACAAACAATGGAACCAGTTCCTTAACAGGTTTTTTTTCTCATCATCCCAAAGCGACGATTAAGCAGTCAAGATGTTAAGTAAAAGCTCTTACAGGTGAATCTGCATGCAATTCTCTCAGTACACACAACAAATCTGTATGGAAGCAGCTTACATGTACGCAACTGAATGCACAATCACAATCAACAATCGTTTTCTCAGCCATGATTGACAAAGCCTGTTTTTCCTCCAGACTGGAATTCATAATAATAAAGACTTAGAATAAAAACTAAGTGATTGTGCTTTTATAACCAAAGTAGGACAAATAATACAAAGACAAGATGTACATCACTTATAAAACATTAACACTGTTATATAAAATTTGAATTCGAAGCACTTCTGTGGCAGTAAACAATTTCAGGAATTTACAAGATGGCTGGTAATGAACTGGATATCAATTACAGGAAAAAAGAACAAGACAACTGACAAGCAAAGATCAGGTACGGCGCCGCATCGAGCAGACGCCACGGACGATGTTTGTGTAGTCACTCACGGTCGCCATTAAATGTGCATTCAAGTTGCTTTACTGAGCGGTAAGCCAGCAGTGGACTCCTGCAGGCCGCTCACCCAAAAAGCAAACTATTGAAGTCCACAGGCTCAAACATGAGGGCACTTTTTCTTTTTTTTCCAACACCTAATGAGAAATCCAAAGTAGAAAACAATAGCATGTATTGTGCAGTTTTTTTATAGTCTTTTTTCCATCCTCTAATGGTCAAAATCCTTCGTCTGAAGCAACTGTAGGATGTTCTTTTTGTGCTCGGTTTAGCTTTTCAGGAACTGTGGAAACAAAATAGTGCCATTAATTCTCTCTCCTTGAATATTACAATAAACATGGTAACACTTTCTATAACAGCGCGGGTCAATAAACACACTTTTATACGTTCTCACCTGCTCATGATTTCACTCATGAATATTCACAAGCTTCATAACAATAATTATAAAGCATTCAATAATGACGTATAAGGTCAAGTATGATACTTTTTCATAATTGCTGTTCCCTGCCAATCATCTTGCAAGGGTTAACTTGGTTGTAATACATTATAAGATTTAAATAATGCATTTTTATCCTAATTTTAAGCTTAGTGTAAAGCTTAATGTAAGTGAATAAAATATATCTAAATCTATGCATACAAAACAGGGTAAAATTAATTTTCATTTGACTATTTACAACTACTTCCAGAGATTAAAAACAGCTTGTGATGTATTTAACGCGTCTATAAAGCTGGCATTTCATTTCTTCACTTAAAGCACTCAACGAACACTTAATGTAACTAATAATCCCATTATAAAGCATTATAACCGTAATTAATGTATACCAAAATATTATAATGTATTACAACTATGGGTAATTATTAAACGCTATGATCCTTGGGAAAAGCAATACGCTGTACGTTTACCTCCTTTATCACACAGCCAGCATTTGTTTTTAGAATTAAAATAAGAATATTATTTTAAAGAGGATTTCATTGAAAGTAGCAGCGGTCTATTATAGGGAAAAAGCAAAACACTGCTTTGAATAACAGACTATAGAATCCCCTAATTGAAAATGATCAAAGCTGTAATAAAAAAGATTATAATGAACTACACAAATGTGAATTAAAATACACATAATGTCAGTGAGTAGCAAGCAACTATGAGTTTATAGGTCTTTCTAAAATGTTTTATTATGTGTTGTGATTATTGTCATAAAGCATTTTAGTGCTCCCAACTAAAACGATAAAAAGTGTTCAAAAAAACAGACATATTTGGGAAGAGGAGCACCAAATAACTAACAAGGAATTTGAGATTTAGAGCTTTGATTTCTTTGATTTACCTCCTCCACCTGTCCTCCGTGTTTGGTCCTTGAGTCTCCACATGACATAAAGCTGGATGAATGAGTATCATCAGTCTCCTTCTGAGCATGACCTGATGGGAAAGCGGGACGACTATACAGGAGGACATCCCCTAATTCTGTAGGAGAGACAAGAAAAAAACATTTGAGTCAGCTAGTGCACTCAATCACTTTAAAAAAAAAGTGCAATAAAATCCATCCAGTGCCTGAGTGCTGTCGGCTTTTGCTGCTTCCTTTTCCTCCGGGTGGAATCTTGTGCTTATCCTGGCTCTCTGTAACCTCCCTGACCCTGTGAGTCCCAGCGCTGCCTCGCCGACCCCGGCCCTCCCCAGAGCCCATCCGGGGCAGCGTGGCACCCCTCGCCTTATAGTCGCCGTGGGACATCTGGCTGGAAAAACTCAGAGGCGTGCAAGAGTCTGGGGACACAGAGATCCAAATGTTAGTGAGTAATTAGGATATGAAGAGCATTAACGCTCTAATCTAATTATTGGTTTTGTGTTTACCATCATTGAAGACATCTTTGGGTTGGTAGTCCTGTTGACCTGACTGGTTCTGTTTATGTCTCCTGGGTCTTTTATGTGTTATTGCAGGACTCATGTTGCTGTCTGTGGACATGGGGCTGCTGGGCCGCTGGGGGCGTTGGCCTGAAATCATCACAAAATCATAGAAGACATATTAAATGTTTATATAATAGCAAATATAATGTAGCAGAATACTAAAATATTAACCAGGTTTCCATGCCTTTTTATGTTGTCATGCTACTGTAAAATTAAACCTGATAGAGAAATACTATGAAGTCACTACAGAAAGAAAAAAAAACAAGGGATCACCAGTTATCGAAATACATCATCTGAGAATCATGAATGTCTGTACACAGTGAGACACTTCAAATGTTCAAAAAAATGTACTTGTTGGGAATTCGGGAAATTACCACAATTCTCAGATTCATACTCAAGGGACTTCAAATATCTGTTAATTATTTTGCTGCAATACATCCAATAGATATTGTATTCATGATCATGCTTGATAAAAAGTCTAAAGATCCCTTAGTTCAGTTTTCTGCATCCTCTGGGGACCGTGAATGTCTCAAAGCCCATTTTATGAAGAAGAAGTCTTTATATCTTTAGTTTTGACCAAATGACAGACCATCATCCCCAGAATCCTTTTCCCCCGACTGCTCTGTGTATCTGCATCTGGGTATGTGCAAGCCTGAAATAAGGTGACACCAAATTTATTGGGATTCATCATCTGGAGACTATGAATGTCCATACACAATGCGATGTGTAAAACATGAAAAACATGTAGATGGTGAAACTAGATAATAAAGTTGGGGAAAATTCCTGGATGTATCCTCTGGGGACTTTGAATATCTGTATGTTATTTTACAGAAATGAATCCATTAATATTTGACTAATGTGTTGCTGGATAACATGTCATGGGATCACATTTCAGGGAAGCGTTTCATAGATATCTTAGTCTGAAACTAATGATGGACCTACGAAAATGTAGCTAATATGTAAAGACAAAACTTTTTCTCTCCAAAAACCCTCTCACCTGACTCCTCTGGATATCTGCACATGCGCAGGCCGACGTTATCCCGCGTAGACAACGCCGCCTGGTTGAAATCTCCGTCTGTGAAAAAGGATCCCTCCGAGGTGCTGACAACACTGGACCTGCCAGATGAGATGTTGTCCTCAGATGCTGAGCCCCAGCTGTTAACCATGGACCCTGTGACCGATCTGTCCAGATCCCCTGTGCTGGAGGCTGGGGTCTGCTCCAGCCCGTGGAGGAGCAGCTTGTGTGGAGAGGGCTGGTGCAGCTGGTGTTTGTGCTTCTGCCGGTTGTGGTGTTGGCTGCAGTGACTTTCAGCAGGCTCTGCGTCTGTCTCCTCATCTGCCTCCTCTTCACTTTCTTCCTCTTCCTGCCCATCGGTGTCCATGCAGAAGGGGATGGAGCTGTACGTGTGTGTCGGAGACAGAGTGCGAGCGTGGCTGCTGATGTGTTGGCTAGACAGTGCAAATACAAAATCACAACTAAAATATGAGTAGTGTGACTTCAAAATGGTTGAATGCAATCCCAAGTGATGTCTCTCTGACCCTGTATGGCAATGCATCCCTGCTATCATCTTTATATTAAACCACATATATAAACCCAACTTTTTTGAAGACAAAAAAGGAAGAAGAAAAGAAAATAGGTGCTCAATCAACTTGAGTAATATTGTAATCCTTATGACCATAATTATCATTATATGCATGACCATTTTCCTTTTACCTTATTGGCTATTCATTTGGAACAAAAAGAAAAAGTAAATTTCGTTGGGGACCAAAAAACTTAGACAAAAAGATCCAAGAGAAAATATATTGATTAAGGACATGTTTATCTTGTTAGATAAGCTAAACAAATGCAGTCCTCTGAATAATCAAGGTCAAAACAAAGGAAAACATATATTAAAATGATATATAATGACAAAAATATCCTTGAACCTGAACCTGAAAAATCAGGAAGGTATAATCCAGTAACAAGAGCTTTAAAGAAATATAAAAATACACTTAAAAATTAAATTGAATATATTGTCAATAAAGTTAAATCTGGATATCTGAACCGGAATAAAAAAAACAAAAAAGGACAACAAAAAATAGCAAATATGTAAAAAAAGTTAATTTATAAAAAAATTAAACAAAACAATACAATTTAATAAATAAAAACCCGATCAAATAAGTTCTTATAAAGTTTAATCTGGTTACCTAAGGTGCTGGGCTCCATTGTGCAGGCCGTTGTTCAGGTCTCCCTGTGGTGCTGTGTTTGGTGGGTGACTATAAGACACATCGGGAGGAGACGAGGCCGCCCCTCTAACTGGTGGAGTAGGGCAGCCTTCAATTCTCCCGTCTGGATCAAAACTGATAAGGAAAGGACAACCGACGTGAGGTAATGGCTAAAGGAATGAGGGGTGCTGGCAGACCTCACACATTAGTCACAGCCCATTAGACACCAGTGCAAATCCCTTGGAATCGCAACAACAACACACATTTCCATCATAGAAACAAAAAACAAGACAAACAATAAGCTTCCTGCACCATCTGTGTTTTTTATTGCAGAAATGCTGCATATGTCAGGATGCCTCTGTTCTGTTCATTGTGGATTTTATGAAGTCATTTCAGTGATATAAAACCTGATGTCGTAGTAAACGCTCTGACAATGACGAGCCCTAATTGGAACGTTTGTTCTGTTTTGGTAGCGACAATAAGGACTTGCTTTGACAGAAGATGTTCATGTGTTTAGAGCATTGGGTTTTATTACTACCTCATACAGGATTTCTCCAGGTTTAAACAAGTGAAATTATGGAATTTTTAAGACCATGTAGAATCAAATTTAACATAATGCATAATGGCAAAAGTACATGAAAATAAGTTCTAGAATGACTTTAAATACTACATGGATTGATTGACATTCAACAAAAATGTAATAATAAAATATAACAGCTAAACCAGCTTTATCTAAAATGAAAATCTTAAGAGGCTGGTAGGGTAGCATGATAGTTACCATGGAGATACTGGCGCCCTCCATAGATAAAGTAGAGTAACGGTGGAAAACAAGTCAACTGCTTGGATATTTCCCACCCCTGAGCCTATCACGTACAATGTGTTGGTGCGCTAGCTAAAAATGCAAGTTTTACATCATGAGGTCACAATGTCGCGCAAGAAAACAAACAAATCCAATCGAGGGCATTTCAGGGTGGAAGAGAAACTCTCTGGGATTTTAGCCTTTGCCGAACATTTTCATGCACTAAAACCTATAAAACACTACAGGAAAGGGAAACCCAAAAAGGCATATTAGGGCCCCTTTAAAGTACACCATTGCAGCTATTTCAATATTCAAGAAAACTATTTGAACAATTTCCTGCTTTTGTCCCATTAACTTCATATAAAAGTGAAAATCTTTGAATTTCGGACTCACAAAACAAGACAGGAAGTGTGTATTGTAAAGAACTACAGTGTGTCTTTCCCCACTCGTACCTCCTTTCCATGGGTAGGCTATACTTGTCGCAGACCCAGGCATTAGCATGAGGAGGAGGCGGGGCTTCTCCCCAGCTCACTGCATTATGTTTCTGGACCTTTGGGGCCCGCGTTCCTTTCTTTTGATTTTGACTTCCTGAGATGTGAGAAAGAGATATCAATGTAAAAAACAGACCTATGTCTCGCCTCATTAAAATTCACCAGCGTGCCGAGTAGCCGTTGGCCTTACCCGCGGTGCTGTTGCTGCCTCTGTCGGAGCTGTGGTGCGAGCCGCCTGTGCTGTGATCACGGCTCTGGTTGTAGGGGATAGTCTTAGGATGGATCATTCCTTCACTTCCTTGCGGATGATCTAAAGAAGCAAGAAACATTTTAAACCTCTTTTTTTTGGGCATAAAAATTGTGTTAAGTGCATTCAACGTGACCCCGTTTACCTTTATTTAGCAGGTTTTGCTCTATTATGTTGTACTGCATCTGCGCCATCATCTCCTTTGGTATTGGAGGAGGGTTGGGGGGCTGTTTCCAGCAGTGCATGTCCATAGGTTCAGCTAGAGCAGCCCCGGCAGCTGCTTTACTCTTGATGCTGGCCTGGATGAGCTGCGTGGTGGCATACGGGATGGGCTCGTACGTGGCTGACGGGTCTCCTCCCGGGCTGGCGTAGCACAGGTTGGAGTTGTTGAACGTCTTAATGTCGTTGAGCTTGTTGGAGAGCTTCACGTCGCTGTAAATGGCCGTCTCAGAACCGAGCTGTTTGTTTTCTGGATGGCTTCCGTAGTTAGCTATGCAGTCAGCTGGGGGGCACATGAACACAGGAAGTCACAAGGCTGCAGTATTGATGGAAGCGGATTTGAGTTTTAAACACACACAATACAGTATATTGCTATCTACTGCATATACTATTATCATACCAGCTGTGGATATAATTTTAGCAAACAAAAGCAAAATGAAGACAAAAATATTTTGCACACATTTTTCAATTTTAAGTGACTTCATGAAGAAGGGGTTCAAGTTATACAAAACATGTCAATTGCTGCATGTTACATTAATAAAATGATGGTAATGCTAAGTGTCTTTACATTTTAAACTGCTATTTTGTGAAACCAATCCAACAATACACAACTGGGTATGTACAGTAGGGTTCAGTGGAAATATCTTGGTTCTTTTGAACAAAACAAGTTTTCCTTTTTTCCCCCAACCTTTAATTTAAACAACTAGGTAATACACAGATTATAATATACTCAAAACTGTAATAAAAAAAGAAACAAAATGCAAAATAATGAAATGAATGTTTCTATAAATATCACAATAATATCCTTATCATGAATTCTTTCAGCAATGATCATTTTCTAGTAAAAATCTGTATATCTTGAAAGCCCTTATATCGATACTGTTCTGCTTTACCCTTTTTAATGTTTGTTTTAATGGAATTGTATCTCCCAGGGCTCCTGCATTGAACTCTGACATGTGTTCAGTCTCTGACTGACCTGGGCGGCTGTATGTTGTCATGTTGCTGTCACTGGTGCCGTTGCCATTATTGCAGCAGTTGATGCTACAGTCCTTGTGATTGGCACATGCATTTGGCCAATTGTCAGGCAGCCACAGCTGGTTGAGAGGTTCTCCCATGCTGAGAAGGCCAGGTCTGCAATAAGGAGGAACACAGTGCTGTCAATCAAAACCTGGCCGTCTCATTATGTATTGCTGATGAATGAGCAGGGGGTGGATGCAAAGGGTTTGGAGCAGGAAGACAGCTCCCCCTAGTGTCTCCACAGTGTAAGTGAATGTGTCCTGTGAGTCTTTTATATAACACAAAGGGACAAACATATCAGTCACCTGCCAGCACCGCACGCTGATTCTCCTCTTTGATATGCCACTGCAAAGAGAAACAGAAAAAAAATACATTAAACCTTGATGAGCTGTCAGGAAGAGGAAGTGCCAAAGGCAGAGGAGGTGAAGCCATGAAAGGTATTCTGAGAAAGAAGCGATAAGTATACACTTCAATACATGCTTCCATCAATAGGGCTCAGAGTCTGAGTCTGTGGTTTAATGTGCATGAACACGATGTAAAATAATTGCCTTCAACAACCTCCGCATGACGGATTCAGAAACAGTGTTTGAGACATGTTCTCCTCCGCCACCAGTAAACGTCAAACACCTACAAATTCTCCTAAAGAAAACATAACATATTTTCCTGATTTAATCAAAGCTTTCAACCTTGTGAGCAGGTGGGATCGGCAGGGAATCAGGTGTATTGTGAACAGCTTAACAGACACTTTTATTAAACAGATGCATGTGTATTTTTGTACCACAATTAAGGACTGTGTAGCTAACAACAGATGCTTCTTTAGTTTCTAGTTAATGAAAATAAATTACTGCAATTGTGAGGCTTATTATTTATTCATTGAAGTATTTCACTAAGCCAACACCAAGAAAAGCCATAATATTGTGTATTACTTTTTAATTTGTTAATTTACACATTTGTATTGTCGCTTTTGGAAAAACTGAAATGCTGCTATTTGCTGGTAAATGCTACTTTTTTTCAAGATTCCGTTTTTTGATTAATTGTAGTATTATTTATATTTATTTTATTTAAAACAAGTGCACTGCAGAATGAGTGGATATCTACTTGATTAAACTGAGACATTGCAGACAATAATAGTGTCTAATAAATGTTTGTATAGAGTAGATTTAGCTAAGTTGTGTCTATTTTGGGAAATAATAAAATAATGACTAAATTGCTGTATTTTTATATTTTTTGGCCTTTGGCTGCCCTGCTCTCTAAATATGTCAATTACATCAGTTTTCAGTTCAAAGGGGGAACTAATTAATCACACTAGTTGTTGTATTTTATGTTAAGATGTTTGTACAATCCCATCCACGTGTTATTTTAGCTGCTGTGCTTCCAAAATGAAAAAAAAAATTAGATGAAAGGGACACAGCATGTATAATTATCTTGGGATATTTGCAATAAATAAAAGACAAACAATATCACAAACATTGGCTGAGAAATCTCACTCTACATACCTGTAGGTGTAAAGGTGAACGACGGGACTGCAGGGAGAGACAAAGACAGGAAATAATGAGCAGAATGATTTAACCATTACAGCAGTTATGTGCTGTTAATGACACTGAGCTTTTGTCGTGTCTAGGCACGCACTCTCTGCCTTGTGATGGACATTGTGGTTGTCAACAAACGTTTAAATAACCACATGCCAGCTGCCTCACTGCTCCCTATGAGTGTCCAGGTGAAGGTTAATGGGGGTGACAGACAACCCCAGACAGAGTAGGGAAATAGTGGTGGTGGTGTTGTAGCAGCAGACATGGTAATGGCAGGTTGACAGGCCCACACCTTGAAGAACTGTGCTGCGTTGAGGAAATGACACTCCACAAATGAGCGACTAAAGGTCAGCCTCTGACTGTCTGCGCAGTCCTGAATGCAGATGTGTTCTTTGTGTCAAAAGAAGATTAGCCCAGAGTCTTTTTCACCCATTGATGTGATCTGCTTATCATCCAAATGATTCCTAAATATCACTGAGATGAAGCTGATGATCAGTGTGGTGCCTCGTCTTGATCCCTTCTACAACCATAACCACCTTCAGATATACATACAAAAGCAACATGATATTCTTTTTTAGGACTAAATGGTTTGTATTTGTAACACACACACACACACACACACACACACACACACACACACACACACACACACACACACAAACACACACACACACAAAATAAGAAAACACACCCTTGCGGATGCCGGTGTATGTGCTGCTGAGGCCACTTCTCTTCTTGCGGTGACGGTAGAGCCACACACTGAAGATCATGAGCACCAACCAGCAGGTGGCGCCAATGCCTGCGATAAAGGCCGGCTGCCTCACCACGTCGGAGATCTGAGACAACGTGTCTCTATCCTCGCTGATGTCCATCATCTGGCCTGCAGAGTCTAACAGGAAGAAGAAGATGAGGAAATCAGAAAACATCATCATCAACTTTAATAATGATGACCAGAAAGCAGCAGTGGGCAGAAACTCAAGTATTGTACTTAAACAAAATTTTGAGGTTTATGCACTTCCATTTCCTAATTTTCTATACTTCTTCTACTACATTACAGAGGCCAAGTGGCGTTCACAAGCTACCCATAGTATACTTTGAAGTGTGAATAAAATGTAAATAGAAACCTTCATCTTAAACAGCTGCAATACCAAAGTAGAGAACACATTGTTGCATCAAAGTAGAATCCATATATTATATAAAGTATATTATAACATTTATTATTTTGAAATGGGCACTTGCAGGATTAGTAATTCTACTTATTACTACGTATTTTTTATTTAAAGTATATTTTGATGCTGATACTAATGTACTTGGTCATTTTCAAATACAGAGTATTATGTATAAACATGTAAAGTTGTATTTCAATTTTTATTTAAGTACTTAAGTCCAAAACTAACAGGAAGCATAACTTGAGATTTCCAAAGTGTAGAAAAATGTTGATGCAGCAGCAAAGTTACAAGAGTCTCGTTAAACAACTGAAGATAAGCAGCAGCAGTGTAAGCACAATATGCTGCTTTACTATTTTTCTCAAGACCACTGTAGAGTGCATTTTCTCCCTGAGATTCTGTCAGTGTTTTTAGGTTAGTCCCTTGGGCAGTAGATTTCTCACCTAATTGAAAAAAAGTGACATCACTCTTGACCCCAGGTCCAGCACCGTTGCTTGCTGCTACTTCTACGCTGTAGCGGATTCCCGGCGTGAGAGTGGAGATCAGCACTGAGAAGGTGGAGCCGTCCACAGACTGGTTCACATGATAGCGACTCTCATTACCGAGACACCAGATCTGTCGAGATAAAGTGGCGAAAGAAGATGACGGTGATTGCCTGAGGGACACGTCTGATGACACAAGAGCCTCACAGAGATGCCATTTACATTATTTTTTCACCTCTCTTACACATTATTCAGAGTAACAGGAAACGGTGGGGGGCTTTCATTTCTAACCTTGTATTCCTGAATGACTCCAGCATCATCGCGTTCCGTAGGCGGTTTCCAAGCAACGAGGATGGCGCTCCCATTGGCATCAGTCTTTGTCACTGTAACACCCTGGGGTGCTCTGCTCGGGGCTATGAACATAAAGTATACAGTTTACCATGCAGACATAACCTCAGGTGGAGTCTGCATCTTTAACAGTTTTCCAACAGGAACTCCTGGATTTTAGTTATTACAGTAATGGCTAGTATATTTATCACTGCAGAGCATAAGTTCTCAAGTCACCTTCTTCCAACGTCCGGACAACTTTCACCTCACTGTCAGCTCCCTGGAACTCATCGAAGAAGGGCCTCACTTTGAACTCGTAGATGGACCCTCTCTTCAGCTGACCGAGCACCACCCCCTCCTCCCGGGGGGCGTGCACTTCCAGAACGCTCCACTGCCCCTCCGGCTGCCCGTGCTCAGCGGACGCCCTGTACAGGACCTTGTAACCCTGGATGTACGGGGACTGCTGCTCGACCTAGTGGAGATATTAAAAATAGAACAGCATAAAGCTTCAGAAATATCACACAATGCGCATAGATGAAAGAGTTACTCAGATCTTTAAGCTAAAGGTGCCACACTGTAGAAATAATACTAACAATAATAATAATAAAGCTTTATTTTTATAGCACTTTTCATACACTTTGAGCAACTCAAAGTGCTATAACTACATGGCACACAACACCAATTAAAACAGAAAAGAAGAAATCTAATGCAGGAGGATTGTTAAAACATTTTGCACACATGCAGCATCATAACGTAACGTAATTTCATAAATAAAAAAGTAAAATAAATAATTATCCGAGAGCTCTCATCAGATAACCTTCTCAGAAAAAACAAAGGAAAACAAATTGAATAAATACCATAAAATATTAAAAACTATAAAATGAATAAACAAACAACATAACTTAGCTTATGACTCTCACTAAGGGATCAATAAAGTGTTGTCCGAACCTATAATAATACATATCGAATTATTTGATGATCATATTTTGTTTTATTTATCTGAAGCTTAAACTTTAAAGTAACCATATCTGACAGATAGTGGATATAAAACAACATTATTTGCCTCTGAGTTGAAGTGGAGTAGAAGTAAAAAGCAGCAGGAAATAAACATACGGGAATAAAAAAAACATGTAAGTAAGGAAAGTTTAGTACTTGAGTAAATTAACTGAAAACACTTAAAAGTGATATTGTGAATGTACTGTTTGCAAATCCAACTAAACAATTGGATTTGTATTGTATTTGTAATGCAATTTGTTCTGCATGTTCGTTCAAACAATATGTAAAAGGTTAGCTCCTTACCTTCAGTAAGGGAAAATCCTGCAGGAATTACCTTTTTAAACCTAGTTAATCCCTTTTGCCTTCAGGTTGCTATAGATGAATATTTCCGCATGTCTGTGAATCCTCAATGCAAACCACAATATGAGGTCATTAATAGTTCCGTCTCAACATAGCTCTGGTTAAAGTCAAGCCAGGAGAGGAGTAAGCACTTTCCATTTTGAAACCGCACAAAGAATGCTTTAAGAGATTATTGTGGAGGCACACACACATCCAAACACACATCATCAATCTTGAAAAATGCTGCAAATACAGTACATTCCTGTGTTTGGAAAAAGGCATAAGACCAAAGATGAATTTGCTTCTCTGTGCACTGGGGTTTATTCTATGCTAATAAATGTTTAGCGAAGAATCCGCTTGTAATTTTAGAATAAAGTAAATATTTTAGCACTTCTCTTCTCTTTATCCCAAGGCGCTGTCAGCTCATGCTCCTCAGATCTCTATGTTTTACTACATCTTTGTAGAAAGTGTATTTTCTCATTTATCATTGACAGCACACTTCGTTATGTTGTCTAAGAGAACAATATCAGATAGTATACGTGTGCTTTATAATAATCCATAATAAAACAATTGGTCGAAACACTTAAGTTTCTGACTATCATCGAATTGATAAGTCATTGCAATGAAAAATTATGCAAATGATTGAAAATCATTTTTTCATGCAAAATGCTGTTTCCCTCATCTGAAAAAATGAAAAAATGACAAGATATTAAATACATTTGAAGACATTTTTGCTATTTTCTGCTATTTGTTTTTAGATCAAACGATTCCAGAAAATATCTGGCAAATAAAAAAATGATGACAAATTATCCTCAGGTCACCTACTGCCGTCTGGTTTTATTTTCAAAACCCTAACCCTTTGGCTTTAATATAATTTGATATTATGCAGTTTTTGTTGACATTAACTGGTATTTGAACATTTGACCCTTTCCCACATTCACCCTAAATCAGACGTAGAGTATGTAGCAAAACATGTTGACTGCGCTGCCCCCTTACCTTCCACTGCACCCGGACAGCAGAAGAGGAGAGGACGGAGGGTGTGTGCAGGTGGATAACCACGTCACCCAGCTCCCTCTGGATGTGACGGTGATCCACTCCCTGCATGGTGGCTGTGCTGTCTGTTGGCACAATGGAGAGCAAAAGAAGAAGTAAAATAGCAACAACGATGCATTCAGGCGAACTGAAATTGGAAAGGATAAAGCAATGAAAAGCTCAAACTGACCCTGTGTTCTGATGGAGTCGGAGATTGGGCTGGGGTCACTGAGGCCATAAGCATTCACCGCTCTGACCATGAAGAGGTAGACAGTTGCAGGCTTCAGGTTCCTCAGCACAAAGGTCTGTGTATTTATATGCTCAGCTAGGGTCACCCATCTGCTGCCCGACATATAACTGCAGGGTGAGGGGAACACATATCATAAGGGAGGAGAGGTTCATAAACCTTCATAGATGTTACACATACTGTAGTAAGTAGTTCAAATATGCGGGTAAATGTAACACTTTCTGACTCTCATGTCTATTGAGCATTATAAATACAAACCTACAGTATAACACATTATAATCTGCTTTTAGCACAGTATTAAAGTGAAAAGCAATATTAGATATGCTTTAAAACATTATAAAGCATTTTGTGATGACCTATACAAGGTCAAGTATCAGTAATGTAGTAACACTTTATAAATGTCATTCACTAATAGTTGTTTGCAATTATCAATGTGTGTTACTAATAGTTATTTTACATTCTAATCTTCTACACATACTGGTTGAATACTTGATTCTGATTGGTCAATTACAGCATTCTACAGTCTGTTATTCTTTCATAGCAGACCAATGATGTAAATAGACCTTTGCTATGGTTACAATTCTGATCTGTGACAGCAAAGCACAGTGAGTGGACTATTTGTCTTTGGAGAAGCAAAACAAATAAGTTAAAAGTCAATATGATGCATCGAAATATTTTGTTTTTTCTTTTGTAGTTGGATAATGTACAGTGAGCAGGTCATTATTGCAAAAATAACCCCTCCCGGCTGATTTGAGAGCAAGTAAATTAATTATAATGCTAACGGTATGTTATTTGCAGTATAATTCAATAATGCACTAGGAATTGTGTTTATAACTCTTTGAATTACTAGGTATATTGATAATTGAAAATATAACTCATAACTAATATAAAGCTTGACAATGTGTTGTGTGTTTATTGTATTAAAGCATGATGAGTATTTATTTACACATGCTTCACATTATATGTGTTCTTATAATGCATTGTAGACATGAGTGTCAAAGTGCTTCCCTTGTTAGATGTCATAAATAGTGTGCTACATTTATCCAACCTGAATGCCTCGATTAGGTAAGATGTAGGGGTTTCGCCATTATTGGTGTCCGATTTCCATGACACAGTGACAGAAGTGCGGCTGATGTCAGTCACCTCAGGTTTGGATGGAGCACTGGGAATCATGGTGGGGTCAAACGGCTCACTGGACTGAACAAAAACTCCAAACTCTGTCGCAGAGCAAACCAACAAATCAATATAAGTACACTACTTTAGGACTACTCGCCTGGACCTTTAAGTCTCGATTTGTGTGGCTTACCCTCCACCTGTAGGTACGCTGTCCAGGAGGCTTCTCCGTTGGGACTAGAAGCTACACAAGTGTATAAGCCTGTATCTCCAAGCTGAGGAGAAAAGATGCAGTGGTTAGAAGTGTAGTTGCTGTAGCAGTTAAAAAACAATGCCGTGTTACTCCTCTTACCTTAGCGTAACGAATCTCTAGAGATCCTGTGTCTGTAATGGACATGCGGGAGTCTGTCGGCGACATCACCAAACCATCCTTCTTCCAGTGGACTGTCGGAGGTGGAGAGTCAGATGTTTGGCAGCCCAGGAGCACTGTGCTGTCCACAGCAATGGTCTGATTGAGTGGGCCCTGTCTAATCACTGGAGGAGGGTGGTCTGACCCAGCTAATAAACAAGAATAAAGACAATACAGAAGTAAAAGACTAACACTGTCAAGGATCCTTCTTAGTACATTCTGTCACCAACACCATCAGACAATTATAATGGATAGTTATTTATTTATTTGTAATTCAACTGATATTGTAATGGACCCAAGCCAGTGGAAGAACAAACCACTTTTATTAAGACTGCCACTTTGTCCCTATATGATCAAATGTTGCTCTTTTTGTCTGTATGAATTCTACGTTGTACTTTGTATGGTCTCTGTTATTTTATCTTATTTGCCAATGCCAAAAACACATCTCCATTACAGTATATGTACATTTTATGGAGAATAAAGTATTGTGACTCTGAATCTAACTCAAAAATGTGTACATCTGCCTGTTGGCATTATTGCATACTTTAATAAAACTAACATTCCAAATAAAGTATATTGAAAGATGCCCACAATTTGGTACTCAAGTATGGTTTTGGCACACTATTGTCCCACAATGCAACAAAGAAATAAAGTCACTCATATTAAGAAGGTAGAGATACAACTAGTAATTCCATTTTCATAAATGTCTGTGCATAACTTCATCACCTTATCATTTTAACTTATTAGACTTGTGGGTGGAATTGTCATAATTAGCTTTAAAATGAATTGCCTTTACCAAAAACATGTTTGGTAAAGGCTTTGACCTTTGCCCACCAGAATCTCATCATCTCATTCGAGTCCAAGTGGAAATGTGTGCCAAATTCCCTGAAGAGCTTCCTGAGGTATCATGTTCATGGGAATTGGACTGGTGGACAGATGTATGTACAGTATGAACAAATGGACGGAAAGCCTGAAAATCGGCACAAAGTTATGAAAAATGTGATAATGATGATCGGCCAACAATAAAGTTAGCAAATATAAAGTGCTTATATATATCAGGTGCTTAAAAAATGATCTTAGCCCTACTTTATCTGCTATCAAACTGCTCTTTATCTTTAATGTCTTTCTTTAATGCCACACAGTGTTCCCTGCAAACACCAGCTATAAATATTGAACATGTGTTTTATGTTTTTCCTATAAAAACACTCCAGCTGAAACGTGTCTACGGTTTTTTGGGGTCATGTTCAGGAAACTAAAAGCATCTGTTTGAGGTTACAGAAACATTGTGGTCATTGTATGGGTAAATTAAGGTTATGGAAAGGGCTTTGTTTGGTTAATACAGAGGAAACAAGGTCTCTCAGCCGAACTCTATCCCATGATGCTGTAATTTCCTCTTCATGCATGTTACCTTATTTTCTGTTGTCTCAGCTAAGCTATGACATGTGCCTTATAACTGCAAAGTCCTCAGTGCGTTTCTCTATTTTTGCACTATATCTCCTACCCTGCTCCTGTCTCCATCTCTACTCTCACCATTAACTAAAAGCAACTTGCAAAAAAACCCCATAATATTACAGAATTGGGAATTGATGTTCTCAAAAGATCAAAGCCATGAAGACAGAGAAAGAAAGAAAAGTAGGAACAGATGAAAGTAGAGAAAATGAAAATGCTGCCAAAAAAAAATAAGAGACAGATAAGATGTGAAAGATATTGAAGGGAAAATTGGCAAAGAGGGAACAATGGGTTTATGTGGCTGTGCAGGCAGTGGAGGAAAAAGAAATCAACTTTTCGCCTCCAGCGGAGAGCAACTAATCGTTCATTCGGCAGTAGGTGCTGGAGCCGGTTCCAATCACAACGGCAGAGCCCAACTAATAACAACCCCACTTAGATAACACAGCTCTTTTTCTTTCTGCCTCTCTAACATTTAAAAAACCTGTGCATGGGGGCAGGGGTTCTAGAGAAATACATAAAAAAATCAGCAGAAAAAAAAAGGTGATGAAAACGTGCCTTGAAAACTGCTGCAGGTAATGTGGAGCAGTTATTTCCATACAAATGCACCTCTCCAAATGGGGATGAGAGGAGTGTGGTGGGATGGAGAGAATTCGGGGGAGGGTAGAGTGGAGAGGAACAGGCTGAGAGTGCAGTGCTAGAGACCGCCGGAAAAAAAACTACATAAAACATGATCCCATCTTTATTTATTTCCATTACATGTAGCAGGTTTTTCACTGAGTGGATGCCTCTCTTTTCCCTACTGAGGCGGCTGCAGAAAACATCTCTAATACAAGCGGCGAATCACGCTTTATAACTAATAGGGCTGCACTGAGAAGCAATAACTGTCTGTTTAAACCTGGAGCGATTACCTTTATTAATTTACCATATGTACATAGCACACTGTTACCCAAACACATGTATTCATTTTCACAGTTTATTTTAATTGGGAGCTTACAGGCTTTGCTGGCTGTGTGTAATTACTGGAATGGGCCTTCAAGCATATTTAAATTACTTTTTTTCATTAAATAATTAGCACAGTTATTTCATCACCTGGGATTTTGATGATAGTCCCTCAGACCAGGTTTAATATAAAAGTAATTTAAAAATATATTACAAGTCAATCTTGCAGTCTCAACTCACAAATAGTTGCAGTAGATTAGCCTTTGTGGAAATATTAGAAAATAAAGAATAAAATAATTCCTACTTGTATTTTTCATTACATTTCATTTCATTAGTATTTATTTTGGTTATTTGCCAGTGCTCCGTATTTTGCGTCATTTGGTAAAGGCGGGACATTTCCACCACACTCAAGCAGATGACCAATCACAACAGCGCCGGCCAGCTAACCAATCAGAGCAGACTGGGCTCTGGTTTCAGACAGATGGTGAAAAGAGGTGCTGCAGCACATGCAGTATGAAAAAAAAATAAAGATGGTTTTGAACATTAAAAAATGGAATCATGAATAGCAGAGGCATAAAATACAAATATGAACCTAAAAATGAGCAAAATAACATAACTGAAACACAAAATATAAAGATATTCTGTAATAAGTCAGTTACATTCATCAATAATACGCTACCACTTCAGAATTTCTTTGTTTCCTTTGATGTCTAAGTGGAGTTTTTTTTAATTGCTGGAGAAACCTTTTTATTTTTCATAGACCACAACAACTAAGTGGCTATTGTGCAAATGACAGTGAAGCCTTTGAATCTTTAATTTCCTCTAACCTTTTTCAGATTGCACTTGTTCAGTTATAAATTAAGAATTTCTATTTTCACAGGAAAAGATATGCAAGCCCAGACAGTGCTCACACACAATCACCACGGAAACAGACTGTTTTGTGCCCCCCAGTTATTACCCAACTACCACATCTTTAGTTAAAAAAGCCTTAAACGCTTCACACACCTACCAAAGGAAAACTGCCGCAGTAAAGAAGCCAAAAAAACAAAGATTGAAGCAAAAAATCTGCCAAATAAAATTGCTCCCCCCTCCCGTCTGCCCTCCATCACACCTTCCCTTTTACTCACAGTCTGTGACCTCCAGCAGTGCTTTGATAATGACACTGCCGGCGATGTTGAGAGCCTGGCAGCTGTAGAAGCCTCCATCAGAGCGCTGAACATCGGTGATGGTCAAACTGCCCATCTGGGAGACAGACAGACGGCTATAGGGCTGCGGCGGATGGTTGGAGAACAGGAGACTCTGGAAGGGGGAACAGAGAGTTAGAAACACATTGGCTTTATTTGCTTTGTGTAGCTTTATTGTGATGGGGGGCGGGGGGTGATCTCACCTCACTGCCTTCCCTCTGCCAGAAGATAGCGGGCTGTGGGTTGCCAGTGGCCTCGCAATGGAAGGTGACCGTCCTGCCCACTGCAACCACCTGGTTCCTGGGGTGTATGGCAAATGCTGGTGGCACTGCAGAGGAAATGAGGCGCTAATTACCTGGCAGTCTGACATATTTTCATCATTTAGATTTAGAAAATTCAATTATTGTATTCATGAAAAGCTAAAGGAATATAGTATGTAGCAATAAACAGTCATAATTTACCTCCTTTAACAGCAAATATCTTTTAAAGAGGCCTTATTATGCTCAAGGTTTTCCCTTTCCTGTACAGTGTTATATAGGTTTAGTGCAAAGGCTGAAATCCT
The DNA here is from genome assembly GCF_036324505.1 of Eleginops maclovinus. Classification (NCBI taxonomy): domain Eukaryota; kingdom Metazoa; phylum Chordata; class Actinopteri; order Perciformes; family Eleginopidae; genus Eleginops; species Eleginops maclovinus. Next base: position 17,755,633 of record NC_086359.1, on the reverse strand, counting down.
TAAGTTCCCTCCATAGGGAGTTTCTCTCCCACACACTCTTGCCCTTTGCCTGAAACGCCTCTATTGGACTCCTTTGTGCACTTCCGTCATATATCACTACGTAACACTCACGCTAGCACGCTATTGGCTAGCACTCCAACACATTGTACATGCTAGGCTAAGGAACGGGACATCTCTAAACAGTTGACCAATCCCAATAGAGCCAGCCAGCTAACAAATAAGAGCAGACTAGGCTCTGGTTTCAGACAGAGGGTGAAAACAGGTGCTGCAGAACAGGCAGTATGAGAAAAATAAAGAGCTTTTTGAACATTATAGCAAGTACAATTATAATAGTAGAGGTGCAAATTACAAACAAAGAACCTGAAAATCAGCATAATAGGGCCCCTTTAATTTACCCGCAAATAACATGAATTACATACTTTATTGATGGATGGAATAAGGACAATGACAGGGCTCAAGATTTCTTGTTGCTGTCTGGTGGTGGATGAGGGATGGATGACAACTTACCGGTTTTGACTACAAGGAAAAAGAAACAAAAAAAAGCAGTGTAATGAGTAATGGAGTCCAACCTGAACATGCAAATACAATGATGCATTCAACAGTACTAACACATGCTTGGCGGTAAGAGACAATGAAATTGACATGGAAAAAAGTAGATAGTTAGCAACATAGGGGTGCAAGTCAAAATTGAACAACTTAGGTCTAAGTACAATTACAACATAGAATATTTTTTATCAAGATATATATTAATGATTATATATATATATATATATATATATATATATATTGATTGATACGATTCAATTTCTGTTCGTAGTGGTTTTCACAACATCCATTTTCTTATATTTTTCTTTTTTAACACGCAAACATGGAGGGGTAGAAGGAAAAAAGAAAAGACGGATAATATAATGATGATCAAGTATTTTATATAAATGATTTTATCCCAAGAGAAACACAAATGGAATCAATAAACAGTGTAAGTGAACCAACCGTGCTCATACATATTTAAAAAATACTTTGAAAATAATGACCATGAAAGGAGAGAATGCTTTTAGAACAAAAAGTATAACGCCTTAAACTTCAAAAAACAGATGTCAAAGGACTAGACCTGATGTTTAGCCCCTATTAGCCCCTGCAGACTCTGAGGTGTGAAAAGTACATGTAATTGCTGGTTTGAGTTACAGAGCCCGTCAGCTTTGACGTGCATTTGGAAGTAAGATACAATCCTCTAACGAGGACATAAAACTGTGAGGGCAGAGTAACGAGCATTGGGTCCGGATGAAGGGAACTGATGGTGCTCTGTGAAGATTTGCTCGACTAAATGTACAGGACAAACAAAGACACATTTTAAGATGAGAACTATACTGTGCATCCTGACATCTGTAAACTAGATTTACAGCAAAATGAAAGGCTAGCTAACCAGCTTGTTTTGGAACTGCTGCGGGAGGAAGACTGTGGTAATTGCTTAACATTTTTGGGTTCAGAAAAAAATTTAATCACATGATCTTGCAGAAAAGCTGCTTAAGCACCCCTGTCTGAAAGGATGTGCATCATGTATAGGAGTTAAGTTATCTAACAGACCCTGCCAAAATACAGATCATTTAAACGAGTGCAACGCTGAGAAGTCATTTCATTTCAAACTTGGGACGTGTGCAAAACGTTAAAAGCTCCTTGGCCTGCTTCATCTGTTTTAAATGGCAGCTGTTTAATACCAACCAAATGTTCTAGGTCAGTAAAAATGATTTTGTGGTTACGACTATATTTATGATCAGCCCTGCCAGAGTTTTTCTTTGTAATTTAACCATAAAACACACATTCTCTTAGATAGCTCTGTTTCCTCATATACCATTTATTCCTTCCCTTATCCATTTACTTCCAAAATTAGTTATACTACCCCCCCGACACTCGTTTTCTCAGGTTTTTGGAAGCAGAGGAAGACGATGCAATTACAACCATGTCATTTCCCAATATGCATCCAACCCGCCCTTATCTTTAATTAAGTCCTAGTGCCGTCCCAGTCTATGTCACACACTGTGTTACTGCCCTGTGTGTAGGTGTATATAATACTGTATGTATGATTGCAACTATGCGAGGTGACTTTTTGCTCTTTCCTGTCGCTGATTTATGAACTGAATGGTGTCATTGTGGCGGGACCGCTCAGACCAAATTAATCCATTTCCTGCCGTCACACAAACACTTACTTTGCATGCTCTTCTCGGTTTGTTCAGGACATTACCATGAAATGTGTTGTAAACAAACTGCTGCAGTGTCTGATTCAGCTTCTTTTTGTTTTAAGAAATGGTACTATATAACCTCTGGCTAGGAGGTAAAAAATAGAAAAACAGAGATAATTCTGCATCTGTGCTGTCTTTAGAACAGTCTTTTCAGTCTTTTATTATGTTCTTCTGTGTTCATGCCATGTGGTTCATGTGCTGACAATAGTGTAAATGTAACCCTTAAAACCCTTTCATTAACAAAAATGCAGTCATTTTTCAATCAATTCCATTGTAACATGTGACAATATATACAATAGATCTATGATGACTGCATCCATACTCCTTGTATACTCCCGTCTCAATAATCCATTCTATCTTGATTTGGTCATTCATTAGTGTAATATGCAGTTTACTAAAGAAATCAACATGATTTTTTTTCATTTACTGGAATATAACCAGGAGATGCAGACCTTCATTTTGAACATTTTATCAAAATGTAACCTATGATTGTTTTGCAAAATTGCAGTATAATGTAGCCATGAATATTGCTGTTTTAAGTTATATTCCTCAGCTATAATTGTATATCTGTCATTAATGTAATATGCAGTGATTTTGTTTACTAATTATTATTTCTTTTCCATTATCGGAGGTTATTTTTGCATTTCAGATATAGATTTGAAATGTTTCGCTTCAATTCAACCCAAAACCACAAAATGATTGTTGTTTTGGAAAGTTGCAGCATTTCTTTCAGCACAACTGGGAACTGAAAGTCACTGCCTGCTCATTTGTGACACTTCAAAGCAGGATTAGTTCTCCTGGTAGGCTAGAAGCAGCTGTGTTGCAAATATCTCATCCATGAAAAGGAAATCTGAGAAAAAGGTGTGTGAACCGTGAATAAAAGAGAAGATGGTGCTGCTACATTTAGATGACATAACATGTGAGGGTCGGGTTGTACTGACCGTGCACAGTGAGCGTGGCGGATGATTCAGACTTTCCAACCATGTTCTCCACCACACATGTGTACGAGCCCTCGTCTGAATAGGTCACTTGGCGAACAATCAAGGTATGGTCCTCTAGGATTTCAAATCTGGAGGCAGGAGCGACATACACAATCAGGAGATGAATGGAGATGTTGGAACGCAGTGTTTGCATGGTGCATTAATGTGTATATAGAGGAGCCTTTGTGCATTACCGGCCCTTAGGCAGGTCTGAGTCGTCTTTTCTCCAGCGGACAGTGGGAACAGGGTCTCCTTGTACCACACAGTGGAACTCCACGCTCTCTTCGGCCAACACCACCACACTGCTGGGTCGCTTCACGAAGGTCGGGCGCTCTGCAGAACACATATCAGTGCAGTGGTGGATGAAAATATCCTTTACTTCAACAAAAGTAGTTAATTTAATCAATTATTTTTTAGCAAGTAAAGTCCTGCATTAACAATTGTGATTCATTTCAGGGTTGGCATCAAAATGTACTAAAGGACTAAAATAAGCATAAACTGTAGTTCTCATCCAACAGCCAGATGTCAGAACAATTCATGTTGTATTATTTAATTAGTTAGGGCTGAAATGATGTGTTTTTCAGGCTGTGTCAATCTGTAGCATTGGTGTACTGAGATTTTAATATGGATTTAAAATCGGTCTAATAATGGTGTAGTATTGGTTTTATTTATTCAAATAGGGTTATATGTGTGTCATTTGGGTGTCATATTGGCATAATAACAGTGGTGTAATATGGGTCTAAAATATATATCAAATATGGCTTCAGTAATATATAAATAAACATCATTTATGGGCAAAGGGATCAGAGGAGAGACAGATTGTGAGCTAGAAAACAAGTTATATTTTGAAGAAAAATCTTAAAATGTCTTGAAATGTACATTAGAAAATACCCAGCTCACATAATTTAGGATAAACTTAATACAATTGTTGTTCATTTGTCTTCCTCTTTGTGCAGTTACTGTACCTTGTCTAAACATTACTGTACCCGGTGTAATAATGGAATGTATATTGTTTCGATTAGGGGTTTCTATCGTTTTATAATAACAAGCACTTGTTGCAGGGAAATTATAGCAGAGCAATAACATTTACTTTGGAATAAACAGTCAGTCGACTATATGGTATGGAACAGAAAACATTGATATTGTTTGTATAACTGGCTCTTAGTTATGTTGTTTGTATGTTTTTTAGCTAAGTACCAACTCTGCCAGCTCCCATGACTTTAACCGATTTAATTTTTTCATACAAAGCCAGAGAAAATGTTTTCTAATAAAAACAAAAACCCTAGCAAACTGTGAAAATCTACATATATTGCAATTATAATAGAATTTGTAAGCATACCGAATATTCTCTAGTGATAATCCGTCGGTCTCCACAGTAATTTATTATGCTCAACCTGTCGAACAACATTTTTTGACCCATTTCTGCATTCAGCAAGAGTATTCTCAAAGCCTTGAATGGCTCTATGAGACACCAGGCTGTATTCTCCCAACCTCAACCAAGGTCATCTAACCATTTGATATTGATAAGAGCTCTATTCTGATGGGAAATGTTAGGAAATAAGTGTGTGTGTGTGGGGGGGGGGCTGGAGAATAGAGGTTAAAAAGAGGCGCTGGAGGTGGCATGTGGAGCTTTTGTCCTGAAAGGTTTGAGGGGTTATAGCGGAGGTACACTGCAAAAACTGAATCAAGGTCAAAACTAAATTAAATGTATCATGTCAACACAAGTTAAACCTAATATTTGTTGTACTTAAATGTGATATTATTGCTTTCAACGTACCTAGTAGAGTAAGAAATCTGTCCATCTGTTGACATAATGCATTTAATAAAAGTCAACGATTCAGTGTTGCAGCGGTAGATTTTCAGCACGTTCTTGGTGGAAAACCTCTCCAAAGCTGGCAGATCAGATGGTAGTGCTGCATAATCAATGTAATTAACGGCTTATTATACCCCCCACCTGTGAAAAAGCCTTTGCATGGCAGACTGGCAAACTGAGAGGGTACTCAGACTAAGTGAAACACTGCAACATTGTGAAAAGCAATCATATTTTACCTAGCACAGTGAGTTCAGCGATCTCACTCTCCCTCTCTCCCACCATGTTGGTCCCAACGCAGATGTACTTCCCGGCATCAGTCTTCCTGGTGTTGGTGATCATCAGCTTGCCACTGCGGATCTAGGAGAAAGCATAAAAAAAATATGCTTTGTGTATAATATCTGAAACATCTATATGTGCACTGTGCACGGGAGCTTGGCACTTTTATAATGTATGTAATAGTAAAGGGTTAGTGGAAAATAATTGATACAGTAGACTGAAGCCATATTTTGTATCAGTACATGCAAAAGTATCAACATTTTCTAATATGGAACCATTTTCAGGCCTCTAAATGTTACTGATTTAATCTTTTTTTTTTACAAGGTTAGCAAGAGTAACAGGAAGTTGGTCAATTATAGAAAGAAATGTTGCTTATTCGATGTAAAATACAGCCCCGGAAAAAATTAAGAGACCACTTCAGCATCATCAGTTCGTCTTGTTTAATTTTTTATAGGTACGTCTTTTGAGGTTAAATGTTGTTGTTTTTTGTATTGTATTCTATAAACTACTGGGAATTTTTCTCTGTTTTGGAATTCAGCAGACACTGGAATGGCTGCCAAACATGTCGAGATAAAGATTTAATACAAAATTGGAGTGGTCTCTTAATTTTATCCGCGGTTATAGGTGGACAAACGACATATTTAGAAGTTGAAAAAAAAGATAATAAATCCCAATATATTGTCTTATTTTACTGAGTATGTGATGGTTTGAATACCCTACCTTCTATATAACTCAACATGTTACTTTTTTTTTTTTTTTTTTAAAGGCAAAACATTGAATTAAAGAACCAAGAAGCAAAACAAAAAAAGAAGCTGTCACATAATATCGCATCCCCCACTTACAAATGCATGGACAAACATATATTTTACCCAAAATGTCATCATAGTGCAAAAATCTAAATAATTTTGTGCCATTATTTTAGTTTTGTGATAATATCTATTGAGGGGCCTCTGGCGAAATGTGTTTTCTCTATTGCCTACCCTTTTCTTTGGATGAATTAAGGTTAACTTAAAATGATCCCCAAATATAATCACATCTTTGGCTGTATGTCATTTTGAAATATAAATGTGTATGCGCTCGATGGCACAACACTCAGTAATACGTGTGTGCATCTGTATGCATCTCTGTATCTGAGGAATAATATTTGCACTGCCTTTCAAGCTGCACAGAAGGTCACCCATTACAAAATTACATAATTCATATCTAGGGCTACATTAGCACAGAACCCTGGGAACAAAGACACTGGCTCTTTGTAGAGACCTTCCTCAGATGTTCAGTCAGCTTTCTTTGCCTCTCCCAAACTTATCTGCGCACACATGCACGTGCACATGCACGCGCGCACGCACGCACACCCACACCCACCCACCCACACACACACACACACACACACACACACACACACACACACACACACACACACACACACACACACACACACACACACACACACACACACACACACACACACACACACACACACAACAAAGAAGCGGCACACACTGTACAAAGATATTTGCACTCATACTGTTTTCAATCTTTTTCATATCCTTTCCGCCAGACTCCCCCTACAGACAAGGTCTTTATAGTGCTTTCAGTGTCGGCAGGCATGATACTATAGCAGGTAAACACGGCGATGTGAAGATAGGGCAGCCATTCCCTGCACCAAGACATCTGAAACATTCCCCTAGCCATTCAATTAAACTTTCAACCTCCATATTATGGCTTAAAATAGCTGTTCTCCTACTTGCACTGAGCATGGGCATCCATCTATTCAGAGACACACGCAGCATGCAATAGTTATTTCTTCTTTTTTTTATTTAACAGAGGTCAAAGGGCAAGGTTGCCTACAGTGCTGCGCCCGTGAAGCAGGCAGGGGATTGAGCGTCATGCCAGAGAGCACCTGGCTTGGTGAGCACTCTCCACTCACCAGATAGAATACATCATTAAATAGCTGCTGCAGGGAAGAGACCGGTAGCATTTTATTCATTAGTCAGCCTCCTCCGGGGTAACCTTCCACCACAAACAGTTCATATTATTCAGCAAATAAATAACAACTAAGAGCAGCCTAACTACAGCTGACATTCTAAATGAGTTGCAAAAGATGTGGTTTGTAGAGGAACATTTAACAGACTGTGGTTTGGTTCTATGTACTGTTTTAAACACAATGCCAACCACAACTGATCATGAGAAGCAACTGGGGGAGTTGAAAACTGGTAATGCAGAATCAGCTATTTCTGTTGGTATCGAATGGACTATATTTGGATTTATGCAAAATGGTCTGATTCTACTTGACTGGAAATAAATGTGCACGATTGCAAACAGTGGTTACGCTGCCATAGACACAATATTTAATCATTGTTGGAATCCTAGAAAGTAAGGCATATTCTCAGAAGACATAAACAGTGTTTAATTGGACCATAATATATTAAACCATTCTATTAAATGTATATCTTTTTCACTTTATCTTTTTTTCCTTAAAATATATTTGGATTTGTTTTGTGTTTTCTGAAGACGATTAGGGCCATATCTGAGATCTTACCAAAAGTGTTATTTTATATTATTTATATTAGACTAAATTCAGGATTCTGAGTTTCATCTCAGAGTTTAATCTCAGTCAGAAAAATGAAAAGTCAGAATTACTTTTTCTTTTTTTTAATTCTGACTTTATTCTCAGAAATCAAATAAGGCCTTAATCTTCTTCCATATAGCTAATCACCCCAGCCCAACCCTAGAATAGGTGGGCGTATTACATGGAGCCCGAAAGATGTGCTTTCTTGAAGTTGGTGCAATTTATCTGTGGACAATTCAATAACCCTATTAATAATATAGTTCAGTTTGTGACGCTTATTTGCACATGGAAGATAATAGAATTGCAGGAACTGCTCATTTACATTAATAAAGCTGCACATATAGAATAGTGGACCCTATGACATGTAGACATACAATAAACGCGTTCTTTCCAATTACTTGAATGCCACTGGATACATGTATTATTTGCTCCTAATCTTTCAGACAACCGCGTTTTTCCATTTCAGTGAGCAAGCACTAATATTTTCATTAAATGCATAGCATAGCAATAATACAATCAGGTGATTGGGGTTACCCAGCTGAACCCTGGATAAAGAGATTTGTGTCTTAGATTCATTGGGTATGGACCCTGTGTAATGACTGTCTCTTTATTAAGCATTATCAACTTTTGTGGCATCGTCATAATGCCAGTATTCCTAAAGGACTGCAAAGATCTAACTCAAACCGTTGCCATTTAGTAATGCTATACTTAGGTTCTGCAACATGTTGGTGTTTGCTGTAAATACTGCTGCACTAGTAACTTTAGCAGCTGATTAAAGAGCAGACCAAGAGCTTTTTTATTTTTTCATTTCCTGGACTGACCGCTCCGTTTCTAAGAAATCCAAATGTGGTTTGTCCATCCTCCATCTCTGTCAGCCTTTCGGTTTTGCTCTTTTTGAGTGTGTCTTCTTTCCTCTTCACGTAGCCTGAAGGCACATTCTGAAGCTGTGATGGTATGATTTACATTACATTTACATGTATTTTTAAGGCACCTACAGTCCCCTTTTCAAAATTAAAACCAACAAACCTTTGCTGTGTGTGTGAGAGAGTCTAAAAATCGCTATTAAGAATTAACTCACAACTTTATCCAAGTATCGGTATAAATAAATGATGGTCACGAGGGAAACACTCAAAAGGATGGACAGTAGCCACGAACCGCTTGCGTTGGACTTCTTTATTCTTTGTACAGTAAGTGATGTCTTTGAGTGAACTCTCACAGCAAAGACATATTTCCATATAGAGAAGATGATTAGGGAGGACAAAGACAGGCACGCAGAAAGTACAAAGAAAAAGCAGCCTTTGTATTTCCCTCAGAGGAGCCCCCCCCTCTGGCTCTCATCCATCCCTTAAATCAGAGCTAGCTGCTCTGTCCATCACAGTCCCCCAGAGAGACTCTACCTGTCACTCCGCACTAAAATGAGCTTTGAATCTGCTTTTGTGAGTCATAGGAGTGTGTACACATTCACATAAACAAATCATACACACACATTGAATCATATGAGCTGCTATTGAGTCAAAGGAAGGAGAAGCCTGTTCCTGCTGGCCTCTCCAATCAGATGCCTCTGGGTATTTAATCACTTGTGTGTGTACAGAAACATGAAAAAGAAATCACTGCTGTGTACTGTACACCACATGACAACCTAATACATCAGATTAATAACATGCTGTAGCTCATATGATGACATTTGCTAGTGCCAGCTTGTTATTTTCTCTTGTTGTTTATGGTTGCCATCGGGCATAAACAAAGTATTATATTCACTGTTCTTCATTTTTCTGTGCCAAATAAATCTTCTGTTGGATATTCTTGTGACATTTTCAATTATCTGTTGATACTCAGCGAAGACATGAGTTTCAGATTAGGTTATTTGTCTTTCTCAAGACTGTGAAGAAAAAAAAATCTATTATTAACTTAACAAGTGTTCAGTCCAACCGAGTCAAAGTCAACTTCAAGACCAGTTGCAGTAGAGTCTGAGTCAAGTGAATATCATAATGAAAATAGGAATGCATGGACATGGAGGATTTGAATGAGTTATATACTAAAATTAGGAGCAGTGAGCAGTTATACTTTACAGAGCTCAAAGCAGTGTAGAGGGACTGGTGCCTTGCTTATGAGCACCTCCACAGTGCTCAGGAGCCGAATTTGCACCTCCTAAAGATGGTTCTTGGTCTGTATGGAGACTTGAATCTGCCCCTAGTAAGCAATAGTGTTTTTCCAACATAATCAATGTTGGAACTGTGTTGGTGCTTGGTTCAGGGAGTTGAGGCAAAATTGAGCAAAAACCCTAGGATTGGGCGACATGTTTCACATACAGTATTTTACATTTGGTCACCATCAGCCCCAAAAAAAACATTATAGCTGATCTAGTTGTGTATATCTGTTTGCAGCACAAGAAAAATAAAATGGTACACCCCAAAGTTTTTCTTTCACAGAATAAAGACTCAATCTTGACAGAAAAAGTTAAAAAAGAATCATCAACTTTTATTTTAGTTGGTCTTTCCAGAGTTAGAACAGTCGTCATATTTAGTTTGGATGAAAAATGTGCTTAAAATAAGTGGTTTTGAGGTGCCTCGATGCCTGGTCCAGAATCTAGTACTGCAGCCCTGCTTCATGATGACTGGATTAAGAGGTAATCAGTTCTCTACTGATACAAAAAGGGAAACTCAATACCAAAACATTAAATCAAATAGATGCAGTATCATCCAAACGGTGTGTAGCCCTGTGATTAATTGTATCTTACGGTTTTGGTAACATTAGTAACTCGCTTCTCTTACTGTGATGCGTTCATCTCTGTCATCTAAGTTGGAACCATCTTTCCTCCAGGAGATGGTGGGTTCAGGGTGCCCACGGGGGGGTTGACACTCCAGCACGGCCGGCTCCCCGACTGCCACCATAACGTCCACCGGGTTCTGTCTGAAGTCATCGCGCAAAACTGGAAAACAAACATGGCAGAACAGTTAATAGAGTGGAATTCAATGATGTTTGTCTATGATTCGACCATGAAATATTACAATATTTGCTCATTTTATTGGCACCTTCAAGGTTGTATTTATTGTGTCAACAAGAAAAGTTCTTTGACTGATGGATAGTGTGGTATTCACAGCTTTCACAAGCTCTGGGGTAAAAAGTTATGACATACAGTATGCTCATGGACGTTTTTCCAGGGAATTGCTTTTCTTTATTTCTTTTTTCCATTTGCTCTGTAACCTACCCTATCTTAGTTTCTAGATTGGAAATAAAAAGCACAAAACACAAAATGATCTCTACTTTTGTAATGGGAACAAAGGCATATTGTCAGTCACCTAGCAACGGTGACTTTAACCACTTCAACAGCAGCATATTGCGGACTTGAGTTCCCATGTCAAAAATATGACCTTACAAGTTCCATTTGAAAGCAACATAATAAAGAGCTGTTGCTAGCTCTGCCTATCACATTATTTTTCAAGCACAATACCAACTCCTTTCGGAAAGACCTTCCATTTGATGAGTTTTTAATATATAGATATTATGTACAATATCATGCTGCATTGTATAAAATATCACAAGGAATCATCATGGGATTACTTCCTAACTCAAACAAGGGACAAGGTCTATTGGGACCAGCTGCAGAGAAAGCTGCTTGTCTAAATGGCTGACAGTAAAACGAGAAGATACACTGCTGCAGTGCAACGCTGAAAGGTGAGATCCAGACGGCTCCACCAGCAGGCAGTGGAAAAGCTACCACAGCAATTTATCATCTTTCCACAACGAGTAGGCTGCGCACAGAAACAGAGCTCACGAGCCAGCCAGAAGCCGAACTGGAGACAAAGCAAACCCGCATCCACTCCATGAAGCAAAACAGAAGAGTGAGATTTCTGGTGGCCACAGGCTGCTCATTCCATGGGCTGGTTAGAAAGGTCTCCACTGCAAAGCCTCAAGCCGTAAACAGCATTAAGGGAAGCACGTTTCTGACGAGAGGCAAGGGATTCTAAAAATGTAAATGTGTCAAAACAAATCCACTGCAATAAGGGTGATCCTGAAGGCATGGAAATTTAAAAAAGGGTTAAATGGCATGTCTGTACCTTTAAGAAATCTGGTATACTCCTACCAAGGGAATTATTTGACGTTTTTAAAGATGAACAAATTACCATTACAATAAAGCGTATTGGACTGTATAGTACTGGACTGCATTGTGCTATCTGTGATGGAAACTTCTGAAGCAATGGAGAAGAAACTCAGAGAGACACGGGGAGAGCTGGAACTTTGATGACAAACACTGAAGGTTTAATATGAAGTAAACGACTGGAGAATTGACAAGACATTTGATGCAGCCACGAGTTGACACGGTGTTTGCCCGACCAATTCTGAAGATCTCTCCTACAATACAAGGTTTTAATTAGTTCCGAATGGACAATCAACATTTGTCAGTGCCAGACTAAACAAATATGGACCCTCGGTCATAGACTGGCATCAACAAAGCGCCCAAGCTGCCCCTCCTTAAGGGAGATTACAGAAACCTGAAGGCCAAAGAACTATGCCATGGGAATAGAGACAGAGAAAGGAGAAAATTATGAAATAGGTCAAAGGTTAAACACCTAAGCAAAATATTCCCTAACGCTATCAACTAGGATTCCAGTTTGTAGAGTTTAAGTTAGGCCTTTATCTGCATTATTTGGTTTTGGCTCCACAGACTATACTAGACACTATAATCTATAGCTTAAAAAAATCTGGTTTAATCTGTCCAATCTTGAATTTATTACGATATGGGGATTGAACATTTTAGGATAGAGAGATGTCAACACAAGTTATTGGACGGTGTTGCACTGCACTGTATTGTATTGCATCGTGCTAACGGCTAGGGTTCCGTTTTTCTAGACTATGTTTCCTGGTTCTATAACATCACTGGGACTTGTCTCCATCGACTCTATTTGTAAAACAAAAGGACTGACTTGATTGTGCATCTCTACTATGGCCGGTTAGTTGGTTTTATTATGTCATGTATATTTCTTTGATTGTCTTCATGTGATAAAAATCTGACGGAGTTGTAACATGTAATATGGGACTTTTGTAAGCAAGAAAAAAAAGGGGGTACATGATAAATTAAACTATCGTTTGTTCAATACAACTGAGGAAAATTCTGCTCCCGACGTGGTGAACAACATGTGCAAACATAGACGCCTGGCCTGTGCATGAGTGACTGCTGTTAAGCATTCCCAGTCTTAAATTACAGCGGGGGGTTTAGAACCTGAACAAGCCAAGGGAGTTGAGCCAACACAGAGAGAGAACAGAACTGCGCCGAGCTGGGTTGGGGTGAAAAGACAGGAAACAATGAGGAAAAAGGCATAATGGCTCCCAGATGGCTGCAAACTCTTTCACCTCTGGCTATGGATTTGAACATAACGCCTAACAAGCGGGCCTGAGAAACCTGATGGGCACCATGGATATGGGAGAACAAATTGGGATGACCTTCTAATTGGAGGCATTGTGGCCCCCGCACTTCTTTGAGCTCCACTCTGCTCGCTGCTCTGCGCCCCTCTGATCCTCTGGGCAGGGTTGCAACTGGATGACTGCAGTTGACTGAGTCCTGATGGGAAACAGCTGTCTGACGACCCCTTCCCCACCAACCCCCAGCACCACCGTGTCACATGATAAAAGGCATTCCTCATGGGACGCAAAAACATGGTTGAGGTTACTCCAGGCAGGAAGAAAGTGAGACCATCACGATTGTGTGTACAGTGTGTGTGTGTGTGTGTGTGTGTGTGTGTGTGTGTGTGTGTGTGTGTGTGTGTGTGTGTGTGTGTGTGTGTGTGTGTGTGTGTGTGTGTGTGTGTGTGTGTCTGTATATGATTGATTGACTGATACTATCTCATAAGTTTAATGGAAATTGAGCTACACATCTGTTTTTACAATCGTGTGAGGTCCAAATGTCTCCATAGGATTTGAAAGCCTGGACTATTTCCTCCAACCCCTTGGTTAAACGATTTATTTCTGCTGATAACGCTGGAATTAGTGTAAGACATAATGCAAAGGCAGATATGGGTTAGAAGATTATGAAGGTTAGTAAAGAGTTTTCTCATAAGTGCGCATGTTTTCGTGTGTGTGTGTGTGAACAAGGTAAAGTTGGCCAGTTTGCGCATATTGTGCTGGGTAAGCACCTAGGAAATAATCTGGAACATGTGCTTGTAAAACGGACTGTTTAAGTTCTCAGAAGGGAAAATGTCCCTGGTTATTAAGTTGTAATGAGAAATGATGCATGTTCAAGTAAAAATCATGTAAGCATACTTAAATTGTCCAGTTTCTCGACATTCTTGGGTTCATCTCCTTGTCGTCCATAAGCACCACATAATTCCAATAATTTCTCCTTATCAGTAAACAAATCCTTACAAGATTTTCTCAGGGAGTTGTGTTGCTGACATTGCCATTGCTAGGGTCAGGAGAGATTGCGAAATGTGGACATGCATAATGAGGGTTACGTGTGCAGGATGCATACACGAAATATTTCAGGCTGATTAATGACATGTCGACATCCTGTAATGACTGCCCTGATTTCAAGAATGTTAGAAAAAAAATGATGTAGAGGACAATCACCACAAATTAAAGCCTCATTCTTACCTCTGCTATGCAAACAGAGATACTTTTTTCTAAGAATTCTTTGATTGCAGATGATTAATATTTCTCAAGTATCTTTGCAGTTGTTTTCAGATTCTTGCTACTTCTGTGTTGCTCTTTTATCTGTATTTTAAACTTGTAATATGTACATTTTCTTACGAAGGGTCATACAAACACTGAATAATGCAGTTTCTCTTTAAAAATGTATGGAGGGGCGCTGAGCTAAATGCTAACGTTTGCTAATGTTGTTCCTATGAACTTAAGATCCAATTGTCCGAAGACAAAAAACAATACATAGTTAAATAGTACCAAGATATCATACAAAATGATAGTTTCCCGCGGGTTTGCAATCATAAAATATGTCCATTGCTCCATACTACAGTTGTTTAAATACTGAATGTAAATGTTACTGCATTTTCTATGCTGTGTACGTGTTCTACAATAAAAAGAGGATAAACTGTAAGAATGTGAATTTATGACAGCTTCTGGCAGCACAAACCACAATGCTGGCTGGCACATGTGCAAAGAGGTTACGTCGTAATTAAAGGCATATAAAATATACGCACCATTATCTTGATTAAAATGACAGTTTTTCTCGAGGTTTCAAATTGTTGGAAACGTTTCTGATAAAAGTAGGTACACGGGGGACAAACTATATAATACATCTGGCCATTTAAATTTTTAAATGTTACTTATTAGAGCCGTAAGGCTTTGTAGGCTTTCATTTTTCTCAAAGCATACTTTTTTTATATCACAAGTTGCACCCACATGCATTTCACAGGTTTTTTTAAGCCTATAGCATGTCGGCTTTGGCTTCTAACAGTGAAACCCACCTCTACAGCTTCTGAAGCCTGCCCAGCTCGCCTGTTTAGCTGGAGCTTTACACCTCTCGCTGTCTTCTTTTCACCCTCCATCTGATCCCTCTAGATGAGAATCTCATAGCCCACTTCAAAGCATCTGCCCTTGGCCTCGCTACCCTGGATCTGACAGTGTCTGACTTGTTGTTAGTCCTCTGGAGCCTGAGCAGAAGCATGAAAGGCCTACTGCAGCCGAGCTCCAATAATCCTCTCTGCAGAGTCCAACTCCACCAAAAAGGAGCACAATCCAACCCCGCAGAAAGGGGGCACACACAGTAACCATATCACACTGCATCACTGCATGAGATGGCCACAGGCAACTTTTGTCACCACAGTCCACACCAACCCTCCCTTGTGACTTCATTTGATATTCAAAGTGTTTTTAAATACCGCACATCCAGCTGTACAACTGCTTTGGTACAACAATAACCCAAAGTCAACATCAACATTACTGCGAGGCACTGACGGTTTAATATCAGTTAAAGCATCGCCAAAAGCAGGACAGCAGCTGTGCATGCTTCTGCTTCCAGCTCATATTATAGTTGAGGAAAACAATTAGCAATCAGCTCATACAAATGGCTGTTTAGAGGCAATGGACAGATTTAAACTTGGACGAGAAAAACAGTTTCTCCACATTGTTAGTTTGATGTGTTTTACGTGTTCATAGGTTTTATAATTCATCAGAAATTTCATTTGAGCAAATGGAAAAGCGAAACCTGTATTGGCATGTGGGTACCTGCTGAGTGTTAACAATGGAACCACAGTTTTACAATCAGCAGGTCTGAGCTTGATGAGTACAATTAGCTGCCAATGTTATTTGTGCAAGAATTTCATTAATTCACATTCTCAAAAGTATTTTCAGATGCAGATGAAAAGGCCTTAACATGTATAATGTATTATATTCAGTCAAAGAAAGAACTGGAATTATAGTTGTACTTTGTGGCATTCATAAGTGTATAAGAAAATAAGTATTGGTATTCATGACACTTTTCAGATTTCAAAATGTGGTCCTAACATACTTTTTATTTTGTCGGAGGAGATGTATAGGGTATTGTCTTTGAAGGGTTAAAATAATAGCAATTGTTTGGATCAGTAGCACCCACCTGTCAGTGCTCTATTGTCAACCTGAAGCCAGCAGCCGCTTAGCTAAACTTACAGTAGGAAATTAATCTTTTAAATATTTCATCTATAGAAAAACCAAATGCATGAATACTATAAGGTGTGGTTTTATGGGGGACCATTTTTTTAGCTTGGAGCAGTCACTTTCTGGAGTCTACGCTGGTTGCTAAGCAACCTCTCTGGGGACTCTAAGGATTCCTAAAATGTTGAATTATTCCTTTCAGCAAAACATACTCCAATAAGAGGGAATAACTGGAGTAAAATGGAGTAAACTTGTCTGCCACATGCTAACACATTTGACTAGTTCAATAAGTAACTATATGTATTTGCTAACAGTAATATATGACACTTACAGTAAAAGGGGAATATCATTTAACATTCTGTATTTCAATATCTAATCCCTCCAATGCATTATTAATCCGTTATCTGAGCATCTAGTACACACTCACTTCCTGACAATGATTTCGTAGTGAGGGGAAAAAAATAGAATTTATGAAATGCTTCCTGGAAAATGAAGAGTAAAGAAAGAAATAAACCCTGTTTGTTAAAATTAGGGTCTATGCAGTGTGACTATTTTTCTTGTACTTCACCATGTGTAAAAAGGCAGAGGCTGGAATCATGGTTCTGTTGCGCGGCACTCTTGACCAATACCACACTAAAACACATTATTCCAACAGTAAGTATTGTAAGTGAAAAGTAAGTGATGGCATTTATGACACAATCCAGATTTCATTATGTGGTCCAGTGCTTGAACTCATTTGTTTCAGTTCAAATACAAACCAGTCTTCTTTGACTAAAATACCCTGGAAGATGAACTTAAAATATATAGATGTCATACCCAAGGCTAGCCTTAAAAATACAGCTATCATCTGACCCCAGCAGATATGAAATCCTTGACTTTTTCTCACAATCTATGTCCTGACCTTTCCCTACCCCCTACCTCTCTACTTCTATCCCACCCCTTCCCTCCGCCCTTCTGCCCCTTTACCACCTCCTACTCTTTTTCTCCTCCTTGCTTCTTAGAGCTCTAGTCTGGAGGGACAGGAAGCTGCAGGAGAAACAGCTGCTCCTCAGAAAAAACTATATGCGCAGCTCATGTACTGAAGCTGGTCGAAAAAAAGGTCCAGTGGGCCACATACCCCTTTACAAGCACATATGCCGATACCATAATATGATAATATGAAATGCAACCAAGCGAATCCAATAAAAAAAGAAGATACTGCGCATACAAATTAGACCACATGCATAAGCTCAGTCTCATAACTACACCACACGAGACTTGTGGAGTACACACTTGTATCCAGAAGACACTGCTTATAAAGCAAACAAAAATCCTTGCCCGTCCTCCCTAAGCTCCCCTATTTGAATGACATAAATCATTACTCACTAAGGTCCCAAGGCAAAGAGGGTTTTTTCTTCATGCAGGGCCATAAATCTATTTTACGTTTGGAGAGCCAATTAACTCAACATAGGGGCTCACTTACCGGGATAAAGCTCCTGGTTATAATATTTGTTCGGCCAAAAATGTACACTTTCACTTTTTTCTCCTGTGTATAGCTCTGGTCATGGCCATGGCAGTAGCCTCTTTATGAGGGACATGTTTGGAATGCTGACCCAAAATTGACTTGTGCTTCCTGGATTTGTACATTTGGTATTACTTTTATTTTGTAAATGTCAGTTTTATCTCACGTTGGTTGGTGAACATCTACACTACCCCCCTCTTTTTTGTAACCCTTACACACATCACCTTAAAGACAGAAACAATTCTAACGCACTCACAACTTTTTACTGATGTAATCCCATAATATTTCCTCTTAAATTACATTTTCAACATTTTTTTCTTGGTTTGTTCCGTCTGTCTTAATTCCACCCCGTAGCCATGATTTTATGAAACCATTTTGGATGAAATTTTGGATGTAATATTCTGCCTTCAGGAGTCTCTCAATCTAAACAAATGCAAGGACGTGTTTTGTGGCGTTTTGAAGTAGTGTAGGATCATGGGAGTAGTTGTTTACGCCACTATGGTTGTCCCTGAGATAGATTTCGACGTTTAGGAAGTGTATTACTCTCTGATAAGTCCAGATCAAGAATACCGATGACTAAAATCGAAGATTTAGTCATCGGTATTCTGGATCTTTTATAATAAACAACATTAACGCTAAGCATAGGGGATACATCCCCATTACGCCTTTAGGTTTGACAATTGTTGTAAACATTTGGATACTGTGAATTACCAACTCAAGGAATATATATATATAACATAGGTCATAAAAATTACCTTTAAGTTTTGCTGTTTTCACTCAAAAACCACAATGACAACAGGAATAGGAAAGGCAGAGGAAAGTCTGAATAAATGATGGTGCAATGGACATACACAAAACCTATTAAAAGGCACTGAATTCTGAGGGGGTTTATGGGTACAATGATGCCGTGGGAGTGTGTGTGTAAGGATGGATGCACCGGCTCATGAGTTCTCGGATGTTCTGACACTCTAATCCTGTTGATGTACGTGCAGAACATATCACTCGCGAGGGGAAGACATTAAAACCAGCTAAAAGGATTGTGTAACCTCGGTTTTAATCTCCTCCGCTCATCCCATAACTCTGTAAGAAGGAAGGCAGGAGAAGGAAGGAAAAAGCTGAGAATAAGGAGAGGGCCGATACGGAGAGACGGACGGACATGAAGCAGATTAAGATAATTAGTGAAGGGGCGTAAGAGCTGGCAGAAACTGCTCTGTTGGGGTTAGGTGAATTGTCAATCAAACAGAAGTGTAAATGGTTGAATCCCAGTTCCTGTTGCCTAAAATGGCTTGGTTCATCTCACTTTTCAAGATGATGACCAGATTCATATTAGGCTGATGTTCATGCCAATACAAAAAAAACAGGATCAAATACTGAATCCTTTGAAAATAAAACAACAATAACAAAACAGGAGTGCAGACATTACATTGCTTTTGGTTTCAAGACTTAAGTAACCTTGAAGGAGTTTTTGTGAGGGATTTGGAAGATAAAATCTAGGCCGACAAGTTGTTACACATGTTCGGAGAAACACATGCTCTTCTGTTTATGGGAAAAACACAGTGTTTTTATTGAAAACATTCCCACACATAACTTATGCTTGATAACTCTGGAGAAGACAACTCAAAGGAAGAGTGTTCTGCCCCTGAAGATCTAACTTCAGATATTCATCCAATATAACATTACACTGAGCACAACTGGTGTGTATCAAACTGTCTTAGACCACAAAGTGTAAGGCTAAAGTATGGTACTTAATGTTAAATTGCCATGATTCAACACTTTTGCAATCTACTGTACACGCATTCGTATGTTAAACTGCAAGGCTCAGATCAGATTATACTACAAAAATACTTCGAAATGTCAACCACCTTATAAAAGTGAGCTAAAAATGACCGCTGCAACACTAACAAATCCATTTGAAATCGCTGCTGTTAGCATTTCTATGTGGCCCATGTCTAGAAGCCATTTTAAACAGAATTTGTTATAATACTATAATATTGTACTTAACGCCAACAATGAAATTTATAGTGTTTTATAACCATCTCGTAATGTAATAATTTGCCTACACCCTTCATGTTATTATTATGCAATACAAAACTACAGTATAAAAAGTATAGTAAATTTAAATATCTGTGATTGACTATCAACCATTAAGTATTGTGATACGTGACTTTATAAGTCATACAATGCTCAATTACAAAATATAGCATTAGAGTGTCTATATTTCTAAATATACAGAGATATAAGAAGATTGTTAAGCATAGTAAAATATATATTTTTTCTTTTCATAATATATTAACAAAACTATTATCCCACTTTTTCATACAAGCTATTCCAACATCATTTGTGTGTGTTCTGCCCCTGAACTGCACACACAACCTCTACTACAACAAAGTAGCCTTTTATGCTATCGTGTATTATTGCTATTTAGTTTAAACTAACCACAAAACAAATTGCTCTGAATATAATTTGTATTTAACTATTTCCTCTAGCATCAACATGCTAATCACTTTTAAGTAAATAAATTGTGCTCGGGCTTCACTATTCAACAGACAGAGCTTCTATTTAGCAAACTGAATGAATAGAAAGTAAATCAGACTCAAGATGGCAGCATGGTCTTTTTAATTAGTGTGAACGCATTAGGGCAACTTCTGCTTCCTCGGGGCACAATGAGGACATGGTTCCCTGAAACAATGAAGATCAGCATTTTCTACACAGTCCTATATTTGCAGGAACTGAGTGCTGCTTTAGTGTTGTGAGGATGCAAGCCGTGATTAAATTATGCGAAAGTTTAAATAAAAATGTTATATGTGTGGGTAGTGTCTGCTTTTGCCAACTGTTATTTTGTATAGCCTGATTTATTTATAGACCATTAGCTCTTTAAGCCATTTGTATGAATTCATAAAGCCACCTCAGGTAAACAGCTGTAAACTCATCAAGCGATTTTGAAATGACCACAATCCCCAGGTGTATCCTTTAATCATTTCAACAAGTGTGCCACATTTGATAGTAGGAGGCGAAAGAGCAAACGCCTCAGAAAACTGGATGGAGAACTAATGAGAGAAAAGTATGGGGATACAGGGAGGTGTATGACAGGGTGTTGACATTAGCCAGCTGAAATGGCTATACAGCAGAGGAAATACCTGGGGATCTGTGCTAACAATACCTCCCCATGAGGAGCTGACCTAGAGTATTGTCCCATTGGACACAAGCATTGCTTTATTACCTCGATAAGGATGGTTTTTTTTTAAGGCTCGGCTTGTCTATGTGTTTTTTTGTCTATCTGTCTGTCAGCAGCATTGAAAAACCTACTGGCCCAATTGTCCTGAAACTCGGTGGAAGGGTGTAGGATCGGCCAAGGGAGAAGCCATTGAATTTTGGAGCAGGTCCTGATTCATAAAATAAGTTTCTAATTTGTTAACATTGGGAGTTGACCACCAAAAGTAAAAAAATATGGAAAATGTTGTTGTAATAAAATTCAAAGCTAACAAACACAGAAAGGTGTCATTTGGGAAATGGGAATGAGGAGCATGTAAATGCACCGATTCGGAACAAAGACTTGGAAACAGAAGTTAACGTGTTGTTCAAACGGTTTTAAAAAACACATTTTCTTTTTATCATCAATGTAGTTCCCACATAAAGCCTAATAGCTCAGGAACACACCAAAGTCGGAAAAAACACATCACAATTTAGGAAAAGGGACTATCCAAGAAGCATGTGAATGCACCACAGATTTGGCGGAAGTTCCTGGTACCTCAGCCAACAGGGTTTTCGGTTGGAAGGATTAGGGGAAAAATGTTTGCCCGCTTTTCCTGCAACTTTGTGGAACAGTCTAGAATGGGTCAAAAAAGAACGCATTACATTTTGGAGAAGATCCTGAATCATTGGGCTGATGCAAGAATTATATTTTTATTTTGTTATTATTGCATGTATGTGTTGTTGTGAAGGGGTGTAGCATGGGAAAAGGAGGAACCAATTACAGTTTAGAGCGCTCTAAGGCCAGGTGTGAAGTTAATCATAGACTGGTTTGTGATTTAAATCAGATAAAACCTCGAAAAACAACAGCGACAACTATAAACAACACCTGAACTCTTTAGAATGCAGGAGAAGTAATGAGAATGGGAAATTGCACAAAACCAAATCAAGTCCTCTTCTTCTGAATAATGGAGAGAGCTGGAGGCTGTAGAAACGTGGCCCTTTCTCTCTGGGGCAAGAGTCCTTTGCATGAAAGCGGAGAAAAGCCACACATACACACACACACACACACACACACATACCACCCTTTAACCCTCTCATTAGTGTAATCCTGCATGAGAAGAGTAAATTGTCATGAATAAATCCACTTAGAAGCCAGTGAATGAAAGACTTTCAGTTTTAGATGGTTTGCATTACCATTTCAATAAGCGCCGCACGCTGCAAAACGTTGGCAGTGTTTGACAGAGTAATTGGGCAACATTAACGAGTAGATAAAATATGGTTAGCGGAGGGAAGCGTGTACGTAAGTGTGTGTGTGACAATTAATTTTTGTTCCGAGCAGATTAAAATAACACTGCAAGATTTTTTGACTAATAAGGCCAATGAATCGCCCTGAAGGAGTGAGATTGGTGAGAATACTTTGCGGGCTTTGTTCGACAAAACAAAAGAACTGGCAAGGAGACAGCAGTCAGACCTTGAGACAAATGTATTCCAGTTATACCGGTCCATGAAAACCTTTGTTTGAGCAGCATGACCTTAGAAATTGTGTTTGGAAGAAAATCTCCCTGGGCTAGGTTAAATAAGCACCTTCAATGAACTGTACACAAAAAGCACAGAGGGGCAAACTTTGGGGTATGTGCAATTACACACAGCAGACAGAGCATAAATCTGGAGCTTAGTAGGCTACTCTTTGTTTAAATAAGAATCCACCCTAATTCCTACCTGGCCTTTGTTTGTGAAAGAAGACAAAGTGGGCAGAGGTAGAAAATAATAAAAAAGAAAAACCCAGGAGATATGCTTCGAGGGAGGAGTGCACCCGGGTCACAAAGAGAGGCAACGGTGGAGGAGGATGAGGAAGAGCTGGTGTTTTGGAGGGGGGCGATGTATTATAGCAAAGAGAAAACTGAACAAGACAAAGACGTACAAGCATGGGTAGACATGCAGACACAAAGAAACAAAGAGCTCCAGTGCAATGCTGAAAGAGACAGACGCTGCCTTGTAGTGTTTCTGTTTAATGGCAAGGCTGGTGCCAAAATAGGTAACCGAAGCACATGTGCACACACTCACTGTTTTAGCTATTTTCCACATCCTAATGTACCTCCAGGTGCCCCAGTCCTTCCCCTGTCATCAATCTGAAAGACAATTCTGGGCCCAGGAGAGAAAGAGGCTATGGTAGGTATGTAACGCTCTCCCCCTCATGGGCTGGTTTGACAAAAAAATAAATAAAAATGGGACTATGGTATTATATTCCGAGGCATATTATGCTGATTGACGGGCATACAGTCTGCAGTGAGATACACAACATGGCACAACAATGCCTTTATTCAACCAGGGAAAATGACACTATAGTGACAGGGAAAGATGCTGACAGTGCAAGTGTAGATAGCGAAAATCACATGAATCCAAGGCGCACATAGGGGCTGCATTTGACACTGTCCAAGACATTATTTTCTTCACAAATGATGGATGTGTTGAGAGATGCAGGATAGAGGTATACAACAAAATTAATGAATGAACGGCTGATTTAGAGCCAACTAGTCAGGTGTTTGACACTGATAATGATGTGTGTAGGCTGGGACGAGCAATGCACCCCATTGTCATGACTTCAGAGCTGGGGGTATAAAAGAACAGCGTTTTTCTAGCATTCTGCTCAGCTTAGTCTCTCAAAATTCCCCTGGAAACCAAAGTGTATTGTCAATAACTATCAGAAGATGGGGATGGGTGGGTCAAACAAAAACTTTTACCAAAGAAACTGGTGTGTGTGTCCAATGTGAAATAAATAACAATTTATGAGCAATATATAAACAGAAGTATGCAATTATTAATAACTGTGCAATATTTACCTGGCTGCCATATCTCACTACAGGATGTGTATTTTGTA
Organism: Eleginops maclovinus; assembly: GCF_036324505.1. Lineage (NCBI taxonomy): Eukaryota > Metazoa > Chordata > Actinopteri > Perciformes > Eleginopidae > Eleginops > Eleginops maclovinus. The sequence continues at coordinate 17,731,607 of NC_086359.1, read as the reverse complement.
AAATGTGTGTTTTTCTTTATCTTCAAATTTTTGAATTGCATATTCTCTTTTGTAAAGCTATCTTTGGCTCTGTTGCTGCTGTAGCAAATTTAAATTTCCCCTCTGTGGGACGAATAAAGGGATTTTGATTCTGAACTATTTTTAAAGTGTACGTCTGTAAACTGTATGACGTATCAAACAAATCTATTTTAGGCCAGACTTTTTACTTAAGTCTTCCCCTTAAAGGGATCCTTATATGGTTCAAGGGGATTTCCCATTCATGTATTGTGTTATAGGGTTTTGTGCATTTAAATGGTCTGCAAAGGCTGCAAATTCCAGTTTATGTCTAACTGTACACATTCCCGCCCTTCCTGAAACGCCTCCATTAGACTGCTTTGTTTACTTCAGGAACATAGTGACAACTTTACTTACACTTGCTCTTCTATTGTCTAGCCCTCCAACACATAATCTAAGGGGTTGACCAATACCAACAGAGCTGGCCAGCTGACCAATCAGAGCAGACTAGGCTCTGGTTTCAGACAGAGGGTGAAAAGAGGTGCTGCAGCACAGGACGTATAAGGGGAAAAAAATACCTTTTTGAACATTAAAGCATGGACACATGTCAAAGTAGAGGCACAAAATTACATTATGAAACCTGAAAAAGAGCCCCTTTAATAAAACCGAGTAGTTGGTTTGGTTTTCTTTCAATTTGGAAGTGTTTAATTATGTGACCGTCACCGATGATAAAATACTCTTAGACAAAATTGAGAATGCAGTCTACTTGTTTGGGAACCTAATTGTGTGGAAAACACGTTTGTTATGGTGTATTTTTTATCCAATTTAAATTCTGAACTAGATGCAGACATACAGTACATTCATATTTGTTCTGTTACGTTGCTAAACCGCCGCACACAGTAGTCTTTGGCAATTAAAACCCCTTCAAGTCACAGAGACGCTAAAAACGGGTGATTTAATGTCGGACCAGGAAGAGAAATCGAGTATAACGACAAGCTTGTTTGGTTTGGAACGAGCTGCGCCAGGGAGGAATGAACGAAGGGAGGGAGAAATGAACGAGAGGTGAAAGATGAAACTTTAATGATCCCTCTGGGGAAATCGAGTCGTTGCAGCAGCACAGAGATGGGTATAGATAAGGCCAGAACAAATGCAAGCTGTTGTAGATAAAACATGTAATTACGGCCGAGGTAAACATACTTCAGATTATTCCATGGATAACTGAAAGCACTGAAGTGTATTTAAACACATTGAGATGCAGGTGTCAAAATGTCAAATGAAGAAAAAAAAATGTCAGATGGGAGAACTTAGGAGGTAAAAACATGTGCGACGTGAGATGTTTAAATGATCAAAAATTGCAGATGGAGCAAGCCTTGCAGAAGAAGGGAAGCAGAGACAGATTGAGCAGAGGAGGGAGTTAAAGCAGGGAGCGGGGGGGGGGGGTGCTTAAGCAGTCCCCAGCCCCTTTAATTGGTAGGAAACAAGAGGTCTCTGAATAAACACCCGCCACAAGAGAGAGCCTGGCTCATTTTTCCCCCTTGCGCACTATCCTTCTTTCTCTGCTGAGTATAGTTCAACTGAAGCTAAGTCTCAGTCATGCTCCCTCAAATCTCTTCCTCCCCCGCCTCCCTGCACTTCCCCTTCACTCGTCACCAGCCCCAGCTGTCTATCCTCCATCCCTCTGCTGTGTATCTGTCTGTTGCTGGGACGACTAAACTAAACATCATCTCCAGATTTCCAAATATAACAACAAACTCAGAGTGGCTGCGATCCCTCCATGTCTGCACCAAACACCTACCTTTTTTTTTTCTCTCTCACTGCCGGCCTACAGCCTTCCCCTTATTTTTGCTTTTCGGTCTTCTCCCTAATTATCTCACGGAGGACGAGGTAGCCCCAACCATCCCCCACACCTCTACAGCCCCGCTACTGAGAGACCCTGATGAATAATTTCACGTTTCTCTAGCCTTCTCTTTCTCCCCTGTTTAAATTGATTATTGTACAGAAAGCACAGCTAAAAGAGCAGCCCACTGGGTAATTTGTCTTACTGACGAGGAGAGTTTGCAGATAGGTGTGGGGGAAGGAAAGGCGGAGGGCCTCAAAATGATATGCAAAGGGAAGAGAGAAAAAGCCTGATTATACAAAAAAAAAAAAAAAAGTGATATTGGATTCTTCGCCGGGTCTCGGTCCTGATAGCTCATTCCGTTTGATGTTGCGGTCAGAGGCACAATTGGGCAGGGTGGATATTTGCATGTGTAAATGTTCCAAGGAAAAGTGAGCAAAGTGCATCCCTGAGAAGCATCTGTAATCACATTTGGAAAGTACAGCTAATAGAGCGCTCCGTTATCCTCATTCTCCATCCCCCCTTCTGTGTTTTTCTGCGAATCCCTATCACAAACACGGCCGCAGCCCTGTGGCTACAAACATTCGTCTGTCAATGTTTGAGTCCGCGTAAATATGGCTGACTGATGTGCTGTTGGACGATGCCAGCCTCCAGGTGTTTCCAATCTCCTTGACAATGACACTCCCATCGGTTGGCGTGCGAGGCGCCAGTGATGACAGGGACGGAGGGTATCATTTGGGCACCGCTGGAGAAAATACTAAGTGTGTGTGCAGACACCCTGCCTTATCATTAGTATGAGGTATGCCATGATTAAGCTCTGTTGAAAACCATGCACCTATCAGTCCTCTGCAACATTTTGGTGACTCACCTGACTTGATGGGAGCAAATTTGAGGCCAAGTTAAGGTCAAATGTGTGTGTCATTGACAGTTTCTGTTAAAGAACATGCAGATAGCTTTTCAACTTGCCCCTTGGCATTTCCAGGTGGTAATATTGTTGTTGACGCTGTTTATAAGAAAACCAGATCACTTTGTGCTTTCATTAGAGCTACCATCGACATGGAAACTGCATTTTTTACCAATCACACAGCAACGACAGGAAAGGCAATGACATCTTTTTTATGAACAATGCTCTTTGAACGAACAAGATCGAAAGCCAACATCGTTAGCAGCATGGCTAACGCTAGCAGCCTGGTTACTATCCAAAACAGGACACAACTTACACTATAAAAAAATGCTTAAAACCCTGTTAAAAGTGCTATGATGAAGGCAGATTAAAACACCCAGTATTAATAGGTATGTACATTGTGTTACTTACTGAACTAGCTTAGCTGTTAAAAATGTTTATGACATTTTTATTTGTCTTTTTAATGTAACTCATACATTAAAAAAAGGGATTATATCTCTTCACTGGCCTGGGAGCGCCTTGGAATCCCCCAGTCAGAGCTGGTTGATGTGGCCGGGGAAAGGAAAGTTTGGGGCTCTCTGCTGGAGCTGTTACCTCCGCGACCCTGACGGAAAAGCGGGAGAAGATGGATGGATGGATGGATGGATGTAACTCTGGTTGTTACGCTACCTGGAAAAGCTATCAGCTATTTTGTTGAGTTACCTCTTAGTGAAATGCTTGCAGTAATGCAGTATGTCTAGGGCTTTTATTGTGAAAGGGAGAGAGAATGGCATTGTAAAGCCATTGGAACACATTGGATCTTTATTGAACAGCGATAAAATTGTGCGTCGGCATATAATATAGAATGATAAGCGGAAGAATACAAGTTATATATTGCCACATTGATTAAGGCAAGTGCTCACCTAAATCATTTTTAGTGACAGTCTCACATTTGCCATTCCTGTATGGCTCCACCATGCAGCCTTTATTCTCCACGAGTGCAAAGTAAGCAGAATAAGCCCCCCTCCAACTCTCTGCTCATTTCTTTCTTCCCCTGCATTACAGTACAGTACACCCTCATCACTTTTCATTGTCCCTTGTGTTTTCCTGTCTTCCAACTTCAATCTCTGCTTGCTCTCATCTCCTTTGTTTCCTCCTAGCTATCTCGCCATCTCTCAGGGCTTTGCTCCTCCCCATTTCTTCCAACCTGCTTCTAAAACCTACTCTTGAGTTTTTCAGCTATGCTCACTGATTTTTAGGCCCATGCTTCCCTCTCTTTTTTTTCTTGTTGTGCATACTCCACCCCCAACCCCCAAACCCTCCTAATGGATCCCATGTCAGCAGAATACCAGAGTAAACCACACAACTGCACTGTGGCTTCATGTCTGTCTCTGCCTCGACGTCTCTCTCTTCTATACATGAAAAAAAAGAGAAATTGAGAGAAATTGAAGTGCTGGCTGAACATTACAGAGAAATGACTCCAGTGAGATTGCACTCACTTTTTAAAGGCTTCATAAATAACACCACAGGTGCAAATTATTCAATATTCAATATGGAGTTTTTATTTCAATTGATAACAAGTTAAATTACTTTTCCACCTTTACTTTATTAAGACTATATTTCATAGACAGCATTTTCTTAAAAGTTCTGGGATGAATGCTATCACATACATGATAATTACCCGCTTGTTCAAGTAACTCTTGTTGCTTCTAACTAACTCAGCACTTAGTGTGCATGAGAAGATTTTTCCACATTCTGTGCCCCAACTTGAATCCCTGGGGAAATTATAGTGGAAATGTGCTTAATAAACAATCCTGTCTCGTAGAAATCACGGTTTTCTTCAGTTAATTTGCAATAGCAAGAACAGTTTGTTAGAAATATAATTCTACCCGGATATTTTGTTCCTTAACATAATAAGGAAAAGCAGTTAATTAACAAAAAATAATAAGTTGCACAATTTTGTTACTGAATTTTTAGCAAAATGTTTACTAACAACATGAAATACCCACTCTTGCAATACAATCTCTGCTTGTGTTGACTTAGGCGTGATGAAACGTAATGGTTATGGTTCGGCAAATCAAAGCATTTGGTTAGGGAACCATCGTGGTCTGGGTAAAATATTAAAAAAGTCAACGAAGACTTGAAGCCATCCATTCCCGCAACTAGAAATATCTTCAAAAGGTGTGAACACAAACAGCAGGAAATCAAACAGAGGTGGCTCTTTGCCTTGTTCTCGCTAGGAGCCAGCAGTAGTGTGTGCAGGGGGCTGCAGCAGGGCTGACAGGGACATGTGTGATAGACGAGCAGATAAGACACCGACAGGGAAAAACTGTCACATCTCTGCCGGGCTCTCTGCACTCCACAGGTACAAGGCAACCCAGGCAAGTCCTTGGCAGTGACAAATGGACCCAATTTCTATTTATTTGTATATCTGTTGTGTGGACCACAGAACACATGCTGGTCTGCTCCCCCATAAATCTTTATCCTGTTAACACAACACCAATAAACCAACACATTAGCCCTCCCAAGCGGCAGCAGACTAATCAAGCATACAGTCACACAATCCGTACAAAAAAAAAACTGCGCGGTTGCTGCGAAATTACTGGGAAGCCCACATCAAGCGGATAATTATAACATGACCTCAGTCACACTCAAATAATACATGGATAAACAATATTTCCTGCTCAACAATTCCGGAAAGCAAAACGGAAATGACTCTAACTAACCCTAACCCTAACACATACAAAAATAAATTTAAATTGGATGCAAAAGTCATCTCACGTATTACACAATAATACTGTATGTCTCGCCTGTGAGGATGGAGGGGGATTGGTAGAGGGGCACGGGGAGTGAAGGTGGTCAGGCACACATTTATACTGGTTAGATTTGATAAGGCCTGGAAATCGCTGAGAGAGGCACCCACTTCTGGAGAGACAAGCAGCCCCCCAGTCTGTCCCTGGGACGCCAGCAGGGTTGGCTCAGTGCATAGCCCCCCACCCCCCTTATCCTCTGCCTGAAATGTTTTATTTAAGTGCCTGTCTCTTTGACACCCGCCTCCCCCCATAAATTCCCAATCTACTTTGATTTTCTTTCAAGAAAAAATGGCACCCTTTGCAGAGGTAGTTCTCAATCTGTGGGTGGACTTACTCAGTTGGGGGGGCGGTATGTACATACATGTTACATAGGATGGTAGCCAAATCTATTTACATGTATAAATACTCCTGCATTTACCTGTTCATTTATTTATCTGTTGACATTTATATAATCTAATTCATCTGCATTACTTCCAGATTGGTCTTGCAAGATAATTTAATAAAAAAGATATTGTACTCAGCTTCTTCTTGCACTATTTTATTTTTATTAAATCAGTGTTATTGTTTTATGTCCTATATAAATGAATGTTGCATTGTTGGAATAACCTAGGATTTTCATTTCCGTCTCTACACTGTAGCTTCTGTGTATGGGACACTCTTAAATATGAAATATTTGAATTTGAAACGGCTTGTTAAATATTAAGCTTTATGATTGCCCACAAAAAAAAAACTGATTGGGTTGTTTAATTCACCCGTGAGGGGTTAGTAGGCACTCCAGATACACAAGTACATCGGGTTTTTTTTTCCCCATTATGTGTGCCCTTTAATATTTCAGTTTCAGCAGGTCAGGTCATTACTTCTCACTACTGCACTTAAACAGCCTCAATCACTCCCCTGTCTCTATTACTGACATTAACACCCCCCCCCCCTGTTGCTTCTGTCATATTACCTGGCAAAACCCCAACAGACTTTTTTGCTCAGTGCCAAGCAGCCAGTGGTGTGAACGGTTGAGCCGCTGGATTTAATTAGAGCTGCGCCCATATGGATTAGCAAAGAGACAGGCACACGCACAAGCAGAAAGTATGTCACATCACCACCTGATCAGCTCTTAACATTGCCCTCGGTGGCATTAGTACACAGATGCACACATGAATACACACACCAGAGGGAAAGGATTGGGGGTGGTGCTTTGTAATCAGGTGATTTCTTTGCCGTAAATTTAATTGGTTTTAGCAGCAGTGCAAAGAAAATGTTAAGGTTGGCTTGCTGCACCATGTGTACACAGACAGCTGCTCTGATGGGCAGGAGGAGGTAGGAAGGGGCAAAGTGAACATACTGCTAAATAGATAATAAAAAAAAGAATAAGTGAGGTTTTTGAAACAACATACTGTCATCCTGGCAAACAGAGATATGCAGATGGAGGGAAAGACATGCAATCATTTTTAGCGTGGCGTGTAAATATTCACTTTGCCTCCCATCCACGACACATTCTGGTGTCTTGACATTTCAATATCACGGAACATTCACAGGTCAGGGATTTTTATATTTTTACCCACAAATCTACTTGTTTAGGCAACACTCTTGTTGGTTTCTGGTTTGTCACCTACCACCTGTCCCATTAACCCACTTTGAATAAGACTAATGTACTCTGCATTTTTACTACAAATTACAGAGACACTGACGCACAAATCTCACAGCTGTATTACTATAATGCTATCTTACACTCCTAGTGTTACTTTATTTAAAATACAACTTTACAGATGTATGAAGCCGCTTTGGAAGATGGATGTGGTCATTACAAGGACGTGGAAGGACCATGTCTGACCCAATTTAATGTTGTGGCTTGGGTGATCCCCGTCAAGTTGGTTTCAATAGTTAATATTTTAGCCTAGTTGAACTCTTTAATGCTCTGTTTTAGAATTACATTTAAATTTGACTTAATTTCCCTTTTTTTCCATATACAAATTTGACAAGCACTGCTAAAAGGAGACTGAGACCCAAAATGTGCATTTTCAAACGCTTGCTTCAGGGCAAATACAAATTAAGCAGACTGAATTTAAATGTGACTTTTGATTAACCAAAAGAGCAGCCAATTTATCTAGTGCGTCTGACCATTGAACTTATCAAACATTGAAACTAATGCTTGTGTTGATGATGTTTTAAAATAGTTTTCAGTCGCTTCTTTTATCATAGAATTAGCATCAGAACAATGAGCCACTGCTATTTTCTCAAATGATTTCCTCCACTAAAGTGTCTGTTTGTAATCTGAAGACCAGCCCACATGTCAAATAATGCAATCCTCCTGGAATTCGTTTCAACAATTGATCTGCTGTCTGAATGGGCCGTGCCATTTTCCTCATTTCTGTCTAACAATACCATCAATGCATGAGTCTAATGGAGTCATCAATGATGGGTTACGGACTGAGAAAAGAGCTGTAATAGGGTAATAGGGTTTGGTTATTCTTTACCCTTTCCAAAGCTCTTTAAACGGCGGTATTTAGTTTCAGCTGTGTAAATAGTGAATAATACATAGCGATATATGCTACGTAATGTGATGGTGGTTAAGGCATTTTGTGCAGCTAACCTCTGCATGAATAATAGCATAATCTGCTGCAATTATAGAGATATATCTTATAATTAGCTCACTGTAATCCCTCCAGCTGTCTGCCTCTTAGCAGACTAAGCACTGTCTGGATCCAAATAGGAAGAACTGAGAAATAGGGCAGTTAGGGATAGGAAAACCTTTTTCTTTTGGATTTCTGACATTGTGGACTCAAATGAAATGTCCTTCACCATCTGGGGAGAGTATTTCCTTTGTGTCTCTCAAGGATACAAGGAAAGAAAAAAAATGACATGTAGAGGAGTGAATTAGGGTCTGGTCGAGGTCAGCGTTAATAATAATTTCCGCTTTGGTTGTGTCGCTTCTCCAGCTCCCACAAAACAAGCCATTGAGTTCCATGTTATGCCAAGGTTTTCTGTCTAACCATGGTTGACTTCCACTTTCTTAATTCCAAACACTATCTCATATGGCAGCATGTGTCCAAATTAATTGGTTTGTCTGTTTTTTTTCTGCTCTGCTTGATAAAAAAATGCAGCTGTTAGGGGGTTTGAACATACATTTGTGGAGGACTTAGAGTAATTTGCAAGGCTGCAGTGAGATTTGCTGGGACTGAAACCCTTGATTAGACTCAGTAGGTGTCTGAGCTGAAGGTACCTCATGTTTAATGGCATCCATTGAAGCGTACCGACTAACATGCTTTGGCTGTTAAAGTTTGTGTGCTTGTCGTTCTGTTCAGAATCCAAATGGGAGTGACGGGGAGCACTATTAAACATGGCAGACTATGTGTACTGTAAACAATGTACAGCACTCTACCCTGCTGTGTGTTCATGGGAGTGTGAAGCTTCTTGCATTTCCACCTCCCAGAAGCAATTTTGTGCTGGAGTCATCTAGCTGTGCTGCTGCTCCTCACTACACACACATACTCAGAGGGGGGGCATTAATATCTATTACTATCTATTACTGTTATGCGTCCATTCCAAAAAGGTAGATTTAATAGTAGGATTTTTGTTTTAACAAAAAGGAAACATCTCTGACTCTCTCTGACCTGCATTTAAAGTTTGCTTTAAAAGTATGTATGTATAACGTTTTTGCTTTAAAATGTCTAAAATGAACTAGACATATGTTAAGTTGTATTGTTGAGGTGTTTGCTTACATCATCCCAAACCTAGGGAAATCTGCAATTTGAATCAAGCTCACAGTCCAGTATGTATTGGATTACCAGTAAAGCTGACATTTTCTAGAAAAAGCACATTTTATTCAGTTTTAAGGGACATTTTTTTTGTTTTTAAACCAGAAGAATGTTTATAGGATTTGTTTGGATCTCAAATTATCAGCTAAATAAAAATGAGCTGCAGCTGAACAGTGTTTGAAAAACCCCACATTATAAACGTAAAACTGTTTTATCTAATACTTTTACACTATTAGATAGATTAGAGATATTGGACCTCCGCGAATAACTCGGGTCCCGGTGAAACCTTCCGAAAGTCTGAATCTTAAAGTATCAGAGAAACAAGATGAGACACTTCCATGATCCAGAAAATGTGTTATCACTCTATAACACAACATTCTAATGAACTGGGCCAAGGTTGTTAGATACTATCTCACTTTTCGATTTCTAATGCTAAATGAAACCAATACAATGGGAGTAAATGGAATGTTGTGTGTGTTGTTCAAAGCTATTAATAATGGCACAAAGTGACATGTCTTTAGACAACAAGAGGTGTTATTTCTTGGAATAACCCACCAACATCACCTTGAACCATTTTCAATGATAATGCCTTCTAATGAAATAATAGTTCCAATGAAAACCATTGTGAGCATGTTATTCATCATCCACAGAAACAAAACACTGTTGCTGGAAAAAACATTTTGCTATTGACCCTGGCTTTGTGCTGTATCCCTCTAAAATGTGCTGTTAAAGTGCTGGTTCACCAATGTTTCACAATACATAAAACATTTATTAATGCTGGTACTCAACACAGAATTCTATTGACCTCCATTTAATTGGAGTGGAGACCAAAATCTCTGAGATAGTTCTTGCAAAACATGTATAAAACCAAAACCATCATGGTTGGATACCGTGGCAGTCCAGGAAATCTCTCTATTGTTTGGATTTGGGTCAACTGACCCTTTAATTCATCATGATAAACCCAGGCAGAGCGCATTCCGCATGATATCTCCTGAAACAACACTATTTAATTAGATAAAGCTAGAAGTATACGTTACAAGTGGAGTCAAAAGGCTAATCAAACACACAGGATTTCAGTCTTATCTGTAAGTTACCCATGAATACTGTCATGCTCTGCCCTCTCCCTTATATTCTTCATTTATATCCCACCCCACTATTCACGTTACCTCCATCCCCTATGGCAATGTGAGGCGGGCAACACTATCCGCTCTATTAAAGAACCTCTAGAGATTTCTGCCTTCTCAGCATGCAGCAAAGCTACAGACGGTGAAACAGATACGCACACATGCACACACACACACAAATTGGATACCTAAGTTCTGAGATAATCAATGCACACAGAGCCGCAGCAGATAGAAGGGGTGGAAAGAGGCAAACCCAAGGCCAAGTACTGCTCAAACAAGCAAAACCCAGAAAGAAAATACACAAAAAAAGAGAATGTGGAAGACGAGTGCCCTGACCTGAATAATACCCCATTCTCTCAGACTTGGTAGTATATTTATTGTATCAGCTTATTAAAAAGATAACACATACGAGAAGGCATGCTATGCATTTGAGGTAAACAAAAATCAGGAGGCGAAGGAAAAGATGACAAAAGTTCATCAAATGTGCGTCAAATTTAAATGCATGAAAACCTTGAGTGTAAATCTGATATTATGACTCAATCCTATCCTGGTTTATTTATTTTTGCCTGTTTTTCAGAGGTACAAAGGCTAAAAGAGATGCATGCCAAGAACAACACATGGCGTAGAAATACTCTATATCTATAAATGGCACTTTGTGTGAGTGAGAGAGGAAGCGGTGACAGCGGGGGAATATAAGACATCAGACTGACAGCGTTTCTACACTACATAACACTCGCTGTCTCTGGACGCGCTGTCAACAAACCTCAAGGAAAAACTGACAAGACACCCAGGTGTCCGATGGCTATTAGTGTAAAAATGTCCTCGTCTGTCAGTGAGGGGAACCAGTTAGTAAAGGATCTGTCAATTAAACCACCACTCATCTTGTGGGGCTTCTTGCACTGAAAATACAGTGGGCGGAAAAGATGTGCGTGTCTGTGGTGGGTGGGTGTGTTTCATTGACCGTCAAAATGTTGATGCGAGACCTTTGGCAAGCCACTTCTCATGGCATATATGACATATTTGGTAGGCCATGAGAGGGATTTCAACCAGGATATAAAACAAACAAGGCAAGGGTGAATGTTGTTTGCAGATATCTTTGCAGTTTTAACAAAACATAACCAATAAGTAGTGGCATTGCAAGCATTTGGTCAGGTTATAGCACTATGTTAATGGTTGCACACTATTACTTTTAAGAGAGTGGATTGCTGGAATTCAAGTACCCGATCAATCCAATTATCAGTCAAACCTTGATCCCAGTTTTTCACTTGACTCACTCGCTGAAATGAATTCAGTGGGCCTATAATTAGCCAGCTCAGCATGAAGGCCACTGGGATAACGTATAGGATTGGAGCTTTGGAAGGAAAATCCTTCTCACTTAATTTATGTCTGTGAATCTTTCATGAGAAGAGGCGGAATCTGTGAGATTACACTCAATAAGCCCATCAGATAAAAATAAGATTCCGTTGAAACATCTTTAGTTCCAAAAAGAACCTACGCATGGTGAGATCTGACAAAATGTTCATCCTATAGGTCCCCTATTATACAAAATGCACTTTTTGCTGTCTTTTATACGTAAATATGTGTCCCCAGTGTGAAAGGAGTCACAAAGTGTCAGAAAATACAACCCTCTCTCTTTTCCTCCTTACCCACATCTTTTAAAACGGGGGTACAAACGAGCTGATCCAGATTTATTGCTGATATGATGTCATATCGGAAATGTAGGCAGTTCCTTATGCTGAACTCCTGGCAACGTCCCACCCACGTGACACGTCCCAACCTATCGTCCGCAATATACAGTCCCGAGCTGAATCACCTCCGCAGCAGCTCTGTAGGCCTATCTGTGTATTCAGCAGGATGTCTGCAGGAAGGACTTATAATACATATAATGTCTCTGATCTAGCGGACACACTGAGAAGTGTTTCAGAAATAATGCTTGATGTGGTTTGGGACATAATATGGCGTTTAATCACGGCAGCGTTTAGCTGAGTTTCTGCGTTAGAAACTTCTCTCTTCACAGAGAGAGCAGCATGTGCTCCAAAGGGGCGTGGCCAGGATAGCGGACATGCTAAAATGCATGATCTGTTTGGTATTTTGAGCAAAAAAAATATATATATATATTAATATATTTGAGACCTATAATATATGCCATAAAAGAGCATAATTGGAGACCTTTACCAAAATACTAAAACCGTCAAACGTATACGACGATCAAATTCCCTGATAGATGGGACTCTACTTCACATCATAAACAAGTAACACATCTACTCTTTTTCACCCAGCACAACCAACACTGCTAGCACTACAGTTAGCAGTGGGCATCAATAGAGTAATGTGGTGAGTGTGATCTACTTTCTCCATCAGCGTAATTAAGTCATACATGTTCAACTCAAATGAGGAGTATGCTTTAACTGAGCTACTAGCAGCAGTATCAGAATGTTAAGCATTGTTAGCATCTTGGTGATTTTTGCTACCTTGAAACTGGCAGTGGCTGACACAGCATCAGTGGTTGTTAACATACAATACAATCTGACGGTAGTGATAGGAGGATCTGGTTACTATCCCAAAAATGCATTCTACATTTATGTTTGCTGTCAAAAGTTTCACTATGCCAATGCTAACTCTAACTATGCCTTCACAAACACCTCCCTATACACTAAAGATGTGAAGAGTCAAGTCAGAAACGATAAGATCAGACATTTCAGAAGACATAAACATAGGAAAATGTGTTTTTAATGAAGGGCATCTATAAAACTACAATCAATAAAAACACTACAAAGTAAGGCGAGCAGAGTTTGAATGTGTTGTTTTTCCTTTTTCTAGGTTTAAATTGTGTTACTGGTATGGATCTAAATATACATCGTTGGTTTTGTTTAAAAGCAATCCACATTAGCACTCTGCAGCCCTGGAAATGTGTGCATTAGGGTAGGGGAACACATCTGTTATTCATCTGCTACTATATTTAATGTGGTGCTCTGAGGATGCCATCAAACATAGAGTACACAGAGCCACCACTGCTCTGATTAAGTTTGCACAGGGACTGATTTAATTTCAGTCTCCCTTTTCTTGAATTATACTTGCTACATTTGATCATGCATGGGTTTGATTTGCTTACTTTTTCTTACAGGCAATAATCTTTTTAAAATAGCAATCAAACTTTGATTTTGTTGATCTGTTGATCGCGAACAATTGGTTATACATGTGCAATCACTCTGATTCCCTATTGCAAACCATTGTAAAAAAGGTTTTGCTAAGACAGCTTAATTTTAAAATGATTAAATCCTGTTCCAAGAGAGACATTGTGTAGAATATGAGCTATCAGACAGAAATGGCCATAGTAACAGGTGGTAAATCTCTTATCTTCCATTCTTCTACTGAAAAATATATTATTCTGGTGGCAGACCAGTTGCTGACAGCTTGTGAAATCAGCTGTTACCATCTCTCTGACCTCTGAGACCTGAGACAGAACTGCCATGATTACTAGCCCCAGAAACAGCACTTCATCAGAGCGGGGTGGCAGGGCTAAGCCATTCATGACATTTATTGTCCTAAAACAAGTGAGTAAGTGACAGCATACATAACATCTGTTAAGCCCCTGCCATTCTGAACTACAAACATATAATATCTTAATATAAATCTCATAGATGAGATTTATGTGTTCACGTGTTAGTATCTATAAATACTGGGAAAGTCAACACATAACATTAGGTTTCATTTGCACTACGGACACATTTGAATTGGGCATTTTAACCAAAAAATGAATATGCAAGTTACTGCATCAGTCCCCTGGAAAAACAATTAATTATATTAAACCAAAAATAATAAGTTCGGCAGCATATTTTTCATGCTTGATTGAGATAAATTGTCGCTAGATTGCTACTGTGAAAATGAGTAAAATCCTGACGTGCTTCGCATAATTCTTATTAAAGATATGGGTGTGGAGGAGACATGGATTTATGTCCTAATTGGCATGAAAAATATAAAAACAACACATTTGTGGGTATAGGTGCGTTATGTGCTTTTAATGTACGTGCGGAGAGGCATTTATATGTGTGTTAATGAATGAGACATCTCAGTGCTGAGGGCTATATCGCTCTGAAGATCCTTTTAATTATCTTCAGTCCCACTTCACTGTCTGTTAGTTTTCCTTCACCTCTGCGCTTTATCCACTCTTTCAGCTCCAAGCGCCTCATCTCATGCTGACTGTATCTGCGCTTCTTTGTTATGTATCCGACATAGCCTTGGGAAGTCTGGCAGGCACAGTAAAAGGTACTTTTCCACAGAGATTGAGCAAACAGAGAGGCGGGTTTTATTGGGAGTTTCGCAAGATGAAATATTCCATCTTTTTATATTGTATGCCATTTAAAGATAATATGTTCTCCTGTATTTAAGAGAATGACATGTCTTTTGAATAATCATACTAGGTTGCCAGGTAGGAGTAGATAGTTATAGTTCTGTCTTGTGTAATAAAACCTTGAATATTGGCCTTGATGACATAAAAAAAAGGAATGTAAGAGTGTGGGTGTGAAAGGAAGCTGCCAGCTAAACAAACACAGAGACGGTGAATATTAATTATCACTTCATCTGCACATAGCAACACAATTAGTTAGAAAAATATTGATAGTGGCTGTTTGAATTCTGCAATGTCAACATCACAAAAGACGTTTGATGTTCAAAACATAAAAGGTAGGGAAAAAAGCACAGCCCCTTAAAGTCGCAGAGTCGGCGATACGAAAAAAATCGAATTTAATTTGAACAAATCTTAATTTATTTATTTCACAATTTTTGACACATGCACAATTAAATATTTAATATGAGCACTAGTTTTTTTAGGAATAGGGCTTCATCTTCTAGAAACAGAGACACACCCTTGTTTTGGTGCTGCCTTTACAGAGTAAGTACCTTGCACAGAATGACACACATACTATTTTGTATATGAAACAATAATGGGGAACACATCACTGGTCATCAAAGCTCTCAGTGAGTAGCTTCAACAACAGCAGCTCCATCACAAACCTGTCTGCACATTCCCCAGTATTCCCACAGGAGAGAGATGAAGCGAGGCTCCAGAAGGAGGAGGAGGAGGTGGAGGAAAATGGCAGAAAATAGGGGATGCAGAACTGACAGCCAGGCAGACTGAAGCATGGTTGTAGTGCCTTGGAATTGTTCACCTCATTATTTAGCTTTCCATTGAGGAACCACCCCTCTCTCTTTGTCGCCTATTTCACTGCATGTTATATATCACCACATCTGCTGCCTATTAGAGATGAGTCTTTGCTCATGGTGGGTAAGCAGTAGGAACAATGCTGTATGAACAGGGTAATACTGCTACTGCTCTGGCAAAACCTCACTTCTCTGATTCCAGGAGTCTGTGGCTCTCTGTGGTGTAATGTATGCGTATTGAGATACAGTATTCATGAAGTATCTCTGAAAATCCCCTTAAACGCATCAGATATTCTTTTTTTTTTCATCAACAACATTATTTATGTATGGCGTGCCTCAATGGTATTCTTAATCAATATTATCTTCTCACCATATCATAACCATCTCAGTATCCAATAATCATCTCGGCTCATTACTATGCAGATGACATTTGGCTTATCTGTAAGGTAAACCAAACTGCTGTATAGTAGCTGTTCTAATACCGTGTAGCTAGTATTGATGAAATTAGATCAATGAATACATACATTTTGTAACCCTTCCTGTATATTTTGATTAGTTTTTGAAATTAAAAACGTCTTATCAGAAATGTTCAAGTTTGATTGACAGAAGCTTGCAGGCAGAGCCTCAGCAGGGGAATGAGAGAAAAGGAAATGTGTTCTGCTATATGTAGCCTACAATCCCAGAATGTGTGCTGTTGGAAGTATTAGTGAGAAGTAGCTTGCTTTTCCCTGGCACATTTTTAACAAGAAGGTTCTTTCAGTCTATGTTGATGTGTTTGGATGCTCTCTGGCACCTTGCTACAATAAAAATACAACAAATAAAACCGCTTGTCAATCAGTGTATTTCAAACGTGTTATTTAAAAAGTTTAATCAAATAAAGATTGGGTATTACTTATCCAAGGGGGCCCAAGTGGTATTTGCAATTAGGCTTACTTTGCTTCAGCTAATCAGCTCATTTTAGCCAGCCAACTGACATTAACTGTGCATTTTCTTCTAGTGAATGCTAGTTTGATTACTTCAACAAGCTTAGTTGCAGGACAAGATGTGTGTTCATGTCTAAGGCAACTTTAGCATCAAAGCTAATGGGGGTTGTTGTTTAAAGGCAGTGGATTATGGGAAAACAGTGACGTTATCGACTCTCTGCAAAGAGCGTTTAAAATTAAATGGTTCCTCTAAGTAGACATAAAACATACTGTTTTCAGATGGATGAATGCAATGAGGGGCTTCCTCATGAAACCACAATTGTTTGCATTTTCTCAAAGGATTAGTTACCCAGCAGAGATGTATTCTGTAGCAGAAACTAAATACGCAATTAAAACGTTGTCTGATTTTTGCATACTAACTTTACATGTTACAAAGATATCTTTACGTGTCATCTTTCCAGGTGTGTCAAACTGTGTAATCCTATGTGTATTGACTGTGACACTAGTTCAAAAGCGTGAACCATCTAAATATAATGCCATTATTATCCTTTGGTGGGCAAAGAGTGAATGCTGAATGAAAAACAAGATATTTTCTGTATTAACTCAAAACATTGTAAAAACAAACACTGAGTTGAACTCTGTGTACAATTTCGATGTCTGGTATTCATTCAGAATATTTGATTATGGTTGGCAATAACAAAGCAAAGTGTCCGCCTTTTTCTAGATCACATAAGATTTTGATTAACTTAATGACAGTGTACAAAGTTGGCATTTTCATCATAAACACTAACAAACAATCATCAAACCACAATTACATAGCACACATCTGGGAGATCGTTCCTTATTCATTTTCACGCCCTGAAGGGACTGTAGGGTTGCAATGAACTTTTTTTTTTTTCCCAACTAAAAGTTAACTTTTACCAGGTGATATAATACCACACAAAGCACATGTTGTGTGTCATTCCCCATACTGTGAATTTTGCAAATGTCTTGTGTATTTTGCATTTATGTAATTTATTATGTCATATTCCTAATGTATTTCCTTTTGTATATTTACTTATATTAAACATTTGTTAAAAATTGTTCATAATATAATATTTGGAAATAATGTTTATTAACCTATAACCTATATTTGCTCTTATTTCACAATGTATTTCTTCTTTCTCTGTTCATGTATACACCAAAGCTATTTCTTTGTGTCTGGTAATAAACCTGATTCTGATTGTGATCTTCTGATGGGATCAGGCGGAAAGCTTTGGGTAATGAAAACTGACACAAGGTTGAAATGAAAAAGTGATGTGACCTTTGACCGCCGGGGATGATAGCATTAACCCTGAGCACAGATATTGCTGCTGGGTGCTGTTGACTGTGACGTTATGGAGTGACGGATAGAGGATGGATAAGGCTAATATCTCAGCAAATGCACAACCATCCCTCTTCTCTCAGTGACAGCGGGATTACTCAAGCGTGCTGTAAGCCCTTAATACTTACACACTGAAAAATCCACAAGTAAAATATAGGTGACATATCATAGATTGTGTCACTACAGCCTTGCAAGTTGTGAGTTGAGGATGGCTTTCCCTTGTTAATTAATTTCAGTTGTAAGAAACATTTCGGCAGCAAAGCACATAAATGCTGGTTATTTGGCTCCGGGAGGGTGCCATATTGCAAACAAGTTAATAAAATACATATGACACCAGAGTAACACGACACGGCAAGCGTGGAATTTTCTTTTATCGGAAATGGATAAAATATGGCTGCATCATTGCTCCGAGGCTGCGGGGAAGTGCAACCGGCACTGAGCGGGTAATGGGGGAAAAGATTTAGTGTCGGGGGAAATGGGCTGAGCCGAAAAGTGTCTCCCCTGCACCAACCAGGGCTGAATACATTGCTCAAGACAATATGATATCCAACACGATTTGTATGGGTGTTTGTGAGGGCATGAAGAAGAAACATCCAATGTGTATACAGTACGTGATTGCCCCCACATATGCAAAGGGGCTTCAAAATTCTGTCTTCAAACAACACACTTGTTGATTTGACTCTACGAGGTTGTTACTTTCTCCTCCACTCTTGGTCTTCCCTCATCAGCAACGTATTCTCCGAGGATAAGCATAAAAAAGGAAAGGAGGAAAAAAAGTGCACATATGCAACACAGCCAATAAAGACTCATACAGTATGCCTGTAATGTAAATAATTCACAGTGTCTGGTAGCTTTTTATCCCATATACTGTAACACTCAATGTTTCTTTAACACTTTCTGTGTCTCAAATGTTGATATCGCATCATGAACATTCTTATAATCTGTTTATAGCAGAGTCAAGTGTTTGTCACTCACCTACATTTTGCATTTGGATTTTTGGTTTATATTATTGTTATAATGCATTCCTTATTATGAGGAATGTTATAGTAAGTTACCCATCCTGAGGAGGTATTGGGTGATTTAAGGGAAGTAAAAAAAAGGCATATATTTATATACGCCATAATCAGGTGATTATAGGGTAAAATTAAAATAAAGTAAGTTGTTACAGAATTCATTACATTGAGTTATGTATTGTTGTAGAGCATTATGAATGTTTATGAGTGTTTATAACTATACGTATAAGCTTTAAGCATATTGTAACAATATCAATTGTTGTTATTATACATTTGTCATGAGCCTTGTTCTGTTTATGTTCCCTGTTTTATTTGGAAATGTTTTCCCCTCTTGCGTCATGTTTAGTTTCACTTCCTGTCTGCGTTTTCCCTCCTGTGCCTGATTGTGTCATTGTGTTCACCTGTTGCCCCTGTGTTTCTCCTCCCCCTCCAGCTGTGTCTTGTCTTGTGATTACCCTTGTGTATTTAATCCTGGTTCCCCTTTTGTCTCTTGTCCGGTTTCCCAAGAGTCTGTTCCTTGTGGCGTGTCCTGGTCTACCCTCCCTTGTCCTCCCTTGTCCTCCCTGGTCCTTTGGTTCATCATAGTTTTCTTTGGCTACTTTTCTGTTTTTGGTACCTTGCCTTGTTGTGTCTGTTAACAGCTCTTATTTAATAAAGCTCACTTTTAGTGGGAACCCCCATACCTGCCTCCTTTTGTTCATTCTGCACTTGGGTCCTGTCACCCAACCCTGACAACATTTGCATATCATACATTTATTTGAATCCTTCTTTTCCTGAAAACACACCACTATTCTAAAATGAAGGCTCCTATTGTTCGAGAAAGTGAAACAAATAACAACAAAACAAGTTATAATAAATGGTACAAGTAAATAATGTGAAAAAAACGTAAAGATGTAAACATCGGTCTTTTCTTCCTCTCAGAGTAGCAAATGTTGTTTCACACATGCATATAGAGCACAGTGTCCACACAGACACGCAAAACGAACACCTATACATTTGAATAATATAACCACACCCGGGGAGCCATATGTCTTTTGTCAGACGCGCTTGAGTATGTCCCTTCTCTTCTCCCTTTCCAGTGCCGCTGCTAGCCAAACAAACTCTTTCCCTACGTCCTGGCACAAATCTGCCTCTTTGGGAACGCTGAGCCTTAGGCAGGAATATAGCGACTCAAATTGTTTAGACAATACTTGCAGCGCACTGGGCCCAGTCTCCACACTGTAAACACAAACCAGCTGTCCCCGGAGTGTGATACTTATTCACTGAGTGATCTTACCGAAGGCCAACTGGGAGAAGTAGAACAAGGGAGCAGGGAGGGGGGGAACAGGATGAAGAGCATTCACAAACTGTCACAGTCAATTGCATGCAAACACTGATATCAGACTGTGAATGAGCGGCATTTAAACAAGTGTATGTCTATCATTGCTCGTCCATATGGAGAGAAAATGACAACTTTTCTTAGACTCACCGATCTACGCCACTAAGGATTGTTTTTAGCTTTTATCCGGAGTGACTACAGTGACAGCCATTTGAAGTGGGGAGCCATTAGTTAATGGGTAGGGGCAGGCAGAGGGGAAATGTGACCTCTGAGAATCCGCCTCTCTTCTGCGCTCGATCCTTCTCCAACATAAGATTACAATCAAAGAGGAGCGGAGAGGGGAGGCGGAGCTGGGGTCCCACCTTAAGCCGTCAATCAAACAGTGTGACTGAGCTGGTGCGCTTCCCATGATCCACCTCAGAGAGCACGGTGTTACTGTGAACATGTCCATCATGTTAATGCGTTCATGTAATTACCACACGCCATTGCATGTCTCCCTGTGGCTCTCCCTTTTCAAGATATGAAAACAAAATTGCATACATTAAGGATGATGAAATATTTATACAGTATGAAGATGTAATGTTGTATGAGTTGTCTAAGGAGCATAGGTGTGTATGTGCTCAGTTGATTTCAGGTGTTTAAGTGGATTTGTTCACTATTGTATTTCTCTGATACACAGCTGTACAACTTGTTTTTTCATTCAAATCTTTGATTGAGATATTGAATGTGGTTTTTAATGCCTTTCATCATATTTTATGAGCTAAATATATCTCAATAAATTCATTGTTTTGTAATCATGGTAGTGTGTGGCTCCATTTGTTAGGAGGGTGGCAAGAACAAATACCAATATTTATAATAACAAATATGTAAACTTTGAAAGTTATTACAGTCCTCTTTTGTAATGATCTGTGACTCGTTCACTTCAAAACATTTTTGAAAATGTTTGGATCACACAAGTCAACTACAATTGAATCGACAATAAGTATAACGCTAATATAGCGCAGCTTGATAATTACATGCATTTATGCAAAAATACTGGATTTGAACCGAATAAATAGCCAAGCAAAGAGAAAAACCTTGCCAAGCATTCATGTGTTGATTTGGAATTTGAATGTCAACGTTATTAAAAGCCACTATTCCAACCAGAAAATAACATATCTGGAGATCATGTATTTGGCATTAAGTGTGAAGGGAAAAAAATAAGAAAGCAATTGAGAAGAAATCTGCAAATCTCTCATTCCATTTTGTCTGCAATGTATTGTGAAGTCACACAATGTGCCAAGATTCAGTATCGGACTATGAGGTAAAAAAGAAAACATATTTTAACCTCTGTTGGGGGAGGGGGAAACAAATCACTATCCAAATGTGTACATCTCTTCATATCTGAATAATACATTTGTAAAAAAATAGTATTTGTGATACATGTAAATAAAACAATATATAAATATCTGAATACACAAATGTAAGGATCCAGGTCAGACTGGGCGAATTAGAGAAAAATCAAATATCACATCAAACATATTGTATTAATATTAGTTGACCAATGTGGATACATTTGGTTAAGGCAAGTAAAAGCACCACTAGAAGAGCTCGGTAAGTTCAGAAAATAACATCAATTGATATAATGGAGCATCTAAGAAGAACAGGAATTGACACTGATGTGATATTACAATAACATAAATGTAAGATTTAGTATTGTATCAAAATATCAATATCAATTGGATATATTGCATTTTAATTTCCGTATTCTCTTCATACACATTCATGCTTTGTGACGTGACGTGGCGGTATCACTGTCTTTCCCTGTGGGTCATTACTTCATCACTGCAGTGTTTTGGCCTATCATTCAGTCCTGCCACAAGCATCACTTTCCTTTAGCAAATGGCAGTGTCCAATTAGTTTAAAAACATCACGTATTCCTCTCTCTTACTGGACCTAAAACAGGTCTTCTATCCAATAACCTTTAGAGTACACTGGCTGTGACTTTGCCTTCACCTCAATAAAGCTCACCATGATTGAATCAAGTGGCTGAGGTCAATAGGACATATGTTCATTTCCCAGGGTCCTCTAGAGCCCCCGCAGGCAGAAAAAAAATATGCTGAGTGTCTTCTGTGACATTTATTGGAAAGGAACTGAGTTACATGTCTTTTTTCCCCGTTTCATTTTTTTCACTTTAAGAAAAAAGGCTTCACTCGTCCGTGTGTGTCTGTCTGTGAGCATGTTGTGTGTGCTTACATAGTATTCCGACCCCGTGGTCACGCTTCAGGCACCAGCTCATACTGCATCTGTCACTGTCTCTACCACGTCACCTCAATTTTCTGCAAAGTAGTTTCTCTTCTGTGCCTTGAAGGACAGACACTTCTTCCCCTCTCTCGTCTGTTCCTGTCTGTCAGTCCTCTCCCGCTCCTATCACTTTCAGCCTGTCAGCCTGTCTTTTGTCAGCCGTCTTCACACTTTTCATTGTCTCTTCCTTACTGCACTTTAATCCTGGCGGCATTAGTAGAAGTTAAAATGCGGTAAATTCATTCGGAATCGAGTTGGGGCTTTTACGAGTAATTAATTTCCTGCTGTAGCTTTCACATTTATTTTTTCCATATAAGATCAAAAAACTAACTCTGATATTTTTTTATGAATGTGCTGCACCTTCCCCGCCTTGGAGTCCATGAACTCATCATATTATATAAAATGACAAGTTATTCGAGACAGCCAATCATGTGTAATGACAATGACAGTTAAATGTGCATCTGTAGGGACAGGTGCAGAGCATTAATTATTCATTGTATTCACTAATGCTATCATCTCTGCACTGGAAGTATTATCTACATGCAAACAATACATTTGGAATTGTATTAAAAATGTGTTATATTTTATCATTTTGCTTAGCATTATGTGTGCATCTGCAGACTAAAACTCTTCTCCTTATGCACAGCGATGCTTTCAGTTAAATTGTATGATACTGACATGCTGATATTAAGCAGGTGTAATGTTTATCATAATCACCATAATTTAGCATGTTAGCAAGCTAACATAAGCACTGAACACAGCAGCTGAGGCTGCTTGGTGTGTCATATGTGTGTTTGGCCAATATTTGGTAATAACCCAAATAATTAGTAAATCAAATGTTGCCTTTATGACCATTTTACATGGAAAGTTAAGGGTTCACTTGTGGGCAGTTTCAACCGAAGAAAACTCAGTTACGTTGACTCAGCTTCTCTGATAACTAAAGATCCCATAGTTCAAAAGGTTTTTACCAGGAATTGATGAATCCAAAGAGACCTCCCCCCCAAAAGAAACCAAAAAAACAGACGGTTTGTTAAACTGGCAAAAACACAGAAAAACAAGGTTTAAAAATCATTGTTTCCCCGATGGAAATAGGCAATGGGGTTACACGCTAAAGGCTAGCATATGCTCAGCTTGTTTTTCTCTGATCACATAAGATCAACATGAGTTAAAACTAAGAGTAATACAATGAAATTGATATAAAAAGTGCACTGTAAAGATGTTTGCCTCAAAACTAGATTAAAAGTATTTTCCAGAAAACCACAACGCTAACGCATGCACGAAGAGGATATGTCCCCATTAAAGGCAAACAAATAACACATATGGTATGATGTATGAATGAACTAAAAAACTATACTGCACGTGAGGTGTTTTGACAAATCAAAATGTTGCATAGTAATCTAAATGAACAGAGCAGAAGTATGTGGGAATTGGTCTTATGGTGATATAGCTAGTTACCCAGGCATGAAAACCTCCTCCATACAGCAGTCCAAAGCTAGTGTGCTAGCAGTGTTAGAACCAACCCATTTTTGCGAGCTCCAGTCCTGGCAGCACGGCGGAACAGATTGTGACACGGTTTAGTGATAAATCAACTACACTCACAGCTTTCAAAAGACAAGTGACAGAGTGGATCCTGACATCATCCTCCAGACTGTTACACTGACAAACACCCGACCAGATGTGTTTATCATTAGCAGTGACACACAGGTTTGTATCCAACATGCGCAGATGTGCTGCTGCGATTTAAACAGCCTGTGTTGTACCTGCTTAGTTCACCTGTGAGTGTGCATACAGAAGTGCTTACCACTTTGGCACAAGCTCGGGAGCTAAGCACAGATGTTGTTTTCTCTGTAGCTGGGTGACATGCAAACTGACATGATGCATGGCATAGTCAGTTTAATTTCAGTGTGTAAATCAGTGTAAAAGTGATTGGGTGGTTGGGAAGAAAACATTTGCTTTCTAATCGTGTTAGAATTAAGGCAAATAATAGGGGGTATCAACATTTAAATAGTTCCTTTATTACATGTTGTGATGCATTTTTTATTATAATAATGCCATGTATTTTTATACACCTATAGTGAGTAGTACATATAATGGAGATTAATCATTCCACTATTCTGCTGTATTACTCTAAGTGTCATAACAGTGTTATTGCCTGTATGATATTTGAATGACAAACTTCATGCGTTTCATGATGATACTTGATGGTACTCAGTATGTGAGTGTGTGTTTGTAAAAAAAGGCTGTTCGTCAATGCAAATTATTCCAAAAACATCCACTTACGGTGTATAACAGAGTATCCATAACCTGTCAGTCCATAACAAATGAAAAGCTGTCATTATTGAAAAAAGTCCCTTTTTAGTCACCCACCTTATAGCAATTAAAACCCTTCAGAAAACGAACAACTCACACATTAACAACACCGGACACATGACCTGACACCTCAGTGTATTGACAGAGTAAGGTCACTCCTTCTTTTAACACTCCCCAGTCTTCTTATAAACTCCCTAACTCAGCAACTTTAGCTAAAGGGGGTTCTGTTTTACTCTCCAGCCCCAGGGTGACCCACGAATCTGTGTGACCTCTGCAGGATGAAGCAGGGAAACATAACTCATCCAGGCAGCTTCAACAAGTCTTCTCTGTGCTCCCCCACCTCCTCCTCGACCTTAAAACCTGACAGCAAATTTAGTGAACTCCCGAGTAATAAACTCTCCCCCCTTGAGGGCCGAGCTTCTCTGGGTAAGAAATGCTGATCTGGCATTACCATGATACGTTTGACCATCTCTTTCATTATAATGCAAAAGGTGAAACGGATACTAGAGGGGTGTTATTATTCTAAAAGCCTTTGCGGAATATCTTGCCCAGGAGACAGAGCCAGAGTAAGCTGACACAGCAAAGCAGAGCAGGGTATTGACAGTAAAGGATGGGGGGGCTTTGCAGTTTGAGTGAGGGCATGGTGGTGGTTGTTAACCCCTATCAACAAAGCTTCCTTGTTTTATTGCAGTCTTTCCAAGTTTGAGTTCTGAGTGGAGAGAGGAGAGTTGCATTCAGTGTTCAACTTTAACGACATAAATGAAAATAACCATTAAGAATTGCATTGATTGAAAGCACTGCATATTCAGTATGTGCCACATATGTGTCAATAGGTTTAAAGAATGAACTACCAAGTGAATAATCATTATTAACAATATGCTATCTTGTAACTAACTTGATTAAAAACCAATTTGTGAGCAACTCAAAGGAAAATAACACATGGTCATCCTTAGAAAAAACATTGTTTGTTGCATGAAACAAGTGAAATGTATGTAAAACATGGTTGCTAAGGCTAGTTAGATAAAACACTTAAACTTTCCAATCAGAGTGCAATTTAAGACTAATTTCACGTGCAATTTTTCCACTATCAACATCTGATGATGCTAATGCAAAGGCTATCAGGGTATTGTTTTAATTTATTATTTTAAATAGATGTTTGACAAAATAATCCACCTCATGTTTACACTGAAGTAGGCAAACTCATTGTTAGCAAGCATTAGCATTAACCATTCTTTAAACAATACTAGATAAATTCACTTCCTATCCGTCTTCTTCTGCTGATTTCTCTGTCCTCTTTTTCTTTTTGTTTTCTGTGACAGTTTAGCCATCATGAATCCAAAGTGTCTTGCCCTCCACAAATATAAAAAGCAGTATTCAAAAAGTACTGGTGTTTTCTGACTGGTGAAACCCCTTTTTTTGGGGCCAAAGCTGACGTTAAATTGACAGGACTCCTTTCTGCGGATTGATATCACTGTAAATAGTCCCGCGATCAAAGCGTCTTAAGTCTAAGGTGACCAATCAGAATAAAGTATTCAACTGATCTGTTGACAAAATACAATATGTGCCCTAGTCGTTCAGTACGTTTCTACTGGCATGTCCCCCTTAGTTAGACACCTTTGCATGTGGAGAGTACTGGATATAA
This sequence comes from Eleginops maclovinus, assembly GCF_036324505.1. Taxonomy (NCBI): domain Eukaryota; kingdom Metazoa; phylum Chordata; class Actinopteri; order Perciformes; family Eleginopidae; genus Eleginops; species Eleginops maclovinus. Next base: position 17,705,195 of record NC_086359.1, on the reverse strand, counting down.
CTCTTGTTGGACCATCTGATGGTCGTAGGCCCTGACCTCGTGCCCTCTGCTTGCTTCTACACATTCCATCACCCTAGCAAACGTATATATACACACACGACTGGCTGCTGCATGCAACCTGACAGATTCCAGCCTTAGACAATTTGCAGTGAAAGGCTGTTTTAAATGGCAACAGCACACACTTGACACTTACAGCTCCAGGATTCAGCGAGTTGACACAACCGTCACCTGTTAGCAACACGCTCAGCACTTGTTTTAACCTGGGGACCAAAGCAGACCCACAGCTGCCGCCTCTCTGACAGGTGGGTCGCATTGTTAACTTACACCTGTCCCTTAGCAATAAATATCAAAGAAGGAAAGTAACAAAACTAAACATTGCATTTCATGTCTGTTTAGATCAATGCTATTGGTTGAGTTGTAAGAAGACACGCAAACAATCAATTAAATATACCAGGACTGTGATGGGATTCAAGTGAGATGAAAAGTATTTCATCAAAACAGAAATGCAGTTTTGAAGGTCATGTTGAGGAAGTATGTTCAGACATTTTCAAAAAGGATTACTTTCTTTGAAGATGGATATTTAAATCCCTACAATCATCATGCACATTGAGAGATTGGAGAATCAATTAAAATGCTTAAGATGAGAGCTCAAAAACGTATTATCTGTATATCGTGCCTGGGTATTATAGATAGGCCGTAGCTGTCTAGTTGTCTGTAATGTGGATGGACGAACTCTGTCATAATATATACAGGTTTAGTTGTATACATAATAGTTAGACAAAGGCTTACTAAATGTAAAGTCTGTCATTTAAATACAATAAACAATTGAAAATATCTGGAAATATCTCCTCATGTTCTGTGTTTATTTTTTACATTGGAAGCTTCTATTGTAGTTTCTGAATAAAGCTTTCAATGTCTGCAAATAGTCTTAGAGTTGCAGCCTTCAGTGTGGCTGCACTTTCAGTGTAACTGCTGTAAAAATGCTGTTTTTAAAAGGGCTAAATGCCAATAAAAGGGATAAGAAAGCACAATATTTTGTTGGTATTTTATTAACGAGGAACATGTGAAGCTCACCGTGTGTGTTTGTTTCCAAATGTATTTATTACTCAAACAAGTTTGGATTTTGCATTTAAAAGGGCATGGAGAGAATACAGAGACCTTTTCATAACAACACTCACTGAGCAGAGTATGACATTTGTAATCTAATTTGTCAAAATGGCGGACCCTTAAGGTTTTTCTTTCATTGTAAAAGAGGCCCAATTACGTGCATTTGTAGGATCATATTTGGATGTTGTGTCTCCATGGTTTAATGTTCAAAAAGCTCTTTATTTTTCTCATACTGCCTGTGCGGCAGCACTTCTTTCCACCCTCTGTCTGAAACCAGAACCCAGTCTGCTCCGACCATTTACATGCACAAAAACCTTTCTGACACACTACAGGAAAGGGAAAACCCCAAAAAGCATGATTGGACCTCTTTAACAAAACATATTTGGTAGATGCAACCTTTGCTTGAGTATTATTCTGTATAAGAAAATATGCAATTTGATATACTGCTCTAATGTATGTGTTATGTCTGTTTCAAAAACCTTGCTTGAGTAATGCGTGCACATGTGTGTCATCAAAGATCTCTGCTCTGTAACAACTCTACACCAAGAGGAGAAAACAGCACTTACTGGCTACTTCCAGGGACGCGTTGTGACTGATCGCCTGGCCCAGATAGTTTCGGGCCACGCACACGTAGCTGCCATCGTCAGGCTTGCTCCGTCGCCCGTGGATGATACGCAGGAAGAAGAGGGAGCCGCTGGGCAGAAGCATACGGTGGGACCGGGGGTTGTCGCGGTCCGTCTCAACGCGCTCGCCGTCTTTGTACCATTCCACCGTTGGGGTTGGACGGCCCTCGGCCTTACAGTTGAGAGTGGCTGGTTCCCCTTTGGACACAATGAGGTCAGAGGGGTGCTCCACAATGCGGGGAGGGAAGTCTTCCTGGCGAAGACGAGACCCTAGAGGGAAGAAATGGTAAAAATAAGACAAAAGCAAAAGAGATAATTAGTTCTATGTTTTCACTTGAATGCCAAATTAGGTTTTTGAGACTGCATTTATCAAAACACGACAGAGACCCATAGGAAAAATCATCAAATTATCCTCCCATGCAATAAAGACTAGTACTAATCAAAACAGCAGCAGCTCTAAAGGAATTAGACACGGCGTGTTATTATTGCTTCCGAAAGTGCCATGTATTAACATTAATCCAGTTTGACAATGTAATTACCAAACAATCGGATGTCCCTCATAAAATGTTTTGCTTTTGTTTCAGCAGTTGGAACCCCGTGAGGCATTGTAAATTAAAAAAACGGTGCTGATGTGTGAAATCCTCGGGGAGGTTATATCTTTCAAAACATGTCTCACCCTAAAACATGTGTTGGGAAAAACATATTAATATGCAGTTTTAGAGAAAAGCTTCAAGGGTGGATTATAATGGGATTACGGTTTTATCTGTTGCTCAACCGACACAATACTATGGGCGGTATTTGTGCTTGTTTTATTGATTTAAATGTTAGTGTCTGAGACTTCTACTATGGGTTTCAATACAAGAAACCATTATGATTTTTGGAAAAACACACTTTTCTTGGTTCTAGTTCTAGCTAATATCTTTAAAAAATCAGCTTATTCCCCATAATTAGTCATGTGTGACATTCATATCTTCTAATCTGTCTTTATATATGTCTACATCTGATATGGCATATATTCTTTTTTAACTTGTATTCATAATGTGAACATCCCCTTAACATTATTTTTTTTTCTCCAACACATCAATACAGCAAAACGCTTTCTTGTATGTGAAAACTTTTTGGGCAACAAACAGGATTCTGACATGTAATCACAGTCTTTATGTGGCTGTGTTTTATTCCATAGTTCTGCTATTTTAAGCAGCAGAGAAAAGATACTCTTCCTCAACAGGAGCCATTACTCACTATCCTCTAACCTTACTGGAGTATACATTTATTTGTGCTTGTGTTTACTGTTTGTAGCCATTTTTTCAAGTCTCTGAAATTATTAAACCTGCCATAGAAACACAAATCAATACCCCCATCCTTGCCCACACTAACAACCACAAAATCACCTCTAATGCCTTATACACTGCTGAGATGTCAATCACACTGGTCTTCTGAAAGAAACTGTGCAGCAATGAGTCCCTTTGAGCCAGCGGACAAAGCAAACCTCCCTAATGAGATCCAGGTACACACTCCAATGCACATCTTACATTCCTTACATCTCTTTCCAATCCCCCAATGCAGCACATCCAGCCCATCTCCATCCCTCTTATTTTTCCCCTTTTTTTCTCCATTATTGTGTAAATGTTTAAGAATCTAGAGTAGATTCCACCAAACAAGCTACATGCGTTATTATTTTGTAAATATATTCAATTAAAATGAATTAGTCCTAAACCGAAAATAAGATTGGGATTGAAACAGTAAACAACCCAAAAAAGAGAGAAGACAAGAGAAGAGGATGAAGAGAATGTGTCATTAATGTAATTGACTGTTTTCCTGTTCCATCACTGTGTGTCTTCTGTCTATTCCTGTCTACCCCAAACATTAACTCACACAGCATCCAAAAGGTCAGGCTTTAATGTGCCGATAGCACATAATCGCCACCGTGCAAAAAGTGATGAGCTCCTACGCTCCCGATGCAACCAATAAATCCCACACGGACAAATGTTTACCCGGTAAGATAACACTTCACACATTGTGGAACGGGCGAGAATTTGATCCGCTGGTGACATACACGCAAAGCATTATTAAGTAAAATATGATTCAAGAGGTTGTTCAAGTGTGTGGGCAGAGCATAAAACACTGAAAAGGTATGACAAAAGCATTACCTGAATGGTAGCATTCTGATTAAATAGACAGTTGAGAATAAGGCACACTGGCTTACTATTAAAATCAATTAGCGGTCTCCTATTATGCTATATTTCAACAATATATTGTACGGCAATATCTATACAAGACTTGTCTGTGAAGTTGTTTGCTCCAAATACCAAACAGATCAGCCATTGTGGCATGCCTCATACCCCTCTATGTCAGCCCTGTTCCTGAAGTGCTGATTCTGTGACTGTTTGCTTAAAATTTGAGCTGAGCTGAAGTTGGCCACGCCCTTTTGGAGCGTCTTGCAGCTCTCTGTCTGAAGAGGCAAGTTTCTAACGGAGATACTCAGCTAAACGCTGCCGTGATTAAACCCCATATTATGTTCCAAACCACATTAAGCATTATTTCTGAAACACTTCTCAGGGTTTACGATTAGAACAGTGACATTATATGTATTATATATACAACAAATCTAAGTCCCTCCTGCAGACCTCCTGCTGAATACACAGAGGTGCCTACTCGAGGGGATTCAGCTTGCCAACTGTATATTGCGGAGGATAGGTTGGGATGTGTCACGGGGGTGGGACGTTGCCAGGAGTTCAATGTAAAACCAGTCCAAATTTCCGATATGACGTCATAACCGAAGCAAATCTGGATCAGCTCCTTTGTAATTTTTAGAGATGTGGGTAAGGAGGAAAAGAGAGAGGGTTGTATTTTCTGACACTGTGTGAGTCTCCTTATACACTGGGGACACATATTTATGTATAAAAGACATCAAAAAGTGCATTATGCATAATAGGGGACCTTTAAGTCGTGTTCTTTCCTTCCACTAGCTTCCTTTGTCTGCCTTTGCTTTAATGCTGCCATTTATTAAATCCAGCTAAAAGGACAAGTGCTAAGATGTGGTTTTGTACAGGCAGGTAATTATTAACCTAAAAATCCTACTCAGCAACGCCCACACCATGCTTTTTTAAACAAAAGAACCAACAGGATTTTGTTTGTGCTGGCACAGTAACAATGTATTGGTTGAAGGTTAACACTAAATGGTATTGATCAAATTTGAGGTATTGTGTCAGGCAAAAAAAAGAGGAAATACAAATCAAGTCTTACCGAGAAGTTCACACAACATACATGAGTTCTCATTTACCCCCAACATATCTAGTTATGCAGTATTTATTTGGCATATTTTATTTTAGTTATCCTTCTGAGATGTCTGCCTTCAGACCATTTATATAATGAAGGTGAATAGACTTCAATCAAAGAAAGTCTAAAAGTCTGCCCTGTACAGCACACTAATCTTGTTGTTAATTTTAACATGCTGATAATAAGTTAGGAATGATTCTCGTAATTTTATATTATACTTAGTAAATAGCACAAAAAAGATCATGGATAGTTTTGCAAATGTTCCGTAGTTGACACTAGATGAAAAGTCGGACTCAAACAAACTATTAGAATGTAAATTTGGAACCCAACCTCTGCACTGAATTACTGTGAATGATGCAAATTTGGTGAAATTAATCTTTAACAGCACTATCTATGAGAGCATACCAGAACACAGTTAGTATCTGCAACAGACATTCCGTTGTCCGGTAATTACCGGACATTGGCCGGGAAAAAAAATAAATGTCCGAGAAAATGAAATCTCACCGGTCAAAGTGTCCGTTTGAAATTGACTAATAATCCCTCTATCCAACTCAATCTGATTTTCAGAAAAATACTACCATTTAGGCTAAGTCTAATGTAGTAACACAGTAGCCTATTAGAATAAAATAATTTAACCTAACAGGCCTACAAATACATCGGAAGGTGTATGGCGTGTGATTGGCCCACGAGCGTTTGCGTGCAGCAAAGATTCTACCGCGAAAAGCGTAAACATGACAACCACTTTGTTTATTGAATGCGGCTAGCGTCTTCTGCTAACAAACAAATAGGCTACGTCGGCTATTGTTAAAATATGGCCGGTCCCAGGCAGAGTAGCCTTAGAAGTTTTTTTCTGAAAGATGCGACAACTCCAGATGCGACTCACAAGAGAGGTGCTGCTGATGATGATGATGATGATGATGACCGGTCTGTGCCTGTGCCAGATGTGCCGATTCCGCCTCCAGAGAAAAGGCAAAAGTCTCGGGTGTTTCGTTCCGATTGGGGTGAAAAGTTCACATGGCTGAGGTGTGAGGTTGTTAGCGGTAAAGAAACAATGTTCTGTTCACATTGCGAAAAGGCCGGACGACGCAATGGATTTACAAAAGGATCGACTAATTTGAGAATGTCAGCTCTAATTGAACACAGCCAAAGCAATGACCATGTCTCCGCGCTCCATTTAAAGCCACAGCAGGTTGTCATGAAAAGCCACTGCGAGAAGGCCACGGAAAGTTCTAAGAAAAAGTTGTCATCGCAGCTCAAAATCGTCTTCCATATGGCCACACATGTCATTCCTTCAAACCAGTTTGTTGCGCAGACAGAGCTTCTGCGAGCTCTCGAGGCTCCAGACTTCGTCACTACCGATGGTATTTATCACCACAGTGACTGTGTTGATGACATGGAGAAGGCATTAGAAGATGTGGTGATGAATCAGAAACAGGAAAAAATAAAAAGGAGTGACTTTGTTGGACTGATCATCGACGAAACAGTAAACATCACAGTGAACAAAAAGTTGATAGTTTATCTAAAGCTGGAAATGGAAGGAAAGGTGGAGACGTGCTTTCTTGGAAATTACGATGTGGACTGTGGGACCGCAAGATGCATTTATGATCGCCTAGTCGCTGTGCTTCGGGAAATTGATGTAGAACTGTCTCGTTTCATTGGCCTGGGTTCAGATGGTGCAAGCGTAATGATGGGGAGGCATGGTGGGGTTGGTGCTTTGCTTAAGCAGGTGAATCCCTTCTCCATACAAGTGCACTGCGTGGCCCACAGAGCTGCTCTTGCTGCCCTGGACGCAGAAAAGTCCGTCGACAACATCACATCTTACAAAAACACAATCTCATCAGTGTACTCCTTCTACAAGCACTCAGCAACAAGAACAAACCGGCTCCGCCAACTTACAGCTGAACTCCACGATGAGGACATGGTCAGCCTCAAGCAGCCTTGCGCAGTGCGCTGGCTATCCCTACACAGGGCGGTGAAGGCCATGAAACACAACTGGCCAGCTGTGGTCATGGAGCTAACTGAAGAGGCCTTGAGAGGAAATGCTAAAGCGCAAGGACTGCTAGGTCAAATCCAGAGCTACAGCTTCATAGCCATGACTCACGCATTGTCCGATCTGCTACCTGTGATGACCAAGCTGAATTTAGTTTTTCAGAAAGACGACGTCAATCTCTCCAGTATCCGACCAGTAGTGCAAGCATCTGTCGCGGCATTCACACAGTTCCGAGATGCCCCGGGTCCAGAAGAGGAGACTTTCCTGGCAGGCTATGAAGACGGCAAGTACATGGATATCAAAGTGACCAACGCAAGCGACCGCTCAATCCAAGCTTTCAGAAAAGTCAGAGAACGGTTTGTTCAACATCTGATAGATGCCTTACAAGACAGATTCCCCGAAGACTGCTTGGATCTACTTCACTGCTTCGACACCCTCCTCAATCCTCGTAGATATCCTCCAACTCAGAATGGTAAGAAGGAGCTATTCTTTGTCCCTCTAATTGAAGACAAAGGCCTACTATGCCCGATTATTTTATAGCCTAGACAGCCTATATTCTAATAACTCATCGTTGTCTCCTATTTGCTTCTTCTTCTCTTTTTTTTTCTTCTTTTTTTTTTTTTAGCTCTTCAAGAATATGCAGAACCAGCGATCAGAACGGTTGTTTCCCATTTTACAACTGTTGAGTCTGCAGACACCACTCCTCTTATCAATGCCATTGCCCTGCGACGAGATGCCCTCGCTGTGATGACAGGGCTCCGTGGCTATGGGGGATTGCAATTCGCCACAGCCTGTGAAGTCCTCATTCGGGATTTCATCGAAATCTATCCAGAGTGGGCCAAGCTCGCCAAAATAGCCTGTGTGATCCCAGTCTCAAGTGTTCCCGCAGAGAGGGGTTTTTCGCTGCAGAACCGGATCAAGACCAAGCAGCGAAGTCGCCTCTCAGAGAACAAAGTTACGCGCCTTATGCGCATCGCAAGTTGTGGAGAGACATTACAAACATTCGATTTCATGTCGGCAGCTGCCAATTTCAACACTGCCAAAAACCGTAAAAAGTAGTGTAATTATAGGCTACGAGGCAGTGTAGGCCTATGAATAATTTGATGGCCTCATGCCTATTAATTTAAAATGTTACTTAAACCGCACCATATCAGGTGCACGTCAAGACCGTTGATATAACTTACGTGTAGCCTATTGTTGGGCTGTTAAAAGTCTTAATTGTATGTGGGTAAGGGGGATTAGTTTATTAAACTAAATAGAAATATTTGTATTTATTTTTTATTTGTTTGATATATATGGAAGGATGATTGGTTCATCAGATACGTCTCTTAAAATTAACTCGGGCACCTCGTGCAAATAACGCACGGGGTCGTTTGCGCAATAAGTGTTCACGTAATTATTTGAAAGTAAGGCCAATAAATGTGTTAAATTATTTTTGTGTGTCAAATTGTCATTTTGTAAGCTACTAGTCTACTTCAAATGTTTCTACACTAGCCTAATTAGGAACGATGGAACATTTGACCGTGGTGTTATCAAAATGTCCGGAAGGTGAAACCTCGGCCGGTCACTTTGACCGGCAGATTTTTTTTCTAACGGCAACCCTGATCTGCAATACTAAGGCCTATGAGATATTACTTAGATATTGACCCCCATATGTCAGGGCCCACTTTCTTGGGGCAAATACAATGGCACACATGGTCAGTAAACTAAATAGAGATAGCAAATCATTTGTAAAACACGTTTTTTTCCAGGAACTGATGATGGAAAAAGCTACGGTATGAGCTATCTTGCTTCCTTGTCATCTCTGTTGAGAGTGCCAAAAGGGAAAAATAAAGAAAGTAAGCAAGCATTTTATTTTCCTGAAAACATGACATTTGTTGGGTGGAGACACAACAAATGTTAAAATAAACTTGCGTCTCCGTTGTTTTTTCCTAACCTCTATTAAATAAAATGACTTGTGATGGGGCAGGTAAGAAAATGACTTCTGGATGGGTAGATATTAATGTTGAACCCTGGCGGTGCCTCGATGAAGGAATTACCGGTAAAATTTGCTACTGATGGAGTTCTGAATCATCTCCATAATGGTGCAAAACCGCATACCATACAAGACAATATGTAAACGTGGCTCTCCAGACCCCAAAAAAAGGCACAATAGGGTAAATCCCTCAAGTAGCTGTGACCAAAAGTGTGCATAAAAATTTCATTCAAGCACAATTGAACATGGTTTGGATATTTAAACCCATAACAGAACAATACAAACAAGGTGGGCACTGTTTGCCTACGCTTCCTAATTGTGTTGGGCTGATGCCTAAGGGTCCATTCAGCTCCCTAAGCCCCCTGGCATAGCAGGAAGGCAATATCAGACCCCCCCCAGAAGAGTAGGCTTTATCTGCAAAGGGCCAGCAGCCAGCATACAATCAGTATGCAAAAACATGCACACAGATGCACAATGAAGTACATACATAAACACCAAAGGTCATTTGTAGCACCTGTGCCGCCGCAAATATTTATTTTTTCTGTTAGTCATGCCGCAGGCAGTTTTGTTGTTTTATGAAAATCCAGAGACAGGCGGAGAAAGAAGCCAACAAACATAAAAACGAAAGGAGCATGTCTGTGTAGTTTTGTCTCAGTCAATGTGAAATAAGGGGGGTAGAGAGTCTTTTTTCTCTAAAAACAGTGCATCTCTCTAAAGAATCAACTAAAATGTGCAGGAAAATATGTTGGAATAACAAGCTAGGTATTTTGTATTTTATTCAAGTAGGTTCTATGTGAGTTAGAAAAGAAGGCATGGTTGGATCAATTATAGAAAGCAAGGAGGAGGAAATGATGCATGCACTCTGAAAATCTAATAACACAATGAGAAAAATATGAGTGTAATTTACTCCACCGTTGGTGGTCTTGGATCAACCTACCCTAGTGTCATTTACATTACTGTGTCGTATATATTTACAGTGCATGAAAGGAGGCTACTATGCCTGCTTGGAAGCAAACCAAAGAAATATACAGAGAAAATATCCAGTATCACAATCAAATAAGCCTGCTTTACTGAGGTCAAGCTAGCTGTCAGCTTAGTATGAAAAGTTATCCTTTCCAAAGGTATAACACTTCAGAGAACCAGACACATGGACACCCACAGAGATACCCATGTTAAAGAGGCACCACTTACTTCCATTTTAAAATGTTTTTTTCTTCACCGTTTTCCAAAATAAAGTATGAGACGAGCAGATTGTGACATTTATGAATGTATAATTCAGTCACACTTTGGTGCATCAGCTGACAGCTGTGTGACACTATCAACTTGCTCTGACACCAAGCCCACCAGAGGCATAATGGTGGAAAATGGTAAATCTCCACCTGAAGTAGTGTGGGATTACCTGTGCCAGAGTGCCGCTCTGGAAGAGTAGCACTCTGGGTAATAACAGCAGGCAGATTTTGTTGGAGGCTTAACAGTGACAAGTAAATGGAACAGCCATGTCTTGTTAGGGAAACCCCTTTTGTTTCAGTATGTCAAAGTCATTGAGTTCTCTTTTTTTCTGACCCATGGGATGGAACACGGATCAGGCCACACTTTTAATGGCGGGACAGAGATTTACAGAAGCTTCTGAGATCAAAGCAGTATTCTTACATGTCAAATGTTACCACAAGTTTGAACAGATAACTATCCAAAACCAGCCATCGAGAACAAAACACTAAAATCTGGATGCTTACAGAGCATTTGAGAGATGGACATGACAAGTTTCTAAGCAGCGAGCTCTTTGTACAAAACTACAGCAGAATTGTCCTAAACGTGCTTTCCAAAAAGAAGTCTGATTGTATAGTCTATGAGAAAATGACCCTACTTATCACGTTATTAAATTGTGGTCCCATGTTATAATCGATAAAGCAGGATATGCACAAAAGTTGATAGAAAAATATTGGTAGCCTTAAAGTGTCTGTTTAGCGTTTGGTTGTACATAGCTCCGCCTACTGTGTTCTGGCTGGTTCCAGAAAAAATAAATGGCAACATCCAAGATGCGAAAACCATGGCCTAACAACCATAGTGCGCAAACCTGGCCCCAAGGAAGGGCGCCAGCCATTGAAGCAAATTGTCGTATTGGCCAAAGTTTCCCGTTCTAGTCTGTGACGTCATAAGGGCCCAAAAATACATTTTCCTATTGACTAACATTTGGAAAGTCACGTCTGTAAACCAGCATAGGATTTCATTTTAGCTAAATAAACAACCCAGTATTAACACTGTTATTTTTATTTGAATAATTAGGGTTTAAAAAGTTGCAAAATGCGCTAAAAGCGTCATTTAACTTGAGCCAAGAGCTGGTGATTGGAGGTGGAGTTTGGGGAAAACTCAAGTGTGCACGCTCTATGGGCAAAAGGCCCCACATGATCCGGATACTGTCTGAATCTACAGTCGTTCCAGTTACAGCTTCATTACGGCCACTGAACAACTTTCATATTGAAAATGAACAGCCCTCCGTCTCTGACGCTGTATCTACTTCTCTTTATACATGCAAGCAAAAACCAATGGCTGACCTAACAATGACTGCTAGCATTTTTTTAAATGTGGTGTATGTAAGTAACAAAAACAACCAAAAATTTGAGAGCCCAACTGCTGAAGTTATTTCATGTTTAATCAGTGGTCAGGAAGGAATCATTTATTTTAATTAGACCAGCAAGTTTTAAACAGATGTTGGGAATTTTCCACTTTCCACTTCAATTAGACAAAAGTAGCAGATTAAGTTAGACTTTAAATTGCGGAATGAACCCTATGTCTGAATAAGATGTGAATACTGTCAGCTTTTCCATCCTGAAATACACTTCACAGACCCAGACTAGACATCTGTCTGAGTCTGTGACACGCAGCATCAAAGTGATATTGTGACAAGTGGGTGAAATTATGCAAGTGTTTGCTGTGCATCGCTGCACCACCTGTGGTATTTTAAGCACATGTGATTATACAGAAATGTCAGCAAAACATCCGACAAATCCTCTCTTCTAAGGCCAATTTCTGACGAATGTGGATTCAGCGCTACATGAAAAGGTAGACCTGTTTTACAACACTGTGCAGTATATCATAAAAAGGTTACAAGCACTCAAAATTGCAAATGACAATCATGCACAGTTATACTTCCGCGAGAATATTTAAATCAAATTTTCTCTATAGTGAGGCAAAAATAACTAGAAATGATGATGCTGCTAACTGCTAACACATGCTAACTTATAAAAGCATGGCGTTAATTCAGGCAGAACACTGAAGTCTGCTTTAGATTGGATCAGTAAACAATTTGCTTATTATATTTCTACACTTAAGGAATAGTGTGATATTTCTGAGAACAAACACTTTGCTCTGTTGCCAAGAGTGAGATAATAGGTAAACTATCTTATGTCTGTTAAATATGAAGCCAGAGCGAAGAAACAGTTAGCTAGCTGTACTAAGAAAACACCCCATAAAACCACAACTTGTCATTTTGACAGTTTTCATATAAAAAGAACAAGCAAGTTATAACATGTTAATTGGTGAGCCTTAGAGGAGCAAGTGGAAGGACTTTTATCAGCTTTTGAAGGAACCAAGCTAGCTGTTTCCTGCCTTTCTGCTAAGCTGCTGCTACTGACTCTATGGCTTTAATTTCATATAAAGAGAGAATATCTGTCTTCTCAACTTCTCTTGGAAGGAGAGCTAATAAACATATTTCCCCAAACATCTGGTTATTCCTTTAACAAAGAGAAACAAAGGCTCAATGGAAAATAAACCATTTGTGTTGCTCATCCCTTGGAGACACGTATTCCAAACATACACACACCCTCATTCATTTGTAAGAAGTAAAAGACAGGGAACCAATAAATGCCAGACATTCTTTCTCAGGCTGTATAAACTACAATTAAGTGGAGCAGTTGAACACTGTCATTCACTCAAGTATGTGGGGGAAGGAATGTGAGTGAGTTAATGTCTGTGTGTGGCCAGCACAAAGGTGTCTGAAACCCCACTTTCCCTTATGACACATTTGATCTTCTCAAATTGCATTTGTAAGAGTGATTTTAATCACATGGAAAGTTATGAAGAACTTTAATTACAAAATTGAGAGGTTTTTAAGGTTCTTAAAACACAATCCACAATGCAGCAGGTCTGCATGAAAGTCAAGGTCAAGAACAAGATAACACCTCCTAACTGCAGCAGCCAGATGTTCATGGCAAGATACGGACTGAGTGGGAAAGCACAACGATCGCTTTACACTCTAAGGGATTAAGAATTCATATTACAAGATGCAGAAAAAAGAAAAAAGATGTTGTTCTGATTGTTTTCAATTTCATTCAATCTGCCAATAACTTTGAACATATGAATAATTTAGGCAATTACATGTCTGATAATAGTACAAACAATCCTAAAAAGACCCCAAATTTCCAAAAAAATATTAATGTACGCATTATGCAATCAGTTTCTTAACTGCTTTAAATGTATGTGTGTGTTTTTGGATTGTGCAATAATACAATATTGTCTAAAGAAAATCTACTTTGAGTTGTCAGCTTTTAAATGCTCACTGGGAAGGTACCAAGCAATAAAGCCCCCAGGGCGACTCAGACCCGAACATTGCTGGTACACGATAATCATCTGAGCCAACTAGGTCACCGGGACCCTTTAACTGGAAAGAGAATCCATCGGGCTGTCAATAACATACAAGCTGTGGTCTGGGTTTGTCTATCAAACTAAAACACAAACAGGTGTGGTCTTGTTTTCCTTCAGTTTGTAAGAATCCAGCCACTGATTCAGTTCATTGACGTTTTCCAAGCTAAGCTAATACTGTAAACTGCTAATGCCCTGTATTGGAAATTAACGGTACATTTACTTAAGGTATGTGTACTTTGCTTGAGTATTTCATTGTTAAAGTTACTTCTACTCCTTTATTTGACAACACTAGTTACTTAGCAGGTCCATATTATTCAAATTGAATATAAATCAACTAAAAACTCAATAGAGTTAGCTTTACCTTTACCAGCTGCAAAGGTTAAATGATTGGCACACAAAAATTAAATACATTATTCCCAATTTCAGAATGGGTACTTGTCATTTCAGGTACTTTAAGTGTACTTTGATGCTAATACTTTTGCACTTTTTTTAAAGCAAGACTTTTACTTGTTATAGAGTATGTCTACCCCCCGGGTGTTAATACTTTAACTTAAGTAAAAGATCTCAGTACCACTTCCACCTCTGGCAAATCCTTATTGCGTCAGCATTTTTTCATAGTGATTATATATTGCTGGGGAAAATACAGTAAAGCTGAGCTGTATTTGTGATAAGGAACACCTTAGGAGCACAACTGCCTGGAAAGGCCAGCAGCAGCCCTTCTGAGAGGCTTATCCTCACTCCATTAAATGTTCAGTGGAAAGTAAACAGGCTGTACAGTATAGGCCATTGATTCTCACTCAGGCAGCGCTTGAAAGCTTTCCATGAATAGGGACAGACACTGGAAAAGTGGAAAGGATGTAGTTTGTTAAGATAAAAGAGGGGGAAAAAATCCACTTTGGGTTAATCATGCACACACTGTATATCTTAGCGTACAGTCTGATGTTTGGTCAGTTAAACCGACTGCATTATTTCAGACCATCTTCAATTCATCAAGTTTCCTTCATCTCCTCTGAGGCTTGTAAGTTATCATTTAAACCGTTTTCCACAACACCACCGTGCATTAATATTACATTAGCTGCATGCTGTGTCATTGCATGTCACAAGTGCATGTCTGCATGACCTACATTTATCTCGGGGACTTAATTGCGCCCCTGGTAGTGGCAGGCCAGATGTGAAACGGCTGCCGTACTGTGAAGGGAGAGACACTTTGCCCTGAGCACCACACACATCTACACCCTCACTCAGGACTTCCGGTTACTAAAGTCCCACTTCATGAATACATGCATGCAAACACGGAAACACACATGTATGTCTCAATATCAGCAGGAATTCGACTCTAAATGGCAGAATGAGTGGCCACAGCCCTGTATGTATTTCAACTAGATTGTTACTCAAAACAATCATATTATAATTATCTTACTTTTGATTTCAAGCTACTGGACACTATTCTTAATGTATATAGTACTATGTTTATATGTTTAGGATAATGTTATATGAGAGAGTATTCTCATTTATTCTGTAAATTGTATAGCTTTTAGATACTCCAGAATATATGTATTTTCTATGAGAATATGTAGATGTTTTTTTTACACTTTAAAGGTTCAATGTTTATCTTTATTTTATTTGTATTTTATTTTATGTTTAAGTAATTTTGTAATTCTTGCAGATTGACTTTTATCCATCCATCCATCTATCTATCTATTATTTTATTGGTCAACGAAGTTATTGCTGTTTAGATTTACTTTGTAAAGGACATGGATCCCACTTGGTTGTACTTTAAAACCTACTGTGTCAGAATACCCACTATTTGGTATTACTACCCTTCAGTTTAACCATGTTTCTGTGTCTAAGTAATGAAGATATTGCTATGAAATTGGTCCACTTTTGAGAGAGAGGGCCTCATCCTGCAGCCACAAAAATTGTTATGGCAATGTAGGTCTAATAAATGCTTGTTTTTGCTAATGACAGGCTAAGATTGGTACAGTATTATAAAGGTCTGATATCATAGAATTACATTGCAGCCTGTTTAGCTGCTGCCTTCTGCAGTGCTCTCTCCCAATACTGAGCCAATTTCAAAAACATTAGTCCTCCGCAGTATTCTACACACAAACACATAGGAAAAAAGTGTCCAGTCTGAAAAACACTGAAGTTAACAGTTAGTACAAAGTTACAGAACTAGCTTAGCATGAGTCCCCAATAAGATAAAAATAATAGCGAGTGAGTTGGTTTTCCAAAATGTAATACTACCTTTAAAATGAATCGGTCTTCTCTTTCTGATTAAAAATGTGGATTGCAAAGCACATCCCATCTTTTGTGACACAGATGTCCAGCTATTTGAGCTGCCTGCCACCTGTTTTACTTGTGTGTGCTAATAGATAAAGATTAGAGATACAAATAATGTATGCAGGATTAAGAATGTTTACACATGCATATACAAATGCCTCTACATCTGAGATAGTGTCTAACTGTTTATCTGTTGCAATGGCAATCTTGTATTAAAAAGTAAGTAATACAATGTATGAAACTTGAAATGTAAACTGAGATTTATGAAATTGTGACATTAACACACTAACCTGACGTTGCTCATAGAGAAAAGAACATTCAAATGTGTTTTTTTGTTTCTCAAAATGGTTTAAAATCTCAAGGCAGTTCTCCGCTTTGAAAAACAGCAACGGGTGTCTAAAACATTAGCCGCAGTCAAGCCAAGGAGCCAAATGCAAATCTTATCAAAACACAGCTGCTGCTGCTGCTGCTGCTGCTGGTGGTGGTGCTGGAGCCCTTTTTGTGGAAACAAACTCCTTATTTTAAATATTAGATATTGTACTTGCTATGCACTTTCAGCAACAAAATATAAGTCTGGACATCACCTATTCTAAAGATTAACATAAAAGCAGGATTCTTCATTCTTATATGTGATAACTACTCTATCTGCAGTGCCTGCAGCAATACTTCAAGTGGCAATAAAGCACCGCAGGGCGATCAGCCAAGGAGTCAGAGTTCAGCATGGAAGAGAAGCAGCTCTAGGAAATCCATAATATACTGACCTTTTTTTTTCCACAGCAAACCTGCTTGTGTCAATCACTTCCACTGGGCAAATATTATTTTAACGGCGTTTTGACAAATTGCTTTTCCCCCACGTTTTTGCTATGAAGTTTCTGTGAACAGATTTCACTGCTATTTTTCATTGAAAAGTTAAAGGCTTTGATAAACTTTTCTGAGTGCTTTTTCGAAAGGGATTTAAACTGCTCATGTGGTAGTAACACGAGAATTTATCTGTATGAACCGCATTTTGTTTGGCTCCATTCGTGGGTTGTGTTGTAGATCAAACACGATGGCGCTTGGCTTTGCCGTTGGTTGTTTACGTCAGGAATACACCAAGCTTTCAGGCTTGGTTTGACATGTTGCATAGATTGAGTTTGGGGTCATTCTGCTGTAAACCGTTACTGATAAATTGCTGTAAAGATTGAAACATTTTGCATGCAATCTGAAAATCTTGGCATAACTTGTAATGATCTGCTGGTTCGGGAGAGGTTCCACTCGACTGTTTAATGTAATGGCGTTGATTTTTGAAAATAAAACGCAACAATTTGTCATTCCTCTCTCTGCCAAACAATCACTATTTGGTCAAAAAGCAGCTTTTTAAATCTGGCTACAGTCCACACCTGATATCAATCTTGCATTTCAAAATAAAGCTGTTTGTAGTGAGCAAAAACACTGCAGGTAATTTGGTTGATGAATACTTCTTAGTGCAGTGGAAAATCACAATCTATGGTAACAAGATGCCTGTCAGATTAATGACTATCTGGATTTTCTTTTCATCCTTTCATATACACATAGTCTGAATTTTAATTACTATATTTCATCACACCAAAAAAACATCAAACACATGTCTTCCCTCTTTCTAACACCTTGACAAAATCTTGTCTGCACCTTTTTTTCCTCCCTATCCTTCTCCTTCCCTCATTAACCTACGGTATTTTTTTGATATGATGTCATTGACTTTGATTCAACGCTGCAAACCCAAAAAAAAGGACTTGCAAAAGAAGCCCATGGGCTACATAAAAAACAAAATGGAAACATGAAATGTAAGACATGGCAGGCCTGAACCAAGACACTGTATTTTTGGACCATTAAAGAGTATTTACACAAACTGCAGTTGAATTAGAAAATTGAAAAATTGTAAGTGATGGATGCCTGGGGGGGTGAAAATAGAAAGATAGTTATTTTCTTGTGAGCTGGTCAGCGAGACATCAAAAGCAGCAATGAAAAGTAATAAAAGAGTTGTGATACGGTAAGTGAAATACAATTAAGATGCTGGGTTGTTATTACCTTAAAATTGATAATGGCACATCATAATCATGTTACATACTGTTAACTCTTACTGCATATATATTTACAATAGCTTTATCAAACCAAGTAAACACCTGAGCCTACAGTACATAATTGAAATATCCTGTCAGTAAATCATGACGAAAGGAAAGAAATTAGCTTTAGGTGATGCAAACTGATGCACCCTCACATATCAGTGTTGGGCAATATCTCCATTCAACCCTTAAATGGTATTTGTATCCTGGGTAATAGCTATGTGTAACATGGGTATAATATTCTGTAATATTGGTGAAATATGGATGTAAGGGTTTAATATCGGTGTTAGATAGGTATCTAGGCATTAATATTGTTCTCATAACAGCAAAATATGGCTGTAATAAAACTATAATATAGGTTTTGATAATATAAACAATGTGATCATGAAATCATGAAATGTGTCATTTTAGCCTATTGATCAATTATAATTTGGTAAATTCCCAATATTTATATATGCTTGCCCATTTAAAGGTTAAATGATTATTAATAGTGTACAACATCATGCTTTTTCAAGTTGTGAAATCAGGCAAATGTATGCCATTGTGTTAAGATCAAGCATTGGCTCACAAAGCTGATATTAATTTTAATATTCAGAGCAAACACCAGGAAAAGACATTTTAATTGTCTCTAAGAAGAAGGGACATGATGCTTACTGCTGATAAATGATGCTGTTAGGTGCACTTAAAGAAAATTCATTATTTCTTCATACAGTTTTTTCCCTAGAATTGTATTTGATTGCCTGTCAATGTATTTAGCTGATATATTTTTATTGTTTGGAATAGGTGCACTGCAGTTAAGCTCAGCAATTTTATCCCACATTTTCTTTGTACTCATTTTCATCATTTCTATATTTGTTTGTATTTAATCAGATGTGGAAAAAAACTACAATTTATCTGCAATATATATATATAGGTCCTTTGCTCTCTAAATCTACTATTGAAAAACCCAATGTCGGTCGACCCCTAACACAAATATCTGGCTCCCTCACTAACTAATGAGACCGTATGCCAAAATGCTGGAGATGCTTTGAGAGACATTCCAGCAACAACCTCTGGTTAATGAAGGTAACATTAGCAGGTCTTCTCCCCTGTAATAACAAGGTCAGTCCTGAGGGCTTCACCCTCATACTGGCCTCATTCCAACTACTCTTTTCGTCACCACTGAATGCTAATTAGTATTTGAAGTAGAGTACTGGGTTGGCTTTAGATGTGTTCTGATCAAGGCTGCCAGAATACATTTTGATAACAGAATTTCAAAGTCATGTCATAAAATAAAAACAGTTGAATGTGTAAAAAAAATCTTAATTCATTAGTCTGACGGCCAATTGAACTGGACGCAACAGTAGCTTCTGGAATATCGACTCAATAAGCCGAGTCACCGGGAGCATATCGATTCTATTGATTATTATCCGCCTGGCTGGAGAGGAGACGACTCACACAGAAGTAACCTTGAGGAGGTTACACTATTGCTATGACCTTTAAAGCTGCCCTTTCAAAATATTAACTCTCCCAATTACTCTGAAACCCCGATTCCATGAGGACCATTATAGCATTTCAATCATCAATAGTAAGAGTGAAAACGTTGTAGGGCCACAAATGTAGTTCCAGTGGCACAGTTTGAGCAAGAAAAAAACACAAACCAAGCATTCTTATATCAGAGGTGAAACCATAGACCTAAGGTGTGAAATATCTTCACAATTACGTCGTAAAACAATAAAGGGGAGATTTATTTGAAGAAGTAAAGATCCTCAGCGCACAGCCATAGCTGTACAATGACCTCAGAACAGGAAAGTAATGCTGAAAGAGTACAATCCTGGAGAAAACCGCAAACCAAAGGGAATTTCTGAGCTTATAAAAGCTAGACTGTATCTGTACCGTTTAGGACAGTTTAGTGTGAATCTATGAGGAGCATCTCTAGATCTCAAACATATTTTGACACTAGTATCAAGAACATAACCCAGTCTAAATAACTGACACTTAAATGACATGGTATTTCTTTAGTAAAAATACAATGTGTGGTCGAGTGGGCAGTAACCATGAACCTTATTTATTTATTATTATGTATTGTTTATTATTTTATTTCGCTCAGCTTTATGCATTCTTCAATTAAAGGTGTTTTTGTGCTTTATTTTTGTTCACGCTAATGCTTGAACTAAGGATTATGTTCATTATCAAATAATGGGCAGATTATTATTTTAGATATGTCAAAAGAAATTACGAAAAATGTCCATGTCAGTTTCGCACTGTCGATTGTGGTGTATTCAAATGTCTTGTATTGTCCATCAAACATTCCAAGAAATACACTTTAATAGCATTTGAAACAGAAATCTCCATATTTGAGAGGCTGAAAACAGCATTTTCTGCCATTGTTGCATCAAAACATTAGAATGATAATTGGATTATCAAAATAGTCAATCATTTGTTTGAGTAATTGGCGTGCATTGTGAAGTTGCTCCTAAGTAAGTCTTTACTGTGCTTTGTCAATAAAAACAACTAAAATAGATGAAGAAATCAAACATGCTGTGATTCTATTTTTAAAGATAAGGTTAAAGGAAGTAGTATAGTTGTGGGAGTATCCTTCAGGCAAGGAACATGCTACCTTTTGTGGGGCAGGCAGACTGTTATCGATCCTCCTGGAAATTACGAGTTGTGTGTGTATAGTATATGTCTGTGAGGAGGTGTGATGACCTGTGAACTCCGGGCCCGCGGGCGCTTGTTAACGTTCTCAGTAGCTTCACTTCCCCAGGGTTGGCAACACCGCTCGGCCTCACAGCACCACAGGAAACCAGTGAGCAAACAAGGAAAGCAATCATGAAACGCAGCTTTCAGCACACACTCCGAAAACACGCATTTCAAAATCGAGCCTGCGCTAACACCATTATGTATGCATGTATGCACATTCAGTCAGAAGCAAACAATTGCGGGAACGTCTGCAGGGGTTTGAGAGACTACAGGGATACAGTCTCGGTTTCTTTGTCAGATAAGTTCCTGGGGACCTAGGTTCACACATTTTTATGGGTATCGTGACCTCAAAAACACCTGTACCAAACAACCTTCCTTTGGCATAAAC
Source organism: Eleginops maclovinus (assembly GCF_036324505.1). Lineage (NCBI taxonomy): Eukaryota > Metazoa > Chordata > Actinopteri > Perciformes > Eleginopidae > Eleginops > Eleginops maclovinus. The sequence goes on along the minus strand of NC_086359.1, from coordinate 17,684,146 downwards.
TCATCTTTACTGAGTCTGTGGATGCTCTGGATAATAATGAACACATAATTTAATGCTTAAAGGTGTTTGTCCAACTAAACCCTTTCAAAATCTAAATACAAAAATGACTTACAAAGTCTATAGATACACCTAAAACGAATTTTGAAGGATGGGTGAGAAAAATACAAATTGCTCGAAAGCCTTTAAGCCATTCAAAGCTGAAGAAAGCACTGTGTGCTGCAGAGTTCCTGCCAGCTATGAAGAACAAAAAAAGCACATACTAAATTAGCAAGAAACCAGTGCACCTCTCTTGAAACACAGAGTACAGATTTTCACTCATGCAGTTATTGAGCCAGACCATGAGTCTTTTGCATTTTCCAACAAAAGTAACATTAAAGAGGATGCTTTTTAAACCCAAATGGTCTCCAGTGAAGCGTATTAGTTGCATTACCTCTAAGGAAGAAAATAACCAATTTGACAATTCCATCCGACAAACAAAGGAATTCTCGCCATCGCGAAAACATGTCCCATCAGCCCTATCATCCATGGCGAAAGGAGTCCTCATTATCCTCACTGTCACCACCACAAAGACTGCAGGGAGTCTTGTTAGCTTAGAGGACTACACAGCGGGCCAGCTTCCTCACAATCAAGCCATCATTACTTGAAGTCCGGCGTTCTGTATCCAGTATTTTGGTCAAAACGGGCAACGTCTTGCAGCCGCGAGTGTCAATCGCCAAACAGCATGAGTAGGTACACGTGAACTCTGACCTTTGTGCAACTAACTCCAGCAGGCCAGCCAGATGTCTCAATCACACTGTTCCCAATGGAGCTGCTGCACACGCCACTGATGGAATTAGGCTGTGTTCTGCTGGTCTCTGAGCCCCTCTTGTACTTCCTCTTCCAATGATAACACATGGACGAGGGGGTCTATAAAGATAAAATAAGCCTCAAAGGGCCTCGGTCACTTATTGCTAAAGTAATTAGCCTAGTTATTAGCTTAGCTACAGTAGTTTGGTTATTATGAAGATATTAATCCCATCAGCCCTGGCAGAACTTGGAGCATTAACAAAGCATTTAAAATCCAGTTTGGAAGCACAACCAGCATTACAAAGAACAACAGGATGATAAGCCTGTTGTTCATTTATTTTCCCATGGTTCCTTTAGAGACGGTGTTTACAGACCATCAAACAAAGCAGGTGGAATGGCGAGGCTGATCACTCTGGGGATGCATAATTTCAATGCGCAGGATGAAAGGGACAAAGCCATCTCGACACGAGCATGTGCTTTTAATGGCCGTCATTTAGATTATTATGTATCATCCAATTACCGTCTGCAGATTTATTATGCAGAGAATAAAGTCCCAGCGAAGGGGAGTTCCAGGTCTCCCTCAGTTCGGAGGGCTATGAAGTCACTTAACAGCACGGTTTTTACAGAAGCTATACAAGGGGATGACTTTGTGTACATTCAACAAAATTAGGGTAGAAAAAACATGTAATCATTCTGATTGCAATTTGTTAGGCAAGGAGTTTTTTCAAGGGCAGGCATGTAAACCTGGCAGATATCCTGGATATAATGTAAGAAATCCCTGTAAGCTAGAGTGGGATGTGGTAAACACTGTCATGGATTCAGCTCTTGCATTGAATGGGTCTTATCTGGGATTGGGGAAAGTGGTTGTTTCATGTCAGGTGTACATTCTGTCAAAGGATTAAACAACCCTCCTGATTTGTATAGAATAGCACAAATCCACTTCAGAACTTTGGAAATGCTCAGGATTGCACGTTTACTATATTTGTAAGTTGGGAAATTTAGAGAGAAAACAAACTGGAAAATTGGTGTCATATACATTTTCATGCTCTTGATGTGGATTTGCAAACCTTAGTGCATTTCCTTCTTTTTGAGTCACCACTGCGGAAATGAAAGAAAACCGTTGCTAAAAGGCTGTATCCACATGTTGACACTGTGAAGCTTCTGGTCACAAAAAGGAATTTGGTGTTTCATCTTTAGTTTTGGAAAATGTTACGAAAACACTCATAATATGTTAATTTCAAAGAATGTGTCACACCCAATAAGGGTTAACCCACATTTGAGCATAAACCATGGAAAAAACTGCCTGTACACTGTCAAAGAAAGAAAGTCCAGTGCCAAATAAAGCCATCACTCACAGACAGACACTTATGAAAGCTCTAGTGCTGAAAATATATTGTTCTTCTTTTGGTCCGTGACCACTGCTAATGTTACTGACAGCTGTCTTTGTGTTACAGAGTGAACAAGACTGGCGCCAGTGGGGAATTTGAGGGACTCTTTGAATTTCTAAAAACATTTATGATTCAGTATTTTCCTTTGCCCGTGGTTCTAACAAGAGATGCATTTGCCTTTTTCAGATTATTGGTGAAACTTGTCACATAAATTACTACTTTACCACTAAATAGCTTCAAATATGTTAAGAAAGAAAGGTGTTTTATGTTTAGTTATGCTATTGTCCCTTGTGTTTAACTTAAAATGTGTTTTGTGGGCTGTGTTTACCCACAGCAGGTGTAGGGTTAAAATAATATCTAGTGTAATAATATCTATTATCTTGCCTCAGGCTACCTACTATTACTATATAATTACCTAAAAACTATATTAGGGCTGTTCTCTACAAATGAAGTTTTAAGTGACCATGACTACAAGGATTTTGTCTACTAATCGATTGGTTGATTTAATCAATTTCCCTCCAAAAATCCAGCAAAAGCTCACATTATAATTTAACAGAGTCGTGTGTACTATGTTATTTGGAAATATATGACTTATCAACTAGAGTAATCTTAGTCAACTATGATCGAAACAACTAATTACTTTAATTCTTGACTGGTAGGTGGCAGCCTTGAGCTAAATGATGCATTATATTAGTGTATGGAGGTGGAGATGCTGCCTGAGCCAATAAAATCTAGATGAACCTGAGTACCCTGTCAGCACTCAAACAATAACTTTTCTTTGCTGATGTGCACCAAACCTCCACCTGCAGTATCAGTGTTATATCAATGTTATGCTTCAGTTCATTTTCCCAGAGTGAACCTTGACCCTCCAACAGAAACACAGCACCAGCATATAATAGATAATCCAAAGGTTGTTTTTGTCTGTCTCAAGTGTTGGTAAGCAATTACAAGAGAACATGTATGGATTCATTGGTCATTTGTGGACCACTTTATGGTTGGCTGACTATATTAATAATCAATGTAGTGCTTTAATTCACTTTTTAAGAAAAAACTGAAAAAAACTCAACCTTACCCTAACCCTCCATCACAGCATCTTAACCTTGAATATTGTTCTTTGTTACTCATCTTTGACAGTAAACTAAATATGTTTTAGTTGTGGACAAAAAAAACAAAACATCTGAGGACGTCATTGTGGGTTTTGGAAAACTGATCAACATGTGACACTATTTCTATACGAATAGATAATTGTATCAAGAAATTAGACAATGATAATAATGGTAATAGATGTAGCCAGGTTGTAGCATATAGTGTAGGCAAAAATTAAGGGAAAAAAAGAATGCTTGAATACCAAAAGAGCAAGTTAATTTTGTTTCTTTCAACAATAAAAAATATAAGCTCCTTCAGAATTATCTATAGTGATTGTAGCTACCACGCATACAGTCATTGTCACAGCATGGAGCACTTTGTTTCCATTAAAAGTAACACATCCTCACTGCTCAGACTGGTGCAAAGGCTCTATCCAAGTGTTCCTCATGCAACTCATGTAATGTATGAACCCATTGACTGAGGATGATAACCAACAATGTCCTATTCCCTGCATGCATTTGATCATGCCGTTGACGGTATAAAACATGCCTTGACATAAACCGACTCTATCACTCTTTTCTTGCTCTTTGAACCATCATTGTGGCGATTCATGTCCACCGGTGTGATAAGGGCTGCTTGTAAAGGCGGTGTTGCTTTACTGCAGCAGGACATGTGGATAAATGGGTCACTTTCAAAAAGAACGCAGCATGGGTCAAGGGCCACGTACTGCTGAGGAAAAGGTGACAGAAATACACTCAGGGGGGCTTGATGGATCAAATTTAACACATTCATCACCCTTATTCCATCACATCTAAAGCTTGTTTTAAACTTCCCTAAACAAACATAAGGAAATATGTCTAAGGAGTAAATAACCCATACCTGAACAAATGTGTAGAAATGCCAATAGACAGTAAATCCCCGTCAGACACGCAGGCATCATTCAATAGCAGCTGGTGTAAATCCCGTTAGAATGCGCGTTGTTGTCTATTTCATCAAAATCCCAACTTCCACGGGTGATGGGGATCCGGGTGGAGGAATAGTTCCTGAACTCCGCAATACACAGATAATACTCTTACTCCTCGGAGAGTGAATCTATATTCGAATCAAAGTTCGGAGGCATCGTTACTCGAGAAGTAATCCACACAACGCCACTTGGATTTTCTCCCACTTCCAAATGCTGAGAATTCATTTGTGATCGTTTACTTTCACTTTAGGAGAAGAAGAGTTCCGCGGCTGAATGGAGAGAGAAAGAATCCAAAAGAGAAACGCGTCCTCCAGTTGCAGTCACTTTGCTGGTTTGAACGCGTAGTTTTACCCCCTGGTTTATGGGACTGCCGCTGGTTGGATGAGGCGCCGTGCGTCTCCGCGCACAGAGCTGGTTTGCCTTTTTTCTAACCAGACAGAGGCTGTTCACTGTTGTGCAGAGATTCCTGCGAGTCAGGCTCCGTTTAACCGCATAAGGACACATTCACAACACGAGGCTCCACTAGACCAAGCTTTTCCTTTATGAAAAAAGGATCCAGGCTGCCTCATACAAGTTAAAAACATATAATAAAAGTGCTGCAAACTACGGGACGTAAAGTTTTAATGTTCGCGTAATTCAATCTTGTTCAATCTTAAATTAATCAAACTTGCTGCACCAATCCAACGCCTTGTTTTAAGTGTCTATCATAATCCAATATCCGCGTATTCAAGGCAGAATTACCAAATCAGGAAAGTATTGAATATTTAAAAGTGTGTTGAAAGTGAATACAATTTAACCTTGATGAATGATTTATTGTATCCTTCTATCAAGGCACAGGAACGTGCACTTTCACTGTGTCCTTATTAAACCCCTAAGGAAGCAGCTCAGTGGGAAACAGTGTATTTATAATGACCCTGTTCCTCCATCGGCATTGTTGCCTCTTCTTTCCATGACATAAGAATCGATGATGTTTTCACCTTCTGACCTCTCAATACACCACTGGGAAATTAAATGATATTCTAAGTGCATTAGAAATGGGATGCCTAATGTTAAGTGCAGATATCAAACATGGTGGGGTATTAATCTCATAGCCTGAGTTAAATTCTTCTTAAATACAAATATATGTTGATTAGTTAATAGTTACAGTGTATCGCTGACCTGGTGAGGCTCAAATATGTCTTCTTGTTGTCTTTCCAGGTTAGCACTCCCTCTGCTGGCTGCTTGGCTGAAGCACAGTCTAGGGTGTTTTTCTTTTTTAAATAATGATATTCCATGTAAAAATATTACTCCCATTCCAAGATGAAGAATTAAAAAATAAATATACTTTAGAAGTGATTTACTCTAGTACAAGAAGGAAAACTACAATGAAAAAATACAAAACGTACTTTAAAGTGCAAAAGTACTAACTTTAAATTATACTTAAATACTAGTCATGTTACAAAATAGCAGCTCATTATATTATTATACAAACTATTGGTGGATTAATGGTTTCATCACTTCAATGTTGCAACCGGGTAACAAGGCAGTAGTTTATTTACAATTTTTAAAAGGACATGTTATGCTCATTTTAAGGTTAATATTTGTATTTTGTGCCTCTACTGTGACATGTTTCCATGCTTTAATGAACAAAAAGCTCTTTATTTTTCTCATACTGCCTGTGCTGCAGCACCTCTTTTCACCCTCTGTCTGAAACCAGCCTTTGCAGACCCTTTAGGTGCACTATACAACACCTATATAACACGCTACAGGAAATTAAAAAAAGGGATCCTTTAACTATGTAAAAAGCTATACCAAAGTACATTATTATAGAGCCTTAGAAGGTAATGGTAATCGTAAAGTAAAGTACAAGTACCTCAAATTGTAGTTTAGTACAGTAAATGATCAAATATTTAGTTGCTGACCACTACTCCTCCACACTGAGATCTATAGAGCAGGCCGGGTGCATGAAACTACAAAAATACACCAAGTTAAGTATGTAGATACATAGTTTCTGCAATTTTCCTTTACAAAAATAAGAAACTGAATAAAAGAGAGGATAACTAAGTATTTAGATAAATATAAATCTGTCAACATACTGCAGAAAGAGCAGTGATGCTTCTGGTCTTTTAAGTCATATTTAGGTGGGACAAAGTCAACTTACTCGACCCTCCCTGGCCTCCTGCCTCAAATCCTTTAATTCCAAATTGTAGACGGCTGGCGGCTCTGCTGATGGAGCTTGCACTTGAAGGCTGAGCTGGTAAACAACCAGTGTACTATGGGAAATTACATTCTCATCATGAACACTTCTGCCTTTATAAAACATTTGCCTTATTTTCATTCAAAAACTAGAATTATCCTTTCTTTGCATCCTTCATTGTGGGAACACAATTACAATACAGTTGTCCTATATGTCTTGTAGTTATCCATATTATTTGTTTTTTACTGCTTGTTGCACAGACAATTCACAGGGGTCTGTGTTCAGATTTTTGTATTTCCTATAGGTAAACATCCCCACTATATGGCAGCTCTGTGGGGGAGACTGAATGAATGCCATAGTACAATACAGAGTACTATATGGTCCTAGCCATGTAATGAGCGTATACTTATTTAAAGAGGCCCTGTATTATAATATTGAGATATTCTGAAACACAAATGGGTTGTTTTTAATACAAAACTAGTGCTTACTTGCACTTACTTTCTCAAAAATGTGGAAATATTTGTGTAAATAAAAATATTTGCGGCTGTGTTTTTTTACCTCAAAATTACATTACAATTCATTTTAATATGATGAACAACCTGGATTACAAAACCCAACTGTTGTCAGTCCTATTGTGCTTAATTCATGTACACGCAAGCTAGTCAATGAATAGCTGGAAATGTTGATTTTTCTCCCCCAAAATTGCAATCGAAACTGCCAAGTTCCTTTTTGCATTTAAGTTGTTAGTTAATTTGTATTAAATTCATACAGGAGGATACGACAATTGGCTTTACCATGTGGATATTCCCCATGGACAATATGATTTATAACTAACTAAAACACATGCTAAACTGCAATATAATTCATATGTTTATGGAGATATGAAATGACCTATATCAGGATAAACAATGTTGTTCATTTGTCAAAGGTCTATATCAGTCTATAGTATAACATTGATAGGGATAGACTGTCATATTAGGGGTAAAGCACCAATAACCGGATAAAGGTTCAGCAATGTGGCCCCTGCTTTGTTCACATGTGGCCTCAACATAACAACAGGTGCGGTGCACACGGCTAAATGCAGCATTTGTGAGTTCTATCGTGCATGTCCCCATTGGTCACAATCCAAAGCATCTCCAACATTAGTATTTCCAGGAACAGATGGTGCAAAACAGACACAAAGACATGCACGTCTTCATGGCAACACAGCGCATAAAATGGCAAGGACGGTAGGCAGACAGTGCCAAGTGTACTGAGACCTATTTTTATTTATTCATTTCACTCCAACGTAGCTCTCCACTTGCCAGGGGGGGAATATCTCCAACAAGCACAAAGCCAGATCCAAAAAAATAAAAGATTTGTGAAGGAATCAAATCATTTGGAACTTCCACAGACCAACAAACCTGGTCTAAGGTAGTCCTTTTTTTATTTTTATTGTTGTTGACTGTTTATGTCCATTCAAAATACACATCTGAGTGTCTATACCCCACAATTATTTTAATGACAGGAGCTTTGTCGATGTACACTGAAAAAACTGAATTGTGACTTTAATTAAATGTAATATGGCAACGGATTTCACAGTACTATTAGGTTCAACTTAATATTATTGCTTTCAACTAAGCTAATATAGTTATGTGAAATGTGTTGACATAGTAAATTTAATTAGAGTCAACATTTCAGTTTTTTCAGTGTACTGATATTTGTGCTGCGACTTTAGCTACATTTTCTCCCTGTTCTAGCTGTTTTTCTCCCCATTCGCCAATTTATTTCCTATTATTTGTGACAGTTCTTTGGCTCTTTCATTTCCCTTCACTGGTTTATTCCTTTGCATATTTGTCAGCTCATGTCATTGCACATCACTACAGCTGTTAAGGATCCCGCAAAGTGTTGAAGCAAAACAAGAGACTGATGTAACAGCTACGCTTTTTCCCATCTCCAAAATTGGCAGCTACCGAGATGGTCTTATCAGTCATTAAGACGTGGACATCCTTTCAACTTCTCGCAATCTCACTGTCATCTTTTTTCCATCCCGCTGGGCAACGAAGATTTGAGGTATGAAAAAAAAAAAAGAAATAGGCTTCTTATCTTGAAACGGATGGATAAAGAATCCTTCTCTTGCCCATTAGCTCCACATCAAATGGGAGCACCAATTTAGATTCCTCAAAAGAAGAAAAAACATGTTGGTGCTACAGATAAAAGGCGAAAAAAGCATCGTTAGTTTTCTTCTTTTTGTAAACTTCAGAAAGACTGTCTTATTTTGTAATCTTCTAAAAAACATGGAGGCTGCAGTCAGGGAGAGAGCTCCTAAACGTTTCGCTTTGTTCTATCTCAGTGAAGTCGGAGCCCTCACCATAAAAATGTCAAAGCAAAGGGAAGAAGGGATTGAACCGCGCTGGCTTTTGGACACAGCACTTGAGGTTTGCAGCTGCTGAACTGGCATTAAGTGGTATTAGAGTCTTTGTCAGCAAAAGGAAGCAAAGTCCTCTTCCTGGGAATTGGGGTTCATGTATCTTTCAAAGGACAAACACAGAATCAGCACAAACTGGAGCACCACTTTACTGATGGCTGGCCTTGTTGAGGATTATTTTGGATATTTATTTTACAATTGTTCACAAGATAGGACCAGAAAAAAGCAGACAGCTTAGAAGTAGTACAAACATAATTTGATAAAACTGATTATTTTGATTGAAGACAACATTAGGAAAGAAAGGAAAAAAACCTGAACAAAATGTACACTGCTGGATTAACACAAGTAGACGTGACAAGATTCTGACGAATGATTTATTGTGTTGCATAGAGATATGTATTCAGATATACTCCATTCATACGTATTTGTGTATTTAGCATAGTCAACATGTACTGTAGTTAGCATTATGATTTTTCCGTTGTATGTTGGAATATTAAGATCTGTGGCAATCACACGTTTGTGATACTTAAATATTTGGTGCAGCAGGATAATCTGGACATATTAACATCACTTTTATTTATTTTGAATCATAAATGCAACCGCCAGAAATAGATAGCTAATCTACCAGGGTCACATGACTTGGCATCACCACCACTTAACTAAAGGCGGCTAATGTTCTTGGTGATGACGTTAAGCAGTCTCACTTGATTTAGATTTTTGTTATTTTTATGACACATATTTGTCGGACATTCACAAGTGGGATATTGACTGACGTGTTCTATGTTTACAGACATCTAACCAAGTACAAGTTGACTTTGAGATTCAAAGTGGTAAAATGCTTACTTGTTTCCGGGTTTTAGGACTCATTCGTGCACCACTCTATTGCACAGTTTTTGCGTACCTTTGTATCCCAGGCTGTTGTCTAGTTCAGAGGCTGCCTCAGATTCAGGTGTTTGGGTGATGACCTCACGCTTCCCTTTGTGCTTTTCTGTATCTGTTTGCATGGGGACGATAAAACAGTAAAGATCAAATGTACATCCCTCTTTAACTAATCCATATGCCATACTGTGGTATTTGTTCCTAAGTGGCCTAGTTTTAACCTTGAACAGGAAATTCAATTCCCAGTTTTTTTTCAGTTATTTATATATTTATTTTTAGCTAATGTGTTTGGAGGGTGGGGAAAAACATTATTCAAACGAGAGAAAAGAAGACAATGCAAGAAGGCTTTTATTATTATTTTATTGAAATAATATTAGATGTTGCTTAAGGCAGTATCCACAACAAGATAACTCAAGGTAACTCAGTAGAATACATTCCATGCAATGTACATTTCCCCTTTGTGGGACTAACAAAGGTATTCAGACTCTGATTGTTCTCCAGTGTAGGACTATCGTTTATGTCAACAAAGCAGTTTTATTAACTTTTGCATGTTGTTAAAATGTAATTGATTCAGACTCACCAAGTTGAAATTAATTTGTAGTTGTTTTGCAAGACATGAAGTTAAAGAGATATTTCCCTGGACACCTGCTACAAATGTCTTAGTGGCAGGAATAATATGAGCACTTATTTGTAGAGAGCAGAAACTAAATCAATAAACCAATAAACAGTTTGCACAACTTGCAGTCCTAAAATTGTACTATCATTGATGAACACAATCTAAAAGATGTGAATTATAAATTACATTCATAGTTTAATATGCTTACATGTACTAACCATAAAGCTCCTGTAGATTTATCGATGTTTTATACACTGGCTAGGTGCATGCCTCTGAGTCATAGTCACTTAAAAGATGTACCACTAGAGGGAGCCATCCGCATTTGGTTAAAGCTAATAGGCAGCAACAAAGGTGTTGTATTATTGTGAACTTGAAGAGGAGGCTTTAAAAATGTGTTGAAATGAAAAGCTATAGGACTATTTACATCATAACTGTTATCATAACCGACATGGCTGGTGGAAGCCCTACAAGAGAAGTACTTTAACAAAGCTTTGACGGTATGGGAGTTAGTTATTTCCCCTAAAACCAAACTGTATGTTTAATATAATGTATAATAATCCTCTGAAACCCATGGAAATTAAAGACTTTCACTACTTCACTTCTTTGTCTGTTATCATCAGATACATACATCTAACTTTAAGTTATATTGTATCGCTATATTGATGATTGATGAAACAGTGCAGTGAACTAAAGGCACAAGTATGTTGGGTTAACCCATGTTTTATTTCACACAAACGAATAAATGCATATCCTGAGATCTCTCAGCCACAAGAGGACAGTATAACTTCTCAGCCACAAGAGGACAGTATAACTGCAGCAAAGAGGGCCTGAAATGATACTGATAGGTTAGTATTGATTGCATTTTTTTTCTTTTTTCATTCCTCTGTTATAAATAAAATCCCAAAGCTGACATATGAATGGGACCTTGCATAATAAGTCTATGGTCTGTTATACTACCTGTAAGGGAGAGGGTACTCTGTTTGAAAAATATATTTTCCACTTAAATGGAAAAGCTGTTTATACAAACTGTCTTAAAGTTATTCCATTTATTGTAAGAGGACAGCAAACAAAGCTTTTTGAATAAATGCATCATTTAGTATGTTTTCACCACAGGGGCTCAAAGTCATATACAAATGTTTTCATCTCATAAGAACAATAAATCCAATACAAAAAAAGACAGAAATAATAAGTACTAATGACGTTACAGAGATTCTTACCTGATGTAATGTCCATGGCGAGGCCCTGCAGAAGCTGGGTGACAGAGACCAGGATGATGAGAAGGATTGTGACGGGTGGTTGTACAGCCAGCATGGTCCCCTATGGCCCCGGCCAGCCTTAATAAATCTGAAACCGAGAGACAGGTAAAACTATGATTTAAATACATAATTGCGTGATGAATAAACATAAATGTGAGCTGAACTTGAGACATGCTTGAGGGATAAAGCTGTCCGATGCTTGATGCTTAAATGCACACAATATAATACTTCCAAAGCATTCTCTGTAGATGTCTCCTCATCCAAAATATACTCAAATGGAAAGTAAATCCAGTAAAGACACTAAACTAAGCAGTTAAATGTTAAAAATATGTGTTTATCTGACACTGGCAGAAAAAGTTGTTCAGTATCTGATCCGAGTTGCCACTTATGTTAGCTTATTTCACTGATAATAGGGCCCTATTATGCTTTTTAGGGATTTTACATGTCATGTAGTGTGTTATACTGTAGGTTTATCTGCATGTTTATGGTCTGCAAAGGCTAAAATCCCAAATGTTAGAAGGAGTTTCTCTCCCTCACCAATGTTGTCCAATCCCAACAAAGCCGGCCAGCTACCAAATCAGAGCAGACTGGGCTCTGGTTTCAGACAGAGGGGGGAAAAGAGGTGCTGCAGCACAGGCAGTATGAGATAAATAAAAACCTTCTTGAACATCAAAGCATGTCAACATGTCACAGTAGAAGTGCAAATCCTGAAAATGAGCATAATATGTCCTCTTTAAGCTCTAACCTTTCTGAAGTTTTTATCAAAAGCAAAAATGATCTGCAGAGGGATCCTCCTGTCAAAATCTGTAACGTTTCTCCAACACTATTTGGCTACCGCTACATTTTTGCTTATTTCTCTGAGTTTGGATAAGAAAAAAATGTTGTCCGCTAGAATATATAGTTTGATATAGTTTGTCAGAAAATGTGGCTTTGAATTAAAAGTAAACGTATGACAGCTTTTGGCAGACAACGCAAATGGGATGCATAGTTATTACAGGCAACTGAATGAAACGTACCATTGGCTTATAGAATAACAGATTGTCTAGGTTTAAAAAACATTTAGGAACATATAAGTATAAGTACCCCAGAGTGCAAGAAAATATATAAAATAGGCCTAGCTGTTTTTAGATATATATAATAATGTGCCTACAGTACATCTTTGTGTCATTCTACAGTGAGAATTGCAACATGGAAAGCTAATAACAGTATACTTTAATAATAATAGCATTAGCCTAGATAGTCCACATTCATAATACACAATTCCTTTCCTAAAGTGAAATTCCACAAAGTCTAGGTCCACTTTCTACCCTTCTGGCGAGGGCTATGCACAACCCTGTTCCTGTGTGAAATCCCACAATAAAGAAGAGGGGAAGACAGATGGACTTTTCTCTGAAACCCACCCAGCATGCAGCCAAACTCTGACTGTCCGCTTTAGTCTGATCCATCCACGAATAATGAGGGAATGCAGACCACTATGGCATCCTTTTTGCTTTTCCTATCATACTCCAACACACCACTTTGCTTTCACAGAACACCTAAAACATGCTCACTGTGTGCAAAACTGAGTACTCTTTGTGGAAGGGCTCCATAAAAATTGCATGTGCTCATACATAATCCAAGTCAAACACCATAGAAACATTCTCGCGTTTACCTGCTGCATTTACCTCACACACACACACACAAATAAAACACAGCCTTGCTCTCAAGTGGGAATGGTGATGAGACACCGTGACAGCGCCAGGCGCGAGGAATAGGAAGAGGGTTGTACTGATCAGCCATCTGTGGTACAAACAGCTTTGCAACTCATCCTAGTTGTCTGATGGAAGGCCAGATTCCCGGGAAGTCTTGGCACCCCGCAGACACGGACTCCACTTTAATTGTTCGGAGAAATTTACACCAACAGCCAACATTGTAAATATGCCAAAAACTTGGGATGGAGATATTTTGACTTACTTAATAGTGTTGTGAGTTTGTGGAAATTTAAAGCACCTAAGGAATGAAAGTGGGATTGATATGCTTATTGTTTGCTTTTTGTTATCAATCTTTCATGAAATGGTTGAGAAAATAAAATGAAATATTTATTTAAAACAAATGGAATGCCTTTTGATGTCTTCAACGCAACTGATTTTATTTTTACAACCTTGAATTAAAGGCTAAAGCAACTATTTTGATTTAGAAAATATGATTTTTTAAATATGACAATCTACAATGTTATGAAAAAAAGTGAGCCATTGGTTTTAATGATTATTTTTTTCCTTTCATTTTTTTTCAGGTTTATAATGGAGCTGCTATGGTTGGTTGGAAGGTTGTCAACGATTGAAAACAAAGAAAAATTGATAATTCATTGTTGATGTATTTTTTCATAGAAAAATATTGTTTTCAGACTCTGAAATATGAAGATTTCCCTTATATTCTATATATATTTTCACAGTTTAATAATAATGATATTATTCTGGGATGTACACGTTCACTATTTCTGACATTGGATGGACCAATTATTAATCAGGAAAATAAGTGGCAAATGAATTGTTCCTCTTTAGTTGCAGCCCCTTGCTTATAATCATTTGTAGACTCTTGTAAATCAATCCCGGCTTGGCTTATTTGTATGCATGACACAGCATAAAACTTGATTAGTAAAATAACCTCTACTGAGATTTGGCAGTGTTTTGCCAATAAAGAAAAGATGCTGAGCTTTCCAAAAGCGATGAAAGCCAGAAACAATAAAATGACATTGTAATATAATATTCAAAATGAATAACAATCATTTTGAAAGCTGCTGAACATGATGCACCCAAGGATATATCAGTAACCTAATGAGGGAAGATTACATTTTGTAGAGTCCTGAATAGTAAATGTGGGTGGGAATAATAACATTGCATTGTTTAGTTTGATCTAACATGGGGAAAACAAACAGAACAAATGCAGGAAGTGGGTGTAGAAAGGAAAAAAAACATAATAAATCCATGATTTGATTTAGTAGGAGGAAGAAGATATGAGTTAAACAGAAAAAGCATTTAAGTGTATTGTGTAATATGCAGATCACTGCAGTGGAAAAACTTTACTTTCACACCAATACGTGTCCACCAGATGTTATTTTACTAATACTAATACACCCCTGTGTGTATTGTTTTATGTGTTTTACATATTGTGAACTTTAAAACTTGCACTTCTTATTAGTGTATAATTATTTGTATTCTTATTCATTTAAATTAATCTTTTAATAGACGTTGTATTTTAACTTTTTACGTCTACATAAATATATAATTTTTTCAATGTTACTTTAACTTTTTGCCAATACAAATATTTGTATTCTTTTTTATATTTTATTTTTGTATTTATTCTAAAATGGAGCAATTGTCCAGAGGGATAAATAAGTAGCTACTGTTCTTTATAATTCGGATATGAAAAGACTAGAAAAGGGTCGGATCTAGTGCCACAAAAACTAAGCACTAAACCATACTGTTTCATATACAGCAGATGTTGTCTTAATAACTGGACAAACACACTCAAAGTTATCCATATTAAAAAACAATGATAATAAAATATCTGCTCGGAGCTGGAGGGGGATCTGCAGATCAAAGGAGACGGGACTGATGATTTCCCCCTTCCTTCTTCTGTCTGCTGGGGAATAATCACAGCTTACCATCTAACATATTGTCAATAAGACAGATCAGGAGCTCCCCCCCTATACCGCAGCAGACAGATCACATACTGTAGAGAGTGCACTGGAGCGTAAACAGAATCAGCTCTCAGCATCCCCCCTCCACATCTTCCCCCCCTTCTAAATCCAATCCCCTGTACTCAAAGAGGCAGATACAATATGTTGTTCCGCATATTCCTATGTCAAAAGGTGCAGGGGGAGATGTTGAACAGGTTTATTTACTTTGGGCGTAAGGAAAAGCAGATATATACATTTCCCCTCACCTGTAGCATGTGCAGGAATATGCTATGTGATACTGCATTGTTTTTTTAAGTTAAATATAAGGCCAATACATTGCTTTTCACATTGATGTTTAATGAGCAGCACTGTAGTTCAATCCCACCGGGGTGCCGAGTGAAAGCCAGGGGCAAAACCAGGAAGTCTTATTCACTGACTGTTTTTCCCCGCACAGTAAAAGGATTCTAAATCAACACCAGAGAGGGAGGTATGTGGAAGAACAGGGTTTTTTTCATAAAGACATGTGATAAAACCACCTGCATATCTTACCGTCAATCAAGTAAAGTCATACATCACGCACTTTTTGTAAAAGGCTTACTGTCTCCTCTTGTAAGAGTTCTTATCAACACCTGGCAGTTTCGGCTGACATATAGTCTTTTGGGGAAATGGATGGGAAACAGGCTTTCATCACGGCCACTGTAATGCATTATGGGAGCTATCGGAGCAAGACAAAGGATATTAAAAGTATGAGAGGCGATGTCTGGGGCACTGTCGAGGCTCTTAGTAACAAGTCACAGCTGGCTGAGTCGGCATTATGGACGAAGAAAGCTAGCCTGACGAGTAACAGATGATCCTAGGGACTAGCCAAGAGGTACATTGACCTTTGGCCCCAGAGGATAAATGACCCCCATACATCTAGATGTAAGATGGCTAAACATGGCGTTAGCTTCTTTTGCAAATAATGACAAAAAAAATACTGTATGTTTGGGAAAGTATAAACATTTGACAATGAATTGAAAGGGTTATGGTGGGTTCAAACCAAACGTAAAGCCATTTTTTTTCCTCCCGATTGCATACAAAGTTAATGCTAACACGCATTACGCGGAATTTGCATGACTTGCATGGTCCTGCCAGTTGTTTGTTGAATCGTTTGAGATATTCACATGGCGCTGTGTTGCAAAAGCTAGTGAGCAATTGACATTCTCCATAGGACACTGAGATCTTAGCATTTTTTAATGAAATAAAAGTTATTGTAAGTGTCATACTGTAAATAAACATTTGAAATGCTGGTGAGTTCAAGTTACAATGCATGCAAATATATACGTGTAACAAATTATAACTTTGCTGAAGTGTTGATAGCCGATAAGAATACATTATCTTGAGTGTTGATGGAGCAGCATGCTAGCATAGTGCTGGTCGAGCCAAACTCCATTCAGAAAACACGCAATTTAATGGTGATGTCTTGTTGACAGACTTGACCAAGCATGAATTCAGTCTTACCAAATCGGTATCATGATGTAGTTATTTCGGCATCTTTTTCATCAGTTAATGCCAGTGCAAGCGCAATAAAATGTGTTTATGTTGGATTTGAAACGTTGTATTAAACCAGATTAATTCACCCGCACGTTCAGCTCTCTCAAGTAACACAGGATGAATATTTGCTTTGCATTTGGTGTGAACATTATGAGGAAAAAAAATATTGATGACCACCCAAATGACCGCACAGCAAGGTGCCTACTGCAGCAGAACATTGTTTCATCTCTCATTGATAACCACCTCAGGCATCCCCAAAGGCATTTACAGATTAAGGGATTTACCATAAAAGGGAATGACTCCTTTGACTCCACTCGACTTGGCAAGTGATTTTTCAGTCAATCCTCCCATTTACAGTGCAGCGCTGAAGAACGCTGTTGACGGTACATGCCAAATAAACCCTAATCAACCAGATTAAATTATCCTTTTAAATACGAGCTTGGATTTGCTTACGAGTAATTATAGCAATAGTTACTTGTACACAGCCAAAGCTTAATCCATGTGGGGTTTTTCAAAACCACTGAAGGATATCTAGAAGAAAACACATAAATCATGTATTTTTTTAAAACAGAGTACAGAGAGAGAGAGAGAGAGAGAGAGAGAGAGAGAGAGAGAGAGAGAGAGAGATGTATTTTTGCATTTTTATATATATATAAATGTAGAATTTTGTAATTCAGGATTTCATCTTATTTGCTTCCACTACGTACAGAAATCTGATGTAATGTTGAAATAAGTTATAATTTATCTTATCTCTCAACCTTTAATACAAACTACAGTTAACACATGTCTATGATCATTTATGAAATAGACTTCTAGCTAAGACAAAGTAAAAAAAAAGGAAATGAAATGAATTGGAAGGTACACCTGGCAATTGTTGCTTGACTGGAAACATTGACTGGCAATCATCAGAATACAAATAACATTAACTACAAATTAGTCTTGGGCACGAATAACTTTCAGCACCGCAGCACGTGGACAGTATCTGCTTCTGAATGAATCAATAGATTTCCTCTGAAGCCGGCTATGCAGAAAACACTTGCACTCACACACTAAAAATGACTACAGCCTCACTAATATGAATGAGTACAACTTTACAACTCACCCCTTCAGATAATTCCTCCAGAATCATTGTTGCATGTTCTCTGGTGAAGCCAAATCTCTGTGTTTCTGAGGCAACCAAGTACCCAACAATGAGAGCAGAGACAGAAAGAAAAGAGGAGATACAATGCGGACTTGTACAACAAAAAAAATGAGAAAGAAATCAAAAGAAGGAGCCTGTGCCGAAGGAAAAGCCTAAATAATCCATCTGTGATCCAGGAGAAGCTATCAGATGGGGTGCATACAAATCACAGCGCTACCTCTGCAGCAACCAGCAAGTCAAATATCCTCAGGGTCCTAAGGCTGCACTCAGACAATTTACTCTTACAGATTACGCCTCACACACTCAAGGACATAATACAATGTTGGAATAAAATTAGCATTTTGATTTGTATTATTCTAGACTATTAAAAAAGAAGACAATGTTTCTCATTTTTGGATTTTCAGTTCTTTTTTCAGCACAAAAATGAATAAGCGGAAGGCTAATCTTAATACTTTCATTAAGTGTTCTGTTAAATCTAGGAACGTATTTGCATATTTTTAGTGTTTGTCTTAAAAAGAGAACCTTTTTCACAGCATTATTTATTAGAACACTCGCAAATTAGCTTTGATTTGGAGTCCAGTGTGCATAAATGGTGTGTATATTTTGCATATTTTTTCAGATGAAGCATCACAGGTCCAGCTGTACAAATGGGTGGAAAATCATAGTGTGTGTTGTTGTAATGCGAGGACACATCCCTGCATCGAGCTTCACAATCTGCAGAAAAGCATCCCACAGGGCGTATGTCCACCTGCAGCAAAACCCAGCCTGCCTCTGTCTCTCTCACTGAGTGATATTGAAATGGTTTTCGCCCATTTATTTTTGCCACCTGCTTATTTCTATTCAGCTATTCGCCATGGGGGTGCGGGGAACCTTAGCATGCATAGACCACTACGCAAGAAAACACCCAATTCATCACGGAGATAGTAAACAAACACATTCACACACAAGAGTGTTGTCTACCTGACTTGTGTGTGGGATTCTGCCCTTTTCTATACTCTCTAGAGCTGCAACAATTGAAAAAGATTCAACAACTATTTTGACAATCGATAAACATTGAAGTACTTTGGCAAAAAATGCTTTGTCCAGCCTCTGAAAAATGGATATTTAAAGCTTTTTCTTTGTTGTATATCATTGTTTATTTGAGTGACTAAAGAAAGATTTAAAGACTATGATCTGGAAATGTATAGACCTGATTAGTGCTGTAAAATTCATTGAAATGTTATAGAAAATCAAAATACCGACTAGTGCAGTAGAAAATATTCTTAATAAGATATTGTGGTGCTGCATATACAGTAAGTCCCGGTTTAAAAATGGTGTTCTACAGAGTAAAACATAAATAAATATAATTTGGCATCCTTTTAAAAAAAATCAGACCATGATCTTTTTAATATTTTTTTCAGTGATAAAGTGAACGACGTTTAAAAGATTTTGCAAATCATATCACAACGTCATAAAACAAATTGATATTTTTGCCAAATCGTGCAGCCCTAGACCCAATGATAACAAGAATAATTGTTGTGGCGCCAATGGTTTCCTCCTAACACCCCTTTGTGTATTTGTCATGACTAGATCACCTGCGCCCTCATCCAATGAGCAGCTGTTTAAAATAATTGATTTTCTAATTGTATTGTATTGGAAACAATGTCCACAATGACTGATGAATGCATCTTCCTCAGCATAATAATGTTTGTTACAAAAGGAAAATTGATCTGCAACATCGCTCAGCAGCTATTTATTCAATTACACCTACCGTACAGCAGCAGATAGGCTCAGTGGATCGCACAAATCAGGCAAACACAAAGGAGATTTTGGTATAATGTTGTGTTAAAACTCATGTAGGATTAATTCTATTTTATTTGTGTTGTTATGAAAACAAGAAAAGCCTTACAAATGTTTAATTGGGCAACTTAATACAAACATAGGACCTCCACTTATAAATCCATAAAGGTAAACATCTAGTTATTTGGCTTTTATTCTTACCTTTATCCTCTTTGATTCTATTAAAAAAATGTATAGAGTTGGATGCTGAAATAGATGGGCATCAGGGCATGTGACCCAACACAATTTTCTTTTCAACTGCACTCTTATCAAGAGCACTCTTATCCAGATCCTTCATCTAACTCAATGGTCGCGGTTTTGAATTAACCTCAAGTCAATATCACGTTCATCTATCACGCTGACAGGGGCAGACTTGTGACTGTGACATTGGAAAGATAACCATCTCAAGAGGAAACGTGGTCGTCTCTAGTAAGAACCTTGCTTGGATGGTCAGAATGACCAAGTAACTCGCGGTCTGAACCCAAGGTAAGATACACAAAGCATTAAAATGTCTAAAAACAACTCATTGTTTTTTTTGTTGAGTTGTGTGCTTATTAACATTATCTGAAATGTTTCCATCAATCTGCAAACCTAGAAAAATCCATAATTGAATCAAGGTAAATGCCCATTTCATTTAGAATCCCCTTTGTGCATGCATAATTGTTGGGGTTGTGTTGACGTTTGATCTTTTTTAAAGCTTAATTTGTACGCTACACTTGTCAGGTTGAACAGTATATATTTGAATCTGATGAAGGACTCATTAAATATCTTGATCTTAAGGTAACAGAGAAACAAGCTTAGCAAATGTCCAGTGGCAGCCTAAAAGTAAACACTGATTTCTAACTTTAACCTGTTTTATTTATTGGTTTTAATCACCCGGCAGGTGACATGACGAGACCTCTGCGGAAAATTCGACTCGTGGTAAAAACCTCAGGAAGGATAAACAATAAAAGAATGCTAACGGCGAGAAATGGACTGCAATGGTCTTTTGTTATCGGTTTGATTGAGCGACCCCTGGAAAGAAAATTACACATTGTGCATTTAAATGTTTTAAACCCCATTTACCTCCCTTTTCCTTACACCTTTATCAAAAACAGCCACGTTTGACTTTTTTTTCAAAGATTTCACTTATGCTCTTTGTCACCTTCGACATGTTTTGAACCTTGACTTCATTATTGATTTATTTGTTGTTCGTGCAAAAAAAGTCTTTGTTACAGTCATTGCAAAAAATCTTTACATACAATACAACTGTGTGTTCAATTAATGATAGCTGTACATTTAGATCAAACTCTGGACAAAAAAAACAAGTTGTTATTATGTTATTCGGGGACTGTGGTTTCCAATTTCCCATCTAATATATTCATTAAAGCTATTAAATAAAAGGAAAAGCTCATTACTAGAATGGGGAGTTTTCAGAGGAGACATATGGTCGTCACAACAAAAGATAATTGCTATTTTAATTATCCTACAACAACTACAATTGCAAAGTATTTTACATAAGTTAAGTTTGGGTGTTCTCACCAACTCTAACAACATTATCCATGACCTTAAGTCTTGAAAAGCAAGATGAATTAGTTACATTTAGAGAGCACTTCCACATATTACTAACATGAGTGTACAAATAAGAAGAGATGCCAAAACAAACATAAGACAAATCCGGAAACTGATTCAAATGAGACAACGCAGAGAAGCTTAGAATCAACTCGATGCAGAACAAAAATATGCAAGAATGACTCTGAAGACCTAGATATGTTTTAGTATTTTGGTCCTTCTGGCTCCACTTGTCTCAAAGTGAAGTCATTTTTTAAAACCTGTTTTTGGTTAGTTGCAGGCACTAAGGTCTGTGGTTGGCAAAAGTTGAAAAGATTGTCCCGTTTTGTACTACAACATCAAATACGTCATGAAATACCCCACTTGTGAATGTTTGACACTTTTACTTGACTTAAAAGTAGCTACCGCCTTTTTGAGACTAAATACGACTGCTGAATGTCATGACAGCAAACATAAGACCGCCTGAAGTTACGCGACCCTGATGCAGTTAGTTTATAGCATACCTTGGCTATTTACTTCTGCCAACTATATTTTAGCTTCAATAATTTTAGAAGTAGTGTTATTTGTAGACATTATCCTGTTAAGCCAAATGGTTATGTATCATAACGTTTGTTGCCACAGAGTTAATTTCTGCAATATTCCAAATTCCAATGGAAAAATCTATTGGCTTTTTTGTTGAGGGAGCCATTGGGCTGCCAGGTCGGTATACAAAAAACAAAAACATCTGCATCACTGTATTGTAGCCTGCCCTACTGTTCCTATTCTAACAATCAAGCCTCTTCGCACAGTAAAGCATTGAGAAGATGAGCCTTTACTAACCTCTGTCAGAGTGTTGCCAAAGGGCACATCCTGGGATCTGTCAGATAACAAAACAAAGAGATTTGGGTTAAAAACTCTTGATCATGATCCCATTGTATCTATTTGCTCTGCTTCATTATTGGTCTTGGATATAATATCCAAGACCAATAATATATAATATTTATTTATGTGGACGTGGGATGAACCCGGCTGTCACAAAGAGTAATGGACAGCCCTGAAGCCGAATACAAATACAATATTTTTTGGTTGTACCCTCACCATATCATCATTACACTTTGACCATACTGTACGCTGATCAGGAAACAGATGCTTAAATAAAGAGTCCTCTAACTCACACACACACACACACACACACACACACACACACACACACACACACACACACACACACACACACACACACACACACACACACACATACATGCTACACTTATTTTAATCACTGGCACTGGACGTGTATTTTTTTAATTGTAATTTTTGTAACGCCAATTTTTGTCTTCATTATTTTAGTAATTAATAGGAAGTTATTTTTGGCTCTTTACTTTAACAATGTAAGTTTCCCCTTTGTGGGACGAATAAAGGTATTCTGATTCTGATTTAACTGTCATTTGTTCATATCAAAAAATGGTTTCATTACCATACATTTATATGTTAATTTTTGAGTCCCTTTCTCCTCTTTAGTTTGCGCTGACTGACACTTCAGCATTCACACAGTAAGGGAGCCAAACAAAGCTATTTTTGTGGATGGGCCGTTCTACCAGAGCTGCATGGGGAATGCAATCCAGGTGTCATTGCCTCTTGGTAATCTCTCTCGTCTTCAGGAATTCATTTTCTCAGCGGCTTCTCTTGAAAATGACATTCTGACACCATTTACATGGAAATCACTTTGCCTCTTCATTTGTAATAGTGGCCTGTGTGCAGACAGGTTCCTCTCAGAGGGCTAGACTATTAATGGATATAAACAGTAAAGAGAACGAAGGGTGAGAGAAAGAAAGAGGTGTGAAAGAAGAAGGGGAGAAGGAAAGAAAAAAGGCATTAAAAGGGTGGATGCTAAAACATGGAGTTTTGAAGGTTAAAGATAAGGTCAGAGATTTTGGTATTCAGGGAGGAAAAAGAGATGAAGACACTGTTAGAAAGCATAATGTGGGAAACTCCTGTCTCCTCTAAAACGTATCTAGTCTCCCTCTCTCTTATTCCCTACCTTTATCCTACACAAGAGAGTGATGTAAAGATTTTCCATGGAAGAAGAAAAGAAATCCACCATCAAAGCTGAGTAGGTCTTCAGAGCAATGCATATAAATAGGTTTCGTGATTTCCTTTGGTTGCTGTGAGAAGTAGTTTAACACAATGTGTCCTTTTTGGAAAAGAGAACTGATTGCCATACATGATGTTATTGTATAATATACAGGCATTACCTTGATAGCCACAAAGGAACACTTTGAAATCGAGATGGTAGATCTAAAACCTAACCCTAACCCAAAAAAAAAACTAATATTGATGGCTTTGTTCTATTACGGTGCCAATGAGAATGTGAGCCAGCATGCACAAGGATCCTGAAAAAGCAGCTGAACGATTTTCATTATCATTATTGAATCATTTACACCTGTGCTTTTCCTGCTGTGACATGTCAAAAAGTCCTTCCTGAAAAAGGCCGACTCACCGTTTCAACAGACATGTATTGCTAGGCTTCAGTCCATGACTACTTCCTGATTCCATTCACATACATTGCAACCGTACTCAGAGGTGGGAAGTAACTTTGTACTTCTACTCCACTACATTTAAAGGGAAATAAATTATGTAATTTTACTCCACTACATTTATCAAAGGGATTAAGCTGCTTTTAACAAAATGCATCTCTAAAAATTAAACTAGTGGACTAACACTTTAAGTCACAAAAGAGTGAAATCATCTGAATATACACAAAGTAAATCAGACTTTGTTTGTTTAAAGCAGTAAAATGCTACTTGATGCAACAATATTATCTAGAAATGTCACATATTTAAATATGATTATATACACACATAAAGGCAATTTGTACACAAAGATGACTTTTGCTTTTTATACTTTATATACATTTTTGTTCTGATTCTGACTTTTACTAAGAAATACTTTGAATTAAGGACTTTTACTTTTAATTAAGTAACTTCACAATAATGTATTGATACTTTTACTGAGGTAAAGCACCTGAATACTTCTTCTACCACTGACCATACTGTAAGAATGTTCTAAAGGGCTGCAATATGAAATAAGCTTAGACAAATTTAGTATGTTTATTCTGGGTCTGTATAGCCTCAATTTCACCCAGTCTTGAACAAGGTTTTAAAACTAAACATTGGGGTAAAAAGTGAAATACCAATACGTGTTTAAGCAGGTCAGAGCACGTCTGAGGTGCATTGGGAAAGGTTTAATCAAACTGAAAAAGAAAAGTCTTCGATTCAAGTCTTTCAAGTATGTTAACATTAACATTACCCAGATTTCAATATATTCATGCCAACGCTGTGCTCACATAACTTTGCGACCTTGCAATTCATTGTAAGTAACAAGTTGTTACTCATTCGTTACAACGCGTTTAATCTCTATCAAGCATTAGCATTAACGTTGTAGTGGGAGTAAATTAGTTTGAACTAGCTTAATTTACCGTTACGTTTAGGTTAATTTAACGGCCATTTACAAATATTTAAAGATGCATAAAAGCTGTTTTATTGCTTCTAAAAAAGTACCAATAAATTGCTAGACATAGCTGTCAAGACCATTTAATAGAATGTGGTCACAACATGAACATATACATAGGCAATTGTTTGCTTACTTTGTAGTTGTGCAATTCTGCTGGGGTGAGTTGTGTGCACAACTTGCGTCTTTAAGGTCTCCTCATTTGTTTGAGCGTTTATCTTAAAGTTATCTTGAGATAACTGCCCATGCTAATGCGAACTTAAAGCAGCTGATTAATGTATGACACATGGAGGATCATCAAGCGTGTGACTGAAAGGTTAAAGGGGCCACACTTTTTTTTGTGGTCTGTATTGTGATGAAAGTACAATTTCCAATTTCTTCGAGTGCCCGCGAATGCAGCAAAATAGCCGGCGTGCCATACGTACTTACAAAGTTGATAGGTGGGAAACCAGGACGTCATCGCGTACAGCGGGACGTTTCGGAGAAGATAAACAAAAAGGAAGGAAGCCTTCGGCTATACAATCGCGGCAAACTCGGTTTTAAAAGATTGAGCTTGCAGGCTACAATTAGCAACTACATGTGCCCTCGCTTAGATAAATACCAATAGACGTTTACAATCATGGAAGAGGGAATAATATTTCGTATGAGTGCATTCTCGGAGCAAGGGGGGAGGAAATACATGGAGGATGTTGTCGATATTAGAATCGAGTACGAGCCGACTCAGTCGCCGACGCCAGGCGAAGATTACCCTAAATTGCAGGGACAAGGAGGACAGGGAAAGGCAGAGAGTGGAGCTACAAAACAGACTGAAATTGAGACACACGACCAGGACGTTGCTGCGGAGTCCGGCCCGGCTTCTGCAATGTGGGTAGAGAGCGTACCAAATGAGGACAGTGCACCGGTATCAGAGGGAAAAACCTCGGAGCATACTGTCGACACTCGAAAGTCTGTGGCTTTTTTCGCTGTCTTTGATGGCCACGGGGGTCGAGAAGCGGCACATTTCGCCAGAGAAAATCTGTGGGGGATATTGAAAAGGCAGCGAGGCTTTTGGTCGAAGGATCACAGTGAAGTGTGTGCTGCCCTGAAGAAAGGCTTCATCGCCTGTCACCATGCAATGTGGAAAGAGCTACGTAAGCTAACGTTTATTATTTACTCCATATTTACTGCTGCAAATTGCTTATAATTGTTACTGTCATTGTCTCAGCATTACCTAACTGTGTCACAGGGGGCTGCCACCTACTTAGATTATTTTTTCGATGGCCAATTTTGGAGTCTGATCTGCCACTTACAATGTTATCAATAATCTGACCACAACACAGATGTAGAGTTGGCATAGCAACACGTTCTGGTCTACAAAAGAGTCTACACAAAAGCAGGAATTGTATTGTTAAAAATATTCTTGATTGACAACGATAAAAACACAAACATCACAAATGAAGGTCAGATCACACTATGAAGTCAAAAGAAAATGACATTGTGTAGATGACAAATGAATACTGACTGTCAGAGTTAGTTGGAACACTGTACAGTAGTTAAGTACTTCACTCGTTCCGTCTGTTTACTACAATGTAATACTGGTTGAACCTGAATTAAAATATGACTTGCAGCACCAGACAACTCTAGCAGGAATGCTTTTATTTAGTGACATGGGTCAAATGTATTTAATCCTTCGTTATGAAACAGAATTTTTCCCAAAATACGGCAGATTTACTCAAGTAAGCCTGGCTTATGTTGTCATTTATGACTTATTGAACAGCTCTGATCTGTGACTGGCCAAACTACTTTCATCATAGTATTATATGTTATAGTAATGGAACAAAATAAGATGTTATTACGATAGAAATCACCCACCATAAGTTGATACGGTGAATTAAAATTACTGGCATTGTTGTCAATCTCACAAGAGACTTGAAAAAGCTGTGTAACTCACAGTCATACTAAAGGTCTAAAAAATGAGGGTCATTTAGATTTATGGTAATTATTGTGTTTCACTACAACGATGTAAGAAACATGAAGAACAAATGTGTGTGTCCTATCTGTGAAGCAATAATAATGATTGGCCTTTGAACAAAATGTATTGTTAAGTAATTCCAGTTAGTTTAGTGCCATGTATAGCACATTTTGATAAATACAGGAAAAAACTGTGAATGATAATTTGGTAAAATGGATATTTGGCAATGGTAATTGTGATGTTTTATATTGCCCCATGCCTAAGTAAACTTTATTTTGCAGTTCCAGCAATATAAATCGACTAATCTTAACTTGTTTTTCATAATTGACATGGTTTCCCTGTACAGACTTTCACCAAATTTAATCAGGGCGTTTATATTTCCATGTCCCCTTACAGCGGAGTGGCCAAAGACTATTACCGGCCTTCCCAGCACATCAGGCACCACAGCCAGCGTGATTGTGATCCGCGGGGTTCACATGTATGTTGCCCATGTGGGGGATTCGGCAGTGGTGGTTGGGGTGAGAGAAAACGACTCTGATATAACCCTCCAGGCGCTTGAAATAACACAAGACCATAAACCTGAGCTTCCTAAGGAAAAAGAAAGGATTGAGCGGCTGGGTGGCAGGTGAGTTACGTGACCAGACCTTATTAAACGCTTCTTCATAAGGAGGAGTTGTCATATAAGGTCAGACGTAGAGATGCACTGATGTCAAATTTCTCTGCTGATGTTCAGAGTTACAATGTTGACGATTTGTACATTGTAAATGCACATATTTAAATTTAATTTTAACAGGTATATCTATATTTCTACCCTATCCAATGTAAATGTTGCTATATTTTTAATGTTATTATAGTTATCTTAAAATAGTTTTTTATTACGGCTCCAATTCTATTTTATTTTTTTATCTTTACAGCTCCGGAAAAACTGAAGAGACCACTCACATTTTTCTTAAATCTCAGTCTCTACATGAATGGCAGCCATTGCAATGTCTGTTGAATTCCTACACAGAGTAATGTTGTCAGTAGTTTATAGAATACAATAAAAAATATATATATACTTAATTCAAAGACATACCTATAAATGGTAAAACCGGAGAAACTGATAATGCTTGAAGTGGTCTCTTAATTATTTCCGGGGCTGTAGCTATGTATGCACCATAACACCAACACAAATCCTCGTATGTGTTAACCTAATTATGCAATAAACCTGTTTCTAATTTACTGATCCTGAAACCATTGCTACACAGCGCAGATGTTTTTGTGCTCTTGTTCCTTTCATCGTAGCAGTATTTCAAGTCAAACTTGCCTTATATTGAATTGTGATGTTTTTCTGTAGCGTTATGAAGAAATCTGGCGTGAACCGTGTAGTCTGGAAGAGGCCAAGGCTGACCCATAACGGCCCCGTGAGGAGGAGTACAGTCATTGACCAGATCCCCTTCCTGGCTGTGGCCCGATCCCTCGGTAAACATCACACCCTTTGTCTAGATTGTCCGCACTGTTAGTCTGATAATATGAGTATTTTTGTTGAAGAGAGTGGTTCAGGGATGAGTTATTTTTGTCAGCACATCCAGAAGTTAGCATAGCAAGGGCTCCCTCGACAAAATGTATAGGATATTTTCATTGGATTTGGGGATATTGCAAGAAATATGCTCGGCGGCAAACACACATTTAAGATATTTACACGTTTTGTTTAGCAGTATAATCTCCACATATCAACAACACTTTCACAAATATATGAAGTTGAAGTGTTAATGCAATTGCCAGAATTAAATCGCAAACGTTAATCAATAAAGGAACTACAGCACGGGCATGTCTTCATGTCAACATCACTAAGCTAAAGGCGGCTAATGGTTGCATGATGACATTTAGCAGTCTCATTTAAACACTTTTTATGAAATACTTCAGAGTTTCACAAGTGAGGTATTTACTGATGTACTTTATGTTGTAATGTATAACAATTTGTGAAAATCTCCCAAGCTTGTGTTAACCAGTTACCTCATTTCAGGCATTTAACCAATAACCCTTTAAAGAAAACAAGCGAATCGGAGATGCTACAATGCTAACTCATTCCCATCTTTTAAGACTCATTCCGGCAGCGCTGTTTTTTTCCACCAGTGGTGATAATATTTAGTTTTCTGTTGAAAGGTGATCTGTGGAGCTACGATTTCTACAGCGGGGAGTTTGTGGTTTCTCCAGAGCCCGATACAACCATGATGACCCTTGACCCCAGTCGGCATCACTTCATCATACTCGGCAGTGACGGACTGTGGAACATGATGCCGCCCAAGAATGCTGTCAATATGTGTTATAGCCACGACAAAATGGTGGTAAGTAACAGTGGAAGTTGCATTATACGTTTGTGTTTATTTGACTACACTTTGTCTATTTGCATCCGTAAATATCTTATAGGTTCACAAAAAAAAAAACATTACATAATAAAATTGGTCTTTACTGTAAGTATTAAACAGGTTAGTTTCATGGTCATATGTATAAGATTACTTTTTAACCCCCAATCGTTTATTGTGTCTTTCAAAATGGACTAGCTTTTACGAATATCTTTTAAAGGCCTTTTTTTTAAAATATACTTTTCTCATATTAACTTCTTTCTTTATGCTGAAGGTTGAAAAATAAGTGTATTCATTGATATATGTATGTGTGTGTGTGTGTATATATATACAGTATATACATACAGTGGAGGAAATAAGTATTTTATCCCCTGCCAATTTAGTTAGTTTAACCACTTACAAAGAACTGAACAGTCTGTAATTGTTATGGTAGGTTTATTTTCACAGTGAAAGACAGAATCTCAAAAAAATCCAGAAATGTAGATTAAAAAAAAGACGTAAATTAATATGTATTTAATTGGAGAAATAAGTATTTGCAAAACATGCCTTAGGGGAAGGAGGTTATCAACCACTATTCTACGATGCATGGCCCCCTTCATCCTCCCCTCGATGCTGTGAACCGCCCTGTCCCCTTAGCAGAGAAACCCCCGCCAAAGCATAATGTTTCCACCTCGATCCTGGGGATGGTGATCTTGGGGTCATAGGCAGCATTTCTCTTCCTCCAAACATGACATTTCGAGTTGATGCCAAAGATCTTGATGTTGGTCTCATCTGACCACATCACCTTCTCAAAAGCCTTTCTGAATCCTTCAGAGGATCACTGGCAGACTTCAGACGGCCTGTACATGTGCCTTCTTGAGCAGGGATATTGCGGGCGCTGCAGGATTTTAATCCATTACTGCATAGTGTGTTACCAATAGTTTTCTTGGTGACTGTGGTCCCAGCTGCCTTGAAATCATTAACAAGTCCCTCCTGTGTAGTTCTTGGCTGACCCCTCACCTTTCTCATGATCATTGATGCTCCAAGAGACGAGATCTTAGATGGTGGAGCACCAGGCCGAGGGAGATTGGTGGTCATTTTGTGCCTCTTCCTTTTTCTAATAATCAAACCAGTTGTCTCTTTCTCACCAAGCTGCTTGTGGATGGTCTTGTAGCCTATTCCAGCCTTGTGCTGGTCTGCAATCTTGTCCCTGATATCCTTAGACATTAATTCCACCACGATCACAAGATGTCTTTGGTCTTGCCCTCGGTGGAGAGGTTGTAATCTGATTCATTGACTGTGGACAGGTGTCTTTTATCTTATTTAAGCAGTCCTTGGGAGCCAGAATTTGTGTTGGTTGCAAGGGGATCAAATAGTTTTTTCCCCCAATTAAATTTTTTTAATGTACATTTCCGGATTTTCTTTTTGATATTCTGTCTCTCACTGTTAAAATAAACCTACCATAAAAATATACAGACCGTTCATTTCTTTGTAAGTGGTTAAACTAACTAAATTGGCAGGAGATTAAATACTTATTTCCTCCACTGTAAATTGATTCTGCAAGATTTGTGGAATGGGATAATTACATATTTTAAAGTAGTTAAGACGTTTGACAGTACAAAAATGGCTGTATGAACATCTTCAAACTTTTCGTTGCCTGGACTTAATAATTAGGAGGATTTTTGTTTTTGCTTTTCAGGGACCAAAGGGAATGTCCTGCGCCCGCCGGCTGGGCTGCACCGCTCTACTTTTTTGGAAAGAGCGAATGCTGCGTGCAGACAACACCACAGTTATCGTCCTGGCCCTACAGGAGCGTGGGGGCCCGCCCATCCCCATGCATCGAGACGAGATCGTCGTCGACATGTCTACAGGAATGGACCACGTTCCGTTCCCAGGAACTACTTACAACACATGTGTGGTCCCACAGGTCAGTGCCATGGCTCTGTTGCATCCGCCCCTGACCACAGAAAAAATTAACGGCAGTATTGTGTTTACGGGCTGCACCATTTTATTAAAAAAATAACTAATTACAACTATTTTTACCAATATTGCAATTTGTGAGCCTGTACTTCTCTGCAGTTCCAGAATACTGCAGATATTTGTTAACATATTTAGCTTTTACCAACTATTGTAGTGCTTACTGCAATTCTGATATCGCACTTGTCCACATTGCGATTTTGATACCGTTATAATTAATTGTGCAGCCCTTGTGTGTTTGTATGTTGTTTGCTGTCCACCATATTGTCATTTTTATATATATTCCAGTCCATTTTTTTATTGTCATTTTGTTTAATACTTTCACCGGTAAAACATTAAAGACTGTAGTCACCTCTTGAGGTCACAGCAGCCCTTTTTAACAGTGGATCAGCGGTTTTCAACACGTCACTCTTTGTTTCCGGGGCCAACAGGAGGAGAATGATGAGGATGACATGTTTTTTGGAGAAGATGAGATATATGGAGAAGATCATGAGGGATGGCCATGCCTGGAGTGGTAGTGAGGTGACTGCTGCTAAAAGAAATGTGTAAAAATGTCAGAAATATGACTAAACAATGAACTATCATTACAGCGATATTCAGCTTACAGCCAGCAAAAGGGAGCTGGGTGGCCCACGGACAATTTGCTCATTCATAATGACAAAACATTTATGGGGACTGTTTTTGTGCGTACAAATATAAATAAGGTACCACAGAAAAGCTTCTTTTGATTATTATATGATTTTTGTATTTATTTATTCCAACATTTTAGTTACTATACTAAACTATTTCAAAGTATCAAAAGCAACTATTAATACTGTAGTAAAATATCTCATTTTTACAATACTAGCATTGAGATAGCATTAATACATGTGGGATTGATACTGGACTGCTATAAGGAAACTTTAAATGGCTTATTATTTCTTTAAATCTGTTGCCAAATATTTTGAAATGGAAGTGATAAAGCGAATTCCAGACTTGTTCGTTCAAGATTGTGACAATCCCAAGTGCCATCTTGAACAATATTCCCCCTTTTAGCCAGTAGAGGGAGGCAGTGATATTAACACGTTATAGTGCAACCCTAGCAATAATATGATTGTCACCCCCTTTTTATGTATTATTGTATTCTTTCTATATATGTATCACGAATAGGACAATAATGTAGTTGATATCTTTCTTGAATTGTAATTGAATGAACAAATGGCATAAAGAATACCTCTTTCTATTTAAAATCTGTCCCCTCATCCAATGTATGATTACAGACAGCATCTGAAGACTAAATCTGTACTTTCGTTACTCTTTAAAGTGGACAGGGAATTTATTTGAAAAGCTTGCCTTAATAATGCATAATAACAGACTGTAATTATACTTTAAAGCCCTGAGAACGCCTTTACCTCCCAAATAATCCAGCTTTAGCGTTCTTTTGTAAGAGCAATTGTATTTCTTTTAATTTGGTACACGGGGGCAATGAAGTGGGCTTTTCATTGAAAAAAGAGGAAGCTTATAAAATATCTTTAAAAGACGTGACAAAGCACATATATTACTAACTAAACAGAAGTTTATGTAATCAAAAGACACGTTTTATAAAAAAGGAAATACTAAAAAAGGCAGGTGAAAAGAGAACTCATAGAACTCATATTTTTTATGTCTACTGCCTTCTTTTTCTACAGTTACCTGATTATTTGAATACATTTAAACCCTTTATTGTTTATGAACTGTTGTTCATTTCCATTGCTTTAGTCTTCGTCCCTTTGTCACAGCTTTGTTTGTCTCATTAATTCATCTGACGAAAAGCTGCTTTTCCTGACAAAAAAAGACACTTTGAATGAATTGAAATGTGTAAAAACAAGTGTTTATTATGATAAGTAATAAGGACATTTGAATAATATTTCTTTGGCTTTTTTCCAGCAGAGTGGAGCAGCTTCCTCCCCTTTTAAAGGAAGTTCCGCAGCTCTGGAGAAGGCGTTCGGGCTGTACGAAGCTGCTTTCTGTGACTCTGCAAGGGCTGCACCGCACCCCTCGGACTGTTCACTGAATGTCTTCGAAAAGCAAGACTCCAAAGTGGACTGTGCTACTCCTCCGTTTAAAAGGTCTCGACGTTCCCACAATTCCCCTGAACTTATAGGTCCTCCGTCCTCTGGCAACAGTTTCCCGGAGACGAAGAGCAATGTACAAAGTGAACAATCCCGTCAAAAGAGGAGCTCCTCCGAGGAAAGCAGTCACCTGTCACAGCAACACAATGCTGCCTTGTGCGTGTGCTGAATCTTGTCTGATAGAAACAGTGTTTTTACCCCGAGGCAGAAAGGATCATCATGTCAACTGCCAGAGGAATAAACCTAGATGTATACTTTTTTATTCAAAATCTTTTTGTTTTTGTAAATATATGAGAAATCTGAGCTTGTAAATGTGCTGCTGTTCTCTTCCTGACCCCTCCTTTTAAATGTGACTATTTTCATACTCATGAGTATGTATAGTATATCCAAAAGATGTATTTTACAAACACAATCTGACATAACATCAGTGTAACAGCATTGTGCCACATGAAATCTTCCAGTAAATGTAATTATTCAGTTTTTTTATTTTACTTGTTGTATAAAATGCCTTTTCTTTATATGGGTACCTCAGACCAGTTGTTTGGAAACTGTTAGGGGTTTATTTTTATTGTTAAATTGTGTGCAATAGAAACCCCTGGCAGTGGTTAATTAATGATCTGGGCTTTGGATTTTTAAGTGTTTCATATTTGTTTTATGTCCTTAAACGTGGCTTCTTTTGATGCATAGCTTGTGATGACATGTTAAAGGGTAATTTCACCCAAATCAGAGGGAGAAATACAACATAAAATATTTTCTTTCACTTTCCCCAATCGTATTTATTCAGTGCATGTGTGATTTTCAATGACCATATCATGGTACTTTGCTAGACTTCTTTTTGTTTTGCTGGAGATGTTTTAATCTATTCCAAGCATGATTTTGGCCAATCGGTGTTGGTAATGTAGCGTGTGCTGCTGAAGCAAAGATCTATACCTGTGCCTCACTGGAAGGTGCACTAGAGTCTGCTCATCTCTTGACTTTAGTTTGTATATCATCTTATCATTAAAGGCATATTTCACCTACAGATTGATCAATAGTATACCAAGTACTCACCCTGTGTAAATTCTGAAGGCTAAGTCTTTTTTTTGCATGCCAGCTGGGCAAAAAGAATGAAAAAAGCAGGGAAAGGTCTTGATGAATTGAAGTAGACGGGGCTGCATTTAACAGCATCAAAATGACGTCTTAGTATCCTTTTGCAAACTCTTACGCACCATGTGTAGTAAATCCAATTCTTATTTATCAAGTCGTATGCTCCTTACTTCACAAAAAATATGCAATTTAAGTACAACCATACAATTTAATACACTTCTACAAAAATGAGCTATTCCAAAGTGTATTAAATGGTAAAGATTAGTGTAAAATGTGTAGTGAGTCAGTTCGTAAATATATATTTTGGTATTGTTTTGATGTTGTTTAAAGTGGCTCCTATTTACATTATTTCATCGACTTTTGTACATTTTTTGATTACTAGTTTTTTCAAGAATAATACAGGGTGAGTCCCTGGGAACATTTATGTTGTGGGTGAAGTTTTCTTTAATGGACCTTCCTTTTTGTTGACATATGTTGTATCCATTTGTGTCATTTGCCTCCATAACGTGTTATAAATCTTCACATAACACACCTTATTGTACAAATGCAGGAAAGGCCTGTTTCATCATGTGTGTACATAGAAAATGTGTTAACATGGCAGCTCAGTTACTGTTTAAGCTGATTTGTTTGCCTTCCTTTTACATACAATTGTCATGGTTGCCTTAGCAAAAAAAATGCATCAAGAGGTAATTTTTACTTTTTTTTAATATATATATATATTTGGGACTCAAACGGGTGTGATCCTCTTAGATATTTTACTATAAGTACATCAAACACTTATCATGCACCTTCAGTATTACACCAATCTTATTTCTCCATCCACTACAGAATACTAAACCTGGTTTTTCATGCAAGAGCAGTTTGTTGGTTGTGTGCAGTATATGCAATATAAGTTTGTACAGTACATTATTATGCAAAGTTACTGGAGATTTTTTAGGAGTCTGGCATGCTCCCATCTACTCTGTATGTTTTGAAATGTCCAGAGCTAATAGGTGTTAATGGGCATGAATTTTGTTTTTGACAATGACAATACTTTTGGGTTTGGTTTCATATCCACTGCAACCCAGTTTTCAGGACTATCTGTATAAGCTAATGTGTTGAAAGTGACTGGATATACCGCGTCTGTGTGTTGTAATAAAGTTCTCTTTTCCATTTGGTGCTGTTATATCTGTAGCAGTGTCTGTGTTGGTCAAACTAAATCTAGCTCATGACTATTGTTAATGAATTAAGCATGTTTCTGATTTGTAAATTCCTTAACTTTTTTTAAATGTAAACCGTGTTTATATTGCCTTTTAGTTACTGTGTAGCTTCACTACAGAGGTTATATATATATATTTTTTTTTTGCACGGGGTGTTCCAGTAGATGGCGGTAATGTAAAAGGATTAAACAGTTGTGTTCTACAGTTACTAGTCTCTTCCATATCATGCTACACACTCACAGTTTTTTTGTTTATTGTTTTTATGACAACATCTTAGGTCTACAATTTAAATTAAAGTAACATATACAGCACATAACATGTTTGTTTTTTTTTGTTGTAAAAACTGGTTTAAAATTACAATATTTAGGGGTTATGCTGTTTTGAGTTTTACCTTTCCGAGGTGTGTTATATAGGTTTTTGTGCATGTAAATCATGTGAAAAGGCGAAAAGTAGAGTTTCTCACTCACCACACTCCTTCCTGAAACGCCTCGATTTGACTCCTTTGTTCACTTCAATGACATAATGACATCACGTTGTAACACTTGCACTTCTAATGACTAGCACTCCAACACATTGTACATGAAAGGCTAAGGGGCGGGACAGCTCTAAGCGGTGGACCAATCACAACAGAGCCGGCCAGCTAACCAATCAGAGCACACTGGGCTCTGGTTTCAGACGGAGGGGGAAAAGAGTTTCTGCAGCACAGGCAGTATGAGAAAAATAAAGAGCTTTTTGAACATTAAAGCATGGAGACATTAGAGTAGAGACACTAAATGCGATTACTAAACCTGAAAATGAGCATTAAAGGGCCCCTTTAAGTTCTTGCAGGAAACAGGCAAACTTAATATCAGTCATAAATCCTTGTCTTGCTTCTGTCAACAATCATGTTATAGTCCATGAATTAATATTAATCTGTCAACTGTTAAGCTCCACTTTGAAGCCGACTGAAATACAATCCCTAGAAACAAATACTTTAACCAAACACAGACAGCTGAGTGTCCCCATATCCATCTGCTGATATGATAAAGTAAAAATCTCAAAAACAAGAGAATTCAAGTTTCCAAATGTTTTTTACTTCCTGTACTCCATTACCATTTCGTAGAAGACGCACAGCCAAAAAATATGAATTTCCAGGCAATGGAAATCCTTAACAAATACTATCCCTGGAACAAACTAGACTATTTGAATACTTGAATCAGAAGAAAAATATATGACATATAAATGTACATACATTTGTGCTAAATATAACCCAGTTTGTGGACGGCACTTATCGATTTTTTTATTTCTAAAAGTGAAATCTCAAATTAGATTGGGATGGGTGGGCTTCAAAGACACATTCACATGAGGGTAGATTAAAAAAAAACCATCCTTGGTCATGTTTCGGTTGATGTGATGTCCCTGTGACATCCTGCACTTCAGGAACACATTTCTTGTTCTTACCCTGGGTCTGTTTCTGAGACATTACATACATCAGATCCATGATAACAGTGTCTCGAATTGAATATTTCATTGACTGTCAGCCAAGCATCTGCTGACCTGCCTAACGTGCAACATTCCCCTCTTACTGCCGACAGTCTGTCATTGTACATTAGCCAGTGGAGCGTACCATTGTCCAACACCTCCCCCTCCTTGTACTCCTACCAATAACCGTCATCACAGAAAACTAGGCGACACAGTGAGCAAATACACACAAGTCTTATGCCTTACATTGTCAACTGTAGAATAACTTTAATCTACTTTTTTTATATTCATGACATTATAGTCTATTCACTGGGGAGGTTGAACTTCACAGACCACTAATCAGAATTCAGGTTAGTGGGTCCAGGCTTTTCTTTTCCAAACTCTAAATACCATTTTAGCTTTAGTAAAATGGTGGACTTTATACACTTCTATTCTATCCGATATGGCTCAAAAGGTTGTTCTGTAGCTTGGTTGGTATTCACATCCTTTTCTGTGTTGGTTTGATCCCTGCATGAGCCTCATTTATCAGGGTGACAGGGTTGGAGATTGGATATTATCCAAATCAGTTTCTCTTCATTTATGTTCTAACATGTTGATGTGTAACACGTGTAGAGTTTTTCATGTTCAGATTTTTTATTTAATATGTTAGCATGCTAATGTGCACTATTAGCATGACGATTTAGCCTCTGGATGAAAAGATAATATTGTGGTGATCCAGGTCAAGAGTAGACAGCCTCTTTTGCAACTTGTCATGTTTTAAAGTTAAATTAACCTTTTTGTTTGTAGTTTAGATGACTACAATTTCAAACAAAAACATTACAAAGACAATCACAAGGAAAAGGGGAGAAACAACCACTAAGAGACTTGACAAAAAGATACAAAACACCCAAAAAACACACTGGAAAACAACCCCAAGAAGACTAAAAATGACCCCAAATCAGACAGATAACAAAAGAGATGCAAAACAATAACTTATGGAATAATAATTACAAAAGACAAACACAATTACAAACTAATAAGAGACACAAAATGACCGAACTGAGACACACAAATACAATGCAAAGGCCAAAAATAACCATATGACCCCAAATAAATGTACAGCGACTATGAAAATGGGATTAACAACCCCAAAGAGACTCAAAATGACAACAAAAAAGCACAAATTACGGACCAAGAGGCCTGAAGCAACTCCTAATAGACTCAAAATGACCGCAAAGAGTTACAGTACACCACCAAGAGATGCAAAACGACTGCAAAGGTAGTCAAACAACTATTAAAAGTGTCCTTTGGTAAGTGCTTTTTGATTGAATTCCCAGGGATCCAGTGTCTCATAATCCACCCATGGTCTCTGTTACCTGTACAACTGACATATATA
Source organism: Eleginops maclovinus (assembly GCF_036324505.1). NCBI lineage: Eukaryota > Metazoa > Chordata > Actinopteri > Perciformes > Eleginopidae > Eleginops > Eleginops maclovinus. The sequence continues at coordinate 17,645,935 of NC_086359.1, read as the reverse complement.
CATATCTTTTACCTTGCATCAGCATCCCATTAAAGTTTCATTATTAAAATAGACTGGAGTTCATATCGCTCCTTAACACTCTAAGTCTGGGCAGTGATAGTGTCGTAGCCTTTGGTGGAGTTTCCTGACATGTTCCTTTATCGTGTCTCCTGTCTCCTTCTGACAGTATCAGTAGTGTTTCAGCAAACCTTTAATGGCTTGCCCTCTGCCACTCTTGGGAGGCTCTAGAGTAAGTGCTATGAGCAGAAAGTCTTCTCCGGATGATGGGAGGTGACGTGTCCTCCTTTTTTTCCCCCTCGCTCTGACTCAAAGGGAAGCAGACAGGACCGTGAGCATACTGTTTTCATTATAAAAACATGGGTATTTTTTATTTTTACAGGCGTCTTGTGATGGACTGGAATGTTTTTAGCTATGCTCCTTAGCTGATGTTGTAAATTGGTGCTGAATAAGGGGACTTGTTGCAATACAATGGCTTCCCTTTATGTTAGGTCATGAGGTCTGGTTCCACACTAACGCTTTCCGAACTGGATCGTTTCTGTTGTGGACCGGGATCACATGGACCTTCCCCGATAGCGCTTTAGACAAGAGTCACTCATTTAGACGGATGGCACCTTATACAGTCATCAGCCTCCCTTTCCGCTTCATGGCTCGTTCATGGTCCAGCGCCTCCCTCCACCACCTCTTTCTCTCGGTCCACTCACTTATTCACTCTCTTGCTCACAGACAAAAACTCACAGGGACACTCAACCCTACTGCCTGCAGCTCAAAGTCACTCTTTCCGGCCCATTCTAGCACATGTGTGCACAGAGTGAACTTAATCTGAGAACGTGTCATGGAGTGAACTTAATGTGTGCCTTATGTCCTACAAAAAGGACCATTATTATTTTTCTATTTTATATATTATTTGTTTTATTAGTCCAACTTCACTGAAAAAAATGAATTTGTTGAATTCAATTAAAATATTATATCAACAGATTTCCTATAACTGCATTAGGTACATTGAAAGCAATAATTTTAAGTTAAATAGAACTTATTAGGTTCAACTTAATATTATTGCTTTCAACTAACCTAACACAGTAACTGACACTCTGTTGATATAATACATTTAATTAAAGTCAATGTTTACATGTTTTCAGTGTAGAAAGCCCTCCGGTTCATATCCAATATCTCTTCTCGATTATGTGACCTGGAAATCCATCCAGACCTCAAAAGAGGATCCACTTAAACCTTTAGGGGATCGGATGGATGTAATAAGTTAAAAGTACTCTTGCACAAGAGATGATTATTCCCAAGCCACAACACTAGTACTGAATCAATCTTGTTAAAAATGCCAATAAGCCTTGTTGTACACTACAGTATGTGTAAGAAAACTAAACTAAAAAGAAAAACTAGGAACCTTGTATTTCATCACTTTATGCACAAGCTTTTCAAACTATGAAAAGCTTGTGCATAAACTATATAAATGATAAAATATGTGAAATAATTCCATTTTACTGAAGGTATTATACGGAATATGAACTGTTCGAAAGCTGAAACCTGACTGAATGCATTTAAGAAGTTCAGTTTTTCAGAATGTTAAATAATCATTTGATTCTGTAATGTGATTAAGTTAAATATATGACGTTTCATTCGGTAAGTGCACAATGATGATCAGTGCAACATTTACATTATTAAAAACGTCCCGCATGTTAATCTGGGAAAAATTGATCTCTCCCTGGGTGCCGATTCCAACAGCTTCCGTCTGCTGTTCTTAAATGAGATACACTACACGCATTATACAGATGACTTCAATGGGCTTATTCCGTAGGCTTAGAGACAATCCCTTTTCCTGGAAAGAAGTACACTTCATCCACTTAATTTTCAGCCAATAGTCAACCAGTTTTGGTGCCACAATGCAACAACTGATGATACCTTCATATTATGGACAGGTGGACTTTGGCTAAGCTAGTGGGTCCCAATCCCGCATTTACTGCAGGGCTCCACTTCATATCAAACTTTTTTTGGTGCCACCTCAGTCAAGCTTCCAAGCAACCTAAGCTGGATGGGGAAAGTAAAGTAAAAACACCACGGATCATTAATAAGTCAGAAAGAAACAATGCATGACACGATATTCCCAACAAACCCACCATTTATTTATTTATCTAAAAAAAAAAACTGGTAATATTCATTTGAATCCTGATTCTTTAAATACACAATCCTATTGATATACATGCATGTGTAGCATTATTTTAATTTAATTTCTGTTCTGTTATTGCACAATTTTGTGTTGTTTATGTCTTATATATATTTATTTTGCATTGTATTAGGATTTTCATTGCCATATAGTAACTACACTGTCGCTTTTGTCTACAACAATGCATTTAAAATGCTTGCTCTGCCCTTCAAAAATTGCAACTGCATATCCAATCAAGCACCACATAAACTACCATGACGACACCATACACAAAAAAAAACTGAAAAATTGACTTTAATTAAATGTATTATGTCAACACATTTCACAGAAGTGTAGGCTATTTGTTTGTTGGAAGAATTTGTATTTATTTTTTCTCTAAACTTAGTATTATTGCTTCAACTAAACTAATGCAGTTCTGTAAAATGTGTTGATTTAATACGTTTAATTGAAATCAACTTTGCAGTTTTTCAGTATACAGACATCAGCTGTTGGTCGGCTTGGTGAGGGTGTCCTTATTTGACTCCCCTTTAACCCTAACCCTGAATCCCCCACCCCTCCTTGCAGCCTCTTATACTTGGCTATGCATCGGATGTGTTTAGGTTTAAATGGTGTGCAGGAGCACAAGATTATTAATCTAGTCTAAAATGCAACAAATTAATGCATGTTAATGCTTGTGCAGAAGAAGGATTGCAACTCATTATGAAAACAAAAGCAATTCTCTGTTCTTCTAAATGTCAATCAACAATAAAAAGAATCATGCTAGATAATGTGTGTTCAGCAGTGCTGGAAGAACAACTCAGATCTTATAGTAAAAAAAAGTAAACGTTGTGCATTCGAAATGTTACTTACGTAAAAGTGCAAATGTATTAGCAACACAATCTAAAACTACTCATTATCTAAAGTGGTAGTTTTTGGAAAATAAATATTATATCAATAGTTTATAATAAGTGATGCATTAATGTGAACATCATCTGGTAAAGGATGAGATAACATCCTGAATATCTTTTTTAAGGATAATGTACGTATCTCCATGCATATTAGGAAAAACATGATGTATTATTGATTTCATTTTTGTAGTAACTTAAGTACTAATTACGCATTAAGCAGAATAGCCATCTTCAGAATATTTGTACATTGCTGGATTAGGATTTATGATCTATTAATGTGAAAATCATTTTAATTTTGCAGCTGTAAAGGTGCTGATAACCTGAATGACAAAGTAACTAGTATTAATCTTGTCAAATACATTTATTTAAAGTAAAATATTCAAAGAGAAAAGTAAAAAGCACAATATTTTCTTACCAAATGGATTAGAAGTATAAAGTACCATGAAATGGAAATACTAAAGTAAAGTGTAAATACGAAAAAAAATGTTCTTACTACTTAATAATTAACACCTCTATATGTGTAAATGTGTGTGTGTGTGTGTGTGTGTGTGTGTGTGTGTGTGTGTGTGTGTGTGTGTGTGTGTGTGTGTGTGTGTGTGTGTGTGTGTGTGTGTGTGTGTGTGTATGTATGTATGTGTGTGTGTGTGTGTGTGTGTGTGTGTGTGTGTGTGTGTGTGTGTGTGTGTGTGTGTGTGTGTGTGTGTATGTGTGTGTGAGATTTCTTTGTGAATTTGATTTAGAAAATACTGTTGCTGACTCATTCGATTAACACTGAGATGCGATTCTAACAAGCATGGCAGAAGGAGAGATGTGACCTCTGATTCTGTGTTCTCGTTTGGGAACTGGATTTGTAGGTATGTTGAGGTTAAGATTATTAGCTGTCTCTAAATCCTGTCGCTGTTACCCTGAAAAATCTGCTTCACCTCACACACATTAGGGGTCAGAATTAAAACAGATTGTCTTGTCAAGGTGTAAGGAGGGTGTAAGTAATCTATCAGTGTTTCAGGGAACATGCGATCACGCAAGTGTTACGTGTATATTGTTATTGTTGATCATCATTTTAGAACATGTGTGAATACTGTAACATTATACATTCTATTTAACAAAGATTAGCGCAACATCATTCAATTTGAGCTTTTTTAACTATGAAATTTAAGAAGATTTTGTGTTGACTGCTATTACACAATGATAAGCTACCTCAGACGACATGTTAAGACGTTTATGTTATGTGAGGGAGGAGCACTGCTCTTTTGGTAAAGTCCAGGCTAATGTGTCCTTGGGGGCCATCAATCAAGACATCCGTCTGACCTGCCATAGCTTATAATGCTCTTACTCTAATCAAACCTCAGAAGCCTGGATTATAACGCCATAGAGGGTCAACAGTGGGGAAAAGTGTTATCCTGCCTGACACCCAGTGCAGTGGTCACAGCCTGTAGTGAGAAGGTCTATTATTAATCCTACTGACCTGATTAAAGAGTGTGCGGAACAGTGTATGGATCCTTAATCTCATAAATCAGTGTCCCTAATAGGTTTGTCAATGACAAATAGTCAGATAGAAGAAATTAGCAATCAATTTTAGTGTGACCCTAAGGCTGAACTGATTTAATCTCCCTTGCCCTGCATGCAGTGTTCCTACAGTAATGACACACTCTGTCGATCAGTCTTGATACCTTATAAGAAAGCATTAATATTGCCACGTATAAAGTCAACTTGGCACACAAATTAAATGTTTGAGTTAAGGAATTTAGAAAGCTCTGGCTCATGTTAGCTTCTCAATGTCAGCATACTCCCATATTGAGAAAATGTAGGTAGAAGTATACAAACTAAGAAAGGGAAAACATTTAACCGTGTACAACTAAATTACAAAATGAAAACAAACCTTTAGTCAATAAGGAAATATTTATTTTAGTTTTGCATGGAAAAAATACCATTCGTTTTGCTGACAAAATAAATAGTAAAGATTATCTTGTGATTGGATCATCCAAGCCGCAGGGGCAAATCAGGACAGGGGCAAAGGTGGGTGGGGCAATGGCACCTTCCCCCACCTCCAGCCCCCATGCTTCAGGCACCCATGCTTCAAGCCCCCTTGCTTAGACCACACCCATCCTCAACCATTTATTTTGATCTCAACTACAGACTTTTCAAGTTTGCATCATGGTACTGACGCTATTATAACTTATGTTTAAATAACCACTGCTTTACTTAAATGTACGTGAAATCTGTTTAAATAATATATTTAAATAAAGTAAACGTTTCAGTGTGTTCAGTGTGGCAAAGGCATGAAAACAAAAACAAAAATAGGATGGTCAATATACATCAATATATTTGATTTCTTTCAAGAGCACGAAAATACATTTGTAACTCTCCGAGCCCGCAGCGCTCTGACCTTCCAGTGATTTCCTGGACAGAAAATTAGCTATTTCCTGTGTGTGTGGTATTTGGTGCACAGGAAGGGTCACACGCTCTACAGGTTGGAGGACGAGGTCAGTGTTGAGTAACAGGTAAGAGGTTCCTTCAAAGCAAGTTTTTAGCATTCTGCTGGATGGTTGGGTTTTAAACTGAAAATAGATGTTTCAGAACCATGTGTTTTTTTATGGTGCATTGTCAATCTTTGTTTAACAACAGCAAACACAATACAGAAGAAAACATGCAGCAATAACACAAAATGTCATGATCCTTGTTTCGTATCTGTCATGTCCTTGTGTTGTGTGTTTTATTTTGAAATGTTTTCCCCACTTCTGTCATGTTAAGCTTCACTTCCTGTCTGCGTTTCCCTCCTGTGCCTGATTGCTATTGTGTTCACCTGTTGCCCCTGTGTTTCTCCTCCCCCTCCCAGCTGTCTCTTGTCTTGTGATTACCCTTGTGTATTTAGTCCCTGTTTCCCTTTTGTCTGTTGTTCGGTCGTTGTCATTTCTTCCCTGATCTTGTCCAAGATACCTGCCTGTTCCTGTCGCCGTTCATGTCTGAAGCTAAGTGTTTTTCATGTCCTGTGTTCCCCTTGCTTCGTACGGTGGTGTATTGCTATCAACCGTAGCTTCGTGCTTTCGTCAACAGCTTTTGAATAAAGCTCGCTTTTTGTTTTTGACCCTTACCTGATTCCCCTTGATTTACTGCACTTGGGTCCTGTTTCCCCAACCCTGACACAAAAAACTTTAAATGTATTGTTATAAACAATAAAAGGGTTGTTTCCATCATGGATTTACCAAAAGTGTGATATTAATATTCAGTTTTATCATCATTGTAGCCTACAAAAGCAATACGATTTCCTCGAGAATATGACTTCCATTTGTCGAGCTGCTGTCATCATGCCTCACTGTGATCGGCACAGAGACCAGTGTTGTGATTGGCTGAGAGCATATTTATTTATTACCCCGCTAGCCACCGTGAGTATCATACCACTGCACTACTATACCTACATGCATCAAAATAACATGTTGTCTTGGAGCGGCCCTATGGCTTTGCATGTGTTGAGTCATAATTTGAAGGCCCTTAGTTTTAAGGAAAGTAGCATGAACACAACATCTGAGTAAAATAAATCCCACGTATGTAAATGGTGAATTATATGTAAATGAAAAGTTGAACATTGAGGGTTTTTTTTTTGTATCTGGCAAGAAAGACACAACATGTATTTCTTCATAAAACAGTGTCAATTGATTTTCCTTATTAATATTTAATTGAATTAGTAGAATTAAAAAAAAACAATATTTCATGAGCTTTGACTTTTACAGTTTTTGTCAGAATATGACATAAATCACACATATCTAAATGAAGAATTAAAACTTAATTAAAATGTGAGCAAAAACTAAATGTATTTATAAATCTGAAAACAAAGGGGCACATTTACATTGTATATTTCGTATAAGCCATTGTTTATTAAATGCTTGTCCAAAGGAAGTCAGTTGATAAGCTTTGTCCTTTACTGTTTTTGTCATCGTGTTCAAGCCAAATCTGGACATGTACAAAAACACACAAGTAGATACACACAGATGCAAAAAACACAGAGGGGAGAAGTGAAAAAAGAAATAGTTGACTCATCTCATTCCTAATTCCCTTCTGGCAATTGAGGCAGCTCTCACGTTGCTGAATTCGTATCGCTGGAATGTGTTGTCTTTTCAGTTTGGATTAAGGTGAGAGTGATGGCAGGGGGACGTGCCGGAGAACAGGAGCTGTCCAACACCTCCTCTGTCACTGCCACTGCGTCTTCTGCTTTTAACTGCAACACTTTCACATACTCACCACACTCCAGCAAAGGCTATTAAGCGATTGACGTTGGCACAGTCTTTTGCAGAGTAGCCCATGAGTCGGTGACAGGCTGAGACTCAATTGGAACTGCAGTCCGGTGTCACCACGCCTTCACACGCAATCTTGTCACATTGGTAGGTAATACCACACTGAAAGAAATGAAACGTTGGCTTGAATTAAGTGTATTATGTCAAAAGATATCACATACATGTATTAGGTTAGTTGTAAGCAATAATATTAAGGTTTAATAAAAAATATTAGGTTCAACTTAATGTTATTGCTTTCAACTAACCTAATAAAGTTATTTGAAATCTGTTGAAACAAAACACTTCATTTAAGTCAAATGAATATGTTACTGTTTGCATATTATGACCTGGGTTTTAAAACTCAATAAATATATCTGATAGAAACATATACAGTAAAGGGAAAAACAATAAACCTTCTACAGGTTTTGGGTGTAACAGATTACATGTAACGGGATTACGTGATCAGGATACATAAAAAGTATTCCCTTATACAGTAACATAAACAAACGACCTAATAACATTACTGTTACATTTAGAAAATTGGCAATAACTAGCAGGATAGCATTGTTACTAAAAAGAGCATCCTGTATAGTGTTTGTGGTAAAAGGAGCAGACTTTGTAAACTGTACTGTTCTATAGAATAATCATTTAATTGTGAATCTAAACAAACCTATATTTTCCAAAATATTGTGTATGCACTTCACTGTATGTATTTAACTGAAACTTTTTCAAACTGTAGTATGTGTTTTATTTTTGGTGTATGGGCTACAGCCTGAATATGTTTAATGAAAGGCAGGTTTTCCTATAAATAAAATCCCTGAGTTTTTCGATACTAAATACATATCTTTTTTCCTTCTAAGGTGACATTGTTTTGTTGTCTTACATAATACACATAACTTCTTATTTTTATTTATTTTCTCTTAACATTGCATTTAATATTGAAGGGTTGCAAAAAGAACGGAAAGTAATCAGGTCGCATTACTTTCTAAATGTGATACTCAGATTAAGTTACCGATTACTTTATTGTACCGGTTAATATAGTTATTGTAACAAACTGCATCTTTAAAGTGACCCTTCTATATGTTATTGATGTGTTCCACTCCTTGAAACCGTCATGAAATCATCTTTACCACATCAAACAGATTGAGTCTTAAAAGACAGACTTAGGCCCAATTCTGTTATGAAACATGCTGTGTACAGACAGTTCCTGCAAACATTTAGCGCTAGTGGTAAACTGTGTAAAACAATATACACACTAAATATCGTCATACATTGGTTACCTCCTTTTATTATAAAGTTGTGTATATATGCAGGGACTGTTGCACAAATCAAGCAGTTTATGAACATTCTTTTTTTAAACCTAAAGAGTTTTGCAAATAAAGAAACACAATTAAAGATGTTTTGAGTTTTATTTGAGTTATTATGTTAGGTTTAGCCCAAGAGATGCTGATTTGAAACCATTGTTACGAAAAGTTACAGCATTTTCTGCCAGAGAGAGGGGTGTTTGTTCCAAAGCTTGCCGCTGTATCTACAACCTCCAGCTGAAAGAAGGGAGCCTCATTCAGCTGGGAGGGAGTCTACAGACAGAGTTCACTGAGTGGGCAGGCTGTGTTTGGAATTGGGCCATATATTCTGACTATACACTGGGATTTAGCTAGTAGCATACCTGTGGCTGTGTCAGCCCTGCAGCATTAATCTCTGGACAACAATGTGATGATCTTCAATACCTCTGATGGGACATAGCAAAGCTACTTGGCACCGCCTCTATAACTTTGGGCAGGATAGTAATAATCTCACCACAATGGTGTGAGTTGTTCCCCTCTAGTTTACGCAAACAAAAGCAATTGACTGAGTTTATCGGGTGAAATATTAATTTAAAACATGCTTTGTTATTCTCACACTGCCTGTGCTGCAGCATCTATTTTCACTCTTAACAGTTTAGAGGTGTTAGCCTTAGCCTATCACGCACAATATGTCAGAGCGCTAGCCTATAAAGCGTAAGTGTTACAGAGTGATGTCATCTTGTTACAAAAGTAAACATATAGGAGTCCATTTGAGGCGTTTCAGTGTGTGGAAGACGAACTCCCTCTGGAGCGAACTCTGTGATTTTAGACTTTGCCGTCCTTTAACATCCACACAAAAATATATAACACAACAGGAAAGGGGAAAGCATAAACAGCATGATAGGGCCACTTCAAACAGCTAAGCAGTAAAACTAATTATTTGCTGGGGGTGTATCATTTATTTATTTGTTTAACCTTTTTCCTTGGAAATAAATACTTGAAAGTGCCAGATCGATACATATACAATTTAAGGTTATTCAAAAAAGGATGTATATTTATTTGTATGAAGGAGGAAGATGATTTGAGTTTGCTATGAATCCTTGAATAATTCTATTTGTTGTGCATAGGTGAGTTGGACTGAAATGCTCAAACTTGTGCTATTGCTTATTAACAAGCTTATTATTAACAGGTGTTTGACAAATGTGACCAAATCTAATTGGATAGAGGGAACCGCAACACTTAAAAGTAATCTTCTCAGTAGAACTTTAAACTCCATGTTGACTCTATTACATTTCAAAGTACACACTCATGTGTCCTCACAGGCTGACTGAATAGAAAAGGGTGTTTCAGGTGAATGGTAAAGATAATCTGGTCTGGGGAAGCAGGCTCACCAATTAGTAAATCCCGGACCACAGATGCAGTCTGAATCATGGCGCAAAGATAAGAAGAGTCAACAGAAGACAGATATTCGGCCTGACAAGACACAAATCATCTGATGCAACACTTACAGGTCATAACACGACCCTAAAAAATATCACTGAAATGTCTTTAAAAACAAGATCTGGGGTCTTCTCAGTTCAGTAAGCTCTTCATCCTGCAACAGACCAGGCTTTCGGGTAATTTAATTTTAACCTCCTGTATTTGTGATCTCATTGCACCCAAATCCTTACGAAGTTTCCTGGGGTCAGCCCTTCAATAAACCTCTGATGAGACATAGCAAAGCTGTTGGATACTTAGATTAGGGGGTCCAAACTATGGCCAAGGGGCCAAATGCGGCCTGCGGGCCATTTTGAATCGGCCCTCAACAAATTCTAAAAGTATAATTAAATACACAAATAAAACTTGTGCTTGTCTTATATTGTAATTATTACATATATATGTAAAATTATATTACACAGCATTCATGTGTTAATAAGTACTTTTCAAATAATCTCAGTCAATTAAAGTCGAAAACATTTTCTAACAAATCTTAGTTGATCAATAAAAACCCAAATGGGCTTGAAATATACCCTCCACATTTCCTCTTATTATAATCAATCTGAAGCTTTTGTTTTAAGGAATGAGCTGCCAATAAATAAATAAAACCCTATGGAGAGACGACATGTTAAGCTGTTTTTTAATTTTTTTTATCTTAAAGCATTTTGAAGTATCATGCATAATTGACCTACATTTGATTTATTTTTGCTAACTTATAACTTAACTTATGATGCACCACCGGGTCTAGACCTGGCGGTGATGTTGAAGATCTTGATTTGATGAGGAGATGGGAAGAAAAGGAGGTGGAATGAGGTCTTTGGGTTAGCTCTCCTGGGCACTAGATATGATGAAAGGAGGTGGATGGGGTGAAGGCAGGCCGCAGCAAACCACCTGAAATCACAGCTGACTGAAGCAGAGAGGAGAACCATTGTAAAGCTTGACTGCAGCACAGTGATTGGCTGCTGGAGATTGAAGTGAAGTGAAATTGGTTAAAGAGAACGCCCATGATGAGCTGATTATATGCAGCTGCGGAGTGAATGAATGTTCATCCAGTCTTCCTGAAAGAACTTGTGCTGAGCTTCGTAATGGATTTAAGGTTGCTTAGATGACCACCTTATGAAGCCATAATGCAGCAAGAATCAGCTTCAATCAATGTTATGACGGTGAAAATCACACTATTAAGCAGAGAAGAAAGCCTGTTTGTTTTGTATGGTTGCAAGAGAATTTTGGAAATGTCAAAAAGATTTCGGATTCCAACTTATTCTAAAAACACGTAAATGAAGCACATATAATAAGATTTAGATTAGATTGGATATCATTTATTGATCTCAAATGTTTGTATTTATTATTATCACAAGGCATTACCCAAGTAAAAAAGAAGTATAAATAGGATTCTATATATACAATGTGCCACTATTTCACAAAACTAATGAAAGTAAAACATCATTCCTGGATCTACCCGCCGATTTGGATCCATGCCAGAATTAAGATGTAGCCCATACTACACACATACAGCACATTTCATTCAAATTTGGCTGGTAGTTTTCCCGTAGTCCTGCTGACAGACAAACAAACCAAAACACCTCATTGGAAAAATAAATAATGTTAGACACCAGGACGTTTTCACAATACACTGCATCTACATGTATGGATATTTTAGGTTCAGCATAATCAGAGACTTTCACATTGTCGCTTTTCTCTGTAAAGTGAGCAGCAGTGCTGAGTCATGTAATATTGAGTACTGTGGAGCCCTCATGTCCTCCCAGGTCCCATCCACCACTGTCAGATGCCCTCAGGCATGGATGCAGTCTTATTTGGCTATGAAGGGTCCCTTCTGCTCCAAAAAGAAAAACACGCAGAAAGTGTTGAAAGTATTATGCGCAGTGGACACTTAAGGCCATCGTACTACTACTGGGGATACTCAAAGAACTGAAAGATGGATTCCCAAAAAGAGTTTTAGCTGAAGCAGGGTAGAGCTCAGGAGGCAACTCTAACAAAAAGCCTTTTGCTGGCTGTCTCTGCGTCCCTGATGGGATTTCTGACGCTTTTGGATACCATAAAATGCACAGGAGTAGAAGGCTTAGAAAAGACATGGAGTAAATAATTGAATAGCAAATCTGATGCGCCAAAGCAACCAAAGAGCTGAAACATCCCACAGGACAGAGGCCTTTGTTATAAGTATTGTCCTCTCTCAGACATGACCTGTTTTATTATCTCCGCCATGACCTGTTTTACTATCTCATCACGTTTTATAGCTTTGTAGGTTGTTTTAATTTTTTCCCCCTTTCAATAACCCTGAACAATTAGCACATTTTATACCTCACTGCTATTTAAATACACATTTGGATAAAAAAATACACATTTTTGACATGTATAAATTACCCTAGGTTTATATATTTTTCATTTTTGTAATGGACTGTTTATTTAGAGTAGTGTAACTGTATAATCTGTGTATTTTATATTGTGTATTGTTTATATTCTCTATTGAAATACATCTTCTCTACTCTTAATATGTATATATTTACTGTTTATGTTAGTTTTATTGTATTGTTATTTCATTTATTACATATTTTAACTCATGTTAAATGCCTGCCATATAATCTCCTGTCCTTTTAACATGTTTTTGTCCAACTGAGTATCCTATGGTGGTTCCATGTCTCTAGAATAGTTCTCATAAATAGTTTATCCAAAGACCAAGCAAATATTTCAATATTTTATACGTCCAACTGTCTGTGTAGTGCATGCATAAATACTCTAAACAGGTTGTGTCATGGAAAGGTTACACATAATATGATACTTACGTCTTTATTGTCCTGCAAAATATGTATTTGTTTTTTTTTTATCTGATCTAATATCAACACTTAATCAGTTTACTCTATTCAAACTTGCAATTCCAATGTTGGTGTATGCAGTTTTACAGAAAAGTGAGAAAGCCCTGTCATCTTGAATGCTACAGTATTAAAAAAAAGCATGCATGCAAGGGGCTCGCCACACACATAGTGATCAGTTAGTCCCTGTGAAAGCCTGCTAAATGAATTTGTAGGCAAACATGTCTTCCTGTTAATCCAATAAATTTAAACAAACAAAGTTATTGTGGTCAGACAGTGCCTCGACAGGGAGTCAACTCTATGAAGCATGGGGCTTGTTTCCAAAATAAGAAGTCTGTCTGCCATCCCAATGAGTCCAATGTTCAACCTCGTTAGGAAGCAAAAATATTCCCTGATTCCATTAAGTGAACAAAAGATGCTTGTTTTTAAAAGCCATTGGACATCTTGAAGCCAGTGCCACTTTTCACTCCGAGTTCACAAGGCTTTAACGTGGTTAGAATTGACTGGCGTCTCTTGCAGCGTGTCTATTATACCCTGATTACATTTGGGGCTATATATTTATAGTCCCTGTAGCAAAAACAATGACAGGGCCCTCTCTTCATAATAAGTTGTGTCTCTGCCTCTTTTTCATTCGATTAGGTAGGAATCCCAGACGCTCAAAGTCTGCGCTTGAAACACTACCGCAAATGGGTTAATGCAACACAAAATTAATTACTACAACATTAGGTTTATCTCATAGTCAAGGCGTCTCTCTTTCTCAAAGGTCAGTGGATATACCAATGACCATTCACAATAAATCACATACGAATTTGCCTCAACAAATGCTATAAGAGCCGTCTCTCTCTCTGTCTTTTGCTCTATCTCAACCTCAAAGTGCAATGCTACTGTATATTATGAGTCAATGATGGCATGTCCTATTTTCTCATTGAGTTGCTTCAAATTAGCTGCCAGTTTAATTGTGCTTTGAAAGTCCATTTTAAGACCACAGTTGCTCTAGGTAATATTTTCTCTACCATCTATTGAACTCACTTCAGATATATTTGTTTATACTCAATCCAACTTGGATCACGAAAAATGTAGTATTGAGTTTTGAACAGTGTTGGAGAAATTCATCCTGAGTGGGACATGAATGTCCTGACCAGATTTCTCGGCAATAGTTGGTGGAAGAATTTTTCAAATGTCAACCGTATGGTGACACTAATGAATAAGACGGCACTATTCATTCTGTGGAGAACATGAATGTCTGCCAAAACAAAAGTGATGGCAATCCATTCAATCTGGACCATTGTGGACCTTAACAAACTGAACAAGCATCCATGAAGCTACACCGCTAGCTTGGCGGAACCCCTTTCAACATGCTCAGAAAAGGAAGGAGACGTCTTTGTAACACAGTGAAACATCGCCTTCCCATCTCAATACATCCATTATGCTCTCGTTGTATCATTCAGCTCCTCTTTCAGTCGGCCATAGAGCTAAATAGGTAGCCTCTGGCTCAAGAGACACTTGTGTTATGGAGGTCGAGCGAGATTAATCTAAACCATACTTCATCTGTGTCATTGACTTTAGAATTGCTGATAAAACTCTGCTTCAAGCTGACTTGTGGCTTTCAGTGCAGAACAAGGGTAAGTGTGTGTACATGGCTGTAAATTATAATGTGTGCATTTGAACAGGGTAGTTGTGTTTGAAGCTGAATTGTCCAAGCTTGGAGTACCCCATTGCATGAGAGTCATCTACTTTCTACAGTATCTGACAGAGAGGATTAAACATGGCTGCTGTACAGGCCTGGCAGAGCGTCACCAGTGAAGATACACAGTGTTTCCTGTAGGTTCAAACACATTCTCATTGATGTCATTGAAGCATCAACAGCAACTGGTCTGCAACCTTGTTGTGTTGCCATATTGATAACAAAATGTTTGGTAAGTTAATGGTTCATATTATAAACAGAAGGCTTCTTTAGCTGACAAACACTAACTTGAAGAAGAAGATTTCTCGTGCTGGGCTGCAGATGGACAGTGTCATGGACGATGCTGATGTGATACCACAAACCTGCATTCTCTTTAATAGCCAAAAGGGACTACTGTGTAGAAGTTTATAATAAAAAGATGCCTCTTCTCACAATTCTTTTTACTTCATCAAACATTTACGCAGGTATGGCTAATGAACATTACCTGTGACATTTTGTCTAGTGAAAAATGTCCTGTTCAGTGTTTGGTTGTGGCCCCCAAAAAAAGATAGCATCTTCCATAAAGCAAGATGAAAAGCGTTGATCCTCAACAGGTTGCCAGTTAATTGAAGGTGTGACATACACTATAGAAACACATAACCGTTCATGCTCACATTAATGCCTAAAGGCAATTCAAAATCATCGATTAATCTAATTTGCATGCACTTAGAGCCTGAAAAACATACCCAGGCATAGGGATGAAAATAAGTCTTAAAGCACCTCATCGCAGGCTGCAGAGGTTCAATATGGACTCCAGGATACTCTGCAAGTTCTACAGGTGCACTATTGAGAGCATCCTGACCAGCAGTATCAAGGCCTGGTACGGCAGTTGCACCGCCCTCAGCCTAAGATTCTACAGAGGGTGGTGAGAACTGCACAGCACAGCAACAGGATGGAGCTGCCATCAGGCCCACAGTATTATCAAAGAACCCCATCACCCCAGCAACAGACTTTTCTGTCTGCTGCCGTCTGACAGGTGGTACCGCAGCATCAGGACCAAAACCACCAGACTCAGAGACCATGGACAGTTAAATTCCACAGGCAATAAGACTGTTAAACATCTGAGCTCTGTCAAATCCCTCCATAAGCGTTCATCTGTTTGCATTTTGCAATCTATTTATCTCAATAGATATCACTTTAATAAACATTATATTATTTCATTTTACTCTACAATATTTCATTTTACATTATGTTCTTCTATATATCATATTCCATTTGCGTGTATATAGACTTCTTCTTGCATTATTTTGATTTGGTTTTTATTTTTATTTACTTGCACATTTCGCAACATTCTCTTACACTATTTTATTTATATTCTGTTAATTCCTTCACTATTTTCATTGGTTTCATTTGTGTTATGGTTCTAAGTACAATTTGTATAATTGCTCTTGGGGTATTCAATGTTAAAAATGTCCCTCAAGATATTTTTTGGGGTTGAAAGTAAAATGACAAAACAGACAAATTGAACAATAGCAAAAAGAATAGCAAAGGCAATGCCATGTGTATACTGTGGAAGTTCTGTGCTGTGCCCCTTTCAATATAAAGTAAAAGAGGAGTGTAAATAAATGTGCATTGAAGGTGTCAATCTGGAATAATTACTTAAGATTAAGATTGTTTCTTGTTAGTTCATGGATAATGTGTCTGTAGCTTGCAGGCAGTACAGTGTACAAATGATGTTACAAAAACCATGCTTAATCTGACACAAAGGTGAAATGATTTGGAATAACAAAACACATGTGTGTACTCTAAGACGCAGAACAAAGTTTTCAGCTCTCTAATGGAGTACATCATCTTACATTCCCCTCTGCTGGCGCTCAGAAAGTATACCAAAGTCTGAGCTTTGAAAAGTGATATAATCATGAATCACTTCGGATAAGCATAGGCAGAGGGTTTCATGTAACAACACATATACATATGATTCATATGTAATGAAAAATAAATGAAGGCAGAATGTCTGTCCTGTGTACTACAGGACAGATACTCATTCCGGAATCCATTAATAAGTCTTTTTGTGGTAGTGCGGCTCCCTGCTTTAGGAGCTCCACTGATCCCATCGTCTAGATCTTACAGTCAGGATAAACAGACCCATGTGTTGTGACTATTATGTTACCAATATGATGTCATGATTAAAACAAGGCATTACAGAGCCAAGGCAACACTTAAGGTGACCTGAACTTAAGTTATCTTGCTGTCCTCTTCCTCCCATTTGTCATTAAAGTCCAACCTTCAGATGTGATACCTTCTTTACAGGTTTGCCATTTGGATGACTTGCGAGGAACCCTCAGTGGCCTAACATTTTTCTGGATTTGTCCCAGGTGTGAACTATGACCACAGATGTGAAATTCATGCAACTTCACTCAGATTGATTGCCTTCTTCCTGTTCTGGCGCTTCTCTGGAGCTGCAATAGAGAAAAAAGATGGGGGCGTATTAGACCATCACTCTCAGTAGCGTCATGTGAGGAAAAGCAGACCCAACCGCCACCACTCCCAACCCCAAACCTTTTCAGCACATTGCCTGTGTTATATACGAGGCCTCAGGAACACTGTTTCTGGGACAATTCACATAAAGAAATAAAGACTGATGCCTTCCAAACCAGTCCTCCCTCGATAATGCTTCTCTTAACCCCTCTTGTGGCTTTGATTACAAGTTATGACCCTTCAGTATTTCAGGAGCCACGCAGGTCATTTGTGACATCACTTCCAATCCCAAGCCTTTCCTGCCTTGCAACTGTCAGCCAGCACTTTGTTTCACCTTGCACTCATTGCATTTTAGCCTCGGTATACATGAAAGAGACAAATACTTTTAGAAATGATTTTGAGGAAGAAACAGACTGATTAAAAGTTAACTGACACAGAAGGCAACACAGGTTCTGGTCCAGGTTCCTCTGATCTCAATTCTTGACGACTGCATCTCCCTCAACTGGTTTTTAACCTATAGAAGTTCACAAACAAACACTACGCCGCTCCTCCACCCCATTCACTGTTTACCTGTGTCTGTCCGAATCCAGTTCAATGAACAAGTATTGGCTGATTGCACTGTCAAGATATACATTACTTGCTACAGCTATGGTTAAAATGTACAATCCACACTATCCTGGCTTCAAAATGGTGGAGTGAGCTCCTTATTGATATCACGACAGCACAGAGTCTACAGATTTTCCATGACAGACTGAAAAGCCCACCTGCACCTTGGCCATTAAACCTAACATCTTATTGAAAAAATGTTACACCAAATGTGTTAATTTAGCCTACTTTTCTAAGACTGATCTACAGAAAAAAGGGAGATATAGCAATTGAACCCCATCAGTACAAAAATAAAAGCTCTTTGCCTTGTCATCACTGACATTTTGTCTCAAACCGTTTTCATTATACAAATGACGCTTCCACTTATTTCATTAGAATACAGTCGTGTTCACTTCTTAACACTGGCTCTTCTCCTGCTCACAAAGCTAAAGCAGTGTAGCATGTAGGCTGCAATAAAGCAAAAACTGGAACAGGCGACTTGAGGATTTGGAGCATTGCCTTTGCTTGAATGTGAAGTGACAGGAGAGCTCTGTGGGATGCCAGCTAATTGACACCCAATCTGCCTTAATGACCAGATCCATTAACTCTCCATCAAGAACCTTGGCTGATTTCCAAGCAGGGATAGGTAAATGAGTCAGTAGTAAGAGAAGGATCAAAGTAATTTCATATTTCACCATTAGTATGAGGTTGAACGCATAACAAATGCTTTAGGTGAGCCCACCATAATCACTTCACACATAAATGATCTAATGTTTGTTCAATTTTTTTGTTTTTAATTGCTAGATTCTTTACAGTCACACAGTAAAGCGCTAACAAAATCACTCAACACACAGTCTCCTACTGGTTATAGTACAACACTTACTTTAAGAAATATGCCTTTGGATAATTTTGTGATTTCTTTTGTAAAATATCCAATAACTCAACTGTTATGTTTAAAGTGTTTCCCAATTTGTTAGTGTAGTATAACTAAGAGGAGACAATTGATGTGTGAAGGGTTTTTGCTAGCACTTCGCAGTATAACAGTGGAGTTATTATTTAAAGTGTGGTATTACCAGTAGGAGAACATTGATATGATTCCAAAAAATGATTCAAAAGCACATTTCTTCAAAACAAATGGTGTATTAATGTTAACTCATTAATCTCTTGAATATTTTTTTCTACATTGCACTTTGAAGACCTTCCCTGCATGCCCCTAAAAATTCAGTGTTAGTAACTGTTATTTGAATCTTGCCTTGGTATTTATTTGGTCTTACCACTGTTAAAAGCTTTTGCTTACTTTCACATGGGGAAAATGGTACGATGACCATCACCTGTGGATAGGCTATATGTAATAATAATAATAATAATAATAATAGGCATTTCAATATGGAAAAAAAAAAAGGTGGTCTTCTAAAGTGTGTAAAGGTTATCATCTTCAATAAGGCGTTTTAAAACAAAGGCAACCATTATCATATTCTCAATGATCATAACAATACATAGACATATAATCTCAATACATATACATATAATCTCATTCTTAATAATAGCCCACTAAAACGTAATACAAAAACCAGAATAAGTTGAAGTGCTTTACATATCCTTCTTTCATGCTGTGCTACTGCTGATTAAAGCTGTTAAAGCCAATACAATCCGGATCACTCCCTGTAGCCACGCCCCGATCTGTAATTGGTCCTGATAGTGAGGCACTGTTGAGTTATGTGAGTCATTAGAGAACCCTACCGTGGAGGACAGACGTGTGAAAGTGTAAGTACACTTGACTTTCTCTGTCCTCACTCCTCCTGCAGTTGTACGCATGGTCCCAGCGTGCACTTTGAGGCTGGTGGAGCTACACTAAGGACCCCCCTTGCTTTTGCCCTATTACCTGGAGAATCATGGTAATGTGCATTCCCTCCTTTTATCCCTCGGTCATGCAGCAAAACTCACACACTCTCAAACAAGGTTGTTGAGATTTGGATATAGACGCCCGGCAGCGCGCCCTGATGAAACATCCAGTTGACGCAGCATCTGCCATGACATCTTACCATCCTTTCCAAGCTCATCGACCAGGTGCCTTGCCCTTGTCAGCCTTCTTTAACACCGCTCAGCCCTCGTTTTTCCCCGGGATTGCTTTCCCAGGCGTAGCCTCGCTGTCCATGCCTCTGCCGGAGCACGCTGCCTCTGACGCGGGGCTGATGCGCGCAGCTCTGGGACGCCAGCATCATCCGGTAACTCACCCGCGGACACTGAAGAGCCTGCAGTCAGAGGAAGAGCTGGAGGATGACCCGAAAGTCACACTGGAGTCGAATCACTTATGGACTGAATTCCATAAAATGGGAACTGAGATGGTTATCACAAAATCGGGAAGGTACGTGGACTAAAACCAGCATATTGTTTTGTTATGAAGTGTTTGCAAGTGTCTCTATGGAACGTAGTATTTTAAAGTCTGGACTTTGTATTTTTATTATTCAATTAAGCTGTATTTTGTATCGTCTTTTTTCTAATACAATGAAAACAGCTACATCCGTCTCAGGTTGGACCCATTCACTTAGGTGTTCCATTTAGCCTAATCATTGCAATGTGATTTGAACTCTGATAAGATGTTTGGATCGTCCAATAAAAGGTTCAAAAGTAACAAAAAATTGGGATATCCTTTCTTGCAAAAAGTAAATATAAAAAAGTTACAAAAAGGATTGATACATGGATGTTTCGTTTATTTCCATTCTACAGGAGGATGTTTCCGGCTTTTAAAGTGCGAGTAGACGGGTTAGTTGAAACAGCGAAGTATATTCTGCTGATGGACATCGTCGCTGTTGATGACTGCCGCTACAAATTTCACAACTCCCGCTGGGTGGTGGCTGGAAAAGCTGACCCAGAGATGCCAAAGCGCATGTACATCCACCCAGACAGCCCGTCCAAAGGAGAGCAGTGGATGAGCAAGCCCGTCGCTTTCCATAAACTCAAACTCACCAATAATATTTCGGATAAGCATGGATATGTAAGTAATTTAAATTGAATGACCGTAGCATTTTCTAAATTGACTAGGGGGTGATTTAAAAAAAGAAATCACAAGATATGTCATTTTTGTTTGTCTTTGTCCAGACAATATTGAATTCCATGCATAAATACCAGCCCAGGTTTCACGTTGTGAGGGCCAACGACATCATGAAGCTTCCATACAGCACCTTTCGGACTTATGTCTTCCCTGAGACAGAGTTCATAGCTGTCACTGCGTATCAGAATGAAAAGGTAACCCTCAGCCTCCCCACAGTGCTACACAGCAAGCTTAACCTATTCCTGCATGTAATACAAAGGTTTCACCTGACGGAAAAATACATTTGAAAAAAATATGGCAGTTGGAATTGCAACTGAGTGGTCTTTTAGGGTTAGGGCAAAAAAAGATTTAAAAAAAAACGTGGCCCATATGAGCTGTACTTACTTTCTGATTTATTTATTTTCTCCTCAAGATTACACAGCTGAAAATAGACCACAATCCCTTTGCTAAAGGATTCAGAGACACAGGAAATGGGAGACGAGAAAAGAGGTATTCGTTTTACCATATGATTCATCATGATAGTAAAAAGGAATATAGTCGTAATGGTAGATCTAATCTCAATTTCTGGTTTACAGAAATAAGCAGTTTACCATTTCTCCGCTGCACGAGAACCAAGGCAAAGCGGACCAGGACTATGCTGATTCTGATGACTCGTGCGAGAACCCCAGTACCATAGATCCCTTGTATTCCCCTCGCGAGCTTGTGAGCAGCCCTCTGATGTCCACACCAACCTGTCAAGGTGGGTTACAGTTTAATGTTAAAGCAGTCTTTATGGTTGTGTTGATTAACCCAATTATCATTTATAAACAAGTATCCTTTAAGCAGAAAACTAATAATGATTTTTCTGATGTAGATCTCTACCTTTATTTACTGAAATTGGAAGAAGAAGAAAAAAGGAGCTTTGCTCCAATAAAACAACTGCTTTGGTGCTTTGGAGTTTGTCATGCATGAACACTGCCTCCTCATGGCTCATGATGTTTGTCTTCTCTGTCCCCACTGTGTTCTAAAAATATACTAACAAGGCAGAATCTTTCTCTTTGTACTCTTAGCTGAACATAGTGTTTTTTTTCCCCACAGATGACAATAATATCGGAAGTGAATCAGAAATTGATCTACAAGATGAGGACATTGCCGAAGCCAGTTGTTCGAGGATTGAACATACTTTGAGCGACGACAATCAGGACTTAACAAAAGAGAGGACAAGCTTCCCAACATCAGAGAAGATGTACTCTATGGAGATTGATTCTTTGAAAAAGCACACAAGCGGAATCATAGATTCAGTTCTACCTATGAAGTTTCAAACGCAAATATCACCATCCCTCAATTGCGATTACCTTCAGACTTTGGATTACTCGAGTGCGCAGTGCCAACAGTTTCTCAAACTCGGGGCGCCTTTGTTGTTTCATCCGGGACAGTTGTCAGGGAAGCCAGAGGGTGTGTTGTCAGCTCTGCCTGGAGAAGAAAATGGAGGACTGACATCTCAAAGCATCGCATCTTCATCGCCCTTCATGTTTCACCTTTCACAGCAGATGCTTGCATCTCAGGTATGCTTTAACATAAGTGTGCAAATCTAATTTCACACATATTTATAAGTTGGTCCTTACAAAATCCATTAACATTATTGTATAAGAGTCAAGCGATACGTTTGCTTTCTTCCTAGTATCCAGCAGCCGGTAAATCAGTTGAAAAATGACATCTGACTGAATAGAAGTCTATGAGAAAATGTCCCTCATTTGATTAATTACCTTAAAATATTTTTCCATTTATTTGTAATCATTATGTTGTTTATGTAAATGATGGTCCAATTAACAGTAAAATAACATAATAAAGCAGCATATGCTTGAGGGCATGGCTACCATGTGATTGACACTTCCGAGACATTGTCTGGCATATCTCTGTGATTTCATCTTTAAATTTAACCCTTCAAAGTATTTTTCAGTAGATTAAAGTTAACTGCAACACCTTGGTTGCCTCAAAATGTGTTGTTCAGCATTAAGTTGAACTTTGCTCCACCCTCTTGTGTCACTTCTAGCTCCAAAATAACTAATAAGCAACGGCCAAAACACAAAACTGAGTCAACAAACATTTTATATACAAGAGCACATCTTATCATCTTCCACCACTCCAAGGTGATAAATGTAGCCCCTCTAGAAAAAATGATTAAGTTAAACTGACTGATGTTTCTTTTATCCTGGTTGAAGTAATGCCATCAGCCTCCCATCAATATTATTATCATATAAGTCCTTCAACTTCAAGGCAACATGTTCAAAATTGTAAAATTTAATGTTTATATAACTATGATTATACCAAGACAACCTAGATAACTTAGTGTTACTGTTATTACTGTTAATAAAGTTCTTGATCACCAAATTGACCATTCAGAAGTAACTACAATGAATACATTTTTTAAAAGTCCAAAACTAATAAGACTGCTGGACTGTAAACAGGAGGAGAAAAAGCATACAGTATGTGTCGTATACTGTAACTCTGTTGGGCTGTATGGAAGTGGGTTGGAATATCACAGTAAATCTCAGCCTAGGATCAAATCTGAACTTGGATATAGATCTTGCAGTGTGCTTATCTGTGAGACAATGTGTTCCAATCTAATTTAGCTAGTGGTTTCCAATCTATAATGGGTCGAGAGATGAATTTAAGGGGCTGCAAGGCTAGAAAATAATGGGTGAAAATAACTGCAACACACAAAAATACCTTTTTCTTTAAAAGCACTCTTCAGCTACACTTGTTGTAGGGCTGCAACAACTTTTTATAATGTCCAGTAATCCATCAATTATTTGTTTTAATATTTAATGGGTTGTTTGAACGAAATGTCCGGAAATGGTAAAATAGTATTCCTTAAGGGTTTTTCAAAGCCCTAGATGATGTCTTAAATTGTCATGTTTCGTGCAGAACCCAAATATATTCATTTTACTGTCATAGAAGATAAAAGAAACCAGAACATATTCACATTCAAGAAGCTTGACCTATACAATGTTCACTCTCTTTGCTTGAAAAATTATTCAAATATCAAAATAGTAAGGGATTAATTTAATAGTCGACAACTCGTTGATCAGAAGGCATACAACCTGTGATGCAGGGAAACTAACAGAATTGTCTCTATGGACTTTAGCGGTGACAGGACACTGCCCATTTTATAAGACTGTATGTGTTGAAGTATCAGAAAATATTTTGGGTTTTAGGAAAGGAATTAACAGTTGTATTCTTTACTGCAGGGAATCTCACTGTCACCCTTTGGAGGACTGTTCTCTTATCCATACGGCTACATGGCAGCACCAGCTCTCCCCGCCTGTTCTGCGACCTCCACGCTGGCCAGGAACCAGTGTTTCCGCAGCTCTCGGCCTTGGTTGCGATTCAACCCTTATCAGATCCCCACCACCCCTGCCACCTCAGGCCAAAACATGCCTACAACCAGATCGCCCGGAAGCTTCAACACCCAACGAGAGCTGTCCAAATCAGGGAGCAGAGAGTCAAGTCCAGTGTCTCACAAAACCAAGGCCAAGCAGATGGCTGCTCCACCGAAACACATTAAGGGTTCTAATAATGACATTCAAACCTCACCTAAAGGACTTCAAAAATCACTTCCTCCACAATAGACTCTCCTATATGTTGTTAGCCAGTGACGAACACGGACAACTTTGTTACAATACACATAGTTATCACCTAACATAGCATTTTTGTCGGAGAAACTGCATGCATCAATAGACCTTGCTAATAAACACTGATTTTGTGATCTAAAAGACACCCACATATTTTACCATGAGGCTTAATTATATTGACTCGTTTTTTTGTGCTATGAAACATTTATATAGAATCATTTGCCTGCTGTTGTACCAATGGTAAATGTCGAAATTACATCAAATATATACATTTTTAACCAAAAAACATCAGGGTGTCTTGATTTTTAAAAACATTAAATCAATGCTTATTGGAAAGTTCTATGTTGTAAAAAAACACCTATTAAAATGCTCATAGATATTCCTATAGTAAAAAATGAGCAATGCAATACTCAATGGCCAAAGTGGAGTGCTCTTGGACAATCATTTGCTTTATATATATCTTTATTCGGTATGATGTGTTAATAGTTTTTCTTGTCATTTGAGTTTCCAGATTTGGTACAAATTAAGACTAATCAAAGCCTTGTGAGACTGTATACTGATGATCACTGTTAAACCTGCCATTGAGATATGAACAAATCGTATTCCACCTGTTCACAGTTTCATATGATGTACCAAAGCTGCATCGTGGATTGGGAGGGAAAACTCAGGATTCTTTTTTTCTTACGAAAGTATTCAGGTGAATTGTTTTTGCATGTGTTTTTCACAATACAATAAAAATGTTGATCACATTTCCTGCAGTTGTGTTGTATGTTTATACAGCATTGAGATAGTGTGTGTTATTTTTCAGCTTTTTTTGTAAACCTGCGGCACATTGCATTCAAATACATAAAAGCATGCCGACCAGCTGTGTTCAACCATGCTATCGACTCAAGAAAAGGTCATATGTTTTGAATATTTGCTACATAGGCTTACAAGAGTCCCAGCTAGAATAGTAACTTACATCTGAAGATGCTTTCCAAAATCAGTGTGAAAATGAAATATCGTTAAAGAGATTAGGTTGGGTTTTTACTAATAACCACAAGGTGGGGCTATCTGTGTTCTGCACAGAACTTAGAGTTTCATTTCATAAATATGCTGTTTTGTTACTGTAGTGCTTCCTGGGAGTAAAATAATATGAGATGTTACATACTTTATCCGTCTGTATGTACAACAGTTTCAAGTTTGGTCGTAGTCCAATTCCGCGTTAAGGGTAAACAAAACAACTGAAGAAGTCTGAATCAAAAATAGGTGGCCTTTATCATTTAAAATTGTACGATCTAAGGAACAGTGTCAACAATCATTTGTAATTGCCTCATAGTTCATGAGTAATTAGACAAAACATAAAATATGTAATAACTGACCGCGGCTGCGCTATTTAATACATGTTTTAATATATTATTCCCACCTGTGTGCCACATTTAAATATTTTACCATGTTTTGAATGTGAGATCCAAAAAAATCCAAATGAAATAAATGGTTCATATGACACATTAAATGTAAAATTACAATTATGAAAATGTGGAAGAATAAGTAAAAGAGTTAAGATGACTAAGTCTGCTTGGAGCGCTCACACAATAAAGGTAAATCCTTAATAATGCTTTCAAGGTGATTTTTAATAATTCTAAATGACACTATTTTGAACAGCTTCCCTTCTGCTACCGGCCTCATTGACAAGGTCCAGGACCACCACTGACACTGACTCTCACCCACCCCACACACATTATGCATAACATTAATGCACATCATGTGAACAACATACTGTTATGTTTCTATACTGTGAGCCATGTTCATGTTTATGTTCAGCTCTCATTTTACACATTTCTTCATACATTTCTACCCAGCCCTCCACTTTAAATTATAATACACTGCAGTGTGTCATAAATTGTCATATATTCATTGTACGTTTTTTTTCCCTGTTCATTTTGTATATTTAAATTGAATGTAAATACTTATTTATTAATTTTAATGTTAAATATATTTGTTTTGATATTTTCTTTTCATATTGGTTATATTTTGACCTTCGCTTACAATATACAGTGGGGCAAAAAAGTATTTAGTCAGCCACCAATTGTGCAAGTTCTCCCATTTAAAAAGATGAGAGAGGCCTGTAATTTTCATCATAGGTACACTTCAACTATGAGAGACAAAATGAGGGAAACAATCCAGGAAATCACATTGTAGCATTTTAATGAATTAATTTCCAATGATTGTGGAAAATAAGTATTTGGTCAATAACAAAAGTTCATCTCAATACTTTGTTATATACCCTTTGTTGGCAATGACAGAGGTCAAACGTTTTCTGTAAGTCTTCACAAGGTTTTCACACACTGTTGCTGGTATTTTGGCCCATTCCTCCATGCAGATCTCCTCTAAAGCAGTGATGTGTTGGGGCTGTCGCTGGGCAACACGGACTTTCAACTCCCTCCAAAGATTTTCTATGGGGTTGAGATCTGGAGACTGGCTAGGCCACTCCAGGACCTTGAAATGCTTCTTAGGAAGCCACTCCTTCGTTGCCCTGGCAGTGTGTTTGGGATCATTGTCATGCTGAAAGACCAGCCACGCTTCATCTTCAGTGGCCCTTGCTGATGGAAGGAGGTTTTTCACTCAAAATCTCACGATACATGGCCCCATTCATTCTTTCCTTTACACGAATCAGTCGTCCTGGTCCCTTTGCAGAAAAACACCCCAAAGCATGATCGTTTCCACCCCATGCTTCACAGTTATAGATGGTGTCTTAGGGGATGCAAACTCGATTCTTTTTTCCCTTACCAAAAGACAGGAAGTTTTGAGTTTTTCACAAACATAAAAATGTTGATCCATTTCCTGCAGTGGTTGTATGTTGAACAGCATTGAGATGTGTGCCTTATATTTTCACTTTTTGTACCTGGGCACATTGCATCAAATACATAAAGCATGCCGACCAGCTGTGTCACCTGCTAATCGACTCAGAAAGGTCCTAGTTTTGATATTGTACTAGGCTTACAGGTCAGTAGAAGTAACTTACTCTGAAGACTGCTTTCCAAAATCAGTGTGAAATGCCAATGTCGTTAAGAGATAGTTGGTTTACTGAATACACAAGGTGGGGCTATCTGTGTTTGCCCAGACTCTTGAGTTTCATTTCATAAATAGCTTTGTTACCCGTGTGCTTCTGGAGAAAATAATATGAGATGTACAACTTTATCCGTCTTGTTGTACCAACAGTTGCAAGTTTGGTCGTAGCCCAATTCGCGTAAGGAAACAACAACTGAGAAGTCTGAATCAAATAGGTGCCTTTTATGTTTAAACATTGTCGATCTAAGGAACTGTCACATCATTTGTTTATTGCCTCAATGTTCAGAGTATTAGACAAAACATAAAATATGTAATAACTGACCGCGGCTGCGCTGTTAATACATGTTCTAATTTATGTCCACTGTGTCCCATTTAAATTTTACCATGTTTTGAATTGGAGATCCAAAAATAAATGGAATAAACTGGTTCAGGTTGACAATGTACATGAATTACATTTATGAAAAAAAAATGTGGAAGATAAGTAAAAGGTTAAGATGATAAGCTGCTTGGAGCGCTCACACATAAAGAAATCTTAAATGCTTTCAGGTGATTTGTATATTAAAAGCACTATTTTGAACAGCTTCCTTCGCTACGGCCTCATTGACAAGGTCAGGACCACCATACATGACTCTACCAGCCCCACATCATTATCAACATTAATGCCTTTGAACAACATCACTGTTAGTTCATACTGTGAGCATGTTCATGTTTTGTAGCTCTCATTTTACACTTTCTCATACATTTCTACCACCTCCACTTTAATTATAATACACTGCAGTGTTCATAAATTGTCATATTCATGTACGTTTTTTCCCCTGTCATTTTGTTATTAAATGATGTAAAACATTATAATTAATGTTAAAATATTTGTTTTGGATATTTCTTTTCATATTGGTATATTTTTGACCTTCGCTACTTAAAATTTTCCAGTAGTTTGCATCACCATACACCAAAGCATATGTGTAAACGTACAGTACCTGGCAATAAACTTGATTTTGATTCTGATATGTAATTTTTTTGTAGAATCACTGCTTGATTTTATTGTTTGTAGAAGTTTCACTGCGGGCTTATGGTAGTTCTGTGCCTCACCTGCTGCATGCCATGCCCTTGGCCACAGCAATCGTGGCTGAGCAATAAAAGTGAATGAGTGCGTCTGCGGTCCTCTGCACGTCATTCCATATGCATGAGTGCATCTCACTGCTTGTGAGGGCAACTCCCCAAACATCTCTGCCTGTGACAGCAAAGGTACGCTTGAGTTGCTAATCCCTCCAGTTGTACATCTGCTCAAGCTGCTCCGAAGAAATACTTTATTCTGAATGCATCAATTACTTATAGACTGGTGTAGTCGATGCTGGGTGTTTTGAAATATGTCTTGGCTATTTAGATGTGGTTGCCATTTCCACACAAGTTCATGATTATATATTATGTTAACGTGGGGCACACAAGCTGAGTGATTGTTGTGATTGGTCAACCGCTTAGATACAGTATGTCCCTGCCCCTTAGCCTGTCACGTACAATGTGTTGAAGCCTAATTGGTATTGCGTAATAATGTCACTGTGTTATCGAAATAAACAAAGGAATCGCATGGAGGCAGTTCAGGCAGGGGGGGGGAACTCCCTCTGGAGGGAATTTGGGGATTTTAGCCTTTGCAGACCATTTACATGCACACAAACCTATATAACACCAACACATTTATAATAAGGCCATTTCTAAATCATTAAAAAAACAGCCATGGCAAGGCCCTCCATAACAACATTTTATTCACTGTTTGTGTTTGTGTTTGGTGGTCTCAAGGGAAGAGATCTGAAAACTCTCACCCTGTGCTGGGCCCCTCTCAAACCTCCATTGTGTGCATTTTCTTTTTCACTGAACACCTATTTATAACGAAAGAGAAATCTCCACTGGCTCAAAAAGGTAGCGAGGAGGTCAACTGCAAAGTTTTGCAGACAACAGAAAATATCTCCCTGCAGAGTTCTGAGGATGGGGGTGCAATACTATACATGCTGTGCAGTTATCTCATATTGCACAGTGTGCAGAAAACTAACTGAAAGACTATTACTATAACACACAAGGAAGTTGATATTTCAAAAACATGGTGCTGCCTTTTATAAGTGATCTGCAATGTGTCAAGAAGAGAAGCAATTCGCTATCTCAGGTCTGGGATTTCTAAATTAATCATTATCCCTTGCATGACACAGTGTCACAGCAACATCGTGCTTCTAGACTCATATATTCCTGGAAGAATACTGAGCATATTGGTGCTCTAAACTTCCTCTGAATGTAAGTGCTGGGATGAAATAAATGTCAACACAGATGGCTTAAAGAGACTAGAAAGTAATCTAGCATACGATATGAATAATGCTCTTAACGGGGGTGTATCAAAAAGCCTGTGTAATCATGAATAAAGCACTAGAGAGCATCCTGCAAGGACTTTGTCAGTGAGGATACAGAAAGGTGTGTAGATGCCTAACGTATGAATAAAAAAGGGAGTGGAAAGACTATTTTGTGTAAAGGCTTGTAAGGGAAGGTAGAAAGTGAGAATATTTAGTGACATTTCCTCAAAATGCGTTTGAAATAAGGGACATCAGTTATACAGTTGTTGGCTCCTTTCATTTATTTATTCTTACTGTGGTTACAGGTGTGTACTTTGTTTCTGTATGTTGGAGCCATTTTGTGAAAACAATATAAAAAAAGTTTCAGTTCACCTACAAATAAATGACACAAGATAAATTGAATCATTCAAACTCCCTAGTGATCTTTAAATCCCATTTATATGTGTAAATGTTTTCACACGAAGGTATGTTATAGCATTTAAATATACATGATGAAAAATAGAAACAAGAATAATAAGATCAAATATATAGGCGGTAGCGCCTCCCAGGGGGTGTTCAGAGAACGTCGGAAGGCGCTGGAAGCAATATTTCTGAAAGCGGGGCGTTTATGGGTTTTTTTCCCCGGGGCCGCTCGTTTTATAGGTTATGTTATTAAATCCAACATTTGAAAAAAAGAGCGAGACAAAGTTTATGTATGAGCACATTTACCATTGGCGTTTTCTGCCAGGCTTCCCGTCTGTGCTGCCATATCTCCCCTTTAGTCAGAGTGTTTTACAAACAGTGAAACATCACCCCCTCTAAATGTTCTGGTGAGTGTGTGGTGAAACACGGTATTGAACTGATACCCTGATGCAGAACCCGTGCAGCCGAAAATGTACCACAAACACAAAGCAACCGTGACAAAAAAGAGGAAATAAATAAAGTCCTTCAGTACAAAAATGTATCGTGTAAACTTACGTGATGGTCAGAGATTTTTCTCACTTCACTAAAGTGACCGAAGGCAGCGCAGGGGGTTATGGTTGGATCATGCAAGTGCATACGCATGCATTTTAGTCCTACTGAGTTATTGTAGCATAAATCAAGTGAGTTTGTATGTCTACAGCACCTGTAATCTTGTTGTTAAACATCGTGAACGTGAGTGGTTTCTTAAATGGCTTCAAAAACAATCGATGACAAAGCGATGAAACTGTGAAACGTTCCGAGGAAACATTGCACGTGTAGTGTCTTCCGGAGATCATAATTGTGTTACTACTACATAGCACCGAAACAGCACATTGTTCAAAGTGGGACAGTCTGTTCCGGGACCAACCCCTCCGATAAATCTAATCCCCTGTAAAACCCGCCCACAAAATCGCTCTGAAGTCTGATTGGTTCTCTGCGGATGAGACTGTTCTAGAATGAGGTGACATAGATAGGAACTGTTCAGCAGTACTGTGAATATTGTTTGGCCAGTATAATACGCCATGCATAAAAAATGTTGCCATGGCATTATTACAATCATTAAACATGTTTTTATTCTAAAGCAAACAAGTTACAAAAATCACAAAAAACATGCAGATAATAAAAACAAAAAAACATACAATTTTAAACAGAACACAGAACTTATAGGACAATGACTATGCTATCAGTGTCACCAATGGAATGTTGTAACATGATTCTGTGAAAGGCTAGGAGTGTATATGGATTTTGTTAGTAACAATTTGTGGGCATATTTCAACTGTCAAATATTTGAATAATCTAGAACGAAACATGTATATTTAATTTAGTTTCAGATGGTGAAGGTTAATTTGTTTTACCTCATCATACATTATATTTTATATACAGTTAATGTACTACATGCAATTTGCTTAAGCCATTTTAGGTTCACATCCACTATGATATGTGGTAGGAACTATTTTCTACCCAGTCTATTTCTATAGCGGAAGTCGCTGTCAGAGGTCAACGTCCAGGAGTAACCCGTCTGCGCATCATCACATCACCCCACTCTCTGCTGTTAAATCGTCTGTTAGTTGCCTCACCATGATGTGATTTTTTTTCATCATCACTAGAGACAGAGATGTCTGGCAGACACAACTAATTTATTGATCGGTTGAACTCAACTTTTCCAGGATTACGTTTCGGTGCATCTCCACCGGTGAGTTGCCAGACGATATGTTTATCTAACAGTATGTATATCTGTCGTTCAACGCTGAGTGTGGAAGATTTCGACCACGCTGCAGTACAGTACACCTGCAGACAGTCAGCAATACTGTAGTGCCAATATAATTGTATTAGCCAACGTTACTGCCGACCGGTAAACTAGTTTACACCTACGTTATTAGCATCTGCGCCTGGGTTTATCTGCAGCTGCTGCTGAGTAGGAAGCAAGCTTTGACAGGTATCAGTCTGTAAACGGTAACATTGGCTAGCTAGAAAACAGTTAGCCAGTCGTGCTAATAAACAATATGGTTTGAGTGGAAGGAGTTTCGGTCTTTTAAATGCAGTTCTTGGTATCCTTTGTCATGTTCCCCTTGATCACAGTTGCGGTCTGTGTGGCCGCAGTGCTCGGCTTGTTTTTCTGGTCCTGCGAGCACATTTCGATAGGTAAGGCGTGCCTCACCTGAGAAACGTAAAAGAAGATGCAGGTTGAACAGAAACTGTTAAATGACATGTAAATGTATCAGATGACCGACATAAATGAACATGTGTGGTGTAATGTAACTAAGTAGCAGAGGTGGGAAAAGTACCCGGATCTTCAACTTAAGTAAAAGTAGTACTATCAGAGAGCAGGAATAGTAAAAGTCCTGCATTCAAAATGACACTCAAGTAGAAAAGTATTCGCATAAAAAACAACAACAAAAAAAACAAGTACCTCAGGTATTCATTATGCAGATTGGCCCATTTCAGAATAATGTGTAGTATATGCTTTGATTATCGTTATTGATGCATTAAAGTGTTTTTAAAGGTGTAACTAAAGTTTTATGTAGTTGTTGATTATATTACATCACTAATACAAATGTGCAAATGAACTAAATGTAATAAATTAATGTAGCGGAGTAAAAGTACACTATTTACCTCTGACTTGTAGTAATTTAACTATTGAATAAGGAAGCAAAGAACTAAAAAAAAAGTATTTGTTGTTTTACAGTAAAATGCCAAATTATAAAACAGAAAGTTTGAGTCATACTATTTTTCCAACAATTACAAAGGCTAAACGTGTTTATTTGCTTGGTTAGTTGCAATGTGCACTCACATGAAGTCTGCATACAGGATTCATACATGTTTTTTGATAGTATGAACACATGCTTTTCACATGCTGATTTTTTTCTTTGGGGTTTCAATTATTTAGGGCTGAAACAATGCTGACTTTTCTGGTTCTATCAAAACTGACACATTTCATTTTTGAATTAATCTTGCATTCTGTTTAGGCACTTTAAAAAAAAGTCTGCACCCATTTTAAGTCCAAGTGTTGCAATCATAGTTGCAAGATACTTAACTTTGTATAACCCACTTTTGCAATATGATAAACAGCATTCCCATGCCAGCCAAGGCAATATTGTGTCACACCATACCCTGACGTTTGGACTCTGTATCTCCCTTTTAACTGTTGCTGCTACTGTTGTGTTTCTTACCAGTATTTGCAGCCTGTCAGAGAGGCCCAGCCATGGCGCAGCAGGACGGTACTGCCAAGAAGAACCCTGCTGTTGCAGCGCTGCACTCTCACTTCATCGTGGGATCAGTGTCGGAGGAGAACTCGGAGGATGAAATCCAAGGGAGGCCTGACTTGCAGCTGGAGGAAAAAGAGACTCGCTCCTTGTCGCCGTCCTCCGATAGCTCGAGCAGCACCTTCGAAATGGGATTCGACCACATTGAAGGCCCCAATCAAAATCTCAGGTTAGAACAAAACGTCCAGTCTCTTGGTGTCCATTTACAATATTTCTGCTTTTTAAATGTGTAGACTCAGGTTTTTCTTGGCTGTTTTGTGAATAACTGTATCTTTAGGGTTTAAGATACGCAGTTTGGTGGCATTTCTTTTAGGATTATTTGTAAATTGTAGCCATAGTTAAATGTACATATTATGAAGACATTCCTTTTGCAGCTTTCAATGACATTATATCTAGCTATGAAAAAAACAAAACGGCAAATTCAAAAAGTCCTCTTTCAGCAGGCCCTAAGTTCAAAACGACACTCTGTTCACACTCTCTGGGTAAACATTCTTACAGCATATGTGAAAAATGTGGTTTCTCTAGCTGCATGTGGCTAAACGGCTTCTTTGTGACATGAGTCTGTTTGGTAACAGTCCTGGAATAGACTTCATAATGTTGGTTTGGGAAAGTTGGGAAAATGTTCACACTCAGAAAATCCAAATATGACGGTCAAAAGGGGCTTTTCAGTATTGATGGAGAACTGTGTACAAAGCTATAGTATCTCTGTCAGCCCCGGGTCTTTCACTGCCTAAACTTCACATTTCACTCTCACAGATGGAGGCTTGTAAATTGAAATGTCCCTAAAGCATCCCAGAATTGAGATTCAAATAAGAAACACATGCTGTACGTAGTATTTCCACTCACAAACACGTCTTTTCCTTTTCCAGTGTGTTATAAAGAGATTCCATACCTTTTTTCCTATGATATTCCACAAGTTTGGTTTCTTTATTCTGTTAAATTATGCAGCCAGTAATAGGAATAGTGTGTTTTTTTTTGCCTGGTGACTATCTGACAAAAGACAGAAACTCTAACAGCTGCATGGATGTCAGGGCTGCTGTCAGTAGGGACTCTCATTTGCTTCTTGAGCGCAATTTCTATAGTGATGCAACAATGCAGTATCAGACCACAAAAAGCAGCCATCCAAGTGAGTCCCAGGTGCTGCCACACCTCCCTGCTGATTATTATATCCCTCCCTCTGGGCTACCCGCTCCACCCTATGGATCCCCTTTTGGGTGGAGCTTCATTCAAAGAGATTTGAGCGCATGGCAACTTGACTGTAAAGTGTCTGGTCCTGCTCTGCTCGGTCAGTGGATATACTTTAAGCAGATTGTTTTCTTCTTGGAGGTATAATCACTCTTTTATTATCCTTATACATGCTTTATTTTTGTTAGAACTGGCAAACATACTTTTAACAGACAACAGATTGATGACAATACTTAAAAATCACAAAAACATGAACAAAAATCCAGAAAAACAAAACAAAAACAACTTTGAATAAAATACTAACTATAACAACACAAGTTAATAAATCAGACCGCTCTGGTAAAATAGTCCTACTAAAGCCAATTCATTCCCACTTTATGTTGGGTTCTTTGTGTATTTTGAAATGGTTTGTAGATTTAATAAATATGTTTTATTATTTAAGGGTACGTTAATTCAGATAACTTTATGATTATGCTTTAAGTATATATGTTAAGTATTTTACCAAACAGAATAATTGTACTTTTAATATGTGAACACTTTTTATCCATAACCACCAACATAATGTCAGAACATTAAATGCGTTCTTATTAAACTTTAAATGTTGGTCCACCACATATGAACACAAAAAAAGATAAATAGGACATTACCTACACATCACACTATCATTATGTACATATGTGAAGGGTTTTTAGCCATAATATTTTAGAATAATTTCATTTGAATCAGTCATTGTTTTGTAAGTGTTTCTGAGAAATGGTTTTCAAGGTTTTACATTAGAACATGTATCTTCCCAAAAGGAACTGTATGAGGGGAAAGACGTACGGTCTTTCTAACACTTTCCTAAATCACTTTTACTGATTAACTGTATCTCACCCTGAGATATAAAGTTAAGAAACAGTAGTCACATCCTCTGCTCTTTCCTTAGCCCAGTCTGTCTCTTATCAACACGACGTGATATCAGTGTCTCTTTATCTTCTGGGCTATAAACATAAAGCGGTTTTAAAGCACATCTCTTGTGAAACTCGTCTCATAGTTTGTTACTGGCAGTTTAATTTCAACATTTAAACATTAAACATTTTTGCGCTCTTGAAATGAGAGCTTACAAGTTATCTTTTTATTATTAGCAAAATTAGGGTATTGGTGCCTCTGCTGCATCGGTACACTTCTAAAATGACAAGATTAACATATTTGCTTGTTGTACATTTTTTTCCAACAGCAATACAAGGCACCAATACATAACTCACTACTGCTACTACTAATACTACTGCTACTACTACTACTGCTACTACCAACTCAAATCCGAATGAAAATCATTTGATTTATTCTCAAGTAGTTTTACACATAAACTACATTTGCCTTGGAGTATATTGTGCATACTTAAAACATAAATAAAGGAATTGAGTTCTGAAAGAAAATGTGAAAGGCATGTTTAATATAAACATTCAAAGATTCAAAAGCTTTATTGTCATGTGCACAGTAGCTACAGTGTAGACATGGCAATGACAAACTTAAGTCCCAGGCTCCACCAAAAATGCAACATGAATATACGTAGAACAAAAAACAAATAAAACCAATAAAAATTGTGAATGAAATAACAGAATAGACATCAAATAGTGTAAGTAAATACAAATAAAATAAAAATACTGCAAGAACAAGTCTATATACATGTGCATGGAATATGATACAAGAATAGAATGTACAATAAAATATTGTAGAGTAAAATTAAATGAAATACTGTTTACATTCAAGATGCAAACAGATGAATGCTTCAGCGAGGCACTCTACAGAGCTCAGGTGTTTAATAGTCTCAAACTGTGTATATATAAAGACATGTTTACAAGAAATATAAATATACAAGAAGGTAAGAGGGATGATAAATGATAATTTACTATGAGAATAAACATGTGTGCAGTGTATCAGAGTTAAAAGTGGCAGAGCTGTGGCCATAGAAAGAAATTCCTTGTGAAAATTGCTGTCTGTCTTGCTGTTTTGTTTGCAGGTTGACATCCTGATGATTAATTAAAAAAATGATATACAGTGCAGCCATAACTAATAGTTCAGAATGCCAAATAATTGTTGCATATTCTCAAGTTTTATGTGCATACGTGCATGTATGAAGAGCTGTTTGTTTCTTTTGCCAGGCGTCAGAGAGTGTGGGCTACCCTGCAATGGTGAAAATGAGAGCTTACAAGCTTGTTATCTGCATAGCTATCTATTGTCCTGCTCCTTTGCTCCTTCCTTCATGCATTCTTTGTATTTCCTACAGGCCAAGCATGTCAGGGCTGCACTTGGTGAAGCAGGGCAGAGATCGCCGGCGCATTGATCTCCAGAGGGACTTCACAGTGGCGTCTCCTGCCGAATTTGTTACCCGCTTTGGTGGCAACAAGGTTATCGAGAAGGTAATGATTTGTTTTCTCCCACAACGTTTTCAACTCCTTTGATGGTGAAAATAAAACAGAAAAAAACAAATGGTGTGTTTTTGTGTAATGTATATCTGTCTCAGGATCAGATCAGCCATTATAATTGGAAGCATTTGAACTTAAGTGAATAAATGAACATTTGGGACCCATTGCTCCTCCAGGTGCTTATCGCTAACAATGGCATTGCAGCGGTGAAATGCATGCGCTCCATCCGCCGCTGGGCCTATGAGATGTTTCGCAATGAAAGGGCGATCCGCTTTGTGGTTATGGTGACCCCAGAGGACCTGAAGGCCAATGCAGGTGAGATTTTAGTTTTCTAAAACATCTGAAGAAGTGTGCCAGCGCTCACAGCCAGCGACATGGCAAGATGCCATATGTGGAATTACTGGACAGTTTTTGCCTTGCAGCTCTTTGGCAGTGCATCCAGACAGGCTAATTAAGAAGACAGTGAAGAGCAGGGGTGGTGGGGTGGGGGGGAATCGGGAAACAAATTTGATTCTCACTCTAAGATAATGAATGTATTCAAAACTACTTCATAATATATTTATATTTTTAAAACGAGATATTTCATTAAAAACCAGTCTATTCATGTTCAACTGTGTACGATTTGTTTTGAAAATTAAAACGTTTCTGACAAAAAACATGTAGAACTTTATTCTTTATCACTGATCATTTGGAAGTGATAAAAATACACACGTTTTTAGATTTTTTTTGCATAAATAAGTAAAACCTTTTGTCTGTGTGTTTACATTATTGCAATACACTTTTTCTTATATGTAATATAATAATGCTGGTGTAGCTCTAAATTCCAATTGTATTCTGAATTAAAGGGGCCCTATTTTGCTTTTTGTGGTTTTCCCCTCCTGTATTGTGAAATCTACATTTTTGTTGCATGTAAATGGTTTGTTAACTTCTGTAACATAGTGACATCACTATGTAACACTCACGCTTCTATAAGCTAGAACTCCAACATGTGATAAGCTAAGGGGCTCGACATCTTAAAGCAGTTGACCAATCACAACAGAGCCAGCCAGCTAACCAATCAGAGCAGACTGGGCTCTGGTTTCAGACAGAGGGTGAAAAGACTGCATTGCAGGCAGCAAGAGAAAAAATAAAGAGCTTTTTGAACATTAAAGCATGGAGACATGTCTCAGTAAAGGAAAATAATTCTAATATAGACCTGTAAATGAGCATCATAGGGCCCTTTTTTTGTCCAAATCGTGTGATATGGAAAGATTCTCAGTAAATGGGACTGCTGCAAGATGATTACGAGAAAAATGAGTTTTTCTGTCTTTCACAGAGTACATCAAGATGGCCGATCATTACGTGCCTGTGCCAGGAGGGACTAATAACAACAACTATGCCAATGTGGAGCTCATTCTGGACATAGCTAAACGCATACCCGTTCAGGTACCATTACAAAATCGATAAATCTGTAGTTTTCCCACAGTTTTTACAATTTTCCTCATCGATTAATATACATCTTTCATTTGGTCCCTACAGGCAGTGTGGGCTGGATGGGGTCATGCCTCGGAGAACCCCAAACTGCCAGAGCTGCTTCACAAGAATGGCATAGCTTTCATGGGTAGGGGAAGCTTTCCCTTTTACTTTTTTTAAATGACACTTACATTATGAGTTTACACAATGAAAATACCTTTGTTTTTATCGCTTACTCCTTCCTCAGGTCCTCCCAGTCAGGCTATGTGGGCGCTAGGAGACAAGATCGCCTCGTCCATCGTGGCTCAGACAGCTGGCATTCCCACCCTGCCCTGGAGCGGCGCAGGTATCCAACAGTTAGAGTTGACAAATAATTGT
This sequence comes from Eleginops maclovinus, assembly GCF_036324505.1. Lineage (NCBI taxonomy): Eukaryota > Metazoa > Chordata > Actinopteri > Perciformes > Eleginopidae > Eleginops > Eleginops maclovinus. Next base: position 17,607,120 of record NC_086359.1, on the reverse strand, counting down.
CTTTTGTGAAGGCCTATAATGTCAGCTTTGAGAAACGTATCAAAAACAATCCATGATTCTTCAACTGCCCCAGATTTAAACTTCATTTAATATTCGTTTGCTTGAATGACGCTGAATAATCCACTTGTCTTTCTCAGGCCTGACAGTAGAGTGGACAGAGAGCGAACAAAAGAAGAAAATTATCAACGTTCCTACCGACGTGTACGAGCTCGGCTGCATCCTGGATGTGGAGGATGGCCTCAAGGTAAGCGTGTTATTTAACTGACGGTGGGGCTGCACGAAACAAGTATATGAACAATATTACTTGCAATAAATAAACAGATATTAAGGTGTACTCCCTTCCACTTGTCTGCTGTCTTTTAAAATGCTGCTAAAATACAATGAAATGATTTATTTAATTATTTGAATTTAATCTTTTTTGAAGTGCAGCTTTCTCTTTCCTTTTCAACTAATGCAAAAAACACCTGCAATTTTGCATCATTCTACATGTATTTCTCATGCAAATTTGACATCCTGATGACAAGACAACATAGTGTCCTTCATACTGCCAAATAAATGTTGCATGTGCTTAAGTAAACAATGAAAGCGGCATTTATGAAAAGATCTATGTTTCTGTTTCTAGGAATCAGAGAAGGTTGGCTACCCCGTGATGGTGAAGGCCTCAGAGGGAGGCGGAGGGAAAGGCATCCGTAAAGTCAACTGTGCTGATGATTTCCCTAACCTCTTCCGACAAGTACGTACAAACTGAGACTAAAAGCATTTAGTTTGAAACACATTTCAGATATAAGACACTTTAAACAGAGTTTGAATGTTTCACTATAAGATATTTCAATTGGGGAACAAAGAGATTCAGATTAAGGATGTTGTTGGATGCAAGGAGTCATTTTATCTTGGGTTTTCCAGGTCCAGGCAGAAGTTCCAGGATCTCCTATTTTCATCATGCAGCTCGCCAAGCACGCCCGCCACCTTGAGGTCCAGATCTTGGCGGATCAATACGGCAACGCCATTTCCCTGTTCGGTAGGGACTGTTCCGTGCAGCGACGGCACCAGAAGATTATAGAGGAGGCTCCAGCAACCATCGCCCCTTCGGATGTGTTTGAGGATATGGAAAGGGTACAACTAGCATCATTTGCACCTTCCTACTTTCATTTCTTATGACTAGATAAATATCGATTTTATTTAATATTTGTATTCTTACTTTAACTTCCTAGTTGTTTTTAAATAAATATTTTTATTTAATTTGATCTTTGTACTGCACATTCTTCAATTGAACTTTTTGTGTTTATATAATATTTGTGTTGCATTTTATTGCATATCGTGTTATTCATAGGACATTTTTATGTCACTTTGTATGTTCAAATAAATGTTTGTTTTTCAATTATTTGTATTTATCTTTTATTTTATTTCATGTCACAAAACTCAGTATCCCCCGGGGAATAATACAAATTCTTATACATTCTTATATAAAGCAATTAAAAAAATATGAATATTATTTGATTGAAAAAGATATCTAGATAATTTGAAAGCATTTGAACTGATGACTGAGTTGTTTTCTCTCCTCAGTGTGCGGTGAAGCTGGCTAAGATGGTGGGCTACGTCAGTGCAGGTACAGTGGAGTACCTCTACAGCCAGGATGGCAGCTTCTACTTCCTGGAACTCAACCCTCGTCTGCAGGTGGAACACCCCTGTACTGAGATGGTGGCCGATGTCAACCTGCTAGCTGCCCAACTGCAGGTCAGTCCCAGCCAGAGTCACAGTGCAAAAAAACCAAACTCTTGTTTCCAGGAAATAAAGTCTTTTTTTTGGGTCTAATAGGCAAGCAATCTTGTAACAAGCTACAATGTTTTGCATTAATGCCTAACACATTTGCTTCATTCAAGATTTTTGATTTGAATAGAGAGTATTGAGCTTCTTTCTTGTAGGGGTGATTTTGCAGTGCACACACTTACAGTCAGTCCTGTAACAGACAAAGTTAGCACGCTTCACCGCTTTGCACTACACGGGGCCCCCTATCTCTATGGCGACAGAACGCAAATGAAGACGGTTATACACAAAAGCAGCACCGTATACCCCGTGGTTGTACAGGCACTCGGTCACGTGGTCTGCCATGCAGTGTTCGGGATTGTGTGTAAATAGGTCAGTTGGCAGCCAGGCTGAAGGGCAGTGTTGATGAGAAAGCTGATTGGATGTTACTGTGGGAGTGACCCGCTCTCTCTGGCACAAAGGATGAAGGTCTTTTTATCAAGGCAATTACAGGACTCCCTATCTGTCAGGGAGATGGTATTTGTTGATTGTCAGAAAGCATGCAGGGGAACGATAATCTGGTTCTTTGAAAGACAATTCAATCGTAATTGTGTTCTAATGCATTGTGTACCATTTCTTTAGTGCATGTGAGCCTTTTCTTTAATATTACTTAGTAAAACTTACACAGTGGGTTACATCAACACCCTTGTCAGATGGAAAAGCTGACTAAAATACCTTGTTAGATGTTTTTTTCAACAATCAAAATTTGATTAATTGAGAGTGGGGAGATTGTCCCACAGTTTTTGGCAGCCAAAGAGCAGTCTCCTTTGTAAGACGTTTGGCAAACAGATTTTCGTTTGATGACGCAAGTGTGCAATCAGTGGTGTAAACGTTTAGTAGCTCAAACAATCCCTGGCACAAAGGATGATGGTGTTTTTTTCTAGACAACACTTTCAATTGTCTAGACAAACTTAAAACTTGTTGTTGACAAATATCAGAAAGCTTGCAAAAGCAAAGCTACCTTACCTGTTCGGTTCAGGGTAACAGGGGGTTCTACTTTTTCCTTAATGATAGGTAGAAAGTAAACCTTTAACACTCTATTCAGATGGAACTTAAACAAGGGTTTTTGAAATTTGAAGCGCAGTTAAGCCAACCGGTTTAAGTTAGATGACCTAAGTGGATGCAAAGCAGTGTAAGGGTTTTTCTAACTGTGAAAAGTAAGGCCATGCAGTGCGTTTTTGTAAGTGGTTGAAAAAACAATCTTAAAAATCAATCCTGAGTTTAACTGATAGCCAATGAAGCGGGGCAGGTAGTAGGAGTAATGTGAGATCTACACCCGTTCTAGTTAAGATACTAGCTGTCACTTGTTTTGTACGATGAGAACGTGCAGACTAATGCAAGTGACAAGGGTATTGCAAATGTGGAAATAATAAAGGCATGCAGGATACAGTCCTAATCATAACTCCATAATAACAGTCTGGTTTTTGCTAGGTTTCTCAGTGAAAAGGATTGAACCATGTGTTTTGAAATGTTGATTCAAATTAGTTTGAGGGTCAAATATTAATCAAATTAAGTTTTTTTTATAGAGGAGAAGAGGGCGAAAACAATTAAGATTTTTTGTCATTGTAATTAAGTTTGTGCCTGTTCCACTGCATATTCTTTTGTTGTACTAATTCACCACTATTTCCTGTCAGATTGCTATGGGTATTCCTCTGCAAAGGATTAAAGACATCAGGATGCTCTATGGGGTGCAGCCCTGGGGAGACTCTCCCATTGACTTTGAGGGCCTGTCCACTGCCCCCTCCCCACGGGGCCATGTCATTGCAGCACGAATCACCAGTGAAAACCCTGATGAGGTAAGACTCTCTTTTCTACAAGTACACAACACAATTGCAGCCAACACAACGGTTCTCTTAGTGCCAAATGTGCTGTTTACGCCTTCAGTTTATGATAATTTCTGTCTTTTTAATGTTTTATTTGCACACACATAAGGCTGCATAATGTCCACAGAGTGAACACATAGGAAATGTGTCAGGAGAGGTCAAGAAGGCCAATACATTCACAACTTAGGGAGAAAAGAAACAATGAAATTCATAAATAAAGGGGAAAAAACTAAGCTAACATAATATAGCTACACCAAAACAAATCACAACAAGAAGCACATAAAGTAAGCTGTCTAATCAGTAGTCAACAACAAAAATTGAGAAATGAATGAGAATAAATACTGGGATAAAAAGAACAGAAAAAACACGTCAGGAAATAATTAGACCTTAAATGTGAAAACAATGTCCTTTTTAAAGGCTTCTGAGGATACCAAGCTACTGATACTGTGCAACTGGATGATCAGATGACATGTTGTCTCATTTGCAGGGTTTCAAGCCGAGCTCCGGAACAGTACAAGAGCTGAATTTCCGCAGCAACAAGAACGTGTGGGGCTACTTCAGCGTTGCAGCGGCCGGGGGGCTGCATGAGTTTGCCGACTCCCAGTTTGGACACTGTTTCTCGTGGGGAGAGAATCGGGAAGAAGCCATCTCGTGAGTACACCCAGGATCATTAGATCATTACATATTTACAATGTGAGATGTCTTTTGAAATTGTGTCATCAGAGGCTTTTATCATTGACTTATGTAACTGTGTCTTATTTTTTTCTCTCTAGCAACATGGTGGTGGCTCTGAAGGAGTTGTCTATCAGAGGAGACTTCAGGACGACAGTGGAATACCTCATTAAGCTGCTGGAGACTGAAAGCTTTCAGCACAACAGCATCGACACAGGCTGGCTGGACAGGCTCATCTCAGAGAAGATGCAGGTATGCAGACATGTTGCAGCAGTGGCTAAATAGAAAACTATAATGAGAAGAAAACTAAACTTCATTTGAAAATGTAACAAGAAAGGTTTTTGCCACACAGACCCATATTATTATTTTAGTGCAGAAACCACAATACATTTAGTTGGAGTAATAGTCAGTCATATGCAGTTTAGACTTAATGTCCCATTTAAACTGCATATCAGATCTGTGTACATGTACAGAAGCAACTTGAATCCAAACCTTTGCTTTGGATTGAAGTGCTTAAAAATGAGGAGGCTTGCAATGTGGAGCTACAGAGGACTTGCTCCTCACCTCCCTTATGTCATGTAATTATTGGTCAAAATTGTTAGGGAGTAGTTAATGTAAGCAAACTTCAAATATAGTTTTACAGGGAAAACAATGATTGGATTTCAAATAATATACAACATTACATTTGTATTTGTTATTGTTTTTTAAATGTTTTATATTGATGCACAATTCCCCGCAAGCTGGAAGTTAGCATTGGAATATTGCAATTATTAAACTTTGTGGCATGATATGACATGATTATGATACTGACGTTTTACTGACATATAGAAGCTTCAGATGTTTACTAGTGGGGTATTTACTGAAGTGTTTTATGTTGTAGTAAAAAACATGACAATTTCGTAAGCTTGTGTTAAGCACAGACCTTTTGTCAGGCATCTAACCAAAAGCACATACAAACATTAACTTCAAGATGAGCAAACAGGAAGGGCTAAAATGATTACTAATTTCTTGGATTTAGTAGTCACTCCCACACCACTACATATGTCTCTGGATGTGATCTTAATGGGTTGAAAACTTTTTAGCTTCGTCCTGACGATCCGTTTGAATGTCTGGTTAAGAAGTAAATTGTTATGCGTGCAGGCGGAGCGTCCAGATACCATGCTGGGAATTGTGAGCGGGGCTCTTCACGTGGCAGATGTCAATCTAAGGAACAGTGTGTCCAACTTTCTGCATTCTCTGGAAAGGTAAAACCCACGGCATGTCAAATGAATCCATTTCAAGCACTAGTTAAAAAGAATATTTAGAACTTAAGACGATTTCTACTCTGTGACTAGGGGCCAAGTGCTGCCAGCACACACACTGCTCAACACGGTGGACGTGGAGCTGATCTACGAAGGCACTAAATACACTCTAACAGTGACACGGCAGTCCCCCAACTCCTATGTGGTCATCATGAACCACTCCTCTGCGGAGATGGACGTCCATCGGCTCAGTGACGGAGGCCTTTTGCTGTCTTATGATGGGAGCAGCTACACCACCTACATGAAGGAAGAGGTGGACAGGTAAGAGGACACAAAGCCTTTCAATGAGAGTATGATAAAATGACACCTGTCTATCTACTTTTAATAAAATGTCTTTTCCCCCTTGACAGGTATCGCATCACAATCGGGAACAAGACTTGTGTTTTCGAGAGGGAGAATGATCCTTCCCTGCTGCGATCTCCTTCGGCAGGGAAACTCATCCAGTACACAGTCGAAGACGGCGGGCACGTGTTTTCTGGACAGTGCTACGCTGAAATAGAGGTACAGTATGTTAAGGATTATGTACGGAATCCCAAACAATGCAGCTGAGAAAGAAAGGTGGATCCATTTTCTACTTCTGAATCAAACTGTTTTCTCTCCTAAATTAATGTTGGAAAAACAAGTCTCACCCTCAAAGAAAACATGGATGCTTTTAGTCCTATTTAGAACATGGGGGATTGATCAGGCTCTAGTGCTGAAATTAGTATTACAACGATACAAATCCTGCCCTAACTTTTTTTATTACCGTTTGTTTTGAGATTTGTAAAAACATTTATAGAAGTGATTTTAGGTAACATTTTTTTCTCCACCTGTTTTTGAGGTCAGGGCTCAGGGCTTCCGTACTTATGTGCATGTTCGCCACACAAAAAATAGAATTGAATTAAATTCACACAACTTTGTACTGAATTCCAGGTGATGAAGATGGTGATGACGCTGACAGCTGCCGAGTCTGGCTGTATTCACTATGTGAAGAGGGCTGGAGCAGCACTGGATCCAGGCTGTGTCATTGCCAAGCTGCAGCTGGATGACCCGAGCAGAGTGCAACAGGTACTGACTGTCTGACTTGCAATCTACACAGATACATGCATATATGATATATGCTCACTGCATAACTACAAAAGGTGTTACAACTGTAATGATGAGCTGAAATACTGTGACACTTCTTTTTTTTTTTTTACGAGACAAATATCACGACCGCTGACGACCATGAACTGAACTCTGTATGACTTTCGACTACCAATGTTTGCTAGAGGGGGTAGGACTAGAAAAGTTGTTATGCATCTTCTTGCCCCTTTTGAACATGAACTTTATTATTTATACTTTATAAAGAAAAAAGAAAACACTTCATGTTCAATAAATTGACTAAGAAAAGATATATTCCTTCGTCTGCTGAAAAGGGACATGTAGTATGCCTCTTTGTTTTGTTCATTTCGAGTTGGGCTTTACATGCGAGTTTCAGCTTCATGTGTTACAACAAGTTTCAGAATGAGGGAAGTGTGTATTATCATACACAAGCCATGCTCTCTACTTACTCTTAGCCTTAGCATGAGTTATTTGTGTGTGCGTCTTTGTGTAGCAGTAACTTTAAAAAATCTGAAGTTTCAGTGCAGCAGGAAGTTGAGACTGCCATCAAATACGAAGACTTTAATATCTGAAAGTAACAAAACATCTAAGACAAAGTAATGTCAAAATGTATGTAATGAATAGAATAGGAACCCACTTCTGGGAAATATACCACTACTGGTTAGGTAACAATGCCTACATGTTTTGAACTACTTTCTTAAGGCAAACATTATTCAGGATATTGTTTTTCGTAGAAAGAGTACATTGTTTATTATAGCGTATCCCCACTTCTTTTGTGCTTGATCATACCTTGAAACTGCTTTAATATAAAACATCAGTACTTTATATGCATAACAGGGTTGTAAAAATAAGTATTTGTGTTGTAGGCCGAGCTTAACACGGGGCCGCTGCCCGCTATCCAGGCAGTGGCTCTGAGAGGAGAGAAACTCCACAGAGTGTTCCACACTACACTGGATCATCTCGTTCACATAATGAACGGCTACTGTCTCCCTGAACCTTTCTTTAGTGCTAAGGTGAGAAATCACACACACACACACACACACACACACACACACACACACACACACACACACACACACACACACACACACACACACACACACACCAACATCAGCTCTTCTCCCTGTTAGGAGGTTTTTTTAATCTGTGCCTCTTGTGTGTGTCCTAGTTGAAAGAGTGGGTGGAAAGGTTGATGAAAACGATGCGCGATCCTTCTCTGCCGCTGTTGGAGCTCCAGGATATCATGACCAGTGTGTCAGGGCGCATCCCTCCCGCTGTGGAGAAGTCCATCAAGAAGGAGATGGCTCAGTATGCTAGCAACATCACCTCCGTGCTCTGCCAGTTTCCCAGCCAGCAGGTACACACACACACACACACACACGCGTGCACAGACACAGACACAGACACACACACACACACACACACACACACACACACACACACACACACACACACGCACGCTAACTCTTCTTGTTTATAACTGTAAAAGCCCCCATTAGCTTCTCACTGTCTTGTTTCAGTGCCATTAAAAATAATGGGACTCATTCACTTAATTCTTTCTAAATGTGTTTTTTTGATTTCCTTAGAAGAGTCCACGTCACATTTCTGACATGTTCTTGAATCAGAGAATTGTTATATGCGTGTTCTTGTAATGATTGTGAACTGAATGCCGTGCCAGTGTATCCGGCGGGAAATCCTGAGTGGTTTGGGCATACTGCTCTGTGTTTGATTACCATGATAACCTTCAAAGAGAAAACCGCGGTCAACGCATTTACTTTAAATGGATGGACTTGAATTGTAGGGATTTATGGCTTCTAAACGTTTTTTATGTTCATTTATGGGATTTCGTCGTCTAATTTTCCAGTCGGCTGTAAACATACTTTCTTCACCTCCACTTGATTTTTCCTACATTTTCTTGTTCTAACCAACTTTAAGATACACATACCTAAATGATTAGACATCTGTGTAAGTAAAATACTTAGCAGGATGGAAGTACTCTGTGTCTGTGCAAAAGGAATTATTATTTCACATACAGAAGCATCTAGATTCTCTGGGATTTTTTTTTTGTTTCTTCCAATAATTTGCTGAATAATTAAACCACACACCTCTAAATAGATGAATCTCTACATTTCCATCCAATATTTCACAGCCAGTTAGGATCCCTCTAGGATCCCTCTGCTTCATCAGTGCCAATGGAACAAAAATATATGAGTTGACACTGCTGTTATTCCATTATGATGTTGTTTATCTTTCCAGATTGCAAACATCCTGGACAGCCACGCTGCTACACTTAACAAGAAGTCAGAGAGAGAAGTCTTCTTTATGAACACACAGAGCATCGTCCAGCTGGTGCAGAAGTGCGTACCACACATGTGTTTTATTTTCTTTGTTTTAATTCTCATTGTCCCATTAAGTACAATGCTGCATTCTTCTATTTGTCATACCGGACTGTGTTTGTCTCCAACAGGTATCGCAGTGGCATCAGAGGTCACATGAAGGCGGTGGTGATGGACCTGCTCCGACAGTACCTGAAAGTGGAGATCCAGTTTCAGAATGGTGAGGGACAACAGCAGCAACACATTTAACATGCATCCAAACTAATACAATCTCCGTACACATATTACTTGACCAATTCATGTACATAAACATTACAGCACATATTCTATCAGAAGTGTAGTTTTATCTTATCTCATAGTATTTACTGTAAAACATAAGGTCTTGTTTGATACTTTTCATACGCAGTTACAAGGTTGCTTCTAGGATAAGATAGCCTAGGATACTTTACTTCAAGTTGTTAGGCCTACAAATCTACCACTGTGCAGATCACCTTTCAAACATTTAAAATAAAAAGAAATAGCTACAGAACAAACACAGAACACGCTTGTCAGAAATATTGCACTTCCACATTCTTCCACTTGGTGGAGCTCTTTAACAAATAAAGGAACTCAGCATATGTCATTCTTTGATTTCCCCATGCAGCATTAACCAAAGCTCTTCTCTGTCTGCTTCTTAACAGGACACTATGACAAATGTGTGTTTGCACTGCGCGAGGAAAACAAAGGCGACATGATCAACGTGCTCAACTACATCTTCTCCCACGCTCAGGTCACCAAGAAGAACCTGCTGGTTACTATGCTCATCGTAAGTGTCCTTCCTCGCTGAGTCAGAAGAAAGAGCGTTAAAAACTCCAGCTTGTAATTTCATGTGATGTTGTCCGCTCTTGTGTTTAGGATCAGCTGTGTGGCCGTGATCCCACTCTGACAGACGAGCTGATGGCAATCTTGACGGAACTCACCCAGCTCAGCAAGACGACCAACGCCAAGGTGGCGCTGCGGGCTCGGCAGGTTAGATGTGAATTCTAGCAGGAGTTGTTTTAGCTTCACCTTTGATAATTAAGGATTTTACTTATGTGGGTTGTCATTTCAAAGTAGAGCTCCATAAAAGTAACTAATCACATTTTTCCCTGTTTACTCTGATCTCCAGTGAGATTTTTACCAGATTTTTGTCAGTGCCAGTTTCGGTAGAACCAGCTCCCAACCACATGAAACATTTTTTTTAATTTACCTGGAAAGTGACATCACAACAAAAAATGGTCTCCTCATTTTCTGGGACATCAGTAGCTCAGTCTGTGGGTTCTTGGCTTCAAAACTGCAGGGTCTTCGGTTCCCAATTAGAACAAGTAGAGAGTTCGGACTGTTAGCTCGGGAGGTGCCAGGTCGAACCAGTTCTTGAGTAAGACAACAAAACCCCCCTTAATGCTGAGGGCATCTAACTCCTTGCCCTGACACCTCTCCAATAATATGTCTAGGACCTTTGTGTGCGTTTTATGCCAATTTGTGTGATGTAATGTAAAACGATAGTAAGGAAATGGGGTGTCTATTAAAATTAAACCAATAAGCAAACAAAAAGCTGCAGGTTTTTCAATATTGCTGAATGCTGACTATTAGCTGTATGTTAAGTAAAGGAATGATTGTAATGCCTGGGGGTGTAGTCCTTAACCTCTCTTAAACCTTAAAGAAAGATGGTCCCACACTCTGATTGGCTGAGAGGGGAATTGCCCCAAGATGCTCCCAATTAAGAGTCAACAGGTGATCTGAATAACCTGCTATCAACTCGTGGGAATTGTTACATTCAGCCAGGAATATGTTGTGGAAAATACAAATGACAAGTACTAAAGAACGACGGCCTGCCACAAGATGTCACTATCTACTCTCTTTGTTTTTATTACAAAACAATGGAAAAATATGAACTAAAAAATGGTAATAACCACTTTAAAGCTCGATCGAAGTTAAGCAAAAGAGAAAAGTTTATATTAAACATTTAGTTACATTAATTATCTCTTTTGCCCAGGTGTTGATAGCTTCCCACCTCCCATCTTATGAGCTACGTCACAACCAGGTGGAGTCCATCTTCCTCTCTGCCATCGATATGTATGGACACCAGTTCTGCATCGAGAACCTCCAGGTGGGTAATTAATGAGTTTCTACGCGTAAGGCTTTGAATATTTAAAGTGTTTCTAATTAAGTTGTTTTTTTTTTTCTTCTAGAAACTGATCCTTTCAGAGACATCCATCTTTGATGTTCTGCCCAACTTCTTCTACCACAGTAATCAGGTAGTCAGGATGGCTGCGCTGGAGGTAAGGGGGTCTGAATTCACCTTTTACTTTATTTTATTGACAATAAAAATCGTCAACCTGATATTTCCTGTGTTTTTATCTTTAATTACAGGTGTACGTTCGCCGGGCATACATCGCCTATGAGCTCAACAGCGTTCAGCATCGACAGCTGAGGGACAACACATGCATAGTGGAGTTCCAGTTCATGCTCCCCACATCGCACCCCAACAGGTACCACGCTCACAAACTGCCTGCATCCCCAAAGTGTAGGGCATCACCTTTCCCCCTTTGCTCTCCTATCAAACGGCACTATGGACAGGAATCAAAATTAACAACAGGAATAGATTTTGAATGTTATATCGGTGGCAGTGATGCTGGCAATTTGGCAGCCCAAACATGTAGAATAACATTTCTTTATGATCATTTAAAAAGAAAAGCGTTTCAGAATCAAAAAGCTGTGTTGCCGGGTATTCACGCGTATTTATCGGTACTGATGATGAGAGGAATAAAAATGCTTATTTAAAAAAGAAAAAAGAGTAACGTAATGAAACAGTTAAAATGATAAATAAAAGAATCTATATTATAAAACAATGAGTAGTGTAATGATGGTGCATAATAGTCATAGTAATAAAAAGGAACAAAAATATATTATAAATGAACACGTTAAAAATGATGACGGTGCATTCCCAAATATTAATTACTAATAATCTTTAGAGGATTAATAACATTATAATAAAGACATTCAATAAACAGGTTTCCTACATGTCCCTAAACGTATATTTAAAAGGTATTAAAATAAATAATATAAAAACGTCATAAATCTATAAAATGTAAGACACTAGTATTTCATTTTTTTTTTATTGGATGCATTAAAAAATCTCCCAATTTTTTTTAACATCTCTCTTATTATCACAGCGTCCTCATCCGGATGGCAGAAACGTTGCACATAAGTTGGTCTTGGATTTCATTCTAAGCCCATAAAATGTCTTACCTCCCTTAAGCTGTAGGAACCCTTGTTAAAATGTGTCATTGCTTTATGCTTATTAAGTATAGACCCTAGCGGCAGCACCTGTTGGTTCTTACTCCTTGCATTCTTCAGTATCACTTAGTTCCACCCTTCCACATACAGTATGTACCGTAATCCTTTTCCGGTCATAACCCACTGTGTTATTCAAATCCATCTAGATTTTTTTTTAGCATAGGTGGAAGTGTGCTGTACTTACACAAAAACACTTGAGTATAAATATACAATTAATCTCTAAAAAGAGTCCATGGTGCCATATGTCCTCTTTCACTTTTTTCCCAGCTTTGTGTTCATCGTTGTTCTTCATGTAAATGTTCCTTGTGTGCAAAAGAGGGTATTATGCAAGACAGAATGTACTTCCTTTTAGTTCGTCAAACCATGTCAGTTGCTTTTCCTTGTAAGTCTTGGGGAAAAAAAACTCTGAAAAAACCCCAGAGAATTTGAGAGGAACTCTGGACTTGCCTTGTACATTTAAAATAGGTTCAGACCAAATACTGCAGCATTTTCTGCATCCCACCTGTGTCCTTGTGTTTGAACGTATGTGTGGGTTCAGCTGTGTTTTTCTGGCAGTTGCAATTTGTTTTTCCTGTTTGTTGGGTTTGGCTTGTTTATGCACCTTGAAATCCTTTTTTAACACCATGACATATACAATCACAAGCATGCGATCCAAATGTATGTGTGTGTGTGAATTAACTCTCATCTTTGGCTCATCACTGTGACCTAAAGATGGCATGAGAGTGTAAAATGATTTCTCTGTTCAGGATATATAATGCATGTCGTGAAAAGGGGAGCAGTCCGGGAGTGAAATGTGTGTTTACGAGCTAGAAAGCCATTTTCAATTTACTTGATCCTCCATTCTTTATAATTGCATTCATTTAGATATCGATCGGGGCAAAATATAAATTCCTCACGGTAAAGGGGGCACACACACACACACACACACACACACACACGGCTACACCTTGACTGTCTTCTTCTCCTGATGCCTGCCACTAACCACTTAGTAATCAATGTTGTTTGATTGCAGAGGGAACATCCCCACACTAAACAGGTATTGTAAACATTCTTTTCATTGCATAGACTAATTGTGACTAGCTAGCAGCATGGTCAAAGCAGTAATTGTTGTAAATAGTCATCCGGGGATAAGGCCGACAAATTGTTTGGTTATGACACTGTTTAGTGCTTAATATGTCCCAAAATAAAGCAGCTGGAATTGAGTCGGGTTAAGAAATACTTCCTAATTTTACAACAACAGCCTGGCCCTTGGCTTTAAGCCTCTGCGTCAAACATGTTTTGAGTGTGTGTGTGTGTGTGTGTGTGTGTGTGTGTGTGTGTGTTTGTCTTCGTGTGGGATTCCAAACTACTGTGCGTATGTGCTTTAAAAATGTGCAATGACTCGGGATGTAAGGTGCTGTAAGATGATTCAAATGACATGTTAGCGGAAAGTGCAGTTCCTGAAACTGAAACCTATGACCTGTCCTGCCAGGAAATTGTCTGCTCCGATCCTGGACATTGCAAAAGTGGCAGACTCTAGGTTACACGAAAGTAAACTGCAGGATCTTAAAGCACAAGATAGTATATCTGAGGATGAGAACGCAGAGAAGAAAAATGCAGCGGATTCGGAATCTGTGGACAGGTTTGACACACCTCTTAAGTGATTTGAACGGGTGTAACTACTGGGACAACTTCTCACAATCAAAAGAACTAACACCCAACAACACGTTGATCGTGGATATTTACTTCCTGTTGGTTTAATGTCTCCTTGTTCCTCTTGAAAGGAATGTTTCCTTTGTTTTAATTTGTCTAACATGTGGTCTGTCAAAAATAGCTCTCATTGTGTTCACATGTAACGATGTCCTGTTCTTTTCATAATTTGAACCTCATTCAGTTTGAACTAAAATATCCCCTAACACATGTTTTGTGATTTTAATACATATTATAATTCACAGCATCTCAAATTGCCCAAAAAAAGGGATCAAAAACTGTTGTGAGGTTCTTGAAGGTGGTTGGACATTTTCACTGGGTGATTCTAGCGCTGTGGCAGATTCACATTGCGTTATCTCTGTCGATACCCTAGGATGTCTTTCTCATCCAACCTGAACCACTACGGCATGGTGCATGTCGCCAGCGTCAGCGACGTTCTGCTCGACACTTCGTTCACACCGCCTTGTCAGCGCATGGGAGCCATGGTCGCTTTCCGCTCCTTCCAGGAGTTCACCAGGTCAGTAATTTGCAATGAATCAATGTAACTTTATTTATACAGCACTTTGTATTTGCTTCACACACCAAAAAAAAACAAAAAAAAATACTTGCTTTCTCTTAGTCTATGTACAGCAACACATACCTTTGGAGATGAATGAAACACTATGTCCCAACAGAAGTCAATAATCAAAGGACTCAAAAAGACAAGAATAAATACAATTTAATTACAAGCTAAATGTCTTATGATGCCCCTAAAAGTATGAACACCGTCTGCCGCCCCCAGGTCTTCCTGGAGGCTGTTCCACAATCATGGGTTATCGATAAAGGAAAAGAAAAAAGAATAAAATAAATACATTTAGATACAATTAAAAAGCCAGTTCTAGAATACCCAATGGTTCATAGAACAGATCTTATATATTAATTGGACCAAGACCATTTAGTGCTTTAAAAACCACTAAAACTAGTTTTTTAATTGAGTTCTGAAGCAGACATGTAGCCAGACTTTAATTTGGGTGATGTGCATTCTTTCTGGTGTGGTCTTTGTATAAATACTCCTGTGTTTAACGTAATTCATCAACCTGTTGATGTTTGTATCACAATTGGGATTCACTTAGTGTTTTTCCTCCTCTACAGGAACATTAACGACGTGCTGAGCTGCTTCTCCGACTCTCCTCCGCCAAGTCCAACCTTCCCAGAGGGAGGAAACCCTGTCCTGTACGGTGAAGAGGACAACAAGGTGAAGATTATCATAAGCCTTTCATTTACCAGTGTGACGGTGCACCTGTTTCCGAATTAACGTGGATTTGTTCTGTCATCCTAGAGTATCCAGGACGAGCCGATCCACATCCTGAATGTGGCTATAAAGACGGACAGCGACATCGATGATGACGGCCTTGCATCTGTATTCCGAGAGTTTACTCATTCGAAGGTGGGGACAACAAGGCTTTTGTTTCGATGATTCATTTTTTTTTTTTTGAGAAGGCACAGGACGATCTTATCTTGACTTTTTTTCCCCCATTCCTAGAAATCTATGCTGTTTGAACATGGCATCCGTCGCCTGACTTTCCTCGTGGCCCAGAAGGTGAGCCTAATAAATATTGACTTCCTGTCTCAACACCCGGCTTCCCTGCATGTCGCCAATTCAACTAAATTCTAAAAAGCATGTCTCCAAATAATTTCAAATGAATTGTTCTGCATCTTTCTTTTTGTAATTTCCAATACTTTTTTACATGGAATGACACCGTGTGGAAATAATTTGCATTTAAAAATTTAGTTTAACTCTCCTGTTTGTCTCCGTGTGTCTTTCTGCATGCCTTGCTTTTGCTGGGTTTATGATGACAGGATTTCAGGAAGCAAGTCAACTGTGAGGTGGACCAAAGGTTTCATGTAAGTAGAGGAAGATAAATGTGAATGAGGACGTGTTGCTCTCTGTTTTCCACCAAAAGTATTGATCTCATCCCATAAAAAAAATCAGTTAAAAGAAGGCACACATTTAATATTCAGGCAATCAATTGCAGCATTTCTGTTCAAAATCCACTTGTTTCTGCACCTCTCTGAATTCCTGAAGAGAAAGCTTTTTTAAACTTTGTAGCATAAAGGTAAACCCACTATTGTGCGGAATCTATACATGTTTGGGTAGGCCACTGTTAACAAAAAACAATACCCCATTTGCCCCCATAAAATATCAATTGTAAGCTATGTGACAACACATTGTTAGCATTGATAGAAAGGTTTGAATTGAACCCCCAATCGTTGCAGTTTTGTAGCCATCCATTGTGCTTTAGTACATAAGGGCTAAGTTTGGCCCATTATCAGCAGCACAACCACTAGTATTTGGAATGTAATGAGAGGGATTGAGAGCAGGATTAGATTTTGGAGAAATGCCCCCATCCTTTTTCCCTCTGCTGTCATTTTTGACAATAGTCTTTGATTTTCCTTTTGATGGCACCACAGTCTTTGATGAGAGCTAATCATGCTAACTCGTGTCACCGTCATTATGTGGCCCTTGTGAAATAAAGAGCTTTTTCAGTATTCCTCATCCTAAAATTTCTCCTCCTATCACTATAGGATGTCTAATCACAGCATCAATAGTTTCCAGTGTGCGTGCTATCCATGCCGCTTGTTATTTTGTAGGCTGTATTGGCCAATGAGAGCATCCCCCAATCGGTCTGGCATTGTTTTGGCAAGTGGGACACTTCATCTGATAACGTAACAGGGCTACCCAGCATTATTCAGGGGATCAGATGTCTCCAGGAAAAAAATAATGTTTTATTCATTAGTGTAGGCAGTGCTCTATATACATGTATAACACTATTATTATGTGAGCTTGCTGTCTGAGTGAATACACAGTGATTTCCTGATAGGTAAATGACAGTAGAAAAGGACCAATGAAAACAGGGTCCTGATCATTACTGGATAATGCTATATACTTATACGTGTAGCAAGTTTGCAAAACATGTATATCTTTTTACTTGGCACGGACAGAAAACAAACAATGTAATGACATTACAACTTCATAAAAAGATTAAAGAAAACCGACGGAAATATGGATAAAAAAACCAAAACATTTAGAAGGAAAAGAAAAATGAAACAATGCAAACTGATTCCCTCAGAAATTAAAATAACTATGACAAAATAAATAAATACACATGACATGCAGAGCGTATTCAGTGTTCTACTTGGTCCTTTGAGCTGATTTCTTTCCATTTCATGCTGTGTTTTGCTCTTTTGCAATGGCTTGTAGCAATTATGTTATCTAAAAGAAATTTGCTCCTGAATAAACTTTTTCCGAAACTTTGATTAAATTGAAATCCCAATTGAATTGATTGCCCCCTGCTGTGATTAGGTTTCTAGTTAGTACCCGTCTAACTGATTTGAATTTGCTAACACTGCTGTGCTTCTAGCCGTTGTTCTTTTAATAATAAAACATTGTTGATTTCATTTTGTTCTTTCTATCTCTGCCCTGCTATCTTCCTCACAGAGAGAATTCCCCAAGTTTTTCACATTCCGTGCCAGAGACAAGGTAGGTTTCTATATGTTATATACACACACACACACCAGACACACAGACACACAATCAAACCATCACTTTTAATTTGGTTCATTTCCGAGTGGACCAAATTGGTGTTTGTTCACGACTGTGGAAAAAGAGTAAGGGATATATACTTGCATCACATTGTTGGGACATTGAAGTTTAAACCCTCACATTACAAAATAGAACGTATTTATTGACGTTCCTTAAGCTGGAAGACCATTGAAAACCATGTTGTGGTTATAGGAAACAACTTTTCAACCCCCGGGGCAGCTACTGAATTTCACTCTATCACAATCAGTGATGGCTCTTCCTCTCCGTTACCCCTGATAGTTTCACTACAATGACACCGCCAAAGCTCATTAAAGTAATGAACTCTTTAATTATGTCTCCCATTTAAGAGAAATGACACCCATTAACAGCTTTCTGAGATTGAGATTGCCCATAATTTCATTTACTTAATACAGTGTGTTGCTCACAGGCATCTTTTTACTCTTACATCAATGCACTGCTCCTGAAATTGCCAATTTGAACTGATGCGGTTAATGGAGATGAGGGCAGGAAAACCCAACTTGTAAAAGAAAAAGTTCTGAAGGAAAGTTTCCATTTACAAATGATGATTTGTTTTCCAATAGTTTGAGGAGGACAGGATCTATCGTCATTTGGAGCCGGCGCTAGCTTTCCAGCTGGAACTCAACCGCATGCGCAATTTTGCCCTCACTGCCATCCCGTGTGCCAACCACAAAATGCACTTGTACCTGGGTGCCGCCCGTGTGGAGGTGGGCGCAGAGGTCACGGACTACCGTTTCTTTGTGCGAGCCATCATCCGCCACTCCGATCTGGTCACCAAGGTGAGACAACAGAGGAACAACCTTTGTTTCTCGAAACCGGGTTTGTCTTTTCATCACTGCCCCCATTGACATTGTCTTTCTTTTCCTGCTCCTTCACTAGGAGGCCTCTTTTGAATACCTTCACAATGAGGCCGAGCGTCTGCTGCTGGAAGCCATGGATGAGCTGGAGGTGGCGTTCAACAACACAACTGTGCGAACTGACTGCAACCATATCTTCCTCAACTTTGTCCCCACGGTCATCATGGACCCATCAAAGGTTTGTGAAACTCAAATGTCCATACTTTGACATTACATTAAAATGATGCTTATATCTTGAAAGACTTACTTCTGTACCAATTAAATGATACAAACGTGGGTGTGGTGGCCAAAATCTTATAGAAATAAACAGATAATTAACTTAAAGTAAAACTGCCGCTGAGGCACCAGTTAACGAATCTTACGCAGGGAAATGATGCAAGTCCAGACAAGAATCTCTATTTGTGCATTTATTTCCGTGATCCAAAATACAATTAACACAGTTTCCTTCAGCCTTTCCTGTGGCTTTGCTTCTGGCCTGTATCACCATGTGTAGTGTCTTGTCAACGTAAAATCCAATACTCCACTTCAAATGCGGGCGATCCAAAAATCCACAAAAAGGGTTTCAAAAACAAGTCCGCGTTAACAACATAGTCTTTTTTACTTTAAGTTAATTATTGGTTTATTTCTATATGATTTTGGCCGCTATAAAGTAAAAAACCATGTGCCTACTAGTGCTCTACTCCCACCACCAATATATACAATTACACCAGATGCCCTAATCACCAAGTGCCCAAACATGCCTTCAAAATAAAAGCAAAAAAACTACTAAAATATTCAGTAATATAAATGTAAATATAGCTCCAACAATGGGTTTTTCTTTTGCTCTAAATAATTCTTTATTTCTTCTGTTTTACGTTTCCATCGTCACATCATTCTAAAAATGATTGCTATAAATAATACTTAGTTCTATTTATTTTACATAAAATAAAGCAATGTTAAATTTGGTCAAAAAGTAACAAAGAGAACCGATATAAATACTGTTAAAGTACCGGATGATAAGCAGTATCGGTAAGAGTAGTAGTACCGTTAAAATCTTAACCATACCAAACACTATATCTGTGTCCTAGACACTGTTATGGGCTCATGTAGTTGTTGTACTTGTGCTTGGAAAATCCTTTTTCAAAAGTCTTGTGTTTGTTAATTAGATTCCTTCTCTGACTTCAGATCGAGGAGTCTGTGCGCTCCATGGTGATGCGTTACGGCAGCCGCCTGTGGAAGCTGCGCGTCCTGCAGGCTGAGCTGAAGATCAACATCCGCCTGACTCCAACAGGAAAGCAAATCCCAATCCGCCTCTTCCTCACCAATGAGTCAGGCTACTACCTGGACATCAGCTTGTACAAGGAGGTCACTGATTCCCGAACGGGACAGGTGGGGCCCAAAGACCGACAGGTGGGGCACTCACACATCTTCCATCTCATCCGCTTATTGTCCAGGCCAAGGGCTTCAGCTTCATCCTGGAAAACATTACAGCTCCCAGAATTAAGTTTAACAGCCATTCTTTTTAATTTTAAATACAATAGAACGTAACAAAAATCTGGCTTTAAGATTTATTCAGTCATTTATTTATTGAGAAAAGATCCAGTATGGTGTTGTGCCCTTAGCCTGGTGGACAATCCTGTTAGTAATATCCCTTAACCTCGCAGCTGATCAGGTAAGTAACACTTCATCAAGCCATTCATCCATCTGTCAATTAACCACCCATAAAAGGGAGCACGTGAGTTCTTCAGTTTGGTTTTAAAACTGTTGTGAAAAAAAGGAAATGCTCCTGCACTTTCTTTTGTGAATCATATATAGGTTGAACTTCAGATAATGCGGGTGTTGCTGGGCCCTGCTGGGCTTTTTCCAGGCTTTTGCGGGCCTAATTCAAAATGTGACATCTGTGAATGGAAGTGCTACCATCAAACATTCCAGCACTTGTAACATTATGTCATTTTTATCACAGGAAAGGTCATTGGTGATTGGTCTTGTCTGTCTGACGGCACTGATGAATGTTATACCCCGATGTAATCTCTATGCTGTTACCACTTCCTGTTGTCCTTTAACATCTCTCATTCTCTTTTTGTATAGTATATACGTAGCAAATTATAGGGTTGGACCCACATATTACACTATTTGAATATTCTTTTGTTGATATTGTATTTTCGTATTTTTTCCAAACCCCCTTGGAATTAAAAATGTGTGTAAAAACACACCAAACCTTTTTAGGAAATGTTTTTTTTTTATTCATACCAAGAACTATACTATAGAATAATGTAATCCTTAAAAATGAATGTTTTTAATTAAACCAAAAGACTCGTGTTGCAACGGAGACATGTCTGGCTGAGTCATCACCCCCCCCCCGGCCAAAGCTTCGACTATTCGCTGTCGATTGCAACCGAAGCTCCGGAGCCAAAAAAATGGTATTGGGGACCTAGACCTAAATTGTTACATCATGCACTTTTTTTGTTGGTTAATTGCTGTAGCCGTGGGTATGACAGATGCTCATTATCATTCTCAAATTCATGATATTTTGGCAGAGGTGTCAGAAAAAGGTCAATATCTCTATAAAGTGACTCTCTCTCTTTCCCTTTGTTCAGATCATGTTCCAAGCCTATGGAGACAAACAGGGTCCGCTGCATGGCATGCTCATCAACACCCCCTATGTGACCAAGGACCTGCTGCAGTCGAAACGCTTCCAGGCGCAGTCTCTGGGCACCACCTATGTCTATGACTTTCCAGAAATGTTCAGACAGGTACAGTGACAACGTCTGAAAACAAACATGTCGGCCGTTGTGCTAAAGCTCTGCTCTAAAATACAGACTGGCCAAATTCTGTTGATTGAATAACTTTATTCTGACTGTTTAATTTTATTCCCCCAGGCTCTGAAAAAGCTGTGGCACTCTTACCAGACGTTTGCCCACTTACCCAAATGCCCTCTCCCTTCTGAGCTGCTCACCTTCACAGAGCTGGTTCTTGACGACCAAGGTCAGCTGGTGCAGATGAACCGGCTGCCTGGAGGAAACGAGGTCAGTTCTTTATTAGTTTCATACATGAATACAGACATTGGAATTTGAACACGCCAGGTGCGTTTTGACATGACATATTTTTTTGATAATGCACTCCTCTTTTATAATGTGCAATTTCCTGTTCACTCTGTAGGTGTCTCTGTGTTTCTTTGGCTGTGTTTGAAATGCTTAATTCCTCATTGAAAAAAGTGCACTAGGACATAAAGCCTATGTCTAGTTATTCTATTTGTGCCAAGAAAGAAATGTTTTATTCAATTAAATATCATTTACATAGATTATTTGTATACTTATGATGCATTATGTATAGATACCTAGCATTTGTTTTCTTAAAAGTTTTGGTATGTATAGATAACTACTATTTATTGTGTTATATTTACAGTACATTAAGTATAAATATGTATATTTATGGTACACTATGTACAGATACCTAGCATTTATTGGGTTATATTGATGGTACATTACATATAGATATCTAGTATATATTGTGTTTTATTTGTGGTACATTGGGTTTAGATAAATATTATTCATTATTTATAGACTTCCAGTATTTCCTGTTTTAACGTGCCTCTGTCCTGTCCTGTACAGATTGGAATGGTGGCGTGGCGCATGACCCTGCGCACGCCAGAATATCCAGCGGGGCGCGAGATCATCGTCATAAGCAACGACATCACGCACAAGATCGGCTCGTTCGGGCCCCAGGAGGACGTGTTGTTCCTGAGGGCCTCTGAGATGGCGCGAGAGAGCGGCATCCCCCGGATCTACATCGCAGCCAACAGTGGCGCCCGCATCGGGCTGGCAGAGGAGATCAGACACATGTTCCACGTGGCCTGGCAGGATCCAGCTGACCCTTATAAGGTCAGCCTGCAACGAGTCTGTCTCACAGAGTTATCTTTGTGTGCTTCTCTTACATGATACACCAAAATACACTCAATTCTACACAATTATCATCAAAATAATTAGTTCTTAGTTCATTTTTTTCAGTAATTAATAATTCAGTCAATCAATCAAGTTGTAGCTTTTATTGTATTTCTTTGTTCTTTGTTTGTTTTCTATTTTACTTATTTTAAATGTACTGTAGTATGAGTTCCTCTCTTTATCATGGTATTGGGTTATATAATTTGCAGTTGTCACTTTTTTTTTCTTTTGTTTTTGAACATAAAGTAACTAAGCACCTACAGTATTTCTCATGCAGGGTGTCAAGTCCCTCTACCTATTTCCTTTCTTTTTATATACGTTACGTAGGAGTGCGTGTCTTAATTAAAGTACCTGATTGTCTAATCCTTTTGGCCAGCTTTTTTTTGTTCTTTCTTTTCCTCATAAATATACCTTTTTTGTTTCTTTTTTTTGCGATTGAAACATGACCAATTATCTCTTTCCCCTGCAGGGTTACAAGTACCTCTACCTAACACCTCAGGATTACAAGAAAGTATCAGCCCTGAACTCTGTGCATTGCGAGCATGTGGAAGATGAGGGAGAATCCAGGTACATCTTTTAGTATGACACATTAACACTTTGAGGAAATAAATCTGCAGGATGTTGTAGTATCTGTCAAGGATGCAGGACTCCATGCTTTCAAAGCCAATGAGATTACAACAAAGATGACAGTGGAGGGGAAAGCTATGGGAGGGTCACGTCTGGCGTTGGCTGAAAATATGTGTTGCCATGCAGGTACAAGATCACTGACATCATTGGAAAAGATGAAGGGCTCGGTGTGGAGAATCTGAAAGGGTCTGGAATGATTGCCGGAGAATCCTCCCTGGCTTACGATGAGATCATCACCATGAACCTGGTAAGAGTGGAGTGGATGCACTTGTGTACAACAAACCCATGCATACACATTGCTTCCTCCTTAGCTTTGAGCTCTCCCCTTATGTGATGTGGAGGAACAAAGACCAGCCCTGTACAAAGAGCTGATTAGCTTGCAAGCCTTAACCTGATTGTGTTGACCTACAGGTCACATGCAGAGCCATCGGGATCGGGGCCTATCTGGTCAGGCTCGGACAGAGAACCATTCAAGTGGACAACTCTCACATTATCCTGACTGGAGCTGGAGCCCTCAACAAGGTAAAATCATCCTCTATATAAAAGCACATTTTATTACAACCCAAATTGTTGATAAAATGAAATCATATGCACTGAAACACTGAAAAAGCACATAATATGTTTTCTATAAATTCCCTCAATCTGCATTTTAATGAAGAATCCATTAGAAACACTCATTCATTGGGTATTTTAGTTTTCACCTAATATATAATTGCAATTATCCTGGTCTTAATAATTGCGATTCACAATATTTTACTGATAATCATCAAAATGGGGTTAACATTTTTGAAATGGCACTAATTATCATTGAAAAACTGCGTGGTTAATGGGGAAGTCACTACCAAAAATGATTGGCAATTTAGTTTTTCACCTAATATAGAAAAAATAATGGCACCAACATTTAACAACTTAACATTTATTGAGTAAAGGTGTTTTTGTACCATCCAGATAGTGCTCATTTTGTCAAAGTGCACATCTTTCTATTGCGAAAAATATACAATCATAATATCCCCCTGCACATAACCTGGTGTGAGCTTGTGTTCCACGATGATAAATCCAGTTTTCTTTTCTTTTTCAAATCACCAAAATCAACTTATTGTCGATTTTCTTATTGCAAATGAGCTATAAAATAACTAAATCACCCCGTCCCTTCTCTGCTGCATCATTGTTCTTTTTCCACGATAAATTAACAGAAACTGCAGATTTTGAAATATGAAATGACACAGGGTAGATGAATGCTTACATTTCAAAGAAAGGAAATTAGAATAGTGTGTGCTATGATTTCGCTACTGTTCCAACCGGGCGATCAGGCCTCCTCCTGCCTCGCTCTGTTCTACCAGGATCCCCTCTCCGATCCCACCCACGGGTCTGCCTGCCACTCACGGCAGAATAATTGAAAGTGAACCATGAAGTTGTATTTGCATAGAAATAGAGTGACATGCCGGAGGCTGCAGTGCAGGACAACCATATCATTTGTTTTTAATCAAAAATAAAAAGTTTTGCTGAGGCAGATTGTTTTCTTGCGAGCAGTTGATTGCCCGTGTGTGTATGCATGCATGTGTGTGTGTTCCGCTTCACTACTTCCTTTTGTCTTGCTTTCCATTCTCTGTCCTTGTCAGTGCATTAAGATAACTCCATTTCAAATTAGATGACAGATCGCAACATGACGAATCATGCAAATGGTCCCATGATGGCACACCTATTTGCTGGGAGCTCAATTGTTTATTTTCTGGACGGCCCCTGTGTTTAGCTCTATTTGGGGGAGTCGAATCATGGTAATCTTTACTGACGAGTGTCAAGGTGATGTATTGTAATATATCATTTGTGTACAGTCAATGGTGTTTACTTGAAAACAGCACTAATTCCACGAGCTTTACTGGCATAAATAGGGCGGGTTTTTTTCTGCCTGTTTATAATGTGGCTTCCTGGCCATTAACTGAAACTTAATGGAGAGCAGGAGGCTGCCACCCAGAGATCATCATTCCATTAGCTGCTGGAAATTTCTCATATTTTCATGAGGAGTGGATAGTAACTACTAGCATAAATACCCCAGTGAGCTGTTACATCCAGTTCTTCCCTTCATTTTCTTCCTCCCTCTGTTCCTCCTCCTCTTCTCTCTGCTGCGGAATCTTAATGAAGCCCGGGCGATGGCCGGAGGCACCGGGGTTTTGTGTATGTCAAGGTGACTGCAATGTTTCTCGGGGCCGCGGGCTCTCCTGACAGCTTTAGGAGGGCGCCCTAGATTTGTAGCCGGATACATAACCATTAATGGTAATAAAGAAAGTAAATGATGGCTGAAAAGGTGAGAGCGGAGGGTAGGGATTGAGCTCCTCTCTGATTTTTATGGAACCATGTCAGGGCCCTGCCACCTGTTCTAGGCTGCTTATGAAAATAGGGTGGGCTGGGGGGGATTTTATGGCTTCCGGTTGGCATAGGGGCATTTCTGAAGGTAAAAGTGGTTTGGACGCTTCCAGCTCACTCTTACACAACAGCCTCTTTCAGAACTGGTGGATGAAGATATAGATATATTCACAATAAAGGGAAAAGCCTTCCTTAAAAAACTAAAAACCCACCTTAGCACTTACATTTTCCGGGCCTATTTCTACTTAAAATAGCGTGGTTTATTCAAAGCTAATACAGTTGCAGAATTATTGATATTTGCACTTTGTATCTTCATCATTGATTGCACATATTTTGCTTTAGATAAATCATTAGCTAACTGAGTCATAATGTAAATTGCAAAAAGAGGTTTAACATTGTTGTATTAATTCCATTTTTTTTTTTTGTACGCGAAAGTGCATGTGATCCCCCAGGAAGAGTGTTGTGTGCGCCCTCCCACCCATGATCACTCTGGTTGAGAGATTTCTATCTGCTGATCACAGACTATATAGACTCGGCATGTAATGCAGGCCCCCTTGCTGTTACCTGGCATGCCTGTGTGTGATCTCATTGATCCAAATCCCCCCCACCACACACCAGTAGCCTAGAGACAACACCTCCTGCTGGTGGCCAAGGTTGCGCGACATGAACAGCGTTTTCTTTCTGCACACAAGGCAAAAGATATGTATAAGAATATATTTGTGAGACGCTGTTCCTCAAAAATGTTGACGAAATTCTCCTCCTGACGTCCTGGCGTTGTTGAATAAGAAAGGGATTGAAAACAGCCACCTCTGGGCACCTGTAGCTTAACCTTAAATTGGTACAGGGAATTACTCAAAAAACCCTCACTTTACTTCTCCACTCTCCGTCCTAGACAGGCAAACAGTCTTGGGAGAGCTGTTTCTTCGGGTATGATAGGGCAGAACCTTTCTTTGCTCTTGACTTCAACCAGACCTGTGTCATAAAACAATCTTTTCTTTTAGGCAGTTTGACCCTGCCAGGGACAGGATTTGCAGCGTCTTTTAATGTAGATTATGCTCTTAGGAGTGGTTAAGTGTCCGGCTTAGGGAAATGGAACCTCAGAGTTGGTTTGGGCAGAGGTTGTGTCACAACGGTGTCCCAGCAAATGTCTTTGTCAATTCTCCGGCCGTAACTTCCAATAAATCTACAGTGTCGCACATAAGTTCAACAGAAAAGTTTTATTTATCCTAATGTCAAATCCACACCTTATTTTTTTCCCACTACAGGTGCTGGGCAGAGAAGTGTACACCTCGAACAATCAACTTGGTGGCATCCAAATCATGCACAACAACGGTGTTACCCACAGTGCCGTGTGTGATGACTTTGAGGGAGTGTACACACTGCTGGAATGGCTTTCCTACATGCCCATGGTAATGTTTAGCTGTAGTCTTCAATAAGATGCTGCATCTTCTATCAGTGTGACGAATAAACGTGTCAAAATGTTTAGAGTTGGGTGTTCTTTGCTGCTCTAAAATGAAATCATTTACTTTTTTTCCAGACTAATTCAAGTCCAGTGCCAATCCTCGATGCCAAGGATCCCATAGATCGGCTGGTGGAGTTTGTCCCTACAAAGGCTCCCTATGACCCTCGCTGGATGCTAGCAGGACGTCCCAGCCAGAGTAAGTGTCTTTTTAATGGAAACATTTATTTTCTGTTGCTAGATTGGAACAGAGAAGTGTAGGTTTAAAATGTCTGATTATTGGTTGGACAAAAATAAACATGTTTAGAAAATAAATTGGGCTGTATTAAACTCTGACCAGGAAATGTTGATGTTGGTTAATAACAGATTTATTGAGATAAAAACAATCGCAAGTTACAGCTAGGCTGAGCAGCTTATCAGAATCCTATTAAAATTCTTATATAGACTAGAGCACTTAATGCAATATTTGTTAAATGCGAAAATGCCAGTCTGAATTACCTATTGTGCTACTGCTGAGATACCCTGGCCTGAACTCATATTCTATGGGCTTAAATAGGCCCTATTATTCTCGTTCACAGGTTCAAATTTGTATTGTGTGCTTCTCCTGTGACATTTTTACGTGCTTACCGTAATTTCCGGACTATAAGCCGCTACTTTTTTCCCACGCTTTGAACCTCGCGGCTTATACAATGACGCGGCTAATTTATGGATTTTCACAAGCTTCATGCCGCCAAAATGGGATTTTGAAAAAAATAGACAAAAAACTGAGCGCCGTCACATAATGTGACGTAAATCGAGCGTGCTCAAACTTCCCATCATTCTAATTACCGTAGTCATTTTGTCACCCTCATCATGGCAAAGCCACGGAGAAATGCATATGATGCAGCTTTCAAGTTGAAGGCGATCGATCTGGCAGTTGGAAAAGGAAATACCGGTAGGCACCTGCGGCTTATAGACATGTGCGGCTTATTTATGTACAAAATACATATATTTTTTAAAATCAGTGGGTGCGGCTTATATTCAGGTGCGCTTTATGGTCCGGAAATTACGGTATATGTTATATAGAGATGTCCTGCCCCTTAGCCTACCACGTACAATGTGTTGGAGCGCTAGCCAATAGAAGTTGGAGTGTTACGTAGTGATGTCACTATGTTATGGAAGTATACAAAGGAGTCCAGTGGAGGCTCCTCTAGATCTTCTAATTAAAAAGAGAATAACGATACAAAAAAAGATTCCCTCCGATTTTGGGATCCATATCACAATTGCATTATCAGACAAAAACAGTTGTTATGAGTTATCATTTTTGCTCAGCCTTGGTTGCAGCCATTCTCTCAGTGGACTCGTCAAACACTGAGTTCTATTTCCTTTCACAGCATTATGTTTGTGTGGTCATTTATATACTTCAACATTTGTTCATTTCCTCCACTAATCATTTCTATTCGAGGTGCTTTATCAGCAGTTGTAAAGAGCCACACTCCTATTTGTTTTTGTTATTTATAGAGTAAAAAGCTTCATCATTTGATCCTTATACTCCCAGGGTTAAAGGTGAATATAATTCATCACTAGAGAGCCTGTTAAGAAACTAATAGAGAAACAATGAGGTATAAGATGATGCAGCTAGATCAAGATAGCAATGAAATGGATTCAGCGTGTTTTACTCTGCAGGTCAGGACTTAGCAGGTTCCACATCAGTGTAATTACGACTTGGGACAGGAAAGAGATTGGGGGGGGAGGGGGCGAGGGGAACCAGTCAACGTCTCTGGTAGTGATGAGTGGCGAGGCTTAATTGAATGGTAACCTCACAGACTGGGCATGTTTCTCAGAGTGCGCGGGCAGAAAAACAGCTGAATAAGCCCTCCTTCTGCAGTCATCCATCATGGTTTGCTGCCAAGATTACACATTCCGAGATCGAAAAAAACACACAACTCGGGACTGCAGGAGGAATAAAGCCTCAGTTCTTTTTGAAAAACACCATAGAAGGAGAGGGAATATGTCCAGGAAATTGATTCAGTTGCATTTCCAATTTGCAATAAGTAACTCCCCTTTCTTTCCTGTTGCGCTCACACGACTCTCATTCCTTTTTCACAGCTCCAAAGGGTTCCTGGCAGAGTGGCTTCTTTGACCAGGGCTCCTTCATGGAGATCATGCAGCCATGGGCTCAGAGCGTGGTGGTAGGCAGAGCCAGGTGAGTGTCCCGGCAAAACACCCAACCACAACAACACACTGGCAATAATCACTGTAAACGTAGTCAGGGTAATTGGTACATGTCTGACTGTCTTTCCTCTCTACAGGCTGGGTGGGATACCTACTGGGGTGGTCGCCGTAGAAACCAGGTCTGTCGAGCTGTCAATCCCAGCCGATCCAGCCAATTTGGACTCGGATGCGAAGGTAAGGGGTCGCTCAAGAAGTAGCCTGGTTATATAGCTTAGAAATAATATCTGTCATACATACCTCCATTTTTTCACATATTGTGTTTGATTTGACCCTTTTGACATATATGATCATGTCTGTATGATCCTGCTGCTTTACTGCCATTTGGAAATATATTCCTTGTTGTTAAAGTAAAAAATGTTTGACACAATTCAAGTTCAATACAATTTACAGGCGGTAGTTTCAAATTAAGAATATTCTTTTTATTGATTATGTTAAATGAACTAATGTTGTTTATAGATTGAACTTTTTCATTGATTAATGTTTTATTTGTATGGATGGATTGTCTGTCTGACTGTCTTATTGAGTGAATGTAAATTGCCTGTCATGTTGAGTATACTTAATCTCACCTTCCCCTACCCCCAAACAGTTGTGATGTTTATTCAGACTCCCTTATGCTGCTGCTGATTTTCTGATTTGTATATTTAGATCATCCAGCAGGCCGGACAGGTGTGGTTCCCAGATTCTGCTTTCAAGACGGCGCAGGCCATTAAGGACCTGAACAGAGAGGGGCTCCCTCTGATGGTGTTTGCCAACTGGAGGGGCTTTTCTGGAGGAATGAAAGGTACTTCTGCTTCCGTGGTTATCAATCAATGCAGGGTCAAACCCATTCTCATGTGAAACTCTCACCTCCTTAGATATGTACGACCAGGTGTTGAAGTTCGGGGCCTACATCGTGGACGGGCTGCGGGAGTACAAGCAGCCGGTACTGGTTTACATCCCCCCACAGGCTGAGCTGAGGGGGGGATCCTGGGTGGTTATAGATCCCACCATCAACCCTCGTCACATGGAGATGTACGCTGACAAGGACAGCCGGTGAGTTGGAATCAAAAGGAGCGCAAAAAGACATCTTATCAAACCCGTCTTAGCTCACTTAAATCACTCTTGTCTCCAGAGGTGGAGTTTTGGAGCCTGAAGGAACGGTGGAGATCAAATTCCGGAAAAAGGACCTGGTGAAGACGATGAGACGAGTGGATCCGATCTACATGAGCTTGGCGGAAAGACTGGGTGAGTCCTCCTGCTTTCTCGCATTCCGATTATAGCTCTTTACTGGCGTCCCCCCTCTGCCTTGTCCTCATGGTTGGGAGCAATCCATCAGGCCGGAGCATGTGTGCGTTCTCAGTCGTCCTTTATTTGGTGTTGATAGTATCATCTTCACCGCACTCCCCCGGGAGACGTGTCAATCACAGCCTGCTCAGATCAATCACCAGCTCTCTGTCTCTCCCACACAGCGTATTGATTTTCCTCCAGGCTCAGAGAAACGGTGCTCCAATTCCGTGTGGGCCCTGCGCTTAGGGCCGACAGGAGGAATGGAGGGGCTACCGGGGTGTGGTTTCAGAGTTTACAGATTGGAATTGACAGAAATCAGTCTTTGGTGACAACAGCCAGGGGTTTTGGGGGGGTAGCTCTGTAACAAAAGGAGTTAATTCACCGCTGCATGCTCATGAAGAAAGCTCATTTGATGGTAATGGGACTAAGGATGTGACCGTATGGATTTATTTTCTTATCGCAGTGAGAAATCCCCAGTGGTTTGGCAGTTTACGGTTAAAAGGTTAAGAACAAGTGTACAACGGGATATTTGTGTGATTTAAACAGATGTCTTTGCAGATGATGCTTCGCTATATATGATTAAAAAGAAGTATAACTATGCAACACTGGTCACGGGACAAGCAACTTTCTCCAAAAGCCCTTGAAGATAGTATAACCTAGAAGTTGCTCCTGATTAACAATGTTCCTAAACACCAAGTCAGAGTTGTTTCGATGCAATTTTTTGCCAAAAAAACCAAACAAAAGACAAACCTAACATTGTTATTTTATGATTTTTTTATTTTTTTACTGGCTAGTTTGCTAGAAATAAAGACAGCTATCCAAGACCTTCAAACTGATTTATTCATTCATTTAATTATCAGGGACAGTGCACATTAACAGTATTTGTATAACTTTAATTGTATTGAGAAAAATGGGAAATACACTAATGGTAAACAATTTTGACGAATAAGCCTCCAATTGTTGATCTTTGGTGGCAACCACTTGTTTAAAACATAGGAGCACACCAAAATAAAAACAAAATGTCATAGTTGTGTATATATATATATAAACGATGGAGGCCCAATGGATCTGTGTTGGGAAACAGCATAATGTTTTAGAAAGTCTAATTCAAAGTGGAAAAGTTAAATTAAACACAGCTACGGACTCATCCTTAAGTGATCTGTTATAAACATGACCACACCTACTCCACAGGTATTTGTAATACCAGGAATTGGGGGAAACCAATAACACTTCAGATTTTAATAATGGAAGATTTATAACACACAGTTCTAAAGTGTTTTATATTACTGTAACACTGCTTACAGCATTACCTGGGATCCCTTGTCTGTATGCACAGCTTGTAATCAAAACCTACAGGCATTTGGTGCTGAAATGATTTTTACGGTACTGTTTTCCAACAGGAACCCCAGAGCTGAACCCCTCTGACTGTAAAGAGCTGGAGACCAAGCTGAAGGAGCGAGAGGAGTTCCTCCTGCCCATCTACCACCAGGTTGCCGTGCAGTTTGCAGACCTCCACGACACCCCGGGTCGCATGCAAGAGAAGGGCGTAATAACGGTAAGCACTTCTAACATGGCTGTACCGTTTAAGTGTCAACTGCGGTATGTGAATAACCAGAAAAGCCTAGAGGGGAGTATAGGTCTAGCTGCTGCTGCACCTGCACCTGCCTGTGTGAATAATGTTCGGTCGGTGAGACTCGTCCTCATAATTATCTTGCGATGACCCCGGTCAATCACCTTAGAAACCGCAGAGCAGCCTCGGGCAGGTCGAATCTCATCCTGTGCCTCCTCACTCCCATTTTTCACACACAACATACACACACTCCGTTTGACTGCCATCCATCTGTGAAGACCCTCCTGGTCATGTGAGCGGTCTGTTCAGGACACACAGTATGGGCTCGAAAGACAAACCCTAATTAACAATGTCTCACTTGTAAATCCACAACAAAATAAAGATTCCCAAATCCTTTCATAAACCTGAGTGATCCCTTTAAAATGAGTGTTAAAGCATACTGTTTTGTAATTGTGTTTTATGAATATACACTTATACAGCCTTGGATTATGTCATCAAAAATAAAATAAACAGTCCAGTCTATTCTGCCTGTTAGTCTGATTCCTTAATGAGTTCTATGTCTTTGTGACATCCCAGGAATGAGTTGCGACAGGCAGTTACTTCCCAAAGAATAAAAGACATTGACATTTAATAAATTATAAAACAAAGGTGATAATAACTCCTCATAACAGTAGCTGCAAGGACATTACTATTTATTTATTTATTTTTGTCTCAGGATATCCTTGATTGGCAAACATCCCGTCAGTTCTTTTACTGGCGCCTGAGGCGTCTGCTGCTGGAGGACACGGTGAAGAGTAAGATCCAAGCGGCCAACAGCGAGCTGACAGACGGACAGATCCAGGCGATGCTGCGCCGCTGGTTCGTGGAGGCCGAAGGGGCCGTCAAGGTAAAACCCCACTGTGTTCTGATAAGCTATAGTCTCTCAATATCCAGGGAGTCTGGGAGGAAATATAGAATCTACAATTGTAAATATCATATAGATGTGCTTGTATGTGAAATGGACGTAGTTCTGTTTGTATATTTGTTGCTTTGACAATGATAGGGCTTATTAGCTATATCATAGTTAGCTACGGGCTAATTTGCATTTGTAGTATCGGAGTTGGAAACAGCCTAAAGATAGAGATTAGAATATACTTTTTTTTTTATCCCCTTGGCAAAATTCAGGTGTATGGTAGCTCAAACAATCCTATATATTGAATACAAATAAATAAATGGATAACAGCTGTGCTTTAGAAATAAAAATATCATCCATGAAAAAACATTTAAAAGTTTTTAGGACGACAGTACGGGTATGGAGAGGCTACAAATTGAGACGGATCATCAACAAACATATGAGACATAAACATTTAGACACATGAAGTGTTTGCATGTGTGTGAGGGGTTCATGATTGTGTTGATTTGAGCTATAGTTATGTTTTAATATTGACATGAATTTATTTAAAGCAACACTTTTCAAATTGAAATAGATTTTGCAAGGCGGAACGGAGGAACAAGAAGAATGCATAGAATACCACATTCGGTTTCCTCTTTTCTGCCATAAAAAGCTTATTTTTAGCCATAGAACTCAGAATTGAAATGCCCTAAAGCACACCAAAAAAGGCAGAAGACTGATAACGCATGAGCACATATGCGGAAGAATGATAAAGTCTTTGCTCTGCGTTTTTAAATAGCTAATTCAGAGTCAGAGGTCTTCTTAATTCTAGGAAAGTGTGTACATTCTCAAGTTAACCCCCCTGGAAATGATTAGAAGGGTGTTTCTTTTTTTAGCCTATTTCTTCTCCTAAAAGTGCACTAGATAAAGAAGAAGTAACCATTACTATTGAATCATTGCGATGAAATACAGATGTTCTGATAATCGGTAGTTAATGAAAATAAACAGCCTTCAGAGATCCATAAATGCCGCTCTTTCCTGGCCTGTTTCGGTTCTCAGAGGAGCCGCCGGAGGGCCGACAGGAGCCGACCCTGCGCCTGACATCTCCTAAGAAGTGGCCCTCTTGTTCTCTCATATATTATCCCAATCAGGACGGCCTGTCTTAAGCCACAATTAATCACAGCCCTGGCACGTGCAGATAGGAGAGCAACACGCTGTTTCTTAATTAAAAGCAAACAGATTAAAAATGATTAATAAGGGCATTAAATGTTCTTGTGGACCTCAAGCAGGACTGTTCATAAAAAAGGCAAGAGCCCATTAAAGCCCTCAGCCCCCCAAATCTTTGCTAAGCCCTCCAGCCTGCAGGCTTTGTTTGGGATCAGAGATGGCGACACTCATGAATATTAATTTCTCTCTATCAGGTCCAGTCAACAAGACATCCGGCCTCCTTTGAGCCTGTCCATCTCTTGTATTATGGTTGATATTACAGTATCGGTCGATACATGATGTTGTATACACATATCTATTTATACAGCATCACATTTTCCTGGCACAATTTTTTAAGCTTGAGGTTGATATTAGTTCAAAGAAAAACTTTATTCATCGAGAAATACAGTAAAATAATTGAGGGAAATATTGCAATTCTTACAAGTTACCCATATAACAAAGATGTCACTCCTAATAAATTCTATATTTAATTAAGGACTGCAAAGATAAAGGAATAACTGTTCTATGCAACACTTTCAACTTTGTGCATAATCATATCTGTAGAAGAATGGACAATAAAATGGATGAACAGTTAAAATAAATGTGTTCCAGTTCACACAAGTTACAGAATCCTTGTGACTTATTTCTTTAACATCCCCTCAGATATCCCACTATGGTGGAATCTCCCCCAGATTCCCCATTATTTGAAAGGGATAAATAATTCCTACAAGCTATTTGAAGATGTCATTTGCGCCTATAGAGTTAGAACAATTTATTTGAACTCGTACTTTAAAGATGGCTGAAAATAGTGACAAATGGGAAAGCCCAACTCTAAATAAGATCATATAAATAATTCAATTGGAATTATTTGTGTCAGCTGGGCAAAATGAGTTGACTATATTAGACCCCATTGGCCAAATGTTATTTTGGATAACATGATATGTATGAAAAAATTCTAATTCAAATAAACTCAAAATGTTCGTACTTTTCACTGTTAGTTTGTCTGAAAACCCCAATCAGAATGTGTGCCAAACATAAAAGGATGATATTCATACAATATTTCAAGCGCATCTTGTGTTTGATGCTGACTGTCAAAAGAAAAACATATCAAAAAAGGAAATACTTGAATCCTCCTCAATGATTAATCTCGCCTGCCTCACACAGGCCTATCTGTGGGATAATAACGAAGAGGTGGTGTCATGGCTGGAGAGGCAGCTGGCTGAAGAGGAGGGCGCCAGGTCCGTCGTCGATGAGAACATCAAGTACATCCGCCGAGACCACATCCTTAAGCAGATACGCAGGTGAGACCCCTCAACAATTTAGAATCAAAGTGGCAAAGAAATATTTTCCTTCCCTTGATCTCCTTTTACTTTTATTTCCAGCCTCGTTCAAGCCAATCCAGAGGTTGCCATGGATTCCATCGTGCACATGACTCAGCACATCTCTCCAACGCAGAGAGCCGAGGTGGTCCGCATCCTGTCCACCATGGAGACGTCGGCCTCCTCTTGAGGGAGTGGGGCCCAGCCTTTCCTCCCTCCGCCTGGCTGATGCTCTGCTCGGGCTGCCTCCATAGCCAGACCTCGCTCCTTGGCGAGGACCCCGAGTCTGGAGGAGCCAACGCGAGGGGCCCCTGGCAGATGCCGGGACACCAGATGAACCGTTGGCCATGATTCTCGATGAGCAAGAGCTCGGACAACTAACATAAATTACGAAAATGTTGTTGAAATATCTCACACTGACGTATCGCACGTACGCTAGTAAATCTGTGTTTTTTTATTCTAGTGCAATTTTTTTTTTTAATTAGTCGCTAATAATATGTCTGGCCCAAGTCTACCAGGGGCCTCACTACGACTATACAGCTTTATGTTGTTGTCATTCTACAATGGTTTGTGACATATGCTTGTTAAGAACCTCAAGTGTTTTGATGACCAACAGACAACACATTGCTTGGGAGGGGGCATTAGTGAGAAAGAGGGGGTTTTACTTTCCTAAGCTGGGAACACGTAGTTACTGAACAAAGGCGAGATGGGGGAACACTACAACAGATCCGGACAGGAGAGCCCAGCGGGGAGCGGGCACGGGGTCCCTTTTAGACCCCGACTGTTTCACAGTTACCCTGTGGAGAGCCCGCCACGGGCCGCGCTCCTCGCAACAAAACCCACAGCTGTCCCTTCTGTTCTCACTCACACGGTTCACACACACACTGTTTCGGATGCACTTTACTATTTACTGTTACCTCACCCAGAATCAAACAGCAGTTTGAACGCATGCAAACAAATTGGTACAAGCGGTAATAGAGGCCGAGGTGATGATGGTTTTAATGAGCATTGACAACGATACTAATAGTGTTTGTTTAGAAATAGCCTGTACCCTTTGTTTTGACTACTTAAAACCAATTACTGTCAGTGGAAAGGGTTTGTTGTTGTTTTTTTTAACAAATTCATATTTTTGAATTTGCACTCATTCAATGGCTAACTCATTAAATGTCAGCTGTTTCTGTTCACTGGATTGACATGTTACACATCAAACACGGTGTCTAATTCTCACTGTATCCAAACGTACTGTTCTATTTAAAGACCATATGTTTGAAATGTTACTTAATTTTTGAGAACCATGTTTGAATATTACTTATCTGCTTGTGTTTTTTTACTTGCAGACAAGGCAACTGTATGAGAGTACATATTGAGAGGCAAACTGCATCATACTACTGAAATTCATTTCTATGGATTTCAAATGATCTGCAGAAGAAAAAGCGACGGCAATGTGAAATGGCTTTGTGGTCAGTGCTGTGCCTTTTTTTTATTTGCCTGTATTGACATGTAGTTGCTTTATAAGTAACTGGTTGCTTCCTGTAGAAACATGGAGAATAATTTACAGTGATGAGCTCTAACTGTGTCTGCAAATTTAATAAAGCTTACCCAACTCAGTTTGAAGTGAAAACTTTATTTTTTATGCATTAAATCTAAGTAACCAAACTCAAGTTTCCAAGAAATTGCAGTAATTTAATTTGTCAATTAATTTTTTATATATTGATGATCCCCGGGACAGATAATCACATCACTGGAAGCCTCATTAATTCCAGCAGTCAGAACAAAGTCTATTACTCTGGAGAGACATTTTCTGATTACTCGAAAATGATAGTCTTCCCATTCCTCAATCCACAGATGATTAAAGTGGCATTTTCTTCCTGGCTTTTAAACTTCAACAGTATTAAGGAGGATGAAGCAGATCAAACAAATATTGAGGGCTCTATCTCATCCCGTCTTTTTTTGTTTCATTCTTTTATATCATCCCCTTGGCTCTGTCAACTCTTTCACCGTCCCACCAACAAATATGTGAGACAAATTGAGTTGCATGCACCCAATACCCACCACAATTATAGGAGGCCCAATAAGAAAATGAGTCATTTGGTTGTATAATTGGAAATGTGCCTTGCTTGGTCTCTCCGGTCTCCCACAGGGTTTTGCTCATTTGTGGCGCCATGCTAGGCTGGCTAATTCTTCTTTTAATCACCGACAAACTGCGGAATAGAGTTCCTCTAAAACTCTTGACTGTTTGGTGAAAATGCAGAAAACTGCTTTTTTGTTATCCTTTCTCTTTCAAGAACGAAGATCAAAAGTGATATACATTTAGTTACATTCAAAGTCTAGAAAAAGACAAAAATAAATAAGGTTCTTGTAAGGTGTTAAGACGATATTTACAGATTTTTTTTTTCTTTTACTTCTCGATTTCCAAGCTGGCTGGTTTCAGTCCAGACTGTGACAAAATGGACCAGGCAGCAAGAAATATTAATGTTGAAAAAATGAGAAAATCAGTGTCTGCGATGAGATTGAAATGGAGGCATTAAGATAGCGCAGGGGGAGACTCAATCATGCATCTGAGGCAGCCATAATTCCACATTCACGTGTCTCAATGACTTGACAGCACTTGAGAGACAATGCCTGTGACCCAGTTGCAGGATTCCAATTAGCCGGGTGTGTGCAACAGTTGAGATGAAAAGAGAACAGGGTCTTTACAGAGCCCCAGGGCTGTCTGATTACTGCCTGAAAACAAGAGTCTTTTGCCCGTGACAAAGAGTGGAGCGACACAGAGGGAGCGCCGGGCCCCAGCTGTTCTATTTCTCTCCAGGCTAAGGACTCTGAAGAGTTCATCTCATCTCCGCCTGCCTGCCTGCCTTTTTACATTTTAACCGTACTAGATAGAGTATTGGAGACCAGCCACACTGAGACACTTCTCATATGAGTTGAGTAGCTATTGGTAGATAATTCCTAAAACAGGTGACCCCGGGGTCAAAAGTCTGCATCTGTCACCCCAGAGACTCCTCTAATGCAAAATGCCTTGTGTTTTACATGAGCATAGCTGCCTTAAATATGTTCTCTCTATCATGTAATCAGATTTGAAAGAAAATCTTGCCTATGGAATGATGGGTTGTTATCAAAGTTATCCCAGCGTTGTGCTAATAATTTTTACTTTTCAAATGAAGCAGAACTGATCAATTGTTCAGTGTATTGACCCTATTTTAAAAAAAAACCAAACATATAAGAATACAATATAAAGTTTGTAAATGTTTCATTAGGTTTTGTGAATATGCGTATTATTAACACATTAAAATCAACTTTTCATGAAACAACTATTCAGTGTAAGTTAAATCCTTTTACTGAGTATATATCCATTATAATATCATTTAAGTTGTACATTTATATGTATTAAGTGCCCCATAATGAAATATATTGTGAAGCGTGCCTACTGTAAACACATTTCCTTTGAGTGTAACATTGCTCTTATAAAGTTTGCTTTACTTTTCAGAAAGAACCTTAACAAAATGTTCAACATGGAAAATGAATTATTGAACAGCATTAACAGTGACGAGACAGTAAAGGTAAAAACGTCCTTTAAATGCAATGATCATTTTGAGATTTTTGAATTCCAGACTAGTGGGGGAAATAAAGAACAGAAGAGCAGTGCACATTTACATTACTTACATGGAACTATCTGTAGATTTCTGCTAAATTCATGTAGCAACTTAGAATTAAACTATGCAGATTTGTTTTAAACAAGTATTCTGACAGTTCATGTTCACACATATCTTAATGTAAGAGATCATACTTACATGGTGATTTTTATTACATTTACATTTCTTTATATCATTCACCTGTTTTGCCTCCTCTCAATTTGTATTTAACTTAACTAAATGAAAGCCGATACATCAGGAGTTCTGATTTCATGAATGAAGTAAGAGTTGAAATGCATGTTTTAGCATAAATCCACAAATCCAATGACTATGCATGTGCATGTTCTGTGGAGAAGCAACAAATAAAATCAGTCTATTTCCATTAAATTTAGTACCCAGAAGATGCTGCCATATAGTTTGAGCAAACAGTCGCAGTCTAGCCGGGTTAAAGTTGAAACTCCAACAGGAAGTAAAACAGTGATGTCACACGACTGGCTTTGTTTGCATACAGTGTTATAATGGTAATGATTCTGAATGAGATTTCCCTATGCATTCCAAGGCTGTGTAGAGTTTATAATGATAGGCCTAAATGATAAAGACGTATTTCAGGAAAGCAATTTTCATGTGTAGATGAAAAATTAAAATGAATGACGCGCTGTATCTACCAGGCTGCAGAGAGGCCAGTGTTGTATTCAGGCAGTGAATCTCTCCAGAGAGGCTGCCTGTCAGCCAGCTGCATGAGGAGCTTAATCTTCAATCTGCGTTTGGAACGTGCCACGGGGGTCAAAGATTACAACACCCTGCGATCATCGCCACATAATGCATACATTCTCATTCTGTCAGAGCTTGGTAAACACCGGCTGACTAACTGAACACCAGGGCAACAGTGAGGAGGGCTAATTCAGATTCAGACTAACGTGCGATAAGACAGCCGCCTTTAAGTCAAAATCTCTTCACCAACTCACTCTTGTCTTCTCTAAAACATATATTTTTAAATCATAAAGCAGCAAAACTCCTTTATCCAATGTTTGTTATCATTTTCAGGAGGAATTTCATATGAAGCATCACAATAAGTAGGTTGCTCTGTGCCTTAAAACCGCTGCTTATACCATGATATCACTGCAACATAAAACAAAATAAGGTCCCCCAGTATGAACAAAAAGCTCCTTATAGCTGTGCATTGCAGACCAGGTGAAGCTGCTCCCTGTACCATTCAGCCACACCTCCCTCCTTTCCTCCCCCAGTCCCTACATTAACATTCATGGAGCCAGTGGAGTGTGGCGAGCCGCGTTCATCGAGCCAACGACGAGATGCAGGGATGATGGGGGAGAAGGAAGGGAGGGTGGAGGATGGAGGATGGAGTGTGTGCCCCCCCCCCCCCCCCCCCCCCCGCTCTTAGAATAAGGCTGTTTGAAAAGGAGAGGGGTAGAGGTGATGAAGGTTGCCTGATATAGGATTGTGGGAAAGGTCAGCAACCAAGGTGCTACATCTTTGGCCATATATCACAATTATTACTCTAGGTCATTGGCTGGTATTGACATTAAAGGAGCAGTGACAGGTCCGCATGGCATGCTGGAGTGGGCAAGGCCAGGACAACAAAAAGTCACCGACAACTGATGGCCCACTGAATTTCAGTAAAAAGACAATTGTCAGCCATGCTGGCGGCGCAGCGCTGGGGTTTGAAACCTGAGCAGTAGAAACTGCTGCTTCTTAATAAATGCTAGCATGCTAAAATCAGATGAACATTAAACATTACGCACTGCACTGAAAAGAATGAAATGCTAACTTTTATTACATTTTATTATTTATTATGCTGATACATTTCACGTAACTGTATTAGGTTAGTTGAAAGCAATAGTATTATCTATATATTATGGCTTTAAGCTAACCTCATACAGTTGGGGGACATTTGTTGACATAATACATTTAATTGAAGTCAACGTTTCAGTTTCTTCATTCTAACACAAGCTGCATTACTTGATTTTCTACTAGCCAGCAGTAGGCGACTCCACTGGTTGTAAAACTCTGTCAGATTCTATAGAAGACTATGAATAAGTGTGTCAACATCTCACTAGGTTTAATAAAGATTTTCCTAATGAGTTTAAGGTTTCAAATTGCTGGTTTTAAGTATGTTTTTGTAAATAATTATGTTTATGCTGTAAATTATTTCTCATTTAGAGTGAAAAAGATGATAAAGCAGAATGTGATTTTGGCATAGCTTCCTTCTGATTGGTCACTTCTGCATTGTGTGGTTGGGTGCTGTCCTTATTTTTGTCTACCCTTTCACAGTGTGTTTTTCACTTCATGAAAGCTAATTGCGGTATTTTAGGGCTGAAACAAAAATACAAAAAAATCTGGTTAAGCATTATATTAAGTATCACCATTTGTGTTGCTGCTGGAAAAACGGTTCGACTCATCTGTGCAGTATTGTAAATAGAAGTGTACAAATGATAGTCCACATTCATTAAGGCTACCAGACATGTTTACCTATAATTTACTTACACACACAATAATATTTTTGTGAATCATCATTTTATGTTCCTTTGACCTCATCATACTATCTTCAAAAACAAACATTGCATGCACTTTAAGGGAGGGGCGAACTCATAATAGTTCTACATCGTTTACATGTATCATGTCAGTATTAAAACACAGATTTGCAGTTGGAAAATAATTCACTGAACAGCATGCA
Source organism: Eleginops maclovinus (assembly GCF_036324505.1). Lineage (NCBI taxonomy): Eukaryota > Metazoa > Chordata > Actinopteri > Perciformes > Eleginopidae > Eleginops > Eleginops maclovinus. The sequence goes on along the minus strand of NC_086359.1, from coordinate 17,565,500 downwards.
GTCTGTGGCACACACACACACACACACACAGCATCATTATTAGTGTGTGATCAGACTACATTGAGATTTGAAATATAATCTAATGTAAATGTTTTGTATTTATCAAAACCAAACATTTTAAAATCATTTCACCATTTTTTAAATATGTTGTATGCAGTGTTTTAGCCAACTTAACATCTGCAATATGATTACCTATTTCTATTTACAGGTAATACCTCACTATCTTTCCTTACTCATTATAAGTTGTGGTATGCACATGGGTACATGCAAACATCAGTTCAGCAGTGGCCTATTTCCAGAGGTGCGCCACATTAAAATGCATGCATTACAGGCATATCAGCGGTGCGTGGAAAGCCAACTCCCAATGGAAATGTTGGTTTACTGCTTCTCATTGGGGCTGTGCGAGGCTTTGACCAGTGTCCTCTGGCTCTGAAGGACAAAGGCAGCCAACCAGGGAAATCATTGTGCTTGACAACATTGCATATCTGACAACGTTGGTTTGAAACATTTATGTCAGACTGATGAAGATGTTAGGAGGTACTTTAGAACCTGTCCCTGCCCAAGAAGTATGATGGAGCAAGTAAAGACAAGGAAAGGGAGATTACAGTATCCAATTAAGGTGTTAAACATGTTAAGATCATAGAATATACTGTATAAAGGAAAGTGCAGGTAGTGACGTCAGCCATTGTTTTGTGGTCAATGTTTTGGAAGCCTAGAGTTTGGCATTAAGGCTGTTGCTATCTTGCTATAACAAAAACACGGACTTCCAAAACAGACATTGCTGTGTCAGCAATCTGACAATATTAAAGGGGCCCTATTATGCTCATTTTAAGGTTTCATATTTGTATTTTGTGCCTCTGTGACATATTTTAATGTTCAAAAAGGTCTTTAATTATCTCATACTGCCTGTGCTGCACCACCTCTTTACCCTCTGTCTGAGACCAGAGCCCAGTTTGCTCTGATTGGTGAGCTGGCCTGCTCTCTTGTTATCGGTCAACAGATTAGAGATGTCCTGCCCATTAGCCTATCACGTACAATGTGTTGGAGCACTAGCCAACAGAACCACACTTGTTATATAGGGGTGTCACAATATGGCAGAAGTAAACAAAGGAGTCTAATGGGGGCATTTCTGTTGTGTGTTATATACAACAGAAAAGGGAAAATTCCCCAGATAACATAATATGGCCCCTTTAAAGTAGCTGTCTCTAAACCATACCCTGTTTATTGAAGTACACTCAAAACTAGATTTTGAAACCATAAACTTACCAGAAAATGTTTAATGAGGTGATAAATAAACTGAAAGTAGGGTTATTTTCTCATTAACTTCTACACAACCGGACTTCTTCTTGCATTTGGCTTTTAGAGAGAATGCAAGTTCAAGGCGCGTCTACATTGACTTCTCTCTGAAAACCTGGAGGTCACTGCTCAGTTTAGATTCAGTAAAGCTACTGTTGCAAATTCTACATTTAGCGCAGTAAACGCTTGTGGCTTACAGCTAAAATAAACGTTTGACTCTGCAGAAGACACCTGCAACGCTTGATCAAAAACTGAATCAAAATTCGCTGTATTTATCCTGGTGGCTCACAGAAAAGGATTGTTGGAGTACAAAGCAGAGGAGGTGTGGACTTGGCAAAAACACTATAGCAGAAACCCCCCCCTCCTTCCAACCCTCCCACCTCTATCCCTGGTCGTCAACCCCATTACACACACACATGCACACATACATTTTGCAGAGCAGAGCTTTTTTTCACACTTGAACATTACACGCTTGATTGCGAACGAGAGAAGCAGCAACCTTCTGTGTGTCATGTCTTTGTCTCAGTGTCCCCGTAAACCACAATTACAAGACACAAAGTGATGTGAAGGAATTCAGTGTCAAGAATGTGAAACACTGCTTTAAACCAATTGGGGACCAATGCCTCCATATGGCATTATGTTAAGATGATAATTAAGCATCACTTTGTGTCTAAAGCAAGATCCAGACATGATGATTTTGCATTACAAACATCCCAAAGCCATGCTATTAGGTAATCGCAGGCAAAACCAGTAGCTTTTTAATGTTCACCCCTGATGTGCAATAACACTGCCTGTAAATATAAAACTTTAAACAGTACCAGCTACTTCTATCATTTTATATGATCACTTTTTTATTTACATACTACTTTTACATGTTGTACTAATCTGTTATTTGTTTTAACTTATTGTGTTTTTTATTATTATTACAAGTGCTTTAATATGAATACGTTATCTACACTATAATTCTGATTCAGATGAACTACAATTCAATGTGATATAAGCCAAATGTACTATGGATGGGATGGCAATACTACCTCGCTAACAGGGTAAATCTTAGAATAACTGAGGATGCGTTTTCAAATTTGAATGCATTGTATGGTCATCATATTCTCGAAAAAGATTGAGAGCAAGTGAAAAATCTTAACAAGTATTTCTGCCCCAGCTTTTGTGGGTGAATGACTTGTCAATATCTATAACATGCTGAAATCTTCTTAGCACTTGGCCTTGCAGATTATAACTGCTGCAGGAAAAGAAAGTAGGTGGGGAACACTCGTGATTCTGTCCTCTTCAACTTTAATCAAAAGTACACTGACGTGCTGCAGCCCCCTCCCTCTCTTTCATAATAATGGGCCGCTAAAAATTCAGGAGGCAGGCTCCACATCAATCACTCGCCAGATTTGAGTCCAATGCAATAAATATGTAAATGAGGAGAAGCCAATGTCTCGTAGCTTTGAGATCAGCGCAGGGGGGGAAAAAAAGGAAAAACTGTATTAATTGCCCATGGCCAGAGGAATCCTATTACTGTGGGCATTGATTATAAAATTGTATGTGTGAATGATTTTCATGCAGAAAGTGGACTACCAAGCCCTGGAGCAAAAAAGTGAAGAAAGAGCCAAATTAGCGAAAAGGGACACATTTTGCAAGGGACTCAAAGGAAACAGCAACCACAAAAAGGCCAAATCTACGTTCAAGTAAGATTTAGATTAGAAAATGAAACAGATTACTACGTCCAATTACAACAAGCATTATACGGGCATAATATGTTTCCATTGTTTCAATGTATTTACTTACATTCAAGACCTTTTCTAAGATTTTACATTTGACCAATCTTTGTTTTTAGGTCTTTAAGCAACCTATAGGAGCATGGGGCACAGGATATCAATCTTTTATTATTCAATTGCAAAGTCCATTAGCGTGGTGCCCTAATGGACTCTCTCCTGTATGATAGTTGACATTTTTCCACACTACATCATAAAGGGTGACGAAAAGGTCATAAACAGTCTTATGGGGAGCTTTAATGCTCACTTTCCCAAAACCAATTGAGCAAAATGACATTTAAAGCCTGACATCCCACTGCAAACAAAAGCGATTGGTAACATTTTCTATGAAGACCACATTAATAGTTTGAGGATTCATGAATTATAATGCATTTACAATGCTTCATAACTTCACTCATTACCATACATAATGATTTGTGATGCACTATATCAACAACCGAAAAACAATAAAGATATGACTTTTATAAGTGTCTTATAGAGGATCTTGTCTGGTTATAATCTAGATTGCTGATGACCTAAGGGTTTTATATTATATTATGTTATATTATATTATGCCTACACACAACAATCCACTGCACTATGGACTCATAGTATGTTATAATAGTCTATACATTACCTTTGAGTAGTACAATAAAGTACATAATAATACATCTGTAGTTATGCATGCTTCATCATACAGTTTTTCTTTTTGTGGTCAGTAAAGTCCAAGACATTTTCATACATTTAAAATAATCTATTCTGTATCATAAGTGACTATTATTTAAGATGCCAAATTGATAATAAAGAGATTACAAATAAAAGTTGTGTACTTAAGGGACTAAATACATTTTGTCAAGCTATATTTGAACTGTAGGGGGAAAGCAACGAGTAAAGGGGTACTATCAAACTATTAACAACCGTGAAAATGACATCCATTATAATCCACTTTCTCTCTCACACACACGTGTCATAAATGTTATATTATGTAAGGTTGCACTCAGTAAGCAGAGTCATTTCTCCTATAATTTTTATCATCTACGCATTTTTTGTAAATGATCCAACAACTAATCTGACTCTTCCTAAGAACAATGTTGTGTTTTGTGCGGAATAAAGAAACTATCTGAAGACAAATAACCAAGTACCTGTTAAAATGTCAGTATTAAGTAATCAAGGTGTCTATCTGGCCAGAAGAGTTCAGTCTTTGAATGATCGATCACTTCTTTGACACAAAATGTATGACATTAACATATGTACTTTTTGAGCACATTAAAATGAGTCCTGCTGTAAAACAAAGCTATACACAAATCCAACTACAGAGGACAGATCACCATTACTGCGCTCCATAACGACTGCTAGATTTAAATTGATTTGCTGGCCTCGTATTTGACATGCAAATCTCTCCCTTAATCGTGGCATTTTGCTCAGATAAACAGGGATTAGTTTGATTAACAGCATAGCATTATCTCCAAACATTTAAACACTATGGGCTTTGGAGGTAGGCTTTAATTAACAGGATATGAGACAAATTAAAACATACATTATTTATTTTTAATGCAATTTAAATAGCATAGTTATGTCCATCAACATTATTCAGCTAACATTATACCTTCAACTCCCCTTCTTTCATACTTGTCATTTTCACTTTGCAATTCACCTTGAACTTAATGATGTGGACAAATAAGTGCAGACTCAACGTGAGGTTGATAATGTGGTTACATTTCCAATGAAATATGACACATGTTTGCCTTTGCACACATTGGAAAGGAAAAACCCCCAAAAGCACAATAGATCCTCTTTAAAACCCTGACATTGGCTTTTAACTTTCTTAAAAGTGGTGATCATTTGTGAAAATGATCTTGCTGAAAAAGACTTGTGAGTAATTTGCAGGCACAGGGCTTATTTTCTGCAAAAATAGAAAAACAAATAATATAAATCCTATTGGTTTTATGTTCAGGGAACCAGTGCAAGGCTAACTTCTGGATTAGTCTCCATCAAATGCAGTTTAGGCACTGTTTGCTAAATGCTACAATGCCCAAATGCTTCAGGGAGTTTCTTACCTGGCCTTACTTGGGGCCTTGAGTTACTTTGAGCTTTTTTTGTAATTCTTCAATAGAAATATATGAGCTATATAGAAACCACAAACAAGTTAGGGAGCTTGGAAATTGAAAGATGGACTAATTTGTTGGTTATAATCTCAAGAACAACATTTATAATAAATCCTTTCTTTTTAATTTTAAATAAAGGGTCTGTTAAGGCTCATAGAGAAGTGTGCTTCGGCCTCATTGATAGGTATCAGCTTGCCTGGCCAACAGTACCCTCAACCTTCGATGCGATGAGATGTCAAACTCAAACTGAACTCATAAACGCATCACTATAGAAACATAAGGGAGGAGTAATAAATCCAAATCCATGTATTCCTGCAGTTTATGGTTTGTGACCCTCCTTGCCTCTCACCTGCCCTCCCCCACACAGCTCCACTGATCAGCCTCCTGCCTCACTGCTCGGCAGTTCGATATTCTGCGTTCGTCCTGTCCTCCTTTGTGCTGCTCTCACCTTTCCCTGACTGTAAAATATTCACCCTGTCATCGGCCTCTCCTTCAACGAATATGCTTCGAAGTGTGACTTATCATTCCCAAATAAAGTACACGCACCCTAACATGATTACATGCATTGTTAACTTCCCAATTAAACAATTTGTCACCAAAATGGCTCCTATAAAAGAATGTTTTAGTCCGCTCTTAGTATTTCAGGAACATTACCGTGAACTCATTTTGATTATTCAAGAGAAAAACACATTCATTTTAAGATGTGCCCGCCAGGTACAAATAACATTACAACTTGTGTGTGGTTTTTCGTTCTCTTCCTTTACAAAACTCAGCAGACAGCAGCCACTTCATAAAGTCGACAGCTGACTAACATTGGAAGAGTGATCCGAAAGAGAATGCTGACCCATTGCTCCTGGATTTGAAAGTTCATTGATTGCTGGATCGATCGTGTGGATTTGCCAACACTGTCAGTGACTTCACATCGGAGTGGTCCCATGATGAGGTATTTTTGTAGGCCTACCCAGAAGTTAGCATCACAAGGGCTCTATTGACCAAATGCTATATACAATTGTTTCATTGGAGTTTGGAGGATTGCAGAAAATGAGATCTGTGTGCGTTGCTACCGCTAAGCTAAAGGCTAATAACTGTTCCAGATGATAACATTTATTAGCAACCAATATTTTTATGACACATAGAAGCTTAAAACACGACTATTGGGGTATCTACTGATGTATTTATGTCGTAGAATATAACCTGATCATTTCTTAAGCTTGTGTTAACCACAGACCTTATTCCGGACCTCAAGCCAAAATTGTGCTCAAAAGAACTTTGACTTGGTGACGACGGAACTAAAAGTGGATAAAATGGTAAAATGCACAATCTGAGATCTTTATATCATAGCCTAGCAGTATATGTCAAAATAAGAAATAATCAATGTTTTAGCATTTACACATAGGAAAGTTTGTGGTTGTGTATCTCAATTATTTAAAGCACTGTTCTTTAAATGAAAAGAATCCTGGCCACTATATTCAGCAACGTCAAGTGGGCGGTAATTAACAGATTTCTCATCATCAATTAGATTGTTCTAGATTAATAATTTAGTATAAAATACGCCAGAATCTGGGATGGACATTTTCCAAAATTTGGATTCTCAGATTCTCAAACACTAAGATAATGCCTTGGGATGACTAGCTTTGTCAATCCAAACCTAACATTTTTCAGTTTGATATTTTATAAAACTCTAACTCATACAGAGTTGACAACAGCATTTTCTGCCATTGTCACATGAGAAATTACTTAAACAATTAATCGATTTTCAGAATAACTGGTCAAACATGTTGCCTAAAGACAAAGCCTTTACCCTTGTGACGCAGGATGAAGTTAATAACGCATACATACAAGTTAGGGAAATATAGAGAAACAACTAAATGTATATACTGCCACTGATTTCATCCAATTTAATAGTTGGATCTTTAGGAAAGTTACAATACTTTCATCATTTTGGTCTGAAAATCATGCCAAATAAATAAGTGCACCTTAAAAAAAGCAATTTCATTTTACATTTAAAGATTCAAGAACAATTACCCCCCTTCCCAAAATGATTAACAAATAAAAACGATCAATATGTGTTTTATTATACAGTGAATGGTCGTAAACATCGGTCTCATAAACTTAATTGGAACAATCAAGTATGTCTCATAAAATAAACATTGCTGCTGCTGGCAGTGTATGAGACCATCAATGTGAATAATTTGACATTTTGATCCATTAAAATCTGTGTGAGTCGTGGCTGTTGGGCTAACTGAGCTGCAAATGACTGTTTTTACTGCAAACACGCTCAGATAATTAAAAGAGGACGCTGCGTCTCACAACTAAAGGTGCATGATGTTGCTGTGCATTAATTTATTAACATTTTCTCTTTTTTTCTCAATGAGGACATAGTACAAACTAGCACAGTGAGCGACCACATAAATAGAACGACTACAAAAGTTTGGTTTGTTTGCATTGAACTGTGTGTCCATTGGTTTTATACATTACTGATATTCAAAGTCCTGAATACTGGAGCTTTAAGTAAACAGTTGACTGTTACAGAAGTAGAATTATTCCATAACGCTGGACATATGGTAAAGTCAAATCATTTTCTGTTACATATAAAATGTTCAGATTTATAAAGATATCCTTTTGAAGGCAAAATGTGCTGGCGATGAAATAACTTAATACAACAAAAAGGTAATGCATGATAAATAAACATGATAAAAACAATGTCGTCATGATCCTGAGAGAGGTATTTGGTCAAATGTATTGAACATCACAATCACATTCTGTTATTAAAAGATAAAATCTTGAAATACACATGAACTCACGGATTAAACGGTTTGTCAGTATTTATAAGAAATGCTGCAATACACCTTCACATTAACATTTTAAGGACAACTGTGTCAAATATGTGGCAGAAAAGGTTTTGTAAACATAAGAAAAAACACTTTTTGCAGCATATAAATCTGTTTGTTTATTGCTTGATCAATGAGGCCCAGCACTGTGAATGAACCAATGAGTCAAATTCACATTAAAACAATCTATCGATTGGCTAAACAATACTGACATACAAATATAGAGATTTATAAATAGTTAAATAGAGCTTGCAAGCAAGTAAATAAATAAATACACAAATAAATAAATAACATTTAAACGAAAAAAAGTGTCGATTTGCCTTCCAAAAATCTGAGTTTCGTTTACCAGACAGTGCCTTCGCTCATTTCCGAGGAGGGTTGTGACAGCTGGTTGGTGTATCCGTTGTCACTGAGGGACACAGAGGTGTAGGGCGTGCTGGGGCCACACATCTCACTGGAGATGCTGTGCATGGAGCCCGGCATGTTGGGCTCTGGGCTGGGTGAGTCCGCGGGATGATGGGATACTGTGTCAGAGTAACAGTGCAACTCTCCAGGACAGTGGTGCCCTGGGTGATGGTGGTCCATCGCTCCTAATGGGGTGCCGGAGGGGATGGAGGAGGGCACGAAGCCCAAGTCTGCTGGAGTCTGAGCATGGGACGGCGGGGGGCCCTGGTAGTACTCGTAATTCCCTCCTGGGCCGTAGTATTCCCCGGGATAATCTGCAATCATGTGAATATCGGGATTAGAGCATGGACTACATCTGAATTTTAAATATTTTTAAAAGACATTAAAATAAACCTAAGGAAGCACATTTAACAGTTAATAATTGCACAATTAATTAATTTTATCTTTTTGATGTTGCACTGTTGGAGAAGACTGGACATTTTTTTCATTGCCAACAACTAGATGTAACTATTTTGCATATTAGCGTAAAAAAGCCTTTGAATCTAGAATAATCCACCTTCTAGTAATACAATTATCAATCCTACATCTCCATAATATGCATCTCATAGTTCCTGCCTGGCAAAAGTATTTAGCAGGATGTGAATATCTGGATCAGTGCTTGGAATATATCAATATTTAAAGGAGAAGGTATTAAAAAGTTTTTTAAATCATCAGAAAAGATAAATGAGAGAGAATTTAAACCTAAGGACATTTAACTTTTAATTATTGCAATTTAGGAATTGTAACAACATGCATTGTGACAACATGTTTCATTTATTTACTGAAAACTACACAAGAAATCCCTTGAAGACAGTCACACAAACATGCTATGCTGCCAAAGTAACACACTGACACTGTCTAACTGTTATTGTGCATGTGTGAAGGTAAAACATCAAACAAATGGCACATAGGGTGACTGCTAGTGTCAGACCACAATGAAGTGACATATGTCCTGAAGAGTCCACTACAGCACTATTTTACCTTCTTATTTACTGTTGAAGGAGCCTGGGATTTAAGATGTTCAATGCCATCAACACGTACTATTTTGCATATGACAATAAAGCTTTTGAATATTGAATCATTCAAATTCTAAAATAAAGTCCATCATATATGTTCAAAAGATCTAGCTCACCTCCATAATAAGAGAAGTGTCCAAGCTCCTCTGCCTCCAGCCTCTCTCCCATCGCCCTCATCCTCCTCTGGCCGCGGAAGAACACGTGCCTCCGGCCGCCCAGGGAGCTCAGCTGCTTCATCCGCCTCTCTTTGGACCTCCGGTTTTGAAACCAAACCTTTTACGACAAAACATTTGGTTAAACGAGCACTGGGTTGGTGACTTAGAGAGAAGAGCAGACATATCGCACGAGACATAGCCCTATATTTCTGATATTTGCAACAATTCGTGCCTAAAAATGTAATATTTCTATATCTTCAAATCGTTTGCAAAAAAAGACTCACTGTAAATCTCAACAATATTGCCTTGCACTTCTTGTCACACAAATATAAATGCAGTTGAGGTTGATAACAGATATTATGGTCGGAAGTTTGAGAGGATTGATGTATATCCAAAAAATCAAATGCTGGGAATCAGTAAATGTACTTTTAATGCATTTCGATTGAATTCATTAACAGACGCGTGAGTCCACGAGGAAATATCATCAAGGGAGCTTCTTAAAAATGTCCATGGACATGAGTGCTAAGTGAATCCTGCTATTAAAGGGTTTTAGGAGCGCATGGGGAGTAAAGATTATAGATCAAATTGGTTTGGAAACCATATCTTAAAACAAAAACAGAAATTCAGCGGAGCATTAAGGAATAATTCCCCGAGGGTGTCAATAAAAGCCTTTTTGGGCCGATAAATGCTTTTAGGGAGTTTTTTGTATTATATAATCTACACTCCTGAATTTATTCTCTGCCGTACAGTCCTCAAGGCACAATGTATCCTGTTAATGCTGCTGACTGACCAATAATAGTATCCGATAATGGATGTAAATACACATACAGTGCAGAAAATACACTCTCGACAACACGTTTTTTCTCCCTTCTGCCTTTTACCTGGATGACTCTCATGGTAAGGCCGGTCTCCCGGGACAGCTGTTCCCGGATGTGTCTGGTGGGTTTCGGCGTGGCGGTGAAAGCTGCTTTCAGTGTCTCCAGCTGCTTGGCTTTAATGGTGGTCCGAGGCCCGCGCCGTTTCCCGACGGCGCTCTGCTCGTCATTGTCGTTGTTGTCTTTATCGGACAAATGTCCCGTCTCTGAGTCCTTGCCATCCTCCTGCGGGTCCTGGGAGTCCGGAGACAGACTCGGGTCGCTGCACGTGGTGACTGCAAGAGAAAGATATATGAGCTTTATGTTAGAAACTAGAACCAGGCGAATGTGAATCTAAGCAGCAACACCTTCTAGTAACGGTTTTTATTTGGCAGCAGAAATATAATATTAATTTGAAGGAACCATGTCAATTTATGACAAAAACACCAATACAATTTGGATTTAAAAAAAGAGAATAAATAAAAAAATGTAGGCTAGTGATAATCATAATAATAAAAAAACAAACATATCCATAACCATTTTAATAGTGACAGCAAACATAAAGAAAATAAACACTATAATAAAAATGCTATTTTAAAATAATAATAACAATAAAAATAATAATAATAATAAAAGCCTTATAATAGGAACTATAATAATATGAACAATACTATTACGACTGCTAACACTGCTAATACTACTACTACTACCACTACTACTACTACTACTTATAATAATAATAATAATAATAATAATAATAATAATAATAATAATAATAATAATAATAATAATAATAACAATAATAATAATAATAATAATAATAATAATAATAATAATACCTAATTTACTTTGTATTTATTAATGACTAGATTCAGATAACAATAATAAATCATACAAAAGAAAAGAGCCTATTTTCTAATGGCCTGATGAACATATAATCACCTGAAAGGAGGATGGTGTCTTTTCCATTGTTGTTCTGATAGTCCTCCTTACAAACAAACTTGAATTCGTCGAGGATGTACAGCTCCTCCCCGGTGGACAGCTGTTTGTGGCACATCACACAGGTGAAACAGTTCAGGTGAAACACTTTGCTCTTGGCCCTGCGGACTAGATCACTGGGTAAAATCCCCTGGGCGCATCCGTCACACTTGGTCCCAAATGTCCTGTTGAAGATGGAGGAAGAGCAAGAGTCAGTTGGCAGTTTCAATACATACATAGTTGATTAGAAGATGCATTTTTTGTTGTATAACTAGCTGCACTTAGTTAATAAAGAAATCAGGAACTGCTGTTTTCTGTAAGTATATTCAATTCTAGAAATGAATTTCCAATGTCTAATAATAAACATTGGAGACCTACAGTGATGAAAAAAATGAAATATGTTTGTAATATAATCTAGCCATGACTACAAGTGTATTATAAGAATAGCACGTGCAATAAGGGTTAGCTCTGTTAGCATTGTAATGCTGCAGAGGGAAATATGTTCCAACACATTTTTAAATAAACTTTTGTTCAGATTTGTATATATTTTGATAATATATTATGTTATATTTATTGTTGATCGAAAAGCACCACAAATATATATAAAATAATTAAAAAAAAAACTGCAGCACTTTACGCAGTGTTCTCCCACAGTAAAAACAAAGACGGCATAATATGGTCCAGTATTTTTGAATACACAATTTAAGCACTCTTTTCACATCCTGGACTCTCAAATATATATATTTATTTGTATTGGCTCATATAAAATACATTTCACAACATTTCGTTTTTCAGTTTTTCCAAGTGATTACAAATTCACATACAATTTCAATGCTTTACCTAAAGAAGTCGTTCTTACAATACAGTTTCCCTTCTCGTGAAAAACACTTCTCTGTCAAAGTGCATTTGCATTCGCAGCACTGGACACATTTGATGTGCCACGGTCTGTCCAAAACTTTGAGCAAGAACCTATCAAGAATAGGCTTTTCACAGCTGGAACACTGAACCATTGTCCGGAGTTATTCCAGCTCAGTGTGTGAGATGTATACTTGTTTGTTTCTCCAACGTCACCCGACTTGCTTAGGTTTGATGATCCCAGAAATCCAATGTATCCAAATTAATCGGAATTATTACATCACCATCCGTGAGAATAAATGCAGCTCTTCTGTTCCAACAATCCACATGTGGCGAGCGGTTCCAAACGACAGGTTAAAGGTAGAAAAAACAGCATTTCAGAAACAAAATTATAGACTGGAGAACATCGCGGGCCCATCAAGATGATCCGAAGTGTGCGAATTTACGGGGAGAAAAACAACCTATACCCAGTGAGCGATATATCCTGAGTGGTGTCTAAAGTAGAGAGAAATAACAATGAAATGCTATCAGTGCGCTAAGCCTTGTCATTTGTGTCCCATTTCCCTGTGATGAGCTCTCAGTCTGAGAGAAAGCCGTAATGAGCGCACCTCTTAAAGCTCAGCCTATTGCGTATTAAGAGACCTGTGACGTCACCTACAGGCGAAACCTATGAGCAGCGTTTTCATTTCACTCCACCACATGCACTCAGTATTATGTAAAAAATATACGGTTATAAAATGTTTAATAATAGATAGAAAAATAAATACAAATACATTGAAATGAGAATAATTCAAATATGTGAAATCCGAGAAGGCAGATATTAAATGGTTTTAATAAAAATCAAATAAATAAAAACTGTCAAAAGTGTGTGAGAGACTGTAACTGTGAAGAGAGCTACAATGTAAAATGTTTCAAAATTCTTCCTTAAATACAATTTTAAAAAGTTAAATGAGTTTTTTGAGAAAAGGTGAAAGCACTTAAATTGTAAACCTTTATTTATTTATTTTTGAGGAAGAAACTCAACAGAGGAATAACATTTGAATGCTTTACTTTTAAAGATAGAATAGAATAAAGAAAAAATGTTTCTTTCAAGAGGTGATTAAAGAGTAGACTCTTAATAACTTCAAATAAATAGATTCTATTTACGTTTAAGCAGAGTTTAGTTCGAAAACGTTTGCTAATTAAATAATATTCATAAAAAACCTACCCTCCAACAATATTATCAAAAAACATTCTCTTTTTTTTTCAGACAGTTTTTGCCTCTCAAGAACAGCCTACTGAGGGTCATCGATGATATCTTATGAATGCATAATTCCCTGGTTATGTGTGGGAGAATAAGACTGCATCAGAGGCGCATGAGGAATTATCAGCAGGCCTGTCCGGCAGTTTGGGGAGAGCACAGATGTACACGCCGAACACAAGCTTTTCTCACGGATTAATGCTGTGCCCCAGCACTATACTTCATCCCGTTTGAAAGGACACGGATCACTAATGGTCATAATCTGTGGCGATAGGCTGGCCCCTTCTGATGTTATCGCAGCGTGTTGGCGCGCTGGGGACGGAGATAGCGCTATTCCCCATGCAGGCTCCAGCTCTGTTCGTCCCTGATATCTCAGCACAACCCGGCACCATCAAATTAAAGGCGAGTGAAAGAGTTTGCAAATTCATTGTTAATGCTAATAAATACATTAGGCTACCACCAACATCTAAGAGTTTTCTCCCCTTTTGCACCATGAGCTGATAATTGTAAAATCAGTAAATGCAAAATGTGCAGTGTAAATACTTACACACTGACATTCCTCTGCCAGATTGTATTTTATTTTGTTCTGTTGGAACTGTAGATATAGCTCCAGCTATTAGTCACAATTCCTATTATTCAAAGAGGATAAAGTGTTTTTTTCATTCATCACAAACAAATTATAATTGTCATATATCCCAAAATAGTTGTTTATTCTACATACAGAGCAATGAAGTGTTGGTTGGAGAACACTGCAAAACTGCCTCATGCATAACATTAATAATGGTACATAATAAATGTAGAATGTAAGCAAAACTGAAAAAAACTGTGACAAAATATTGTGTGCTTTGGTTTTTCCATCACCATTCACAATTAATAAAATCCTTATCTTATTCACGCCCAACAGTGTTAAATTCCTCTCTTTATGTAAACCATAAACAATGGAGTTGTGTACATAGCTAACAGGAAGATTTCCAAACAACAATGTCTCAAGTAAAAATGTATGTCCTGACATTTTCAATCCTTAAATATCCTGACAAGCCCTTCCATTGGTACACTTTCAGATACATGGATAACAAGGCACCATGCATTATAGTTTCTTATCCGAATGTGGATGAAATCTGAAACCTGATTGCTTTAATGTAACAGTGGGTGACAATGAAAAGACCAGAGGGGAAAGTAATTATCTCCACAGTATCCTAAGTGTGAGTCCTGTTGATAAGTGTCTCCTCCTGGGTTTGTGTTTCTCCATCAGAGGTGTTGATTAGAAGCCTGTAGCCCAGTGAGCTGGCCCCCTGCACCCCTCCAACACACAAGAGGTCTCTGTGCAGCTCTGGAATCTGGCAGGGTGCATGCTGTTTGTTTTGGAATGAAAAAAGCATGTCATTAGTGTTTGTTAATTGCAGCTAATTGGCCCTAACGAGATGAACAGGCCACCCACTGGGACCGTTCATACAAATAATTTGTAGAAAACAAAATTAATTACTAGATGCTAATTAAAGTCAATTAAAGCTGATTAGGTAGTGGTGGAATGGGGAAGTTAAAGATGGGTGGAAAATACCTGGCAACGCACAATGTGACATGACAAATACATCTGGCAGCAGAGCTCCCCACTGTGAAACAGGATGGCCTTTACCCATTCAGTCCCTTTGTGCTGATACAGCTTAATCTCACCTCGGGAAAGTGATAGCATAACAACTGCCTAATAGGATGAGGATTGCATTTGGCAAAAGTTCAATCAACAAGACTCATTGGCAGCCTCATTTACTCGCTGCTTCTATATCAGTTTCAGATTAAAGATGCAATTGGCTCTTAGTTTAATGAACTTTAATGATGTTCTCTACTGTTTAGTGTAACATTGTTTGAGTTGTGATATTCTAAAAAAGCTCAGCCTTTTTGAGCATCTCCAGTATTTGGTTGAGATTATTATCTTTATGCAAGTTATTCTGATACTAATTTTCAGAATAACAAAATATAGAAATAAATAAAAATCTTCATTAGAATGTCTTTTGATTATGTTTAGTTTTTCTTACATAAGGTGAAAATGTAAAGAGACATGATGAGACATGTTTTAGCTGTGAGGATCAAAAGATACGTGTGTGTGTGTGTGTGTGTGTGTGTGTGTGTGTGTGTGTGTGTGTGTGTGTGTGTGTGTGTGTGTGTGTGTGTGTGTGTGTGTGCACGTGTGTGTGTGTGTGTGTGTGTGTGTGTGTTACAGCGCCAGTGTCAGTGTCTGGCGTTAAGCACAGTTTAATATCCATTTCTGGCCAAGGAACATACCATCTGCAGTCTTTCTGCTCTGAGTCAACTGACCTCCTGCCTTCATGGTGTTTCAGAGCTGAGAAGTGGAACAGCTTGGCGTGACATTTGCAGTGCTCAGCATTCAACACAGAGCTTTGAACAGCCTGCGCTTCACTGAATTGGCATAATGCAGGTAACATATAGAAATGCAATGGGGGAATACAGAGGTACTGTCATACCAACCTAGTCTTTCAAAAACAAACGACCAATAGCTACAGTGGTCCACAGGGCAAAACGTATTAGTCTCACAAAAACGCAATTTTTGGTGGAAAATCCGACATTTCAGGATAGTTTCGCCATTAAATGTTTTTTAATTACATGTTTTGAAAGAAAAGTATATTTTACTTTCAGAAACTACGTTCAAATGGATGTGTAGGATCTTTAGTTCGATAGACATTACAAAGATTATTTCAGGTCTCGCCAGGTTACGTTTTTTAAGCTTTTCATTTCCAATGGCCAGCTTTCATGACACGTGATTGCTAACTTTCCCAGCTTGAAAACAATTTGTACAGTATTGGTGTATGACAGCAATGTTGAAAGAGGAAATATTGTGTGGAACTCCCTATCCATTTCATGAGCCCATACATAAAGGTATATCAGGTGCACTAACAAACTTCAGTCATTTTCTTTGTTAGTGGCCTCATTCAAAAGACAAGCCATTCAGATGCAGCTTCCCTTATGTCACATGCATGTCCATTAGAATATCTGAGTATCCCTCCCTACACATGGCTTGATAACTGCAAAGGTGCATCAATTTTCTTTATTGTTTTTCTCACAAGCCAATCAGAGCAGAAAAGTTTCCAGGAGGGCTTCTAAAACAGACAGGTGCTAAAACAGAGCTTTTGAGAAAGAGAGTGAATACAGATATATTCAGACAGACAGGATGAACAAAAGAATGTGTTTTTTCTGAACATTAAAGCATGTAACAATGTAGGAACCCTAAATAAAAGTAGGAACCTTAAATTAGCATGATATGTTCCCCTCTAATTGAACAAGTGGAGTTTGAGCTATTTGACAATCGCAACAAATGGTGACAGTTTAGAGGTAACACATATAGACTCTGCAATAAAGGTAGTCCCTCCACACAAAACCACACATTATTAAAGCAGGAAAAGCCATCAATGCAGGGCTGACAGCCACACAGAGTGCTGGGTAATCCATATTGACCACCTTTACATTGACCTGCCAAACTATATCAGGCATTAGCAATCTCATTCACAAACACACATCTCCATCAGTCTAACAACAACGGTAGCGCTATAGCACCTGCTTATCAATAGTGCCACAGAGGGAATGGAAATTCATTCCTCTTACTATATCCCATAACCCACCAGAAAGAGTAATCTTTATTAAGTTAATGTAAAAAAAAAGCTCCCTAGTGTATAATCAAACATGTATGGTGGCAGTAAGTCAAGGAATCAATATTGCTTACAATGATAATTTTCTTTTGGAACACAAAGCACCTTCAATGACGTATTTATTTGATGGGGACTTAATACAGTGCAACCAATGCAGTGTATACAGTATACAGGTTTGAAAGGTATAGACCTTATAGAGGACAGCATTGAACAATATTAAATACATATTTGTATATTTCTGTTAATATACAAATATTAAAGATATTTTGTGCAAAAATATTGTTGTGCAGTTAACACAACAGTATCAGTGATCGACTGTTTTTACATTAAGGACTTGTCAAGAAGTAATAGAGGTCTTATGGTAGCTAAATCTTTAACTCTGTTGCTAGTTAGGCTACTAAGAAATAAAAATACATAATCTAACATTCTGACACAGCCTACAAACACACACAAACAACGGTTACAAACATTAATTGAAACCAAAATTCAGAACAATGATGCTCATCAGAGCAGCAGAAAGGTAGGATACTACGTATTAAGACTCATGTAGGTACATAGATTTGCCTTTTTAAGCCTTGGACTTACCTCAGTATAAACATTTCTAAAATGAATTCTTAACTCTTTCCAAAGCTGTGCAAAAGCAGCAAGATGGTCATTTGATGCACTTGAGAGTTAGTGAAATGATAGTAGTGAGTGGTGGGTTTCACATTGTGAGGAAAAGTAGGCAAGCTAGAGGGGGAAACCCACCCTATATCAGGGGACAGATAGTGATCTGCCTGAGGGGGCCGTTCAGTGAAAGGGCCCAAGGGACGGAGTGCCCGCGGCCCCTGGTGATGATGGTGATTGATGCAGGCACAATTCAGACACCCCAGACGTTGCAGCAAATTAAAAGGCTATTTTGTAAAGTTGTAAAGGAGCAGAATGGCTAAGAGGAGCGATGAGCCCCCACCCCCGACCACCTCCTCTGCTCTGTCACACCATCAGCTTCTGTTTAGTTTCCTCGGTGTCATCGGTCCCTCAGGGAGGACGGCTATTACAAGCCTTTCATGCTCACTCATACTGCACCGCTGATGCCTCTTGTGCACATATGGGAGTGTGTGTGTGTGTGTGTGTGTGTGTGTGTGTGTGTGTGTGTGTGTGTGTGTGTGTGTGTGTGTGTGTGTGTGTGTGTGTGTGTGTGTGTGTGTGTGTGTGTCTGTGTCTGTGTGTGTGTCTGTGGGTGTGTGTGCAGAGGTAGAGCAAATATAGATCCATGCACGAGAGAGAGAGAGACTGTGAATCAGTAGATGAAAAGTCAACAAGCAAATATTGATGAAGCATCCGTGGGGAACTTTTTTTTTAAAGTTCTCAACTAGCATGAGTGATAGCAGCAGCGGCCCCTCCCCCTCTTGTGTATTAGCTCCTTATCTGTACATGATTAACAAATCATTTATCCTCAATTTGAATTTAATTGACCTGGCTGACCTGAGGATGCACCCGTTGCTGGCTGTGTTGGGAGAGGAGATAGAGAGAGAGGCTGTGTCAGGCTGGAAGGCAGAGCAGCCTTCGGGGAGGACAACTTGCATGCCAGAGGTCAAACCCGTGTCAAGTGGGGAGTGAGGCCAGCTGAGCTGCCCCGGCCCCTGCATTGTGCTCATCACTGCAGCTGCTGTCAGTTATCAGGAGTGTTTGCAGGAGAAGGCACAGCGGGCCAGGGTGGGGGCTGCGTTGATAGAAACGAGCGTGCTTGTGTGTAACTTTGGGGGAAGTGGAGGGGCAGGGGACAGGGGATTGTTGGAGCTTTGGGGGGCATATGGTCCCAAAGTACCCGAGGAAAAGGGTTCTTTTGCACGCAACACATGCCAAGTCTCCCACAAGCAGGTCACCTGCCTCACATCTTCTGGCTGCTCAGAGGAAACATTTGAATTCTCAATGAGGTCATTTGTTTTTTCGTTTCATTTTTTTAATCAAAGTTATAAACAAACGGGAAATACATTTGAAAAACAATTACTTTAAAATTAATTAATGACAAAATAAAGAATGTTTGACATTATGCTCAAGTCTCAACCTAACTGAACTATTAAATTCCCTTTTTTTAATTATTCAAAACAAAAGTTTTCAATGTGCATAGCAGACATTTGGTTTATACTGGGGATGCTCAGTGATATCGGCATATCATCAGCCTCAGGCTTTAACATGTAATAACAGCAACGGCCAAAGAAGAGCATTTCCTCAAAGGCTGGCTGATCCGATTACCTGATTTGAATCATTGACAAGTGGGTGCAAAAACTAATGTCTGCCTTTTGAAAAAGTCATACAGTGCAATCACTTTCACATGTAGACAGAAATTATATTGTTTTCCAAATTGTGAAACAGGTAAAATGGCCCTGATTTTGCTTAGACTAGACAGCATCACCCAATTCTTTTAAAGTTGTTGAACTTTTATATTGAAAATGTAACAATGAAAGGATTATATTATCTTAACTAAGTAATAGTATTTTCTTATCCCCAGTGAATGTGTACATTTGTTACAGCATTGTTATATATATATCTGCCAGTTGACCATCTAAAAACACTAGGCATAAAAATATTTTAATTTATCTCCCGAAAAAGAATAGGAAAATATCAACATCAGGGTTATTGTCAAAAACATTGTTCATCTTAGTGTATTATGATTATGATTAATATAATAATGACAACAATATAAACACACTAGCTGTATTAATAGAAAAGAATGATATTGTAGATGAATAAACAAAATGAGATCGAATTAGTACACACAATAGACGTATTTGAAAAAGTACAATATTTTAGCTCCCTCTGTTTGCTATGTGGTTACTATCATCTCCTATTGCTACTGTGATCTCAGTCAGGGGTGATGTATTTCAAGCTGGAGTGCAGTGTCTTGATTCTCAGCCCCAGGTGAGGCATAATCAGCCCTGCTGCAGTAGGGTCACGACTCCTTGCTGGAATGGTTTCACAGGCCTATAGCAGCTTATCACTCGCTCCCACTCTGCCCAGCCCATCCGCTGAATACTGACAACAAGGAGGGGGAGCCCACTGTATGAATCGATCCGAGCTCACACAGATATGTCCCGCTAAGAGGTCACAGAGGCTGGGTAATATGTACACTGCCGAGTCAATAGGAAAATATTAGCCAAGCGGCTTAACAGAGCGGGAGAGAGGGGGACACTGCATGCATGAGAGGATGTATGTGTCAGACATCCCATTCTGCTTCCCCTGGTGCATCTGTCAGTCTCTGATCTCTGAGTTGTATGCAAGCAGGGGAGTCATAGCTGCTGCATTAGAATAAGACTGCAGGAGTGCCGCAGACAGACTGTGTCCTGATGCCACCGCCCACCCTTGTCTTTTCAGCTGGGCCTTCTCATACTCAGCCTTTCATTCCAGCAGCTCTTTGGGACCCGGCTTGTCCCAATGCACTAAACAGATGGGCGGCTCACAAAGGGCCGTGCTTCTTGGCAAGCTGGTGTCCTACATGGCTGATTACACCTAAATACCAAAGCCAGAATTGATACAGTGGCTCGTGGTCACGTTGTGCAATGGGGTTACAGGGCAAACAGAGAAAAAAAAAAAAAAAAAGATAAGGTAGACTGAAGCCTGTCTGTATTGTTGGCAAATATGTATTATTACGGCTGCCTTACAGAGAGGAGGGGATTTGAGGCAGCTGGAAGACTTACACAACATCATATGTGATTTCCAAGAAGAAAACAGCTCAAATAAATGTTCATTTGCTTAAAAAAGGAATTTATTTGAAAATAGCAACCTGCAGGTTTATTTTTTTAACTTCATAATTTATATATAAACATCTTTAGCTTGTCTTTGATTTATCGTGTGCAGGAGGAATAGGTTTAACACGGTTGCAGTTTAGTGAGTCTTTTTTTGTAATTTCACCCTGCCTTTCACCAGTTGTCATCTTGGTGATTAAATGGAATGACAGATTGACAAAAACAGAAAAATATGCCAACTTCATGTGGATGTAGGATGAATGCTAACCTAAGCGTATCATTGGTGTTTCTTCAAATTTAGAGAGCAATTCAAAGATACTTTGTTCCACCATCATTAAAGTGTAAATGGATCCCTCCTGACAGTGTTTCTAAGTGTTTTTTTTTTTTTTTTTTCAAATATTTTATTGAGATTTTCAAATATACAAACAGACAACGTATAACAAAACAATAAAATGAAAAGCAAAAGACAGCAGACAGCACCACACTAACATCATGTCATATATGGGTCAGTACAGACAGATAAAATATTCTGGAATGAGGGGTTAAACCGAAGAGGGAATGAAAGCAAAGTAACAACATAGGGAAACAGCCTTTAGCAGTCTCTCCCACTCTAGGGGCCACCAGGAGGACTCCAGACCAGGGCGTGGCGCCCCCTTTTTAAGATATCAGAGACACTGAGGGGAATATGGTCAAAAAAGGGTTGCCACAGCCTATCAAAGGAACTTTCATTACCCTTCAAGACTGCGCTCAGCCACTCCATTGGTAAGACTTTGAAAATCTCCCCGCGCCACTGGTGTACAGTAGGAGGCCTAGGCTTGATCCACTGAAATAAAATACACCTCCTTGCCAAAAGTAGAAGCTTGAACAAAAGTTTTTCCTGCATGTATGGCATAGACAAGTCATCATTCACAATATTCAACAAAAAGAGACCAGGCTCCTTATTTACATCTTTGTTAAAGATCTTGCCAAGTTCCCTTGCTACCCTTTCCCAGAATTTAGATAAGAGGGGGCACTCCCAGACACAGTGAAAGTATGAGCCTATGCCTGTTTTACACTTGGTACATAGAGGAGAGATCTTTGGGTCAATAACATTGAGGAACTGGGGTGTGCGCTGAAGCCTGTGAAGGATTCTATACTGACTTTCAGTGAGTCTATTGCAAAGAAAAGTTTTCCCTATTGACTCCAAGGCATCAGACCATTTCTCCTCCTCAAGCTCAAGTCCCAGATCTCTCTCCCATACATTTATGATCTTGTCAATATTAACTGTGTTGACTGATTGTAGCTTTCCATAAAAGTGAGAAATGAAATTCTTAATGCCCTGGTAATGTAATAAAAAAGATTCTATAAGAGTAGCTATTGGTTTATCTATTGGGAAACTCAGATTGTTAATAAAATGCCTGACCTGCAGGAAGCCAAAGAATTGATTGGATGGGATATCAAATTTTGCCCTAAGTTGTTCGAATGATAGCAACGTATTGGACACAAACAGGTCACCAATAGTTTTAACCCCTTTATCATACCAGCTCTGGAAAATGGTCGTGCCCAACCCTGGAGGGAAGGCACTGTTTTGGGTTATGGGGTGCAAGATTGTGGAGTATCCCTTTCTACCAACCATTTTCACAATGTCTCTCCATGTTCTAATTGTACTCACCATCATTAGGCTATTTTTCACCTCAGATGGAAGCCGGGAAGCATCACACGTGACTAGGCTGAGTAGAGATATAGAGGGACAGTGCCAAGCATCTATGTGGGTTTCTCCACCAGGGTCTAAGAAGTGTCTCAGCCAACCTGACACAATTTGTGCGTGACAGGCCCAATTGTAGAACTGGAAGTTGGGGAGGGCGAGACCCCCCCTTTCTTTGGGCAGCTGTAACGTTTTCATTCTGAGGCGTGGCCTCTTACCGTGCCATATAAACTTGGAGACAGATCTTTCAATGTCGTTAAAGACAGATTTCCTTATCGTTAGAGGGAGCATCCGCATAGGGTAGAGCAACCTTGGGAGGATATTCATTTTAATCAGGTTTATTCTACCCATCCAAGATAATGGGAGATCGAACCATCTATTTAAGTCTGTCTTTATTGTAGTGACAATTGAAGCAAAATTTAGCTTGTAGAGGCTATTCAAATCAGCTGCAATCTTCACGCCTAGATAGGTGAAACTAGATTCCGACCATTTAAAGGGGAAGTTTACCAACGCATTCCTGGTCCCGAAGTTACCTAACGGTAAAGCCTCAGATTTATCATAGTTGATTTTATAGCCCGAGAAGCTGCCGAAGGTGTCTATAGTTGATATAAGAGCCGGAATAGAGACCTCAGGTTGTTTTAGAAAAAGAATTATGTCGTCAGCATATAGCGCCAGCTTATGTACAACGCCTCCAAGATTGACTCCAGAAATCCCACTATGGCAACGTATGGCTTCAGCTAAGGGTTCGAGGGCCAATGCGAACAGCAGAGGGGACAGTGGGCACCCTTGTCTTGTGCCCCTTCCCAGATGGAAAACCTCCGATGCACAGCCATTGACTAATACCCTAGCCATAGGGGAACAATATAGCACCTTCACCCACTTAATAAATGTAACCCCTAACCCAAATTTCTCAAGTACATTGAAAAGAAAATCAAATTCAACTCTATCAAAAGCTTTGGCCGCATCGAGAGAGACGCAAAGCATTCTGTCTCCCGTTGAGTGGGCATACTGCAATACATTAAGAAGGCGCCGAACATTTGTTTGAGAGGACCTGTTCAAGATAAACCCTGTCTGATCGGGGTTGATTAATGTGGGCAACAAAGCCTCCAGTCTCCTGGCTAGCAGCTTTGACAGTATCTTACAATCAACCCCAATCAGACTTATTGGTCTGTAAGATGAGCAGCAATCCGAAGGTTTATTGGTCTTTAAGATGAGTGCTATATTGGCCAAATTAAGCGTCTGTGGCAATGAACCTTTATCAAAAGAATCCACATACATTCTGGTAAGCGGACCAACAATTAAAGCAGCCATCTTTTTAAAGAACAGAGGGCAGAACCCGTCAGGACCACCGGCCTTACCCCCTTGCAATGACATGATTGACTCAGACACTTCTTCTTCTGTAATGGGAAGACATAGAGTGTTCCTGCTCTCATCAGAGAGAGATGGCAAATTAATATGCTCGAGGAACCTATTCCTATCCTCTGTATTATCAGAGAGGTCTGAAGAGTATAAGTTTTGATAGAAGTCTTTCATAATTTCAGTCATCCGCTTGGTTTGAAAGTGTTGCACTCCTCTACTGTCCTTTAATGAAGAAATTAAATTGGAGTCAGTCCTACCCCTTGCTAGACGAGCTAATAGTCTGCCTGGTTTGTTGGCGGACTCAAACAGACGATGCTTGGCATAGAAGATAGCCGCTCCCGCTTTCTGAGTGAGGAGACGGTCAAGGGCCCGAGCGAGCTGCATCTAACTTTAGTAACACTGAATTAGAAGAGGACAGTTTAAAATCCCGTTCCAGATCAGATATGTGCTGTTCTAGCTCTATTTGTTGCTTGAGTGATTCCTTCTTTTTAGCAGACGTATATGATATGATCGCACCTCTCAAGTATGCCTTAGCAGTCTCCCATACTGTAGATGCTGACACGTCAGGAGTTTCGTTGATGGAGAAAAAGAGTTTTAACTGCTCCTCTAAGTATTTAAGAAAACTGGTATTACTAAGCAGAGCTGGATTTAGGCGCCAGTGTCGTGATGCTGGATCATAGTAAGGAGGAGAAAATTCAAGATAAACAGGTGAGTGATCTGAGAGAGCAGTTGCCTTGATGGAGCATAGTTTAACCCTATCCAGAGCCTGCCTTGATGTAAAAAAATAGTCAATTCTGGAAAATGAGCCGTGTGGGCGGGAGAAAAAAGTGTAATCTCTAGCTTTAGGATTAAGTGTCCTCCAGGTGTCAAATAAATTCAGATCACAACAAAGCTCTTTAGTAGCCTCTGCCATCTTTGAAAGGCGGGAGGTCTTGGAGGGGTTGTGATCCAACACAGGGTCTAAGCAGGTATTTAAATCTCCCCCTAATATTGTAAGATGTGAGATATCAGAAGACAGATCCGCCAGCAATTTGGAGTAGAAAGACATTTCAAATGTATTGGGAGAGTATACACACCCCAATGTAAGACGCTCCCCATACAAAAAACCTGTAATCAAAACACATCTCCCCTCAGAATCTTTTGTGCATTTCTCTAAAGTAAAGGGTAACTTTTTATGGAGCAATATAGCTACTCCACGACTCTTAGAGTTAAAGGAGGAGTAGAAAACTTGGCCAACCCAATCCCTTCTTAATTTTAAGTGTTCAAGATCAGAAAGGTGAGTCTCTTGTAAAAATGCTATATGAGCTGCATCCTTTTTGAGCGAGGAGAGAACCTTGCGTCTTTTAATTACATTGTTAAGCCCCTTAACATTCCACGTGATAATCTTAGTTACACTCATTGATATTGGGCTAGTTTATGCAATATGCACACTACGTCTGTAACCGTGACTGATAGCCTACTTATTAAAACGCATAGCAGTAAAGATTGAATACATGTCGCTAAGATCACACACAACGCATCAGTGGCGGGATGACCGTCTGCAGAGATATGATCAACATTAACGTTAAGCAAGCGACAAGAGGTGGTGCTGTCAAACAAAAAACGGCCGTACTTGAACAGCGGCCCATGTAACAATACCCCAATTGGGGTCAGAAACAGACAAATGGAAAGAGTTATTAACAAAAATAAACTTTTAAGAAAGTAAAAATAAAACACCCAAAGGGTAGCACAGCAGTCCGCGACACCGAAAGAGGTCATCACTACGGAGAGGGAAAAAGGACTAAACAAAAACTCTCCATGCAGCCCCCGCGCCCATACAAAGGCTACCCTGCCCGTTTTCTAAATACATTATCATTGGCTAGTTAGTTGAAAATAAAATGAAAAAGGCAGTAAAAGATAGTTGCAACGTGTCCAAAACTAATAATGCCTACCTACATGTACAAGGATATAGCAAGCCCCAGTGCATGCCAGGCTCACCGGTAACATGTTACTCCAAAGAACCGTCCACAAACGTTTGTGCCTCATATGCATTTTCAAATGTATGCTCGGACCCTCTGTAGTTGACGACGAGCCTGGCAGGATACCGCATCACGAACCTTATCTTCTTATCCAGAAGTTTTTGGCAGACATCATTGAAGGAGCGACGTTTCTCTCGAACAGCCAGGGACAGATCTTGAGTGATGTAGATAGGGGAACCCGCATATTCCAGATTCTGCACCTTCTTCGCCGCCGACAGAATTTTCATCTTGTCCCGCGAGTTGTGAAGCTTGATAATCACTGGAGGAGGACGATTACCCTTTGGTCCGAAGCTCCGGTGGGCTCGGTCGATTTTAATGCGACCCTTCGCAGTGGAAAGCCCAAGGGCTGTTGGTAGCCAGGACTCAAAGAACTGAATAGAGTTGTTGCCTTCGGCATTCTCCTTAAAATTGAGGATTCTTATGTTGTCCCGTCGGCTCCGGTTTTCCCCCTCGTCCAGTCTTTGAGCCATACCCGCACTACACTTCTCCATCTCCTTGAGCCGTTGTTCCATGGTGGCCAATTGGTCCTCCACATTGGAGACCCGCTGTTCTGCCTCGCCGATACGTTTGGACTGATCATCTAGGCGGCTCGTAATTTTGTCTAGGGTGTCAGAGAACTTGGATAGTTTCTGTTCCATAACCTCACCAATATTCTTGGAGACTTCTCTTATAATAGCAGAAATGTCCAATGCACTCGCATCAGTCATGGTGCTAGCATTAGCTAATGGCGGCGCCACAGCTAGTATCGAAGCATGGTCAGAGATTTTCGGCTGAGTCTGTCTCTGCTTCGATGGTTTTTCTTTCTGTGATTGTCCGCTTGACTTCATTGTCGTGAGTTACACCGGGGCTGCGAAATTTGGGCAAGAAAACAGCACAATGGCTAAATAATTTGCAATAAATGTTACATGGGCACGGGAGCTCTGCGAAAACACAGCCTTCAGCCAACCATCGTCACGTGACCCCCCCTAAGTGGTTTTATTGTTGGAGTCACTGACAACCAACAACCAGATCTCTATTCTAATTGTTAGCAACATGGCTACTGTTAGCAACATGGCTACTGCTAGCAGCCTGGCTACTGTTAGCAACATGGCTACTGCTAGCAGCCTGGCTACTGCTAGCAGCCTGTTGACTTTCAAAAGCAAGTTACAACTGTTCGAATCCCAAATGATAAAGTCAGGGTAAAAACCTTGTTAGTATTAATACGTAGTGATAAGTTGTGTAACTTATTGATCTAGCTTAGTAGACCTCTTCTCCTTCTTTGCATCCTACGTAGACAAGGCCTTTTTGCTCATTAGAATTTCCACTAATAGCATTGCTTTTTTTCCACTACTTAAGGAAAGTTACTGTAAGCAATTGTTTGTAGTTGTATGCTGTTTGTTTAAATGCCTTTTAGTAAAATCATCCCTGGTATGCAATGACGCTTTCATTGAGAAATTAAGATGATGATTTTATTGTGAAAGACGCTGACAGAATTACATTTTAAGCGAGGCTTAAACGAAACAGATCTAAACAAACAATGAATTCAATGTATTGCAAGGATTGTATGTAGAATCCATGCATTCAAAATTGTGTTTTTACTTAATACTAAACAGTATATTTAGAATACACCTGTTGACTTAAAGGTAAGTTATTTTTTCTTGAAATACTGACACACAAACATACACACAAGTGTTTTTTCCCTAGTGAGCTGCAAGCTGTGTTTATTTCAGATATCCACTGTTTCCCTTCTTGATTTGATGCCCCTTCTCACTTATAGGAGTGTAGCCGATGCGTGTGTGTGTGTGTGTGTGTGTGTGTGTGTGTGTGTGTGTGTGTGTGTGTGTGTGTGTGTGTGTGTGTGTGTGTGTGTGTGTGTGTGTGTCCTCACATGTGTGCAAGTACATCCCCATGTCCATTGTGTATGTGCACATGAGATAAAGAGGGAAAGAGAGAAGGGAGCGAGTACATGCCTGTAGCCAGACTATCCACATTTTTAATCAACATAAAAAACACAAACCAACAATCCGGGCTTCTTCTTCTTATCAGCAGCTGTGTCCTTTCCTTCCTCTCAGACTGCCCTCCCATCCCTGTCTGGCCTCCCAGATATGCTAATCGCTATGTAAGAATATCCTGTTGGATAATTACCATACATTACCCAGTGCTCATCTCCGGATTAATCCTTCATGTGCATAATCGCATTTGGGCTTCTTTTCCAACCCAATGTTAAAGGTGAAACGTGGGTAAATACAATTTATACCGGTCGTACGTTATAGTATGGAATGTGTTAGCAGCGCTTACCTCCAGGATATTGTCTGCAGACTGAGATGGCTGAATGAAGAGGATTATCTCTTCAAACATTAACTGTCCAGACTGCTGGATCTTAGAGAGTTGTAATACCATCACCGGGGGCTGTTTTCAATAGTGGAAATCCTGGCATTATCCTTTGTTATGTGATGGTTTTACATTCATTTGAATTGTTGTATTGGTCTCTTACAGTAAACCGGTTGCACAAAAAACATAATTATAGCATGAATTAAGTTCCTTTTTATACTTCTATTTCAGCATATTTACAAATTCCCATAATGGAGTTGCCTTTTTTTTCTTCATATTCCAATAGTTTTTCACAGTAGATCTAGCACACAACCTAAATACGCACCATAGTAATCATCTGCTATTTCAAAAAATGTGTTGTGTTTCATTCTAAATTTCCAAGAAGCCACAGTTTGCATGAAATAACCAATTCCATTTAACATGAAATCCTGTGTTATTCCAATATTCATGCAATCACGGAAATCAATTTTCAGAATAAACTTGTTGGGGTCATAACAAGTTTAAGACATGCTTTTTTCCAAATCACTTATAGACATTATAATGCGTTCACTAAAAATAAATGTGTCTGGTTGGCAGACTGATCAATGCATTCTCTTCACATGATGCTACACCTGGAACCCTCCCTTTATTGATAGCCCCTCCCCTATTTTTATATCTCATTTGAATATATTGAGTGAGCCATCTGTAAGCCATTTATCTACATCAAAAAGCCGTTAGAATTGCCGTCTCCTCCCCCTGGCCCTGCCTCCAGCCCAGTCGGCACATACAAATCAACACATGCATGCATATGTTGCTGCAAGCGAGCACACACATGCCCACATGCGCAAGATACAAACGATTTTCTCCGACAAGCCTCAAAAGCCTTGATCTATCTTAGCGTAATATTTCAGTAATACAGAAATCATTTTTACTGCTTTATTTTCATCAGTGTACCTTCAAATATATCAGGGTTAGCGTTACTCTTCTTCATGGACATATAGGAAGTTGTTTTAATATGATCCTCCTGACAAGTGATGCCTGCGTCTCTGTCTGCAGACCTTTCCACAAAGACCCGCCGTGCTGGTTGCACACATGACCCCTTGCGAAGGAAACACAAAAGCACTATTACAAGAGTAATGACCAAATTTAACACTTTGCCTCAGCACACCTGGGTTCCAGACAAGGACCGTATATTTCCTGTGACAGTCCCAACATCTCTGCAGAGCGCAGCGAACCAGAACTGAACTGGCAGGGTCAATATCCCTGGAGAGAGAGGAGTACTTTGAAGAAATAGTGTATTTGTGGGTTCTCATTTGTGGCTGCATAAAGGCCCAGAGGGCAGCGAGGAAGACATTGAACAGAGCTCTCTGTTAATTGTTACAACTCTGAAATAAGAGGGTGTACAGCAGTGAGAAAGTGTGTGGCAAGTATTGGCTTATAAGGGGAGTTCTTTCTGAAAAAAGAGTCCACAATGCCAGACCCTTTTAGATGTTAGGCCTTACATTTATAGTACCATTTAAAAAATGTAACATTTAAGTTTTTATTTGTAACATTTCATTGTAAAGTAAATGTTTATTGGCACAATGTAATGACTATTGAATAGACCAATGAGCTAATGCTAATAAAGTTTTGATTTAAGGCACAACAGAAATACGGTAACAACTGCACAACCAAAACAAGAAGATACAGTATAGTCATTTGAATCTGTTTACCTGGTAACTATTGGTAGCTACCGGTAGTCAACGGTAGCTTTCGGTAGCTATTGGTAGGGCAGTGACGAAGCCTGTAGGGATTTTGTCTTTGAACCGATGTGCTCACCTCCTGGTCACTGCCGAACGGCCCTTGAGCAAGGAACCAAACCCACCCACCACCGCTCCCCAGCTCTGTAGGCTACAATAGCTGCCAACTGCTCCTATTACTAGGATGGGTTATATTTGGTGTGTGTGCTATACTGTGTACTGAACATGTATGACAATAATAAAGACGCTTCATCCTCCAATTGTTCTTCAGTTACCAATGGAGAAACTATGAAAGTTACTTGAAGTTACCATCCTAGTGGCGGAAACGGCGGACAGTGGTATAATCGGAAGTTATTGTAGAAATTTGAATTAGAATTAGAATCGGAGGATGAAACCCTCTTTATTTGTCACATACATGCACACAGCAGAGCACACACAGTGAAATTGGTCGTCTGCATTTAACCCATCCTAGTACTAGGAGCAGTGGGCAGCTATCGTGCAAGCTATGCAGTGTGTCGTGTGCAGTGTTGCTTACTTACTAGAATTTTAATATGTATTTGTATTACTTCTTCCCGGATGTTCTGCATAATTCAATCAAAATGTTTTGCCAATATACAAAGAAGAAAAAAACAAGCAATCCAGTTGTCTTTGTGACAGCAGCATCAACAATCATACCAATTAACACCTGGGGGGGAGTTGTCTAATGCAATTTAACATGCAAAAATGGCCAGAGTGTTAGAGTTTGATAATAAAACCTTTTTATTTAATACAAAATCAGAACAGGATAATCGTCTGCTGAGGTTAGGGAGCAGCAGTGGCTTTAATAGCAAACAAGGCCTCAGGCAGGGCCAGAACTCTTAATTTAGCCGTAATGCTAATAGGTTAATCTGTTTTCTCCCAGCACACCCTAGGGGTTTACTATGGCCATAAAATAGTCTTTTCATCAAATTAGTTAATCGGTCACACAATAGGGAGGTACAAGGATGGAAAAATATATTTTACTATAACAGCTTTGCTTATCAACTTGGTACTATCCCTATTTGCTGTGAAACATTATTTTGTATGACAAACTCTGCCCAGAAATCCATTGAGATCACAGCATGCAAAAGCTTTTTAATTTATATGTTCATATATCAGCCAGATTTGTGAATCTAAACTGATTTGCATCACAATATATTATTTATATCACAATTGGTCACTCTCTGAGCTGTCAGTGCCAGAGTCAGCAAGGAAGTGGGTGGTAAGAGTTGGGGGAGTGCACAGAGAAAAGTGCTAATGGGTTGACACATTTGAGTGTCCGCCGAGCCCAATGCCTCTTGACTAAGACAAAGGCTCAAAACAAATCACATCTCTGACATAGCTGTGGCACACTCACTGCTCTTTATTCAAACCTCCCACAGTTTTCTGGCTTCACCCCACACTTACCAAACACCTTGCCCTGCCAATAAAACACCTAAAGGAGATGAAAGAGGGCAGGACTGGGACGACCTGGAATAACACATTATAGATTTCAGTTCCTTAGCCATGCCAGATACACACTTTATATATCTCGCAAAATGTAGTGTTATAAAAAAGGAAGAAATGTATTATTAAAAAAAAATCCCTTTAACAATTAATTCCCCACAACTATGATTGATTCAAGGTACATTCGTTTAAGATAAGAATTCTCAGAATACATTTTTATTCATGTTTACGTTCCCACAATTAATGTGCTTTAAGACCTGTGCAGGTAGGCAGAATTTTTTTCCCTTTGGCAGAGTCAAGCTAGCCCTTTCTTCCTGATTTCCAATCTTTATGTTAAGCTAAGCTAAATAGCCACTGTCACATGTAACATATAAAGATGTGTGAGTGGTATTCATTTCCTTGTCAGTCTTGGCAAGAAGGCAAATAAAATGGCCTATTTTCCAAAATGTTGAACTTTTGCTTTAAATTAAGGCTATTTTAACCAGAGCAATTTTACAGGATGATTAGATTGAATTACAATATAAGGGAAAAAACAAATCACAACATGTGCATTGACCCAACATTAACAGTGTTAAAAGTGTCCTTAAAAGTGTGTATCTCCAAAGTGTAAACTTTGTGATAAGCTTTTAAAGTAGGGCAACATTCTCAACCCACAAATGAACTCTTCAGTTCATCTGTAAAACTCTATATCACCAATTGAAGAGAAACAAGGTTTTCTTTGGACAGCAACAATTAAATAAATACCTGATCTTATTGCAAATCTTACTGATTTCCAATCCTTATTGATCATATGTTGTATCTGCGACTACTTCAGTCTACCTACACGGTTACATTGCCATGCCAACTATTTGTCCAAACAGCCTCATCAATGCAGATGTTTCATTTGTCATGTCAATAAAGCTATTTGCAAGCAATTGATCAGTTGTGACGTCCCTGATCCCACAAGGGGTTGAGTCAGAATTGAGGAGGGAATGACTAATTCGTCACCACTGACCCCAGATAATATCACAGGACCTGCGTGAGCTCTTGTCAGTGCATGGCCTTGCTACTACACACCTATTGGCTCCTCTCTCTGGAGATAGTGAGAGATAAAAGAAGCCATGCCACTGTACTCTCCCATCAGGAGTTGTCAGAGATCAGTATCAAGCCCCTGGGGAGAAAGAAGGGCCTCCATGGAGAAACCTGTTGTCTGGATATTGCAGGGTGGATTCTCTCTTTGGCCTTTCCCCCAACAACAGTAGGACTTTGGACTCTGCCCTTTTTTTGCTCCAGGCTGGCAATCCCTGCATTCATGCTTACCTAGAATGCTTTTGGGTCATTCCCACCTTGGAAAAGAAGGAAGACGTATCTGTCAATTGAACAAAGCGTTTGTGGTGGGGTTTTTTTTTTTAAAGAAGAGGGAAAATCAATGGTTATCTCCAGTTTGTGGAGACACAATCAATTCTGTGTGGGTCTTATCCTCTCAATGGAGATGAGGGAACAATAACAGAATATGGTCATTTCAGGGTCACTGCAGACTTTGGGAGATGGCTTCTGGTCGAGGTGTTTGTGTTGGATCCTGAGTGTTCTGTGTTGTGTATTGATTTCTTTCATCCTCTGTTGTCTGCTCGAACCTGGCCTCCTTCACACAGGGAGGAGGCAAATCACCCCTTCATGGCTGCTCAATTTTCAGTCTCTATAGGTACTGTGAGGAGACCGCAGCACGCTTTATTGTACATTTTATCTCAACCAGGGCCTAATAATGTTCCAAAACACAAGAGAAATTATATTTTCTTCGGCTTTTCCATTTTGAAGAGGTCATACATCTGAAAGGAGTAATGCTTTTTGCTGACCCCAATGCCCCCTCAACAAAACACACAACTATGTTCACTTGGTATGGCTTTGAACACCAATCCAAATCTTCTGGAACAACATAATCACTGTCATCTTACAAATCCTGGGTCACTGCACTATGCTTTACCCTTCCTTTTAACTTTTAAGGAAACCATTTATCCGTCTTCACAAATGGCACAACGCTATACTTATGACGTTGAAAAATATTACTCCACTGGAAATACAGACACACAACGTCACAATGAATCAATTTGTTGACATGATTTTACTTTCCTAAAAACTCTGAATCTGCTACATACATTCATGTTACACATTATGAAGTGTTTCAATTCATTATACATCCAAAAAGACTATCTGTGAACTTATTCTAACCAATACTATGAACAAGCAAGCAAAGTGTTTGATATAGATCTGTTTTGATGCAGTTTTGACATTTATGACAAACTGAGGTATCAAAACCAAAAATCTAATACAGAATGAACTCATGACTTACATACCAAATGACCTAACAAGGATTAACCCCAGGTGAGGGGAATGAGGTCATTACTCAGGAAAACAGGAAGGGATTGGCTGAAATTTGAAAATGAGAGTTGGTGATTGGCTGGGAAGGATTAACGAGGCTGATTCAAAGCAGGTGTGTAGATGAGCAAAAGAGGGTAAGCCAGAGCAGGAAAACAACTGACAAAAACCAAAGTCTCAAGCAAAGTACAGCCTTAACAATAGGTATATTAAGCTGGATGCAAAGCCATCCTGTGGCAAAAAAATGAAACATTTAAATGAATGAATACATTTGTTTCCAATTCAAAAGGACGATACATGTACTACAATAGGCTGGAGGCTACATTAGGCTACATTTTTGAATATATCAAAAATGCACAGAGCATAATTTTGTTCCAGAAAATAAAATATATTAGTACAATCAAAATCAGGGAAGGATCAGTCAGTAAAGAACCACTTATACAAAAATGAGGCAGGATAAAAGATGATTAAAATAAAATAAAAAATACTGAATGAAACTATTATAAGTATAAACCCCTCCATACTAACACACACAAACAAAATATTCACCTGGGTTGACTTTGTTTACTATGAGATTATCATTCTGATTTCTAATAATCCCCTAAAATAATATTTTAATCTATTCCCACCCAGGGGATTAGGCTGCTTTAGTTCATTGCATCTGTTGTGTACCTCCAGTGATTTGATACACCTTTGTTTGCCTGCAACTAAAAACTCTACCCGTCATACATTTTCTTTCTTTTTGAACCCCAGATAATCCATGATTGGCATGGTATCATCCTTTATTGTGTTACATCATGTGAGCAAAGCCTTAAAGTCATTGTCTTTGTATAGATTAGTCGTATTCTTCATGTAAATCGCTTCTTTGTTGCAGTGCATTCACTAATACACTTGGTCTCTGTCTATTGATGTAGGCCGTGGTTCGCATTTCCCTGGGCGATGCAAATACATTGTCAGGCAATGCATCATATCACACAGCGGGGCTTTGCATCAGACAAGTTTGCTGTCTTGTGACCTTTGCTTCAACATCATCTCCACTCTGAGACACAGGATGACTACTTGTCCAGGATTAGATACAACCATTGTCTTCACCACAGTTGAAAAGTAATTTGAAGGGGAAAATCAATTTTCTAC
This sequence comes from Eleginops maclovinus, assembly GCF_036324505.1. Classification (NCBI taxonomy): domain Eukaryota; kingdom Metazoa; phylum Chordata; class Actinopteri; order Perciformes; family Eleginopidae; genus Eleginops; species Eleginops maclovinus. The sequence continues at coordinate 17,530,549 of NC_086359.1, read as the reverse complement.
TTGTGGCAGACGCATTGACCCCCTTTACACCTTGCATTTAAATGTGTCTCGTTTTTAGATGGTTGAACCTTATTACATTTACACTTGGTATACTGGTATGTGTCTTCAGTTTCTACATTCAGATCGGCTTGAGAACCGATCGCAGTGTACAATTCTAATAGCAGAACGTCATATCCTCCTATACTTTGTGCGGAAACCAGAGAATAATTGAGTTTTATGAAGTTGCCTATGATTCGGCCACCACAGAAGACAATCAGGATGTGGGAACGCAGTCAATAATGTGGGGATAGGATAAGTGACAGGGAAAAGAATGGTAGTTAAACCTACTTACTTTATGTCTGTTATCCTTTAGTTACTGAAAACTTCCTTTGATGTTTCCAGAAAAGACAGGCACTTTTTCATGGCCATATTTGCGCCATGTACACGTTGAATGTAGATTGCAATGAGTCCATGACAACCTACGGAGGCACCAATGCCACCTACAGAAGGTGGTTTCGTGGATCAGAACCCAAACTGTCCACAATGCTTTTGGGGTGATTATGGGAATATGGATTCCTCGGGTACCGTACTTGTTTTACATAAAAGTATAGGTAATAAGACGTCTCCATTTTCAATTGGTGAACATTTGATTTTCTACACGTATAATTGTTTACATCCTTTTGTTATTTAATGCTTTTTTATGATTGGATACTAAATACACTGGTTGTTCTTTTCCAGCAGTGAGCACAAATCAACCTGTAGTGGATGTACAGCCTTAATGAGCTGAGGTATGTTGTATGGAAAGATGTAAAATTAGAATTGGGATCATCTGTCAGTACTTGTGATGAATGGAAAATGGACCTCTCTTTTCCTTCCTCTGTGCTCCAGTATTCTCCACCACCTTGGATGACATTTCTCTTATCAGTCATGTTTTGCACATTTGTGGCAAATTACTCCATCAGACATTGCTAGCACCTGTCCGTCAGACAAAAGGGGAAAACCTGATGTCTCACGGACAGGTGAGTGACAAGGACGGGCATGAGGGAGAAAACCAACCAGAGGCGGTGTTGCGAAAGAAATGAGGAGAGTAGAAAAGAGTGAAGGATGAGAAAAGCCAGAGACTGGTGTATTCCCCGGGGTGAAGCAGTATCAGTCAATCTTGGGGCTAATTCATGTCAGAGTGTGTATGCTAGCTCCTTCAGAGGCCAGCAGAAGGTTGATAAAATTCAAGTGGAAATGAAGTTGGCTGCACAAGTGGATAGATAAAAGACCGGTGACAATGATGATGATGTTCTTTCTTTCAGTGATATCTCTCCGCCCTTGGACAAAATTCTTGCCTTCACTCCAATTTCTTTTTATGTTTCAAAGAGCACTCTTAAACATTCTCCTTCCAATTTTAAAATGCAAAAAAAAGGATGTACCTAGGAACTGAAGAGGGTAACTGAACAATTTACACATTACGAGTCTGTCTAAAGGTCTTTGATAATACTGCTTGTATGTTGAAATTGTCTCAGGCATTTTTTGTGTTTGAGTATTGTCTAAAGAGACATCCTTTGAGTCTGCATCTGTAGTTAATAATTAAAAAATAAATGAGAATATGGAGTAAATTGAGATTAGCAAACCTCTGTAGCTGCTCCAAGCATAACACACCTGAAGTTCTGACTAAAGTGTGGCAGCTGAGTTGTATTGTGGGTAATACATTTGCCAGGTTTTAACAAGGAAGAAGAATGCATGGAATAAAATCTTGGTTTCCTTTTTCTTCAATATTATACTTTTTTTTTTTCATCCTCTTTTTACAGATAATATAACAAAACATATAGATGAGCAATGCAGTCGTTTGTGATATTTATTTAATGTAGCATGTAGTAAAATAGAGATATATTCATTTCACGTGCCAGTGATCAATACATGGTTTGTTAAAATCCTGTACTTTTTCATTTTTAATTTCTAAATTTCCCATTTTCAATGATAAAGAGAGAAGGATTAAATACAGGGAGAGAAAATAAAACATAGACAGGGGCAGGTGAGAGAGCAGAGCAGATGGTGAGGTCGGAGCTCTGTGTCGAGTGCATAATGTGCCCTTGGGCCAGAGGAAGCGATGTCTAAATGAATATGATTTGTCCACCTTTGATATTTAAGAGGATTATACCTTATGTTCCAACACAGGGTTGTGAATAGCCTAGGATGAAAAGTGACACAGAGCGGAATAGAATTAACGGCTCCTGGAGGACTTCTTCATTCATTGTTAACTTCTTGCCTAATCCTTATTAGGATGTACAGGTCTGAGGGTGCTGGTCGTGGCTATGGGGACATGTGCCCCTATTGTGTGTCTGATGGTTAATCATGCTGTCATGGCAGGGGGAGGGGATTGTAAATGGGAAAAGAGTGAGGGATCAAGAAAGTGCATAAAGGCCCCCTGCTTTTTATGGGTGTTACCCAGTCTGGCTGAGCTCTGATCCTCCTCTATGTCCTTAAGTACGCAGCGCAGCATGTGCATATGAGGTATATCACACATAGAAACCTGCAAATTGCATGCAGGTCTATTCTGGAAAAACAGCAAGTGGTTTTAGAAAATGAGCACTATTGGATTTGTAAAACACATGCATTCACCAGAACCATCAACATTTTGATTTCAGGCCCTGTCAGAGGTTAGACTTCTGATTAATAATGTTATTAAACATTTTCGCAATCTTTCTGTTAGTATCATTTTTTACATTTCTCACTTTTTTCAAAGTTTTTTTTACAATTGTGCTTGCTTGTGTGAATGGGTTTTTATGTAGCTGTTTTCTCATCTGAACTCCGGTCAATATCCAGGGGTTAAGGTCTGGAGTTTCCCGTTGACATAAGCACACAACAGGAGATTGTCCTGGTTGGAAACGTTCTTTCTAACTAGAAATACTGGTTTAGGTGAGGGGTAGCGCCTCGGTAAAGTATGCAGGACGCATAAGATGGCATACAACGCAATCTTGCCATTCCTTGTATTTGTCTAACGATTTCCACTTCCTCTTCTCAGGCTCCTAAACCCCTAGCTGTCGATCTTCCGTCGATCAAAACGAAGCCTTTGGGATGCATTGTGTCCTGCTTTGTTTCAATGTTTGTATCACAACAAGGGCTTATATTTGCGGTATATTTTCCGTTTTTGAATACCACCGCCTGCTGTCAAGAGAGTTGCTTCCTGTTAAGCAGGTGCAGAACCATTTTAGTTGGCCCTTGTCTTCATTGTTTTTGCGGTGAGTTTAAATGCAACTTATTGGTGGAGGAGACGTGTACAGTCTGCTCTGTTGTTACTTGTTCTTTTATGTCCATTTCTTGTGTCTGGGCTGACAAAAAATCCTTAATCTGGTCGCCTCTCCATTAACACTTTTTTGTTTACGTGAATGACGAATGACATAAATGTCATTGACAGGCACACTTGCTTGCCTCAAACTCTCAATGACCGGCTTTATTCATCTTTCGGCACCTTTTTTTACATGCTATGCCACTTTTGCGTCTATGCTACTTTTGCTGTAACAAATGTCCCCCCTGTGGGACTAATAAAGGATTTCTGATCTCATATGTACAAAGGAGCTGACAGGGTTGAGTCCATTTGATTTCAGGTCTGAAATGATTTAGGCACTTGCGTTCTCATCTACAACTAGTAATGTCTAGATAATTTCAGGGTGGCAGTGCATGTGTAAAAGGGGCTTGTTTTTGCGTGTTTGCCTTCATTCCTAAGAAAAGCCTCCTGCTCCCCTGCTGATTTCCCTGACCTGTTTCTTTGGCCTCTCAGAAAGGATCATCACCATGGAAACACAGTATGGCAGTCGAATCCTAAATGTTTTAAGACACTGTTGCTATTGTTTCATTGATGTTCACAGAAGAATTTCTCTCAGCCAAATGATAACACAGCTCATATGAGTTAATGTGTTGTGAGTTTTGACATAATTACTGAATCCTTTTGTGCCCTCTGCCTGGCCCCAATCCTCCTCAGACCTATCAGTATCTCAGATGAGAGTAAGCTTTATTTCACTTACACAGATCATTACATTTGGAGAAAACGTAGATGTAAGGGGTGATTCTTTTTCCGCTCCAGTCAATGAACCCTGAGTGGGATGCCCACACTTGGACTCACTGCTACTATACCAATTTTTTCCTTCAGATATTGCCATATTTGATGCCTTGCATAAGAAAAAAAACAGTTTAGAAACTGCCAAATTCAATAAGAGGCACCTTGTTCCTGTATATTTCAATTGCTTTGTCTCCGTCTCCAGCATGAAACATGGCCTCTAGATGACACGATAGAACAACTAAAACTTAACAAAACAAAATAAATTCCTGAACACCTTTCTCCCTTTCAATTTAGTCGATTTTTGGAATGCAATTTCTTTTGTTTCCGACTTAGGGTTAGGGTTTCCAACCTCTACATCTTATATTCCATTTACTGGCGGATTACAACCATGGGTGTAACATAGCCTTAAGTTTCAACTTTCGACTAAGCTCCAAAATAATTGATGGAAACCTAATTTAAATTTCAGTGGTAGATTCGACTTTGTCATCTTTGATTGTGTCAAAGAACACTAACACAAGGCTGTATAGAAAACCTTGAAGATCCAGTGACAAGGCACCAGAAGCTGCTGAGAATATACATTTTTGGAGCATGAAATGACCAGAAATTCCATCACTATAAGAGGGCAAAAGATCAGAGTTAAACTTTCTCATTTAATTTGATATAGTCAAAAAGTCCTTAACAAAGATTCCCATAGGCTTCAGAGAAGGGTACATAACAGCATTTCTATAAGTGTATACTACTATATACTTACAGTATATAGATGTATCAATCCCTTTAACTATAAGACATCTTTGTTTTGCCTTTGTTCTTGTTTCCTTTTTAACATAGCACATCATTTTGGTTTATACTCCGTCATCCAACATGTGAAATTTCAGGTGGATGACAGTTGTGTACAACACTATCAACATTATGCATATCTGATATTCAATGGTATGTACTGTAAAATAGCATGATGTGCAGTAACATTTACAGACATATGTCAGGACATTTTCACCACAGAAATAAATCAAATGCTCAAAGGACTTATTTGTGTTGTGGATGTACACATATGTACAACAATGCATCAGACACAGATCTATATATCTCTCTGCCCCCCTGTGTGTTAATGTAAAACAGCATTTTCCCAAGCTAGCCCTGTCTTTGTGTATCATGTATTGTCTTCTCAGATAAGAAAAACTGGGTAATGTTATTTGTATTCATCACCCCCACTCTCCCAAACACCAACATGCTTCCATCTAATGCCACAGTGCACTGCTCTGACCCCAGCATGCTCACAGAGACACAGAGGCAACACTATCATGTAAATGAAGTCAGGCTCTTTTTAAAGTGCCTTTGGGAGATCACTGGTTTATCAGAAACATGCCTGCCAGAGCAGCTGAGTATTGTCCATTCACATCAGTGCACAGAGAGTGTTGGAGTCATAGTCACAGTCCAAAGGTCAACATCAATACTGATGCAAACGGAGCCCCTGCACACAAAAAAGGACTGAATTCAGGCTGTTGCTACATATTGTGGCTGTCATGCTTAGAAAGGTCTTCTTTCTAATTCTCCACATATTGACAAGAATACAATATATGTCCTAAACATGCAGTATTTGATACTGCATGTCAATTGTGATCACTCAAAAAACTGCAACGTTAACTTTAATTAAATGTATTATGCCAACAAAACTCACATTGCTGTATTAGGTTAGTTGAAAGCAATAATATTAAGTTAAACATAATATTTTATATTAAAAAATAACATAATTGCTTTCAACTAACCTAATACAGTTACACTAAATGTAATCAAAGTCAACGTCTCCATTTTTTCAGTGTACCCTTATGTTCACATTTGACATGTCTCTACCACAATACCAAATATAGAAATGCGACAAGTGTTGGGAAATCATTTACAGTTCATATATGTAGCATTTGAAGAAAAACTAATTGATTAGGAAAACAAATCAACACTATATTATTTATGGATTTGAATCCAGTTTAATATCTGCACTGCCCTAATATACCAAACAGTGCATGACATTGACAGCAACGCACCCTCTCGGTTATTCTTACGCCTGCAGAGCTCCCCATCAAAACGTAATTAAATTATGAAGTGATACACATCGGGCCCGTCACGCTTGTTTGTTTATCCATTATTAGAGGCAGAGAGCCTCCATCCTGTGAATAAGAAACAGGGCTGACTCGAGTGCTGCATGTTCCTCACAAGGGTAGACAAATTATTTTTAAAAGGCTGGTTTTATGAACTGGTGTGAATGGAAATGCCCCAATAATAAGAAGTTAAGTGCATGTGTGTTTTTCTCACAAAGCAGGTTGTGTATCTGGTAACCTCAGCCAGCCATGAGTGACAAATTGTGTGAATTTTAAAAACATTTTACAAGAATATCCACCCAGTAAATGAAACAGCAAGTTCTTTCCTCAGCTTATATCATTACATAAGCACTCAAGAAAAGATTGTTTTGTTAAGATACATGGAAATAACAAACTGACCCACTCTGAACAAGAGACAAACAACAATCCATTTTCCTGTTGCTGGCTTTTGTTCACTTGCTTGTGTACTGCCTTTGTCCACAGCGAAGCACTCGCCCTTATTTCCGTTTACCCTCACAAAATTGGAGACATGTTATGCTTTGAGGGTTCAATTTAATATTCGTCGTCGAGTGACAATTCAGCCACGTCCTTTCTCCCAACAGCTGAAAAAAGTTTAAATGAGAGATGTTGTGGTTCCCATTTAATATACTGTATGTCACAAAAAATAAATGGCATAATTGTGGTTGTTAGAGCAAATTATGACACTTGTGGGTAAACGTTCAGTAAACTCCCATTAGAGGTTAGGAGGCTTTCTGTGCGCTGTAAAAGAGCACAGAGAGCAGGTGGAGAGGCAACAGGCTTCAGCCACCACAATCTGTCATAATAACCCCCCCCCCCTCCTCCCATCTCCCATTCTCCTGTATGATTGAAGGACAATTTCAGAACTAAGATGGTCCACTTATCTTTTTATCTCTTTTAGGCACATTGTTTGTGTTTAAGCTTTGTCATACAGTAATAAACATGTTATTTTATTTCTACTCATAAATAACCAAGCTCATATTTAGCCTTTTAAGGTAACTTTAAGGTAACCATAAAAGTTTACTTTGCACTACATTTTGTCATTTCTGTCAGTAACTGAATTCTTCCTTCGATGGCCACTTGATTCCACTTGGTGTACTTCTTTAAAATAGAAGTACACCTAGCAGCAATTGAAGGAAGAGTCAGACATGTTGGGAAGACTATTAGGAGGGTTAATACATCTATTATTTATTTAAAATATGTTTAATATGAAGCTACCCTCAGCCGCCAAGAAACTTTTCTTAACACAAAGACTGGAAACAGGTGGTCTGTCTGTCCAACAATAAGAAAATTCACCTTTCAAATTAAACTCATTATTACACATATTGTATCTGAGCTTTTGCGACAGCACCTTAAACTTGCATTCTCTCTAATATCCAAAAGTGGTTGACCATATTGTTTGCAAAATAGGTCTTATAAGTCTATGAGAAAAATAACACTAATTCTCGCTTGATCTATTACCTCAGGAAACCTTTTCTTAATGAGTTTATCGTCTCAATTGCTAGTTTCAAGTCTTCTGCAACACCGTTAGATTTTAATATTGTAAAATATGGTCCCATTCAGAGTAAGAAATACAATAGCACAGGTATGCTTGAGGGCCTTATTGACTGAAAGGTTGCCAGCACAGATTTGTCGGCATGTTGTCGTTTTTTTTAGTCTTAGAACCTTTACTTTGTACTTAACACCAGGCACTGTGCTTCTGCTAGCTTTGTGATGCTAGCTTTGAGGTAGCAGTAGCAATGTTTGTGCTAAGGTAAATGAACTGGATGCTATCGATTCAAATTTAACATAGAGACCTGAGAGAAGAAGAATCGATCCTCTCATCCAACACAAGGCAAGAGAGTGTTTTCTAAAATGTTAATATTTCCTTTTTACAATCCAATAAGGGATATGTTCTGGGTGGATCCTCGTGCTGTTGAAGGGCTCTTCATTTAAAGAGTCTTCCATTTTCGTGGTCACTCCTCTCAGATATGGTACAATTAGGACAATTACACAAGTAAAGTGCCACTCCGTCCTCAGTGGGAAAGAGTATGTCATATGACCCTCTGGCAGATTGCCATCTACACTTATACATCCGTAATTAGACTGGAGTGCCTGGCTCGTTAAGGTTATGAACTCTCGCTGGACTTCTGATGCCCTGGTATTCGATGTGATAATGATCCACTTATGCCTGACACAGACACCCCTCTTCTTTATCATCACACTAAATGAATGTGTGAATGTAAATATTCAGAAACATTTTCAAAGCAATGCTACTTCTCCTTTCACTAGCAAATGCTATAAGGAGAATCAATAGAAATTATTTTGACACATAGAACTTAATTTCAGTGTTTGTTACATTGCATGTTTTGATCAAATCATATTGCAATGCTGTCTAAATTGTGAATTTACAGCATTTAAAGTCCTGGTAAAAATAAATGTTTTCAGCGTTTGTCAGACCATAGAACCATTTAAACATTAACCATGCAGCCACATTTGTATTATGTAAACATATTGGTTGGCCTTTCCAAATTTGTGTTTGGAATTTGAAGAAAAAACATCTTGAACACAAAAATGGTTAGAAAAGTTTGACTGTATAACTTTACAATTCAGTACATTAGATCAGTTCTCAGTCATTGTCATCAATATTTGTATATGTATATGTAATATGTGTAGAAACAACTCTCAGATTTTACTTAATTAAGACTTTAATGCATTTCTATAGTCACTGTATATGCCTGTCTGGCATTTTAAGCCATGCAGCAGATTTCCAGTTTTAGTATTCCAACATCATTCATTTCAAGCCTTGACTTCAACTCTTTCGCTTCCGGTTTCTCAGACAGAGTTGGTGATTCACAATCAGCACATATCTGGCTTGTAACAGCTATTTACCCAGTATGTTGTGACAGAGCCGGGTGTGTGTGTGTGTGTGTTGATTTTTCCCCAACACAATCTATGCTCAGAAAAAGATTTCGATTTGTTTTGAGAAAAAAAAATAACTCACAAGTGATTGTAGCCTGTTAATGATGCTCCAGTGCAACCAAAACTGGATAGTCAATTGTGTTTTGAGAAAGAAAACATATTTTTTTCCCCTGGATTACGTTAGCTTTTGATGGTTCACAAATACGTTTTTAAAAATGGAGGTCAGCTATGGAGGCTTCTGTTTGTCTGATGTAAAAATGAAAGCCAACGTTGACTTATTTCATCTTGCATACCTAACTAAAGCATATTCTTAATTCTAACCATCATTTTTTGCCAAACCTCACCAAGTATTTGCTATGTCTCAATTCACAACATTAACAACACGTAATTGAGAATATACTTCTGTTAAATGGTAATTTCATTTTTAGCAGACAGGGTTGCAGTGTAAGGCTACCCACTATCTTATTGTCCTTAAGCTCAACATACTTCATTTCATAATATAGTAAACATTTTACTGTTAGATATTTTAATGATTATCAGAGTACTAACCCTTTCCTTCTAAAAATACCTTACAAAGCATCTACCAACCACATGCACACAACATTTCAGTGAGATAAAAGCACTGATTTTATTTCCCTATGACCCCACTCTACTCAGTGACTTCTATTCACTATCATTTAAATATTAGACAAAAGGCAGCTGACAAAACTCCGTGCTCATGCACTTAAGCAGCATGCTCCTCAGCAGCTTAGTGAGAGAGTGTGACAGCTGGCATTGAAACATGGGTTTAAAGGACTCCTGCTTAATATTAGCTCAGTCTGATTGTAGCAGAGTTAAGGTTACACTTTTAGTCATGCACTATATACAGTACTTTACACATTATAACTGAAATAAAATATCTCTCTATTTAAGCCTCATTGCCTTATGGTGTCTTAAAAGCGAGATAAATTTGTCAATCGGAGCAGACTGGGATTTCTTTCCAAGGGTTTCTTAAAGAGACAGGTGCCAAAATGGAGTGTTTCACACATGGGGTGAATAAAGGTATATTCAGACGGAGAGTATGTGAAAAATAGTGTTTTTTAAAAAACATTTAATCATGTAAACATGTTCATGTAGTAACCCCGAACACAAACAGGTGCCTAAAAAATTGTAGATGTCTCCTTTAATTACCTTTATTAGATGGTTTAGCTTGAAGAGGACAATTGTTGACCACGTTTGTAATCAGTGCACAATTAGTACAATTGCAAGCTTGTTTATGAATATCATGCTAGTCTCCTGCACTCCTCAAAATAATTCACTCTCCTGTAATATAACAATATTTAAAGCAAGTAATCTAATAACTCTGCTAATTATAAAGCAAAAGAGCCTAATTAGCCTATCGTGAAAAGAGCTGTGTGGAGATCTAGGCTGTTAAACCAAAGGCCTAAAAGGCACTTTGAGTGAAGGATCTTTGGGGCTCATGTTTTATCATTAGGAAAAATAGAGTCCATTATTAAAAGCCGAGAACACAGCAATTAACCCTCCAATCATTTATTTAGGCTCTATCTGTATAGGCCTCATACAGTACTTAACCCCCATATATGTAGTTAAGCCTGGGCATCATTAACCAGGCTTGTCAGGAGTCTAATGTAGCTCATCGTCTCTAGGCCTCCATTTCTTCACAGTCCTTATATCACCATAAGTAAAATTAATAATCTTCGATTCAAATAGTTGTACCAGTGTGATCATGAACCAACAATCTATCCAAGTCTCAATGAAACCATTCATCCGTTGTCCATAGCAGTTTATCCTGCACAGTGTAGTTGGGGGGGCTGGGGTTTAGCCTTGCTCATTAGACAAGAGACATTCACCATGAAATTGTAGAAATAGAAGATTAGGTAAGATAAAAAGTGTGTTTTATAGAAAACAATATTTCCCAACAGGATAAGCTCCTTTAACATTATTGGTTTCTTAGAATTAAATGGTTCTATAATACACACTACTGTATGAGAGGCAAACACAAGTATAATTTCAGGAAGTATTTCATGTCCATATATCTCATCATTCGTGCATGCATTTTAGCACCAATATTATAGCAGTGTGTGTGTGTGTGTGTGTGTGTGTGTGTGTGTGTGTGTGTGTGTGTGTGTGTGTGTGTGTGTGTGTGTGTGTGTGTGTGTGTGTGTGTGTGTGTGTGTGTGTGTGTGTGTAAATTGCAGTGAAGTAAAAAAAAAAAAAAACTTTAAAAGGAAATAACTTTTCCAGCCCGCATTAATATAATACAGTCATTAAGGAAGTATAGGGGAATCAATAAGTGAAGTATTCAGACATTGTTTGCCAAATGGACGCTGTGAGAATCTTGTCATACTGTATATTTGAGGGAAGTTTATTTATCTAGCAAATTTCAGCAACTAGGCATTTCAAAACACTTTACCTATAACATTAAAAGCTATGAGACAAATTGCAAAATAAACTCATTAAATAAGGATCTTAAATACAACTACAAAAGTCAGTAGTATAGGATAAATATAAAATACAATGCCCCTGTTAGGATTTACACTACGCAATGTCTGGTATGTATGATCATATAGATAAGACATCTTTATTGAAAAGGTACAGCTAAGGAAATATCAGCACTTCTTTGACAGCACACTGCAGATTTGTGAAAAAAAATCACATTCTCTCAACGCAATTTTCCTTTGGCTTTCGCTCATATATCTTCAGCCCCAATTGAAACATAAAATGACTAATTATAGAATAATTTGAAAATGCATTTGCTGGTAAGTGATTAATCAAGACACTTGTAAAATGTAGTACCGTGGTGCCCCCTGGTTAACATATTAAAGAACATATTAAATTTTAATGTTTAATTATAAAAAGATCTCAAATTAAATATTGATGACTTTTAATGATTCAAGTAGTGATTGTATTCCTATTTGTGCTGCTTTCATAGCAAAGATTTTGGTTGACGATTACAGGGAAACTCTTTTTTTTCCTGCTAGGAATTTCTTAAATAATAATACATTTTTCCAACCACGCTAAAAACACATTTTTTCCTTGTTGTTGTCACATGATTCTTGCCTCGAATTGGCCAGAGTCCAGGTGTTCACAGTATGCTAATGCTTTAAATGCACTTGATAAATGAACTTGACCTTCAAACTAACAATGCAGTGATTCATTTTTAAATACCTGCTCAGCTAAGTCAGAGTTAAACTGATCTGATCATCTTTGTTCCTCATTACCTTCTGTAAAGCCATGCTTATCAACCTTGGGGTTGTGAAATGGTTTTGGCGAGAGGTTTATGGTGGCCGATAAGGGCTAATGCGCTACAACAGGAGGAGAAACGTGCTGCACTTTCAAAAACCATGAAATGTGAAAAAATACAAATGTGAAAAAACACATGCAGATGAAAAAAACATCTTCACCAACTTCAAAACTTGACTAAACAAAACGCTTCAAATAAAAAAAAAAAATGTTAGTAGTTTTTTTAACTGTCCTATGTTTTTGCTAATTGAAGTGTTTTGGACATTTACCCCTGTTGGCCACCATAGAATTTAAAAGATTGATTTGATTTGAAAGATCTATTTTTATAATATTTAGCCATTTCATTCTGGGTCTCGATTCTGGGGTACATCTCAAGCCTCATATGAAGCGCAGACATTTATATATGGTAGCCACCAGACAAAATGAAATCAAGAGCGTTTGCTCAAGATAATTGTTGTTTTCTTTATATTTCTTTTTTTGACGAGTCTCTCTGTGGCTCCAACAGCAGTTTCAAGGAAAATAGCAGGGCACAAGCTTTGCAAACGGAGTCTTGTTTACCCCTCGTTGTATCTCATGCATCTAAATTAAGCCATGTGAAAACAAACTTTACCTGGCATCCCGCAAATTCCAAATCAGTAATGTTTGATAATGATTATGCATCACTGTGCTGAGCAGAAATGTGGGAAGGAGGAGCGACGGGGAGACTGAGATCGATATAAACAACGCATTCTTCCCCTCGGTGGCGGAAAGGGGATCTATTATGGAGAAATCATGATTTATGTCAAAGGCAGGAGGGATGTCAGGTTGAGCAAGGGATGGAGGTACGAGCCAATAATGATAAATGCCCCCCATTCACGTGCCCACCGAGCCCCCCAGTACACTTCTATGTAACCAGAGGTGAAGCTCTTCAGCCTTCGCCTTTTTCTCCACCCCTCCACTGGTTCTCTTCGGCATTTGCACACACCATCATCCAGCTTCTCTTGTTATCCATGCCTTTTAGATATAGTCCCCTGTTCTTCTCTGTTTAACCTGTCTGTTGTTGTCTGTTCCGTGGGATCTGTCTATATGGAGACCAGTGCTTCTGCTCATGATGGATTCCAATGATCCAGCGCTTTAGGGAACAAGGAGCGAGGCAGTCACCTTTAAGCTGTGGCGAAGCCATCTGTCTCTGTCAGACACCCCCCATACATGCAACATGGGCCAGACAGTGAACAAGAGGAAGAGGAGGGGATGAAGAAGAGAAATGGCTAGGATAGTGTAAAGGAGGAGAAAGAACATAGCAGTGGGGGAAGAAGTATTCGATACGTTACTTAAGTAGATGTAACATCTACTTAAGTAACAAACACATATCCTGCAAATGTCAATACAAATATAACGTGTGTTATAATTAAAATCTACTTTTTGTAGATTTTTTTGATTTGATGAAATTCAATGAGTGCTGCGAAACAAGTAAGCTGGAAACTGGCCTGATGTTTGATAAACTCAAAGTTTAAATAAAGGGAACATATTATGTGAATTTCCAGGTTAATATTTGTAATTTGTGCCTTGCCTTGCCTAATATTTAATAAGTGTTTTATTTTTTTCTCCTACTGCCTATGCAGCAGCACCTCGTTTCACCCTCTGTCTGAAACCAGATCCCAGTCTGCTCTGATTGGTTACCTGGCTGGTTCTGTTGTGATTGGTCAAATGCTTAGAGACTTCCAGCCCCTTAGCCAATAGAAACGCAATGGATACATAGTGATTTCACTACATTACTGAAAAAGAAGTTGTGTGCTTAAAATACTGTTTAATTTGAAACCAAATATTTGTACTGAGGGGTATGAAATAATACAACGAGATTAATTTACATGAACAATTTAATTTCACTTGTATTTTTATGCTACAAGGCATCCGTTGTAATATTTTTAGTGCTCTGATTATCTGACTGCAATATACATATTGTGTAAAGATGCTATTACAAATTTGAGGGGATCACAGCAAACATTTTTGATTGCATAAATGAAGCTTGACATTTATAAGTTGGTAATGATTTCATTTTAGTTTAATTAGTATTGAGTTCTGCATCAATAGAATCTGACACAAATGACAACTTCATTCATGACTCAAGCACACAGAATTGGCCATCAGTAGGAATTAGCATTATTAGGATGATGTTATCATTTATTAACACATATTATCAATAGTGTGTTACCTTTGAATGATTTTCTTATGTATGAGGTATTTAATATGTTTTGAAAATGCTGCCCAGTGAACAGAATCAGAAGTAAGTATAAGTATTAGCACCTAAAGATACCAAAGTACCAAAACTAAAACAAATTCTTCAACCAAAATGGCCATTTTAAGAATTATATATTATTTTACTGGATCAGAAGTGTTTTTTTATTGTAAAAACGTAATTAAAATGTTGCAGCTGGTGAAGATGTGGTTCATGTAATGACTTTTATACTACGAGGTATCTTAAATGATTATAATTCACCATCATGAATTAGTTGGTTTGTATATTTCTTATTAATTATTTCAACCTGAAAGGTAACTAAAGCAGATCAAATGTTATGGAGTAAATAATTAAAATGTTTGCCTCTGATATGTAGTGTTGTAGAATATTAAGCATGAATTGGAAATATGTACACACTTCATAAGTTCATCAAAATTGCACTTCAGTTCAGTACTCGAGTTAATGTACTTATTTACTTTCCACCACTGTGTGCATATGTGCAGATATGTTGTACGAATGTTCCTTCAGGTTGATTTTCCTACTAAATTCCAAAGCAGGACAGGTCAGTGATCAGTAGGACTGAGTGTAAGTGTGTGTGAGTGATTGTCTGTCTGTGTTAGCACTGTGATCAACCAGACTTCCATAGACCTAGCCCCTTCTTACCAATTTCCAAATAAGCAGATAAAGTCAATGAAGGAACAAAAGCATTGTTGTATCTTAAAGCCACGCTTGTGCTTCAGAGAAATAACTTATCTAGCACACAATTGGCGAGTCTCTGTTGTGGGTGTGTGATGGGATATTTCTCACTGTGTGGTAACACGAGTCCAAGAAGCACCTAGTGTGTAATTGACGGAGACAGATAGCAGTCAGATGTGATTAGTTCCGGCTAGGCAAGCAGTCCATCGGTGGCCCGGCTCACAGAAGAAAACAGACAAGCAGCAGTGGTAGCTGTTTAGACACAGCGCAGACTGATAATGCATACAGCATCTATAACTACTGTATTTAATCTCTTGTTCCCGTTTTTTCAACCGCTAACATACTCAAATTATGCACAAAGCACAATTATTGAAACTCCAGATGCAAACCTCTCCAAGTCTCCAAAACTCTAAACAAATGTTTGCTCCCAATTCGCAAACCATCCGACACTTTTGCACACTGTTCTATTTTTCTTTTCACTTTTAGTAAAAACTGCACTGAATTGTATGCACACAATTAGGACATATACTGTATATACCTTATGCAAAGGATTATGGGTCGGAATGCCTAGAAAAGCAGACAGTCCTGCATTCTGCAGAATGTGACTGGACGATGTTGTGCATCCTGGTATTTTTTACATACTGCCCATTACATAATATGTATTAGTAGTAATGAGCTCTGTTACTACATTACTACCACAATAGAGTGGTGCAGGGATGTTCGTAGGCCAACCCGGAAGTAAGCTGCGCATGGGTTCCCTCGACAAAAATGCAATGCAATTTCTCCATAGGATTTTGTAATATTGTTTAAAAAAAAATAAGATGTGTGGAAAACTAACCTCTTTGATACAAGCACGTTTGTTCAGCCGGATAATATCCACATGTCTAACCTACTTTTATCATTTTCGAATCATAAATCTAATCGCTAGAAGCAAAATGATAACGTTATGCTATAAACGATCAGACTAGTACAGCAGGGTCGCACGACTTCAACGTCACGCCAATTTAAGATCCTTTCAACTAGAGATGGAATTCATGATTCTTTTCCGGGATTCAGTTCGCGTCAGTCAGTTCGCCAAGAAGAATCGTTCAGAATTGTTCGTTCGTTCAGTCACTTTCCGGTACAACTTTGTTCAGCGGGGAATCATGGAATGCACGGTTCTCAGCTCCTCGTTCGCAAACGATCGTGGAAACAGTCAACACAACACCGTAGCCTAGTTCAAGGCAAACACATAGCTGCAACTTCATGATTATGTGTACTTTTAGAAAACACATCAGTGGCTAATGTGTATATTCACCTTGACATTTATTGAAGGTGAATACTAATAGAGTAGACTACGGCTTGATCCGTGATATTTTTCATTTTTTATTTATTTAATTCATTTGTTCTCTCTAAGCAAGGGCTACTAAATAAGGAAATAATGACTCAATATGCCGACAAACATGTTTAAAAGCTTGGCAGAAAGACTTTATTGATGAAAAGGTTTGAAGTCCCCATTTAGCCTACTAGGCTAGCGCTACTGACTGACTGAGTGACAGAGTGACTGAACGAGAACGACTAGAGAGGAATAAACGAGAAGCATTCCTGTCTCTCATTGGCTAAAATTCAACGAGGGCTTCCTAGACTCAACAGACAACAGCATACGATTGGCACAGCGACTAGTCCGTGGGAGAACGAACGAACGAACGACCGAGAGGAAGGTGAATCGATGAATCAGGTCAGTTTGTTCGTTTCAAAGAGTCATTCGTTCGAACTGATTCGTTCGCGAACGACCCATCTCTACTTTCAACTGACTTTCGCGCGCTTGCCACACTGAGTTTAACTAGAAGTGATGGTGGTTTCAATTACGAGTCTGATATCATTTTAAAGGAGTGTTTACGTGTTCGCAGTAATGACGTGGGGGGGGGGGGGGGGTCACTGCTGATGTATTTAATGTCGTAGAACAAAATGTGATCCGTCTCTTAAATTTGTGTCAACCACAGACCTTATTTCGAGGTATTTTCCAAAATCCTACGGAGAAATCCCATTGACTGAGACGAGGGAACCGGAAGTGGTAAAATGCTCATTCACTTCCGGGTTTTAGGACTCGCTCCTGCACCACTCTATACTTTCAATGGCTTCTGCACCTCAGACTACATGCAATAATAGGAGATCCTTTTGACCCAACATCTACTATTTTTTTTTACTTTACCTTATGCGCTGTACCAGAGAACTTTTAATATTGACGAGAACGTTCACTCTCAAAACCGTTCCGGTATGGTACTGCACCTGGGGGGCGCTGGTGGGCCAGTGCAGAATGAATGTGGTCCTATGGAGCCCCACCCATAGATTCCTACATTTCTTTGGATATAATTTTTTTTTAAATCACTGCTATAGTTTTTTAAACATGGAATGGATAATCCTCACAAACGACACATAGCTAGTATTTTATATTCGCTTGATTTTGACTAAAATTAGGTTTTTTAAACGATGACGTACACATGCCGTGTACAATTGCTTTCAACTGGACTGAATTATGTTCTTTTCCGATTCTTCCGCAGCAGTCAGTTCGCCAAGAAGATCGTCAGATATTGCTCGTGTCGATCAGTCACTTTCTAACTTCGTTCACGGAATCATGGAATGCAGGTCTCACTCCTCGTTCGCAAACGATCGTGGAACAGTCCTTAACACTGTAGCCTATTAAGGCAACACACATAGCTGGCATCTTCATGATTAAGTTAACTTTTTAAAACACATCAGTGGTTTAATGTGTTATATTCCTTGAAGCATTTACTTGAAGGTGAATACAATAAGTAGACAACGCTTGATCCGATATTCATTTTTATATTAATTCTTTGTCTCTCTACAGGGCTACTAAAAGGAAAAATGCTCATATGCCGACAAACATGTTAAAGCTTTGCAGAAAGCTTTATTGATGAAAGTGACATCCATTTATGCTTCTGGCTAGCGCTCGATGACTGATACAGAGTGACTGACGAAATGACAAAGAGAATAAACGAGAATCCTGTCTCTCATTGGTCTAAATTAACGAGGCTTCCTGACTCAACAACAACAGCATACGATTGGCACAGCGAACAGTCCGTGGAGACGTACGAACGTAACACCGAAGAAGGTGAATCTTGAATCAGTACCAGTGTGTTCGTCTTCAAAGAGTCAATTCGTTCGACTGATTCGTTCCAAGACCCATCTCTATTCAACTGACTTCGCGCGCTGCACACTGAGTTTAACTAAGTAAGGGGTTAATACGATCTGAACATTAAGGATGTTACCGTGTTCGCAGAATGACGTGGGGGGGGGGTCACTGTTGAGTATTAATTCCACAATGTGACCTCTCTTAAATTTGTGCAACCACAGACCTATTTTCGAGCATTTTGTCCAAATGCTACGGAGAAATCCATTGACTGAGACGCTAGGCTCCAACGGGAAGTGTAAAATCTCATTCATGCGCTGTACATTTCAGTACGGTAAATACAAGCTGTATGATTTGTATTGACTTTAGCAGTTTGACCTCCCACAACACCTTCTTGAATATGCAAAT
The DNA here is from genome assembly GCF_036324505.1 of Eleginops maclovinus. Classification (NCBI taxonomy): domain Eukaryota; kingdom Metazoa; phylum Chordata; class Actinopteri; order Perciformes; family Eleginopidae; genus Eleginops; species Eleginops maclovinus. The sequence continues at coordinate 17,511,821 of NC_086359.1, read as the reverse complement.
CATCTTTTCCCATATTTAGATAACCAAATGTGAGTTTTCCCAACTATGAATTTACATATAAAAAATGCTGCAGTTGATTGGCAAGCAGTGGCAATAAAATCTATTTAACATGCCGAGGTGCATGAGTAAATATGATGGCCCCAACCACCCGCTCCCTCTCAATATTTGCTATGAGCTGCACACAGACAGAAACCTCCCTGCGCTTAAGCTCCTGGCAAACAGGATTGTCTGCTGCAGATTTACATGTAGGATGGATCAACTGTGATTTTCAAATGCACATGTGTTAAAAATATAAGGCCATAGATGAATTACCTTTAAAATGAGAATGACAGTTTATTTTCTCAAATTTTATTTTCTCAAATTTTATTTTCTCAATTTTATTTTCTCAAATTTTATTTTCTCAATTTTTATTTTCTCAAATTTTCTCTTTAAGCAAAATGTAAAATATTCTGAAACAACAGCAGTAGAAAAAACCCGCTGTATAGCTAACTCAGCAGCCTGAACGGAAAAAACTGAAACGTTGAATGTAATCAATTGTATTATGGCAACACATTTCCCATTACTGTATTAAGTTAGTTAAAAGCAATAATATTACATTTAACATACATTTTTATTTATTTAAACATAATACATTTATCTGAGTCTACGTTTCAGTTTTTTCCGTGTACTGGACCTAACCCCCAGCAGTGGAGAACTGGGGTTTCAATCCCATTCGGAACCATTTCAGGTATCATTCATTCTGCCTTCCCCTTTCCACGCCTATCCAATAAAGGCACTGTGTAATAATATAATTAATATGGTTATCTTTTTTATTCAAACTTAATATTTTTGCTTTCAACTAATCTCATACAGTTACGTGATTTAATGTATTGTGTTGAAGTCAACGTTTCAGTTTTTTCAGATCACAATATATCCAGCTTCAGTTTTAGGATAAAGTTAAACAATATATATTTTTAGAATACAGGTAAATGGAGGTAATATACTGTAATAAATGAGCGCTGTAAGTCTCATGTGTGCTGGTGTAGGCTGAACAAAAGCAGATGCAGTGGTGCACAAACAGCTGACAGAGTGTCTCTGCTGGGCGGGGAACATGATCTAAATACTAATCAAACATCATTTACAGCTGGCTTTATTTGACGCTCCTGAGACTGTCCCATCCCGCTCCTTCGCCATGGTAACCAGGGATTCATTTCAGAGGTGTCATGCTGCATTATCATCTCACCGGCTCATCCACTCCCCTCCGCCCTCTGGCTCGCTCGCTTTTGTCCCCCCTCTGTTCAGACCCTTCAATCTCAAACCTGCCCAGCATCCTGGAAGGAAAACATCTCCTATCTTGCTCGAGCTCAGATAATACACCAATGTGATCTCTCTGCCTTACACACTGACACACACACACACACACACACACACACACACACACACACACACACACACACACACACACACACACACACACACACACACACACACACACACACACACACACACACACACACACACAGAAACGCAGTCACTTGCAGCCTCACATGCATACAGAGTGATAGTTATTTCTTTAAAAAAAACACAATTGTGTGAGCAGCTGCACATATCTAACATATATATTAAACATACAGTATGTTTTATGTGTTATTAAAACCACCACATTTAAATCATTTTTCTATTACATTTTGATTCTATAAAGTTATACATAGTTATAAAAATCTCTATTACATGGACTACATTTATATTGCAGCGTTATTGGTAGAAATGTCCTTCGGCATAGAGCATCTCTTTACATCACAGCTCTGGTCATCTCTGTGTCACACAAAGGCATGCATAAAACACGTTTGGATGATAAGGGGATTTTATAGGATTTATTATGGGCTACTTGTATTTATGCAGCTACAACAGCAAACTAAACAATATTTTGTATCTTTAAGAGGGGCATCCCGCAGCCAATTTCACTGAGGAATATTATTAAGTTTAATCTATATCAACTTGATACTATTTCTTTCAACTAACCTAATATAGTTATGTGAAATTTGTTGACATAATACATTTCAATTAAGTCACCGTTTCAGTTTTTTCAGTGTTGAATGCTAATAGCTTGATAACATTGTAATAGGTGCTTTGTTGCACATACTCATATCCTATACACTTAATGTTGTTCGTGCCTCTCACATCTCTCCTCCATGCTTATGTTCTGGGGCTACAAACATGCTCAGATTCAGAATTCCACTCTGTGAATTTTCTACTGAGGCCCAGTCCAACAACCTTCCGTTTCATTCATCGTCACAATCATTTATCCTCCCTTTACATCCATTCATCCTCAACTCTCAATGCTAGCTTTACACCGTCTAATCTTATACTCATCATGGTTATTTCTTTTTGCCAATAATCACTTACACTATCTTGTAAAAGTACCAGAAGTGTGCGGCATCTGACCAGCCAAAACATCTGTTGTGCAGGAGGAGGTAGAGATGAACTGTGATAGAAGCCATGTTGTGCCAAATAGGATAATAATGCTCACAAAAATAGTAAATGTTTCACATGCTGCAGAAACAGTACAGCCTCCTCAAAAACCTTTCTTACGAGAAGCAGTGAATGGCATTTTGTAAGAAGGCTTCAAAATCTTTACAGAACATCCAAACAGAGCTTGTTAAAACCTCTGCGACCTAACGCTGTGAAATTGTTACATATATTTTAAAACTGTGTTATAGTAACTATTTCTGACTAAAAAGAAGTATGTAAAACAATCACATCATATCAACACCCCAAAACTCTTAACCGTACTATAGAAGCTGCAGGCACTTTTCACACAAAAGCTCCAACCACTGAGTTATAATGTAATTTAATCTTTCATGTTCATAGGACAACTTACATTTTATATACACTGTTTATACATATATGTGCTTTAAAGGTTAAAGCACACATATACAGACCCAAGCAATGGTGAAGCCATTTGGTTTACATGCCTTTCAATGTGTCATGGTGGTAAGTGGCAGACGGGCTGGTTTGAGTTTTGCAGAAAATCTGTAAAAACATGTAAATTAAATAGATGTTTGAAATACATACAGTTACAAAGGATTAAGTCAGAAATGCCTTATAATCTATGAACCTTTTGAACATGATAGTGGGGATATTTGGAAATGATAAGACCCAAAAAAACACCCAAAAATAAATAAATTCAAAAACATTCATAATGGTCTTGCCCTATGTCAAGAAAATACAGTATATAAATATAGTGTACAAAGTCATTCTTTCATAAGGACACATTTCAATAACATCCCATTTTCACAGTACTTCAGTTAAAAATATTTACTAGTCTCTTCCCTTGTGAGGAAATGTTTTTCCTTTTTGTCTGAGACCAGCTGATCCAGGCGTGGATCCAGAGGTTGGAGATGGAGATAATTCCTGCACTTCTTTGTTTTCATGAGTCTCAGTGATCTGAGGGCATTGGGGAAGCCCTGACCCCCTACAAATTCTGGAGAGGGAGATTTGGCATCTTGCCACATCAAGCAACACCAGGGGCGTGCGGAGGGGCTTACCCTTTGTTTTGTGCAAAATGGCTTCCTGAGGCTGCAGTTTGTAATAACAAAGACAGTGAGCCCTGTCTGTGCGATATGACACGGCTGCCTGCCTCATCAGCCACCCCCTCCCCGGGGGCCGTAACAAATACAGTAGAGTGGCATACTGGAGAATTTTCTTACAAGAGCAATGAAGGGATGAAAAAGGAAGAAATGCATTATTTCATATTGAGGGATTGAAGAGAGAAATTCTTTTTCAGCTGACTTTCATCCATGGAGAAAATGTTAGACATAATTCCAATGTTGAAACGGTGGAATTACCCATTTAAGAATTATGTTTAGGATTTTATGTTGTATTTCTACCTACACATTAGGCCTCAGTCAATTTTATGCAATTGTCAAGCAAAACTAATTGAAGTTTATAATGTAATTTCTATAACCGTCTGTATTTATGATTATACGTATTAAAAATATGAAGTGCAGCAGGAAAAAACTAATTGCATGAAAATTGTTCAATTAACCGTCATGAAAAAGCCACTCAGGGTTTGCAGGTGTACTAATAAGAGAACAGAAGTGTAAAATATAAAGCACACATACTTCACTTCTTACTGGCAGCACAGACAAGCTTTATATAGCAGCTATAAAAAATAAAAATATGATGGCCATTATTCTGTAGGTCTATGTGACAAAAGTTCAGAATTGTAAGGGTCGTAACCTCAATGGAGCAGCCATGCAACCATCTTCCCTCCTTCTCCCTCCTTAAATAAGAGGCAGCTTGAAAGTGTCCAGGCTCCATTACTGAGTTAATATTTCTGCTGCTGTACTGTTTTAATGGCACATTAATCAGATTAATAGTAAGGAGGGGGAGCTTTCCTGTCAATCTCTCTAAGAACACAGAAGAGTAAAAAGAAGCCTCGGGGTGAACCATCAAAGCACTGAGAAATCGGATTGAACCCCAAATGCAAGAGAACAGATCGAAAGGAAACATTTATATCACAATATAAAAAAGATGAAAGAATGGGTAACGTGTTGATGCTGGTGGAAGTGGAAAGAATTAATTGCTAATATTTAACTATAAATTAATGTATCTTCTTACCCATGTTTTTTCACTTTAAAAAAATGGAAACATTTACTTTTATTAAATGTATTAAGTCAACAGATTTCACATAACTATTAGGTTAGTTGAAAGCCATAATATTAAGAACAAATATTAGGTTCACCTTAATATTATTGCTTTTAACTAACCTAATCCAGTTCTGTAAAATGTGTTAACATAATACATTTAATAAAAGTCAGCATTTCAGTTTTTTCAGTGTTTCTGGGAATATATAATGCTCCCTAACTCCTAAAACTGATGAATGCAACACCAGCCCTGTTTAAATGGCTCATTACATTAAACTATGTCTCATAATACGCATCCCAAAGCTCCGTGGTGAGCGTACTGTACGCCCTGGGGCCGCCGACACAGAAAGGGAGGTCTAATGGTCTGCAGTATTAGTGGCTTAATTGCCATATCCCGGTCTCCATTGGATTGTGAGCAGGGGGTTTTAGTTTAATTGTGAACCATCCTGTCCTGTAACCCCCGCCCCACCCGCCCCCATACACACCAAGCTGCCCAGCCCACCAGAAGTGCATGGTGGGAGTATTTAGTGTTGGAGATGGTCTTCTTGATGCACTTGAGGAAGCTGACCCCCTTTGGACAAGGACGTCGGTAATAGACTGCCACCTACTGTCACAGTAATAAAACTAACCCCTTAATTATAAGAGCAGAGCAATGGCTTTTTGACCAATACCAACGCACACCCTAACCCTAAACTACACTGATAAAATTGAAACGTTGACTTTAATTAAATGTATGATGTCAAACTATTAAGTTTACAGCAAGTATCGGTATTTATATAATCCCTCAACATCAACATTTAAGATTATATACATCATTGTTACCTGGATTTACCCATTTCAAAAGTAAAGTGATGTGATATCTGTTCTTTTATTGACACATTTTAAGTAAAGAGTTCCAATTGTTTATAACTAATAGAATGGAATCAGATCCAGCCTTCATTAAAAGGTTTGTATTTTGATTCTCAAACAACACGTAAAAAGGGTGTGAACTTCATCAGTAAAACCTTGATGCAATCATTGTTTTAGTTATTATCATACCTCTTCCTTTGCATTCTTCCTTTCTGTGATAGCAAACATCAGTGTGCCGGTGATTAACATGTGAACAAAGAGAACAGGCTGACACATAAGCAGATCCTCACTTGTGGTCCCCTTTCCTCAACCTTCACTGACTGCACGAGAAATTTACATTTTAATGGCCCAGGCTGCTCGGTGCCCCCTGCCTCAGACTGAAAGCTCAGCTGAAAGCGCGGGTGACTGCTCCCAGAGACAAACCAGCTCCAGCTCCTTCGCAATCACAAAAGCTGCAGAAACAAAAAGCTTGACTTGGTTGTAAAGCTAATGAATGCACTTCATAATCAATCGTTGTATCAGATATAAAATAACATAATGCATTTCTTACCCTAACCCAACCAGGAAGTCTGTAATGAAGATATTCTGGCTGGTTTATTTTTTACCTGTACTGCCAAAAATAAGATACATTGTGTTACTCAAAATACTCAAATGATATTTTGTGATCAGCCTAATGTAAACCCTTTTTACAGAGTTTGATGTTTTAGGCATCTTTCATTTCCGGCTGGATCTATGTTTACATTAAACTCTGACAACTTGGTGCACTAATCAATTATTCTTTGTCAAATTATACTAATTCTTCGTTATTCTTCCACATTTAAAAGAAAATAGGGAGCACATTTTTCTCCTATGGGACCCGTTGTTTTGTCTCACAGTGTCTGTGTAAAAAGTCTCAAATAGATTAACTTCAGTACAGTCTATATGTGTTTGTGTGTATGTTCCTTTCTTTTCTTTTCCCTGTCTCATTTAACTTTAAATGTTTGGTTGGTGTGCATTCGGTAAAAAAAAAGAGGTTAAGGTCAGACATAAAAAACTCAAAGTATAAGGAGCGGGGATGAATTATTAAAACATGCCAGGACTAAAAAAAAAAGAGAATTAGTATTTTTCTACATTGTAAATTGAATGAGTAAGACAGTACAAGCATAACAAAGACTTGAGAAATAAACTGTACCTTCTCCCTTACCTTGTGTCCTTCTTGTTATCATGCTGCCATCTAGGGGTAAACAGCTGTATTGCAATCTTTGTGTAGTGCCTACCATATTAACATGCATTCTTCAATAACATGGCAGTAATTCATAATTGTGCTCATGACCCTGCATCTAAAGCCAGATGTATAGTAAAAATGGATGTAAATATTTGATCTTATGACAAGTCAAACAAATATCTGGCTGATGATTAATCATTATTTCATGCTACATGAATCACTTTTTACATTCAGGCGTATTAATGACTGAGGTAAGGCTTGTTCAAATCTGCATAAAGTGTTAACCAATACATACTATCATAATTCACTCAATGAATCAATGACAATACTTTAAACAACAATTTATTTTATTATTAATCAGAGGATTATAGATATTTATTTGTAGGTCATTTGGTTTCCTGGGTGTGGTTGCACAAACTGTGATGCTGAAAGATAAGATTTTGTTGTGAGGTTTATCTACGAGTTGAACCCAAACCGATGCATCACCGCAATGTGAACCACAGTAAAAACCCTGTTACATGGAGATCTATTTTGTGCACTGAACTTTAATTGTTAGGTTACAACGCAGGATTCAATCTGATGTTGCCTGCATCAGTAAGCCTTCCGTTTCTTTATGTTATCCCAACATTTGCATTCATCTCCATAAACGCTGAGATGCAACCACATTTTGGAACACACACAAATGGACAAATTGCTACTTATCTTTTGAGGCAGACTCTACAGTTCTACATAAAACAAGTAATGCATAGCTGATGAGAAATCCTCTGAGGATGACTGCAGTTGGAACAACACATCAGCTCATATAGGATAATATCCGGCATCATTTCTTGTTGTTTTGTAGAAGTGACACTGCATTATGGAAAAGACTGAGTATAGCATGGTGTGCTAAGAAGGTCAGGCCTACAAATACAAAATAACAGTTAAACAAAAAATATCAATTTTTTTACAAACATTTTCACACGTGATTTTCAGGTTATAGTCAGTCGTGAGGCACTCGTATTGGACAGGCAGTTTATTTACAAATAGCAGACCCATACACACGAAGAAAATAAAGTAATGATGTCAAATTTTCAAAGAATTTGGATAATTGGGAATTGGAATCCAACAGATCTCAACAATCAACGCATTGTTTCCCCTCAGTCTCTAATTGTTACTGCATTAGGGCGTCAAAAAAGTTCTCAAAAAACATACAATCACCAACGGTCGTCACCTTTTTACTTTATAAAAATATCACCATGGTGTTTCACAGATTCACAGATTAGACCGTGGACATAGAGACATATTTACAGTAGTACACACAAAAGGGAAAAATGGAAATAAATCATTTTGGAACAAAAAGGTAGGCGGAAAAAAGATGAGCAGTGCAGAGAGGGTCCCAAAAGGCAAAGCTTGAGCAATTCTTTCTTCAAGGTCTCTAAATGGACACCTTTTTGTTCTTTTTTAATTTGCCCTGTAAGACCAGACACATTCATCAGTTAAAAAAGGAGACAGCATGATACAGTTTTACACATTGTGATTCAGAAATAAATAAGAACACCAACTTACTTCTCTACTTTCAATCATCTCCTTCTTATTTGACATACATGCCATTCAACATGTTCAGATAAAAACACAACTCTGAAGCGCTGGCAATTTACAATAAATTAAATACTGTTTCAGAATTTTCTTGCACACTTGAACAAGAATGAACTTAAAGAAGAAAAAAAGAAGAATGAACTTGAAGAAATTCTGATATTGTGACAAGATAAATTGTGCGATATGTTATGGTGCACAGAAGTATGTATCTGGTCCTGTTTTGACTACACTTTTTGCCACTGTTTTTCCTAAAAATAATTGTTTGTTGCAATTTTATTTAATCAGTCCTGTTTTAAGCAATAAGCTTATTAAAAATATAATATTATATACCCTAAAGTAAAGTGCTCTTTTATACTTTAAAGCAGGATGCACCTAATCAATACTGTCTGTGACATTCAATTTAATTCTAGGTACAGTAACAACATTCATTTAACCTTTATACTGTATAGGAATAACCTTTGACAAAGGTCTCAATTTAGATGGATCCCAGGATAAATGTTATACATACAATAGATGACAATTCCAAATATATATGTAGAAAGCCAATGTTTTGATGGGTGGTAACCTAGTTCTTCAGGCCAAAGAATTCAAGAAATTCGAATAGTGCACAATTTATAATGTTGAAAAAATCACAATCATACATAATTGTTATCGTGTCAGGATAACACAACCTTATCTTTATTGCAATGTAGAGTGACAGAGATGCAATGGGGGGAAAAGGTAGGGTAAATTCAACTGAAATAAAAAAAAAGGTCAGACACATAATGTTAAGAGTTTTTATCCATTTTTAAAACTCTTTCAAATCTTTTATCCATCCATCCATCCGACTGCATTACATTCTTACCAAAATAATGTGTTTATAGCAGGGTGATTGGTTGATTTTGAAGAAAACTATGTGTACAAATGCCATTTGAAGCTCTGCAGTGAAACCACATAGGAATGTGTGGCAGGTTATTAAAGGTATTACAAACTACATGATGGAAGGGTAAGATGACATTGAATGAGATGAGGTGTTAACATCAGAGGGTGATCTCACCTCAAAGTTCTTCAGAAGTGCGGCCAAAGTGAACAAACTGGGTTTAGTATCTAGCATGAGACTGCCAGTGCTGAAGATCGTGGGAAAAAGACAAGAGGATGCAATTGAGACCACACGTAAAAAAAAATAACAAAACGAAAGATAACTTTCATTCATATATCCAATTATCCCACAATTTAATACTTATAATAACCATCAAAACGGGCAACAATAGTTCATTAAACATATGATAAAAGTAACACATTGTTGTTTTTATGAGAAATATTAAATACATCATGTGTTCAGACTAGCAAATGTACACACCTTTACATAATAACACATAGAACACTTTATATGATGGGTAGGATATGAAATACCATGTGAATGATGCACTCCAGGTTTGCTGTGTGTGTAAGTGGATGATATATGGAAATCCAAGATGCAAAACAACAAAATAGGGTGAAGTTTTTAATGATGATGATGAAGGACAAGGTGGAGGGTGCCCTCTGCTGGTGAACCATGAGATGAAGACACGATGAAAGCCAGATGAGACAGGATCAGGACAGCACACTGGTGTTCTGTGAATCCACGTCTTGCATGCTCATGTCTTCTGTACTTACTCCGCTCTCATACACAGGGTTCTCGAAAGCTGACTCTTCGGTCATGTTGTTGTATGGTGGCAGGGATGTCGGCATTCTGATAGTCTTCCCTTGGAGTCTGAGTAAAGAGTAGAGAAGCAGGAAAGATCCTGTTAGGGCACGTTAGGATTGAAAATGAAATAAATGTATTTAAAAGACACAACCTACTTTGCAAAGTAGACATAAATCCCGAGAACAACCACCAGGATGATTGCAGTTGGGATAAAAACTGCAAGTGCAATATTGGTCCCATCCATGCTGTAATCCATATTTACAACTAACATGGAGGGATGAAAATAAAAGGGATTATTTCTGTGAAATACACCAAAAATAAATATCAGTATAATTAAACTTCAAATTGTTTATGCATGACTCACCATCCAGCCTGCGTTCGTTCACATATTGGGTTGAGGCTGCTACAAAGACACAAATGCAGTTTTGTCAGGATTTGCACAAGAAAAACACTAAATCACAGTGCATATTTTTTGCCAAATGAATCAATCTGCCAAGTGCATGTGTGGCGTTGATGGTGGAAGACAAACAGAAACATATGAAAGTTACTGGTGTTGTGTTATGTACATAATTTTTCCATTCATGTATTATTGATGATGTGATCATCGCAGTTATCTTCAATACATGGGTGCAGGGTTTACCTCTGCAGGCAGGGGGAGTGCTGTTCCACTGTGACGGGTGTCCGGGGATGCAGTAGATGGTGCCATGGCCTTGCAGCTCGTAGCCAGAGTGGCAGGAGAAGCTCAGCATCTCTCCTGCTTGGTAAAAGGCCTTTTCAGAGCTCTGCACACTGGTGGAGGCCGCGCCAGGGTTCCTGCACGGCTCGTATTTCTCAGCTGAGAGGCGGGACAAAAGTTCACGTTATAAAAATCATTTTAATGCATCTTTTCAACAGTACAAGCACTGAGAAAAGCAACCGAGACATACAAGTGCAAGATACATTTTAGTGTGAGAATACTTTTGTACTTTTTTGTTTTAATATTGGAGAATTGCACAAGAATTTAAGGACCCTTGTTGACTTTAAAAAGTCTCAGACAAAGAAACATTAATCAATATAATCAGATGAATTGTTTGTATTCCAAATGTTATGTCCATATGTGATATAATAATATTAATTGCATAATTATATTGTACATTTGTTGCATGAAGAAGCAATTCACCGAGGGGAAAAACAAAGTTCATAATAATTCATATTTGGCCCTTTCTTTCCTCATTGTATCTCTTTGTACCTCAAGCAGTTTTTTTATTGCTTAATCTTTAAGAGATGTATTATATTGAAAGTGAATCATGTGTTTTTAATGTAGAATCTCAATAAAATAAATAAAATTAAAGCTCTAAATACATATTGAGTGGAGTTATAATACATTGTTTGTCTTTGTAATGAAGTATAAAGTAGCGTTAAATGGAAATACTAAAGTAAAGTAAAAGTACTTCAAAGTTGCAAGTACGGTACTTAAATTAATGTCACTTTTCCAATAGAACTGTGTTGAGTTATATTTTGTCCATGTGTGTGTTTGTGACTTACGGGTGCACTTGGGCAGCCTCTCGTTCCACTTGGGTGCGGCTGACTCTCGGTTGTAACAGGTGAGCAGGCTGCTGCCGGACAAGATGTAGCCTTTATTACAGATGAACTGCACTGTCGATCCAATGATGAAACGGTTGCCTGAGATCACCTTATGACTGTGCTCCACATTCCCTGGGTCCTGACATGTCATCACTGGTGAATCACAAAAAACCCAAATATTATTAGTTACCAGTCGAAATAAAGAAGAACAAGTTGTTTTTAATCGACCAAACTTAATGCCTCACAAGATAATAAACAACTGCTGATGATTTCAAATAAGTACACTTTTCTTTTGCACTCTGTGGTTGGATTGTTTTTCTCAAGATTGACAGTTTAATAAATAAACTAAAAGCAGGCATTGTTTTATTTTATTTTAAACATTCCTTGTCAAAACCTACATTACCCACAAGTCAACAACACAACAGACCATGTGCCTGGAGATATGTATGTAGAATTAATATCAGCTAATATAGCATCCAAGCATTGGGTACAATGAGAAAGGGGGAGTAGGCAAGCAGCAAACTTAGGGATGGAAAAACCTGAATTCTTTCTAATGATCCGCAGGGGGCGCATCGCTGGTTGGAAAGAAGTCTGATTGTATCAAGGTCTATGAGAGAATAAATGCTATTTTTTACTTGATTTATAACATCAGTACACATGTTCCTATTAAGCTCCAATTATATCTGCCAATAGACCGATTAAAGGGGTTTAAAGTGGTTTCCAGGTGGTTTCCAGGTGCCAACATTAGCCTAAACCAAAGAGACTGGTAAAGTAAATAGAAACACGTCTGCTGGTGTGAAAGAGATACCCCGGACAATGTGTTCGGATCAGATTATCAGGACATTATTATCCAAATTCATCTGAGAAAAAGACTTGATGATGATCACCAAACCAAAGGATTCTGGTCATGTTTGTTCACTCTCCCATTGTGAACAAATGGGGAACAGTTTACCTTCCTGACATTTCGGCACATCTCCGCTCCAAGTCAGATCCCACTGGCACATGAGGATCTCGGAGCCTAGCAACTCATACCCAGGGTAGCACTGGTAGGTTATGACGGTGCCGTGGATGAGGTCAGGGTGGGACGTGCTCTTCCAGCCGTTGGTGATCTCCGGCAGCTCAGAGCAGGTGTCGTTCCTCGCCACCTCTGTGGATATTGCGGTTGTTGTGTTGGTAGAAAAGTTGCAAAATAGATGATTACAGATATCTTTATGTAGACACAATGAGAAAAAGATAATAGAACTGGGAACAGTATTTTTTTTCTTATTTCTGTATAGTAAGTATACAGAGGTTCCTTTGAGGAAATCCTAGCATTGATATACAACAATGTCCTCTGCAGGGAAAGGGAATATAAATGCAAGACTGTCTGTGTGCACTTTAAAGCAGCAGATGGGGAGGACAATGTAAATAGGCGCTTGTGATGTGTGCTTGGAGGAACACAGCATGTGGTTTGGCAGCAGTCAATCTGCGCCTCCCTAACTGCAGCATGCTGGGCTAAGAAAACAAGGCATAGCAAAACCAGCGTATGTTGAAGTGTGCCCTATTATTTTCTTTGTGTGTTTGTTGTTTTCTCATCTTCTGCACCTTGGATAAGCCAGTAGACATTGGCAAATCAAAAGAAACACAGTCAAGACAAAGGAACAAATAAAGAAAATGTTGTAATTTTACCTGCTGGGTTATGAGTAATTCACATTTCACACTTGGTACCATTTTTGTTGATTTCTAGTGTCCCTTCTATTGGGAATTTTACACCTAACGTTTGTCCTACATTGAATTGAATTCATTAAAAAAAATCTATTTATTTTGTTTGAAATAATTATCAATTTGATCAAACATTAAGAAGAACTGGTCTTACCAAAGAAGTGGACCACAAAGCCGTTGTTGTAGCCATAGATGTTGGTGGCAGGGTCGGACTGAAACTGAATGGTGACATCAGCCATGGAGGTATAGAGCTTGAAGTGTGGCCGTGTGCCGCTGTATTGGCCCAGGATGTTAGCTGTCAGGTCGTCTCCATCGTAGAAGGTCAGAAGGTCATTCTTACCAATATGGAGACTGCAAAAGACATACAAAAAAATATGTTAGATTTTTTTTTTACTAAGCTAGACAGCGCTTCAGAACAAAACCTCTATAAAACCTAACTAGGTGCATGTGCTGGTACAGATGTTAGCAAGAAGGATACTTACTTCTGCCTTTACTGTGTAATTTCTAAGTTAATACATGTGGATTTCACTTTGACCCCAGAATAGGGACACATTTTAATTTACCGTGATAGTTGTCCTAGTGACTGTTTAGACTGTTTTGATGTGTATCTGATTAAAGATTATATATGAAAGTGGTCTAATCAAGAAGTGAACAGTTCCAATTCCATGTGATCTGTTCTGACTTGTGCCAATAATATGAATGAAGCTAATGGAAAAAACAAGACTTCTCAACAGAAAATGCAGAATGTTCTAATGATACTCATAATAAACATTAATCTGAATAAATGAGGTGTATCCTACATGTCCAGCATAGTACTATAATGCTGTGTTGATTTGGAGCCACTAAGTCACATCACATTGAAGGTATTGAATAAAAACGAGACTTTTGCAAAGAGCTTTAACAGTTAAGTGGCTGGTAACCATCTCAGCTGTTGAAAGCAAAAGCTGACACAGCGTTGTCAGCAGGACTTGGGAAATATTAATTCTGTTTATATTGGATGAATCTGATGTGAAGTAAACACTAAATAATTCATCATGTATTACTCTTCGCCCCCCCACATAGGTCTCATGAATATGTGCTAAAGTGTATATCTGCAAATATTTGAGCATTATATGATATCATATTTGAATAATGGCACAATGCCAGGACTGATTTCGAATTTATGAATCAGCTGCCACCTACACAAACTCTCCAACTCTATTTGCTGTATGTGATCAAGTCACAAATCAAACTATTTTCAGTAAAGCAGTTATTTCTTTTAAATGGTAACCAACCCCCAAGCAAAAAACTGTTATGCTGTCTCATCAATAAATATTTCATTGTGAATCCGTTTTGATAAAATGTTTGTATGCATTTGCAGATAGTTCTGTTTAAAATCAAAGGAAGAAAACATGAACAATTTGTGTTTAAATAATTAGATAAGATATGGGCCCAGATTCCATTTATTTTAGGAAAAGAATAAATCACACAACACCTGAGAGAGAGCCAACAGGTGATTCTAATCAGAGATGTCACAGGGCAATCATCAGGATCATAGAAACAGAGTTCATAGAGAGGTCAAACCTTGTCAAGAAAGCCTTCAAAACAAACTAAAAACAAGAAACAAATGAGTACAAATCCTTATGTGCAAAAACATGGATCCAATGCATGCATTAAAACTGAAGCACTTAGTCAGAAGAAGAACAAGTGCAACGTATGCAATAATACAGTGCACTATGCAAGATTCAATGAAAAAACAATATGAACATTTGTGCATTTGCATAAAGACTTCAAAATACAATAATGTATTCCTATCACTGTATACTATGTCAAAAGCATATAGCACATGCACAATGTTTTTCAGGTCAATTGAAAACAAACTTAAATGTCTGTGTCTGTTGTCCTCTCAGTTAAAGTGAGCACAATGTATTGCTTGGTATTGAACACAAAGAGAAACAAAAACACTTTCTTTTGATATCAAATGTTACTCTCTATGCATTTATTCTTTGTGAAACTACCCTCTGATTTTTGTGTTGAGTGTGTCGGTTCTAAAAACTCTTGGATTTGTTGTATTTCTTGCCTAATGAGTAACCTGTCTAAAAACTCTATGTCTATGTTCATGTTGATTGTAGTGAGAGCGCACTGATTTGAAGCACCTGTCTGACACACTATATGTATATGTCACTGAGAGGGGTAAGGTTTCTTATTCTTTCTTTCATTTTGTGCTGAATCACTGGACAGACTGGAAATAAAGAGCCTACAGATTGAGGATACTTTCTTTTCTGGCAGAATGACTATTAGAACCCCTGAGATTAAACCAGTAAACATTGGAACTAACACAGTAGTAGGAACCTTTGACAGGGCTGTGATTGAAACAGTTTTATGATGATGGGAGAAAACAAATGACCTGGGTCTGTTTACCTCTCCTTAATATCTTATTTAAAAAAAACTCCCCCACATTATTTCAACATTACTGCTGTGTCAAACAAGCATGCAAATAAAATGCATCCACTTCATCTTTAATCACCCACACTGGGAACAAATCCTACCTACTAATGTTTACTGTCGAAACCAACCAACAATTTATATAATTGGACCAATAACATGTAAATTCATGACCCACTAGATGAGGCTAGACAGGCAAATATTTAAGACAGAAAAACATAACGAGACTGGCTGATCCACTGCCTGCTATGTGCTGGTACTGAAACAAAAAGTCAAAGCCAAAACTGAATTTCAGCTCCTGACAGAAACACATAGGCGATGCCAGCTGAATGAATGGCAGTGAAATGAGGTGCTGAGTGACAATACTCCCACTGGTTAGTTGGACAGCCATGGGCACAATTGCACCTCCATGTTCTCCAAACAATCACCAACTGTGTTTATAAATGACAGGTATAAAATGCCAGTTGCCATTTCCAAATGGCCATGAAAACACTTTATGCTTGTATGCAAAAATCATTTGTTAAAGTGTGCAAAAGGACAAAAAAAATCAAAAGCATAAATTAATAAATGATGCATCCTTTAACTCATACATCGTAACCTCAGCAAAGCCTGCATTTTCTTTTCAGTTTTGTCTGTCTGTCTGTCTGTCTGTCTGTCTGTCTGTCTGTCTGTCTGTCTGTCTGTCTGTCTGTCTGTCTGTCTGTCTGTCTGTCTGTCTGTCTGTCTGTCTGTCTGTCTGTCTGTCTGTCTGTCAGCAGGATTACTGAAACCCACTTGATGGATTTTAATGAAACTTTGTGAAAAGTTGTAGCATGGGCCAAGGAAGAAGCCATTATAGCAGTTTTGAATCAAGGTGGCCCTATTATGGGGAGAGTGTGGGAGAGAAACTCCTTGTGGCGTGAACTTTTTGAATCTTAGCCTTTGCAGTTCATTTACATGCACAACAACTACACAATACAGGGATGCCAAAACTCCAAAAAGCATAATATAATGTATTCTTATACAGTTTCTTTACGGCACACTCTATGGATGAGATGCACCCTAGACTGAATTGAATGGGAGACAATAGCAGAAGCTGTGGTAGTATACAAATTGTCATAATAAAGCATCGGAAGTCGAAAGGAAGGCCAAATTGTTTGCATCTTTTGATATTTTACACCTTAATTCTATTCAAGCTTTATCCTCCACCCACTGCTCATGTCAACAAGGCTTTTATTTATATATTTTCCTTTCTCTCCAAAGGCTCTCCTGCATTTAGACTACCCTAGAAGTAGGCACCAACAGGCAGTCTTATTCTGTTTGATTAACTAAAATCTCTGCATTTAACTTCCTTTTTTTGTTAGATACTGTACATGTTCTCTTGGAGTGGATCTATTTCTTCACTCCTCATTTAATTTATTCTGTTTTTATTCAAATTGGGTATATTTTTTCAATGACACAATCCATATTGTGTTACTTGTTGGATTTCTCTGGTGTGGTCATGAGAGCTCAATAGCATTTCAGAAAAACAACAACTATTTACCAACAGGGGTGTTTGCACAAATATAAGCCAAACAAATGTCACAGAAACTTCAAGAACGACAACATACTTTGAAGAGGTTAATGTTGTAGGAGAAAAACACAGATAACACCCAAACTGGATGTTGTTTTAATATCTTAAACTTGCTTACTTAGGTAATAAATCAAGTCAGAAGTAGGATCATTTTCTTACAGACGTCTGTTCAATTGGACTTCTTGTTGCCCCCTGTTGGATTTTATAGAGAACGCAGGTTTAAGGCACATCTGCATTGGATTCACATTTCAAACCCAGAGGTTGCCGTTTGGAAAAAACGGACTATGTTGCAGTTCAGTCATATCTAAACATCAACGATAAGAACGTTTGATCTGATGTCGGACAAGATGCGATGCCAACGCAGCCATTTCTAAAAATATCTGATAATAGTCGGCGGTATTGGCATATCGCTTGCCATCTTCACAAACTGTGATCTTTCATCCTGTCTGGGTTCCTAAACCGCCTCCCCAATTGCACTGACTTATCGACAGTGCTGCAGTCAACCTTGGTTTTACATTTTCCCACTGACCCCATCCATCCGCTCCACTGACTGCTTGAAGTGCACTTGAAACGGTGACAACACAAAAGAATGCCAAAGTGCCTTCAGTCCAGTCTGAGACAGCACTCTGAAACCCAAATGTCATCCCACCTGGCTTCTTAATGCTTTCCTCCTCCAAACAGGAAAGCAGACACTTCCTGTCCTCTGTTTCAAACTGATAGTCGTCCAAAGAAAAATGTTCACCCCTCATTTCTTTTCCATTTTGCAGTACCAATAATGTGTTTCCAGAAATGTTTACCACTCTACTGTCAGGGTGATAACAAGTAATATATTTCTATGGTTTATTGGTTTGCTTTTGAAGAGAAATAAGTAGTAGTGTGTCTATGGTGACAGTCACTCTTCTTATGAAGGTTGCTAAAAATGAAAGAATTAACCCATTAGGCAATTTAATTCTGTATTGGCAAAACCTTAACCCTAACCCACAACCTTTGTTATACCCCCAGTTGAACTAATTTGAGTCTTGTTTACTGAGGCTGATTGACTGAGACTTATGTAAGCCATGAACTACTTGAAGCCAAAGTGATGACAACATGGTGTGAGAAAGTACAACTTGCTTTTAACATGGTCAATGCTTGCAGGAAAGGATTCACTGGGCCCATTTCAAAACACTTTCAAGGCAATACTTTAGAGTTGTCCTATACTATTAAATGTCTCCTTCATCGACGTGACTTGGGTGTTTGCAAAGTTCCAGGGGTGGGTTTTTGAAAGAGGACTTTTAAAGAATTCCCGAAAGCTCCTCTGCATACCAATGGCACTGGCTCCATTCTGTAGATGAGGGGATGACAGCTGTTTTTTGTACAAGCCTCTAGGCGTTTTGTCACCTTCACTGACCTGTCAAGTCAAGTCAAGTCAAGTCTGAAGAACCCGAAACAATATAGTAACTCTAACAGAAAGAAAATTGCTTTTAATGTCACACTTTCAAAAGACAACTTTCTAAATCCATTCCTACATGGATTTGACATTTAATTTGTCCTGCTCTGCAAAAAATAGTTCTTTCTTAAAATGAAAATGACCATTTCTTTCCAAGGCACCTTATCCAGCACAAGTAGAGATTGTGATGGGGTGCAATGCTCATAGTCTCAACAAGAGGGCACTATAAACCCAGTATGTCCAATTTAAATTGTTTCTTGCTTAGTAAACTCAAAATAACATTACCACGGTAAAACAGACTTTTCCCCACTGTGCTGAAATATGTTACACAATTCTAGATACAATACTCTGAATGCTAGAAATCCACATGTGAATGGTTTACCTTGTTGTATTCCACAGGTGGGGGATATCAGCTGTAACCTCTCGTCTCCTGCTCCATGCTAATTAGCACAGAGCCAGCCCTCCTGTTTGGCCTAAATTAATTAATCAGTCCTCATTATGCACAGTGCTCCACTGTAATTGCCAGCACAGGCACAGTGATGAATGATAATACAGAAAACATTCTCATTAATGTGTAAAAGTGTGTGCCCAACCTTATAATGAGACAGCTCTCATCTACAAGAGCCTTTTGTCACATGTGTACACACAAACACACAAACTCTGTGTTGACCTAGCCTTTATGAATGCAAATCTCAAGACGAGGAGACCAGACATGAGGGTAGTGGGAGGGTCATTTGGGACCACACAAGCTGTGTGTTTCTACTGCCATGAAGGCCATGCATGACCAACCTTGAGATAAACCAGAGCTGGCCACAGCGTCATTAATTTGCAGCCAGCAGCCTCATGCGGCTCAGGATTAAAACAAATATTAGGCTAGTGCAATTTTAAAAGAGATCCCTGAGTGAAAATTAGTTTACCTCGAATCAAACTTGTTTGCTTCTGCATGAGGGAATAATTTTTAAAAATCCTCTGATCTTTTTTACCCTGTAGGTGCACTGGTTGACTTTTTAATCATTGAGACTTAATCTCAGAGTAAAGAACAGGGAGGCAAGCAGGGTCACACACAAAGCCCTGTGTGGTATTTTGATGTGAACTATTGGTATCCTCTGATGCTATTATACCCTGTGACCTAAGGATCTTTTTTGAGTGATGGCTCATATCTCACTTCCTGTAAGCCTGAATGTTGAATGAAATGCATCATGCGCGTTGTGCAGTGGAATACAACCTGAGTATGTACAAAAAACATCCTCACTTTCACCTTGGAGTCTATTGAGCTTGAGTGTTCATGAGACTTAATTTGGCCGCATCTAGAAGAATGAAAAGGTTAATGTTTTGTGCCTTTAATCTGTTCTAAATTCTAATGTTGTTCTAATTAGTATTTTTCTAAATACAATTTTTTTTTTAAAGTTAAATGCAGCCACGTATGCAGAGGAGTTGCCTCCCACTGATACTGGTAATGCACAATAATTGTTGTGAACTGTTGGCACTTCACTCTGATCTCTGTCCAGATTGTGTCCCGTTCAAAGTGAACAGAAATTATTCTACTTTTCTTGTTTTTTTGCAATTAGGCAATGGTTTGTATAATACCACAACAAGCTGATACAGTACATTGCCTTACCCGTTGTTGCACCACTACAGATGAGAATGTCCATCTGGTCCAATTATAAAACGATTGAATAGCCTTATTTTGACTTGTTGTAACATGATCATGACCTAATTCATGTTTATTTATTCATTCATGTTTAAAAGAAAATCCTTTTGGCTCTTGTCCACAAACACATGTTCATTTTGTTTTAGTTCACTTAATTTAGAAACCTATATTAACTGTTTTATTTTCCTGCCAAAAGAAACTAAGAAATTTGAAATAATAAAATATATGATTTTGTTTTCTACTTGCTCTGCCACTGTAATCCATATTTATGATCAGCATTGAAACTCCATGTCAAGATTTAACCTTGGAAATACATCATAACATATTTAAAAAATCAATAGAGGAATTAAGAAATTGTACAAATAACCTTTGTGTGCTTGCAATGATGACCATCATGACCAGTAGCTAATAACAGCCTCTGTTTGAGATTTATCAGTGGCTCTTTTTTTCTCTGACCTCAGGCAGTATTCCCGCTGGTTTAATTGTAACCTCTCTGCTCTTGTGTTTAAGTGCTTCAGGCAAAAACACGAATCACTTAAACTGTGCTATTCAGTAAGCATGCTAGAGGAAAAATTGTGGGGAATTTTGGGGAATTGCAAATGGATTAATCCACAGAAGATAAAGGTGCAGATTAACATGCTCAAATGTGTTTTGCTTTTAAAGAAACATTTACAATAGAATTTGTTCACCTAAGAACAAAAACTCAGATGAGAAAGTATAGGAAGGGACATTTATGTAAAGTAAGAGTGATGGATGAAGGAGAAACAAGTTTTCCTGTGCCTATATTCTGACATCTGTGCACATGCGTGTTGAATGTGTGTTGAATTGCAGTTGGGAGGGCTGTATAAGTGGCTCAGAGTAGTTCAGTGCCAGAGCATATTCATTTCAAAGCCAACTCTGAGACACACACCAGGGAAGTGGGAGCAGGGAGGCTTACTGGCTAATCTGGTCAGAGAGCGGGCTGGAAGCTACACAGAATTCTTAATGTAGCAGAGGAAAAAAAAGAAATCTAATTAGTGACTGCAGACACAGAAACACTTCCCCATGTGCGTGTTGTAATATGTGCTTCTGCGAGTGAAATAAAAGGTGAGAAAGAAGTGAGTTTGTGTCCACATTGTTTAACAACTCCAGGTCGATCCGGTCCCCTCTCTGACCTCCCTGTGTGATTTGTAGTCTTACACCTGAGTGCGGTTTCTTACACTTGGATGTCAAGCATGATCCTCTTGTCCTCTTCCACGTGGATGCCCCAGATGCAGTCCTGACCCTTGTCGTAGGCCTCAGGCCAATTAGGAGACAGCACCACACCAGCAGAATCTGTGATCTCCCCGCTGCACACAGCTGCAAAACACAAACCCACTGTTCACACTGAGACACACATGGTAAAGGATTTCATCACATCAAATTTAACTTGAGTTGGAAAGTAAATATAAAATTGTTAGGTTAGAAACTAACACTTTCTATGAGACCATGCACAAAACATATTTGTTAATACATTAAAATGTGTTTAAAGCACTGTATAACTTTAAATATAAGCACATAAAAAGACTTAATGCTTAATGATAACCATTTCAAAGCATTTTAGAATTACGTATAACTTCAACAATCACAACACTGGTTGCTGGTCATTCACTGCAGATTTTGTACTGTGTAATATGATTCCATAATTGTTATACATTATACACTTTTCATAATGCATCATATTGAAGAATAAGTGGTGTTGCTTTTAATTTAATACATTTATGTGTGGGATATTTTACTCACTTTTCTGTGACCATTTATAATGACCTATAATCACATTTTATTACATTATTACAGTGAATGTAACGCATGTTATGGGAAATGTCTGTTTATAAGTGCTTATAACTATAAATATACAGATAAGTAGATTATAATGCATTCTAAGTATGTTTATAATGCACTATAGGCATGGCTAGAACATAGCATGTTTAAAATATGTTGATAAATGAATGTGATTTCATAGAATTGAACCATGCTCTTAATGCTTGATAAATGGCAGCTGAAATCGAGTGTGCAGGCACCTTGACGTGAACCTTGTAAAACTGCATACCAGCAACAAAGTGCTTGATGACCGTGACCCACAGGAGCAGAAATTAAATTTACTCATATCTAGCTTTACAGGAGAGCTTTTCAATTTCCCTGTGTTGCAGAAGGGCTATGAAGTGAACAAAGGCCAAGAGTGAGGTCAGCATGTGGACTTGTGTGTGAGTGTGTGTGTGTGTGCGTGTGAGAGGGAAACAAGAGAAGGGAAAGTGCTCAGGGGTAGCTGTTAAGTGTGGTGCATACAGTATATGCAGTGAGGGAATTTTCATTTTAGGCCATCTATTGTATTCCTTTTTAATCTTAAGCACTTTTAAAGTCTGCCCTGGAAGCGCACATATCAAAGTTAATCACTGTTATAATTTTAAGGGGAAATTTATCATGGATCAGAGAAAAGCAGCTTATACAGATACAGTTAACTTCCATTGGTCTTTATTATTTGAACAAAAAAGACTTCACTAGCTGCTGCATTGATCAATCCGACAATGAAAGCTGGGGTCCTCAGGTCAGTCATATCTGCCTCTGAATTTCACTCCAGTGGAAGCACATTTTTGAAAATATTTCTTTTATCACACAATTACTCAAGCGGATGAAATCTGTTGACCAACCTCGACATGCAGGCTCTGTCTCATTCCACTGTGGGTTTTGTGCGTCCACACACTCGATCACTACAGAGCCTTGCTCCAGCGTGTAGCCGGGGTCGCACGAGAATTCCACCACTGCTCCCAGACCGTAGGTGGAATCGCTGCCGCTGAAGTTCCCGTACTTCACAAAGGGCTCATAGCACATGCCTTTCGCAAAAGCTGTCGACAAAAATACAAATACATGGCAACAAACATCCCAAACAAGGTTTTGATTTGTCAGCATCTACTATATATATATTTCAATAAACCAGAACAATTGGCACAACACCTACTTTTACAATTATAATCCGATTATGTGTCTGTAGTATATTTCTAGATATTCCTGTAGCTCTTTTAAATATCGTTAACTTGTGTAATACTTGACAACACTGCTTCTGGAACAAAATCATTTCCAAAATTAGGATAAATAAAGTGTCTGTCTGTCTGTCTGTCTATCTATCTATCTATCTATCTATCTATCTATCTATCTATCTATCTATCTATCTATCTATCTATCTATCTATCTATCTATCTATCTATCTATCTATCTATCTATCTATCTATCTATCTATCTATCTATCTATCTATCTATCTATCTATCTATCTATCTATCTATCTATCTCATTACTTTGTGAATTGTTATTGAATATAAATGCTTTGTATCAATTGCTTTTTTTGACAAAAAAACTGAGAATCAATAAAGATATAAAAAAAAAAAAAAATTGGTTACTACTACCAAACAGCATGATCAACCTGCCTTCATATCTGACGGCTGCACCAGTGGAGGTCAATGTCCCATCCGTGGTGAACTCAATAAACAGGTAACGTCCGGTACTGAGCACACCCTCATTGGGCAAATACTCAACCTCGTAGGAGTCGTACACCGGGGGAGAGTCTATGTTGTTGCCATTCTTAATCAGCAGCCTGAGAAACACACACACAGAGAAGGGAAATAGTTTGAAATGGATTTTACTGAGCCTTGAAAGGTAAGAGAAGCACACAAAAAAAAGAGAAGTTACAAGCTATCCGAGAGCTGCTCACTGTTCCAGTTGTGGCTGTAATAACTTTGTGATAACTTTCTCCCCCACTCGGTAATGAGGAGAATGGCCATGTGTGACCATAGCCATGTGGATCAGTAGTTACTGGAGACAAATGTAATGCGATTGCTGTTTCCTACCTCTCACTACCCGTGTAGTCCCTTCAATTCATCTGCTTGATAGAACACTGTTAAAGGATTATAATGATAGAAAGTCCTTTCAAATTCATCTGTCGCCCCTAAAGATTTTGGTTATTTATAGCTATTGGTCTAACCACAGGCATACAGAAATTGAGTTTAAAGCTCAGCGCCATCTATACGCTGAGGACACAAACATTCAAACTGTTCACAAGGTAATAGATTGATTTTTTTTTTAATGCAACGTGCATCACCACCTGTCATCATCCTCTGCCAGTGCCACCTTCTCAAAGTGGATGTGTAGCCGCTGGCCTTCAGGGGCCTCAAGGACCCAGTGGCATGTCAGATTGTTGCTGTAGTTGCCAGGGAAACCGGGAGAGACGATACGACCATAGGTGGCATTTTTTATCATGCCCCCACAGGATGCTATATGAGAAGAAACAGGGAGAAGACAAAGAGTTGTAGGGATGAGATGAGAAAAGTAATGACACCATCGATGGACGGGGTTTGGAGAAAAGTCTGAGCATTGATTGCATCAATATCCAGTGGACTGTGGCTGGACTACACTAGGCGGCTCACCTGGGTCTCAGAGTGTGTGCCTGTGTGTGATGTACTTGTAAAGAGAGCAGCAGAACAGCAGCAGAAACACTATCTGTTGGGAGCAGCTGCAGGCAGGCAGAAGGAGAAAGGCTGGAACTGGCAGATGAGTCTTTAGCAGCAGGAGAAGGATAGTCATGCAGCCCAGTTCTAATTACGGCAGCCAGGTCCAATGGCCTTGTTTTTGCACCCATTTCCAAAGACTAGCTCTGTGCGCTGCTAATCACATGCAAACACACTCATTTGGCCTCACAGTGTAACTAATCAACGCAGTAGGAGACAACCAAGTGAAAGGCTTTGTTAATCAAAATCACCTGTACTCTGGAGGAAAGCTGGAGAGGGCTCACAATGAAGCTCCAATGTTTAAGTTTGGTCATTTGCATATTTATATTGTCAAAACTGTAAAGAAAACTTTAATTTAAAGCATTTGGACTGTTTGGAGGTTTTATAGCTTTGATACTTTCTTTGAAACTAGAGGGTATTTATGCAAAATTATTTCACTATCCACACACATTTACACAAAACCAGCAAAACACTATACACTTGAAAAAGCAAAACATGATTGCAAAATATATATATATTTTTTGCATCAATACCCACATACCATTATCCATAATCATTATTATTAATTTAACCACACATAAGAGCACTAATGCTTTTTTGTGTGCAGGGTATGAACATTTGAACATTTGTGTTACACATGTAAAGCTGTATGACTATAACTCACTATATATACTATTTTTGTATTCTTTTTTTATTCTCAGAAATGTTTGAACTCTCCTAAAGTCAATTATCGTGCATTCTTTGTTGGCACAGCCATCATAGACTTCATCCACATCCCACAGGTAATGATTTGGGTTTGTGGAAATGCGAATGAAAAAGAAGTACAGCAATGTGGAGACCGATGTTTCTAGTTTTTCTAGAAGTGTGTACAAACTGAGTGCAAAGCAAAAATGCATTCATTCAGTTTGGCAAGTGTAAATGGTTTCAGAAATAGTGCTCCAAGAATCTCTGAGCAGTCAGCATTTAAAAAAAAAAAGTGACCAACATTTCTAGAAATGTAGTTATGTATATTCATACCACACTGCCCCAAACGTGTGTCTGGCAAATAACTGGTTTGTCTTACCCACACATCGGGGCTCCTTTCCACTCCAGTAAGGCGTGGTTGCATTACGACAGGTGAGCATTTTGGAGCCTAGCAGCTTGTAGCCGGTGAAACAGCGGAAGTAGGCTTCTCCGCCAGCGTGGAGGTGCGTCACAGAAACTTCTCCACCGGCAGGCTCTTTGGGGAAGGCACAGCTCAGCACAAAGGCTGCAGAGGAAAGAGTCAGAAAAGTGGAGAAGAAGAGAAAAGGCAAAGAAGACAGTCAATTAATAAAATACAATGAGAAAATGTTTTCATGTGATATATACGTATATTGCATCTTGGGGCCCATAATGGACCTAAAAAGCCTCTCAAACAAACCAGTTAAATTTTAAAAGGCACTTTATAAATCAATAATTTGGAACTTTGGAAGAGGGAACGTTTGCTAGTTTTGTTTTGCAAATGACATGTCAGTAAATTGTATTAATTATATAACTGTTTTCATATATCTTGGGGGTAATACGCTGCTGATTGAACAGTCAACAGAGTTACACTCACACGTTATCGCTCAAATGCAATTAAAAAATATATATCAAACTTTAATTATTTTTAATTATGTTTAGCTCTGCCATAAAACTGAAATGACCTAATGTATGTTTTGATGATGAAACACACATCAAGAGTCCCACCTAACATTTATGAAAATAAAAAATGGCCATCATGATATATGAGGGAGGTTTTCAATTAAAAATGATAAAACTAAGATTTCTAATGTGTATATATTCCTAGGGTTAAATATTTTATTCTCAACAAAAATCCAGTTCTAGCCAAAATAAACAGCCAACAACATTTACAGGCTCCATCAAATAATCCTCTGTCGTACATTGTGTGTTACCGCTGCTGTTGTGTTGCACTGTTGTCTGTGGTGTCTCTCCTCCCAACCACCACTGAGCACCCATCCACATTTTGATATATTTCTGAGAAAAAACTAATTGTTTTCCCATTCTTATATGCTTTTACCATCAACACACACACACACACACACACACACACACACACACACACACACACACATAAGATATGCTTTATAACCAACATTCAACTTTGTTTATTATCACCCCCAGCTCATAATTAATTGCAGTTTACCAGTTCATGCAGTATGCAAATGTACACAGACATGTTTGCAGCAATCAACACCACCGTGTAGAGCCACTGCAAAAACTTTGGACAAATGGAAAAGCTGCTGATCAGTGGAACATCATAAGCCTGTAATCTGATAGCTGGAAGAAGGATTGCCTCTGTAGTGGTTGTCAAAGAGTCGCAAATCCAGCAGGGTAAGATCAATGTTCCTGGACTTGCTATGCATTGTGATCCTGTCCTCCTTTTTAAATAAATGGTGTAGGATGAAATGGAGTTCACTTGGATAATGGAGTAAGCTAACCAAGTCTGTAATGGAAGCTATTAAACAGCCTTCTCCTCTTGTCTTAACAGCCACACTGTTCTACCTCATTAGTAAAGGCACTTTAATGACCAGACTCAAACTTTTAAACTCGTGGAAACTGTGTGAACAACAAAACAAACACCATAATTGGACCCACTAAAGCTTGTGTTACATCACAGTGTTAGTGTGCGTTGGGAAAAGCTGCAACGTTGTCTAACTTTGCGAGTTCCATGTTCCAGCTGAACAAAGTGTATGCAAGCCATCATAAGAGTATTTATAGGAAGAAAAAAAAACATGAAAAGGGCAAGCTGAAAAACCGGTATGCTCTAAAATTGCACTTGCAGTCTTAAAAACACCTACGATGATGATTGTTTAATGTGTTTAATACATGTATGTCTCCCCTGTGTATAAAGAGAAAGAGTTTCAGCAAAAAAGCTTATCTTATCTTATCTAAGCTTGTCTCTCTTTCCCTCCACTCAAAGTACGTGAAAGTCGCTCAAGAAATGGCTGACAGGGGTTCATACCAGTGTTTCCGTTAACTGGTAATTACCGGTTTTTAGCTGGTAAAATGTATAATGAACCGGTAAATTTAAAACCTGCCGGTCAAAATGTCCGGTAATAATGCTCATACAATACTTATATAACGCAGGCTATTCCTAGACATTTGTGTTTTGACAGCCAAATTACTGGTGCTGCTTCATGACATCGGCGTTTACGTCGCTGATTTTCTCCCCAACGCCGCTCACAACAACAGTCGGGGGCTGCGTCGGGTCGATGATCGTGTTGCTTTTAGTCATACGAAGCCAGATTGAATTGAAGAACTACTTCTCAAACCTTGTCCTTTTATCCAGAGCGCCGCGGTTCATTGTTTATTACTGTGGTTCAGCGGCATTTACCGCCTGCTGCAGTGCTGCTCGTCCACCAGCGTTTAGTCTGCCGTTAGCTCATGGCAGCGGGCGGGCCAGCGGCCGCTGGAAAGTATTCATTGTCTGACTGTCCCCCGAATTGACGCTGTTTGGCATCTCAACGCTGTTATGAAAGTTTCTCTGGTATAAAAAAAGGTGATGTTAGCATGGCAGTCAAAGCTAATCTGACTATCTTGACTACTTGGTGCTATTTTATTGTGAAACCGTTTTCTACAGGCATATTTTACCAGCGAAGAACCACAGTTTAATCAGCCTCTAGCATTCGGGGGGCGGTAGGAAAAGATACATTATAGTTGCATTTGTAACATGTGTTATTGAAACATGACTGGTAAATTTCGAATTTGTCCGGTAAAATACATTATTTCCGGACACTAGATCCGCAAGAATAATCCTAGCGGAACCCCTGGTTCTTACGTGACGTAAAATGTGTTTTTGAGGTCATTTGTGGGTTGTACGGCATTAACAACAAGCCAACTAGGTAAGCCCCCGCCCACCCTCTTATCTGAATGCCCGCCCACCACACCTCTGTATTTTTGGCCACCAGTTTCAGCAGGATTTCAAAGAAACCAGACGCTGTGCTGTTTTAAGGCTTTATTTATGGTTCAACGTCCACATAACACAACGACCACGCAGACGCAGTCGTGAACATTTATAGTTCTGCGTCGGGTTTACGTGAGGCAATGCAATTCATCGCCACAACGGTAGGGGGCGCAATGTTTTTTGTAAAGACTGACCAAGATTCTTTTGACTTCTATCGTCGTCGCTCGTTATATTTGTCTACCAGACGTTCACCAGACCTACTTCTGCTTGGTCCATTCTAGCTTTGTTTTTAAATGGCGGTCTTTGTGGATTGTAGGAATTGAAAACCGGGCAACGCAATCTTTAAAGCGGCCCTATTGTGCATTTTGGGGTTCACCCTTTCCTGTAGTGTGTTTCATATGTTTTTGTGCACGTCAGGTCTACAAAGGCTAAAATCACAAAGTTCCTTTCAGATGGAGTTCGTCTCCCACACACTATCTATTACTGCGCCTCTATTGGCATGAACGACAGACCTAAAGTTTGCAACATCAGTAAACTAATTTTAAGCGGGTTTATCACCAGGTATTTGCTTTGGTGCATAACACAAACATAGCAACAACAAAAAAAAAGATTCAAATAAAATCATAACATTGACCAGTAGAAAAGAAAGTACAATTTAAAGTACATCAACAACTAGACACTGAAGAAATCCATGTCAGTGGGGATGCATGGCCTAAACAATGTTTTTACCGAAGATTTCCAAAATCACATCAAACATGATTTTTGACTTGGTGGTTTAGAAAATGATTGACCAATTCTGAATTACCATGATAAAGTAAACACCAACTGTTCAACAATTTTGATGGAACTTCCATGTTAAAACGGTTAAACATCAAACATTTAGGGCTTGATCAGCAGCCACATGAATACTTTCATGTTTTCTGAGGTCTTAACATGCACTGATACAGTGCTAGTGGAGGTTAAACATCACCAAGAAAAGATTAAAACGTTTGCAGCAGTTAAGATTTGGAGTGCTTTCATTTTTTCTGGCCATTAAGGATGAAAAAAAACAAGCTTTTCATGATGTTTCTTAACACATAATGGCCAAAAAAGCTTGTAAAGCTGCCCCTTATCTACGTTTTTTTAAACTAACTTTTTTTTTTCTCTTACAAAAGTCACTGGGTTCAACCATAATGAAACAGGTCTTTCTTTTTGCGCCAAATCAGTGAGCCACAGGGACGAGGAATGCTGCCCCTGGGTCATCCATTCAATTCACAGTTTATCACTAGCTCCAATGAACCTAGTTATTGCCATTATCATAGCAGCATTTACATCCCTATTGAGCATGCAGCGGGAGAGCCTGAGGCAAAAATTGTAGAGCCAATTCCTGAAGTATTAAATTACGTGCGGTCCCCATTCCCGTAGATGTGGTGCTGGGCCATAAAGTCTGATTGTTTTGCCATTACAAATAATAGATTCACGGTGCAGACAGCCAGGAAGATTAGCTGGTACTGTGGGGCCACAGGAAACACATGCGTCTTTGGTTATTGTTTCCGTTTAGAGGAGAAGATAAAGTCACATTGGAAATATACAGGTAAACCTTCCGTTTTATAGCGTGACTGGCATGGACCATAGACATCATTCTTGAGATGAAGAAAGGCATTATGGGTCAAAATAAGGAGACAATAGTGACATTAAAGTTATGATGATTATGACTCACAAACATAATTTATAAGTTATTTTAAAACACGTATCCAAGAAAAGAAGAAGACGGGCAAAAATAGATGCAAGCGTTTGGGATTTAAATGGCACGGTTTGAAGTGAGAATGGTTCAAATTGGGTTTTATGTGTAGCTTGTCATAATCAATACATATTCATCAGGCATCATAAAATGGGTAAATTATTTTTTTCACTCTATTTTTGTCATTTCTTGTTCAAAAAGTGCAAGTCCCCAGTGTGCTTTCTTTATTTTTCCCTCTCTTATCTGTGCAAAGGCATTGGAATTTTCCTGTTTTTTTAAATATAACCCATTTCTGTTTATGTGGCTTTCTACCCTTTCTTACCTATCTGGAATGCAAGTTTTGATTCCTGAATATGTATTTCGGATCCAATAATTATTTATTGTTTCTCTAACCCTCAGTCTAAAGTTACTCAACTTCCAAAAATCATTTACATAGAAGGTAAACACTTGCACCCTCCTCCCAATAATGAGCCTTATGCTGTTGTTTGCACGGTTTTCATTTGCCAAATTGAGAATGCTGCTCCTCAACCAATAATGGACAACCATTGTTGACTAGGGCACAATAGATGAGGTAAAGAAGGCAGTTAAACTAAGTAATCCACAGCGTTTGGACAAACAAATAAATGCAAGTCAATTGAGTGCTAATACACTGCTGCACTGTTGTATTCCAAGCCTGATTCCCTCCAGGTAAAGAGCTGGAATGAGATCAAACTTGGCAATGAGAGGGCAGGAGATAATGAAATAGTGTGAAAGAAAACAGAGCATGACTAATGAATGTAATGTCGATTTTTATTATATTCAATGCCAGTGTATTTGGAGAATATTATCCGCCATGTGTTACACCACACATAAAGTACACAATTTGGGAGTAAAATGGGTTTCATCTCCAGTCAGCTGTTTTACTGGAGACACAGTTATCAGATGACCTGTTTTCACTGTATCCAAGCCCCATGTTCTTGCTGTGCATCAAAGCATTACCTTTAACAGAAAGATCAATAGAGTTGTCTCTGGGAAAGTGATTCAGTTGTAGAAAGCCAGACCATAGTCCTGCCATGCTATGGCCTATTGCTATTTATGTGGTTGGGTTAAAAACTTGATTTTAATGGTCATTTACTCAATAAAGGCTATTAAAGTGAAATAACTTTGGACCAAAGGCTGCATCTCATTATTGCTACTAAGAAGTTGTGGCAAATCGGTGGACTGCTGCCAGTGGCAGAGCTCCACTGGCCAACCCAGCTTATTAGTTCCAGTCAATCAATAACTCCTGTAAAGCATCACAGCCATTGGCAATGCCATCGATTTATGATGTACTTCACACAATTCTGGAGTGACAATTAAAGCTCAGCTTCTGATATGATAGCAATTAAATGACAAAGAAGATGAATTCCATGATATTTTAATTCCATTTAAAATGAAGGACCAATTGGGAGTACAATCTGCCTTGGGTTGTCCACATTTGCATGCAAGTACCAACAATGCTCATGAATAGAAATGAATTTTGTTTTTATTTAAATGAAAGCAAATTTTACTCCTCTGTTAAGAAAGTCTGAATATAGCTTTTATTAGTTGGATGATTTGGGTGCAAACACTTTACGTAGTCTGTCAACATGCTTGCACCAATAATTGCAATACATTCTCCTTATAAAGGCATCATTACAAAACAGAAAAAGATATATTGCTTGAAACCAGTATTACTTATCTCACAAAAACTGTCATATAGTGAAGCCAAGCCTGAATGCCATTAACAATTGTTGATCTCATTAATAAATCACTTTTTTGTTTCCCCAAGGAAATCAAATTCAATTGTTTGTAATTTTACCTTTTTTTAAGGTAATTATATAACAAATTAGAATTCCACAAGCACGCAACAAGGCCAAGAATGTGTATGTTTGTTTGACAGAAAAACATATTATTTAGGAAATTAATTGAAA
The DNA here is from genome assembly GCF_036324505.1 of Eleginops maclovinus. NCBI lineage: Eukaryota > Metazoa > Chordata > Actinopteri > Perciformes > Eleginopidae > Eleginops > Eleginops maclovinus. The sequence goes on along the minus strand of NC_086359.1, from coordinate 17,479,485 downwards.
GCTCTAAGACACTGTTGATCATAATACAGCAAAAACTCCTGCATGTCCTTGTTTGATACTACATGTATTTTATATGGTAATGTTTTGCTTCCTAACATCATAAGGTTTTTATGAGTTCATGTGGTATTTCTGTAAAAAAATCAACATACTAATACATAATTTATGTTGCATGCATGGTTTGTTGTTGGATTAATGCACCGTTGGTTGTTTTTCTTGTTCAAATGCTGTAACCGCAGAATATGTCTCTGTGGACATTGTTGTTGAATACAAAGTATACTTCATGTAGATGAGAATCTAAAGATAAGATAAGGTAATGAATAAGGATGTACTAGGAAAGTGGTATGCTCCTCTCCTGTCCAACAGTCCTACTTCGGACTCGGTGCATATAAACAGTAAAACACCCCTATAATCATGTTCCGAGTGTCAGGCTCACTGCTGATGTTATAGAGGCATCCATCAATCTGCCATCGCAGGCCGAGCCAGCCCTGGAACAGATATTAATTACTCTGAGCTGAGATCCATCTCTGCGCAGTTCTGTCCCCCTCTCCACGCTTGTCCAATCACATTTCTCACAGCCTATTATAAAGGACAAGGTGATACTCTGCTTACCAAGGGGAGAGGAGCACAAATTGAAATATCTCCAATATGTCTACTCTTCCAGAAAATCTGCTCGTTGCATATTTTCTCATTACTGTATCTAATTTCGTATCAACTTTGAAAGCAATTGATTGGTGGAACATTACACATTTGCCTGCAGGCCACCATAGCTAACAACACATAGGCCTACTGTAGTTGTACTGTAGGTTCATAATTATGCAAAGCAAAAAAGTGCAGAGGAATATACAGTAGCCACAATTATTTAAATTTTGCATGTTAAGTTAAAGTGAAATATACTATTATTTTTATAAAGTACAGATATTTATTTTGAAACTAATTAATTACAAGTATCGAAAAGAGTATGAGCAATTTCCAAGTCGAAAACACGCCTTACTTACTAGTTTCAAATCTGTTTTAATACCGCACAATGTTCATTCTGTAAATTATGGTAACATTTAAAGTAAATAACATGATAAAAGTAGGGTTTGTTTGAGTGTCATGTTGCCTTGTGATTGACAGGTAGCGACCATGGTGATGTCTGGTTTGGGAGTGTTCCCTGTTTTTTGACTTAGAACTCTACCTCATAATGTTTTTCCGGTTCATTGAAGGTAATAATAGCATTTTAGTTACCTTTAAATGTCCTGTTTAGAATTTAGCCTTCAAACACAAACTCTGCAAAAGTCAAGATGGGGACAGCCAAAAACACAAAACATGTGGCTTCAAAACCACAAAATATATTATTAGTTAAACAATAGACAAGCTTTAGTTTAACTAAAGCAGTTATGGCGAAGTTGTTGGGAATTATTTTGCAGCTCTGCATTTCACCTGTTTGGAAAGCTGTGTTTTAATGTACTGACAACTGACATTTCAGGAGCAAACATTTAGCATTTTAAGTTTCAGCCTATTTCAGGGTGTATATAACTACAACTTGTATCATTATCTCGAGTGAGTGTGCGAACATGCACGCACAATATTCTAGTTTCTCTCTTGCTTATTCCAGATATGATGTTTGCATCGAACATATGGAACCACTCAATAACTCATGTACCTTATGAAGTGGTGTGTGCAAATTCAGCATCATGGGTCTCAAAATAAGCAGCAACCAGTTTTTCAAAATGAAGGGCTTTGGCACTCTGTATAGTGTCACAATGTCTTCCTGGAGACCCTTTCTGTTATTGGATGCATACTACCTTGTGACCATTGTGCTTATTTAAAACATTATCTATTGTCTAATGCGTTGGAGAAATTAAGTATAGTGATATTAACACCCGGATGTTTCCTTTCCACTTGTAAGAGGACATGTTATGGAAACATAATCGCCCAAAACAATTATTTTGCTGGTTTTGCTACTCCTGACAATTCCAAAGAAAGGCACAGGGTATTTGTAACAACTGGTAAACATTGCATGCAAAATTCTGCTGAGTATGTCAAGAGAAGGAGAAAAGCATTGGAACTGACAGCGTAATATATTTCCTCTATTTGTAACCATGTGTCCCCATCTATGCACCACCCTGTATGATCAGCACTGACCTCTCACTGTCATCATTTCAGCCTGACCACACAGCAATATTCACACGTCCAACAGCGACAGGCTGATTTATCTCATGTCAGCGGCACGGTTTTGATAGTCGCTTTCATTTTCGGGCTGATGAAAGTGCTACAGTAATGTGGTGGAATGAATGTTTTGTCCACTAGTACCCACCATGAACTCAAATCGATGGAGCATGTAATTGCTGGCCACTTTGTGTGATTGCTAAGATAAACAGACATTGTTGAGGACATGGGAGATCAGTGTCACGAAACAAAAGACAGGGGAGGGATTTATGGGCCATAATATTCACAGACAACATACAGTAAACATAACTGCTGTCGATTTTGGCGCAAAATCTTCTCTTGTAGTCAGTATGTGATCTCATGTGATTCCATCTTATTTAAGTGTAGTTTTAATCTTTGCAAAGGCCAGTTGAAATAAGCATTTACAAAACTTTTGCATGGTGTATTTCCAATTAAATGGTTATCTTCTCTTGAGTCATAGGCTTCAGACTAAGCAGCGATCTCCTAGTCTGAAAAATGAGGCAATTCCAATGTTTGTTATAAGATAAATTATATAGAAGTCTATGAGAAAATCACCCTACTTCTCACTTAATTTATTGCCTATATTTTCCTATTAAGTTTGTGGTCTGAATCTCTAGTTTCAAGTCTTAGTCAATCTAACATGATTTTCTTTCCTTTAAATGGTGGTCCTATTTAGAGTAAAATAGAGGTAATGTACGATATGCATTTAGGGTGTTGGTTCTGTATTTGTTCCTGGTAGTTTTTATTGTGGCCACATTGCCATATTGCATCTATTTTAAAAAGACATCATTGCTGTAAACTGGACTTATCGGGACAATTGTAATCTATTTAAAATAATACAAAAGCAAGAGCCTTTTTCTCCTACACCAAAATGATAATAGGTCCAGCCAGAGAAAGGCTATCGAAGATGATACTGACTCACCTTGGTAATGGAGCAGGAGTAACCCAGAGTTTCGCTGTTGGTCACCACGAAATCTGATGGAGATTTGGTTGCTCCAGCTGCGTAGCACGAGGCCCCTCATCAAGACGGATTCATTGGCAAGGATGAAGGGTTCTCGGCCACCAGTGTCCTCCACTGTCACCTGCTCCCCCTCCAACACACTGACATTTAACACCTGAAAAAAAGAGACATCAAATTACACTCTTCTCTTTATCGCCGCACCTTTGTGCATCAAACATGCTATCATGCAAGAAAATGGTTCAATGGCTGACTTATTGCAAAGGGTCTTTGAAGAGTCACACATACACTTTAAACTCCATCACTGAACACAAAAAATCCCATTGCACACACACCTGGTGACTAACTGTTGACTTACGAGGTTTCAGTTCACACCAGATGGGATCTTAATTTAGCACCCCCACTGTTGTGTTTCCATTTAAAGCCAGGTTTAGTCTAATGATGATGTTGCTCTGAAAAATGGGTCACCTGCTGTGTTACTTTGCTCAGTTTTCTACCGAAGCAATAGCACAGGGATCTGTTTGGTTTCGTCATTTCTTTGTTAACCTGCTCCGGGATTATATACACATTCTTAGTATTGTAGAATCTGTCTGGGTCATTCCACTCATGATTGATTCATCCTCTTTCGGTGTTCGCCTTGTGCCTGTAAGCCACTCTGACAGCAGTGTTTTATGTCTTCAACATGTTTGAACAGCATCTGCAGCTAAATCTGGTGAAGAAACCTCGGGAGGATTTTACGTTGTTAAACTGTCTGGATAATGGAGCACTGACATATTTTGGAGCAGCATTTGATTCTCTCCCCAACAGAACGATAAGAGGCATAGTAATCCAGCAGAAGGTCATGGTCATTATGTGCATGATAAATATTAAAAAAAACTTTCACCTTCACTTGAGTTTGCACAATAGTTTGTTCTGATTCGCTACTTTCAAGGTGCATGAAAAATATGTTCCCTTGTGTTTGCCTGGCACTTAAAACACTTTTTTTTGTTTGGAGTTAACCAAGGTTCTAATCTTTTTACTGAGTTCAAAACATTTGGAATCTTTTAACACTGTATTCAGTATAATTGAAAGCCTGTTTTTGTTGAACTCAAGTGTCCAAACACACTATGATAAAGACAAGCAGCCTTTCTGTTCTAAAAGCAATGCAAAGTTTTTTAAACTTGCATTATTCCTCATGACCAGCAGGAGGCATCTACACTGGTTGCTGGAAGAAATCTGAATGTATTGAAGTCTATAAGATATTAATACTGCTTCTTATGTGATGTATTACTTAATTAAACATAATTTTTAATACAATATTGAGCTTAAACAATAGTTTAAAGTCCACTTCAAAAGAGTATAATTTTCATTTAGTAAATTATTGGTCCATTTTGTTTTTTGTCTGAGAACTTTAACCCTTTTAAATTGTGTTTTTAATTGGTGAAAGTAATATTTTCATATTTTTGTCACCTAAAAATGTCATGTTTTGCATTTACAGCTGCGGAAAAAATTAAGAGACCACTCCAAATGTTTCTTAAATCGTTATCTATATATGCATGGCAGCCAGTCCAGTGTGTGTTGAATTCCAACACACAGAGAGAAATTGTCAGTAGTTTAGAGAATACAATAAAATAAAATTCAAATGTATTTAACTCAAAGACACATCTATAAATAATTAAACAAGAGAGTACGATAATGCTGAAGTGGTCTCTTATTTTTTTCCGCAGCTTCAGTTGTACTTACACCACCCTTTCATGTCACTTCTGGTTGCAAAAAATAAAAGACTGCAACAACCAAAAACCAAGATGGTGAATGCCCAAAAAGTGAAACTCATACCTCCACTACTGATAAACAGTTTATGGTTAAAGATAACTCAACCTCAAAACAAATGGCAATCAAAAAAGTTAATATTGAGATTAGCGAAATAAATCAAATATCAACAAATGTTTTGGGTCTTTGCTACTAAAGATAAAAGGGACAACAGCTGCCCAATCTGATGATTTGGAATGGAGGCAGCTCCTGTCTTGAATGACAAGTGCACCATCAAAGTCAAATCAACCACATCTCAAGCTCTCAGTGAAATAAATAACGTGTTCTAAAAGCTAATTCTGTCACAGGTAGTGGGCTTAGGTCTTAGGTATGCCATGAGGCAGAAAAAGTGTTGCCGGCCCTCCATAGGCTGCTGTCCCTGAGGTAATAGGTGTGCAGGAGTTTTAGTGTAACAGCCTGGAAAGCTGAGACAGTGGGTAGGATGCACGACGGCAGCAGTAAAATGAATTTGGCCGGGTTGGCTGTCACTCACAGTCAAAGGAGAGCTGGCAATGAGTGCAGAGGCTAATGGACACTCTGAGACTGAGCTTAGAGGTGACTTCATCCTGAATCATCCATGAGGTCAGCCACTTTGATTGATTTGATTTTTATCACAAGCAGAATTGAACACAAGTCTAGGAGGTTTCAGACAAAGCAAAAACTAGATAAAAGGCAAACATTTACTTGTGTTACAAAATCACCTGTGCATGTTTTAAATGCAAAAGCTGTGCATCTTAGCTTAAAGTGGTAAATTGTTGCAGTAACCTTTAACAACTTAAAGGCATGCCACAGGATTTAAAAATCCCCGTTTCTCTCTTTCTCAAGGGCATCGCCAATGACAAAGCCTTAGGCTCAGTTGTCTTTTTCTTTTTTTCCGTTACTGCCTCTCGGTCTCTGAGTTATTATGGAGGGCTTGGATGTTTTGCAAATCAGGTTACTTCAGCTACTTGCGAATCTTAACTTAATTCTCACTCCCACAGCTCAGCACAGTAATTCTCCTTCAATTTAACATCCATTCTCATATATTCAAGGTATGAGATGATAGCATTGACAATGTGGAATTGCAATTTTGCTAACCACGGAGGTAACTTCATTGTCTGAAAAATGTAGACATCCATGGAGACACAAACTCATTGTGATTGATTGTTTGAATTGCACTCTTGCATGAAGTGGCTTAAATGTTGAAATATATCCTATCAATTTATTATTATTTTTTACCCAAACAAATTTACGCTTGTAAGGTTGAATATTTTGATTTTTCCAAAGCAGATTATTTTGATTGGGGACCCAAATGAAGTAAAAAAACAAACAAATGGAGCCCATATCTTCCTTCATCTCTAAAATGTTTTCTTGAATTATTATTCAAAGATGTGTTTTCTTTTCCTCCGCCGTTATGTTAAGCTGGGTGGTAGAGGGAAAATGGCTAGTTGATGAGAATCTCTGCCATGGTTAAAAAATGTATCAAAAAATAGCAGGCTAAAAATCGAAATTACCTCATTGCTTGAGCCCTTTGCGGAACTGATGGAAGGTTTATCTTTCCTGCTCAATCCATTCTCCCCTATACCCTATACAATCCGAGTCAATCTTTTTGCCTGTTCTAATAATCACATACTAGATATCTCAACATACATAAAAAGTAAGGACAATTAATCAGCCATTGTAGCCATTAATCTTTTGCTTGTGTCAACTAAACAAAGTAATTATTGTATCCTGATTTCATTTGACATTGTACACTAACTGTCCCCAACAGATGTAAACATACTGTACACACTGTACTAGCCACCTGTATGCTTTCTGTTATGCATTCATTAAAAAATCCACTGCTGAAATATTAAATCACTTTGCTCCACATAAATGTTTCTGTTACATAACCTATTTATATTCATCGAAAATATAGTTTTATGTAAAATGTTCTGTTTGAAGCTGTGGTAGGAAGAAGAGGAGATTGTGACTAAGGCAAATCTCCTCAAAAATAATTATATCATTCTTAATTGATTTTTGTTCAGGGGAAAAGTTCCTATATTTCATTTTTAAACCTCGGTTAGAATTCATGTTAAAATAACCACAATTAAAGGGAAAAAAATGAATAAGTAAACATCACATTGCTCAGGTGTGTATGGCATTGTGTTCTATCTAATACATGGTACGCACTTTGATATTGCAACAACAGATATAATCATATCCAGTGAGGCTAGACAGATAGTTGGTCTTTAACTTCTGGGTTTACATACACCAGGGATGCTCATGAAGGACAGGTGAGCAGATGGTGGACAGTGAGCACTCGGAGTGATAGATAGTTTGGCCCCAAAGGGCCCTATCATCTGTCATCCACCCTGGGACCTGTCAGTGCAGCCAGCAACAGCTGTCCTGCCTCAATTATGAATCATTGGCCATGTCAGGAGAAATCACACTACCTTATCTTCACCAGTGCTGGAGCCAAATCCCCTGAGGGGTTTCTTTCTTACAGTCTCTCACTCACTCACTCACTCACTCACTCACTCACTCACTCACTCACTCACTCACTCACTCACTCACTCACTCACAAACACACACACACACACACACACACACACACACACACACACACACACACACACACACACACACACACACACACACACACACACACACACACACACGTTTTTCTCTGGACTGTAATGAGAGCAGGCTTAATGTAACTCCTGCTGGAACCTCGCCTCAGCAGACATATTTGCTGGGGGATTTGGCTGACCAAGCACACTTCTGCACCAACCACAACATTATCAGAGGATGCCATCTAAACATTGTGCTTTTCCATTTTCGAGAAATGTGTTGAGAGACGAGGTATCTATCTGGTGTTTTATTTTTTATCTTTATTCAGGTTATTAAAAGAAACTGAGTAACACAATAATTTGAAATATGCCGTTTAGGTGCTGTGTTTAAGCATTCATTTTTCAGTCCAATAAAATGTTCCTGAGCACCTTCAACCTGAGAAGACTAAAGGGGAGGGTCATCTCTCTCCTGTAGTCACTGTCGCTCCAATCAAACCACTTTAATGAACAAACCAAGCTGCAAGGCCAAGAATACAGCTGATAGGCAACAGCAGCACTCGAAATACAAAAGGCTGGGAAAAATCTCAAAAATAAAGGTTTTAAGGATATTAATATTTGCAGGAGTGAACCTTGATCTTGTTGTTTTTACCGTGAAATGTTTTAAAGCAGGGAGCTTCCAGGGTGCTGCAGTGTATGAGTGACCAGTGAGCAGAGGTGAAGTTTCATCTTATCTCATCCAAGCAGAAAGTAATCTGTTTGTAAAAGTAAAGCTTTAATCTGTTACTATTGAATCACTGCTGGTATATCGGAAAACCCATATAAGAGATACATTAACAAGAGCAGAGGGCATGTGCATTGTCCATGTTTGGTCAATTACATTTTTTCTGGGTTTCCCTTCCCTTTAGTTTTTTCTAGGTCTTTGTGCATGTAAATGGTCTGCAAAGGCTGCATTTCCAAAGTTCACTTACCCATAAGCACATTCAATATTTTCCAAACAGCCTCCATTGTGTCCTTTTGCTCCAACACATCTCTAAGTGGTTGACCAATCACATCAGAGCCAGCAAGCTAACCAATCAGAGCAGACTTGGCTGTGGTTTCAGACAGAGGGTGAAAAGTGGTGCTGCAGCACAGGCAGTGAGCATATTATGTCCTCTTTAAAAGCAGTGGCCAGAATAATAATAATAATAATAATAATAATAATAATAATAATAATAATAATAACAACAATAACAACAACAATAATAATAATAATAATAATAATAATAATAATAGGGCTACTTTCATCAATTCAACAATATGATCATGCTATTTTTTTCTGTATTGTTCTCGGGTCATCTAAAGAACTTTTCAGTTGCCAACGCACCGCGTATTTGCAAGGGTTTGAGTCACTTTGGTAAATTCACCAGACATATGTTACATCCAATGACAATTTTAAACGTATGTAGAAGCCACGGAGCGTAAACAGCGTAAACACTATCTGTCCATATTGATTTGAAAGACGAACAGCCAACGGGGAAACGGCAACACCCTCAGGGAGTTTTTGTTTCCAGCTCTGGCCTGTAACATGCAGTAAGGGTCTTTCTGTCTTCTTAAAAACAAATAAGAATAGAGTGTGCAAGGAAAATATTTCTCCTGGTGCTTTGAGGTAAACAATCTGTCAAACTAATTAGTCTTTTTATACTTGGCATGTAATCTTTATTCACTCACTTATTATTTTTTTCCATAAGCACACAGAACAAGTTAACTGTCCATAGAGGCTGGCTCTCGCTGATAATTTACTGTTGGAAACATCTGGTGGTGCTCTGCCATAGACATTTATATTGACTCACAGGCGTCATTGCTGATGCAGAAATGAGCAGTATGTAATCAAAATGATTCCACTATACATGGAAATTAAATGCCCCTGCTGCTGGGGGCAATAAATCAACAACCTCTGCTGCAGTGTCATCTTTACTATGGCTGATGCAGAGGAGAACACTGGTTGAGTACCGACTTTAATTCACCGCAGGGTCTAAGGCTCACATTTGAATAATCTTGGTACACCTCACACAGTTGGTGTTTTTGTGTATCTCCTGATAAATTCATGCAAAAAGAGAATCCCTCCAGTCTCATTATATGGAAAATGTTATCGTAATTGAACATTCACCTCTATATAAAACAGCCAACGCCATTTTTGTTTGCCCTGCGCTCTAAAACAATGGATCGTTACTAATCAGCAAAAGCAGAATGTTAATTAGAATGTGCCGAAGCTGGTGGCTCAATACAATACCGGTACTTGCTTCAACTCATTGGGCCTCCAGGAGCTACAGTAAGTTATCTTACCTTTCTCTTAGATTTTCTAAACCAAAAAATAAGAGAAGTCAACTCCAGCTGCAACAAACTGTATAAACAATTCATAACTGCTCTTAGATCATTTAGGTTTTGCATAGCTAACACCCTGTACTGTAAGGGCAAAAGCACATGGCAAACAATTGAGAAATGCCACCAAAGAAAGCAATGTGAAGATCATCAGCAGTAGTTATGTTGAGTTACTCTTTGAAAAACTGGAGAAAATGAAACTTATATTTTGCAGTGGCAATATTATGCAATGTTTTTTATAGACAGTATAGTAGACAGAGTCGGCGCCAGAGCAGATCTACTGGAGGGGCATTGGGTCATTGGCGGGGGGGGGGGGGGGGGGGGCTTGCTTGCTTTTGTGACATTAAAAACTCTTTAGCAACTTCGAACTCAGCGTCAATTATAGTCGATTGTGACAGATCGAGAATATGCTTCACAGCTGGTAGGAGGGGCATCAATGACCGCTAGGGGGGGCACGGCCCTCGAATGCCCCCCCTTAGCGCCGGCACTGAGTATATACATATATGAGAGTTGACAAACACCTGTAGGTTTTTGTTCGGCCAAATTTAAATTACCTTATCATGACAGACCATAAAAATTCATGAATGATCGTACATTTTTAAAGATCCCTATGTTTAAATCTTATGTTTACAATTCATGGACAAGGATCTGTGATTACAACATTTTACAGTACAGACAAAATAAAAAAAGTGTGTGGTTACGAACAACGTTAAAAGATCATTTATTCTTTGATCGCTTGTCACATTTGTCACATTTTTATGTAACATTTATGCTCCTGAGATCCTCAAGCCTCCATCATATAGTGACCATCTTCTCCAGGAACATTGTGTAACCCTCTAGTAAAGTAGCCTTAACACCCTTAGCATTTGAAACAGTCTCTTGCTCTCTGATCAATCAGCCTCTGAGGCGCCTCCTGGGCCTTGACATCCCCGTTTATTTGCTGCAGTGTGCATAGATTTAAATACATGCATTGCTAATTACTCTTCATTCTTCATGTTACTCCTCTGGCATGCATCTTAACTCTCCAAACCTCATCGTGACACTGAAAGAGTCGGAGAGTTTTCTGGCAGACAGAGTTTTCTCTCTTCGTGACAGCTAGCTGGGTGGAGGAGCAATTAGTGTCACCTGAAAGCATTCCTCCCAGGATGACTAGGCCCCATGAAAACTCATCTCCGAAAAGCCCTGACACCCTAAAAAGCTCATCAAGATCAAACTGGCCTTCTTTATGTCCTGCCTGACTCCCCCAAGGCACAACGTGATGAAGGCTTCCCTCTGCCTCATCTCAAGTTGATTAAAGGCAGAAGGCTCGTCTTGGCCTCCATTATTCAGTCAGGCTCAGTTTCTCTGCGACATATCTGTCACGTGGTGCCGCATTTTTTGCTGCTAGGAAACGACTACAAAACATGCATCACCTTGGTAGAAATCCTTTTTGTATATCAGAGGAGACGGATGGAGGATTAAAGGATCCATTGTATTTTCAACTGGGAAATGTTGGCCATGAAAGTGTCGGTCAGAAATGTCATAACACTTTTGATGAGAACACTAGCAGTCAGGGAACACCAACAAAAGCAATGTAATTCCTTCCCCAATCAGTTGCACTCAGCATGGATCAATGCCATGTGCATTTTGCTTCTTTTATAAGAAATACCAGAATTAAAATGAGCGGGCAAGGATCAATACAGCAATTCACCCAGTACAGAAAGGAGGCTGAGTGTCAAGTATTTCTGCTGCTTATTAACATGACTATTGATTGGAGTCAGAGGAGCGTGGTCACGGAGGCAGCATCAAATACCGATCGTTAACCTTCAAGTCAGGGCAGGCCATTAACACTTGGCATGCTCTGTAACATCTCAATCCTTAAAGGGGCATTCCACTGGCCAGCCACCTCGACTTTACTTCATCCCCCCGCCTAGAAGCAGCTCATTAGCGCATGCAGCCTTGAGCCCATTACAGTTTTTGGTTGTTAAGTTTTATTTTTTTGTGTGTGTTTAAAACAATATTCACTCATTTGAGAATAAAGAACTCGGAGGCCATTAATTCCCCAAATGAGATGCAAGGCATTAGTTTCTGTATTTATTTAAAGTTTATGAATATCAAAGCAAAATATGGTTTTCTTTTCACTTGATCCTCACTTACATCAATGAGAAAAATAATTTAGATACAAGAGGGTAAAGTACATTCGTCTGTCCCTTCAACCCGTCTCACACCCTTCAGCATCTGTATGAGATAAACCAAAACGGAGGAGGATGGAGGGAAGGAGAGAGGGGGGGTAGGGAGGGAGGACAGGTCAAACTAACAGGGCTTTCATCAAGAAGACTGTTGTTCTCGTCTCTTAAGAACCAAAATTCAACGTTTACAAATTTGACCTTTGTTTTTTTCACATGACTTGTGTACTTATCTGTTTGTTTATTATGAACACAAAAGGTTATTTGAAAAGACAGCATGGATTTAATAAGCAGAAGCACACCATTCCTGTTAGAAGTTTACCTTGAAAAGACACTATGGATAAGAAGAAACAATGTCTTTTTAAATAAACTTCCAGATTCACAAGAAAGATACAATGTATTTTAACACATATTTTAAACAAGCGACACCTTAATACTGAACATTATTTAAAAACAAGTATTTTGCATGAAATCAATTGAAAAAATACCTTTCCTGTGGATACTAACGTTTGTTTTGAAAAGACGCTACGCATGTAACAAGATAAAATTAACACAGCACTGTTACAACTCAAACTGGCTACCTCATCGTCATATTTCAAGCGTATATGGCCAGTGACAAAGCCGTCAGTATTTGATCAGTTGGGAAGTGTTTTTCCTTTTCATTTGTTCACAGTTTCTCTCCAAAGAACTGAATCTGACTTAGACCGAGACACTAGACAAATAGAAAAACTGATAAATAAGCCAAATGGAAATAGAAAAATGAGGATGCAAGATAGAAATAGAAAAAATGAGGTTGCATGAGTTGGGAGATGAATTGAAAAGAGCGGAAAAAAAAGACACATACAATACTGACCTCAAAAATCTCTCCAACCATGTTTTTGAATGATGCTGCTTTAAAGCTGTCAGAAAATGGAACTCTCCCCCAATCAGCCTTTGTGGCAGTGGGAGAAATTGGACATGTCTGCGCTCACAACCCCTGAAATGTATCAACCCCTCTCAGTCCTCCACACACAATACATTCTATTTTAGCATTGATGCAGGGATGTGGCCACCATGAAACAGAAGTGGAACAACCTGTGCTGAGCCTCACATGGAAACTACTTGAGACCCAGGCAGGTAGATCAGTGAGCTGAGGAGATGGTGAACTCCGAATAGGACAGATGGCCTGGAGAGAGCTGATAGCTAGCTAACCCAAAGGATTTATTTGATGAAATAAAAAAAGGATTTTAAGCACTTTAATGCCACAGCCCAGTTCTGGAAAACCTCCATCTGTCCTCTACTAAAACCTTATTGCAGAAGAGACTTCAGAGAGGAGGAGGAGAGTGATTAAGAGGACAGAAATAAGATGTATTTAATAATTTGTCCCTGTTACAACATCTTTGTTTAAAGATCATGTCAAACCTGCAATAAATTACAGTAAACATGCATTAATAATAGTTCCTCACATACAATAACTTAAGAAAGGGTATGCTTGGTCCTCTATATGTCATATTTAAACCAGCTTAAACCATATTTAAATGGCAAAACTGAGTAAAGAAAAGCCATACTTTATAATACAGGCTTTAAAGTTATTCAACTTAATGTAAAAGATACACATTTTAGACGAAAAAGTTAAACTAATAATGTTTAATCTTAAGATAATAATATTGAAGACAATAATAATTCAATATAAATGAATTTTATGTAACTCAATGAATTAACTCCATCATGATTATTTTTTAAGAGATTTAAACTTATTTGCAACCTGCACTAAAGTGTAACACCTTTTTCAATACATATTCAGCACACACTATTAGTTTATGGGCTTAGGGTTGGCGTCACATTGGCCTTCTTATATTTGTGCAATTATTTTGCAAATAAATCGCAATGCAGACAGAATCAGCAGATGGGGCAATGCATTATCTGCTGTTAGCTGTGTCAGAGGGGTTGATCAGTCAGGCCGAGGGCAGTAAATTCTCCTGATACGTGTTTTATCCTTCCTCTCCTGCAAACTGCCAGGCTGCTGAAAGGACTATTGACTAAGCACAGTAAAGGTCTGATCTTGCTTATTATCCAACACCAATATATCTGATGTTTTTGAATGTTTGCTCAAGAAGGAGTGCTCTGTGTCTGACTGAAACAGGTACACCAAATCAACATAAACATTTTTTATGCACCGACCTCATCTGTCCTTCAGACTTTTTCTTTCCCTTAATTTCCCGTTCTATGCCCTTGCAAACTGCTGGTCTGTCTGCTATGATGATGAATACATTCCATAAAAGAGGCAAGCTGCCAAAACATGAACATTCACTTCAGTCATAATGTCCCTCTTACAGCTCCTCCAAAGTGTGGAGCATGCGCATTTTCCCTGTGTTAAAGTCGGCACAGTAAATGGTGTCAAAACCTAACTGATCAAAGTGCTGATTTGTGGTAATAGATTTTTTGTGGTAATTGATGATCCGATCTAGGAATTGTCAAGGGACGGTCTGTAATCCCTCAGAGGACTGTTATGTGACAATCAAAAATAAACTCCAAAAAGTGGAATTAATAAATGTATTGCTAGTGACTTAATTTCATCTATCTTTTCTTATTGGATACTTTAATTTAAGGATTAGTATATTCAATTAGGGGACATGCGTGAAACATGATTAAAAGCAGGACTGTGAAAAGCTATAATTGAAATATTTTCCATGTTTTATGTTTTTTTTTAAATAAATAGCAGCTATTAGAAGCAATAATTTACAGAACACATTTATATAAACTAGCTATCCATCACAACAAAAAAACCTTTTAAACAAACAAGCAAGCTAAAAAAAATCTGTTAAATATATTACCTGCATCACCTAGAGAACTTTTTATTATTATCCGAGGGAATGTTTTACTTCTATTTCAATCAATTGAATCACACATTTATAAAAATAAATGAGTTAAAAATGTGTAAATGAAATGATATCAAATTGAACCATGACTAATTGCACTTAAATGTGTTTTTTTTACCTTAAATTCTTTACCTTACGAAAGTTTTCTGCTGTTTATGTTAAGAAATTAATTCATTGAATATTCTTCAGTTAACAATCTGTTGTAAGCAACATTTTTTATACAGAAACTGAAGTCACAAAAAAAAACTAAAGAAAAACACAAAGAAAACTTGTCTGTTTCACTCACGAGTGCAGTAATCGAGTCAAAAAAAAATAGTCGAGACTTGCAACTTTAAGATTATAATTTCTACCTTTTCTGTTTATCACGTGTATGTACGCTCACATGTCTTAGATAAGGTGAATCCAATGTGACAACATCTAAATGAGGGTACATTTCCTCCTGACAATGAATAAGGAGGTGGTAAATTGTTTGAAATGTGAGGTATACTGTACTGCTTGCATTATATGTTCAGTGCGCACTGCTCCTATGCAAGTCTGTTTCATTTAATTTTTTATCTTGTTTATTTCACCATAACCTTTGGGACCTGGATAGCCTCCAGGCAGAGGAGCTTCACACAATCCTGATGAGAGGGTATGACACATACTTGACTTAAAATTCTATCTTTGCGTCTTCAGTCTCCAGAAACAGACACCATGGCTCCACATCCTCTTCAGCCGTGCCAAGCGCTTGTCTGTATTGTTTTCCATCAGATCACTATCAGTCTAGCTGTAGGAGGGAGTGAGAGTGTGGCCCCATCTGTTCACATGGTGGTGCTGAAACACATCCTCCTTTTTGTCTATCATGGGTGTTAGATGTGTGAGGATAACGTTTCCATAAGTTCCCTGCTAGCCTTGGTTTTTTCATTGAGTCCAAATGTACAGGGAAATGTATGAGAAAGTTAAAATGTAAAATGTGTGTGCGTGTGTGTGTGTGTGTGCAGGTAAATGTGCCTGCGTTTATGTTCTTCACTTACATTACCCAGAGGAAGCTTTCGAAAGAAAAACACACTCTCAAGCATATACTCTGTCAAGACTTATCTTAGCCCTCCAGAGGCAGCAAGACAAAGCTCACACATTTTAAAGTCTCGTGTGGTAAATGAGGTGTTTGAGAAATTGCAAAAGCCCAGGAACACACACACACACACACACACACACACACACACACACACACACACACACACACACACACACACACACACACACACACACACACACACACACACACACACACACACACACTCACTCACTGACAGTTCATTTTTCTAACCTTTTGTGAGCAGACTTAGCGAGCAAACATTTCAACTTGAGACGGACCCCATCTCTTTTGCCCCCATCCGCCCACTCACAGCAATTTGCTGCCTGTCTATCTTCATCAGCCCACACAAGACCAGTGAATATTGTAAGACCTAAACCAAAATATGTCACAGCTCCAAACTGGCATACATTGGAAAAAATATGTGCAACATTATTTTACTTTCAGACATTTGTCAACCGACTCTGCAGTTCTGTGCTATAAAGCTACATGGAGCTTTACAGAATATTTCAGATCATTTGGTTTTATGGCCTGCATTTTAGTGTTGGTCGTCTCATGGCTCTCATCATTTTCAGGGAAAAACCTCTAAAACAAATTGAACGCTACCTGCCCAGCATCAAACAGCTAGTGAACATATAGGAGCCGTAGTATCCTTATGGTAAGTTTTCGATGTGGGCCATAAGGATTATCAGAACCTTTACATTTTAATCTTTGTTGTATTGTGACTTTTTATTTTTCATCTGCTCTTCTCACAATCTCCCGACTCCATTGTATCCCCTCAACATCTGTTAGTTACTGAATCGGGTTAGGGCCCGATTTTTTTTTAATGCACTGATTGATTTTGAATCTCTGAACTAAAAAAATGTTATTTTTTGTCAGATTTGTAAAAGAAATGTGGCTGTTATCGTCTTCCGTACCTAGTGTATTGTCACTGTAGAATCTCCGAATGCAACTTGTGGATGAGAGGAGTAATGGCATGGGTTTAAAATGCAAGTGTTAACTTGTCATGTCAACTTAGAAAGTGTTCTTATCATATGATAATATAGTATCCACAAATACTTTACTGTGGTGTATAAGTGTGCCGTTTCAACAGAATCACTTCATCAGAGGTTGCATATTTTAGTTTCAAGAGAAAACCTCATAGTTACCACTCACCTGAACCTCGATGCCATATCCAAGGTAGACTGTCACTAGGTAGTTACACTCCACTCCAGAGTCAAGTTGCTGCAGGATTTCGATGTTACCCTCTGGGTCAGTGAAATTCAGGCTGCATGGCTCTGTGGGAGACAGTATAAGACAAGTGATTCCCTTTTTCCCGGACCACTGCTCCATCTGACAGCCCACCTGTGTCACCATTGCCCCCGTAACCCTCTAACTATCTCTGCAGATTTCCTCTCAGACACTGCTCATCTGCGCCGTCAGCCCTCTGTGGCCAGGGGAGAGGACAGGCAGGACACATCAGGGAAAATCTGATTGTTTCTGACACTTGAGCGACTCCGTTATCCCTGGTGGAAAGATGAATAGCGGTGTGCAGCATGCAAAATGAACGGCAGCCATGTTGTGGACCTGATACTTAATTTTCCGGTCCTCTGGGAAGGACGTGTTAAATTGCAATTCTAATTTCCATCATGACAAAAGTTATTTGGCAGCTGCTGATATTAATTTCCCAAGTCTTTCACTGAAAAAAAAATCATATTGAAATTGATTGAATGATGAAGCTTATTTTGCATTTATAATAATACATAATACAACATAATGTTTCCTTTTTGGTGAATGAAAATGATGATGAAAGTGTAATGCATTTTCATGCATTTAAAATAACCTATGCTGCATCACAAATGATTAATCTGTTTGTGGCAGTTTACATGAAATGCATTTATGACGCTGCATATACAGTATATTATTTTAAATAGTTCACTTTATTTGACACATACAGTGGTCATTTATGTTACTGCATGGACGATTTAAGCATACTATACAGTTGATTTTGAGTATTGGTAGACATAATGTATTAAAAATCACTACCTGCTGTCTGCATGGTGGTGATGGTTGTGATGATGGTGGTGGCGGGACCTTGTTCTCGTGTAGTTAGATTGGGCGGCGGATGATCAGTCCTCAATTTGTCTTTCAGGGCTGTCACCCTAGCCTCCCCTTTCTCTATCCTTATCGAAGAGGGTGCAATGGTGGCCTCTACGGAAGAACTTTGAGGCCTCTGCCGTGATGAGGAAGCCCCTGGGTTGTCTGTGACTGAACCTCTATTATTTGGTGTCACGTAAGTTGTGAGGGAGTCTGTTGTTGGCTCCATCTTTTCAGCCCAGGTTGTCTTAGAGGACTTCTTTTGAGGCAGGGGAGAAAAAGTGGTCAGTGGGGTGGTGGCAGCCACAGTGGCAGTAGTGGCAATGTCTGAGAAGGCTGGGGCATCCTCGTGCGGCACCACATGAGTGACGGGGTCTAAATCTGAGCCTGGCATGGTGGAATATGCAGCCACAGAGCCATCACTCCTAAAAAAGCGCTGGTCCCCCTGGAAATCCCTCGTAAGGAGTTGTTCATGAAGCAGCATGCCCTTGAGGACTGGCTGGTGGTTGGGTATGTTCATGGGTGAGGCGGTGGTGACAGAGTGGACTTCGCTTTCTGTGTCCTGCGTTGGCGAGTCCCTGTCTAGTTCCAATGTCCTCTTACTGATGCCATTGATTTCCATTGGAGCTGGAGAGGGGAAGAAAAGAGATATAATGTGTTAAGCCAGAAATATTACAGTTCAGTAGGCTGTAAAAGCAACACACAATACACAAAGCAGTACGTTTTGACAGTTTCATTATAGAATCATCAAGAAGGCCTGGCTATCATCTAACAAAATGATGCTTAATGAGGTTAGAGGCTGTCCTCTTTTTCTTAATTCCTCCATACATTTTTGTTGCTATTTAAATCAGTTCATTATCTAGTGTGTGTCTGTCTGTGCAGCTTTAGGGGGGGAAGGGGACGCTGGCATAGTAAGTGTAATCCTGTATTCTATGCATTACTAAAGCTTAAATAATATAAATGTAGTCCAGTGGTTTGACATATGTAGGTCACTTCAAGTAACCGTCAGTATGATTGTTTTACGTGGTGTACTTTCAGTCTTCAGTGTTAACATTTAATTCTATTTCAATGCCACACTCCATGTCACTGAACTAGCATAAAGAACATTCCTTTAAGATTTTAAGATGCTGCTGATTAATGCTGACAGTGGTGAGTAGCAGCTTGCAGAAAGCCAGTTTGTTATCAAAGACAAATTCCACAATCACACCCGCAGGCAATGAAATCTGAGCAGAGAAATGCTGTGTAGAAATAGTCTTGATACTTGTAAGATAAAAAAGATTTAAGAACACATATTTTACTAAGGCATTCTTCAGTAGACTAGTATTCTCTCTTTTTACCTGACCTCATAGCACTCAAACAGTGCAGGCATTGTTAGAAAGGCACTTTACCAGGGAAAGGTAAGTAAAAAAATGTACATACATCATTGTTATAAAGTCATAAAGGACATTCTGACAAAAGTTTCAAAGTGGTTACAAAGTTTCAAAATGTGTGTTGGCATTACACTGTTAATGTCATGTAAAATAAATTCTCTGCAGGGAATTTGGCATTTTGAATACGACTGAGTAAAAATCAGATAAACAATCATTTCCAAAATAAGTAAAGTATAACCACCAGTGGGAATAAATCAACTCAAAATTGGTTGTTAAGTAAAAAATTAAAAATGAAAGTTGCACATGTTCATTCACATGAAAAAAAACCTCTGGATTTGGCTTTTCAAGGATTTTACCATTTTTAAGAGCAAATGGGCTAAATCAGGACTATTTAAGTTATCATAACTGCAGTTTCATTTAAATATAAAATACACCATCTGTGTATTAACAGATGTCTCTATGAGAGAAAGTATTTTTAAAAGAAAGTGACAAACCGGATATAGAGGAAGAGTACAACCCAATATAATTCTCATTATCCACTCACCTCTATGTCAGTTTAAACATCAGCATATATTTTAGGCAGATGGTTTTTGTACCCGGGTGTCTCTAGTCAACAAGGCTATTTTCATCTTGGTTCAAAGAGACACTCGAGAGCTCAAGAAGAAAATAAATGGCCAATAGCTTCATGCAGTCTTAGTCTTTCCACAAACAAACATAATTACTCAGTGAGTCCAAAGTGCCATATTTACCCCATGATCCATTATATATTCTCTTGACTTATAGTTGTTTTAGGGGAAAAAATGAATGGATGTTTAATTCCCAACACTGAAAACCTCGAGACAGCATAAACATTAGCAAAGATGAATCTTTTTGTACGTTCTTAGTGGCTTTTACGCGACAGCTACCATAAAATGATCAAATGTTTTTCCGGCTGGATGATACACATACTCAGATGACAACAAAGACTTTTTCCCTCATTTATAAGCCTATATGAGAGAAGAGTTTTTCTCTGGGTTTTCAATATAGTGCTGAGTTGCTGTTTTAAAACGTGTTGGCCGGATTAGTTTCTAGCTTGTTAGGATAAAAGTAGGATATAAAAAAAAGAAAACATCTATTGCAATTTCAACTATTTCATGATGGTGACATAATCTCACTAAAAATGATCTATATCTGACTGTGGATGCTTTTATTCAATGCAATCTCCATCTTTCTCTTTTACCATGTATTTCATCTAAACATAGAAAAATATGGCCTTTTCTTTTGTGTGACGTAAAAAAGGTAGCTGAGATAAGTATCAAAAACACAGAGGGAGTTCATATAATCCTCTTATGTCTACATGAAACAATGACGTCTGCTTTGACACCTGACTGTAATTAGCTTGAATCGGTTTGTGTTAATGAGGCAGAAAAGATGCCAGCACACTTTGCCTGCTTATAGATGAAAGGATGTTGTTGTCAGGCTGGAAAAGAGTGAGCTATCTTCATAAGGGAGGGTTTTTCTATTAGTCAAAACAGATGAATGATTAAATCTAAAGTAGTCTTTTGACCCATAGTTGGGTGCAACCACATATACCATATTCTTTTTATGGTGAGTTTCAGAGTCATTTGAGACTTGATTGGTATTTCCAGAATTTAATTATATAGGTTGCATTGTCTACAATTGACTGCCTCATTTTGTGTGTATTGATTACAAGCGGCAGTTGTTTTTCTTGCATGTGAAACAGATCTGCTTGCCACGGGGCAAACGTTGACCCTGAAAGTTTGTTATTGATTTTATAAAGGTTTAGGAAACGTATATTTAAGATTTAATTGCGAAACAGTGTCTGAATTAATGTGCAAAATGAACTGTGCCGCAGAAGGAGTTATGCTTAGCTCCTAAGAATTCCAAAGTAGTTGTAAGCCTCCGTACCATTTCGCTGACGCAGAGTAGTTTGAACACCATCCAGCACACTAATAAAAGTTTGATCAGGCTATTCAAGAGGAAGTGTAAACAATTTTATTACAAAGCCTCTTCCCTGCTGACAGAATTGACACATGGTTTTACATTATCCGGGCAGACGCGACATCACCACATTTATCTTTCCTGGCGACAGAAGCAATTCAAAGACGTTTTGATGTACTAAGATGGAGGAGGAACATTTCCTTGTAGCCTTATTCTGTCACAACAAGATCTCTGAAAGCTGCACTATAAAGGCAAGCTACGCATATTTGACATCTCTCACAACCAGCGAGAATAAAGAGTGTAAAGAGAGGTCTTCGTGAGTGATTGAGGTTTATAAGGCTGGCTCCCCCTCCTCATTATTGCAAAGTATACGGGAAGTTCAAACATACTGTATGGTAAAGCTGGGGAATTGCTGCACCGCTGGTAACTGGAGCTTGCTTTTGTTTCTTATCTGTGTGTCTCTGTCTATTTCTCTATCTGTGTTGGTCAGCTGTTGACTATCCAGTTCCTGCCCTTCAGTCAGAATATCGAGTGGAAGTGGAGAGAATGAGAATGGAGAAGTGGGTTAAACCAGAGTTTCTCATACACCGATCAATACGGGATCAATGTGTACAGGTTGGAGACCTCACTGCGGTGATTAAAGACGAGCTAGTGCTTCTACCAAACCCTTTCTCATTGCTCATCCTTAATTGGGTGTTCGCAGTTGAGGTTTCACAAAATGGAGCAAAAATTTGAATTTCAAATGTGATTATGGAAATTGGCAAGTACAATGAATTAAATAATCATGCATTCATTAGTTACAAATTCAAAAGGAAATGTGTCATTTTTATAGACATATGGCAGTCACTGATTACTTATCCTTTCTGTAAATTATATCTATTAAAGTGTTGTTAAATTGTGAAATTGCATTTTGTAGTAACATAAGCATGGCATCTTTAAAATGCAATGAATTCGGGAAAAGTTGTGTTACTCATTGGAGAAATAAGATTATTTGTGAAGAAAGTGGGGAATTTTTGAAAATAAAAAAATACAAATTTCATTTCTTGACGATCAATTATTGTAGGAACTATTATTTGTAAAGCTCCTACTTGTAGAGCTTAGGGTTAGTTCAGTGCTGCAACAAGTAAGAATGTAAACAGCATGCGATATCAAATTAAAATAAAAAATAAAAAGATAACAAACAAAGTTTTGCAAGAGGCAGGCCATAAATAGTCATTATCAATTGAGAAATCAAATCAGCAAAATACCTAGTGAATATATTCACCAACAATGATCTGCATACATTAGCAAAACTGGCCTAAAAAACTGCCGTAACGTCAGATTTTGTGAATTCAAAAGAAAGTAATTTGCAGGAAAGTGAACTCAGGCCCTCATTATGTTTTTGCTAAATAAATAAAATAGTAATTTCAGCCCGTGTTAAGTGTTTGACAGCCTATAATTTATGTACATTTCACTGGCGACAAACAGGCGGATCACTGCAGTATCAAGAAAAAAAAGCTTTTTTATAACAGCCTTTACCAGACTGTGATTCTCTTTATAAAAACACAGGCAGGTTTCTGACCTTTTTCCATCCATAGTCAGAAAATCAAAACTTACTGCCAGCCAATTTAAATCCATTGTGCTTGAAGGACTCCAATCAGGTACAGTATAGACATGCTGTATGTTTGTAACCAGGCTACAACAATTGGTCCTGATGGGCAGAATGGGTGTTATGTTGTCATATTTTACATAAGTCACAATTTGTAATTGTTTTGCTATGGCAATGACAGCATTCATAGGTGAATTATACATAAGCTTATCATTTAGCAAACTTTATTGCAGTAGATCCAACAGCTAAAACAAGATGCCACGCCAAGAGGTTTTGCGTTAAGTGCATTACAGTACATCACTCCACACCGTAGGGTGTTAATTACTGAGAGCAAATTCATAAATTAAAGGTGGTAATTATCGTGACAGAATGAGATTACAGTTATCTTATTCAGAGCAGTGTCACAAATACAATAAAATACTTTCTATCGTCTTCGGGGAAATGTACTAAGTGAAATGTTTCTTCTGAGTGCACATTTAATAAAGCAAATGTAGGACTTTTGAATGTTTCAGAGAAGTTAAGCTGCTCTAAAGAAACCAATTTTGTCCTTATGCCTCATCAAATAAATATATGTATTGTAGCATCAACTCTGTTTTAAAATGCAGGCTTAATGTGGAGCCATTATTACGAGACATCTAGTTAATGGTGCAGAAAAATGATTCCTGGCAGTATAAAAAAAAAAACATGCACAAGTGGTTCAGTAGAACTGGTCTGAGTGTCCTGAGCTCAGGCATGTTGAGATGTAGTGAACACTGCATTGCAAGTAGTAGATTTGCCACGTGCATCGACAGAAGGCTCGTTTAAATAACTTCACGTTTCAGATGTAAATGTTGCCGCTTGATTGATATACTCAAAATGTTTTAAATACATTTTGCTGGATAAAGTATGAACATAAGAAGGATGTAAGGCTACTAATACAAGATATGCTTCCATCACACAATTTTTCCCTTGTTTCTGTCATGCAGCTTTTATTGTTTATTATGTCTTGTGATTCATTTTGTTTGTTTCATGTTCTTGTGCTTTTATGCTCTCTGAGGGAGACATTATTTTCCTCTTGTGGTCCAATACAAATGAGCTGTACTGAAAGTCTCTACTGGGCAGCTCATTTGATTTCTGTCTGATTAAAAGCATTACAACAAGCAAAGTGGTTTATAGAAGACATGTTTGCACTCCTATGTCTTATCTATGTTTAGAATATGATGAACAGTGTCCGGTCATCCTGAGTATGTGAAAGTGCAGGTTCAAACACATGATTCACCCTTATATTCCAATGATCCATATCAACCGCTCAGCCTACATGGACAAAGATGACAGAGTGAGCAATCATAAGGGGATCCTTCTCAAGAGAGCAACATAGCCTCTCTCTTGCTTTGCATATCAATGGAGTCATCAGTGAATGCCCAGTACATGGAGAGAGCACTAATAAGATGGGACAAGCCACACTTGAGGCCGGATGCTGATTGACATCAATCTCCTTATATCCAGGGGCTTTATTTCCTTATTATTACCGAGAGCCACTAGACAAGCAAATCAATAAGCCGCTTCCGCTGGGCTCGGATACCAAGCCTTCAGATCACTCTGTAAGACTCCTTTGAGGGTCCTTAGTGGAACTTATATTTATTTATTTTTTGTTGCGACCACTAGCTCTTTAGCTTGGAGGGCTGGTCAATCCGCATACATTTCCATAACCATTGGCAGCCACAGTTTTAGCCCTAAATGGTAGAAAAGGTAATGTCTTTTTCTAAGGTTGTGTGTGTGAATGCATAATCAGTTGACTACATGAACGAGGTTACGCTATTGCAAATTTGAATTTGATTTTGTAAAATGTTTTAACATATGACAGACTAAGGCTTTGACATTAATTAATAACATTTTCACTACATAATTAATTGACAAGGATTGTGTAATTATTCAGTGTCTATAATACACTTCAAAAAGATTAATACTTTATATAAAAATGTAAATATAACTTTGTTTATTGTGGTTTCACTTTGTTTTTGGCAAATAACTATACACAGACAGTATCTAACCATACAAAAACATGCAATAAGAACAATTTCACAACAACATTGTATGTTTCGTAGATAATATCAATATTTTATTTTCTGGGGGTATTTTCCATCACCTCTATAACACATAAGTGAGCTTATTTTTTCTACCCTATCCCTCATCATACATTAATTCTGAATTAAAAGGCAACATTAACTCTTGGAGCATTTGCTGCGTTTTCTGCAGCATGTGCAGATTCTACACATGTTTGCATGAAGCCATACGGAAAGACTATGGGAAATAATGAGGTGAAACTGATAAATGATTCCATTAGTTAGCTTAATGAATTGATGATTTAATTTAGTTTGTGGGTGGGACAAGCACATGGATGGCGAAATGAATAATGATAGAATAAATAGATAGCAGGAAGAAAAATAAAGAAAATTAAATAAAGAGAGGCTGGCTGAGAGAAAAAGAAAAAACATCTTTCAAGAAAAGACAAGGTCACAAATCACACGGGTTAAAACCAGAAAACCAGAATGGTGCATCCATGACGGTGACGAGCTTTCCAATTTCCGAGTCATGAGGATACTAGCATATTGAAATGAGACACAATCTTATCCTCCATCTGCCCTTTGACTTCATTGAGCGGAACCATAACTTTCCCCTTTCATTTATTACGCCCTGTCTGTGTTCCGGTTCATTGAGCATTGTCCTTCAGACAGACTTTAAACAAACTGTGTCTTAATGGTGCAAGGAAGCTCGTAAGACCTGACCTTTAAGCTGGAGCAGAACAAAAACAGCTATACCCAGCCCTGCCATTTGCATGAAATCTACTGTAAAGCACTTAAGCTGCAGGGGGTAAATGGGCCAACCTTAAACAAATCTGAACTCCATGGTGAAGGGTTGAATGCGGTATAATTGGCAATCATTTCTTTCAAAATCTATCATTTTGTTAGCTGAATCAATTTGCAGTGCCACAGTTCTGATTATTCTGCCTTCGTCTTTGCATTTTTTGCTTTTCACTCTTTAGGGTTTAGTTGTTTTGTTTGTTTTTGCCACAAGAGAACTAAGGAATGAATGAGTGCAATGTGAATGTCTTGTTGTAGGAATGCCTGGTATTAAAATCACATCATATTCTGTAATCATGGCAGACTCTGTCTTACATAGAAGCCGGATCCTTGTTTTATTTCAATTTACCAATGTGCTGCATCCTAGGAAACACCAGCAGAAATGTCTCTTTTCACACTTCATTTCCTCCCATTAGAGTCATTTATCTTTTCATTTCTTCTCATTTACTCCATGGTGTAGTCAATTAAGAATAGAGCTGTGGGTGAAATAAGACATTCAACTTTCAAATCTGTAGTGGATTACTATACTGTGAGCAAAATTTGATTTAACAGTATGTGAGGAAGTAGAAGTTCTACAGTAGATAAACATACAATTGTCAACCATGGCAGCAGCCTGTATTACTTGGTATTATCAGATCTCAGGGATGTTATTGTGTCATTGCAGTTATATAACACAATGTATTATCAGCTAGTGTATACAAGTTAGTTATTTATTTGGTAGCCTGAAACTGTCAATGTTCACACACTTTATATCCCCCTTTTTTAAAAAACTTTTTAACACGTTCATTTAATTTGTTTCCTCAAAATCACATTTCAATTAAATCAAAAACACCATTTATGCCATTTTCTCCAGAAAAATCAGGTTGCAGACATATATTTCTCCCGATCTTGAATAAAAAAATATATATTTTTGACATACAGAATTTGAGACATTTCAGATCAAATCAACGTCTCATGAAATGAACAAAATAGTCTTGTTACTTAGAATATAATGTTTTTTTCATGATAATGAAATGAATAAGTTGTGATCTCTAGAATGCAAATTAAAGAACAGTTACCATAGAAAATCTGGGAAAATAAAATGAATCATGAATCATTGCCATTATTGCTATGTTATTTTGAGGTAAATTATATGAATAACTTGTATATTGTTATTGTGATGTCTGATCTTTAATTAAGCAATTTCGTTTTTGCCAATACATATACACACATCATCTCCCACGGGAGACAATGAACCTTAACAACAGCTTCTAGAGGAAAAAATATGTTTGTCTACACAGTTATGCTATATATATTAAGGAGTGTTCTCAGAGGCTGTAGGTTAGGTCTCTCCGCCCGACAACACAGACATAAGTGATGAATTTAAATACAACTTGATTGATGTCACACTTTCCATTCCTCTTCAAATCATTCCCAAGCCCCATAACAACACCATCAGCTCAAGGGAAATACTACTAAAGGACCACACAGGTGAATTTCAACCTTATCTGTGTACTTGTCATAGACTGACATGCCTATGTGCACCATTACACTTGTCAATACTCTATCTCGTAGGGAGGCTCCTGTTATAACACCGAATCAGTCACAGCCCAAACGCAGAAGCAAGAACAATTCATTGTAGACTCAAGAGCCCCCTCATTTTCTTTCACAGACAGAATCACTAGAGAAACTGAAACTACAAAAATTGAAGTGCCAACAAGATGCATCGAGGACTCTTGTCTTTTGTTCATGTTTTGAAAACAACAAGTGCGGTGCTCTTTTTTTTCTGTTGATAAAGCTGACTTGAAAGGAAATGAGTACTGTTAATGGTTTGTGTAAACATGGCAGTATTTGGCCACAGAGATGAGGTTAAAGTGGGTTAGGTGGGCTTTGTTTGGCACCCTGCTATTTTCACTGCTGTTTTAGTTTGCTTTTGTTGCAGCAGAATGGAAGAAAAAGGAGACAGAAGAAAAGCTCATTGAATAAGAATACAAAGAGGCCCTTATTATTTATCTGCGCCAAGAAGGGTTATGTTTTCGCCACGGTTTGTTTGTGTTGACTGCCCTTATTTTCTTGAAACCTGGTGGAAAGTGAATATTTGCAATTCAAGCACATTTTGGAATGGTCTAAAATCAAAGGGCAGATACAGAAACTAAATTCACTTCATGTGGCATGGAAATTTAGGTAACATGGTCATTCCAATGGAATTTCCAATAATTCATGCTCAAAATGCTCAAACATGCACTTTTTATGCTAAATATACTTGGTCTTTGACACAGCTGTCTTGAAAGTAACATTACATTCTGCAGCTAGCATTCATTTCTGAGGTCAAAGCTGACATTAGCATTGATTTACAACCCTGTTACTATAATTAGAATAAGATGATTGAACTGCAGTTACAGGGTGGCATTTCCTGCAGTACAATGTATTATCTTTAGTACAATTAAAAGTTATTTTATATATTTGCATATGTGTTTTAAATGTTATACTGTATTTTCCTTGTTTACTGCAACCAGATTGCTTAAGCATGTTAAAAAGAAACAAATGAAACATCTAATGAAAAGTGTACCTTCGATTCCTTATCTGGCCAGATAAATGTATATTGTTGTGGTTTAATACTGTTTTGTTTGTTTTTTTTCAAATAACATAACATAACAGAAAGTTATAAAATAATATTTAAATTCAATAGTTTTCTTGTCTTAATTCTCCTTCAATTCTGGAATGACCCAAAAACTGGAACAATTCATGTAAAAACACAATATTAAAACTCTGAGCTATATGATGAAACACATATTCTTTGTTTGCATCCATGTTGGTTCCACATAACGACTTAAAGCACAAGAACACAACTTCACAACTCGAGAAATAGGGCCATGTGAATGCAGTATTCACCTTGGCCAAACTAGTTTTTGATAGTTTTTAAACAATGACTTCAAGGTAGATAAAATAAATCAAGTAATAAGGCAGTTCACTTTACCTTAGGCCAAGTATCCAAATAGCTTCCAATTCCCAAACAAACATCCCAACTGAAATCTATTTTCTCAGTCTTACACTGTGGGAGTTTTCTCCTGCAGAGTCACCTTCCTTTGAAACGGGCCTCCTGGCATTCACAGCAAGACAGTCTCTGTGTCTATTTAAGTCCAGACTCAGTACCGTTTACTTTGTGCTTTCTCACCTAACCCGCTGTTCCATTTGCTTTCTCCTTTATTGTATGACATACAGTACAGTAGCACTGCTTTGATTTGTTGTAGCCTGATGCATTCACACACACAGCTGGATAGCACACTGATACACAGGCACATGTATCAAGCCCTGTTTTAACACTGTAGTTCCCTTATACATCAAACCTGTACTAACATTAGACATCTAAACGTTGCTTAACAGCATATAATTTTGTCAGGGGAAAAAAAGTGGACAAAGCAAACATTAAAATGGTCATGCTGTGTCTGTTTTGGGATTATGGTTGGCTTCTTCTCTGTAAAAATCAGCCTGAAAATTTGCTGTAATTCCTCAAATTGTGATTTTGCTTCTTGCCAGTGCTGGTCATTTGCTGCAAAGAAGAGCCAGTAGTATAAGACGTAAGATAAATATTGTATTTCATCAATGATTTCTGATGTGGATCATCAGACAAAAGCAAAAATCAATAGTTTGCAGGAAATTACCTTTTGAATTCCATCTACAAAAGGTTTTTCCTTCACTTTAACATGCTCTAAAACGTGGATGTTAATTTCTATGGATGGGAGGGAGAAGGTGATTACGGCAATAGCGCTGTACAGCAGAGCAGAAGCGATCATATTCAAGTGTGAGCTTTGACCTTTAAGTATTTACAGAATTGGTTCAAAGGGGGTGGTGTAGAACACTCTCAGACAAAAATCACTGCGGCACTTACACCTCCCAGAATCTAAAGTATTTTATGTGCATTCTGACTCAAAAAGAAGAGAAAAGTCAGGAAGAACCAAGAGACCCCGCGTTTGAAACTGCTGTATGAACATGACAAGTTAGGCTTGAATCTCCAGTAAGGACAGACAGACACGCAGTATGTACAGTAAATGGTCTACAAAGACTCGAATCCAGCAAGAGGGAGTTTCTCTCCCACACACTCCCCCCTGCCTGAAAAGCCTTCTTTGGATTCCTGTGTTTACTTCTGTAACATAATGGCATCACTATGTAACACATTGTATGTGATATGCTGAGCGGGAGGTTTTTCGACACATTTCTAAGCGGTTGACCAATCAGAACAGAGCTGGTCGGCTAACCAATCAGAGCAGACTGGGCTCTGGTTTCAGACAGAGGGTGAAAAGAGGTGCTGCAGCCTGTAAACATGTCACAGTAGAGGCACCAAATACAAAAATGTAACAGAAAATGAGCAAAATTAACACGTTTTTATGAATTGTAATGTTACAAAAATCCTGCAGTGAATGATAATATACTGTAAATTATACTGAAGGAGATATTTCTGGCTATAAGTATGACAAATATATAGCTTTATCTAACACCTGGTTAATAAAGGACACATTTACAGATGCAAAAAGAACTAACTACCCAAATATGTCTTTGTCTATATTTTCTTTCCATTAGTCTTAATGACATCATGTTATGGAAGCAAAATAGCCTCTCAAAACTCTCAAAATGTACGAGTTGAAAATTAAGGTGTGTCATTCAAAGAAAAGCTTTAGCAATTTTGCACGCATTATAATCACATGTATAGATTTCAGCATGTTTGTCATATTCCAAATGCATAAAATCTAAAAAAATTGACAAGGCGTTTTGAAAAAAAATCCTGAACATAATATAAAACACACACCATAATAAGCTAAATCCTGGAGGGATTGACGAGAGAGAGCGATAGAAATATGTCTTGGAGCAGAGGCAATTTAATATGCTGGCTGCATCTAATGTTGAAATTAGTTTTATTCGTTTTGGCAGGGGGATGCCAGAGAGCAAAGCAGGTGAGGGCCTGTGAGTACACAAGTCTGAAAACACAAATGCTGTAAACCAAAACACAAGCTGCCTATTGGGAGGTGAGGGGAAACAATATTAACACTGACAGTGATGGATGAAGCTCTTTCCTGTAGAGGTCTGATAGATACAGGGCCCTTTCGAGCTGCGAAGCACCATGTTCTAGTAAAAGGTGCTTTCCATATGAGTTTCACATACAAAAGGTAAACCTGCATTTGTAAGGAAAAAGTGCACAATGCAAATGTACATAAAGATAGACAGGCTGTCTTTTTTTGTATATTTGCCAGCTATACTTTTACCGCAGAGCACCACTTGCATAGCATATGAACAGTTTATATGTTTGTATTAAAAGTATGATCAGAACTGTTGCCATAATCAGCCTCATTGCTTTAGTCACAAGCAATCAGTTTGCACATCTGGTACAGTATATATGAGCTGCTGTTTCCTAACACCTACCTCCTCCTGATGATTATGTTTGAATTATACCAAACGCTTGAACAAACAAATCTGCTTGTGTTATTTTTTCTATTATTTATCATTTTCAAACAGTAGAACTCATAACAAAACAAAACAAATCCTAAACATGTGATATTTGCAGCATTTGAGCTGTGATCTAGAAACAGCAATGTTTTATGATTGCCAGAAAACATATAACAATTGGAACAAGTGGTCTTCCAAAAGTCAATATTGGGTACACCATTCAACGCCATTATTTTAAATATCCTGCAGGGAGCGACTCGAGAGTAAACATATTTGCTGACAAGTTTATGTTCTTTATTTCTTATTTCAAGTCATCTTTAAAACATCATGATGTTGATTTTAAAAAAAATGATGGTCCCATTCAGAGTAAAATAGATGGTAAAGCTGGGAAAGCTTTAGGGCATGGCTACCCTGTGAAGTCGCATGTTGTCCAATCTGGGGGGTTCAATAAAAAAAGAATGGCCCTTTATAATTGTAATATATACAATTGCTTAAGAAAGGAGCTTATTCGACACAGCAACGTTCATGAAAATAATTCTGGTTTAAATTTAAATGAGCAAATTGCTCTATCATTAAAGCAAACTTATGACAACCTTGGTCGAAACGAGAAACAGATTTATTTGTCATATGGATTTATGATATATATTCTGTTTTATTCTGCCAATCATCCACATTTTCTTTCTCAGAATAGTTCTTCCAGTCGGTGCTTAAATAAGCGCAAAACGCAGGCTCTTGCAGCTTATTGCTTTCATAAACTGTCACTGAGAGCAGTGCACTCGCGCATGATTGAGAGACTGCAAATATTCTGCCTTGATCTTATTTAAACTTCTCACAGAAAAGGAGGGCCTTCTTCCTGGTGGTGTGGGAGCAGGTTATTATGAGGGGCTGTAAATTACCACAGCAGGTAATTGGAGAACATCAGTAGAACCAATAAAGTGGAAGCACTGGCAGATGGTAAAAACAAAACCCAGATGATGAACAAGTCTCTTGGCAGGCAGCTGTTATTCTTTGAAAAAGAAACTTTACATTAGCATTGCTGAGTCCTAAAATCCCCCCAAAACCCCTAACTATACACTGAAGTTGCAAAGTTGTTTTTCATTGGCGCCTGTGTAATGAAAATAATCATCACAGTTTTTAAACTTTTGTATTTATTTATTTATTTTTGTGCTTTATAGCTTCACCAAAATTGGATTTCAAGCCTGGCTACCCTAAGAGGATCTACAAACACATGTGGTGCAAGGGCAAATCTGTGTGGAAGTGCAAAAAATATATAAGAGTGAAAATTAAAGTGGTTTAGCCTGAATGGATTTAAGGGCCTGGAAAATAAATGTTAGTGCCCAGTCATTCATACTTCTCACATTCTGTTAATATTCATTTTTAATGGTTTGTCTGTTTCAAGTCAGTGGAAATTGTGAGGTATTCATCAGTAAGTGTTTCACTTTTATTCAGTTATATGCAGCTAATCTGTGTTGTGGGTAGCATTACATTGTCGGATCATTCATCCACTTCTATTAATTATAGATCCTTGCAAGCAATGACTGAACTATTTAAAACAGTACAGTCCATAGAGACAATACTGAGGCAATTATATAATTATATGAATCATTCATCCATTAATTATCTGAGAGAAAGTAAGCCTATGTATATAACTCTTTACATTTGTATTATTACGTTTAACATCTTGAGATTTACTCTGACATTTTTACATGTTATAAAATAGTAAAGGACTAAATTAACAACATTTTAAGTTTGACTTCAGCCCGATTGGTGCTCACAGGTACGTGACATCACCTTTTTGTATCTGAGCAAACAAAGCACCAAGACAAAAAACAACTACAGAAATATTATGTAAAAACACAGGAGCTATTAAATAATGCATTTTTAGAGGCCTTTAAGACGTACAGTATCTATTTGGTTGAACTGTGATTACAAGTGGCAATGGCAAGTCCGTGGTCTTGGAGTTCTGTTGGAAAAAAATGGTATTGACCTTCATGAGCGCAGAACAGATCGTTGGTGCTATACTTTGTCAAAAACAACAACATTAGGCATAGAGTATATATTGCGTACACTGATGAATCATGCTTTTTTTTTTCTTTCACAAATCCACATCATTTCAATTGAATGGTTATTACTGAAAAATACCTGCAAAACTTAAGCAGTGTAAATCACTAACATAATCAGCACTGCAGCGAGCCCCGCGGAAAATAAGTGTTTTCCTAACCAAATATGGCATAGACCTATTTTTCATATTTAACTCCTTACCATAGCTTAAAACTGTAGCTTGCTTTACAAAACTATAGTCTATACCCAAGTACACAACCTCTAGCAACATTTATTTCAGATTCACTAGGAAAATATAATGATTAAAGCCTTTAATACTTTTATCGCTTTGTCTAATTGCTTATGCAGTGTATCCAGTACTACTAATGTATCGTATAGACTAATGCAGGATGTGCAATCCCCCTTTTTTACAAAATAGCAATAACTATTTCAATACGAAACTTGTCTTTTGATATAAATCTGCTGTATCTTATTTCCATGTGAGGCACTATTATTGACCAGATGCAATCTGACGTGATCTGAAAGAAAGCTAGGAGGCGAATTAATTGATAGGTGAGCAGTGACACATACTGAGCTGAGAGTGGGGGAATGCTTCTCTCATTTTTCCTCTTTCATCTCTCCTTTGTATGCTCCCTTTCAACCCTGTTGAGTATCATAGCGTGGCTCCTCAAGGTCTTTATAGACAGCAGGTGGTCACAACACCCACACCAGCACTAACCCGTGTGTCGTCGCAGACATCAATCAAAAGCTGATACTCAAATCTGCAGGTGTTTGTTTATTCTGTAGCAGCAAGACAGGCATTGAACAGACCTTGATTTTAAGCTTGCTAGAAGCAGACGTTCACTGCAGCTATAAACACGCACAAGTCCTACTTTCAACTCCGGCACCATGATCATCTGTGCTGTCTTTTTGTTGTGCTGCAAAATCAAACAGCAATGCAGTGCGTAACAAGAGGGTAGGATTTGCCAATGTAATCTCTTTTTGTCAGCTAGCCTTTTATGGATTTCATATGCTCCATCAGTTCATACTTGTTTGGTTATTTTCGAGATAAATGTGTTAACTGGCAATGGGTCAGGAAAAAAACACTTAAAAAAAACAACTGAAACATGGATACAAGTAAAGTTATCCTAAATTATAACCCAAATATAAATGATTTGTTTAAATTGTTTTATAATGTTTAATTTCAAGGGAATTATATGACCCTGCTAGAGAATGCAGGACTAAGAGGACTCAATTATCTAAGCAGCTATAATACAATTTGTCAGTATTGTATCATCTTCTTGCAACTCTATTAAAATTGCTTATTACATTATCATGATCAGAGTGGAAAACGCTTTGTAGTTTGATACCATGTGGTTAAGTTTTCTTACACTTAATAGAAACACTTAGTGTTGTTTCAGCCTTTTTGCTATCATAATACAAGTACAATTCAAATTGCTATTGTTAAAGGTTTTACTGTTTCAAATGTTAGACAATTGTAATTAGCATTTTAAGAACTGGGGCTGCCTGGTAAAACCGAAATACTGTATATAATTATATATCATCAGCATAACAGTGACATAATGACGATAATAAGATATTCTAATGTCTAATGTTTTACCTGTTTTTCTATTCTTTGCTGGTAGTGATTGTGCTTAGGGTTTATCAACAGTAATTAAATTGATTTTAAACAGAGTTTAAGCTCTGATAGATTTGACTGATGCATCCCACAGAAGCTTGCAGCCATATAACAAGAATATGCAATACATTTTCAGCCTTTCTGTTCCCATTTAAAGTTAAACAGAAAAGTTTAGACAGTAGCAAATAATAAAAAAATTCTTGAAATTACTTCATGTCCACATTTAACAATGAAAAAGCTTATCAGCCCTGATCTGTATCCTCTGGCAGGCAACGCAAACATGACCCAAAAACTTCTCTCTTATCTGTTTTCAAAAAGATGTGGACTGACAGTAGCAGTATCAACCATGAAGCAGGGAGAATAATTCAGTGTATTTTTTAAAAGGACAAAAAGAGTAGGGGAGAGTGACAACTTGTCAGCGGGAGATAAACTAGGTGGATGGATGACAGACGGAGAAAATAAAAGCGTGCCAGCGGTAAACCACTGCTATCTACTTTCCTAAAGCGTCCTTTTATTTGTGTTTATCCATTTACCTTCCTTATTTTTTCTCCTTTTACTTTTTCGTTTCAAAAAGGAACACACAGATTTTTTCCACTTCCTACACGTCACATAGAAGCTAAAGCTGAGTTCAAAAGGGGGCATTGGGAAAGAGGTGAAGAGCTATTTAATGGTAACTAACATTGGCTGCTTATGCCTTTGGCCACTATGTGACTGACTTTAGCTCCCCTCAAAGAGCACTCTGACCAAGTGTGTCCAACACGACAGCCATGCTGAAGAGGGCTGAAGGGGAATCACACGGACAACACAGGAGGAAAAGGGTGCAGAGCGTAACTAAGGGAGCGGCCAAGAGGCAGGTTCTGGTCTGATTTGACAGTTTATGGTCAGTGCATTTATCACAAATGTCATCTTTCATCACTGCTGAGTTGTACCACATATCCCACATTATGCAATTGTATAGAAAAGGTACGAGTACTGGCACCAGTGAGATGGTATACGTTTTTGACACTATTTTATTTTGTCAAAATGCAATGTACTGTATCAGCCAGTGATGAAAACAAGTGCCTTTACATATAATAGTTACACAAGTACTATAATATGAACAGTTTTTTCTTATTGTAGTAAAAATGTTGCTATGTAATCCGTGTAACCTAAAATATCATCTTCAAAACCCTATTATACAAATGTCATTGTATAATTTAAAGGATATTTGTTCGGGATTAAGCTACCACATGTTGTCAAAGAAAGTTTTAAAGAGGACATATTGTGTTCCTTTTCAGGTTCAAATTTATATTTTGTGCCTATACTGTGACATGTTTACAGGCTTTATTGTTCAAAAGTGCTTTTATTTTTGTCTTTTCAACGCCTTTCTGAAGCCAGAGCCCAGTCTGCTCTGATTGGTTCACTAGCCGGCTCTGGTGTGATTGGTTAACCTCTAAGAGATGTGTCGAAAATGTCCATACCGTTAGCATCCTACTTTCAATGTGTTGGAAAGCTAGCCATTCCCAGCAAAAGAGTTACATATTGATGTCACTATGTTACTGAAGTAAAAGGGGTTCTATAGCCGCGTTTGAGGCAGAGGGGGATTGTGTGGGAGAGAAACTCCCTTTGAAATAAACGTACAAACTTGCAGACCATACCACACAATAGGAAAAGATAAACACCCCCAACATGTACGTTTTTATTTGTATTTCAATGTTCAAACAAGGGCCAATTTGTGAATCTGTGCTGCTGTGTCTATGGCTCAATAAAAGTACAAATGTGTGACGCATAAGAGTGCTTTTCCGCCGTCACTACACTTGTGGTTTTCTATCAATTACTTGAACTTCAGAAGCAGCTTAACTTTTCTTTAACTGCCTGCACATTCCCTCACTGTCCGACCCAAGCCATATGTTACTCCCTGACCTTAAGATTTAAAAGGGCAAAGAAAATCACTTTTTCCATATTGGATTTAGATGTTTTTTGTTAATCCATAAACAGATTAAATTGGATATTTCTGTTATGAGATATTCCATGTCCAAAACATGCAGCCTTTCTTAAAGAGTGCACTGAAAGCCAAGTGGGAAAAAATACAGTACATGTAACAAAAATCTAAATGATCTCTGGCATGAAATGAAGCCCATTAGTACGCATGGTGCCAATTACTTGTGGCTGCACTTTTCATTAAAGATCTAAAGCATTTTTGCAACCAACCCCGACAATTAGCAGTGATACCATAATGTATAAAGTAGGACTCTCATGCCTGTCATTACCTTATTGATGTATTGTTGACATGTTTTTTTAACCTAGCTGTATTACAATTTATGAATTATTTCAGTTGTGTTCTTTCATTTTATTAAGGGCATTGTCAGATTGTCTTGAGAGCCAAAATAAATGTTTTGACAATTCTT
This sequence comes from Eleginops maclovinus, assembly GCF_036324505.1. Lineage (NCBI taxonomy): Eukaryota > Metazoa > Chordata > Actinopteri > Perciformes > Eleginopidae > Eleginops > Eleginops maclovinus. The sequence goes on along the minus strand of NC_086359.1, from coordinate 17,442,284 downwards.
GACAAAGAGAAGTTAATTGCTGTTTTAAAGGGTTATTATCGGTATATCAGTAGAATAAATTGCTCTTAAAATGACAAATATATTAATCTTGTGACAATCACTTTTATGCTCTTAAGAACTGGATCACCGGCTGCATGCGTGTGATATGGTCATTTAGAGGCTTCAAATTTATGATACCAAAACCTGGAACAAAAGACAATGTATTTCCCAGTATCAGTCCTGCATGTACAGAGTTGGGGAGTAAATGCTTACTGTACTAAAGTAGATCTGGTGAATGTGTACATTTGCTGCTAAATCTGAGCGGTTCTCACAGTGGTGCAAGGTTAAGCGGTCTGTAGTAGCACCATGGAAAATACAACCCTAGTCTAATCCCTTCAATCCTGGCAGATCTACCAGCACAGGGGAAAAACATTCCAGCCAGCATTACTGGAAACAGATACTATGTGATACACATTGTCCCATTGTTACATGTTTGATTAGCTCTGCTACCTGTGAAAAGAGATTTTCCATTCGGTCACCTGATATTTGTCCCTTCTTTAAAGAAATAAAAAAGACACATAATTGCAGCTAGCATTTCGACTGGACACATAAAATATATCTCACTATGTCCAAAGAGGGATGGCATGTATTTTCAGACAGAACTAAAAAGAAAAACAGAGTGTTTTTCATGTAAATATGTTCTAATAGAAACAACAAATACAACATTGAACCAGTAAATCAGCTTTGTGCTTTAATTATCAGATAATTATAACATATATTTAATATTTTGGATATAAGAAAACATTTTTAGTGTATATTTTCACATATTTCAATTGAAATTTGCAAAATTGCATTGCATGTTTTGAAAAAATACAATGCAGCCAGTCTTCAATAACGCCTGAGGGTTTAGTGGCACCAGCAAGCTGTGGCTTAAATACAGAAATTAGAGAGAATCACTATTTAGAGATTGTTACAGCATCACTTGTCATATCTGCAAAGTCGGCCAGCAGCCTCACATTGCTCGAGCTACCTCTATCCTGGAGGCAGGTGAATAAGCAAGCAGTCCGACACATCAGTGTGTCAGTGCTGCGAGCCGTGCCAACCACAAGGTTAAAAGACGGCAACCTTTATGTGCGGATGTTCACAAAGAGGTTATGATAATCCTGATCTTAACTGAACCTGAAAGGGTTGTTATTTTCATTTTGAACCAACATATCATCATACTTTCATTGCTTCTCCTGAGGAAAATACTAATTCAGAGATTAGTGCACCTTGCCAACCTTATTTTAGTATTCTGGACTCAAAACACAAACACACATTCCTCTGCCCCTCAGGCAATTTTTGAGGTAGATGTTTTTGAAAACATGCATGCAAATCTGCCACATTGACTTAAAGCATAATGAATCCACAGTAAAGTTAACTAAACCTAAAGTCTACTGGGTTCCCATGTATTAATCAATCCCGTGTTGAGTTGAATAATAAAATAACAATTTATTTATTTGCACCAAAACACTTGAGATATTTTCTCTTAAATCGTTCCCATTAAAAGTTGTTTTTTTCCCAGTGGGATTAATTAAACCTACTGTCTTCAGGGCATCTGCTTGACCATTGTACGATTTTCTAAACCAGAGAAAAAGCCACTGCACTGCACAATCGATGCTCTCTGCCATTCCGTATCTATCAAGCTTAGCGTCAATGGTGCTGATGGCCAACTCCCTAAATCGAGGTCTGTGGATGAGGGACGTGTCGGAAAGTGCCAGACTGGCAATAAAGTACTTGTGAGAAAGATCACCCACAGAGCACCAGCTTGGATTGGGATATTTAATATACAATAAATACAACACTTGCCTAACATTTAGAAATGTAAACATTTAAATACTGCTCTCCACCCTAAAAAAAAACTGGGTAGCTAGGTTGTCTCTTCTATACTCTTTTACATGCTGCGTTGGTATACAGCGGTAGCCATGACCTGCAGACCTGGCCTGTAAAAGTGTTCCTAGTGTTTATCAGCTTCAAATTTATGTCAGCATGTGTAGCGCAACAGCTACATTTACAGATAAAACCATTTATCTCTCTGTGCCTGATGGCTGAGGACAGAGAGTTTAGGTCATGTTGCTGTTGTAGTTAAGAGATAACTGATGGAGCGATGACCCTACGACGTCACAGGGATTGGCACTGACAGAGTTTTATGGCCCAGAAAAGGTCACTGTAGCCATAAACAACATCAGGTGCCCAGCGAGCAGGCAAGGCTGTTGATTAAAACTCCAAAGTTTTGCTCATAACTTCCCGTGGATACCTTTAAAAAAAACTCATCGACCAATCGAGTCATCATATAACTCAGACACACAGGGTGGTTCAATAAAGTGATAAAGCAGATAAACAGGTGACATTTGCGGCAACAAGTGGCGAAAATACAGCAAGAAAAAAAAAGACAGGAAGGAAAGCTCTATTTCATACCGTCTGAAATACAGTCGGTGCCACAGCTTGTGAACAGGGTAGATTAGCATCATCAAAGATATTTCAAAGTGCAGACTGCTGAGCTTCACTGAGTTGGCAGCATTGCCATCTGACAGATTTAGATAAGGAACTGATTGCTTTACAGTACTTTTATGTCTGTTATTTCTGTGAATGTTGTCATTTGGACGACAAGGGGGAAACCAATGTGGGTCACATCTTCACTTTAGATATCAATGTGTAACTAATGGAAATAAAACTGAAGGTCCAGAAAGATTTTATTCCCCATTCAGTTATGGAGGGCAACATTGTGTGGATTTATCTTGGCAAACATTGAGGTAGGAAACAACAGATGGAATTCTTTTATCCATGTCCCCCATGAGTACAATTGTTTGCAGATAACACCATGTTGTACTTTACCGTGTGTTTGTAGAGATAGACATTACAGTGACAATACAAGTCATGGTCTTTGTTACAAGTATGAGTGTTGAACGTTGTGTTAAGTGTCTTTATCACATGAGGACACGTTTTACCCTGAGATGACCGTAATGATGATGGATTGATGGAGACCATCCATAGATCATCCTAGTCCAGTGAGGTGAAGTCCAAATGGAAGGAGTCACATGTTTGGTTGTGAAAATGATGAATGTTTAAACTGTTTGTGAGACATTGAGAACAGAAATTTGAATTGACTTTGTATACTGCTGATGCTGCAAAGAGATGCACAATGCATTTTGTTCTGTTTGTGATTGAGTGCAATTGTCAGGCTATGAGCTGGAGTGTCATAAAATACATGTTTATTGAGCCAGGCAGCCAGTGTCAGACAGGCGTATAGATTGGGGGATCAGTTATAATGTAGACAGCAACAGCAGATGGTTATGTGACTCATTCAAAAGAGAGCAATTCACAACAAATCTGGAATAGGTTACAAAATATTCTCTTTATAACTAGATAAACACATCTTGCCACAATCAGAACTTTTAAATGCCTTAAAATTGGTATAAAAGCCTAATAATGGTGGTAAATAAAGAGCCAGTAGAATTTCTGCATCTGGACTGAGAATGTATACAAATCCTTAACACAACCTTAATAACGCATCAGTATTCTGTCACAATTTTTTTTTTATTTGGATCTATTGATGATCTCTGAGTTATGCCACAGAAAGATATGGATGTCATCGGCAATCTGTAGTTTAGTTTTTTCTCAGAAAGCCCTTTTGTTCTTCACACTTATCATCCACTTAAGCGCGGAGCAGTACTGTTATCAGGCCTGTGTATTGTAATTGATTAAAACTATTGAGAGGGACAAAAGGACAAAGGGAGTTAGTAAGACAGACAGTGAGCGATGTTTGGAGGAGATGATGGCAAGAGAAACCCTGGCCATCCAGCAGAATTTTAATTACTGCAGGCAGCAGCACTTCTCACAGACTAATCTCCTCCACAGTAGGATTTATAGGCATTACTGATGCTGACAAAGTGATCGCTCAGGGAGAGATAAAACATTACAAAATAAAGTATGAAAATGGATATGAATAACACTTCATCCTCAAACAAGGTTGTTTGACTGTTTGTCTCATTGAACTCAATTGCCTATTAACAAATCGCTATGGATTTTCACATTAGTAAGAACAAGCGTGAGTTTGTTTGTAGTTGTAGAGCTTAATGAATACATTTGATTACATTGGGAAAACTGCACTACACTGACATTTAATAATCAAGCTCTTTTGTTTCAAACAAACTTGACTTTCAGTGTGACTTTCCTCTGCAGCAAGGTTAATGCCATTTTAAGGCTGACGTGAGTGTGATGTAGTAATGATGAATTCTACACAAGCTGTGATTTCTTACGCCTGCGGTTAGGACATCCCCCTCACCCCCTCTTCTCCATCCCTCTTTCCCCTTCCTGACATTTCTATTATTAAGAAACAGCAACTTTGGGGTAGCATGCTACTCTTGCCGCACTATATCTGCTCCAACTTAATCCTCCTGGCATTCACTAGCCTGCTCTCCTTCCTCACACACGCCAAACTATTTAATATTTAATCCACTTTAGATGGGATTACCAAGCTACGGGTTAGTTGAACATTTTGGCGGGGGGACAGCCTTATTAATGGTTATGATGCATGGCGATGTTTATCTTATTTCCCTTCGGCTATGAAATGGAACGTCAGTTGATTGTGCTTGTTGAGGGTGAACAGGGATTGATGAAAGGTCTGAGTCTGCAGAGAGAGTTCCTAATGAACAAATAAATCAAACATCTCTCTAAGATTGAGCCGGTGTCTCATCGCCTGGATGGCAAAGTCACACCACATCAGACTTGCTAAAGAAGATGATCAAGGGCACTAATTGAATTGCAGTAAACACACATACAGTGCTGAATGCCTCACCCCCCAGACAACCGGAGCTATCACCTCAGTGGGCAGAGCCTTTGATTTCACAGCCTCAAGACAATTTCACAGCCCGCCATCTCCATATGTTAATCTACAGAATGATAATTTCTGTTATTAGTGACAGTCCTTCGGCCACATGCTCAACCACGCACCATTCCAAGACTCAGATATACCCAGAATGAACACATACACCCACGACATTTAAGTGTGAGAAATTCAGAATGTATTTATTTAGCTGGTGAATGAAATCCTGTTTTCAAAAATGAGGCGCTCAAAACTTTGGATTGACAGTCAATTTCCAAATGATTCTCTGCATGGCAAAAATATACTGCGGCTGCTTTGAGCAAATATGTGGGATTGTGTAACTGCAGAACTCATCAAGCTGAACACATAACACCTTTGTCTGAACTGATATGTTGTAGGAGAACTCTGAAGGTATTATTATTGCTTTGAGTAAAGCTTTCCATATATCTGCATTGTTGAGGTGTTCCCTTTAATTTCCAAAACTTTGACAAGCCGTTTGTCTGCAGGGAGTCTTGCTGCCAATCTTGCAGATATGGAGGATGGGGATCATTACTGCAAAACTCAGGATACGTTCTCGCGTGATCAAAATAAAACCAAGGGCCCCTCTGGAGGCATGTCTGTCTAAGAATAGAAACAAAAACATCAACAGAGTAATTCTTGTGAAATAAACACGGTGAGAGAAAACGATTAGAACTGGTTTCAAAACACTCCATACACAACCATCCTAATATATCTACCACTGTGGTACCTACAGAAAACCTGAAACAGTAGAATATATTAGGGCAAAGTCTTGTTTTGCACAAACAAACCCTTGGGTTATTTTCTCTAAAATCTATTTAATTGCTTTCATGTTACTCCAGGTTATTGTATTGTGCCACTTTGCATTTTGCCTCCCAGAAATGTACGAGTTTGCAATCTTCCCAGTTTAAATTCCCACCCTCAGACATCCAAGTGTTTTATTGCACACCCCAACATTAACCCCGACACTAACCCAAACCCTGACGCCAAATTTAAACCAAAAACCATAACCAACTGATCTCTCAGCACTACAGCCTCCACCATTATAGGGTTAGTGTTCATGTTTAACGTTTCACTTATAACTTTTGTACAAAGAGGATGACTTCCATTAGTGACATCATCAATTTGCTTGATGAACAGGTTTTTCTTTGAGATAGGTTTCTGTATTTTTTATAAATTGAATTGATGTTGTGGGAACTTTGACTTTGGGTGACATCCAATTCTTTTATGAGGAGGTTGCCACATAATATAGTTCTGAGTTATCTTGAAAAAAGCGTATGTACCTCAAACTGTAATGGAGCGATATAATCAATGTGGTTGAATTAAAAGCAGAACAACACACTAATACATGACTTGAGCTACTGCAGAATTGACTAGATATAGAAATAATCCTGACTTAATATGATTTGTTTTCACACTCAAAGGGAAGATAACTCTTCCTATGTATTATCCAAAGTTGTACAAGTTTGTCCATGTTCATGCACTAACTGTAGGCTCAAGAGGATTGTTTTACTTCTCCTGACACAACCTCGAAGTTATGAAGTGGGAGCTAGAATATGTGCAGAATAAGCCGATGCTATTTACCTGTAATGTTTCAAGATACTAGGTTTGGCTTATTCTCCCAATCCTACATCTTACAACTTAAGGTTTTTGAGTTTGTTGCAGTAATGTGCAACAGGGAAGGAATGATGTTTGGCATGGAAAGATGATAAGGTATTCGCCTTGCTGGCTTGGCCTTCAAACAGTACACTGTAGGTTATGTACTGCTTACACTTTTTGTATGTGGTCTAGAAAAAAGTTTCATGAGGAATTGGGAACCTGTAGGAGAGGTATTTAGATGTCGCCAACCGAGCTATGTGATTATTGCAAACTGCGTGAGAGCTCAGCACACCAGCATGATATATGAGATTTGTAATGTAGAGATGAGGACTCAAAATGACAGCAAGACATTTGTGAATGCCCACTGGCCTCCTTCCCCAAGCTTACATATGATAAGCCACAACTGTCGTGTCTTGAGCCGCCAAGTTGTTGCGTGACACGGCCTCATCTGGCCAGGGTAACGGGCCATGACATTTTCAACCCCCCCCTCTCGCCAAGAGGATCCTTCTTCTATCTTCTCCCTCCAAAGCCCTGTGGCCTCTGAGAGCAGCGTCAGCATGCAGCAGTCAGCTGAGCCTGATGGAATTAACTGACACAAAATGGATTCTACTTACACAACCTGCCGGACTGATCCTGAACGCATCACCAAAAGGCTTTGAAACCAGGCAATGCGGGAATCTGTCTAATACAAGCTTTCACTAGGATATAAGGATGCAGTGGCCCAGACAACCATTAGGATAAACACATTCTCAGTGCGACACCAAACACAACTGGGGCAACTGTAAAAGATAACAACCCTCAACCATGGCATGAATACTCAGAGAAGGTTTCTTGTTTCTATTTGGCATTAAAGGCAGGGCTGGTTGTTTGACCTAAATGTTTCCTAGCAATGGGGCAGTGGAAGCCTGTAGGGTTAAGAAAGCAGGCTTACGACTGGAGGTTGATTGGAAAGCCTGAGCAGTGGAAATTAATTAAAAGCTCTTTCCTCTATTTGCAGCAGGCAAGCCCTCAAGCATGAGTGAACCTCCTTTCATGAATTGCTCATAACCCCCCCATTTCCTTACAACTTTTGCCCCAAGGGTGTAAATAAACATGAGCTTTAAGTCAACACACCTGGTAAAATAAAATGTAAACTTCCTCTGGAGTCTACAGCAACATCAACCATTTGCGTAATAAATATGATGCTGGGGTGTCTGGAGGAGAAGTATACTATGATCAAAATACTCAAGAGCACTAATGGATGTTTGGACCAGTGTTGTTAAATTTGATACACTCAAGGCCCCAGAGCAAAACACACATTCATATTCAGGGTTGTTTTAAGCCAGAATTTTCACTTACACTTTTGCTATATGATTCATCAGTAGAGAACATTTACTGTATGGAGGAACAGTGGAATATATCCCTTTAAGAGACCCTATAGCACTCCCTGTTTGAGAATCACTGACCTAGAAGTGGCAGCTGTATGTTACCAGACACACCAATCGTGTTTTTCTTCACTTAATTTCGAGTTGCAGCCTCCACAATGAGACACACAGTCAAGAAACTAACATTTGGAACAACCGTGAAAGATGGGTGTGGGTTTAGCCTCAGGGATTGACTCATTGATTCTCTACAGCCCTTAGGCTGGCTTTGAGAGCCACTAGCCAGGTTTCTAGGGCTCTCATTACCGACGCGTACATGTAAAGCTGTTCACTGCTGCCTGAAGCTGTCTGTGCAAGAACCCTAAATTGAGCACTGCAGTGAGGATGATGGATAGCCTTGTCGGGGCTACAGATGGTTCCTGCAGGAGGTCCGGCTCCCCTTTGGGACGAATCAGTTGGGCTGATAGGACCACATGTTGACAGCCAGAACCTCTTTGCAGTGTAACATAAGGCACCACAGAGCCATCTATAACTGCCTGGAGACCATGTACATCTCTAAGATGCTGCTGTAGTACCACAAAATCAATAAAGCAGTGGAGTGTAACACTAACAGCTCAACACATGTCAGTCAATCTTAACTAAGCATAGTCATGTATGATGTGAGGTCCCCGGTGGAAACTATCATCCCAACCAAACGTTCTCTACTGTGCCAGAATTACTGATACATATTTATAAAGTAGGTTTAAGTAAAAGTACTCTTACAGCATTTCAGCAGTATGAAATAAAAAAGAAAAAGTATGTATTATTTGGGATGTTAACATTTTAACTCAAAAGGGTATTACTTTCTGTGACGTTTAAGTCTATAATGCATAATCATTAGAGATATAATACATTACAATCTGCTTATAGTCCTGGATTCATCATCTTTTGTGTGTTATGATGTAATAATAACTCCCAAAGTTGTAATAAATGATACATTTTTCAAATAATGCATTATCGACTAAGGCACAGTCTGATATAAAACATTATAAGCAGGTTATAAAGTCTCTATCAGTGGTCAATGTTTGCTAAGTGAAGTGAATAAAGCAGTATTTAATATATCACTAATTCTAAAATGTCGATTGTGACTAGATACAACTTCCAAATACTTTATAATGTCTTTGGTTTACTGTTTTAAAGGTTTATATATATTGGAAGTGTTTTTTTAATAGATTTAAAACAGTGCTATAAAAGGATTTTAACGCATAATAGTATGTACTTGTTTTATCCCAAGTTGCAATTGTTTTAAAACTAATATGGTGGTGCATTGGTCAATTATTCCTGTCTCATTTACAAATAATTTGATATTCAACTAATTTGTAAACCATTAAATTAATGTGTTACTCATAAATGAGAGAAGCACCTGGTGTGAGTGTGTTTGCAAATACTATACAATAATCAAAACCATACATAATTTGGTCATGATAGGCTGACAATCTCCCACTGCTTCCTAAGAACGACTGTATGTCCAACCTCAGGAGAACTACTGAATGTGCCACATGCTCACAGTGCAGGGCTGCTACATAAATAAAACTAAGCAAGTGCTATAGGAATATCTGTCCTGTATGTCACTTTGATAAAGAGAGCAGCAGGGTCCTGGCTGATGGAGGGCACTGGGAGTGAGAGTGAGGGCTAAAGGGTCACATGTCTTGTGTCCTGCCCTTTGAATAGGCCTTGCCCTCTTGCTCCCACTGGCCCTGGCTCTCCTGTCGGTACACAGGTATAGCTAATCAGAGACGGTGGCATTGGGTCCATGCAGCCAGCCCTGAATAAAACATGCAGAGAAAGAAATTTAATCAAGAGGGGGCATCTGCGGCTGTCTCGGGCTGCCGGTACCTGCACTCCAGCTATTCACCACATGTGTCCTCATACTAATGACAAGCCTAAAAGGAGGCAGAGGGCAACCTCTTTTCATAATCAAAGTGTTTTTTATTCATGACATGTCTATTAATTAGTTTGGAATAGTCGGCACCATGTGCTCAGGAGAATTTAAATTGGCTGAAGAGGATTTGCCCTTTCCCTGTTGAGCCAATGATTTCTTGGCAAGTGTTTGTAACCAGGGAGGGACAAAGAGGGGGAGAGGAAGAGACAAGGAGATAGAAAGGGGGGTTGTGTGTGTGCGTTTGTGTGTGTGTGCGTGTGTGTGTGTGTGTGTGTGTGTGTGTGTGTGTGTGTGTGTGTGTGTGTGTGTGTGTGTGTGTGTGTGTGTGTGTGTCTGTCTGTCTGTCTGTCTGTCTGTCTGTCTGTCTGTCTTTCTCCGTGAGTGACTCATAGAGCCTATAAATCACTAGGGGCATCTAAACTCAAACTGTCTCTGGTGTTTGTCCTGTTTCAATGTATTTAAGCTAGGTGTGTTTATTTGTCAGCAGACACACAAACACAGTTGGATCCAATAAGGCAATGTATCAACGCTATGCAATGCATTTAAACCATTATAAACATACCAAATGCCATATAATGTTCGTATAGTGCTCGGGTTATGAGCACTCATAGACTGGTGTTATGCTTTAAACAGTAGCTATAACATATCATATAGCTTTAATATTGAATAAGTTATATCATAAATATTCATAATGTTCATTAACTCACTGACATTTTAAATAAAATAATTGTTGTTTTTTATTTTAATTAAAGCAAACCATTGCCATTTAAATTGACCTATAATTTGACCGTTTTTGTGCGTAAACGTATATTAATATGAAATACAAATTAAGATACACAATGATCCTCAGAGAAATAAATGACCATAAATTATATAGGTATAACAGGTATACAGTGTTATAAGCAGATTAGAACGTATTTAAAGCATGTTGAAAATGCCTTATATAAATGGGCGAAAGCCGTCCTTCACTGAGATATCAATTACATTAATAAAGAATTTATTACCTTTAATAAAAAATACATGTGACATTTGGGGTTATGTATCGCCAATTAAACAAAAAGTCAGTAAAAGGTAAAGAGTATGCTTAGGTGGAGTAAGGAGAGGGAAAAAAAAACAATTTTCTACATAAATGGTTTTATATAATTATACAATACAAATAGAATGGATTGTTAAATGGGGAACAACACTTTCAATTTTGAAAGAAAACTACTAGCGTGACTTGGAAAATTAAAATGTCTTCTCCTGTGGCTCATTCTCTATCCTGACAGCGTAATAAAAAACATGTTATTAACATCCGTTTATGTCTCCTGTCATTAAAGCCGTACTTCAATTTTGTTTTAACTTTTGAGACAATACACCAGAACACAATAGCTTTGGTTATCTGCTTTCATTCAAACTGCGAATCAATAACACTGCATCATTTAATAACCACAACAATGGAACCTCATAAGCAACCTGTCTCTGGTACAGTTAACAAACAGGCGTGCAGTATTGACACTTGTCAAGACATAATCAGCAGTGATGTTTTAGTCATGGTGAAGAATGTAACAGGAGGCAAATTGTTTGCTAATTCTCATTTCACACTCCCAATGTGAAATCATCCAGGCACACAGAGCACCGGTTCCTCTGCATGCACAATGGTCTGGCTCGCCGCGTAACACCAAATTATCTTTCCCCTGACTTAATTATTCATTAGGCAAACATAATTAATTTAAGAAGCTTTTCTCACAGGAAGTGTTTCAAATAAAGGCCAGAAGGACAGCTTTTTCTGCTTAATCATTAACTGAACACAGAACACAGCCAAGAACCTGCAAGGGTCTGAATGCTTTATTGAAAATAGTCTCAACCCGTGCCAACTGGGTTTCTTCATCGCTGAAAAGTTGTACAAAAATGCACTGCAATGTTTTTGTGCTTCCGCTGATACAGCTAAATACATTCAAATGCAATCTCTTAAGGTGTCTGTGTTTTAATCCACAATAACTTTAGCTTAAGACAAGCCCCCCTACTAGAAACACTTTTGATAACATTATGTTTTCCAGTCCACACATCATTTGGCTGGCCCTATTTTGCCTCATGAACAGATTGGACTGTGGTGCTTTTGTATCCGAAGCCGAGCTAGAACGTTGTTTTTTGTTCTGCTGTTTTTCTCGGCCAATCTATCTCCCCTCCTACAAATTTACCAGAAAACAACCCTAATTACACACACTGAGTACACAGGCACACAGGCACAAACTTTGCCCTCCTTTATCTTCCCTTCCTTCGCTCAATCTCCTCCCCGACTCTAACGGAAGCATCTCTGGGAGAAGGCACAGGCTTTGATATATCTTCTACGAGATTCAAGGCTTTCAGATCAAGGGGCGGTTTGTCTTCGAGCTCACAAAATCCTCAGAAGGCCCGAGACAAAGAGCAAACACAATGAAGTGCCTTTCAAGATCCATTTGCGTAATGGCAGAGCTGTCTGTTCGTGTGCGCAGTCGTGTTCCCGCATTGAACCTTTTCTGTTCTATCCCGTTGTGCCACTCCATTCCCAACAATCATTCAAGACTTCTTTTAGAGGTGTATTATGATTATGATTATTATGATTATGATTATTGTTATTATTATTGTTGTTGTTATTGTTATTATTGTTATTACTATTATTATTATTATGCCACTCTGTTTTTCAGCCTTGATGAAATGTCTCAATTCAGGGACTGTACTCGTTTTTAAATTGTCTGTTTTCACCGTATTTCAAGTAAAATTTCTTTGTGGGATTACTTACTGCAAGCGAACAATCCGCACCCATATTACCATAGAAACAAGATTTTTCTTCCCAGAAGATCTATTAAACACTTCTATTCTGAGGATCCATTCACGAGTCAATGAATAGGGTGAATATGACACCTCTGAGCTTCTCCTGTAAGTGTGTGTCTTGTTCAATAATTGTCTCAGACTGTTTTTGGTCTAAAACCATTTTTAAAGAAAGAAGACTTTTGATAGCTGCTATCGTCAATTTGCCTTGTCTGCTTTAGTTTTAGTTTTAATTAACAGTGGAAAATGTTAATCAAATATTAAGGTCATTTATCAATAACAGGCTAGACTACTGCATCCATGTTTAGCTTCTCAAGAAAGTTAATCAATACAGGATTTACTGCTCCCTTGCATATTGCATTTGTATAAGACAGAGAATAACCAGCTGTTCATATAATTTGCCATGCAATAGAGTAAAATAAAATGTAAGGCTATTTATTGCGGTGGACAAACCGTTCAAACACCTTACATTGGCCCAAAACACTTACACTCACAGAAACGCACAGCACATTCAATAATGAAGTAAATTTAAAAACACAAATGTGCCAAAACACATGCAAATGAAGAAAAATCTTCACCAACTTGACAACACGTGCAGCATTTAGAATACATCCCCAACGAGAAGAAACATGTGAAGCGTTAACTGAAAACACTGCACAAACGAAATGCTGTGAGAAGGTAAAACACACAACAGAAACGGGGACAATAAAAGGTTATGCACACAGCTGGGACTGGAGCGCTTGTTGACATTAGGGGATTATAACTTGTTGTGTTGTGTTTTTTCACATTTGTCTTTTTTTTATTTGCACATTTTTTGAAACTGCAGCACGTATCTCCTAATGGAAGGGTTTTGGGATATTGTTAAACGTTTGCCCACCGGCCATCGTCATTTTTCATTGAGTTGAAGTGAATGAGAACAAAATATACTCTTGTAATAGGGTCATGATACTTCATTTTCAAATAAAAATGCATTATTAATAAACTATTTCTTATTAGGCAGATAATAAAAATAGTTAAAAAATAATCATTTTGACTTGTTTCATAATCTGTGGCCATTTTATCTCTGTAGATATAGCGCTCTGTAGCACAGAGGGGCAAATTACTGGAAGTAAAAGCTTTCAGAATCAGAAAACCTTTATTCGTCACACAGAGGGAAAATGTACATTAAACGTGAAGCAAACAGTTAGAGCAAAAGTGAAGATACAAAAAAAACTAAAACCCTATAAGAAAGGGCATGCAAATTATAAAGAAGTATAGAGGAAATTACTCAGATGTGAGTAGGAGCTGCTGTAACAGCAGACGAGCGGCGTCGGAATCAGTTTGATCTTCAAATATGTTCTCTCATTTGTTTTCATAATCAGTTTGGACAGGCTGGATTGTGCTGTGAAAGGATATGTGGATTTGCAAATCCCATTGGATTAAAGGTTGAATCCAGCTGGCGTGAAACCTTTCTCTTATCTGTACTTTCATTTACAGTTAAGTGCAGTAAACATGAAGCGTCTGCAGTTAAGTTTGTCCAGAGTTGAAAATGAAGGACAGAGCATGCTTGCTAATGGCAAAGGGATGTAGAGAAAGAGCGTGCACATACAGACAATGAAAGGGAAGGCTGCAGAATAGAGTGACTCTAAAATCACAGCAGACCTTTAATCCAATTTGCTTGGAGCTGTGTAGAAATCACATAATGGTTTGTCCCCTATAAAAGCCATAGGAATGGCTATATGCCATCCAAATGGGCTATCCCAAAACACCAAAGGCAGGATTGAGCAAAACTCTAACAAGAGAATAATAGATTCAAAGAAAATATATTGTAGCCAGAGGAAAGAAGAAGAAATCAACTTGCTAGAGTTAAATCACGGTCAACAATAGCCAAACTATAATCTAAATGAAGGCCAAGTTTACATTTTAACCGCATTTTGAATAGATAGGCAAAACTAAAATTAAAATGAATGCAATCAACTACTGAGATTAGAAAGAGTTCCTTCACATATCCAGTCGGAAAACAGAAAAAGGTGCATAAGACAACACACTATGTATATTGGTAACACGACATTGTCGTTGTTTTTTCCTGTATCGTTCTGAAGAAAGTTATTGCTGCTTTTATTGTATTTGTTTTCTTTTTATCTGTTTTTACCTGTAGCCTATACAATTATGTCTTTTGTCTTTTCTTGATTGCTGATTGTCTTATTTTAAATCTGGAAAGCACTTTGGTCAACTGAGGTTGTTTTAAATGTGCTGTAGAAATACACTTGACTTAAATCTGTGAGGAGCATTGCCGTGACAATTGTATCTGCCCCTTTTTTGTAATATTTCAACAGAGCATAAGCTTCAATGGACATTGAAGTAATTTAAATTAAGTACACCATCATTTATTTGCATAATCTGTTTCCATTGTACTTTCTTCAATTTGCTTTAATGGATTTGTCAGCCTAAAAATCTGAACATTTCAAAAATTGGAAGATTTGTTGGTGTTAAAAAACATACCTTAGCAATAATAAAGAAATCTCTTGCAGTTTTGAATCCCCCCTTTTTTGTTTGCGCAGTTTAAAAAAAAATCAAACCAATATCAATATCTTTTCTAAAACTATTATTCTATCTGAGACAAAACAGATATCTCTATTATAATAACATATCACAGACACAGACCTTTAAATCCAATAACGCTCCCTGGAAGTCAGACCATGCTTTATCTTGTTTTTTGTATTCTCTCCACGCTGCTGAAACATTAAACACACCATAGGCTGACTCGCACTACTTAAACTATGTTACTGGGAGCTGCCTCCTCCCTCCTACCTCCGCATTACCTTTCATCACTAGCTCAAATGTGCATCCACATACAGAGCCGGAGCTCCTGGAGCGGGGCCAGTGAGCGTCCCTATAGCATCTCAGCAGAAACAGCTTTGTCAAACTCAGTTAGCCGCCTCCGAGGAGGAAACACCTCTTTTCACAGTAATACTCCAACTATTCACATCATGCCCCTGCCTGTGCCTGGGCCACCTCATCAATCCACACAGCAACAAAGGTAAACAGCCTCGCACCATCCAAACAGAGGCCCGTGCTGCTTTGTTGACACAGTGTATGTGCAAAGCGCCTGCACAGTGTGAGCGACTCACAGGACAGACTGAGCTTCATTTACAGAAGGTAATTGCACTGGAGCCAAGTGGTGCACTACTCTGATGAGAATTTTTTTTCCAGCCTTGCTAGAACCTAGTCTAGATTTGTTTACTCACCAGATGAGACTACTTGGAAAAGGACGTACGATAAGTAAACACAAGTCAGTCACCTTCAACCAGAAAAGGTCACCGACATAGACATCCTTATTTTGTACACCTATGCATGAAAAGACATGACATCTGTCCGCTCAGGATCTTTTAAGATGCTCCAAAAGAAAACTGATGAATATTAACATCTTCAGAGGCAGGCTTTTGAGCCCTGCTGGATCCTTTTTGCTCTTGTGGTTTTGTTAAGGCACTCTAGATAAAAGCATCGACCAAGTGCTGTATCTAATGTTTTCCCTAATACAAATAGAAAGGGAGAAGATTCCCCGCTACTTTGCTTTCATTTTCTCCCCCTATCTCTGTAACTCTGCTCTCACTTTCGCACCCGCCATGAAAAATGTTTATAACCTGCTCCCTTGGTCTAGCCGAGGCATAATCTTTCCCGTGAAAACACAGGATATACCCTCACAGCTGTGATCTTATTGAAGATGTTGAACACCCCTCGATGTGAAATCTGCAATTTTAATGCTATACATGTTCCCTTAGTTGTACTATGAATTCAGTGTGAAAGAAATGAGAAACTCATTTTTTAAAACATCCTGACGCCAAGAAAATCTGCGTCACACGAGATAATGACAGACAGTCAGCTTCTACTGAAGAGTCTAACCGAGTCATTGTTTCAACAGCTGTCCTCATGCGTTGCAAATTCACCAATTCTGTCCCTGTGAAAAAACACAGGATGTAGCAGAACATTTCATTCACAGCGCAATAAGAGAAATGTAGAAAAACTGAAGAAGCGGGAGAGTGGTTTATAGCAGCACGGCCACTTGCTTAAAGAAAAATGACCCTTGGTGATGTTACAAGCGAAAGATTCTTTGGTTTTCCTGAGGCTGCTTCCTGATAAACATCTGGGGTTTTTTTCAAGCAGAACACGCAACCGGAGATGAGTTATAGGGGGAAAGAAGAAAACACTGGAAGCCAGCATAGAGCGCATCACCTATAAAGGATAAGTATTTGGCGCTTTTCTTTGGTTCTATTCAGGCCGCCTCTTAAAACCAGTAATGAACAAATATACACTCTATTAAGGGGAGACACGTGGAATCTCTTCTTCTACAAATAAGGCCAGAGAGAAAATCATCAGTTCTTTGAAACAGGCGTATTTTAAGGCAGCACGGCAAGGAGCAGTACCTCACAGCGAGTTGGATCTGAGTTTCCCTTTCTAGATTCTGCTCTAGAGTACATGCTGTGATAGAAAAAGATAATGATCTTATTGTTGTAGAATCGACCTGTTACAGTTCAAGATGTTCTTGCCCTGCTTCAGTAAAAAGACTGGCCCATGTTGGACACAAAAATGATGGCATGTCCACTCCAGCTGAATCCTAGGTCAGTTGATTGTTGTCATAATAGGAAATGATGGTTTCAGACGAAGCATGTATTATCATCAAGCATACCTCACGTATATGTTAACAGTGATTTATCCACCCATTAAATATCCATCACCTTTTGTACGTTGATACATTTTAAGATTCATAATCAGCGAACAGAATAATTGATGGTTTAGTGGCACACTTTTCCATCAAAGGTTAAACTGATAACGTGGGGACATCAGTGCTTGTAATCACTTTCCTCTTTTTCTATTCTTCCTCTGCTTCTATTTCTTTATGTGTACTTTTATTAGAAGACAAAAGTCTGTTCACGGTTACAATACGGGGACTCATCTACCATTTTGGTGGACCATTAAAATGTATTTAGCATTTAAACAACTTGGTGGTTGGAATGTACAACCTCCTTTTAGAAAAACTACAATGGAACGCCTCTCAGATTTAGGGTTAGGATTACTTGCAAACTGAAGGCCTATTCAGAAACAGTTGTCTGACTACTTACACACAACAATTGAACCGCATGATGTTTATGGGAACCATCAACGCGGGTAACATAAAGTATTTTTGTTGTATTTAATGACCTCCAGGCTAGCTATTAAACCTGTGGCAGTCCTTCATTCTTAGGGAACTTGTAGTCATTTCCCTTTTCCTGATTTTTTGATTGGAAAGTTGTTCACATGATTCATTGATAGGAGTGGCTCCTTGACATCATTTTTTAACCATTCTCTTTATTTAAACTTCTCGCAAATAGTGGTTGTGGTTTGTTTCGAGGCAAAGAAAATCCAAATTCACATACATGCATATTTTGTTTTGTAAAGCTGTCTATGGCTCTGTTGCTGCTGATTCAAATTTAAATTTCCCCTCTGTGGGACCCATAATGGGATTCTGATTCTGATTCATACATGTGTTACTAATTACATGAAAGATGGTGTTTTTTTCAAGTGTCCCAGAAAACCTTTACAAAGAGCAAGAATACATGACACCAAATCCTGGAACTGAAGAAATGTAAATGGAATCAAGCCATTATTAATGTTCAAGTATTTCCATGTGCTTTTTCTGCTGTGACATACCAAAGTGACTGCGGAAAAAGGTCTAAGGCGTCACCTGTCCAACACCTGTTGTTTCCATGTCCCGCACACCTGTGGCTCATCTAACCAACAGCTGCGCCTCATTACGATCTGTGTTTGTCAGATAGCCTTACTTTTCCCCCTTCCCTTATCTGTTTTTCCTGCCATCCTACATGTTTGTTTCCTGTATTTCAGTTTGTATTACATGTGAATTCCTATGTTATTGCAGGTTTATGGTTAAGTTTCTCCAATATGAAAAACCTTTCTACCTTTGTCCTACGGCTTGTTGTCGGAAAGATTGGGTTCAAAAATGTGTCAACTGCGTCTGCTTTTGCTTTTGTGGAGAAGTTATTATTCTTTTTTTTTTCTTGGTCATAAATGTGGAAGTTTCAAGATGCAGTTGTGATTACTCAAAGCTATGAAACGATTTTACTCTCCAGGCTTCATATCACGGATACAGTACTAACATCATTTGTACCGAATCATGTATGAAGGGTAACGCACTGACACAATCTAAAGTGGCTTCTGTTTGTGCAGGTGTTTAATCGGATAAGCTACACAGTGAACATCTGACTTTTAATACATTGCAGATACATGGTTCATTACTTGGTAACTCGATGAACTCTATAATAACAGCAAAAAGGTTGGTAAGCACCCCTGAAGATCTAAAAAAATTCTATAAACAGGGAAAGTGTAGTCACATAGTAATCTCGGAAATTATGTTGTAGTCGAATGTTCAAAGGTGCCGAATTATGCTTTTGGGGGTTTTCACGTATACCTGTAGTGTGGTATTTATGTTTTTGTGCATGTAAATGGTTTACAAAGGCTAAAATCCCAAATGTCCTCTGTGCTTCTATTGGCTAATGCTCCAGCACATTGTAAGAGATAGGCTAAGGTGCGGGACCTCTCAAAGTGATTGACCAATCCCAACAGAGTCCAATAGCTAACCAATCAGAGCAGACTGGGCTCCAGTTTCAGACAGAGGGGGAAAAAAAGGTGCTGCAACACAGGCAGTATAAGATAAATAAATACTTATCTGAGCATTAAAGCATCTACACATACCTGAAAATGAGCATAATAGGGCAACTGTCACTGTAACAACACTAACTTATTATCAACATATTCACATTAAGTTTGTTGGCTTGTGGTTAATTTACTCCAACTTTACAGTTCATGTTTGACAAAGGAATGATCTTTAATCTTTTATTATTGAGAGAATCACTGGGATTTTCTATAGGAATAAAACATTCAACTTCCACCGTATACGTTTACCATGCAAATAAGTGAAAGGCCAGTAAAAGGTCCAGTGTTTGGGGAGGATCATCAACCTCAGTGAGAAATCCCTTTCTCGGTTTGCCTTCGTAATTCAGATTTAATCCTTGAAAGCACACCCAGCCAATTCATGGATTGAATACAAGCTCCTCCCGAAGCTGGTGAATTGCGTTTAAGATTCTTAATTTAAAATCATATTTCTCTGTCCCTTTTTAGTTTTTGTTTAAGAGGCTTCAATAATTATAGATGTCTTTTATAATTAACATATATATCATGCCCTCTTTTGGGCCAATGGGAAATCACCCAAGAACAACCAGGAGGAATCCGAGATGTGCTGCTGACAGTAGACAATATAAGCACACACACTAACACGTCTAAATACGCACAGCAGAATCTATTTCCAAGCACAATCAAAGTGCTCATGACCATCGCCAACAAGCTGGGCATCTAAAACACGGGGTGGTCGGTGGGGCACCGACTAGACTTCAGTCTTTCCGTATTGTTATATACGTATTTATTTCTGAAAATAACAGTTCTAGTAAATAAAGCAGAACATGTAATGTAATGTAGTTTTACAGCTTAACCTGTGCTAATGCTTATCATTCATGTAAATCTCCTATAATACAAATCCTATTAGGATAGTAACTCCCCAGATTCAAATACTTCTTAATGATGATTCTAATATGCTGAATGTGGGCAAGTTTGACCATAGTCACTATCTAAGTTCAGCTTATTATCCCAACACTGACACATTTGTTCAATTAAATCCTGCGGTATTTTCTCAAAGCAGTTGCACTAAAAATGAGACATCAACCTCATGGTGCTAAAGAAGGGAGCAGTAAAGTATGCAGGTTTCATCCTCAGTCAGCTATGAATGTTGGTAGCACAGACTGTTTTTGCCTTTGCACATTGTTTTTTGAACAACACTGAAAAAGACATTTTTAGGAGTTCAATATTTAAGATTACCTTACATCAACTTAAAAAACACATTGTGAAAGGGTTAAAGCTGTCAAGGTAGCCACGCCATAAGACATATACTGCTTTATACTCAATTGTTTTAATCCTAATGGGCCCCTTACAAAACGAACATCTTACTGTATTGAAGGAAACTATTGATCAAGTCCATAAAGTTGTCGAGAAAATGCTGATGTGAGTAGTACTTATAATATTGTCATTTGTTGTATAGACTTCAATACAATTGCCAATTGTTCTAGTAAATATATTTTATATCTTTGAGATATTACAGATGTCAGGCTGTTTTTATTATCTAGAGGGGAACCTAAAACTAGGAGGATTGAAAATAATGAGTTGCATTATGTCCCTGTCAAAGGCTTAACAATCTTTTCCTACATCAATAGGAAACTTCTAAACATCACACCCCCATCTCTTTTACCCACTATGAAGAAATGTCAGAATTGCATGGACCAGGTCTTTACACTAAAAGATATAGTCCAGCAATCAATGACGTGGACTAGCAGTGCTCCAGCTGTTCCCTGCTAAGTAATCCATTCTTAAGGGCGAATATTCTTTTTAAAGGCTGCTCGCAGCTTTGACAGATGAGAACGGCCACAATGAGCCGACTCTCCATCACCCGGAGAGAAGCCGAAGCAGGGGACTGCCTTATAACTGACAGACAATTGCCCGGGCCCCAAGCAGGCGCCTGCACTGACAATGTTCGATATTTTGAAGATGGCGGTCGATGTAAAACCTCTAAATTATACACAAGGTCCTCTAGGACATCATTTCCATACATCTTGCTACAGAGCAAGAAGCTCAGGGTAACATTGTGTCTGTACTGTCTGGACTGAAGTCATCAGCTGTAAGATTTTAGATGATACCTCCACGTCAAGAATTCAAAGTAATTTGTGATCAGCTTGCCATAAAAAGCATTTGTCCTTAAAACAGAACATATGTTGAGTGAAAAGTAGACAACTAGAAATGAAACATATTTTCCCCCGCATACTTTAAACTTTCTTCGCTTATGTTTGTCTTTGACTATTTCCAATTACTCATGGAGTTACTATCCCCTCCCTCGATCTATCCACAACAGTGTTATCTTTCCCCACTACTTATAATATGTTTACTCATCCTGATGAATTCAATTACATCTTTTCAGAGGAAATTACTGCGGGGGTGGCTCAGCCTGCCAGAGGTCAGCACTAACTGTGAATACTAAAACTACTCCCCCAAACACATTACACAGCCTATTACCTGCTGCTTTTCACCCGGCACTCTCAGACCCTACACAAGCCTTCCCACGGCCACAGATGAAATGCTTTCTAGATGGGATGTGGCATGGAGAAGAGGGGAAGAGAGCTGGAGCTGTCCCTAGGCCTAATCATTCCAGAGAGCCATCCCCACTGCAGCCGCAAAACACGCCAGTCCTGATTAGAGAGGTGTGTACACGGCCAGGCGGAGCGTGAAAGGTGCCGAAAGGAGGCTTGGCCTAGGGGAAGGAAAAGCGTGCCGACTCTTTTTCCAGAAGACGACTGTGGGATCGATAAGGCGCAAGGCCAAAGGCAAAGCAGGTAGAAGAAAGGCAGCAACGCATTGCCTTGACAAAGTAGTAGACGTCGCTTCAGTTAGGGTTTCGCTAGAGGGGTGATTGGAATACATTCAAAGCTTATAACCCCCCCCACACCCAAGTTCTTGAGTCCATTGCCCTCCCTGCTGGACCCAAAGAGCTCCTAATCATAGCGGCTCTGGGTGCCTTCCTCCGACCCAAAGGATATTTCTCTAGATGTTGACATTTCATTTTAAACGTATTTCTTTAAATCTCAGAAGAGATGATTGTGTGGAAATAAATCACAGGCTGTTGGAGAACAGCTCTCACATAATTATCCAAAAACAATAACCAATTTCATGTCCATCGAAAACTGTCAAAATGAATAAACAAGTTTCCATTTCTGTTGGGCTCTCTGTTGTGTATTACTGTTCTACTCTAGACTGCAACCAAATCCTTCAGGACTTCCTTCTTCTTTGAGTGTAACCTACATTTTAAACATAATTATCAAAGCTATCGTGTTCGATTATTTGTGGAAAGCTAAAAATCAGCATCAAAATTGATAATTGCTTAATTCTGCTGCCCTACGATGTGGTACAAAACATTGTCTATGAACACTGAATATGAGGATTTTTTTTAAATCTGAGAATCCTGCTGCCTTTGCAAATAAATAATAGTATGCATAAATATACATAATGCTAAAAAAGGGCACTGTGGAGGTGAAACATTAGAAAACCTATTTACATGTTCTCTATGCTGGAGGAAAAAATAAGTTTCACTAATTAGTTAGTTACAACAGAACAAGGGCAGTAATATATTCAATTACTTTGGGGGCAAATGAATGCCAACCTGACTCATGTCTGAGTCTTCCTTCAGATGAAATGCAAAATGTTTCATTAAACAGCGAGGAGGAAAAAGAACCTGACCAAGAAGCTGGTAAATATATATATATATATATATATATATATATATATATATATATATATATATATATATATATATATATATTACTTTATTCATACAACATAGCTGGTTGCCCTACTTTTTAAAGCTGATGCTGCATTTTGACCACACAGTCAGGAGAAAACTAAATCATGTGTCCACTTTATGTTCTGCAAATTTGAATTTTAATACTGAGCTGTAGATTATGCTGAAGTACAGCCTGATTTAGAGAGAACACCAGGCTCTGTTTTCTATAGGATAACACCATCTTATGAAGAAATGCTCCAAGAAAAACAGTGAGGAAATCCAAAAAGATCCTTTCAAAAACAACTCCTTTTCCTTCGACAAATAAAGCTCCACACTATTGAAAAAGAAAATTTATGAGGCAATGACTCAAATTAGGATGCATAGAACATTTTCCCACAGAGCGAGAGAGGCATTTGCACATGAAGAGTTGAAAATGAGTCGCATTCAGCCAAGCTGTGAGCTCCACCTAGGAGGCAGTGAAAGAGAGCGAGACAGGCACAGAGAGGGGCTGAGGCAGGCAGGCGCCAAGCCTTGAAGAGGGGCATTTTGGCATAATGACTCTCATTTACCATTGACAGGCCTTGGGAAAGTTAAACTAATTATGACAGCACACAGATGCTCAATAGCCCTTGATGAAGTTAATCACTGGCAATCCAACAAACAGGTGTTGAATGATTTCTGTAACCACCCCTGGAACTATAGGATGTTCATATTTTTCAAGCACGTCACTCAACACAACAACCTAGCCCAGATTATTATGTCTTGTTTCCATGATCCTGGCAAAACTGTGCAATCCCTCTAATGCTGGGCAACCAAATCTAACTAGTGTTTTAAGCAAGACAAACCAGGAGATTGGTAACACTTTCTATGACACCACCGCGTCTGTAGAAGACTTTGAGGGGTCGAAAGTCATGGTCATCATAAGAAAGTATTAAGAGTAAATACTATTTAGTTGAATGAGCACACACAAAATGTTTTTCGAAACATGAACGTTTTCACTCAGGTGTTAAAACAAAAACTGTACTGTTAGATTAAATATGCACCACCTCTTATAATAACCTCAAGTCAATACCACAGCAGCATCATAGAGTTTCAGAAAAAAATTGTAAAATAGTTGTTTTTCTACAATCCAACTGGCAATGTGTCATAATAATGAACAACATTTGTCAGATGTTGTAAATCTAAGTGTTACAGGATTCACAATACAACTTCCCGAAACCAATAGTGGCGTGTCAAGGAGCGCCCTGTCACCATGAGGAGATCATAACTCATTTTAATGAGCTTTAGGATGCATAAAGCATCCCTTTCTCCAACTCCCCTATCACTGCAAATCATTGCTAACAGGCGGAGATAATGTGTTAGTGTAAAGATAATAAGCTCCGCTGAATGTCATTAAATTGTGCAAAACTTCCCAGTGCCACACTGAGGCCAACAAAAACTCTCCACACTGAATGGATGCGTGATTACCTTTTAATCTGTCAGGATTTTATCATATGAATTAATTTAGATGCAAAATTCAATTATTATTGAGTTGCTCAAAAAAACATTGTTGTTAAGACAATGATTTTGTGCAGGAACTGGGAAGAAGTGTGTTGCTTTACCAGTTTTGACCAAATGTTTAATTTGGCCCAGTGCTCTAAAAGTAAAAGCAGTAGTGTGATAACATTATTGAGTGTAAATTTGATTGATACGTTTTATGACAAGTTTAAGCTGTTGCCTTCAGGTTGTCTGTACAACTAAATGTTCATAACGAGTTCTGTCACTATGTCGCTCGGAGAATCGCATTGAGTTAATTAAAGGCCTGTAGCATTCTTGCGCTAAGTGTGACTTGTTACAATTTGGTAATCATATCCCTAAAACACTTGCTGGTTGCTGTGCATTGGCAGCCCCGTTTATCCCAGTTCACGCATTAAAATCATTATGATTTCATTTGAATTCTCATGGAGAGAGAGCTCTTTCTATTCTAATTTGATTTAATATTAAAGAAAGCATCTCTTTTTTTTATTTTTCACATATTTTATTTGTGATGCTGGAACGATTGTATCACAGGATGATGGAACACATAACTGAATCCTACAGCATGAATCTGGAATGACAAACCATTTTTTAAAGGTTAAGAAATCCTTCAAACTCTGCACAGCTACTGAGTCCCTTTTCCACTTTCACATAACATGCGTAAAGGCTGGAGCCCAGGCAAAGTAAAAATGCAAATTGAAACAAGGGAAAGATTTAGGAGCTGTAGTGTGTTGTGTTTTTTGTGGATGCAAATGGTCTGCAAAGGCTAAAGTTCCTCTTCTGGAAGTAACACTCCTAAACACCTAATTTACTAGCACACATTGCACACTAGGCTAAGGGGCGTTACATCGCTAAGCAAAGCGATTGACTAATCAAAACAGAGCTGGGCAGCTAACCAATCAGAGCAGACTGGGCTCTGGTTTCAAACAGAGGGTGAAAAGAGATGCTGCAGCACAGGCAGTATGAGAAAAATAAAAAGGTTTTTGAACATTAAAGCATGGAACATGTCACATTAGAGGCACAAAATACAAATATGAAACCTGAAAATGAGCAGAACAGGGCCCCTTTAAAGGTGCTCAGAAATAACTAAGAGGTTATGCTCATTATTATAATTATTCTCCTTCTCATTAATGGGAAAACAAATTAAAGGCATAGAGGGCTTCACCAATTGATTTGAAAAGCAACATCATCTGTCATGAACTTTATGCCTACAGTCCTGTGATTCCATTTTCTAATCAGAGGGTAATTACTTCTTGCATGCTCTTGTCATTTGAATGTTTGCTCTCTGTTTGATGCTCATAATAAGAAAGAAATAGCTGAATGTAAAATTGTCCAAGTCCAGGGCAGGCTTTACCAAAAAAGATCTGTAAAAAGTATTTAAACCATTTTTATAGCATATTATTCTGACATTCTGACAATGTCATGTTTAAGGTCTGGATGTTTACATGATATAGAGTGAAGATACACAGGGTATTGTTTTTTAAATACCTTGACAATGCCTGAACACTTCACTAAAGTTACATTTCACATACTGTTTATAATTAAAAGAATAGAAATGAGAGTAAGCCACAAATGACGCATAGGTGTACTGAACGTGCAGGGCAAATACAGAGAGTAAGAAGCAAAGCACCTTGGATAGAATTAGAAAAATATCAGTTGTGTTATTTTAATGACCCCTAAAAAAAAATGTGATGCTGAATTTGTCACTGAAAATGGCACTGTCTTCAGAAATTGCTTTTATTTTGCACACTAAAGATGAAAAAATAATGTCACAGTTCCAAGAGTTTTGCAAAATATCCGCTAGTTCCTGTGCTCTTGACAGTGAAACGGATGGGTGTTTGTATTCCCTGCTCGGTAACAGACTGGGAAGTGAGTCTACAACAACAGGCTGTGCCACAAATGAGGGATTAAGACCTCTTCTAAAGAAAACCCCAAAGGGTTTCTGTGCATGTCTAGTCAACAGAATGAAAACTTCTGACAATGGCAAAACATCAAAACCACGAGAATCAAAAATTTAAATGGCCAGCCTTGGAGAATTTGCTAAGAAGGGAACATTTGCTGGCTAAGCAACGGCACAGAATTCACTAATGGAAGCTGTTAAATTGTGTTTTTGCTCTAAAAATAGTGCGCTGTGCTTTTTCTTCTCCCTGGGGTTTTAAGCTGTGCAGGTGTGTTATTGGGTAATGCGCAAATGTGACTCTTATAAAACTCGAAAATGCACACACCATATACTTTATAAGCTCTGCTGTACAGTCTGTGTTCACTTCAAACATTTAAGCAATATATAACGTCTTCTGGGGGGGGGTATATGACAAATAACTGGATTTGCAATTTCCTCACGATAAGTTGAACATCTAAATTATCAGGGATGCTCCTGCTTTCCTCCACTAGATATGGATCAGCAGATGGTTTGTTAATAGTGTAAAACATTATATCAGGCACTGGTCCAGAATTGGTTTTGGATGGACTCAGATGTGATGACTGAAACAGCCCCAGTAATCTGAATTCATTCTCACATTCATTGCTTTGGTTAGCATTCACTTTTCACTCTATAAATGTGTTAATTTGAACAGTAAAACAGCTAGCCTCGAATAAAAGACTTCATCAAAAGTCAATGTAGGAAATAATGCTATACAGCTGTTTGACAATAGTACATGATTCATGGATTAACTGATGATGTTAAGTGTATTATTACCCTTCATAGCAAAAGCTCCAAATTGTAAAAATTATTATTCTTACTACATGTTCAACATGTAATACTGATCAGATAATAAAGTGCAGATGTAAATATTATCTTAGTCTTTAGACTCTACCGTTGCTGCAAATCGCATGATATGTTATTAAAGTGTTATTATTTAGGGACCATGCATAAACATTCATTAATCCCAAAAGAGAACAGAGGTTTTATACACTTAAAACCTTTGTTAATACAAAAGAGATATTGAAGAGATCATATTTTGACGCCAAATTGCTTATGTCTAATATATTGATATGTCTAAAATAGGTGCATTTTATTTATGTTATACTATGCAAAACTTCTGATTGGCTTATTAGTCTATGAGAGGCAGAGAATAGAATAACCTACTTCACACAAATGCACTTAAAGTACCAAAGCTTTCTCGACCCTTTTCATATCTTTGTGTTGTATCTGCAAAATAGGCTTCCTGTTCTAATAAAGCCTTTATAATTACATGATCTACTATTTAATACATTAGAATGGAGATGTCTGTTTGACAATTAGTTTTAAAGCATCTTGTTAAAATTCTAAAAGGCTGAAAGCCAAAGAATGATGGTGAAATGTTTTTGATGAAAAATAATGAACATTGGAAGAGACAGAGCTTTGGTATGTTAACAAAAGTGATGTCAAGTTCTGTGTTAAGGAATAAATGAAATATTCCATCTTTACTTCCTACACCTTAACCTTTCCTCACATCCAGTAAGCAAAAACTACAGGTGATGAACTTCTTTTATACATTTTTTTAAAATAATCTGTTATGTTATCATCCATGAAATAACTCCATATTGTGCGTTCCTACTTCAGTAGTTTACATCTATTATATTTCATTTCTGCAAACTGCACAGACTTTTTCTGAATGTTTGGAGGCAGTCTATGTCCAACTGCCTTAAAAAAAGCAATATAGATCCCTACAGAAAGGGAGGGGGGGTCATAGTAAAACTGTGCACACAAGCGGAAACATAGGTAGACCAACACAATGCATAGTTAGAATGATAAAGAGAGGGCGGTCGCACAATAGAGGAATAATTAGGACAAGGCTGCTGAGCATGAATCCGTAGCCTGCTTCCCACAAGCACTCAACTGTGTCAAACAGCTTGGTCAATAATCTTCAGCAATTCCTGAGGATTAGAGTCTTATTAGCGAGCACCGTCTGTCACACAGACCTCCGTGCCCAAAACAAGTCAAGTCCTCCTGACTGTTTTTCTCCGGCGTTCGTGTTTCATATAAATTCAGTTGAATATGGTTCAGAGTGTTTAATTTGTCTCATAAAGTTTTATTTTGGCTATTCAATTTAATGCTGGATCTGGAGCCAAATGTGTGTGTGCAGTTAAAGCAATCTCAAAAGGGGTTGTGTTACTTGTGATTGACAGTAAACCCTTATGTAACTAACTCATATTAAAGCAACTTGAAGGTCTTCTTATATACATATTGAAGTTATTTTGCAGTGAAAGAAGCAATGTAAAACATGTACTTGTCTGTTAAATGTGTTGTAGCAGAACATTATAAAATACCTGTTATATATAATGTTCAAAATTGACATAGATGATACATTATATATGTTAAGGATTTGTGCATATACATTTTATGTATGTACTACTATTAAAACCCCAATAATGTCCCAAGACAAATTGACCCCATACATTACCAAAGGATTCAACATGTTTTCATAATTCAAGGGTTAAGTAACACAATAAAATGTTTAAATATTAAAAGTTTATCCAGAGGGTGTCTGAGGCAATATTCCATGGTTCAACCTTTTTTTATATACACACACAAAGAGGTGACAATTGTGAAAACTTGAAGCTCATTTATCAACACCAAGATCCAGACCGCAAAACTCTTGGAAAAATCCGATTTTTTTCACTGCAAATAAAATGTGCAAAATGATCATGACTGGATGGAGGATTGTCTCTTAGAATAAAAAAGTAGCAGTTAGGAATGTGCACAGATAAATAACGGGAGTATCTGCAACTTTTTAACCAGCAATGTTGCCAGTATTTTTGTTAGCTTGATAAAGATTTTTAGATTTTGCGTGCTGCAACATGCACACTTGTAGATCTGAGAGACGTGAAGAAGTGAACCCGGTGCCATTGCCCTGCACTCAGCTTTGCCTCGTATAGTTTGACAGGAGGAACGATCTCCACAAAGTACGGTTAGACACAAGTTCTTACCTTGTCCATGTATATTGACCATGGCCGCCGAAACGAGAACCAAAACCCCGACAAAGGTCTTCAATTGACAGCCTTGTCTCGCGCACATGTCTACTAAAGTCGAGGTCGCTCTTCTCTTCCCTACGTCCTTGTGCTGGGAAACAATACTTCCAGGGCTCTAACCAAAAAAAGCAAGCGAGAAATGCGCAAGACACAAAGAGAGCCGCGCGGGTTGCCTTTGCACTTCTATTACACTAACCGGATTGGAGACAGCGGAGAATAATCAAGTGAAATGCGGAGGTCCTTTTTAATTTGGACGCTCAGCCAGCAGATTCCAGCGTGTGTGAGCAGGCGGCACATGGAGAGGAGAGGTGAGGCTTCAGCACCGCGGACAGCTCCTAGCGTCAGCTCAGGGAACAGCGTCCAGTCCTAAAAACGAGCTCTCTGGATTTCCTTTGATTACCTCCACATTGTTTGGGTTTTTATCTAAAAACAGTTATCTTTTAAATATTTTTAAATGTTTTAATATTTTTCTACCAAGCATTTATTATTTCGATCAACATAGCTGTCACAACAACTGCCTCTTTAACTCCTCCCTCCACACCATTGCATATATTGTAATAAACACATGTTGACATATTTATTTGTGTAATATATTGTACAATGTGCACACTTTTACTTTAACTTCTTAAAGTACATTCACATAAATACTTATTATGGATTCAGTTGTATTATATTATTGTGTGATCTGTTATTTATCATTATACTTTTTATTGCACATTTTACTTTACCTTCTGTTGTTCTATACATCTTTATTATCATTATTATGAATACTATTATTATTATGAATACTATAATTACTAGTAATTACTCATTTCATTTTTTCAAGCTCTGTTTGAACAAGTGGTATTAACACAGTAAACTTTTCCTGTAACCTCCTTTGACCCTCATTAATGTGCATTACTTTTAATTTCTTATCCTACATTTGGCATTTACCATTCTGATGTTGTTAGCCCTCATGAGTCAGGACAGCTGTAGTAGAGTAGAATTCTTAGCTGTTAGACCCATTCCCAGTAAGGCTCAGACCCTGCTTTGCATGACGAACCCTGAGGTGAGACGGTCCTTAGGTGCTCGAAATAATCATGCCATGCTCTGAGTCTCTTAGGTCACTTTCTTTTTTTACCCTTTCCTGGGTTCACTTTATGTCTCAGGGCTGTATCTATTTGCCTGTGATGTGTCTGTCCAGTGCTTGCAGGAGAATGGTACTTTAATGAATAAAGTGGGCAGCCTAAATTGGATTCTGCGGGTAAAAAATATACAGTATTTGCTTTCTGTAGCAGCCAGAGCTAAAGCTGTGACAAGGACATAATGTATAATGAAACAAATCCAAGAGAAAATACCTTGTTTAGTCTCATATGTTGGCAGAGTGTCACTTAACAAGCAAGACACCTGACTCATACCAGCTGCATGCTCAGTGGATGACCTTTGACCTCCCTTTAGAGTCCGAGCAAGTGAAAGATCAATACAGTATTACCTCATTGTTCTTGTTTTAATCAGAGTAAGGTAAGTCATTATAGATTATCTCAGACAGCACAGTAGTTGTTAGGAACCATGCTCTCGTGTTTGCGCCTTTGCCCCTGTTGGCCACTGTAGGAGCAGGCTAGGAAAAAAAAGGAGGAAGAACATTATTTTTTTTCTTTGGTTTTTGAAAAAAGATTCACAATAGACTTTAAAAAATAAATGAGAATAATGTCAAATATTTATTAAGTCCAAATGTAGGGAGAAAAAGTTGTCTTGAAAAACGGAAAAGATATCCCCCAATATGTACATCCAGTTTAAATATGACAAAAACAGGTATTATTATTAAATAGTATGATAAGTATGTTGAAATATAATCTGCCTGAAGTATTTACAGATAGGATCTACTATGCATATAATTACGTCATGTCTACTTATCTAGGTCAAATTAGCCTGTTACATGAAAACATGTTCAATACAGCCCATAAAATAATTTCCATGTGCCTGAATTCTGTACACTTCTACGTTAGTGATGCATGAACACTAATGGGTGAGTTTCAGAAATGGTTCACAGGAAGAAACAAGCAACAAAACATGTGATTTTTCAGCATGGTTTTGTGTCACCTGCACAAAAGAAGAAACATTAGGTTGACGTGCATTCACAGGCAGGCTGTTGTGCGAGGAAAGAGCCAAACAGCATCAAAATAAAAGCAATTAGAAGGCGAGAATAGAGATGCGGGCTTGGTGCGGGAAATAAAAGCGCTATAAGAGACCCACAGTCAGACAACACTAAAACAGTACATGTAAGCAGATGCTATTTCAAAACAAGACCATTCGGGCTAAAAATAAAAGGTGTGCGGTGACTGTATGTACACCTGTTCTCTGAGGTCTGCACATGCATTATTGCACTGTAAGCCATAACTGCAATGTGTTATTTTTCAGGAAGGATGAATCTCCCACCTCTCTCTCACACCTCTGGCACTTAAGACTCAACTGCCTTTTTGATATTTCATTCATTGTTATCATTGTTGCACAAGGAGTCCTTTCCCACTCTCCTTAATAGTCCTGCTTTTTATTTTTCATGTAGACTTTTCTTCTATGTTCTATTTGACTTTGTCTCACTTTGTCCTCCTCTATCACTGCGCCAACGTCTCTCCTTTCCTTCTAAATTTATCTCTTTGTTCCCCCCTACATCCCCAAGCGTGGGACACTCTGCGCATCACTCCCTTCTGGTCTGACTCAGAAAAGGGCTCTAATAGTGCAACTTTCCCTTTAGTGATGCTCGGCGGAGCTATAAAGCAGCCCTGAGGTCTAGTTGGCAGCCAGATGGTTTCAGCAGAGCTCTCATTCTGCTAATGGGCAGGGGGGCAGAGCAGTTAATGAAAATCAAACCCTTGAAATGAAATGACCAATGTACAAAGGTAATGAGGCACACATCGGCGGCAAGCCTTTACATGCATTAAAGTAATCTGAGATGGCAGGATTATGTAAAAAAACATTTTATGATGACTGTTCATTAGATGGCTAAGGACTGACTGATTATTCCGTGGCCTGTTCGGCTAACAAACACACTCCCACTGACTCAGCGCTGTCTGTGATATTCAGATTGACTGGCTTGGCTAAGTGCTTCATCAAAGCAAGGACCGTGTGCCAAATGCTATCAATGAGTCTCTGCCCACGTAGCATTACAACCTACAAATTACAGCACACATTACAGTCAGTGACGGCAACACTATCACAGGCACAGGACTCACAAATGCATGCGAAGCTAATCATCGTGCATTACATTCACAGTGCAGAACTGTGACCCCTTTCAGCAAACAATCGCAATTAGAGTAGTAGCCCAAAATCAGTTCACTGTTATTTACTGCTATTTGTCTTGCATTAGGGCCATGTCGATCAGGCTTCAGCTGCTGGAGGAGAGGAGATGTTAGAGATCTAGGGTTTGAAATGAGGGATATTGCATGCTTGTTGTTGTAGACAATAACTAAAAACAGAATCAGTGAAATAGCTCATGCTCTTGCCTTATGCTGCAGCTCTAGGATTCGACCCGACAGAGAGTGTCAGACAAAGCATGTTTTTAGTATACTTGGGCGGCTTTATGTAATTATTTTGAATGAAGGTAAGGCTCTTTGCCTACTTCCTTTTGGAGCACCTCAGGGTTTTTTTCCCCTCCCAACTGCACTTGTACAGTTGCACAAAAAATCAGTTCAGAGCGAAAAAATACCCAACTTCATCACCAATTATTTTCCATTGCCCTATAAGATGATTTGAGAGGCGGGATATCTGTATGACTTCAAACAAACTGCAAACTGGAGGCCAATTGGTGCGGTACTTGAAATTTGGGTACATTTTTAGCGTTAGCACTCAGTTGGTTGTTGCCTAGCAACAATTTGTTTTTAAAGAAACAGCAAACTGTCTGAAATGGGAATAAAGGCAGCAGGTGCTCCACCATTTTCAACCTGCAAAACTTCTTCTTTCTGAGCCTAGTCCTCGGCTGAATGTCTCCTCCTGAAGTTTTTGTGTATTTCTTCTTTTTTAGGAATGATGTTTTACTACCACTAAAGTGCAACCGGCAGTCCTGATGATTTTATTACGGTAATCACTCAAAAAAGTCTGATCATAGAAAAACAGAACAGCAAGAGTGATTGTTCATTTTGTCCGCTCAACACTGTGGAGAATATATCTCTTTTGATTTTCTCCAAGAGTTCCTTTTTTACTCCTGCAGCAGGTATTTACATTTTTTTTCAAGCAATTGTCTGCATTAAAACACCATTCAACACATAATGAAGAGATTCTTCACAAAAGTAAAATCATAGTTTTGAAATATTTTCACATACACAAAGGCCCATAATGTATTCTTGGTAGTCTTAAGTGTTTTTGAAAGTGTTGGTATTATTTTAATAAATGGTTTGAAGTTCATATCAGTGTCTCTTATCTAGATTAAACCAAAATCACAAGGTTTCTTTCACAGAGTAATGCCAAACTGTATTGCCCATGGAATAGATAAGAAAAAGCTGAAATAAATATGCATATTGCGTATATAATGTTATCAATTGCCTTTTTCATTTCGTTGTTGACTCGGTTATCTGTTATCTGACACTCTCTTTTCCCGATCTGTAAAACTAATACCACATTTTTCTTCAGACCTCTTACATATTTAATAGTCAACATTGGCAAAGTGACGATATTGCCCGATGAGGCCAGTAAACTTATGCTCAGTCGCCAAAGGTGA
This sequence comes from Eleginops maclovinus, assembly GCF_036324505.1. Classification (NCBI taxonomy): domain Eukaryota; kingdom Metazoa; phylum Chordata; class Actinopteri; order Perciformes; family Eleginopidae; genus Eleginops; species Eleginops maclovinus. The sequence continues at coordinate 17,408,189 of NC_086359.1, read as the reverse complement.
TGTTTTGGTTACCCTGTAATGGATTATAAAAATGTGTATAATGCATTACAGACATGGACGTCATAAAAAGTGTAGCCATTTTTCAATTCACCTGTTTCAAGTTTTCCTATATTGTCATTACGATCCAGAGAATCAATGGCTACCTGCTAAATGGAATGCATTCTTGAAAATAGAAACATTTCATAACACAGAAAAGACAATAATTTAGCAGGATGACAGCATAAGTAAAACAATATACATGTAAGTGTTCTCTTATTTCTGTGACCAGTTTATACTCCGGTCATGACTCCTGTTTGCTTCCTGTAACTTTTTGAACACTTGAAATGCTTCTCATTAGGTGAAAATCTATAAGGGTAGAATATCAGTAGCAGAACTCATGAAATGTCATGTTTCCTGTTGTGCGTCTAACAGCCACTGCAAAGGGCCACGGATATATTGAATTTGTGTTAGCCGTTATTTATGCTTATTCTTGTGTGTGCTATCTACTCTATGTCCTGGAACAATGACCCAATTTCCCTATGAATTATTCTGAACCTGCCCATGCCTGTGCGTCATAAATAGATCTGTGCAGTCTGTTGCAATCGTGCTGTCTTCCTTCGCGCCCCCCCCCCCCCCCACCCTTTTGTTGTGCACTTCCTCCTGGAGGAGCCCAGTTAATTGCACACTCCTCATTATCATGTATTGGAAAAGAGCTCCCTCTGAGGAAGTCTTCAGCGCAGTAGACAATTTTCAAAGCACTCTGTTCACGTCCATTTCCTGCAGGAGAAAAATATAAAGGGAGGGGGCGGATTACAAGCACTACCTGACCTTCGGCCTACAATTATGAATTCCTCAAACTGCTTGGCGGATTTGTAACTGCTGTGTGCAAAAGACTGAAAAACATACTCGTTGCTGCGCAATATCTTGCCTCCGTGGCAAATCACTTGATCACTGAGTCCCAACAGTGGGAATAAAGTAGATGTGACCCCATAGACTGAGCAGCAGCTGCTAACCCCCTGATCATCCCTACTTCTTCTATCTGACAGCGGCGTCTGCCCAGTCATGCGGGGCCCTGCCAATACATTCAGCAGACTATGGTAATGAGCCCGAAAAAGGATTCCCTAAACTCAGCGCTGTCACTTTGATGACTGCGAAATTAACACTGCTCTCGAAATTCTAGACACCTACTGTAATAACATTCAAGATAGAAGTCTTCTGTAAAACAGGTACAGGGAAATAAATGTACCCCCTCTTGTCAAATGTAATTAAAACTACAGTATAGTGGCACCAATACAGTGCCATGAATGTTTTAAAAGGATGGAATTATTGCTGCAGTGATGAACTCTGTTTTACCCAGGGTGCCTTTGCAGAGGTGCAGGCTAGGATGGAGTTTTCTGTCTGTGAGTGTAATAGAGTGCTCTTGGAGAAGGGTTTGTATACTACCAAGCACCTTTTTACACAGCAACACACACTGCCACCAAGATGTTATGACAGGAACACACAAAAAATTAGCATTTTCTCACACTTTCCTTTCATGCAGTGGGTGCCGCAACATTTCACATCTCTGTTCCTCCTGTTCCGCACCCTGTGCACCCCTCCCTCTCCTTGACCTTCTCTTTTCATTAGTCAGAGTGTGTCTCATGCCCCTGAGCATGCTGATAGTGCACTGCTTCAAGGCTGCATTTATCAAGATGATAAAGCACTCTCAGACAACAGCCAAGTATCTCAAGGCTAGTGGCCGCGGTACCAGACAAGTGACAACAAGTCACACAAACAGATCCTCCTCCACGCACTGTCTCCCCCCTCCTCCCGCCGTATACCATGCCTGGTTGGTCACAGGTTGTTGCCTTATGTCACACTAGCCCCTAATGAGAAGTTAAGTGTGGATGAGGGCGGGTGACTGCACAAGACAACCGATCTGCCCCCCTCCCACGCCTGCAAACACACTTTGTCTTCCTCACACAGCGCACTGGCGTTCTCTGAACTGTGGGGCTGCAGTTCAGCAATATCCTGTTAAATAGTGGTGTAAAGTAATGAAGAAGATTTACTCTCCCCACCACAATTGAAAGGTAAATTGTGTATTTTTACTCCATTACATTTATATAACACCTGAGTTACTTTGAAACATTTCAATAAATGATGTTAAAAATAATCAACACTTAAATCAGACTTTTGTTAGACCTGGAGTAAAGTCACAATCTACCCTGCAGTGTACAAAGTCATTAAAACTAGCTGCACCTTTACCAGCTTTGAGAACACTTTAAAGAGTCTTTTGGTACTTTAAGTATATTTTGATGCTAATACTTTTTGTACTTTTACTTGAGTAACATTTTGATGCAGGAATTTTCCTTGAAACAGAGTATTCCCTCACTCTTCTTACTTTTACTTAAAAAACTAACTCCGAGTACTTCTTCCACCTCTGCTGTTAAACCACGCAGGCCTGTGTAGTCGCTGAGAAATGCAGGGCGTGCCAACTTTAGCTTTCATCTCTGCCCACCCGCCACTCAGCTTCCGTTGCTAAGCTCGATGACTGTTTTCCACTTTCAGCCGTAAAGGTGCTGTCAGTCTTGGGAAAGCAGTGGCTCAGCTCGTACACTGACAGGAAGTTATGTTATTCTCTTCAAAACGTATTAGCGATTGCTTTAATGGCAGGGCAGTGGGACGTTTTTTCTTTTCTTTCTTCTACTCTTTTCTGGTCACAATTAAATTACTTTCAGACATAATGTCTCTATGAAAACACATGTTCAATTAGAACAGTGAAGTACATTGTTCACAGAGTGTTTTAATGAAAAGGCTTAAAAGGCAATTTTACTTTTGTTCCCTACAGCTAATGTGCTTGTAGCCCTGCCTTTGTCTAACACACACACACACACACACACACACACACACACACACACACACACACACACACACACACACACACACACACACACACACACACACACACACACACACACACACACACACACACACACACACACACACACACACACACACATTTAACTGACAGTTTGACTTAGCCATATGAATGTGATGAGGGAATAAAGGTATACATTATTTAGTTCCTCAACATTGTCGTACTGTACATTGACATGTGTTGCCTCTTGCTTTTATCCCGTTAGCACACTTTTGTATGTGTCGCACTTTATATATTCAGTCTATGGTCTCACACTGCAACTGCAACCGTGTTACATGTGTTGATAAAATCTGAATGAATGCAAGAAATCCCTTCTTGTGCAAAATTAATATTGATGTTTTGTTTCAGTTTGAGCTAGATCGATTATTTTGAAAATCAATTAATTGTTTAGAAAAACAATGCATTTATAAAATGTTCTTTTCAACCTCTCAAATAATAGAATGTTTTTTTCATCTCATATCAACCTGAATATATGTTCTGGTTCTGGTCTGACAAACAACACATTTAAATACATAATTTTAGATATCCGGAAACTTATTTCACTATTTCTGACATTTAGACCAAATGATTAATCAATTAATCTGGTAAAAATAATCAGCAAAGTAATGAAAAATAAAGATATTCCTAAATTGTAGCCCTAGTTTCTATTTTCAAATTATTATCAAGTAAAAAAAGGCATTTATGATAAGACAGAACACACATGGACCCCTGAAGATCAAATCCTGAATGCTATAATAACAGCCATTTGCAGTAAGTGCTGTGAAAGGGAATTGCTTGAGATACGTGGAGTTTCACAGGAGTCCTCAACATGTCTTGCTGTAGAAGCACAGGAGGGCACAGTGCTGAAGGGGTGGGGGGGATGATGGCTGGATGGAGGTAATAGAGGACCTCTTTGAAGTGTTTCTGAAATACCAAATGTCAAGGAAGCGAACGGACATGGTCATTCTGTTACATTTTCAATCCTCTCCACTGCTAGGTCAACAAACCATTTGAAAAAGTGCTGCTGTGTGAGTGACAGAGGAGTATCAAACAGTATTTATGTATTTCTTTTTTATTAAAGAGGCCCTTTTATACTTTGGGGGGTTCTCCCTTTACATGGTCTCCAAAGGCCAAAATTCTAATGTTTCCTCGAGAAAAAGTTTCTGTCCTACACATTCCCCCCTGTCTGTTGCTTTTGGAACAGAGTGACATCACTATGTAACGTGTGTGCTTTTATTGGCCAGTGCTCCAACACAATGGACGTGATAGCCTAATAGGCGGGACATCTCTAAGCAGTTGACAAATCACAATAGAGCCGGTCAGCTAGCCGGGGCTGCTCTGGTGACAGACAGAGGGTGAAAAGGAACTTTGCTGCACAGGCGGTATGGGAAATATAACGACCTTTTTGAACATTAAAGTATGTAAACACGTCACAGAAGAGGCACAGACTATAAATATGAACCCGAAAATAAGCACAATAAACGTTGTCTTTAAAGCATGACTGTAGATGTTAAAACATCTTACAGCTGTATTGTTGAGGTCACTTCTGAAGCCTTAATTGTTCTATGTCTGTCATCAATGGAATGTTTCTCAAATTTTTTAAATAATAAAACTCCTTTGAAATATTTTTGTGCCCGCTGGCTATCCTAAGACAGTTTAAGAAGAGAAAAAAAAAAACTATGTTAAGAGGAAAAGTCCATTGCTGTGCAATCAGAATCCGATTTATAGCTATACTGATAACTGAAACACTTGAATGCTCCATTCCATACCATAGAAATCCATCACTATGCCTTCTATTCATGTTGCATTGTTGGAGGAGCTTGTGTTTTTAATTGCAATATCTACAATAAAGCCTTTGAATCTTTGAATCTACTTATAAGATTAAATATTTGCATTGAAGTGGTTGTTTATGATAATTTGCATTTACAATGTATTAAGAGACACAAGCTTCTTTTCACATCTTATGACGAGTAAAGTCTGGTGCAGGGAGGATTTCCGAGTTGTAGGACTCATTACTGCACCATTCTACAGCTGCAATGTCTGAAAAACAAATCGATTTTGTTTATTTTATTTTGAACGTTTGAATTAAATGCAATTTTTAGGTTTTAACTATTATATTGAATATGCAATGTTGTTTCTATAGCTTTCCTGATTGTTTAAAATTACAATTATTATAGTATCATTATTCTAGGACTCTGCATAGCTGGAATTTTTTGTTATTAACAATTTAAAATAATCACACACCAGTACTCCAAATTACCCCTGAAGTTATGGGATCCTCATTTTAAAAACAATGCTTCAAATATTCAGATGAACTATAGTAGGAAACATTTTGAGATTATCCAGTGCATTGTTTTCGTGTGGCAGCTGTATTAAAATTGTGTTTCAATGTCTTCTTATTTCAGCCCTCAAAAAAGGTTTTATTTCGGTAGCGTTGTCACGTTTCCTACAACGACTTCAATTCATCTACTGGATAGATCCATTAAATGGACGTCAGAGCCTTTGGAATAAGTAATAATAATAAATTCCCCCATAAATGCCAAATATTAAATATAGATAACCATAAACCTATGATTGAAACTGTATTCAGGTTTTCCTATTTTTCTACATCCCCCCTCCCCTTTATCCACACACTCTCTGCTCCCCCAGGCCTGCTCTGTCATAGCCTTTTTTCTCACAAGGTTGTTCATTATTCCAGATCAGATCTCCCTGTAGATGCTTAACTCTCACCTTTGTCAGTCCTGCTGCATATGAACTATCTGTGGAATCAAAGACTACAAAACCTCTCAAGAGCTCCACAGCTATATCTCAAGGTTGGTGACCTTGTAGTGTTTTCTTGATATTTTCAGCATTTTTAACATCAGTACATTTTTCCAGTTGTATCACTGTTGACACTGTATATTTCCCAATATGAACTCTCTGATAAGTAAACCTTTGTGACATCTCAGTAGAAAATATCTCATTCTGCATGGTCGAGTTGTGAACCTGCCATAGCCGGCTTCATTTATTTTCTTTATGCTTCACTATTTCCTTTAATGTTCCTTCACTGTGTGGGGACTTGGATTCTTAATGGTCTCCTTATGTTAGGCTCTATGTAACTGTCAACTGCAGTACAGCTTTTATTCGTGGTTGTGGCTTCTTTATTCTCTGCTTTTTCCAAACCTAAAGTACCGCTGGGCTGGCTTCCATTGGGCTTGATCCTTTCCTATACTCATGACAGTAACATTGACAACACGACTAATTAAACATTATCAAAAGAAAGCCTTTCTTACAATTGCAGCAGCCAGATTCAAGCCTGAGATTAAAAAAAATGTTAAAAAGTAATGGAACAATATCAAGATACTCACTATTGAGACTTTTTGTGTCACATGTCAACACCTGAATTTAAATGCTTCATGCAACACACAAGGACGAAAATGTCACTTTTTATTTGATGTATCTCGTGCACATATTTAGCTTGCTCTTCACCATAAAAAAAAAGGAAAACTCTTATTTTCAGTTTTTTTCCTGAATAAAATACAACGCTGGCTGTATCTTATTGATGAAATACAGTACATTAGCCCACCGTTTTGACCCAAAGGCATGACTTTGCAGTGATTTATTTATTTTGAGTTCTGTGTTGTCGATTTCCTCAGAGGTTTGTGTTTCCTTGCCAGATTTATGACATTCACTTGTTTGTGATTGGTGTCTGTAGGAGGCACATTGGTCTAAGTGTGGCACCACTCTTTTGATGTCATTTCCATATGCAAAGAAATGGAAGAATGAGGGATAAATCATTTTTCCAAACTGTATAAACTGTGCCTTAAATTACACTTGAGTTTGTCATTGCCATATCTGCACTGTAGCTACTGTGCATATGACAATAAAGCTGTTGAATCTTTAAATATACACTAGCTAGCTAGTAAGCCTAGCTTTTTTCCAAGCACATGTTCCCCACAGGGGGAAACCAAAGTTCATGTTCATATGTGATGTTTGGTTGTTTGATAATTCAAATTATATGTTTCCATAATCCCAGATTTAAACAGTTTGATGAACTTTTGAGACCTTTTTATCTTCTAGCAAATTTGTGTTAGAAATGAACAAACATCAGTGCCATGCGCTGGCAATTACCAGTGAGTATGGAGTCGCTTTACTTTTGTTCCTGAAGAGGATATTTTTATCCTGGGAATCTCTGCTACTAAACTTTACATGTTTTATTTACAACTTTATGTGCACTGTGCTTCACTTCCTAGTACTAGACATGATGAAATACACCCTCAATTTGTGTCTGTATGGTCATTTGATTTGTTTTGGTTTTATTGTATTTATTTCTTTATCTTTAATTTATATTTCATATTTTATTTTATCCCTGTCTGTTATTACTGTCATATGTATTTATTCTTTCCTTGGGGGACAGGCATGTAAGATTTTTTAAATGTGTTTATTATGTGTGCTGTCCTTCTTAACATTGCTTGATGTTGTTCACTATTGGTTGTGGTTCCCTCTTTGCATTGTACACACATCAATAAAGTCTTGAAGTTAAATATTTTTTTAAAATCATATATTTATAATTCATATCACAATTCAAACAGGATCAAGAATTATATATTTCCTCAATATTACATCTTCTGTTCTCTTTTTTGTGTGCCCTTGAGCAAACCTTCATAATCAGTCCCTCCAGAAATGCAGTAAAAATGCTTTTTATAAGAAACTCCCAGATGGGATTTACAATGATTCTCAGTGTTGCTAAAAACAGCATGGTTCTATAAATCTTCCCTACAAATATAACGCTTTCAAAGAAAAAAACCCCGCTGCTATTCTTGTGTGAGTTGTGCCTGTATCTACTGTAGCTGATGGTGCTGGCTGAGGTCGTGACCTGGTGCAGGTTGACTTTGACCTCGCTGAATGGCCTCAGCTGTGGAGGGATGATCAGCGCAGTTTGGCCAGAAAATGCTGCTTACGAACAACTGCTCTGCTCCTGCTTGGCCTCACTTCTGCTGGTAGGGCAGAAGCTTATGTAGACCTGACCATAGTGGACTTTGGCAAGATTCAGTATGAAGAATTTATGAAGGTTTGCTGTTACCTGCCCTCAAACAAGGAATAAAAGAGGATGTTTTTCAGCGTGGTTTCTGGTTGCTGGATTATTTACTTTTCTTGGCCAATTGCTTGGTCATGTTATATGTTGCTGTTAAGGCTGTCATTGATTAAATATCTGCAAAGCTCTTCACAACACTGTATCTGTTCACCCCAGCCTCACAAACAAATCACATAAAAGTAGTCATGTGACAACCGTTGAATAATCAAATTCCCACACATTTGTATGCACATAAACATATTTGCTAGTACAAAAGAAATGGATAGTCAGCAAATATCCATAATAAGTGCGTAGTAGCCTGAGGCTGCTGAATATGTTACATATTAACAACTACTATTTGGAAATGTATGAGGAACTGGTTTATTTGTTTACCGTGCAACTAAACAAAATAGGTATGCGTGCTAAGGAAATTGAAATCCTGTGCATGAACAGCGAACTCTGCCACTTACAATGAAAATGACAATATGACATTATTCTTTTCATATATATTATTCTCAGAAAGTGTACACATTGCGTGGGTACTGCAAAACAACATATATTGTGTGCATACAGTGGTAATATGGCAATACAACAGTAGAGAGAGCTGGATGAAAACCTTGTATTTCCATAGTATAATAAAACAATTAATAATGTTGTGTTAGTTATGGGAATGAGGAGAGGTTCAGAAGGAATCATTTGTTTTGTTTTTTTTGTTTTTTTATGAGGCGTTAAGAATTTCTACATTAAAGGAAAAGTCTGTTTAAAGTTCAGAAATGTTTTGATGCAATGCATATTTGAATGTTTATGTCATTTTATTTCTGATGAATTGGCTACCTTCGTTTGTAAAGCTTGGACACAGTTATTAGTGATATTGAAATGTCTGTTGCCTATTTTTGTTCAGTTTTTCTAAATAATGGTGTATGGTGAGCCTTTTGGTATGGTGGTACAGTGCAGTGCTTTTAGGTAAATCCATTGTTCGTCAAGTTGGTGAATGCTTTTTAAATGGTGGGCATGTGCTGTCAAGAAGGTGAATATGTTTCTTCTTTTGCATGTTTTTTGTCACATTTGGGTTTTAATATTTGCACCGTTTCTGAAGCTGCAGAGCATTACTCTTAATGGAAATGCTTTTTTTCACATTTGCTCTTGTCGGCCAATGTATGTTGGGGATGGCTATATCATTTATGTTTAACACAATAATATTCCAAAGCAATCAAATGTGAGTTTTTCAGAGAATGAAAGTCTGCAGCATTAAAGATGCATCAAATACAACGATGCTCTGACAGATTTCAACCTAAAGTTAAAACTGGGATGAGAAATAAAAGTCCTGATAGAATAGAAGCATGTGTTCTGAATCCTGCTATATGGAAATACAATGCAAAGAAATCATTGAAGGGTGAATGAGTGGAATTTTGAGTCTGATGCTCAACACCAGGTGGCTGTGCAAGGGGCAGACAGAAACTGAGAGGTGAGCAGGATGCAGGTGGAATAAAGTGACCTGTGGGGTGGTTAGAGGAGAAGGTGGGGGTGGTGATAATAAGGAATCCATGTGACTGACTCAGAGTGATGGGCTTACCTGGCCATGAATATTTCAGACGGCAGTGAGGTGTGTTATTACAGCTCAGAGGGAGCACTCACAACATGGGGCAGGACATGTGCCATCCCCAGATAGCACTAAGCGCACACACATAAACAAAGCGTTTTTTTTCAGCAGCATTCACAAAAAACACCTTTCAAATTGCTCATTCATGCTGAATACGAGAATAGCAAAATGTTTTCATCAACACACTAACAACAGCATCTTCCACTGACATGCTCCCTTGAATCGATCAGCAGCGAATCAATAAGCAGAGAGAGGTTTACACGTTATCCAAGGTCTAGCTGGGAGTAAAATAAATCCATGTGCAGCATTTTACTTGCATTGGTAGAGTCCCACATGCCAAGACGATTAAATAAATATTCTGTTTACATGGACAGGGTGCCCAAGGGGTCTGCAAACTAGTACAGCAAAGCAGCTTTACTCAGCCAGCTAACAATTCAGTGCCTCTGGCCATTTTCATATACTCCCTCCATTATTTCAGCAGCGTCTGCCTCTCAGGCCAACATCCCTTTTGCGAAACAGTGATGAGAATGTCGTAGAGAGCTAGTATGAGGAGGCATACGCTTGTTTTGAGTACCCTGAAAACAGCTGAGAAATGTGTCCAGGATAGTGGGAGTATTATTGCATATGTGTAGGCTTCATATCAAATGCCCACAGCGTAAATACCAAACGGAATATAGATGTGGATAGACCTTATGGAAAGCATTCAATTCTGGCCAAGGTTCTCTTAGCTGAAGTCAGTGTCATGAGCATAACCTTAGAAGAAGAATTTAAGCTTTAATTTAAAGCATAAAACTAAAAAAATATATATAATTAAAATGAAAACATGATACTTTGATTATTCAACATGCAGTAACCTCAAAGTTATCACTTCTGTCAAGTCAAATTGATCAGCGGCTGGGTTTTTTTTTATTTCTCATGCAGATTACTATCTAAATGGCATACATTATATGAATATAAAGCAGTGAAACAGCTTCGCAATTTGCCAAACTTTTACAACTTTTTCAAAATGCAGGATGGGTTATTGGGCTACCGGGCGCATTTCACGGGCGCCCTTTGCCCTTACCCACAAAATGACACTCAAAGAGACACTTATGAACCAGGAGGGGACAAAATGGCCACAAAGACCCTTGAAAGGACTATAAAGAGACCAAAAAAGCTGCAAAGTGACCCACAGAAAACAACTACAATGAAAGGAGTAAACAATTATTGCAAAAAAAATAAAGTAATTGTAATGAGACACAAATATGATCACAAAGAGACACAAATATGACCAGAAATAGCCTTCAGAGACCCAAATCCACCAAAAGATGCAAAACAACTATGAGGTGTATGAGTTATGCTTTTCAAATCATTATAAAAAATGACATGAATGAACGTTGTATAGTACAAATACAAAATAATCCATTACAGTATCTAGCGATATAAAAAATACTAAACTGTATATCAAATTGGGATATATTATTACAATATTGCTTGTATTGCAAACAGGCCATTAAGCCACAGCTTGGTGGTGGTGTCATTGAATGTGTAAATATTTAACATGCCTGAAAATAAACTGTAAACTCTCAATGCAAATTATGTAATAGAAATATTTTTCTTCCATAAGTTGTAGAGAAGACCCAAAATGAACACTGCAAGGAGACAATACAATTATTTGAAAACATTTGTATAGGAATGATTATTTCCCAAGAATTTTGAACCATATAATCGGTTGATCATGTGTTGGTTGTTTCCAACATTCTAGGATAAAATGCATGAACAATTCTTCTTGATGGGGACTTTCAACACCTTCCAACGTGGACAAAGCCCCAAGCAGAGAACAGCCAGTCTTATGCATTATACATCATTCCTTAGTTATTCATCATGAAGGACGCGCATTAACCTGTGCGCAACCCAGAGCCATTAATATTCAGCAGATATCCATTTGAACAGATCCAAAAATAAACGGTGCGACTTGAACATGCGGTAATTAAGACAAGTTATCCTGCAGCCACACATATGATCACTAAAGGAAGACGTTCAGCTTATTATATTCATGCACTGCATTTGCATGTGTCATTGTCACCTATCACTTTCAATTGTAATGAGTTCTACAGGGATTATATTGTTATATTGGATGTATGTTGTAATTGGTGTGGAAAATGTATATATATTTACCAAGAAATAGGTAAATATGATTATATACTGTAGACAAGCTGAGAAAATCAGTTAAAATCATAAAATTATATCTGTATACCAAAATGTTTTTGTAAAAGGAAAAATAAATCCATTTATTTATATATATATATATAGAGAGAGAGAGAGAGAGAGAGAGAGAGAGAGAGAGAGAGAGAGAGAGAGAGAGAGAGAGAGAGAGAGAGAGAGAGAGAGAGAGAGAGAGAGAGAGAGAGAGAGAGAGAGATTTGTCCTTGTATAAATAGTTAAAACTTATTTTTAAGGAACCATAAATTATCTATGATAATGTTTTTTACTGATTATGACTAAAGAATAGTACAGTGATAAACAGTGTTGGGTGTAAAGTGTTACAAAAGTAACGGAGTTACAGTAATGTATAACTTTTAGCTGTAACGCAGTAATGCAACGCATTACTTATGAAATTTGAGTAATGTAATACCCGTTACAATTCTCAGTAACGCAGTTACAACACATTTTAACCCGAAATGATGTGGTGTTTTGTTTCTAAGATTCACAAACATCGTGAGACATTCCGACACCAGAGAAATAAATGTGTGGGTAGAATAGTAACTCAGTAAGCCTGTTAACTATTGGTTAAGAGGGCTGCAGAAACAGATTCGCGATTGAGAGCTGCAGGCTCACAATGCAGAGCTGCAGGCTCGGATAAAAGAAATGAATGCGTGCGCGCAGGCCGGAGCAACAGAAGGTAACTTTCTCTGGGTCTGCTGTGCTGGTTGAACCCCGAAGTTCAGAGACTCGTTGGCAGAGTGTTGAAGATATGCAGCCTCTGTGGAATCGCCGGCTTTTAGAAAGCTTGTCTGCAAAATCCCCGTTAACGAACCAATGACAAGGTCAGCTAACGCTGAATAGGGACTCGTTCACATACAGCAGGTCACAGGGCCGTGCAGAGGCTCCGCTAACATGGTATTAATAACACACAGTGATGTAATGTTACCGGTATCAATATTATTCAGCCCACTAGCATGTACTGCCAGATAGACAGATAGTGTAGGAAATGTTTTTTTTAATTCTAAATCCAGTGCTATCTGAGGCTAAAACCAACATCCGGTTACACAATAAACAGTTTCAAAGTAAAACTGTTTTCAGAATAAGACAGTGTTGTAGTTACACATAGTATTGATTATTATTTCTTACAATTGCTTTAATTATTGAGCTGCAATAAACTACATTTTAGCATTTAAAGCCATACTTTTACGGTTATTTTAGTGAAAGTAACTCAAAGTAATGCAAAAGTAGTGTAACGAATTACAGTTCAGAGACAGTAAGTAGTATGTACTGTATTACATTTAGGAAGTAACTTGCCCATCACTGTTGCTAAAGCATGTCTTTTGTATTTTGGGTTTAAGGCAGCATTACACATTATTAACACATCAAAATAATAATGTTAAGGATCATATTAATAGCTTGGTACGTGCTGATAAAGAATGCCAAACATGTGGGGTTAAAGATAGTTTAAAAGGCATAGAGAAATATGTGAATCTATATTTGTATCAAACCTAGCAAACCTGTGTTTATGGTAATAAAATACACAATTTTAAAGAATTCACACTTTACAGCCTGATTTGTAAAACCATAACCTTCTGTTGGAGCCGTGGTGGATTACCCTGGTTGATGGCATTGAATGTATTTGTTATGGGATTAAAGTGGACAGAGTGCTTAGACAGTCCACATTTCATCAGGCAGTGCTTTTATGCATTCAGCTGTGTCTCACTTGCAAAAGAAGCGATACTAGTGCAGATGTTAAATCAGCAGATGGTTCCAAACTGAAACTGAAGTAGCAGCTATTTGTGTTCCAGAAGATGTTACAGAAATATTTATGGCCTTGGAAAGTCAAAAGTCAATATTATACCACGCCAGTTTAATTATTCACTGCATTTCAGGAGGAGCAAAATGATAGTGAGGTTCCTGCCAGTGCAACAGAAGTAGGAAAAAAAAGTTAATGAAGCTCACCTTTTTTGGTGGAAGTACAATTCTCCAGTTTATTCAGTGAGTTTTTAAATAAAGCTGGCAGACGTAGATCTCTGTGGTTTGAGACTGGGGAGAGATCCTCTGAGGAAGCTGCCTACTCTGCTAGCATGAATAGCACCTGTAAAATAGCCAAGCAGGTGTACAATCAACCAGTGTGGAGTGCTCTCGCAGAGCGCATTTTTACACCTGCCAGAATGTAATTTTGGCGGAGCAGCAGGATGCCTTCCACTTTAAACACAAATCACACTGGCTTTATGTGTGTGTGTGTGTGTGTGTGTGTGTGTGTGTGTGTGTGTGTGTGTGTGTGTGTGTGTGTGTGTGTGTGTGTGTGTGTGTGTGTGTGTGTGTGTGTGTGTGTGTGTGCGTGTGTGTGTGCGTGTGTGAGTGTGTGTGTGTGTGTGTGTGGCCTTTCATTCCATTTTCTGCTATTAGCAAAGCTAACATCCTACATATGCTAGTTTAGCATGAAGCCTCACAGTGTTTACATTCAAAACAATAATGTATCATCCAAAAAAGTTTGATAAAATATCATGTTATTCAACTTTGTCTTAGATAATGCCATTTATTAGTTTGAAGGTCTATGTTGGATCTTTGGAAAGATGAAATGAGCAAGAACAGGCCCCGCAGCAAGGTCACAATTCAGAAAACTAGACAAACTCTCTCCATTCTAAACTTATTTGTATTTACTGTTAACATGTGCATGACACTGACACTGAACTTGGACTTAGGTTTCCACTTGGCAGAGTGAAAACACAAAGATTACCAACTAGTTTCCATCATTTCCATCTGCTTTCTTTTAAGCAGAAATAAAAGCAAGAGGTCATCTCTCAGTCAAGTTTATTTGAGGGAGCGAAGACACACAGAATCCCCACACTTACAAAATATTCATTTTATTTAACTGTTGGTGGACAGTACTTGCAAGGTCGTTTATCAGCATACAAATGCTCCAGATCACCCAATACTCCACGCTAAAGGTAAAGACACAGCATGACCAAAGTTATGAGAATGCATCATCTGGTAACCATGAATGTCCAAATCATTTTGATGCAGAATATCTGACCGATGTGGAAATATTTCACAGGATATGTAATAATTGTGACCTCCTGGTGGCACACACAGACACACAAGGCAATTTGAGGCTTGCTGTCGCTGCTAGGAATCATGGCAACTGTGGTACTGACCTGTAAGTAATGATGTCAATGTTTATAAGCATGCTTACATTTTTAGGTTCAGTGATTTCTTTTTATTAGGTTTTAGTTGCCCTAAAGGAAATGAAAATGTCAAACCTTGCATGAAACTTACATCAACTAGAAATATGATAAGTCATCCTATAATAAAGGGGTTTAATCCATTATTTACAGTAATAATAGAATGAAAAAGAAACATATTTAATCAGGCAGACGGCCCACTTGCCGCTGTCATGTCAGCAGCATTGATGCCGGTTGCTTCACAGGATGAAGAAACCATGGAGGTGGAATTGTGGAAACAGCAATTGTCAGATAGCACAGCTTCCTATTGAGCTTTGTCTTGACAACAGTAGTCTGAGGCTCAAAGTAGCAGTAATGATTCAGAGTATCGGTTAATGAGGATTAGACCAACAGTAACGTCTTTAGATTTTTACAAAGGAATAATGTCTTTCTCTACATCATTGTTCATCGTATTCAGAGAGCACCACCTCAGTATTCAGAGCTGCAAGTGTCGACCAACCTGGTCCTTTCATTCACTGTTTCCAAGGGAGCTGCAGTGGACACACATGAATACCCTGGATGATCTGTGAGCAGGACTTTATCCTGCAGCATTGCCAACAGCTCTGGGCAAAGTTAGAGGTGAGGCTAATGCCACTGAAATGCACTGGAGCACTGGAGCAAAAGAAGCAGCAACTTCTCCATCATTAAATCAGAGGAACAACATTTCAGCTTTAGAATCTTCTATTGTGGGGTTTTTCATTCCTGCGCTGCTGTTTTATAATAAAAGTCAGATGAAATTATCATTATAATTCCAAATCTGTCTGTCAGAAGTGTTTTTTCTGCTTTTGGCGAGCTGTTTCATTCATCTCTGTTTACTCAGCGTGAGTAAACAGTACAAGTAAAGTTTCAAAATGGTCAAAAGATCAAAAGTCAGAGATGAAATTGCAATTCCAGCCTTACAAGCTTTTTGATAAGTGGGTGCGATATTTATTTTTTCACTTTTAGTCACTGCCTTATAAGATCTTGAAAGGTTAAAGGAAATGGGCAAATGTGAAGAAAAAAACAGCTTAGAGCATTTAAGGTGAACTGTTTATTTTGAGCTGAAAAAACCTTAAAAAAGTTGCAGTCGCAAAGTTGCAGATCCCTACGGGGAGAGTGGAATGACCTGCCAAATCTAATTTCTCAGTGAGTGTATTTACCAGACAAGCTTTTGCAGTGGAAAATGTATTGTGTCAGCGCCTGGCACTTCTTTCTGTTATGGAAGTTCAGTGACCCATTATTCAGTGGTGTGGTGGGCACTGCAGCGCATTGTAACGTAGAAATTACTTGATGGTGTGGTGAGAAAACACACATTTGACTCCAGAATAACAAGGCTTGTTGATTAGAGGTTTGGATGAAATAAAAGGTCAAAGCAAATGTCTCCATCTGTTTTTAAACAGACATGAACGTTCTTATTTCTAAGACAGCAGAGAAAATATATTGTCCTAAAACCCTGACAAATACTGTTCAATAATACCATGGATTAACAAAAAGAAATTACCTTTTGTTTTGTTAACATTCAGACTCAAATATGATTGATCGAATCAGTGCATGATCCTTTTCAACACCGTTGTTAGCTTAGTAGCTGCTTAATGTTCTGTTTTGCATGTGTGTACACAACAAAGTCAGCTGCATACATTTCCATATCTATATAATGAGCTGGATAATTCATATCGGGATAAATAATAGGGCAACTAAAACTGATCCCTGTGGAACACCCATTCTGCGCTTTAACAATGAACAGTGCATCACAAGCTTACACATTGCATTCTATTTGACTTTGATTAGCAGCATTAGTATGAACACTTGAATACTTGCAACTGAATGTTAGACATGGATCATGAAAATGTATCAATATATATATATATATATATATTCTTTATGCTGTTAAAGTTAGTACATACAGGGTAGACATGATTGATAAAATAATTGCATAGACTAATATATAGCTACAGGAAAAAGTTCACCTTTGATTAGACATTTCTTTAGTTACTTGTATTTTGTTGACATGATGTAAGGGTCAAAAGTTTTTATAAAGTTAATTTGGGTTATCTCTTTGCACGCATACATTTAGAAAATACTTTCAAAGCTTCAAAATACAATTTGGAATGAAACTGAAATATTTGGGTATGAGAAAACAGCCTTTGAAGTATGTATGTATTGTAACATTTTTGCAAAACGATTAAGTTGAAAAGTATTGGAACTAATATTGTAACCACCATGAAACTTCCCATTACCCCAGTTTATTACTTATATTGAGAAAGTATATAGCTTTTCTTGTTCAAATTGTGGTGGAAACTTCTGATGCAATGGAGACGAAACATAGAGAGACACGGGAGAGAGAATTGACAAGATATTTGCTGCAGCCACGAGGTGACAGAGCGGTTGCCAAAGCAATTCTGAATATCTCGAAAATAGGAAGAGGTTTTGACTAGTTTCAAATGGGTAATCAACAGGTCAGCATGAGCTTGTACCCACTGTGGAAACAACAAGGCTTCGGAAGCCCGGGCTGCCCCTCCTTAATACAGATAACAACCTCCAACGCTGAAAAACTATGCCATGGCAATACAGACAGAGGAAGGAGAAAATTATGAACTAGGTCAAAGGTTAAACACCCAAGCAAAATATCCCCTAACACAAATGTTCTGACAGTCAATGTTTACATATGCAAACGAGGCATTAACAAATGCAATTTTGGGGAAAATATAGGATCTACAGATGCAAACACTGACTTCTTTGAAACTAAACAAATGTAAACAGAGTAAATCACAAGTCTACCGAGGAGTGTACTTGTGCAAAGGCTGCTGGAAAAAAGCTAGGAAAATCAGATTTCTGTGCCACAGACAATGAGGCCCATCACTCAGTGTCGGCCATGTACCACCATAGATCATATTTACACCCTGACAGCAGATCGGGGCTGTGGGGGCTCGATGGGATGCACAGGAAGCGGAGGTCACTTGACCAAACACAACCCATGTGGGCCTTTGGGAATGAAGCAGCAGCCATACATCATGCCCGAGGCAATCCGTCAACCGGACCGCTCGATTTGAGGCAGCCACTTTAAGATTTGCTGCAGCCAACGGCCCTTAAGGGACAAGTTGGTGACAGAGCCTGCTACGCACTCTATACCTCTCACAAGCTGGAAACAATGTACACAGGTCACAAGTGTCAGGAGGTCAAATTGATTTTGGTTCTCATAGTTTTGTCTTTTTCGTTAATTTAACTTTTCCATTTAGCTTTTAATGTTACACTCACAAAAATGTAACATAATGCTTTCTAGCAGATATAAAGGTGTTATTATTTTAGGTGAGAGAAATCCATGTCTAAATAGGGTCTGCAGCAATAAGCCACCGGTGCAGCCGGCCAGCATAGCAAATCATCTGTTTATGGTGCATTTGGGAAGGATCTGGAATCGGTTACTGAGGTGTATTGTTCTAAAATAACTGGGGTATTTCGGAATATTGGGTCCATAATCCATGTGAGAAAGCAGTTTTATAGGTTCCTGGAAAGGTTTAAGCTAAAGCAAATTCTGCCAAAATTGAATGGGGCTTGTGTAGTTTAAACATCAGTTTAATTGTCCAGTTGCTACTTTAGTACTGATTTGTAGCTTTATTTTGTTGCATGTCATAGTGTCAGTGTTTCTTGGTCCGCCACATTAAAGATGTTGCCCAAACCAGACACTGTGAATGTTTTCTATTTGTGCATGTCTAACAGCAGCTATGTTATGTTTTGTGTTGTAAAACAAGGCTACAGATTACCTGTAAATCAAATAGATGCCACACAATGTCAAAATCTGCCAATTGTCCTATGGATTTAATGTAATTTGTTCAATGTAATTTGTCTCTGTAATTAGGAGACATTATTAACAACCTGGTTCTTCCACACACTACTGAGGCTGCTTGTTAAATTATTACATTTTTAATAAATACATTTTTGCTAATATGTCTTGTTTCATCAGACTTCAATGATCCAATCCAACAAGACCAAAAGAGTCAAGAGCAACAATAAGCTGTTCGGCAGAGGAGATTTGTCACATTTTGCATGGGCGCAACCCATATACTCAGCTCTGCTGCTCCTCCCACAAATGCATGCTCCTCACAAGTGTGGCACCATTTGAAAGGTAAGAACAGTTTGATAAGTTAAATAAGTTAAGTTTATAAGCTGTACAAGTTACTGGCATTTGCAGATGTTTAATTTAAAATGAACCTTTTTGCAACTGATGAATCATCTATTATTGGAAATAAAGGAAACATTATCCAGGAGCTTCTCAATTAAAGAAATATATCTATTTGGACCCTTAGCAGGAAGTGAAATTGTCACCTTCCAAATACAGAGTTAATGTGTAATGTTGGTTTCATGCCTTAAGTATACAATTACATTTGGGCGCCAGACAGAAGAATATTTCATGTAATTATCAAAAAATAAATAAAAAGGTACATTTATACAAAGAGACGGAGGGAAAGCCCAATGACGTAGCTATGGAAGATATGATGAGTGAGTATTAATGAATGCATGGGGTGTGAGAAGTTTGTAGTTTCGTTTTACACTCAGAAAACAGTCCAGTTCGATTTCAGAGTGCAGTTCAGGTGGATTTGGGATAGTATGAATGTAGAGTTCAGTCCGACCAGTTCGGAGTGTGGTGTGTGGGGCAGGTTTGAGTGTAGGGTTTTTAAGGGAGGGAGAACAATTGTGCAAGGAGGCAGATAAAACTTAGCTGAGGGTCCAAGCAGGCCAGGCCCAATCCCCGACCGACCAAACGCTGTGTGTGTCCATCAAAAAACACGCTTTTTACAAACGTTTCCTGATAGACATCAAAAGAAGATAGACATTGAATATCAACATACAGATGTTAAGAACTTCATGGTAACCTCATATTGTTTTGGTCATATACCAGTGCATAACGTTTTGTATATTTACAGGGACAAAAACTAAGCAGCTTATGAATTTCAGATTTTAAAACACAAAGACGTTTACAAGAAAGAAAAACGGCAATTAAGATCTTTTGAGTTTTATTTTAAATAAATAAAGTTTCCCTCCGTCACTGAGTGGAAGTGGGTAGGGGGCGGTTCGGAATTGGGCATTATTGTCATGATGGCTTCCTCCAGCTCTCAGGTGCAGCTTGGTGAGCCACTCCCCTTTAATCACGGAAGGGATGTTTCTTTAGCTGTTTTTTGTTTGCCCCCCATCCTGCCCCATCACAATATTTTCTTCATTATTTTAAATGTTATTGATGTATATGATTAATCACATTGCACGTGTCTAAGTGTGTGTGTGTGTGTGTGTGTGTGTGTGTGTGTGTGTGTGTGTGTGTGTGTGTGTGTGTGTGTGTGTGTGTGTGTGTGTGTGTGTGTGTGTGTGTGTGTGTGTGTTTAAGAGTGTGTTTCACCCTCCCCTCAACTGAATGCCTCTCTCCAGGTGCTGCCTCTCTCAGGTGTTCGTAATCCCTCATCAGGGCCTGGATAAAAGGCTTGGAAAATTTGAGCATGTCCTTTTGTGTGACAAGGGTGCTGGTGTGTGTCTACGGTAGACGTTTCAAAGGGGCTGGGATGTGTCACATTATAACCTATATTGATTACTGGTGCCACTTGTTTTCTTTTTAAAGTTGTCTTTAGTTTGTTCTTGAATTGGCTGCTGAGCCTGTGTGTTTAGAGGCAACAAAGAATGTTCTTTAAACAACTCAGTTTTCTCCTATTCTTCTGCCCCCGGGTTATTTTTGTTCCTTCTATAGAAATTAAGTCTATAGAAATGATAAAACTGGAACACAGGGACTTCTATGCAGCATTACAATACTGAACTCAAAAACATATTTACATATTTTGATGTTTTTTAACCACAGTTTGATCAAATTTGGATATAAGCGTTTTCAATATATTTCAGTAAAATGCATGTTTGTAATTAAATGTTATGTTTTAGTGATGCAGGGCTACCATATGGCAACAGATGCACTTTTTTTTAAATAATATATATATACAGAATGAACCTCAAAGAAGCCCTACAGCTGTATTTCTCAACATGTTTGCAATCTGTCATTTTCTTTTGAACATGTTAAAAGGCAATGCCTATTAGTTTAATAGAAACAGCAGAAAGTGTGTTTCTAACAGACTAAAAACATCATACCTGACGTCAATAGAAGGTTTGCAATTGTTTATTTCTGTTGCTGGAGATATATAGTCACATTAAACAAAGTGTTTGGAAATCAGCCTTTTCTTCCATACAGGTAAAAGCGTACCTCTCATTCTAATTCTGTAATGTTTGGCCTGAAGGAATGGCAGACAGGAAGAGACAACAGCTCTAAATTGTATGTCTATGTATATGTGGCACAGTAGGAAGAAGTGAGATAAATACATGTGCCCTTGTACTGTATAAGGGGTGCTGCAGGTGGACTGGCGTTGTAGATTAATTTGTGCCACTGGCATAGCAAGACTCAACACACATGCAGTACATAGCTTGAGCAGCATTATGGAGAAGAGAGCATAGAAAACACACAGAAGCCCTTCGGTCTGCATGCCCTTCAACAAGCAGCGCAAAGGATTAATGTGAGGAAATATGATGCATAAATGTATCCACCTGTACTTCCCCGTGATGCAGCCCTGTTTTACGCTTGCAAAGGTCTCAGGCAGAAAAAGTCCTTCCATGCTGATATAACCTTTCTTAACAGCATCACCTCAAGTACTGACACTGAATAATTCAGTGCCTATTAGTCTTCCATTTGCCTGGACATAAAGTCTCCTAGCAACATTGCTAGACGCCAGGAAGGTGTTTTGTCACAGACGCACTTCAGACTTCAGGTAGGGCTCTACATTAAACACATGCTTATAGAGTGACATTTTCTATAGATTTTATTCTTGTTCCTTAAAAGTTCCCTATTATGCAATATGCTCTTTTTAATTAATTTAATACATATATATGTCTTCCCTGTGTGTAAGAGACTCAAAGTGTCAGCAAAAGAGCCATTTTGAATTTTTTGAAAGCCACAAAAGAAAATGGGTGAGTTAGGTTTCGGGTTCATACGTGACGTGAAATTAATCTTTGACGTCATTTGGACGGAAAGCCAGAAACCTGTCCGCAAAGGGGCGTGGCCAGCAGCAGCTCATTGGCAATTAAGCTATGGACACAGAATCAGCCCTTTTGGAACAGGGATGAAATAGAGGGGTGTGAGTCATGCTATAATTCATGATCTGTTTGGTATTTTGAGCAAAAAACGTCAGAGACATGTTTTGTAAATATCTGAGACCAATAAAGTATTGTTGAAATACAGTATAATACGTGATCTTTAAAGGGACAGTTCAAAAATAGTTGTCTCTTTCCAGTCGTCCTCATGGGTTTCTCAGATAAGCCACAGAGCTCGTTGTTGGCAGTTCTTTTGAAGGATTTTCCTTCTTTCAAACTAATATTCACTAAAACATCATGTAAAATGTGTTTTTCTTTATTATTATTGTGTACGTTTTTTCAATTATTATTCAACTATTAGGAATAAAAATATAAAGCTAAAAAAACTTCAGGTTTTACGCTTCATTTTGATGTATAAGTTCTGACTTAATACATGTACAGTAGAAGAAAATATGCATGTATTTTTATTTTTTTTAGTTGAACTGTCCCTTTTAAGGTATGCTCGCAGGGTCCAACACTCAAAATAACTTCAAATATGTGACAGGAATGATGACCTTCAGCTAGATATAGAAATATTCTGCTCTCCTGCAACTAGCTGGGACACCAGGCTAAATAGAAAGTAAACTCTATCAACAGATTATTATGAAGAAGCAGTAAAATAAAATTCTATGTCCATAATATGAAGAAATGTGCTAATGATGACTCTATTTTGATACAAGCATGCATGCCCACACTTTGAGGCCAAGGGATTGTAAATGTCAGTGGCCTGTCACTCAGACTCAGTCCCACATGGGCAGTGACATGGAGCACGCTAAAGGGGAGGGGGGGGGGTGTGGATGGAAGGACAGACCTTAGCTTCCTGTTATGAAGCACTCAGTGTCCAACTGTCAATCTCTGGATATGTCGGCACACTACTTTACCACATTATACATTTCCACATTTCTATTCAGTGCCTGATTATCCCCCTATTCAATACCACACTGCTGGATGCTGCTGATTGGTTCTCCCCCCTGAATAGCATTTTATGTTCTTCTGATTGGCTGTGGTTCAAATTGCTTTTCACCGATTTTCAGTTGGGTTAAGTAGAAATGGAAAATAAAATGTATCAGAATCAGGGATCAGATCTTTCATCCAATCACTGCAGAAATGAAAATATAAACCTTTGGAAATACATCCTGAGATTTAGGGGCTCGTTTTGAAAATACAAAATAAAAAACAAATGTTAATCTCCTCCCTGGATTCATTTCCTTTCTGTTAATATCTGTCATAACTTTAATATTATCGCCTTTGTTTGATTATCTGGTGAAGTCACTATGCAATGAATTTAACATTGTGTGACTCATTTTGCTGAGCAGGATGTGAGAGCTTTTCTCCAGAATCCAAACATTTCAACCACTAAAGGTAGTTTAATATGTCAAATTTCAATCATGCAGGACATTGATATGCATACGGTCTATAAGAGCCATCTGCAATGTTGTGTTCCAGTAAACTGTGCCATTTTCATTCTGCACATGCCAAGACTTGATGAAACAAATGTCCATTAGGCTTTTTTGTTAGTTCAAATAAATCCCACTTTGGAGAGGAATATGTTCCTCTGGACTTAGCTGCCACTGCGCAATATCCTGAGGTTTAAATAAAGTGACTCTAACACACCAAAGACTTCGACCTGCTCAGTGAGTTATGCTTGTAAAGTCTGCAATTAGATGCGTAGTTAATTCCTGCTATCTATCCGGTTATAGCTTGTGAGTTTGGTGGCAAAGACCAGCAAGCTGTCAAGCGCTGGCACAAAGTCGAGAACATTTTATCTCCCAGCGCAATGACTCGTGCAGTGACGGCAAAGAAGAATTTATTAAGTGTCGACTGCTAGAGTCACCAGACTGTATGTTTCTGCACTTATTTTAAAACTTGTTCATTTTCTTCAGGATTAAAGCCCTCAGCTTTCATAAGGATGAATTGAGAAATCTTGCAGTGCTTCGAAATTGCCAATCGAATGTCTGAAATAGTTAGTCACGGGCCTCTTGACATATATCTTCGAGATGTGGACAAGCTCCCGTGCAGAATGTGATGTCCATGAAGTGGAACTGGACAGCTTGGCGGCAGCTCAGAAAAACAACATGACCTCCTGGTTGGAAGTGGGATCTGGAGATTCAAGGATCATTAGAAATAGACATGAATGCAGCTCCATAGAAAATAGGGAACAGTACAATAATATAGCAACTCATTCAAAACATCTGCTGCAATAGGAATTTGTTTCCCGGCATAATAAATCCCATTGACTACCTTTTCTTCCAGCGGACTAAAGGGCTATTTAGCAATCTATCACTGCATTGTTCAGTGCAGCTACAGCAGCAGCCTCCCACACAAGGCTCTGCCGCCAACCCCACCCATGTCAATCCTCCCATCTGTTTGGCTGCAAATTAATATGGACAATAAAGTTGCGATTTCCCAATGGAGATGAGAAAAGAGATCCAAGAGATGCAAAATAATGTTGCGATAAAACTGCTTTGACATGGGGCCATTTGGGCTTGAAAATAAAGCATTTTAGTTTTCCGGGACATAAATGTGTATCACTCTCTCTCTCAGCACTGCTCTCCATCATTCAGCAGCTAAGAGAGAGCTAGAGAAAACAGTAGGAGGATTATGAAATTCAAACAGGTGGGTAGGTGTAGTTTCACATCTGAGAGTAATTTGATTTAAAGCTGTACATCTCAGTGAAGCAAACACTAAACCATCATACTGTATGCATCAAGAGCTAACAGTATATTTGAACTTCTCTATGCAGTGAAACAAAGGTTAAATATTAAGAGGAAAATGTTCATACACTGTGTCCCCTTAAGGGATTACTTTGTAATTATTTTTGTATCAATAAATCTTTTTTTCGGGGGTCAGATATCATGTGTATATATGTTGAAGTTTTTTTAATGGCAACAGTTCAATAAGACCCATTTTTATAATGTACTATAAACATACTTATAATGGGTAATCTGCTTTAAACCGTAAAGGTTAAGCTTTTTTAAATTTATATATATTTTCTATTTTTTCATGATACTTGAAAAAATTAAAGACTACTAAATGTGACTAACATCCAGCATTTAATGTAACATATCTGCCTATACCTCAGGAGGGTAAATGGATAATACATTATTATAAAGGGGCACTTTTTTGCTAATTTTCAGGCTTTCATAATAGTGTTTTATTCCTCTACTGTGACATGTTTCCATGCTTTAATGTTCAAAAAGCTCTTTATTTTTCTCATAATACCTGTGCTGCAGCACCTCTTCTCACCCTCTGTTTGAAACCAGAGCCCAGTCTGCTCTGATTGGATGGCTGGCTGCTCTCTAGCATAATTGGGCTCCTTTTAAATAAATGATCAGTATTTTTGGATTCTTAATACTGTGATTAGACAGTGCTATAAACAGATAATAATGCAGTATATGTATAGATTTGTAATACATCAGATTCAACCAATTCACATCTACAGTAGCAAAGATAGCAAAAAAAGAGATTCAAAAAAGGGGTCTGGTCTTTAAAACAGAACAACATGGTATACCATTTTTTTTAAAAAGTGTCTCTGCGTCTTGTGTCTACGTCTTGAGCTTTCCGATTTTTTGAGGCCTAAGACATAATAGAAATGAAAGGTGAAAGACAAACTAAAGGAAATCACAGCAGTGAGGATGCAAGTGCTTGGAGGCATTTGTGAAGCAGGTAAATGATCTTTCAGACTCTTTCCCACTGAGAGCATGTGTCCATTTACGCCCCTTTCAAATCCCTCAGATGTAGTGGACCACTGTAGAGTAAGTCTTCATTTGCCCCTCAGACGCTCAGACGCACACACACACACACACACACACACACACACACACACACACACACACACCAGCGACAGGCACAACTCCCCTTTGGCAGGGACACTGAGCACTGAACAGCTCTCAGCACAGCAGGAGACGTCGGCCACCTGCACACCGAGGATTGGAGCTACAGAGACAAATCCAACACGGAAATTGGTGATAGGCATTACAACCTTTCCTTTTTCCACTTGAAGGGTTTTAGTGAATTGTTTTAAGGTTCAAACTGCATTTAGGTATGAGGACTGGCATAAAACAAACCAAATCAAAGATTCCCCCTTTGCTGCAGGTGCTAAAGCTCATTCTCTTTTATGGTACATGAAGAGAAAAAGATGCTTTTGTTGTTCCCCGGGCTCGGGAAAGACCTATGCAAAATGTAAACAATGTTTGAGCCTGCCTTTTGAGCCTTGTTACATTGGCCAACTACCGTGCGGTGTTCATTAGAGTGGAAATGCTATGTGCAAACAAAGAAAGGCTCCGAGGCAGAGCACTGCAGCGTCTTCACATCTTGGAATTGCAAATGAACGCCGCCTCCTCACCTGGTCCCTGCAGGCGGGGTCCCGGGGCCTCCAATCACGGCTTTATTGACAGCAGGCATCCAGCAGGATACTGGCAGTGCTAATAGCAGAAGACGATGCCTGATAAACACAACCCCCCCCCCCCCCCCCCCCCCCACTCCACGCACACACACTTTTTACTGCCTGCCAGGGTGGCCTCCAACCAAGGTCAAAATGTGGAGATGCTTGGTGAATAGATCAGCACATTTTGAACACATTTTTATTTAGGAGTCAGTTCTGAGTCAGTTTGGCTGCTCTCCATCTGCTTTGTAATTTAATAAAGGTGCATCTTTGTCCATACTGGCAAAATAATCTTGTCGAAGTGGATTCCATGAATATATCAAGAATAGTACACCATTTCAGACACCTTTTAAGTTGAGATGTGAAAGATAGGAGGAAACATCATATCCGGGTGTTCCAATTGATAAGCAAATCAAAGAGGAGTAATGTTAAGGTTGTAGAAAGTGAGATTGTCAAGACTTTTTGGATTATAAAGCAGGTCTAAGTGCTGGTCAAACTTTAAAAAGGCTTAATCCATGGAGAAATGTGGTATTCACAGTCGGTATTCAGAAACTGTGCCTTTAACTGTGCCTGTAACAGGAAGTGGTAAATCTAACTCTGTATACTTGAAATACACAGTGAGTTCCTTACTATAATGACACTGCGAATAGTGTAACAGAAAACAGGAAATACTGACCAATCAGCAGGCTAGATGTTTTTAGGGCCATGGCTTAAAGAGACAGGTGCTAAAACTGAGCACTTCAGCCATAAATACAACTATATTCAGATCCAGTGGGAGAAAAATAATGTGCTTTTTGGGAATCATAGTGTGTATGTTCTAGTAGCAGCCCAAAATCAAAGCATGACCATTTTGTGTTCTTTAAAAAGGGACAGTTTGTAAGATTTGGCGTCATCTAGAGTTGTGATTGCAATTAGCAGCAAACTGAATCCCACTTTGGCGAAACAGTGCTAACAATTTGGTATCTTTCAGGACCTTTGACTCTCTCAAAGACCATCTCTACAACTAATGTACACTATTCAAAGAGCTACAAAATTCAGTCAGAGACTGGCGTTAGTGAAGTTCAACAACTGCTTAGAACTACAGCAGCCTTCAGAAATGTAAACGTGCTAAAGGAGTTTCTGTAGAAACATGGCGGTGCAACATGGCAGACTGTGAAGTGGAACCACTCCATATGCAAATATCAAGACCTAATTCTAAGCTAGCAAAAGGCAAACACTTGTTCCATGTGATTATGCACTGCTGAAGGCAACACATCTTCCCTCAGACTGAAAAACCCACCTGTTTCGACTACACCACGGCCATTAAGCCTAACAAAATAAATAATAATCAAATGCTTTTTTTCTAATTTGAAACTAATGCACCGGCACTTACAATAGATTGGATTATTTGAAGCTAATTTAGCCTACCTGTAGGTTTCTCAGTTTATATCTTCATGGATATTGCACTCTTTGTAATTCACTTTGGATAAAAGTGGCAGCTAAATTAAATGTAATTTAATGTAAAACACAAATAAAATGATAGTTAAATATTATACACCATTTCTGCTAGTAGGTCCACCTAAATAATACACACTGGCTATCCATCATACTGCATAGGGAAGGCCTGTCCATGGAGGAGCAGCATTAGACTTCCAGTGCAACAAACATCTGCGGCCAAAGCGTTCTGTCTAAATAACAGGGGGGAGGGGGGGTTGCACCGTAAACACAGACTTGCTTGGCTTTGTCGAGCTAATGACTTCCTGCTCCAGTGGCTTGTGAAACAGTGTTAGAGCCAAAATAAGTAAAAATCGGGGGCAGAATTTAATCTGTCACTCAATGGAAAGCCTTTAAGCAGAAACATGCAGCCACCCAGAGGCTGCACACAAGTGGAGGCAAATCACAGCAAAAGCTCCCTGGCACTGAGTGAGGCGCCAGCACAGGTTGTGTTGTGCATAGGACTGAGGATTACAGATTGGTTGGATAAATAGGGGATTCTTTGAAGCAAAACACACCGAGTGTGAAAGTCAACCAAGGTGGTAATCTAAAACCATCAATTCTTTGAGGCTAGGTAAACTTCAGCTATGTAGAATACAGATTGTTGTGGGGAGGAAGGATGTGATTGCTCTCGGGTTTTTTTTTATCTTCCTGAATTTGCCCCAAGCTCAGATTTGAACTGTGTAGCTGTGCTCATTTTTTGACAACCCATGTGTTGCAAGGTAGTGTGAGAAATTCTTCTCCAACAGCTCAGGATTAATCATTCCAAACAATTGTTTGTTGCCTCT
Source organism: Eleginops maclovinus (assembly GCF_036324505.1). Lineage (NCBI taxonomy): Eukaryota > Metazoa > Chordata > Actinopteri > Perciformes > Eleginopidae > Eleginops > Eleginops maclovinus. Next base: position 17,379,477 of record NC_086359.1, on the reverse strand, counting down.
GTAGTCTCCTGGGAGCAGTGGATGGGTATGATGAGAAGTTACTCTGGGGTAGATGAGCTAAAATTAATCAAACACATCAATGGCTTGTTCTAACCTCCTTTTTCTCTGACAGTTTTCCCGCTGTGGTGCATTTGAAACAAAAAGTGCATCCAAATTATAACTCTATGCAATTACAGCAAGCCAACATTGATTCTGTAAACAAACAGCTGAATTTATTTACCAAAAAAATCCCAAAAGCACTCATACCACAAATGATCTGGTCAATAATAAAAACAGACAAGCCTTTTCAAGAGATGTAATTTATAAACTTTTGAAACGTCTAATGCCAAAAAACTCCAACCGAGAGGCAATACAACTTAAAAATAAAAATCATTTAACAAGTCTATTCTGAACCACTGACATCAAAGTTCCTAAACATTAATATTCATGGGTGGAAAATAAGGGAAAAAATAAGACATGAAATGAAATGCCTTTTTCTGTAAAGATATGCAAATAGCAAGCCAGACACTTGAACATTTTCTTTGCACACGAGCAGACATGCACATGTACTGTACATGCTGTTTTATTTACCTATATATCTATATATACGTAATTTAAAGTTCACAAGATCACAATCATCTGCGGATATCATTCAAATTCTGTAAGGCCAAAAGTAGAAGCAACCAGCGAGTTTCATGAGTACAATCAGCCACATATAAGGGTGTTCTTAAAGCAGACTGCCTTTAATTGAAGGGTATTCTTGGCATAATTATTTTATGGTTTGACCCCCCGGTAACACAGCCTGGGAATAACACAATTTCCTGATACGACTAAAACTCATTGGTAGTCATGGGTCAATCCCAATTTTTCGTACATGTAAAATATAACCGGTTTAATGAACAATGTCTTTGGCACCAACTGGAGGACTATATTGTGATGAAAAGGATGTCATTAATTTACGGCTTAATGAAGCAATATGACGAAAAGATCCCTCTGTTCAAGACAATCTGCGAACATAAATATGCAATTGAAATATTGATATGAATTATATACTGGTTATTATTCATTAAAACGAGGTTTAATTTAATTTATGATATAAAGTGAAAATCCAGTGTTAATGCATCTTTTAAAATACGCTACAGAAAACTCCTTATAATAGCAAAGAAACATATTCCCTTTCATCCTATAATAATACACAAGTGGACTAAAGTATTACAGATTGAACTTCACGAGAATACAAGAATAAATCAGGGATATGAAATAAACCTTATCTCAAGGAAATGAAATCTTAATTCATTTGAAGATCACACTCATGTAAAGGCTTCGATTCCTTATATAATCATTTATATATTGCTATAAAATCTTAAATCCATGCCTCAGCTTTTTAAACACATATATCACATCTAACAGCTTTGTTCAAATAAAAACGTGTGTTCCTTGTTCAAGTCAGTAATCATGACCTAGCATCACTTTGTTTAAATGATGCATATCTGAACTTGGAACAAGAGCCACGCGTTAACTTACAGCGAGATAATTAATTAAAATGGGTTAATACCTCCCACCGCGCTAGTCCACATTAAGGGGCAGAGATAAGAACTTTGTCTTAATAGCCGGTCAGAGCTTCTTGGAGAAATGTAGCTTATCTAAATCCTCTTGGCAGAGCGATGTGGCGAGTCAAGAGGAGAGCATGAAGTAGCCTGAAAAGCAGTTATTATAAATCAAGCAGCATCTGATACCACCTTCCTTTACTTCTTTAGTAGGTTTTGTTAATATGAAACAGAAAAAGCACATAGAACACATGGAAGCCTCTTATCTGTCCATGCCTCTGGAGGCCTGTCTTTCTGGCTGAGAAGTACTGAATAAATTGGAGGGAAATAATCCCTCCTGTGTCTGATGTCACGAGGTGACCAGAGTCTGGGTTACGATGTGCTCTCTGCCACTGTGCCTCCGTCGTCGCTCTGCCTCAGCGACTGCTTGCTGTCCGCCTCGTCCTCTTCATCAGATCTGCCGAGACTCAGGTGTCTGCGGCTCACAGGAGGACTATAGGGGTCAAAACACACACAGAAACATATCATTACTTGGCAACTTACAGTACAAGCAAAAGTGAAAGTTGTAAAAAAAAAAACATGGCATTCGGAAAGCACAAGCAATTGAGGCTGCAGGACACACGCTCCCCCCAGGCGGTAAACAATACATCCCCTGAGGTGTTCATCACACGTGCACATTCTTGCAAGTTTCTAATATATTGGAAAAACGTGGTCCAAAGTCCGAAATGAGACACGATAATTGTGATTAATACACCATAATCATCACAAAAATTGTCTTCACATCACAAAAATGACACAGAAGGCATGCATATTTGACATATTTGTAATTAGTATGTGCAGCTAAAATATGAATGAAGGCATCAGGGCAAGGCAAGTTTATTTATATAGCACATTATAACACAAGGCAATTTAAAGTGCTTTACAAAACACTTTAAAGGGGCCCTATTATGCTTTTTGGGGTTTCCACCTTCCCTGTAGTGTGTTATATAGGTTTGTGTGCATGTCAATCTCCAAAGGATATAATCCAAAAGGTTTTGCACCAAACACTCCCCTCCTGCCTGAAACGCCTTCATTGGACTCCTTTTCTTAATATCAGTAACATAGTGACATCACTATGTAACACTCACAAATCTTTTATCTAGCGCTCCAACACATTGAACGTGATAAGGGGGGGGACATCTCTAAGCGGTTGACCAATCACAACAGAGCCAACAGAGAGGGTGAAATGAGGTGCTGCAGCACAGGCCGCAAGAGAAAATTAAAGAGCTTTTTTAACATTAAAGGGGGAGGCTGTGGCGCAGTGAGAAAGTGCGCTGATCTTCGGATCAGGGGAGAGCAGTCGGTTCCAGTCCTGCTGCAGTCAGCATGTCATTATGTCCCTGGGCAATACCCTTCTACCGCTTCTGTTGCTTACATAAAAGCGTCGAAAAAGTGACGTGTAAAGCATGTAAACACGTCACAGTTGAGGCATGTACATTTTAAAACAGTCAAAATAATTCAAATTAAAACAAACTAAAATAGAATAGCTTTAAAATATCAAACGTGTGTGGATTGAATTGAAGGCAGCAGAATGAAAGCTCTTCTCCATGCTTCAGCATCAATAAGCTCAATAAGTGAGAATAATCCTGTAGTCTGTGTTCAATGTCCCATCCACTCATTAAAGGTCATTTGAAACCAGGGCTTTACATCATGCTTGTCATACCATGCGTTGTCATGACAACACATGGTATGACAAGCATTCATGGTGTTACTTGAATACCAACATTGGAGATTGCGTTCGTCCACAATACTATGACCCCTGCCACAGAGGAAAATAACAACGTCTCCTTTTCAGCACAATGACACTCACACAGAGCGACCGGTAATACCTGTATACTACTGACAAACACCTAGAGTATGTTGCTGGAAGTTTTGGATATTTGGAAAAAGGCTTAAGTTGTGGAGTTTGTCAAGATACGCATGATGTTACCCATAGTCAGACATTAGAACAAATGAAATGGATTCACTTACAGGTGTGACACTTTGTTTATAGGAGATGTTTTAATATTTTTGGGGGGAATTAGCTAATGCTGCCTTGAAACTATGGCCACATATTTGCCAGTCAGGAGGCACAGGGGCTGCATCTGGTTCAGGGTCAGCATAACCCTGTTTGCAGTGCATTTAATTTCACCCTGTGGCCTCTCTGTGATACATTGGCATTGAGCATGTTAGATATAAGGGAAGAGGAGGTTATTTTAGCAGCCTCTAAGAGAAAGTTATTATATTTCCACTCTCCAGACCCTCACAATGAAAGGTACTGTATGAGATCAAACTTTTTCTGTCAAAAAAAACTAGTGGTAGTTGTATCATGATGGCTCTTCCTATATATATATATACACTCGGTTTTCAAGCATAAAAGGAAAGATGTTTCAATCCATACTGATCTCTTTTATAGCAGATACATATTTGAATTGTGTGTTTAGTTTACATGCATGGAGTCTAATGGAGATGTTTCCTCTGGAGGGAACTTTGGGATTTTAGCCTTACAGACCATTTACATACACAAAAACCTATATAACATCACAGAAAAAGGGAAAACCTGAAACTGTGTAAGTGTTATTGTTTTTATGAACTTTTTGCTATGTGCTTAATTCAATTCTATGTTGTTTGTTTATTTTTAAGCAAAAGTCTTTTGGATGAACTGACCATATTGATGCAGTTTTAATTTTAGCCCAGCTTGTATGTGATAATCTATTTTTATCACCTGTATTCAGTCCACTCAAACTGTCTTTATTCACCCTGCAGTGATTAAAGAGCTAGAGAGCCAGTGTTTTACTTAAGAGGCAAACAAGTTCAAGGACACTTTTAAACAAATCATGCCTGCTGTCTCACATTTTGCAAGTGTCAGTGAATTACTTTCACAGTAGACAGGCTTTTGAAGCTCGGAGCTAAACTTAGCGTCTTAATTACGATGCAAAGTATTCACATTAAGTCATATCAGCAGTCATGTCACAACTGTTTGAACTCTTTTCAGTTAACAATGTCAAAGAAAAGATTGGTGTCATTTAGTTTGTTTTCTAATTGCCAACATCTGTTTCTGCTTGAAGACACAGCGAGACAACTCTCTCTCAATCCTATGTGCTTTTAACACAACGTCAGCAATCCATCTTTACAAATAGGAGAGAGCAATGTAACAATTCTATACAACACGAGTATGACTGATGAAACGTATTTCACTGCCCTGCTTCTTGAGCATAAATAAGTGTTGAGTTAACAAAGAGAAAACTCCTGCATCGCAGTGAAATGTTACACTGTAAAATAAAGATGTGTATGTATTTTATCGCTTAGATCATTGAAACAACATGTGATCGCGGACTCTGTAATGTTCCAGTTTCAGTGTAAGTTCACATGAATTTTTCCAGTTGGGAACTCATCTTTTGATTATCTTGACACCGCAAGTATCCGTGCTGTGACTCTAAAATGCTCACAAATATGATGGGTTCTTCTTTGGGCCATTCTACACCCTTTCACCAAGATTCATTTAATTGGGCTAGAAGTGTTTGAATAATCAAGCTGACAGACTAACAAACAAACCAAGATAAAAACATAACCTCCCTGGAGGTAATAAAACAGAAGTGACTGGAGTTTGCAGTGGTGCAAACTTAAGGGATAACTACAGAGTACTGCAGTAAATTGGCAATTTGTTTAGATGTGGACGAATGTTGGCAGGAGCAAAAGCACAACAAAAATCTGTGGCATGCACTAATTGGCCAATGTGACTTTTGAAAAACACAGCCAAGGCTCATTTAGTAGTATACAAGTCAGCATGAGTCTATCACAGTATTAGATACAAAACATTCACACACGGCAAATCAGGTTAGTTTATTCTGCGGAAGATCTGAAATCAGGTTCAGTAATGCTGGGGTCCGGGGGTTATTGTCACACCGTGCATCACCTTTTGGTGTTGGTATCAGTCACTGTCAGGCTTGTAGCGGTACTTCATCATCAAGCTTTCCAACTTCTTCTGCTTTTTCTTGGTTTCCTTCTTGCTAGTTGTCCCACGGCCTGCAGGCTCCTGCTCATCATCGTCAGACGGTTGTTTCGGGGCCCTTTTAACACTGCTAGAGCTGCGATAGGAGATGGTGGAGTCGGAGGAAGAGGACTCGGATGTCTTTGAGGAGGAAGAGGAGTCCTCCGACTCGCTTTGCTTCTTCTTAGATCTCTTCTTGGACTTCTTGCCCTTCTTCCCTCTCGAGCTCTTTCTGCTGTGGCGATCATCGGAAGAGGAGGAGGAGGAGGAGGAAGAGTCATCGGACAGAGAGACTTTGCTTTTTTTATCTTTCCGACTGCGGGAGCTGCTAGTGCTCATGGTGCTTGATGAGCGATTGCTGTAATCCAGAGCGGAGCCCGACGCTGAGCGAAGCAGGCTGGAGCCTAGCCCATCGTCTTCTCCCCTCTTCCTACTTTCCTCGCCCACTGGCCCCTTCTTCTCGTCTTCTTCCTCCCCGCTCGACTCGTCAAGCTTGCTGCGCTTGAACTTAATGGGTTTGAAGCTCAGCACCTCATTGATGGCCGCCTCCAAGTCAGGGTCCAAGTAGTTTCGGTGGGTGACGGACTTTATGTCAGATGACTCTGCAAGATTTCCGTCTGATGCGCGTGATTGGCCAGGGTTAGAAAAGCTGCGACTGAGGGAACGGGGACTGAAGGAGGAACTTCCTCCTTCAGTAAAAGCAACACTATGGCGATCATCATTGTCGTCATCATCACTGTCTGCTGTACGCAAGCCGAATTCACTGAGACCACAGCTGCGGGCAACGGACAGGCGTGAGCTACTGCGTCTATCGTCCTTCCAAGAGCTGCTGCGATGTAACCCCCTAGGGCTGGATCGACTTACACTGCTGATAGTAGACTTGTTGTCATCATCCATGTCTGCCATGCCCCTCCTGGTGGACATCCTGCTGGGAGCCACTGAGGACACTATGGATTCCTTATCAAATTCCGGGCTACTGCGGGAGGCCCAACGTGACTCCAGACCCTTCCTGGCTCTGCTGGCAGCTTCAGAATAAGCCATGGAGATGACGGAGCCTTTGTCATCTAAGTCTTCCTGTGCCTGGCTCTTTGCCTTGGCTTTGCGAATGGAGGCCTGGTCTGGTGCATCAGGCTGTTCTTTGAGACTGCTAAACAAGAAGCTCTCATCACCTGTCCCCCCTATGGAGTCTTTCAGGTTGGAACGCTTCCTGTAGCTCAAGGAACTCATGACAGACACTGATCTGTTCGGCTCTACCTCTTTTGCGTCTTTACTTCCGTCAGTCGTCTTTTCCTTACCTTCTTTCACCTCTTTGGTGTCTGCATTTGCTGCATATCTGGAAAGTTATGTCATAAAATTGACAATAACAAAAACGAACAGAAGAAACAATATCAGAGGCCAGTTGCATGGAAGACCTCAAGTCATTTTAAGGTTTCCTTGAAATGTTCACTCAATTATTGAAGGTAAACTCCCTATCTCAGTCTTGATGTATTTTAAAGTGGTGCACAAATAATATTAGTAGCCAAAGAAAGGACAAAAACGTAAACTCAAATTGGCAGAGTTTATGGGTAGATATGAAGAAAAGTAAGGCATTCCAAGAAAAGCAGATCCTGATGATATACTTCCCAAGGAGCAATTGATTTTAAACTTAATAACCTTCTGTTCCGAGATTTCTTTCACTGTAAGGTATACAACAGTTACTTCAAGTAAGCTGTAAGTACACTTAAAAGACAAAAATCCAAGTAATTCTTATCAGTTTGGTTGGATTTTTGCACTTTTTTTGCAATTTCACAGTTGATTATGTATGTATTTTAGTAGGCCCTTTTGCCTTGTTTATTGCAATTCTCCAGAAGTACATTACTTCCCTCAATCTTTTTTTTTATTTGCTTTCTCTCAACGTTGCAAGAAAATAACAGACATAATTTCAAGTGCAAGCAAACTAACGGTCTCCATGGAAACTGAAAAATGTAAATGTAGTGAAACCTTTCAATGCAGGTAATTCCTTAATGGTATTCCTTCACTCAGGAAACCTTGTGATGGTTCATGTGCAACACCCTTTATTTTTCCCTAAGTAAAGAAGAAAGGAGAAAACTTAAGGTGTTTTGTGCAAATGGCCAGATTGGACATACTTAAAGGACACATTCTAAATTGTTGTGATCTTCAGTATGCATCATGTTTTTTGTGGCAACTGAGATTTTTGCTACCTTGACAGAATATCATATTCGTCATTTTGTCCTTGGGACCTGTCATGAGTCTATTGCTGTTATGTACAACATACACTGTAGAAAGAAGGCAATCAACCGGCGAGGAGATCTATCTAACTGTGGCAGAGCGTCATTAAGCAGCCGTGCCAACTGGCCATGGGCCACTTCAATAAATTTGACAGCAGCCGCTTCCCTGTTCCGCCTCCTGTCATTAGACAGATTACTGTAAGAGAGAGATGACACCTAATCACATGAGATACTCATCGTTCTGTTGCAAAATGCCCTTTTTAAGGCTGGGAAAGTGGGATCTTTTATCATCGCGTTATACATGGGTTATCTGTCATGATGCAAAAGGATGGGGGCACTAACCTGGTGCTCTTTAGACTGCCCTCTTCTGACAGGGTCTTGGTAGATCCTTTGTTCTTCGAGAGCCAGGTCTTAACTCCATCCACACGGTCCTCCACCTCGGAGTCAGTTTCTGTTTCATCCCCACTGCAACAATACAAGAATTTAGCTCCAACACGACAGAGCAAAACTATTCACCTTAACAAGCCATTTTTAGATTTCCAAGTGCACAAGGAAAGTAAGGTAATTCCCATCCTTATTTTTATACAAATTAGTTATTTTCCTAAATACCCACAACTGATACTATTAAAATAAATGTGCCTAATGCAATGGTTCGGAATCCATTTAGGCAAAAAAAATAATTAGACTAAATGACTTGTTATGTGAATATTCTATGCAATTACACAGGCAAGAAAAAGGTTAGTTTTCACAAATGATCATGCTTTTTGTTAGTCAATTGTCAGTTTAAAAGGCTAGTATGATGCAAGGCAATCCAGACAGGTAGGCATTATTTGGTTAAGCATTGTGTGACACAATATAAACGTAATGAAGATGTTTTGTTGACAGAATGTTCAGCAGACGTGGGTGGGATGAGTGATCTAGGCACACTGTAGATGAAGCTGATGGAGAAATAATGAACTTGTTTGGCTGGTTCTGGACTGCTAGCATCTGTGTGGCATGTCAGCTGCTCCTGGTGATTGTTATTTGAGAGGAGCCACGAGACAGCGCCGTGGCCCCGACGCCTGACATAACAATCAATATACAGGGACCTGGGGATATCGATGAAAAAGCTTGGTACATCCCACCTGGATAAGGTCAATCTTCATTCATTGGGAATCCAGACAGACTGTTGAATGCTGTTATCGTCCAATTAGAATCAAATGTTGAAAACAGCTCTGAATATTGATTTAGTAAATTCATACAACTAATTATAAGGATGTTTAGTATGCATTTTAGACATGGACTTGCAAACTCAGAGGCTAGCTTTTATGAAGTATTATGATAATTGAAGGTAATATAAAATAATCCTTTATGATGGGTTATATTTCTGCTCTATGAAGCTCAGCGCAAGTTCATCCAGGAAGACAAGTCATTCACATATTTCCATCTTACTACAGTCACTCCTCTCAATCAGTGATCAGGGGCGTTCCCTCCCCAGCTAAACCTATCACTTAGCCTCTATTCCCATAAGCCATCGTTAAACCTTTAAATCTGCTCTCTCCCCTCCTCACAGTTGTCATTTCAGGTAAGTCGACGCGGCCCTCCTCTAACGCTTCCACCTCCAAATCCTCCAGATCCAGGGTTCAAGTCAAGCTTAAACCACTCCTCTTCAGACCGACCTCCATCAATCCCTTCATGCTTCCACCACCACCAGTGTCTAGACCCCAGGGGGGGTTTTATCGGCTCGGTTTTCCCCCTCCCGATGATGATACAACCGGGTCTAATTGCCAAACACCATTACATTCATCAGTGTATTCTTGGCAAAAAATATATATAGTTATATCAAAACAAGTCTCTCCTGATCGAAAAAAGGGTTATGATAATACGTCACATTCCATTATATACTTTTTTTCATTATGTACGGCCATTTATATTAAAGACATTGCAGCATGAAAAAATAGGGGCAATGACAGGGTTGTGGAGGAGCTGCAATTTTCAATTCCAGATTTTTCGGACAAGCTTCTCTATCTGAGTCTTGGAACATGTTGAAAAATGCTTATAAGCAGGAGCAAACACAATATGCAGGGAGGTGTGATATGACAGCCAGGCTGCCGAGTTCCATCATTTGTCCACATATCCATCCTTCCAGGCCTCCCCGTGAACAACGTACAATTTCCTTTTGTCACCAAGCTTTGTGTCACACATGTTTCCTCAGAGCACAAAGTGTCCTCTCTTCAATTTTTTTTCTAGTGGTCCGCCTAAGAGCTATTTTTTAACACTAAAGAGGTGGTGGAGATGTGAGCATTGTAAGGGAGTGAGCACAGACAGAGAGTAGATTCAGATTCACGGACTGAATGGTATTTCAAGATTTCTATCTGTCTCATCTTCGACCTTACGGGCCAGGCTTTCTGCGGGGGAAGGTAATGATGATCCCAGAGAGACTAAATGGTCTGATTATATTATTTTCTACAGGAAAACCTGATCATTTCATTTGAGAGGTGCTTAAAGAGGCGGCAGGCTCAAATTGTGAGTTCAAGTTCAGCTATGATACAGTATCTTCCCCTTTATATTCCACCAAATTCCCTCGCTACTGCATTCCAAACAACAGTGATAAACACCCACCGTAACAAGATAATGGGTTCATTAATACTACAAAGTTGATTACACTTGCTGCCCATTTGTTATATCTGTGGCACTGAGACTTATTTTAACATGATATATCACAAAACAAAAAAGCTGAATCCAGCCCCCTCTTTCATTCTCTCCCTAACACACACACACTCGTACAAAATAAAAGGTGGCTTGCAATTGAGTGCTGTGCAAATGGTGTCACAAACGATTTGTCCTTGGCCAGACACTACTAGCTAACCAGTCCTGAGGCTCGTAGATACAAACAAGCCCCGAGAATTTAGAAGTGAACATTAATGGCTTCTGACAATTGGCCTGCACTGGTTGTAAATCTTTGTCACAAATACTTAGACTCAGCATCAAATCTCGTATGGCTTGGTTTTATCAGTTTAACACGTGTGGTACCAACACTATATTTTAAGATATCGGTTCACCATGAGCTAATTATAAATTCATAAAGTAAAAGCATATGGTATTAGATTATGCTAATTCTAACACATACATAGCACTTAAGGTGAAAACATGTCCACTCAATCGAACTGATGAAAGCATTTGCATAGTTTGCAATGCATAGTCTTACATTATAAATCTGTGTCACCCTTTTTATTATAGTCTATTATGGGGAAGCCTCCCTCTACAATAATAATAATCCAGCTACAACAACCTCTGCTTTTGAAGCATTGAGTACAAAAAAATATTCTGTAGTAATGTAAATCATCGGGAAAATCCACTTCATAATTAGAAGGGAAAAAATCACCTCCTTTATTATTGTTCACCCATGCTGCTAATGCAATGATGTCGAAGGAGGGAAAAATGCAATTAAGCAAACATGGAAAACATTGCTCTTTTCCTCGAGTTGCACAAAAACAAAAGCAGAGCGCTCATACACATGGGTTGTCTGATGAAAAACAACAACAAAAAAGGCGCATAAACAGCGCGATGCCACACCTCTCTGAAGGAGCTATCAGAGGTTAACGCGAGGAAATGATGGACGGGTGAATGCGCTACAAACTGAAGACTACATTTCCTTACAGCGCTCTGAATGTTTACATTATTTAACATGCCATAGAGATTCCTTTCATTGAATAAAAAACTGAAAGAAAATGGGTTGCAGTCAGTCAGAAGAACATCATTTAAATTGTCAAATTGATGAATACACATCTTACATGCTAGACAAGTGGACATGTATTATTATATTTAAGTGTTTCACAGCAATATAAAATGAGAGTGAAAGGTGGATTATTTTTCATGCATGGAAAAAAAACAGCTGAGCTTTTGGGCGAAAACATTTCAGTTGCATACATTATTACGCCATCATTTCAACTTAGACTTTAGGTCTTCCAGAGCACATGTACATTACTTCCACCATGCTACATTTTTGTAAAAAGCACAATGGAGTTAATCCCCTTATGCCCTAATTAAAAATGTATAAAACATTACAGTATGTCCAAATATTTCCAAGATCATAACTTGTACGTGTTATCAGCCCGTAGTGTTATTATTATTAAGAAAAATAATTTGTCATGATCTTATTTTTGGTTTATCTGTTCCCTGTTTTATTTTGAAAAGCATGTCTTTTTTTTTACTTCCTATCGGTGTGTGTTTTCCCACCTGTTTTGATTGTTGTCCTGCTCCTATTAGTTGCACCTGTTACCCAGTCCTTCATCCACCTGGCCTGTACACCTGCATTATATCCACTCTTAAGTTTGGATTGTATTACAGTCTTCTGTTTAGTCTGTTTTTGTTTGTTTGTATTGTGAAGATCTGTTCGGTTCTGTTTTGCATTGCCTTGTCCGGATAATACCTGAAATAAAGTATTTTTAATTTAAGTTCCTTGGATTTGGTCTACCTAGTTCTATATTGGGTGACACCGTCTACATTTCTATCATTTATATTGTCTCGATGATCAATCAGACAGTTAAACACCTGAGCTCTGTAAAGTGCCTCCATAAGCATTCATATGTCGTCATCTTACAATTTATTTATCTAAATAGTTATCACTGTAATAAACAGTATTTAATGGCATCTTACGGTATAACATGTCATTTTACATGCTGTTCTTGTATATATCATATTCTATTTACGTGTATATAAAAAACAGGTGGGAAAACATATATATACATGTATATACACTTCTATATATACATGTATATACATTTCTATATATACATGTATATACATTTCTATATATACATGTATATACATTTCTGCTTGCACAATTTTTATTCTATTCTTATTTTAATTTTGAAATAGTTTTATTGTTTTATGTCTTATATAACTACATGTTGCATTGTTGGACAAGCTTAATATTTTCATGGGCATTTCTACACTGAAGCTTATGTGAATAGGCATTATAACCTTTGAATCTTGAATCAGAAGACAATAAGTGTACTGAAGTAGATCACATGACCACAATTTAGGGAGGTGATAAGACAAAAAGACAACCAGTAAACAAAATCAAATCATCTTAATTGAAGAGATCATCCTTAACTTTCAAATGAACCCTATTCAATTCATATCATTTTACATTGACTCATAAATCAATCTGCAGAGGTTTTCCGTAAAAGTACCGACGTTCCACTAGTTTTTCTCTCCCTTTCAGACACCTGAACTGTTGTATCAGCCAATATCGTGTACAGATCGGATCATATTTTTAGCAGCTGATGAACTAGATAGCTAATAAGTCAGTAATTATTTTTACTTCTTTCTCTTCTGTGTTGTGAGTTGCACATGGGCAGTGTGTTATTATGCAAGACATGTTGTTTTTGCAAAGGGTAAATAAGCTACTAAAAGATGTAACATGATATCGGATGGGATCATAGAATTGCATACTGGCCAACACCTAATAGTTGTTGTATTGGAGGCATTACTGATACTGGTATCTGTATTGTACCAACTCTACGTACAAACTAACTGAGGTGTGATGTTGCATGTGCTTTGGAAAATCCTAAAGAGAAACAAAAGGCGGATACAAATCAGTGGAAAACGGTTTCGAAACAAGATCCAAACAAATGCAGAAAGAGGGCACATGATGAGAGTAAATGTCATGTGATTAAAAAAATTCATGAAGAGAATAATGCAGTATAACCACAGCTCTGTAACACTTCTACAGCAGTGAGACTGGCTAGGATGGTGTCATTTAGAGTCTTCTAACATTCAGCAAAACCACTTTGCCATCAGAATTATCAAATAACATCTCAGTGCTGTGAAGGTAGAAAAAGAAGAGGTAAAATGGAAATCGAAAACCACAGACACAGCTCTCCATTCTATTTGAAATTATGTTTTTTGCCTTGTTATTTTGAACAACACAAACTAAGGGGATACTGCATTATTCTCTGTTGTTGTTGAAATGGGCGTGAAGAAGAAAACATGTGCAAACAACCATGATGACACAAACACAGCATGCATTTTCCCTTCTCACGTTTTGTTCTTTCTTTTCTGATATTTTGTCACCATGTCTTGCAAACTGCCAGGAGTGTTGAAAAACACCAAAGGAGAAAAAAGGAAAAGGAGAAGGTGAGACGTAGAAAAAAAAGAGATAACAATAAATAAACAATGTTACACTTCCACGTAAAATAACCATATCCCACCCTCGTTCTCAAACTGGTGTGTTTAATATCTTCCTTTTTAGAGGTTGTTATTACTGCAGTCTGTATGTACCTTTGTTTTACCTTTGTGGGCTCAGGGCTAGTACAACATTGAACCGCTCTGCAAAGAGGGCAGGAGTAACCAAACAGGAAAAAATTGGGGGCAGGGAGTAGAATGTAAATTGTGTTTTGTAGGAACGACAAAGGGAAGCCTTTCTCACAGAGTGCTAAAGAGTTAAGAAGGGAATTGATGTAGGAAGACGTGGGAGAAGAAGACGGAAAAAAAGATATAAGTTGTGATTGACAGGCTACTAGAAAAACTAGCAATTCTCCTTGTGTAAGGTTCTTCAGCCCTGGCAGAATCCCCTAATGTACCAAGTCCACTTTACTGATCTACTGAAGCGAGGGCAATTGTATCTTCTTGTACAGAAAGTTAAAGCGTGCTGTACCTGTTGAATAAGTCGTCATTGTCATCGCTCTCCATCTCGTCCTCTATGGCAGCCTGAAGGTCGCCTATCCTCTTGAAGGCCAGCTTGAGGTCCACTTGTAAGCTCTGATTTGCAGCCTCTAAGCTCTCGATGTCCATTTCCTGGTGAATAGATCACAGCACGGTTACCTCCTCTAGCGGGAACTTCTGCAATTGTATCAAGTCTCCCAGCACCCAAAGACTTACCAGTTCGTGCTTCTTCCGACTCGCCTCGGACTCCTTCTTGGACAGCTCTCCCATTTCTTCTTTCATGTCCCTTATCTGCCTCTGCATTCGCTTATTCTGTTCCTTTTCCCTGTTTTCCGCTGCGATGCGTTGGTTTTTCTCCTCTGTCAACTTTTCGAGGTTCTCCTTCAGACGACCCACCAGGCTCTGGGGAGGATTGGAGGTGAACTGAGTGAACTTGACTAAAGTAATACAAGTGTACGAGCGAGCAACTCCTACAACATTTCTTTTGATGTGTATTTACCGGTATATGTACAATGTCTTATTTTGTGCCGCTGATCTTTCAAACAAAAGACATTGACTGGCAGTGTCCATGGCTGTCTTCTCAGTCAGGTTCTATTTGTTAGTTTTCTTGTCACGATTTGTCTGTGTTTTTCTGTAATTTATTTTGTATTGTAAGGATCTGTCTTTGTTTTCCCATTTTATTTTGAAGTGTTGAACCCCCCTAGTCTGTTTGTACTTCCTCTCTGTGTTTCTCTTCCTGTCTGATTACCTGATTGTGTTCACCTGGTGTGTTTTTCCTCCCTGCCCACCTGTGTCTGGTCTTTGTGATTATTACTCTTGCTCGTTGTTGTTGTCAGATCCTTGCTAAAGTTGAATGACAAGTTGAGAGAGTTTCTGGTTTGTTTGTTTGTTTGTTTGTTTTTTTGGCCTTGTTTTTGCCTGACATTAAAGCATTTTACTGCAAAGTACCTTGTGCTGCACTTGGGTCCCAACGGCTCTGCTCGCAAGCCATAACAATTCTTCAAGGTTCAGAATCCAAGAGTTTAAAGCAGGTTAAAAACACTAGATAAAGCACAATAAAAAATCCCCAATGCGGCCCTGGGTGCATATAATGGAAGTGTTTTCAAACCGCTAACGTTTGCTCAGCTTGTTTCTCTGATAACAAAACATCAATGCATCAAATAAATAATATGATTCATCCAGGTTATAAAACAAAGTGAGAAAGGACCAACATCTTAAAGTAAAACCTTAAAAGTGACAATTTATATTTTTGACAGCTTCTGGCACACAACTACAATAGTAACTAATGCCCGAGGTATATTTGGGATAACCTAAGTCCTTCTCGTTTTTAGACATATTAATGCGTAAATGCTACACAATATACTTTTCAATATAACTGTAGTTGGCTGTTTAAAGAATTAAAATCCCTATGCATGCCTTCATATCATCTCTACAGCTTGATAAATAGATAATTAAATACTACATGTGTGTTCCAGGAGCAAGTCTTTTGCATGCAGAGTATTATCTGACCTCCAAGCGTTTGATCTGCGTCCTCTCGTACTCCAGCTTTGTCTCCAGCTCACGGATCTTGGCCTCCTGACGGCACACAAGAGACTTCTCCACCATGGATTGTTCTTGGAACTCTAGCTGGCTCTGCAGCGAATGAAGCTGAAAGCAGGGTACAGATTTACAAATAAAGTTAACAACCAAAATCGCTTCCTTAGGATCAGCGCTGACCTCTGCTTTTCTTCTTTTTCTTCAAGAACTTGGAACAGCTTTGTGAGGTTGTTGTTTGTATACATTGAAATCAAATGAATGTTCACTTTTCACAGTTTTTGTCCAAATGTAATCCCTCTTGGTAAATATTGTGCATCCAGCCTGAATAATGAGCTCCAGATAAGCCCCCAATCTACCACAAATGGTCAGTAGAAGAGCTTGTGGTTCAGGCTGAGTAGCACCGAGTCACAGTAATTTCACAGGCTTTCGGAGAGGAGCACGGTTTCATGCAAAGCACGTTTGTTCCATCTGAATCCTTTTTTCATGACTGATAAAAGGAAGGAAGATACGTCGCAACAAAAGCGGCCCAAAAGGCATCGTGGAACCTAATGGGGGACTTTGGATCTGAGACATTGGAGGATTTGGAGCTCTCCTTTGATATTACTAAAGAAGCTAGATTTCCCTCGTACAGGGGATAAGATAACCACTTCAAGGTCATATGCTTCAGATGGCTATCACTGCCTTTTCTGGCAGCCTTTAACAATGTCTTACAGCCGGCTGCGTGTCTCTAGTGTAGCCAAAAATATTCTGATGGGTGGGCTCAGCAAATAACAGCGCTTTGGCATGAGTTTAGCGTGATCTAATAGAAGCAGGGTGTGTTTTTAGAGAGCTTAAGTTTGTCCTTAGGTGAAAATATATTTTAACACATTTTGTTCAAGGCAGATGGTTTTATTTGTTTATTCTACATTTATGGAAGACACCCTGTGAACGTCCTACCCTGAGCGTGTGTAACGTGCACACAAACTAAGCCTTAGATCTTCCATATACTGGGTACATTCGGTTTTAATAGCCCGAAGGCAATTTATTTAACTAACAAATGCATCAACAAAGAACATCAACAAGCATTAATACATGAAATGTTAGAGGTTACACAAATGGCGTTCCATCAAAAATAAAACACTATTATTATAAAAGCACAGTTGCTGACATGAATGTGTTGCATTAACCTTTATGCCCCGTGAATCCACATTAACGCAGAGACTCAATTATTTTGAGGACGGTAATCAGCAGCTAGACCCATCAGCACAGAAATAACTGAATCAGATGGGGATGGTGTAGCTCCTGTTTTATCACAGTTATTGAATTCAAATACGAAGATGTTAGTGAGGCCGATGAATAACATGCTAACAGTGAGACAAATAAGCTATATGGCAGGAATAATGCTTCCAATTTAACTATTTTGTTTGTTATCGTGCTGCGAATTAGCATTGATTTTGCAGGTTTAGTATTGTAGGTATACATAAATGTTGGAAACATTTGAATTTTGAACTTATGGTGATGTTAAATGCAAAGTTAGGGAATATCTTGGTACTGTTTATCCCGAGGGGAACGTGATTGTGCATGTCATGGCACCCAGCACAATGGTATGGACATTAAGGAAAAGCATTAAACAATTTTATTGTGGATAACGTTTAACATTTTCATCATCAATAATCATGAAAACATTCAAGATTGATTTGAAAATGCTGTCTAGCTCACTATCATGGTTGGGAAGTGCAAAAAAGCTTGATTTAGAAAAATGCAGAATTCATTTGAATCAGGGTGACAGTATGGTTTATAATAATCTTGTAAGAGACATTTTTTTTAATTCAAAGGTTGTTTACTAAAAAAAGATTGCCCTTCCTGTGATGCAAAAACATATTTGATATTTAACAAAATGTAAGGAGCTATTTTAAGTTGGAGTTTTAACTTTATTTCTGATGATTATTGGAATAATATTGTGAATTACATATATTTTTGTCCCAGGATAATCATCCCAACCCTGGTCCCACTGTTGAAATTCATTCTTTAGAGTGAAAAGCAGGAGCTTGACATTTCAAAAATGACTCTGCTGTGGGCAGCTTGTCAGTGAAATTTGCATATTCATGATGTTCTATTCTACCACAAGTAGTCACAAAGTTTTGCTATTATGTCCGATTAGCACATGAATAGCAAATTCATGTGATATTTCCAATTTCCACCTTCCGTTTGCAGAATTTATTTTTTATATTTCAAAATAATATGATGCACTTGCATGTTAGAGAAATCCATGAGACAGAAGCTGCTTCACCAAGTAGAAAAATAAATGTGTTGTAAGGAGCAGAATGAGCGCTTTCAGTTTACCTAATTGGTTAAACCATGGCAACAAGCTCCTGAGTTTATAAACATGACCCCACCTTTAAATATGAGTACTCAGATGCAAAAGAACAATTTCTCTCCTTGACTCCAAATCTTTGCTGATTCCTGCTATTTAAATGCAAATTGCATTGCAATTTTAAGAAGAAAGCTGCCACAGATACGGGGCATTTTTCGGTCACAATAATCAGAGGAACTCAGAGAAAAACTGAGGTCTAATCAGAGAGAAGTGTCGAGGCAGCAGGCGGGGTCCTGCCAGGCGGCTGTAGTGCTTTTCAATACTTCCTTGTACCTTTTCTTGGATCTCCTGCTTCTCCTTTGTGGCTTCTTCCAGCTGGGCCTGCAGGTCACTGATCTGGCCCAAGTCCCTGGCAGACTAGAGCAGACACACACACACACACACAAACAAAGTGAACAGTCAGAGGATTTGGGAACATGTGTGTGAGAGAGGAAGGGCGTGCAGATGTGTGCTTCAATTATCTGTTAAATGAAAAACATCTCTTAATGTAAACGGTAAATGAACATAGCATGTCTGTGCCAAATCATTTGTCATGTGATCTGCTGCAGAACAGATTGCTTCTCCCTGATTGCAGAGCGCACTGCGTTTGGAGGGGAATATGTCCTCTAAACCTCAAAGCCTCTCTACTTAAACACGCAGAAAAGAACAGAGTGTTCATTTTAAAGATGCTACCCCAGAAATTCTAAATAATTGCAAAACCTAGCAATGGTAAAATGTCTCAGATCCTCCACTGAAGTAAAATGTGTTGTACCAGTCTAAAGAATATACCATTAAAAGTTAAAGTCCTGAGTGTTATCCCCGAGATGTACTTAAAGTCTCAGAAGGGACAAAAATCATCTAGTAATAGAACTATATATTATTCTGCCCTCATCAGTACAATATACATATAGAGTTTGTCAAAGTGGAGAAATTGTAGGTAATTTTTGTACTATTAAGAGTATATCCTACAAATGCATTATGACAGCTCCCTCAAAAGTCACCTCTTCAGACTTGCTTTTCCTATGGAACTCCCGGCCTCCGAAATCATAACTCCACCAATCGGTATTCTCTTGACCAATTGACTGCTCTTTGTGTGAATACTTTTGTATAGTATTTTAGAGTATTTTGAAAAGCGCTATGTACATGTAAAGGACATGTATTATTATTATTATTATGTAAAAAGCAGCTTAATTGTGTCAAATAATTCAGTGTAGAAAAAAGTACAAAGTTTGCCACTTCATACTTTTACTCCACTACATCTCAGAGGGAAATACTCAAGTTCAAGTACAAATACCTCAACAATACACTGAAAGGGGCCCTATTATGCTCATTTTCAGGTTCATATTTGTATTTTCGGCCTCTACTCTGACATGTTACAGGCTTTAATGTTCAAAAAGGTCTTTATTTTTGTGATGTAATTATGTGACGGAATAAACAAAGGAGTACATTGGATTCTGGCAAGGAGCGGTGTGTGGGAGAGAAACTTCCCTTTGCGTGAACTTGAGCATGTTAGCTTTTGCAGACTATTTACAAACCTATATAACACACTACAGGATGGAAAAACCCCCCAAAAACATTCCACCACTCACAGAACCGAATCCAGACTATTTTTGTTGGATATTGATCTTGGTCTGAGCATTGTTAACAGAAGAATTCATACAACTGTAATTATTTATAATTACTCTCATATAGGCTACTTTAACTTCTCACCAAGGCATGTTTGGTTACCTGGGCAACTGCAGCTTTGTGTTTCTTCATCAGCTCATTCATGTCTTCCTGATCCTCCTCATTACGGGACTGCAGGTCGTTCTTCTCCCTCTGCAGACGGCTGACCTGCTCTTCCAGCTGAAGGACGAAAGCAGAGGGAAACACACTCACATGTTTTTGCATACTGTAGAATGACAGGATTTATTCATGAGTCGTTGAATATGATAAACGGTCGTTAGTCCTGGAATCTCGTATGATGGCAGAGAAACACAATCTGGAGTGGGGGTTCTGGCTGCAGAATGAGACCAATTGGAGATAATCAATTGGCGTATTTGGGCTGAAGAAAGTGCAGCATACTGGTGATGTCCTATTTAGAGTTCCTCCTCTGTGTTCAGGGGGAAGCAGGCCCTCATATGCATCCTCTAATCTGGGAAATGTTACAAGACCTTCCCTTGCCATAAATGCAGCAATTAACAAGCAAAGCACAGGCGCACAGCACTCTGCGTGTCGTCCCCAGAGACACAAACACCCTCAGTCTATGAGGCAGCGCTCTCAGGAGACAGCCATTAATGAGCAGATGGAGAGAAAAAAAACAACAGTCAACAAAGCTTATTTATCCATTAGAGAAAAATGTTGAATTCAGATATATGCTGCCAAAGGGCATTTATTATTTTAACACCCCACCATGGTTTGATGATTCACACATTGTTAAACCCGGCTGTATCTCTAAAAGGGAAGGCACAAACCTGCATTAATAATAAATAGTGTTTGCAGTTTTGGGGTTTTATTTGCTCATAAATTGAAGGGCATAGAAGCATTTACAGAAACAATTTGTTTTTTTATATCAAAAAATACTCTTTGTATTGTGAGATGAAAGACAGGGTTTATGTATTTGAGTATCTATACATATATTATAGATAAATGTGTGATAATATACACAGTACTACTGTCAGAAATGTATTGTTGTATTGTGAGAATAAGAAATAAACAATGAGTGCATTTGCAACCGAACGCTGTTTTTATTTAGTCATGTAAGAAAATCAAAACTGTTTTAGTTCATGTCAATTAAAACTGAAACATGGTATATTGTATCTAAATACAGTGTATCTAAAGTCATTCCGACTGTTCTCATTGTGGATAACATTAAGTATCCTTATTCTAGTCTCCTTTTCTTCCCTCAACAATATTGCATGTTAACAGTCAAAGCTAATATCAAATGACGTTGGGGCTGTCTTGTCATCGTCTTGTCTTACTCATGGGAAAAACCTCTTGTGATTGCTTTCTTTGAAAAAATATTCTTGAGTCAAAACTCACCGACATCTTAGTTTTGACCACATCCTCCATTTGGATATGCAAGTCCTCTATTTCAATCTCCATGCTCTTTCGAGCCTTCACTGCTGCTGCGGAAGTGAACTCTGATTCCTCTAGCTGTGAGAAACAGGAGGGAGGAAAAGAAGCCAGAGGGGAGAGGAGGGAGATCCATTAATGGGCCGGGATCAAGGATCTATCCTGGAAACGCTCAGGATTTATCACAGTTGAAAATATGTTTCTTTCAGTACAATACACAGGAAGGTGTTTGAGAGGGTGGCATACTTGATTTTTAAGCTGGGCAATCTCCCTCTTGCTGGGGGCGTTGCTCTTCAGGTGGTCAAGCATAATCTGTGCATCAGCCAGAAGGACTTTGGTTCTCTTCAGGTCTTTCCTCAGCCTCTTCTCTGTCTCAACATCCCTCTGGCCCACCTGAATCACAACATTTGAAAAGGTGTTGCTACACTCTCCAATTTCCCCATCCTCCTTCACAAACCCACATCACCCATCCAGACTGAAAAGCGGCTTCTCTCCAATTGAAATAGAAGAGGCGCGCACTAAATTGCACACTTGTACCTGGTCCTGGGCGTTGAGCAGTTTGGACTCTAGCTCTCTCCTCTCACGCAACACTTTCTGCTTGTCTTCATACTCCTCCTCCAGCTGCACCTCCATCTGTTTCAGCTGCAGGACACATGAACAGAGTGTCAGGATGCACCAACAGATGATAAGTGATTAAAAAGTCAGACATAACACACCATCTTCCATCCTGTTAGACACGGCTGCTGTCGCATGTCAAAGACAAATCCCCCTGAGCTGATATAGTAGCCTGTACATAAATTATTTGGAAATAAAATGTAGAATTTTGTATTTAATACAAATGGGGACACTTATTGTATTCCAAATTGTATTTCATTTGTTTTATATGCATGCACTCAGGCTTTGGGAGTAAAGAAATACATGACATGGGTCTATGTAATTGGGAACAAAAGACATAATCTGATTACTTTTATACATATATACAAACAATGGGGATTACTAGCAGGATTACAATGAAACAATACATTTTCAAATAATGAACAATATAATAAAAAAACCACACACAACTAAATCTAATTCTCCAGTTCATCATCATGGCATTTGGTTTAAAGAATGCTTTAACTTGGAAAACATTTCGCCATCTACTTTATGGTTGGTAAACACAAAAAAGAGCATGAAGTATTGCTCCCATTGTATTATTGCTTCTCTTCAACTGTATAATGTGGTCATGTGTTGTTTACTTTAATTGTTGTTCTATAAACTAAAGCCTGAAGATGCTTTAACGGAAGCAAGGTTTGAAAAAAACGTGACAAAACATATTTCTTTAAAATAAATTCAATCAGTTTGGGAGATATATTGTGCTATATGTTCCTTTGACATAATCTTATTTATTATAAACTATATTAATATTATTTCAACTTTCTTCTGATAAATACAGCATCCATGCTTCCTGCATGGGACGGATACTGTTGCCAAAGAAACTTAACTCAAACTGAATTTGCCTGCATCTCTCAGTAAAATGTATTTCAACACACATGTGTGAGTGTGTTTCTCATGCCAGCTTGACCCAGCCTTATCAATTGATTTTTCAAGTTAGAGGAGCTATGTGGAACAAATGAGCACATATTTAAGAGGAGAAAAGAGCAGCACTCACCTTCTTACTGCAAGAATGCCTGATCTCGTCAACCTCTTCATCCTTACTCTCGATATCTTTGGAGTGGGTCTGCCTTTGCCTCTCCATCTCCATCTCAAGCCGCAGCTTAGCCTGAGAGCAACACGAGGAGACACACATGTAACGGCACGCTAAATGAATGCACAATCACGGAATTCACCTAGAATTTCAGCCTTGCTGTTGAATGTATACAACAAGTTTTCATGATTAGCAATGTTCTGGCACAAACTCAGCTTTTTGAGGTCACAGTGATCAAGATTTTTGTCCCTTGAATTTGATATGATCTGGATGTCTTTGCCAGAATTGAAGATTTTAAAATGTTCCAGAGAGATTGCATCCGTCATAGGGGAAAATGTTCTTTGGCCTTTTGCCAAATCAGGTTATCCATGAGTCCAATTAAACACTAAATGTGTGTTTCAACCCTGTCACTTCAATTAAAACTAGTGAAAACTATCTGTTATATACTTGAGATGTCTTAAAAAAAGTAAATAACATGGGGACCCTTTTGAAAAATATGAGGATAAAAAGCAGTCTTGATGTGGTATAGGACTTACATGTTTGAGTTTGAATCCCAAAAGTGTGATACAAGCTACTTTGAGCAGTAAATAATCTTTAATATTTCATCATACAGATTTGAAATACCCCCTCAGGCGCCCTGTACCTGCTCCAGCATCTGGATGCTTCCCGCTTGTTCGTCCAGCTCCTCCTCCTGGTCTTTAACTTTGGCCTCAAGGTCACGGAGCTGCTTCTTGACCTTTGCCAGCGAGGCCTCGTCCTTGGACTCCTGGGAGGACAGATCCTGCAGCTCTGCCTCCAGCTGCTGCACCTTTATGTTCGTCGAGCACAATTCATCGTCCTTGTTCTGCAGGCGGACGAGATACAGTAAAAATGCACATCTGGACCAGCCCAGTTACGTCAAATAGAGAGCAGACGTGTAGTCCCGGAGAGAGGACGTCAGAGTGAATTTAAAGTGTGAAGGGGCTTACCTGCAGCTGCTGGCGGAGGTTAAACATCTCACCAGTCATTAAGTCCTTCTCTCGTGCCAGCTTCTCCCTCTGGGTCCTCTCTCTTTGTACTTCTGCCTGAGCCTGGTTCTGCTCCAGGTCAAATCTGAAAACACACACATGAACAAAAAGCTCAGCAAATATATTGACTAGGGTTCCATAGGCCTAAACAGCCGAGCATCATAGTAAATGATGTAGATGAAATTACACAAAGCACCCAAATTTGGTTAAAGGATATGTAATGGATAAAAATACAAGAGCTTAACTGAATACATTTCCTTAAGTAGTGCACTATTGAGGTACTCTACTTGAGTGTGTTCCTTTCCTGATAATTTATACTTCTACCCCAGTACAATTTAGAGTCAAATATTGTATCAACAACAACATCATCAAATAATAAGTCATATGTTATTATAGGTTAAGATAAAACGCAATCGATCCCTTCTTGAAATTCACAAGCAACACTTCAGTATTATATATACAGTGGGGCAAAAAAGTATTTAGTCAGCCACCAATTGTGCAAGTTCTCCCATTTAAAAAGATGAGAGAGGCCTGTAATTTGTATCATAGGTATACCTCAACTATGAGAGACAAAATGAGAAAAAAAATCCAGGAAATCACATTGTAGGATTTTTAAAGAATTTATTTCAAATGATTGTGGAAAATAAGTATTTGGTCAATAACAAAAGTTCATCTCAATACTTTGTTATATACCCTTTGTTGGCAATGACAGAGGTCAAACGTTTTCTGTAAGTCTTCACAAGGTTTTCACACACTGTTGCTGGTATTTTGGCCCATTCCTCCATGCAGATCTCCTCTAAAGCAGTGATGTTTTGGGGCTGTCGCTGGGCAACACAGACTTTCAACTCCCTCCAAAGATTTTCTATGGGGTTGAGATCTGGAGACTGGCTAGGCCACTCCAGGACCTTGAAATGCTTCTTACGAAGCCACTCCTTCGTTGCCCTGGCGGTGTGATTGGGATCATTGTCATGCTGAAAGACCCAGCCACGCTTCATCTTCAGTGCCCTTGCTGATGGAAGGAGGTTTTCACTCAAAATCTCACGATACATGGCCCCATTCATTCTTTCCTTTACACGGATCAGTCGTCCTGGTCCCTTTGCAGAAAAACAGCCCCAAAGCATGATGTTTCCACCCCCATGCTTCACAGTAGGTATGGTGTTCTTTGGATGCAACTCTGCATTCTTTCTCCTCCAAACACGACGAGTTGAGTTTTTACCAAAAAGTTCTATTTTGGTTTCATCTGACCATATGACATTCTCCCAATCCTCTTCTGGATCATCCAAATGCCCTCTAGCAAACTTCAGACGGGCCTGGACATGTACTGGCTTAAGCAGGGGGACACGTCTGGAACTGCAGGATTTAAGTCCCTGGCGGCGTAGTGTGTTACTGATGGTAGCCTCTGTTACTTTGGTCCCAGCTCTCTGCAGGTCATTCACTAGGTCCCCCCGTGTGGTTCTGGGATTTTTGCTCACCGTTCTTGTGGTCATTTTGACCCCACGGGGTGAGATCTTGCGTGGAGCCCCAGATCGAGGGAGATTAGCAGTGGACTTGTATGTCTTCCATTTTCTAATAATTGCTCCCACAGTTGATTTCTTCACACCAAGCTGCTTACCTATTGCAGATTCAGTTTTCCCAGCCTGGTGCAGGTCTACAATTTTGTCTCTGGTCTCCTTTGACAGCTCTTTGGTCTTGGCCATAGTGGAGTTTGGAGTATGACTGTTTGAGGTTGTGGACAGGTGTCTTTTATACTGATAACGAGTTCAAAAAGGTGCCATTAATACAGGTAACGAGTGGAGGACAGAGGAGCCTCTTAAAGAAGAAGTTACAGGTCTGTGAGAGCCAGAAATCTTGCTTGTTTGTAGGTGACCAAATACTTATTTTACCGAGGAATTTACCAATTAATTCATTAAAAATCCTACAATGTGATTTCCTGGATTGTTTCCCCCATTCTGTCTCTCATAGTTGAAGTGTACCTATGATGAAAATGACAGGCCTCTCTCATCTTTTGAAATGGGAGAACTTGCACATTTGGTGGCTGACTAAATACTTTTTTGCCCCACTGTATATAGTAGAAAATATACATAAAATAAAATAAAAAGATCCTTGTTTGCCAGCAAAACATTCATTTTTTATTTGAATTAAATAAAGAAATATAAATTATTTTAAAATTGTGCATTAAAATTGTGTGATTTGATAGTTTAAGTAGATTTTGATGCAGGACTTTTACTTATGTATTCCTAGATTACTTCTTCCACCTCTGAATTACATCTAGTTATGTTCATAGTTTTGTGAAGTGATAGAAGAAGTTGTGTAGAACATTTTAAATATAAACCACAGTAACTCAATACATAAATATCACTCCTGTTGCTTAGGAGATTTTGAGCCTTGGAAGCTATTCTGGACAAAGAGCTGCATTCTGCGCTCCCTCTAGTTCAGCCTCCTCCTCTATTAGACATCAATTTACAATTGGGTTGCAATAACGTGTAAAATGTGTTCTTCAATTGTCTGGGGCAGAAACACTTATGGTTAGTGAACTTAACAGCTAAGTGTTTCATGCTGTCAGCTCGTTGTAATTCCCTGTTTTTCTCTCTGAAGCGCGGCAGAAAATAATTTCACCCACAGAGCATCTTCAATTAGCCACAGGGGAGAGATCACATTCTGCCACAGCGATAGCTTCTCAAGTGCTTAAAGCCTGACTCATTTTCTCGGCTAATGCAATGCCACAGATTACAGAACGACTCAGTCAAATTAAAGAAAATGTTAGTGTTCTTCTGCCTGGGCAGGTCAGAGTGCCTGCGCCAGGGCTTTCCAGTAGAAAAACAGCAATATGTTCTCTGTAATGTGTGTTTGGAAAAGAAAAGCAAGCCAGACAAAGAAACTGACTTCCTCTGCTTCTTCTCCAGATCGTGGTTGCGGCTCTGCAGGCCCTCCAGGTGAAGCTTTGTGTCCTGAAGCTCCGCCGTCATTTTCTGGCACTTCTTCTTCAGCTGCTGCACAGAGCGCTGCACATCCTCATTATCTGTCTGCAAATCAGCCAGCTGCAGCGTGCACACACACAAATAAACAAGTCAACACACAGCCTTTGTATTATTCTTTCATGATAGCATATTGTTTATATAAATAACTGGCAACTTAAGATTGACATTTTTTGAGGACTTGATCTAAAAAAGTGTCTTGCCCTTCTCTCGACATGTCTTTTGCCCTGCTGCTCTGTGTCCAGCTTCTCATCAAACTCCTGCTGAAGTTTCTTTTTGGTGAAATCCATTTCACGAATGGCCCGGTTGTATTTTATCCGCCACTCACCTCCTGGAAGAAAGAAAAGACGTATGACTTAGGAAATGTCTCTGTGACATTTTGAGTGTCTCCTGCCTTTTAATGTACTTCTAGGAGGATATACAAAGGAGAAAAAGGCTCAAAAGCTCAGAAATTATGTATGCTGTGGATTATGGAGTGTACTGTACTGTACTGTCGGTAATGGTTATTACATTCATATAATCTTTCAGGAAAATAGAACGTCTCTCGTCAAATCCCGACCTTATGAGGTCAAAAACTTTGGACAGGAAGCTGCCTTTGCTTTCTGGCTCTAATCTTGTATAAACCTGAGGTAAGAATTCAGAGCACAGCACAATAGTAGTTAGAGAAGGACACGTCTAAGTGGCACTTTCCACAGTTCTTAGCCGACCCTAATTCTGGAGCTGTCAGAGGCTATCAGAACCATAACAGCGGCCAGGCAGACATTCAGGTTCAGGTTCATTTCCAAGCCTTATCATTTCAGAGGCTGTCCATTTCTCCTTCACATACCAACAGTGGCTCCTCCATCAGCGCTGCTCATTAGCATATATATAGCATAATGACAACTTGCAGGGCCACCGGCTCTGATCCCAACGATTATTTTCTCATTCATCTAAGAATTCTGATATGCTCTGTAATGGCTTGTCTGCTGAGGTGAGGTGAAGGGGGAAGTGGGGAAACCAGAAAAAAAAAGGCTTGCGGACAATATGCTCTCAGTGGGAGGGTGGAGACCAATCGGTAAAAGGCATTAGCTGTATGCCTGGGAGCGAACATCTTAATCCCCGAGCGGTAAGTCTCAAACTTGGAAAATACACTTAATAGCATTACGCAAGATGTGGCCAAGTCTCGCTGCCATGTCAGATAAAGCTGCTAATTCCCACCGCTACAGACATTAGCATTAGAGTTTTCTAACTGTGCACATAATGCTGCTGCGCTTGCTTCAGTGAATTATGCTTGTGACCTGAGCTGACATGCCCATTAGCCAGGTCCTGGCAAACTGCTGAGAATGTCACAAGGACCAATTAATTAGGGGAGTGAAAATAAATGTCTAAGAACAACGATGACAAGAAAGTGGTTCCAAAGAGAAAGTCACATTTCTTATGTATGTATTGCTTTATAAACGTACGTATAATAAGATAAGGTAAGAGGTACTTTAATAATCCCAAACGGGGAAATGTTTGCGTTGCAGCAGCATAAAACAAAACAAGGCATTGCGCATTAGAAATTAAAAGAGTAGAAATAAAACAATTCTAAAAATATATAAACATCACAAAATAGAAATAGGAATAAACTAACATCAGAGAGTAAAAAATAATATATAGAGTTGAGTTCAAGGACTGCGTATAGCACTGTATTCATACAGGTAAGACAAATATCATTCAGGATTTAATTCACTTGAGTCAATTGAGTCTTAATATATACAGTATATATTTGTTTATGTGTATGTTGTTTTTGCATAGTTTTAATGAGCAAACAATGTCAACTTATGTGAAACATAACCAGCTGGTGTATCTGCAGAGAAACAATATAATGTGTTCCAGCAGGAATTATAATACACTATGATCCCAGCACAATGTCAGTGAGTGACCAGGACTTATGAAGCATTTTGATACTTGACCTTCTATATAAAATGCTTCATCATTTATATTGTATAACTACCACGGCCCCTGGTAGACCCCCACACAATGCAGACTGTTGCAATCTTGAGTAATAAACCTGCATTGTGCGATACAGACACTTTTTGTTCAATTGTGCTTAAAATCACTTTAAGTGAAAAACATACCTTTGATATAAATGTCTCAACAACGAAATATGTTACTTATGTCACTTTTAATTTCTGCTACACATTTTTAGCCATGGCTGGGTACTCATTTGTCTATATTACTAATATATTGCATGCATTTTGTTTTACCTGCTGTGCCCCTTTAGCTGTAACACTGTACATTTCCCTGCTGCGGGACTAGTAAATGAATTCTGATTCTGATTTGAATTCAGTGTGCAGTGCTTATAATGAACCATAATTGTGTTTATGCATTATAAACATACAAACTTTTATTAAAGGTTTTTTCAATTCCTCAAATTGTTGACCCATCGCTTGTCTTGGCATCTACATCACCTGCAAATAAAAGCCAGCAGTTTATCGCTGAACTAACCCGCATCATCGTCATCGTCCATCTCCCCATTAAGATCTGAGGCTTTCATGAGCCGAGCTTCCATCACCTCCATCTCCTGCGATTCCATCTGTTTCTTCATGGCGTCAAACTTGGCCTGGAATGCAGATTCACACACAAATTAAGTTTTTCACGCATTAATTATTAAAGTAAAGATGTTTATTCAATCAAATTGTATTTAAATAGCCCAAATGTACACATTTCAGGGGGCTTTACAGTGTTTACAGAATACAACGCTCTCTGTCCTCAGACCCCTTATGTACAAGGAAACGCAACAGAGGACAGATCTTTGTTTTGACTGTGGCTGAAAGGGAGTGCATTAGTCTTTCAATTGGAAGGTTGTGGGTTCGATCGCAGCTTTTGCAATCAACATCTATCCTTGGGCATGATACTAAAGGAGGAGTTGCTCCCGAAGCCATGGCCAACGTTGTGTGAATGTGTGTGAATGTTAGCCTACTTGACTTATAATGTAAAGAGCTTTGAGGGGTCATAAAGACTGGATAAATCAGTCCATATACCGTCTTTCTTTTCACTTTGAATCAAGGAAAATATCATGCCAATCACTTCTTTTCAATATTTTTTTTATAATGAAGGCATAGGGATCTGTTTAATGCAGTGGACACCACACATTACTTGCAATTAAACCGATGAACAAAAAATAGATCTACAAATATTCACTTACGAGCTAATGATATGAAAACACTTGTGTAAACACTTTGCTCATTCCCTCTTTACTTCCCAGAGATGATAATCAAATATATTAATAGACAACACTTTAGGGATCTGCCAGCTGATGTTTTGGACATGGTACTATACCTTCCAAATAACTGTCCCCTGTAATGGATGCCAATGGAGAACTTTTGAGATATAATGACGGTAGAGTGTGAGTTTAGATCGGGCTGTTTACGTGCCTGTATATCCTTCATTTCCTTCTCCAGGCGAAGTCTCTCTGAAGTCTCAGTCTCCAGCAACTGGGATGCTGACTCACTAGTGCTTCTCTCATCAGCCAGTTCTGCCGACAAGTCTGAGATCTGGACACACACACACACACACACACACACACACACACACACACACACACACACACACACACACACACACACACACACACACACACACACACACACACACACACACACACACACACACACACACACACACACACACACACACACACACACACTTCTTGAGATCAGATCTTTAGATGGAATGAAAGAGTTTAACTCATCGACAATCGTATACACCGTCCTCCCAGCATGCATTGCTACAGGCCAAATGGACCCACCCTGCTCTCTAATCGATCCGTGTTCAGTCTCAGCTCATTCCGCTCCTTCTCCACCCTCTCCAGCTTCGATTTCTGCTGCTGTATCTCCTCCTGTGAGCACAGAATGCAGCTATATAAGATCAGTGTAAAGATATGGGTAGAAGTGTGAAATATTAAGCAATACAAGTAACATCAAAAATGAAAAGTTCCATTCTGCTGTGGCATGGGGTGCATTTTTTTTTTAGTGTGGAATCAATCGGTTAGGGTTTATCACAAAAGCCCCCTCACATCTTTGTTCCGCATCTGCTCCTCTGTGAGCTGGACTTTAATGAGGGGCTGCACGGTGGTGAAGAGCTTCCACCACGGCCAGTCCTTCACGCCGCGATTCTTCATGATGTTTTTCTGGACGCAGCGGATAGCTAGATCCTGGATCTAAGAACACACATAGGAAGAAGCGGTCACCAAACAGAACCACATAATATAGGAATACCAGTGTTTTTCATCATCAAATTCAAGGACTATCCAGGCACAATTCCCTCAAATTCAAGTGAGACAAGGAGCAGGAATGATGATACAAAAGTGGGGTTTTCTTGATTAGAACTATAAGGTTTTACAGAAGGTCATTGACAACAATACAAAAAATAAAGGCTTAGTGGTGTGCTGTGTTCACTGATGGCAGACTATGTGCTTGTCTTGATTTCTCTCACGGCAAAACAAGGAAAACAAAAATGGAAGGAACTTAATTTATATTGTTGCATAACACAAATACATTGAAGTGATTTATTTTCTTCAAATTCAAAAACTTTCAAGGCTTTTAATGACCCATGTAAACCTTGACAAACTGTAGATTTAGTAAATGGTAGTGTAACCCTAAAGCAATCCTCTCAACGATATCTGTATATAGATCTTTCAATACAAAGTGCCTCATAAAAAGACAACAGAGATAATGATAGCTTCCCTGCTGCAAAATGTCAAGTACCCGGAGTCAAATACAGTATATGATAAGAGATAATGTATGGGTATTATAGGACATCAGGGACCATCGGTCTATGAAACGATGCCAGGCTAAAAGGCAAGTCTTAATTAGGGGAGACCAGGGGCAAATACTCCAATCAGAAAGGTAGAATAATGACACTTACTCTGCACATGCTCAGTAGGATTTATTTCTCTGACTTTGGAAAAGGAACAGGAGCATTTGAAAATGATTTGAGGTATAAATGTAAAAGTATTTTTCTTCAGCTGTCTTGAGAAAAATGTAATGTTGGTTTTAGTATAGCAGCTCATATGTAAACAACATTTTTAGTGTAAATTGTGCTTTATAAATGTTAAAAACATTATTAGATGTTGTGAGAAAGTTTATTATTAATGATAGATTATTATAATAAATCTGCCAAAATAAAGGTTTGTTTCATTCTGAGTTTGTCTGTGTAGATTTCAAGTGGTTTACCTGTATTATATATTGGCTTATAATAGCCCCTTAATATAGTTAGAATTGTCAAATGTAACACTCTGACTTCTCTCATTACTTTACATACCCTAGTTGGTTCCCTATTAATGATAATATTTTTATTGTATTATCAATCAGTGCTCATATAAACATTCGTATCCAAAGATGACTATTGTTTTTAGATCAGTCTGTGGCTTATTGATGTATAAAATCTTACATTTGCCTCTGGTCTCCCATACTTATTGGAATGCATTATTTACAAAGCTCATCTACTTCTTGCCGTATAATTCCCACCACGGATAAACAATATTTGAACAACATTTCACTCCCCATACAAAGTCATATTGCCTGAGTATGGGCTCTCACAGCTAACCAAGGACTTGCCAGTCTCCTCTGGAGAGTTTCCGCAGAATGCGTTCCAAGGCTGGAAGCTCATTTTTGATTAATTAAATCAAACAAGTTGGCAGCTAATTCCAAGTATTACACGATTTCCATGCTCCTTATGCAGGAGGCTCTCCAGCAGCAGCAGATTACGGGCAAACCCAATTAGAGAAACGCATTTCTCAGCATCAGGTACATTTCGCCCTGAAGGTACTCCCTATGACCAATTAGGATTTGTCACACAGTGAAAGCCTTTACATGGAGCAAAAATGCAGCAAATCTCTGACTGAAGATTTAAACAGGTCTCAGTTGTCATGTTTAGTCTGAAATGAATAGAAAACAAACAAAAGATTATACCACATGAACACCGTGGATAAACATTTTTGTATTCATATCACATATAAGAGGCAGTGACAGCTGTAAGACAGTGTGATGTAAATTAGGTTTGTGAGCCAAGATTTACACAAAAGTATGCTTCATTCTCAATTTGTGTTATTTTGTTTGCGTGTATGTGTATGCAGGCATGTTTGTACATATGTAAGACTAATCTAAATGCTTGGATATTAAGACTGCAGCATTGCCTGATGTCACTTTGATCTGAAGCGAACAGATACTAAGAGGCCCTATTATTCTTTATTTCCCTTTCCTGTAGTGTGTTATATAAGGTTTTGTGCATCCAAATTGTCTTCAAAGGCTGAAGACAATACCCTACAGAGTTTCTCTCCTACACACTCCCCCCTGTCTCAAACTCCTCCATTGGATTCCTTTGTATACTTCTGTATCATAGTGACATCACTACGTAACACTATCTTCTTTTGGCTAGCGCTAACACATTGAAGGTGATATGCTAAGGGGAGGGACATTTCCGACGCATGTCTTAGCGGTTGATTCATCAGATCAGAGCCGGCCAGCTAACCAATCAGAGCAGACTGGGCTCTGGTTTCAGACAGAGGGTGAAAAGAGGATTTTCAGCACAGGCAGAATGAGAAAAATAAAGAGCACAGTAGAGGCACAGAACACAGTATGACATTGAGTATAATATGTCTTCTTTAAAAGCAACAGCCAGAATAATGTGCAGGGCCTTGGTTGTTCAGGCCTGCCTGGTGATACTATCAAATTATATTACAATCTTTAATTACAATTCAAAGAGCTACATTTCTAAAGGCTTTGATTCATTATATTCACATTGAAATGAAGACTATTTTACTTTTTGAATAGTCTTTCATGGCTTAAGATTTTAGACAGTCCTTTTCTCAATAGGTGTTATTTTGTTTGAAGGGTTTGTTATGTACATAGAGGACAAAACGCTGTGCAATGGTTCAACCAGACTGACAACTGAAAGGGCAGAAAGAGAGTCCTCTGAGCAACAGCTGAACAATAAAAGAAACCACTAGTCATTGATGAAAAACAGTGGATACTATAGGAGCAGGTGCCCTGAATCAGGGACAAATGCACTGGAATGAACAAGAATTTACACGTGTGTTACTTTACCAAGGCTATCCTTTAAACCTCGCAATAGAAATAGAATGAGAGTCTAAGGTTAGCACTATTGAATTGGATCAGATAAAAAACTTTTGGGAGGCACAATATGAATTATAATTTATTGATTTTTTCCCCCTGACTTTTAACCTTTTTTGCAATTTGCAATTGTGTTGTCTTGCTCCAATGCTGTAAAACAGATCCCGTCCCGACCTACAAGGCGTATTATTTAGAGATCTCAAAGCAAATTTAAAGGTTTGTACCACCCTACATTCAATGCAAGCCATTTGGCTTTGTGTTATCAGACGATAATTTATCAGCTATACTTTCCTTATCAGAATAATACATGATAACAAGATTTCCCCTTATCCCCACTGGAATATATGTGGTTCATCCCTAATAAACGAAATATTTAGAATCCAATCAAGTTTTCATGGTTCAGTAATGATACAGTCTCACTTGAGCATTTCTGGACCCGAAAAAAAACAACTAACAGTATTCTCACCTGTCATGCAACACTGCTGAGACTAAATAGGAGTTTAAATCACTTAAATCCTCTTCATTTGGGGCCATGATTTTTCCCTGTTTGAATGGCCTTCCTTTTTATTTAAAAAATGTAACGCTTTTAAAGAGCTCACTCCTTTTTAACTTTAAAGAAGATCTGGGGAAATGACTGAGGGATGCAGATGGATGAAACTACTTGGCTGAATATGTGTGAAAAAATACATTTCCCATTCACGAGCAATACAATCTAACTTTAAGTTCATCAACACATTTTACCTCACACCCATAAAGATGCACAGGATTTACAAAGAAAACTCTCGGGAACTGTCTGAGATACAATGTTAAAGAAGGAACTTTCAAGCATCTGTTTTGGCATTGTGATCCCCTGAGATATGTCTGGGATCCGAGTCATGCTGATATGACACTGAAATTAATCTAAATCCCTGTATTTACCTATTAAATGACATGCCAAACTTTAAACTTAATCCCAAACATTGCAGGATTCTAATTACATAACATATTTTGCCAAGAAATGTATTATTTTATTGTGGAAGTATGAATGTCTCCCAACCTTTAGACTGTTCCTAGATCAGATAACATAATGTCTAAAATTAGAGGAAATTAGAGGCATTTGAAAACCATAATCATGGACATGTTTTTCAAGATCTGTGGTACCCATTATTTTCTCCCTTAGAAAACATATCCAAAATATGTTCAATAATGGAATGGTACATGTTATGGCTATGCGCCCTGAAGGTTAAAAATAACATACAAATGATAATACTGTCGTTCTCTACATTGTCAGGGTATTTTATAATTATTTGTCAGTTTTTCTTTTTCTTGTATTTCTTCTCATGGCTTGCACATTTGGTTTATGTAAGGTTTTTTTTTAGTTTAGAGTTTGTTTGTCGTTGTTGTTTCTGTCTTAATCCTTTTTTATAGTTTACATTATCTTAATTGTTAAACATTTTTTGTTTGGTTTTGCCTATATGGGCATGAGTGGGTAGAGGAGGGAATAGAGAGAGTGAACTGTGATGCTAAAATGTATATAGAATTGTGCCTGTTATTGAACACTACTATGAAATAACTAGACACATAAAACAGAAATGCCCTTCCTTTCTTTTTCTTCTGAAAAAAAGAGGAGACTTTACATAGAATCCTCATACCAATGCAAAGCCTATCCATGCCTGCTCTTTTGTATCCTCCAGATGGAGTTACAGGTTTGCGTGTTACAAAGAAAGAGAAATCCTGCAGAATCCCCTCATTTGATGAAGGTGTATCTCAAAATTCAGTGAGCAGGGTTACAATGAAGGGAAAATACAGTATATGTAGTATTACTAGTCTAAAGCTAGCTTACATGCTCCTTTACACTGATGTCAATGCAAATGTCTCAGAAAAAAACATTTGTAGGTAACCTGAAGGACAAAACTCCCAATGTGGTGGGTTCCTGCTGAGGCAAAATACAGACTTTTAAAATGTCAGGCTGTCCCCTTGAGGAGACAGTTGAAGGCGGGGAAAAAAATGATATGGTTTTGTCATTTAATGTCACATGGGTTTGGCACAGCTTCACAAGGTTAACATGCCAGGGAACATCAATCAAGGGAACTTGTGACTTTATGTCACATCCGTATACATCAAGCAGCATGTGTCTAACAGTCTTCACCAGAACTCATAAGCACTGCTCCTGAGGCAAAGTATAATCTACTGTTCCTGCAACCACTGGATACTTTAAACAGTGCAAGAGGCAATGGAGTCCTATCAATATTCACAAAGGGATAATAGGGTAACAGCAAAAGCGCAAGTGGATGTTATTATTCGATGATTACGCTACGATTAAACAGCAGCACGCTGTAAATCACGATGAGAAGGAGAGATGGAAATCACTCCACAGCCCTGTGTCTGTTTTATTACTCTGGTGTGCGCTAATTGAATCAAGAATAATATAAACAGAATGAGATTCAGAGGGGAAAAAAAGCCTTTCATTGCAAGTAGAGATAATACACACACATGTAACAGTTGAATAGTAATACGTCTAGCCAATTGTTGTTGTTGTTGGAACAGAAGAAGAAAAAAGGGGAACGCCAACTAGACTTGGCCCTGCATCTCTTTCTTTAGAGCACACATTTTCATGTCTCAATCTGACTAATTCAGACCCTGCAGACCTAACCTCCAAGTAAGTAAGTCATAACTAAGTTACTATATATGATATGTCAAATGATCCCATCATTGTAAAGACTGAAGGATTTAACTGCTGTTTACCTTCACCACTCGGACCGTATGTTTTACAACATATTTTTATTATCCACATTTTTAAACTAGTGATCTGTCACCCTCTGATATCGTGATGAGTTCGTTTGGCTTATGTGTAGAAATGATTTGAAAGTCTGATTTACACAACAAGAAATTTCAAGTTTGAAGAACAAAAGCCAGTAAAGCACAAACCACTGTGCACTTTATTAAGACTGTCACTGAGTCACTTTAAGATGCTGTTTTCCTCTTATGTCTGTATGTCGTACTGCGTATGGTTAGTGTTATTTTATTCTTATTTGCCAGTGCAAAAGTAATAATTATATTTAAATTTAATGGATAATAAAGTATTCTGAATCTGAAATAACACGTTATACAGTATTATTCATGTTTTTTCGTATAAATAAATGTAATGTCAATGCAAAGAAACAGTATGTGAATTTGAGGAGAGCAAATGTGTGTTTTAGCGCCACAGAAAGTAAATATCTATGTGTGTAAACAATAACTTCAGTGCCAATTTTAGCACAATGTTAGCCCAGAAAAAACACCGACAAGTGTTTCAGACTTTTTACAAATCGGCATCAGGATGTAGTTATTTTTTCATCTTTTTGATCTGTTCATTGCAATTATGTCCCAGCAAAATACCTTTCTATTGGAACACTATCGCTGTAGCAAACCTGATAGCCGCACAAAGAAAAGCCTGTAGAAATGTTTTTTTAAAAAAGTGTAAAAACAGGCACAAAATATGATGTGAATTTCCATTAAAATATATTTGTATTCATACTTTTGTTTTGAAGTATTAGAACTGGGGCTTTTAATTTGAAATTTGTAGTTGTGAGACATGTGTGAGTTCTTTTCCATACACGTTTTAGTGCCCTTCCATGGACAATTACTTATTTTCCATTGGATTCAATGCAGTTTTATTTGATTAAAACTGCATATGAAAATAAAAAATGTGAAGCGCAATCATGTGCAGAGATTAAATAAGCGTTTCTGGATCCACCTTTAGCCACGACTTGCATCTATCTATGGTCGGTTCCAATCACATTCATAATTGTGTGTTACATCTTTCCTCGCCCTTTGTTGAGTTTAAGTGGAATACGATTACAAGATAAAATAGATAATAACGTTGAATATTTCTAAGATAGATGCATTTGCAGGAGACAGGGGGTCACATCGGGGCAGAGAGAAAAATTGCCTCTTTGCTAATGACTTCTGTAATTGCACAGTTGCCTAGCAATTTTGAATGGTTCCTCTCAGTTGATATACTTGAAGTTTTTCTCGGATTATGAAGGACCGAGCTCTTAGCCTGCTTCATAGTGAGAACGATGACATTTGAACCCAAAAAAGAAAACGCATCGCCCTCTTTTGATTGAACCAGCCTTTTATTCTAAAAACCAAAGATAAATGGAAGAACAGTAATAAAAAAAGGTCATATTGATTTATGTTATTGCAAAGATGACAATGTAATAGTTTTCCTGGTATCATATACAAGATATCTACTCACTAACGGCGTGTCATGCTGGATGGAGAGCCGCAATGTTGATTCTGTTTCTGCTGCTTCATCACTAGCCAGCTGAAGCGGCACATTCACTTAAATAGTAATCACAGGGAGGGAGAAGGACCGCGGGGCTCCATACATCACAACAGGACATGTATGAGGTCCAGAGAGATGGACCCATCACATGCTGGGAGAAAAATGGAAGATGGGTGGAGCAGATGGCCGTGTGAGTCAGCAGTATGTTTGATAAGGCTGCATTTTAAAGGGAGCAGTGTGATAAAATGCAACAGAAATGGACGTGTCACTATCAAATATCACCCCAGGGGAGTGCTGATTGGATGGATTACAGAACAAGAGGCAAGGGGGGGTAAAGGCAATAGATTTAGAGAACACATTTATAATTAGTTGAGGATTTACCGTAAAGCGGGTTAGATTTACCCAAAGAGCAGAGCAAACAGGGGCTGAAATTAGCTCTGAACAACTCAATTCCTGCTGGACTCTTAGGCAACAAGGCCTCCGGGGCTCACATTCTTCATTTACTTTATTAATAAAAGACAAGAAATAAAGAGCTAAGCGGCCAAATGGACCTTGATAGGTATTTTGCTCGCTTTTGCAAGAATCACATTTATTTTTCTAACTTCGTGCTTCATACTGAAGTGACATTTGATTTTCTGTCCTTTCTTCAGATGTTGATATAAAGGAGCTGTGGAATGAATTAATGTCATACACCCTAGTTTAATTTAAATAAGAGGCGTCATCTGTGATTTTAAGCTAGCTCCCCCTTCTGTGTGTGAACTAAGAACAAATCTGGTGTATATACTCTGCCCCAGATCAATAAATGGGTCAATTATAAAGCTTCTATTGAGGATTTAGATTGAAGCATCAAATGTCTGTCAATACAGGTGCGTGCCTCCCTTTGTGTGCAGCCAAATTGTTTTTTAACCTCTGTAGAAATGATGTTTTTCACAGGCTCAAAGCCCACAAATATGGATTGTAGCACAATATTTGGTTCGATAAAAACATTGTGAATTTGTAATTGTTTAATGATTTTGACTTTTGGATGGAGAAAATCACATAGACGAGGACTGGTTATTCCAGTAGGGGAAGAGCCATATATATAGAAAGAGAAAGGCAGAGGGACAGTAAGTTAAATATGGCACATGCTAACGTTCTGAAGGTCTTACAGGATGTCAACCATCGTCAGACACTACTTGTGATATCTAGCAATTAATCAAACTTTAAAAAAAAAAAAACAACCCTTTCCTATCTGGCAACACATTTGTATGTAATCAATGGCAACAGGATGAAAAAAAATCAAATTCAGTACCGAGCCAGATTACTAAAGGGTGGGCCTTCTTTTTCTAGAGGGTTCATAGGTTATATATTCTTGGTGTTTTCTGCAACTTAAACTTAAATGTTTTAAAGTTCTCCTATCATGCTATATTTGAACAATATATTGTAGGGCAATATCTATACAAAACTTGTCTGTGAAGTTTTTTGCTTAAAATACCAAACAGATCAGCCATTGTAGCCATGTCTCATACCCCTCTATTTCAGCCCTGTTGCTGAAGTGCTGATTCTGTGACTGTCGCTTTAAGCGGACCTGAAGCTGGCCACGCCCCTTTGGAGCGCATGCAGCTCTCTGTGAAGAGAGAAGTTTCTAATGGAAAAATTCAGCTAAACGCTGCCGTGATTAAACCCCAAATGATGTTCCAAACCATATCAAGCATTATTTCTGACACACTTCTCAGTGTTTACCACTAGAACAGTGACATTGTATGTATTATATACAACACCTCTAAGTCCCTCCTGCAGACATCCTGCTGAACACACAGACACAGAGCTGCTTCGGAGGGGATTCAGCTTGTGACTGTATATTGCGAACGATAGGTTGGGACGTGTCACGTGAGCGGGATGTTGCCAGGAGTTCAATATAAAGCCGATGTTGCCAGGAGTTCAATATAAAGCCAGCCCACATTTTGATATCATTTCTATCTCTTACTATATAAATAAAGAAATGCATTCAAAGAGTGGATTTTATATACATGTTGATACAAGAATACTGCCTTTGGAATAATTGAAGTAAGTCAGAGGACAGTGCTACTGTACGTCACACCGGGCACACAGTAACAGATGTGACACCATCCTAATCTTTAGGTGGCGGTTCTGTTGTTCCTGTTTTGACTATAGGCAGATCTTTTTTTGCCAGCTTAAAAACCGGTAAAATATTCAGACCCAGAGAGTGTGAGAGGATGCATTGTCATTGTCATTTCTCTGAATAGTTTGAATACACCTTCAGTTTGTCAGATTTCCTACTGGTCTCCAGCTCCCTTGTTCAGTCGATGCTCTAAAAAAGAATCCCATCACACCTACCTTTCTCTTCTTGAATGCTTGCCGTGCCAGGTATCCCCTGCAGGAAGCTTGGAACAGTGTCAGATTACGCTTAGTCTGCTCGTCCCGTTGTTCCTCCAGTTTAGCCAAGGTGCCGGCTCTGAAGAACAGCTAGAATGGGGGGAAAAAAATACAATCAAATTAACTTATTAGCCAAGGATACAATTATTGAGAGATCATGTGCTGCTAATGCTTTTATAAGCCACGGGGAAATTGGATTTAGAAGCTTTAGTGTGAGGCACAGGAGCAAAACATAAACAGTGAGAAAAATAAATAAGTGCACAGAAGCAGTAAATCAATAAGACGCAGTGTAATCCATGGACAAGTGAGTGTTATCTAAGTGAGAGGGCTGTGATTAAGTTATTATCTGGGACAATCTGCCTTGTCTGTTTCTAATCTGGGCCAAAGGTAAAACAAAGGTAAACAGCCAATATAAAGCAGATCACGTCACGGCCTGTCTGTACCTGGGAGGGATTAGGCACTGTGAATGCATCTCAGATACTATGATGGCAGCCAGCTATTAAAATGGATGGATGAAGGACTGTCTCCATCCAAGGTTTCTCCACACAAATCCCAGTGCGTTATAAATAAACAAAACCGAATGTGAGTTGCTAACAAAGCAGGAAATGATGGAGCGGCGAACCAGCAGGGAGGAGTGATGCATTTAATGACACCGGTGAATCTGTCTCATAGCCCTTTCTGTGATGCTCATAATGCATCGTAAAAACAAAGATTAAAACAAAAGGAATTATAAAACGTGTGAGTGAACAGCAATTTTATAATACTTGACCTTATAACCCATTATAACATGTTTTATAATGTGTAATTATGAATGTTAATTCGTAGATTGTTTTTAAACGTAATTATAGAGTGATATAAATAATAACGCAATATTATAAGGGATGGGAGTTACATGTATCGTGATATACCTATCGTCTTACATTTATGCCATTTATTAAGTGTAGTTTTTTTCCTGGTTTTTAACGCTGCATTACAGTGAAGAAAAAGTAATTATTTTGGACGTTTTTGAGACTGTTCTTGAAAACTTGAATATGCTTTAAGAGAAAAAACAGCCTTATCAATTCAGATTTGTTGGAAAATGTTTTCAACTTTAATCGACTGAATTATTTAAAAGTTGGGCTTATTAACACACAAATACCACTGTGTAATATATGTTTGTTTACATGTATATTTAAGAATTACAATATAAGAGAAGCACAAGTTTCATGTGTAGGCCATTTTCCATCTTTCATTATGGAGTAAACACATTAACAAAGTTAAAAAGATGTGTTCATTTGGACCACAATACTTTGCGCATCTACAGTATGTAGTTCACTTCAGCAGTATGAGCCAAAAATAAAGGCATTATGCTGTGATATAATTGCAATAAACGGATCAAATGGATGAAAAAAAGTGCAAAATGAAGTGTTAAAAGTCAAATGTAGATAAAAGTTTGTGCCAGGTCTGTCCACTTGTTAAAGCAGCAGGGAGAAGAATGATTGCATTCAACACTTTCTTCAAATGCTATTTCTGTATTACTCATGCCTGCGTCTTATGGCAGATCCTGTCAAAAGCCCTGAATCTACTGCAGTTATAGATTACATGGACCTGCTGTAATTGGCATGCAAGTGAGACAGGTTGCTAGGACGCCGCTGGAATGCTTTGTAAAATTTCAGCTGCGCTTGTCCACTCCTGAGCCCATTTCCCACTCCAGAGTGATGAGCACCATGTGAAGCTGGCTCCAGAAACGTTTTTTGTGGCATGTGTTTTTTTCAAAAAGTGAAGCACTTATCTCGGAGCACTAGTTCCACTCTTTTCTACATTATTATTTCCTTTGATTTCCTTTTTCCAGGGCTGATGGCCACTTTCCGGCTGATAGGATTATAGCTCAGTGTGTCAGGCAGTGTTAACTGTGATTACTTTACAGCGGGGGGAAAACAAAGAGGGCCATCAGATGGGAGAATTTGCTCTAATGACCTGAGAAGAAAGAGAATCACGGTAGTAG
Organism: Eleginops maclovinus; assembly: GCF_036324505.1. Classification (NCBI taxonomy): domain Eukaryota; kingdom Metazoa; phylum Chordata; class Actinopteri; order Perciformes; family Eleginopidae; genus Eleginops; species Eleginops maclovinus. The sequence goes on along the minus strand of NC_086359.1, from coordinate 17,336,766 downwards.
CACAGGGCAGAGCAGTGCCTCTCGGAAGAGTGACAAGGATTGGAAACTCTCCAAAAAAAAAAGGATGACAAACAACCTCAAAGACCGACAGGTGTAAAGCAAGACACGCTCCTCCCAGACAGAAAGTTAAAAAAAAAACAAGGATAAAAAGAATCCTAGTTCTGCAGCTCTGTGCTGGAAGCTTTCGGAAGATTGAAACTGGCAGTGATTTACAGCGAAAGGTTTCCTCAATCACCTTAAAGCTGCGTATTTATTTGAGATTTGTTGGCATTACTTACCCTACTGAGACCCATGTGGTAGCTGCTCTTCTCCAAATCCAAGGACTCCAGCAGCTCCTCCACAGCCTGGGTAAAGGCACACACACACACATTTAGTCTTTCAGCTGCTGGATCCAGGGGGAACCTCTACTGACGCTGCAACACTTCAGTGGTCCACAGTTCCCCTAAGTTGCCATGCTGAACTAATGGTACAGTGCAGCCCCCCCATCTTCGTTTTTCTTCTTCCATTCCCGGCTGGATTTAGTTTTGAAAGTAAGCACAGGGAAAAGTTTGGGTTCTTAGAAACTCCCAACTACTAATTACAACTTGTCCTACAATAATCCCCTGTTCCCTGGAATATTCCTCGAGACCCCTCTGGTGGTCCTGCGGCTTTGAACACACATATTGCCGATACAGAGGTAAACTATCAGCCAGCCCGGAGTCTCTCCCTGCCCCTGCACCGGACTGTTTACTGTAGGTGTATTGTTGTCTCAGCCTCCCCTCTCTACTTGATCCTCCAGCCGATCTAGATTACACCAGGAGAGGCTTGCCACTAGCACTGAGGGGCTTTTGTTCGCCAGTGTTTCCACAGAAACTCCGCCACAAAACATGGGCACAGGGGAAAAATAGCTTTTTTACCCCCCTCCGACCCCATTCTTTCACTCACTCTTTCTTATTTCTCCTAAGAAACAAACTTTGGAATTTTTATTTTTCCCCCCATTCCACTTTAACTCTGCTTCTCTTGGAGAGGACCAATGAACACAACGCTCTAATTGATGGATCTTCTACGAATAAATGTCTTTTAAAAGGTTTATAAAGTTTACAGAGGTTGTTGAAAAATTGGGTAAAACCTTGGCAGCTAGGGTCCAATGCCCAGATTGTGAAAGATGATAAGTACGTCTACTTGAATGGTATTTTGTAGCTTTGAACGCAGTAAGCACTTTGCGAGCCACACTACCGATCTGCCTCCTTAACAGGCCCGATCCCGATAAGGTTAAGTTGATTAGATCACTACAATGGCTCTGATGAATGAGGGTGTATTTCTCTGTCAGTTGGCTGCTGACAAATCAGGGGCAGATGTAATGAAGCTGCCTCTTCACAACATTAATCTTCCCTGCGCTTGGCCACTGGCGGAGCTGTACTCCCGCTGATTGACTCACTCTCCTCTCATCCTTAACGATGTAATTCCTCCCGAGCTTCTTGGTGAGGTGCGGTGCCAGCACATCAAAGCGCCGGCGAAACTCGGAGAACACCATGTGATCGGGGTAACCTGTGAAGGTCGGAGCAGAATAACAACGTTAGACTGTTGAAATGTTGGAAAGTCTGTATTTCCAGTAGTGGAATGTAATAAAGTACTGTACATAAGCACAATTTAGAAGAACTAGTAGTTTACATTCCATTAAACCCTAACCCTGATTTCATGCTACTCGATACTTCAACTCCACTACAATTTGGAAGTCAATATTGTACTTGTACTCTAACCCCATACTTTACATGACATAAAACCATTACCCTAACAATATTCTACTCAATATTTTCCCTCAACTTCATTTAGCCAATATTTTACTCAACTATCCTTATTTCACATTTGAGTTACTTAACCTATTCTGATTTCTAGCTAAACAAATCATAAATTGGATGAAATTCCCAGCAGCAATACATAAAATAATTAAAATCAGCTCCACATTTACATGCTGTGATGACCACAACAACGCATCAATATATTCCAGTAATGTATTACATATGGCCCATTACACGTCTTGGTACTTTTGTTTCTTTCTTTTGTTTTCTTTTTTGTTTTAAAGTTCTCCTATCATGCTATATTTGAACCATATATTGTAGGGCAATATCTATACAAAACTTGTCTGTGAAGTGTTTTGCTCAAAATACCAAACAGATCACTAATTGTAGCATGCCTCATACCCCTCTATTTCAGCCCTGTTCCTGAAGTGCTGATTCTGTGACTGTCGCTCTAAATTTGAGCTGACCTGAAGCTGGCCACGCCCCTTTGGAGCACATTCAGCTCTCCAGCCGTGTCTCAATTCAACGGCCGCATGCTTCGGAGGACCCAGACTACACGGTCGACGGAAGACCCAGTCGACGTAGATCGGGTAGGCTGGACCGAGCGGCCTAGGAAATGAGACGGTGTAGTTTACGGAGCACCTCCTGTTTACGTCACGTGATACGAGTTGTTCTGTTGCGCTCCAGAAGCCTCATAGCCTCAAATTACCTAACACCCAAACTCAGCTGAAGAGGATCCAGAAACTTTACTTTTACTTTTTTAGTTGAACCATTTATTGGAGATTACTGCCGAAATAATTAGTAGGCTATAAAGATGAAGCTGTTTCTTTGGCCTCCAGTAACGTTAGATAGTTAACAAGTAAATGATGTAGCTGATGTCATTTAATCATATAATTTCCTATTTAAAACAAGTCTTAATCTTACTGTTAAAATACAAATATGCTTCTTTAACTAATCCACAAAAGGATCTTGTATAGATTGATTCTTAACAATATTAGTTTTCTAATGCTATTAGCTAGCTGTGGTTTAAAACTGTTTATATTCTCCTTCTTCCCCTAAACCTATTAATATAATTAAAACAGAATTTAAGACTGTTTAATGACCTAGAGATAACCAATTATTCCACTGTTATGTACTTCATGTTGTAAATAATTGTTCAAACCTGAGTAAATGAAATAAAAATGTATTTAACAATTATTATTCCATTTTTTAACTTTTTCATCTAGTCTCAAAGTACAGGTAAGAATATTTCCATCCTCTCTTCATGACTTCTATTATGAGAACTTCCTTCACTAACACAGAGGAAATCCATCATGTCATTTACCATCACGAGCATTAAAAGAAATATCAGCAGAAGTGTGTTTATCAAGTTGTTTATTTTTATTCACGTTCAGTAGTGATTCCTCCACTTGCTGCTGCTTTTAAATCCCCCCTGCTGCTGCAGAGACCTGACCGCTATTTCATTTGAATAAACGACACTTGTCACAAGTGCGCATTGCATCCTGCGATATGGTACACCGCGGAGGATACATCAGATGTATCCTCCAAAATCCGGGAGTAGTGGGCCGCATTCGGAGGAGTATTGTCTTTTTTTTTAATTGGGATAGCCTTCTCTCGGGGGAAGTGACGCAAGCGGTCTACGAATGCAGCCTCCGAAGGATGCGGCTGTTAATTGGGACACGGCTTCTGTCTGAAGAGAGAGGTTTCTAACGGAGAAACTCAGCTAAATGCTGCCGCGATTAAACGCCATATTATGTTCCAAAACATATCAAGCATTATTTCTGAAACATTTCTCAGTGTTTACCACTAGAACAGAGACATTATATGTATTATATATACAACAACTCCAAGTCTCTCCTGCAGACCTTCTGTACACATACACAGACGCGCTGCGGAAGGGATTCAGCTCGTTGACTCTATATAGGGGACAGTATGTCGGGACGTGTCACGTGTGCGGGACGTTGCCAGGAGTTTAATGTAAATCCAGCCCACATTTCTGATATGACGTCATATCGGCAGAAAATCTGGATCAGCTCGTTTGTACCCCCGTTTTTAGAGATGTGGGTAAGGAGGAAAAGAGAGAGGGTTGTGTTTTCTGACACTTTGTGAGTCTCCTTACACACCGGGGACACATATTTATGTCAAAAAGACAGCCAAAAGTGCATTTTGCATTATAGGAGGCCCTTAAGATTAGGAATACTGTACCTTTGCTGTTAATAGAGTATTGCATAGCATAGTTACTTTCACCATCTGTGATAAACACAATAGTGTACCAACAGTCATATTCCAGAAATGTAATAAATATGATCCATTATTCTGTAATGGACAAGTACTTTTACTTTTGGTACTTTAAGTATATTTTGATGCACTTTTACTTATTAAAGTAGCATTGCTACTTTGACTTGAGCAGAAACTCTGAGTACTTCTTACTTCACTGTGCATTTCTATGCCTGTGCTTAGTAGTTGAGTTTGGCTGCCGCCTCACCTTGCCTGTAGATCCGGAGAGCATCCAGAACCTTGGAGCCACGCAGCTGAGCACGGAGCAAGGCTACATCTAGCTGCATTAAGCCGGGATCTCCAGCCTCCCCTTGAGCCTCACATTCCCCTGCTTTGAACAAGGATCCACTCAGGGCCTTCAGGGCATCTGCCTTGGGCAATATGCAGTGAACGAAGTGAATCCTGGACCTGCGCACCATGTCAAGGAGAGCATCCTGGAAAACACAGAGCAGGGTTAGGGATTGTGGTAGGCTGACGCATTCTAAGTTGTATCCACATGTAATAAGTTGTTTTTACTCGAAGCAACCAAATGTAAAGCATACTGGTCCTGACGTGCACCTCTTAAAATATTACCTTTAGCAAGTTTTAATACCCGCATGCAGGTTATATCTAGCATAGTAATTCTGAACGATGCTCTTGTCAAGCACTTTAGTTACTCTATAACGAAGAGAGATAATAAAACATTACATTTTTATCATCTCAATTTGTAAAGAGCGTGCCCAAACTCGGGCGGGTGCTGGGACAAGAAGTATAATTCTTGATGAGAAAATGTTCCGGTTAACTTCATTACCAGGGAGGTGGGAAGGTTGCCGTTTGAATACAATGAGGCAATTTTAATAACATTTATTGAAAGCCATGAATGCTGTTGCACGGTGAAACTGTAGAAGAGGCATTCAGACGTTTCCCTTTTACTTTTACTTCCCTGCTTCTCTTAAATACTATTGCAAGACCATCAGAGAACGTAATGAGAGTGTGGGCATTTATAACAAGGTTTGGTAAACGCTGTTGTAAAGCCTAACTTTGAGTGCTGAAGTGTTAAAGGGGCCCTATTATGCTCATTTTAAGGTTCCATAGTTGTATTTATAATTGTGATTGGTCACCCAATTAGATATGTCTCGCACCCTGGCCTATCACGTAATGCATTTTTGGCACTTGTTGGCTTAATTTTTTTCAGGGTTGCTGCTTTGCTATTATATAAGCAAATAATAAAATAAAATATTCACTAATCTTTCGCTTACATTTCTTCCTTTCCTCTCTCATTTATTTGATGAATTAGTCCTTGAGACTTGGCAGATAAGTGGTGCGAATAATGTGCAATTCAATACATTTCTTTTCAGTTTGCCCCTCTGTGTTGTTTGCAATACCGACACGTAATGTTTTGCCCCAAAACATAAAAACAGAGTCTGACTAGTTGGTTCCATCCCCTCCTCTCACCACTTGAAGCTTTATCTGGATACATAAGGATTTCTTCTTGATAGCAGCAACCCCCGTGGTGAAGCTCTTCCTCATGCTAGTGGCCCGGCGCAAGGAAAGTTGGGAAACGCCTTCAAGGCCAGCGACAGAACCGGACAGAACGGTGGCTCCGGCAGTTCGGCTCATGAACAACGAGCTGATGATCTTCCTGTAAGAGATACACAACTTTAGTCTAAAGTTGTTTTTTTTTTTAAATGTCCTCCAATAATACTTATGTTGGATAAATCCTTCTTACTTCTGGGAGTCCTGCAGCAGGCTTGTAGCATTGGTAGATGCAGGATTCAGCTTGGCGTAGTTCAGCCACCCGCAGGCATCGTACTCCACCCAGTCGGTCCCGTGACTGTGGCCAAGCAGGAAATGATGATCCTTTTCACTCTTCAAGAGGAAAGTGTGACCTGATGGAAATGGAAAAGGAATTGTCAGATACGTTGAACAGCCTCCTTCATGACTTTAGAAAAGTGTGAAGGGTTAATCAAAGCTTCATCTTGCCTGGGTTTGTCTTATATGCACTGCCACAAACCTACATAAACTTGACTGATAATGAGATGATAAAATACTCTGTCCTCAACCTAGTTTGGTTATGTGACGGACTATTTAAGACATATGTGTGGATAAACTACAGTTCAAACCTCCTTTATACATTTCCGATGCAGATCTATTGAGTTCTATAAGTAATCTATAACCTTGGCAAGTAACAGTTACATACACAGAACATTTCTATGACTCATCCACTGCACAATACTGGTCATAGTGCTTGAGTACATTTATTCTATCAACATGTATTTATTCTATACAACCGATGTACTTTGACATAAAACAGGGAGCCTTTACAGCTGCTCAAACATTGTTAATAATACATGATGAAATATCTCTTTCTGAATAAAACCTGTGGCAAGAATCGGCAAATACTGTGAAAGACAGAAAATTATGATCCTGCTCCACAAATGATTGACAGTGATGAAAGTTCATACCAAGTATGTTTCTTTGTGTTAATGGTTAAGCAACATCATGCATATTTTTGCAGTCGATTTCTAACCAGTTAGAATTCCTTCATCATTCACAAGATTTTTACCGGGTGCCAAATTATCTGCAGAGCTCTCTCCAAAACAAACACTGCATAAAGAGGTTTTTTTCTTTTGACACTTTTTGGCTTCCATTAACGTTAACTCAAGGCGACCAAAATGAAAAACACTCTTACCTTCATTTGATTAAGTGGGTTTGAAAACATCAGGGATTTATGTGAGTGCTAAACTCACCAAAATATACAACATAGGTCGGGCAGTTTTTAGACATTTTAACGAGTAAATGGATTCATTTATACCCTTGAAAAGATTTCAAAGGATTGCAGTCCTTTCCTTTAAATACAGTCGAGTAGAATGCCTGCCATGTGTTGTGTTAGCTTTGAGTTTATGTATGCATACAGCATGTGTGTGTGCTTGTGGGTGAAAGGAATTTAGGGTGAATAAATAGTAGAAAAACTGAACACACAGATACACTGAAAAAACTGAAACGTTGACTTTGATTAAATGTATTGTGTCAACAGATTTCACACAACTGTATTAGGTTAGTTTAAAGCAATAATGTGACATGTGTTTACATAATACATTTAAAATTAAAGTCAACGTTTCAGTTTTTCCAGTCAATGAAGTGTGTGTGTGTGTGTGTGTGTGTGTGTGTGTGTGTGTGTGTGTGTGTGTGTGTGTGTGTGTGTGTGTGTGTGTGTGTGTGTGTGTGTGTGTGTGTGTGTGTGTGTGTGTGTGTTTGTCCTGTCCTTGCCTTTACTTTCGCCCTCAGCAGGCCCATAGTAGCTGAAGAGACGTCCCAACAGGGTTTCCTCTGACCCCCCGTGCTGCAGAGCCTCCTCCTCCAACAGCCACAGCAGGCCCCGCGCTTCATCTGTCCTCACCGTCCGCACCTGTCAAACAAACATGTACACTCTCAGAGACACACACACTCAGAGGTCGTAGCACCTTTGTGCAGATTTAGTGTGGACATGTTTTGCCTTGAATCCTTTGTGAACTACAGATTTGCTAATCAAATGGCGAAAGACTGTACTTTACATTTAATTTGATCCATTTAAATGAAAACACAGATTAAAACCTGCACATGGAAAACAAACCGCATTGCAACAAGGATATTTAGCTACCTTCAGCTATTGAATGGGAACACATTAATGCATCAGCCTTTTTTCTTGATTATTACAAAGGATTCTGAAATTATCCTTCAAATGTTGAGTGCTGGCCATTGAAAAGAATAAAAAGGAGCACATATCAAAGTGCATTACAAAGACAGCAAAAATGAAAACAGGCATAAATCAAGTCAAGAAATCAGATACAACTGTTCGGTTTGGAAAATATCAACAAAGTGTAGTGGAGAAAAGGGAAAGACACTTTTCAAGGAAAAGTTAGTGTTTTCCTTCCACAATACTAAACGTCAGTGAAAGCAGTGTGCTTTCCCCAGAATGAGCGTGAGAGTAATTGTAGCATCAGAAATTAAAGTTTCAAAAGCATTCGCGGTCCCTGCACCCTGCAGCAAGTCGCTGTGATAATGGCATCATCAACTTAGCTTTTGCTTATAATTGAAATGACAACAAAAAAGAGCTCATGAATACGGAAAATAGCAGGGGGGAAAGGGGATTAAAAAGTAATACAATTAGTATTACAATTAGCGTGAACACAGAGGAAAATAAAAGCCACTCTTAATGATTATGGGAAAGTACAAGGTTTTTTGTTTTTTTTTGTCTAATAAATAAATGTGACCTTATTTGGCAGTAAAGCTTTACTTTTGCACACTTCAAATTAGTAAGAACTGTGCTTTGTTTTGTTTATTTGCTCTGAAAATCTCACAAGAGTACTACGTTTAAAGACCTATTATGCTTTTTGGGGTTATTTCCTTTATTTACTTCAGTAACATATTGACGTCACTATGTAAAACTTGCCCTCCTATTCGCTTGTGCTCCAACACATTGTACGGGATAGGCTACGGAGTGGGACATCTCTAAACAGTTGACCAATCACAACAGTGCTGGCCAGCTAAACAATCAGAGCAGACTGGGCTCTGGTTTCAGACCGAGGGTGAACAGAGCTGCTGCAGCACAGGCAGTATGAGATAAATAAAGAGCTTTTTGAACATTAAAGGTCACGTATTTTACTGTATTTCAACAATTTATTACATGTCTCTGAAGTTTATTGCCAAAAAAATACCAAACAGATCATGCATTGTAGCATGCCATATGCCCTTCTGTTTCAGTCCTTTTCTGTGTCTGTAGCTTAAAATCCAAATGAGCTGCTGCTGGCCACGCCCCTTTGTGTGTCTCACACTCTCGTTTCACACATGTCAACCAGCAGAAACTCAGTGGTGCAAGGGATCATTTATGATCCTCAATCCAACCCTAAATTGAACTTTGTGCATGCAGCTGGACGTTTCCGACTAGTCTTCTTAGACATCCTGCTCAAACCGGTGGCCAGAAATAAACAGACAGACAGATGTGCAGCGGGAGGGGATTCAGATAAGAGGGTGGACGGGGGCTTACCATGGTTGGTTTGTTGCTAATGCCGTACAACCCACAAGTGACGTCAAAGATGAACTTCTACGTTACGTATGAACCTGAAACCCTAACTCATTCATTTTTGGAGCGACTTTCACATACTTGGGTCAGGAGGCTAAGAGAGAGAACCTTTTTTGCTGACACTTTCTGAGTCTTTTTACACACAAATAATACATACAGCCCCGGGAAAGATTAAGAGAGCACTCCAAAGTTTTCTTGAAACTCAATCTCTTCATGTATGGCAGCCATTCCAGTGTGTCTTGAATTCCAACACAGAGAAATGTTGTCAGTAGTTTATAGAATACAATAATAATAAAAAATAACTCAAAGACATAAATAGCAGAACCAGAGAAACTGATAATATTGCAGTGGTTTCTTATTTTTTTCCGGGGCTGTTTATAGGCATTAAATAGATAACAAGCACATTTTGAACAATAGGGAAACTTTAAAGAATGTAAACATGTCAAAGTAGAGGCACAAAATACAAGTATTAAACTTGAACATGAGCACTAAGGGCCTTTTAAATGAGGCACTATTTGCCCAAAGACATAAACTAAGCCACAATTGTTTTTCAGATGACAATGAGCTCCAGAGGGAACGATATCCACACTCGAAGCTTGGGAATAAGGCTCAAAAACCAAAAACAGTTTTAGGCAGCTATCCGCAAGTTACACTGGAGACATCCTTATCAGCAGTGCACACTACGCTGACTTCAAATACAACACAGAGTATCAGTTTGGAGGGGACATATGACAACTGTGAGGCTCGCAATGAATTGAGCATTAGAGCGATAAAGGACATCTCAGCTACAAGGGGAGGAAAAACATATCTGTCAGTGAAAATAATGAATCTTTTCATTCTACCCAGCAGATTTCTTTAGTTTACTTTAGAAATGCCTTTGAAGAATCAGCGTTTTTCTTTCCCCTTTTGGTTTTTGGAGTGATGTACAGTTCAGTGCTTCTCCCATCAGTGTACGGACCCCCTTAAAAGTAAAGCAGTCAAACTGAACACATTGGAATTATAACAAAGTGATCTATGACTCTAGAAACTCTGCCATTTTCTGTTTCCATGGTGCAGATCACAGGCTGCAGAGGCCAATCATCGATTTTCCTCCCTCCAAGTCAATTCTCTAACCTTTCTTTTTCCTTCTCCTGCCCTCTCTTTTGAGCCGCAGCCAAACACCTTTCAATATTTAAAACTCACTTAAGAAAACTTCTGAAGCTAAATGATGATATTTATTGTTGAATAAAAACAAAGTGTACGCAGAGTTTTCTATGTGAAGATGCCTGTTTAATGTATAATGCAGTCAATATGCTTAACGACAGAACGTGTGACATTATCCCAACTTATTTCCACGTGCATACATACAGTATAAGACGAGAAAAAAGCATCTTATAAAGGGCTAAACAACTTGAATTTATTCTTACCAGCTTTAGTGTGCTTTGCAGATGCCGGACTGAGATTGATAACACTTTAAAAATGTGTGTATGTCTTTAAAAAAGCTTAATTTCGCATTTGGATCTTAAAACTGCAAACTCCCTTGAAATGTTTAAAAGTAAATTTAAAAAAATGTCTGTTTTGATTTTATTTTACATTTTAATTTGTTTTATTAAATTGTTTTATTTTAACCTATTTTTAATTTCTTGTCAGCTTCACCCCAAGGGAATTTCATTAGGATCACTGTTGATGTTTTACATTGTTCTCTATTTATTTTAATATTGTTGTTGTTTATTTCCTGTTCTGTAAAGCACTTTGGGCTGCTTTGTGCATGAAAGGTGCTATACAAATAAAGTTTATTATTATTATTTGTATTAGTTGAGCAGATATTTCAAAGCTTTACTACACTTGGTTAAAAAGGTTTATTTTTAGATTTAATGTGTGCCATTATCTTCTGCGGAAGTAAACAACATAGTGACGTCGGAGCTCCATAAAAACAAAGCTGTCTATGCTGTCTGATGGTCAATTAGACACGATTTTCATATTTTTGGAGCAATTATAGCGTTTTATATTGCATCACTTAAACATTTTACAGGGGAAATTGGCATTTTGGTATGAGTTTGCATGCCCAAATATAAGAGGTCGCAGCGCACGTGTTACCCGGTTTAGACAAAACCCTGATATGTGTTTGTTATATTATATACTTACCTATTTTAGATCAATGTTTAGACTGATGAAATAGATGTTTTGAGACCATGTACAGTAGTTAGGGTTACATTTTAGGGTATTTGGTTGTTGTTAGGTGTTTTGTTAGCTCGTAGTGATTATGTATAAAATATAAACCCTACAATTCTAGATGTGATAGTAATATTCTGTTAATACTTTCTGTTTCATGTCTGGGCCCCTGCTCTCAAACTTAAAAAAGTTTATCTTTATCATGTCCTACGATTGTGTCCTTGTATTTTTAAACGGTGTGAACACAATTCATTGAATTCTGAGAAGCATTCTGAGGAAACACCAGAACAATGCATGAAAAATATCCAGGCATTTTCACGAGAAATAAAGATAACAGACATGAAAACATTGAACTTACCAGTGCTTGACTTGAGGCTTGGTCCACCACTGCTATGGACAGGGAGGTGCTGGGCTCTGTATCATCTAAAGCCAGCTCTATGTTCTCCTGGAGGAAGACAGGCACATTGACACACAGTTTAATAACTTGTAATGCTCTGTTATGTAACACAACTGTTACATTTCTAACAATGCAATGTGTTGCTGAATAAAATAAAATTAAAACAATATAAGAGGATGAGAAAAAAGGGATTTAAATAGTGTGAAGGCTGTTTTTTGGAGCATCTCCTGTATATAAAAGAGAGTAAATCATTCTTTTTTGGAATCATACGAATAAAGTAGGGATTCCAGAGTTGGAAAAATGTAACTAATTACGATTATTTTGGACCGATATTGCTCTTATTGATATTACAGGAAACATTTTCGGAACATTATTCACATTATCATTGAAAAATATAACCAAATTATCATGGTGTGGTTGTTTTGGAGGGAAAATCTGTACCAAAGAAGGATTTTTATTAAGTTTGTAGAATACTATTTGTATGCTGGGACTTCTTTTCAGCACAGAAATAAATTCAGAACAATGCTGTTACATATTTTTCCCAAATATTGCACTTAATGCAATTTGGAAGTTGCACCGGTCTGTATTGCAATTTCAATAACAATTGTGCAGGCCTACTTGTCATGATACTAAATAACAGAAACAAGACATTTGAATAGTGTGGGTTTTCTTTTGGAGAGTGCATCTTAAAGTAACTGGTCTACTTTTTTTTGGAATCCTATGAATAAAAAGTAGTTTAGTTTTTGGCATATATTTCAGCATGCTGAGAAGAAGGGAGCCCTGGGTTTATGTCATTTCATGGACATAGATGAATATGTTTAATCAAGAGGGGGCTGATATTCTTGAAATAGTAATGGAGGTTAAGAAGAATGAAACTGTTCTTCTGTGGGTGCAGTTTTAAGGGAAGTGTGAGGAGCTTGCCGTTCACTTTCAGGCAGAGGAACCTTTTCAGAAACCCAGGAAACATTGAAACCACAGCTTGACGGCAGATCTTAGTTTTGGTCATACTTGCTGCCACTAAAAAAATCAATGGTGATGTGAAAGTAGTTTTAAATGAACTAGGAATAAGGGCTTTGATTATTTCTCTTTACATTAGAAGCTTCTATTGAGGTGTTCAAATGAAGCGTTTAATATCATATTTCATGACATCATCTCCCTAAAAACAAGGTCCCTTTTTGAAATAGTTATATAATTGTCAGTGAAATATTGTTTTTTGAAAGCCTTAATGCCAACAAATAGGGATTGAAGCAGAATATTTTTCTGAAATAATAACCTTTAGGGAAATAATAACATCTATCTTTTGCAATTAATGTTCACTGAGGTTTTCAGAACTGTAGCTATTGTGTGTATTTTGTCACCCGGGCTCATATAAATTTCAACTCATAATATCCTCGGTTCTTCTTCAGCGATTAATCAATTTATTATATTAACTTCAAGCAAAATGCAACAAAACTAACAGTTTCCTATCTGTAAAATAGGAGATTTTATGTTCCGACGTTTTATAGACAAAATGATTCCCCCAAAAATGTATTATAAGATACATTGATAATAAAACAAAATTGTTATTTGAAACATAGCCCCCGGCCCTGGACATTCTCCAGAATAGAAAAAAAAAAAAACAATGGCATACTAGATAAGAAGAAAGAAAGAAGAAAAGCTAAAAGCCACAACGAATCTATTATAACAACAACAACATTTGACATTTACCCAGACTGTTTTTCCTATAGGTAAATGGAAACTCTTAAATATTTCATTACGGTTGCACATAACAACCCTTTATGGGATTAAAGTGGAAACAAATAGAGTGAATGCCCTTCACCCAAGCAGGACAGGCGAAATGCGGCTCACAGTGACGAAGTGCTAGCTGCATTGGGAATGTGGGGAAATGCTGGCGCTGCTAATAGTGTGGCCGTGACAGATGCCAGTGTTCCAGTTGACAGTGTGTGTGAAGTAGCCCCAATGACTTTTGTTTTCTGCTGTGGAGAAGATATACAAAAATCTCTCCACACAGTTGAAGCTCTCAATTGAATTTGGACTTAAAAAGCATGTTCCTTTTATGTGTATCACAGTTTAACCTGCCATTATTGATACTGTGCGCTGAGATAAACACGTTTGACCCATTTCTTAATACCAGTTTCACAGCTTTTTGTATTTTCAAGATGCACCGGCAACAGAGAATTACACTCCACAGGTGTATGCATTTATACTTCATTTCACTCCACTTCCCTTTCTCCCGGGCACATGTAGGAAGGAATGTGGGTGGGAAATCCTGGGATCCATGTTCAAAGAATTAAAAGAAGTATTTCTGCTTAGCTTCAACTGAGTTTTGAAAACAAACAGGTCAATATGCACATTATTATGGAAAATATTTCTGTAATGTTTTATTTGAATCTTTTTACTACACATTTTGGATTCAAGTTTTATTTCTGTATAAATATTTTTGTTCTATTTTATTTGTTACTTGTCACTGCACATTTTTAATTCAACTTCTTATGTTTATATAAATATGTTTATTCTTCAATATTGTTTATCTTTTTACTTGACATTTCTAATGTTTATATACCGTATTTTCCGGACTACAAGGCGCACCTGAATATTAGCCGCACAAGCTAAAATTAGGGGGAAATCCTGTTTTGTTCATACATTAGCCGCACCGGACTAAAAGCCGCAGGTGTTTTAATGTTTAATTACCATATGTAAGAGAATATGCATATATCTTTCTTAGTGTGAATTTGCGGAAGTTTGTTATTTTTTCCGCGTAGTCGGGAGGGAGTTGCTGACACACAGTCGTCCGCGCCCTGATGGACAGTCCTTTTCGTTTCATAAATCTGTGACACCAGGATGGTCCACCTCTGACATTTTCTATCTTCATTTCGGTGGCGACTGTTTTGGCTTTCAGTCGGATCTGCACAGTTGAAACACCTCGCCCGTTTGCTCTCTGTGTGTTCACCCAGTGTTCAATAAAGTCTTCAAGTTTGGGCCATCTGCTTTTATTACCTCTGAAAGCTTTTTTCGTCTTTTTGGACTGAGCCAGTTCTTCACGCTGGCGTCTCCAACGTCCCACCATTGATTCGTTTATACCAAGGGTAAGTGCAGCAGCTCTATTTCCCTCGTTGAGAGCCAAATCGACTGCCTTTAATTTAAAAGCTGCATCATATGCATTTCTTTTGTTTGCCATAATGAGGGTTTGTGGAAGAAAGCTTCCTTTCCTCCTGTAATACTCGTCTTGCTCTTGCTAATCTAGTCTCTTTTTCGCGCTAATTCGTACGGCACTACTTTGCCTGGCGGACGGACATGTGACCAACATACCACTCTTTTCCCCCGTGACTGTGTGTCTGATCACATGCCCTTCCGCCAGACAAAGTAGTGCCATACAACAGCGGAACAAACCAAAACAAAACCTCTTACGATATCACAAAAATCATGAAAAATCCATAGAAAAGCCGCACAGGACTACAAGCCGCAGGGTTCAAAGCTTGTGCAAAAAGTAGCGGCTTATAGTCCGGAAATTACGGTCCTTTTTTTGTAACCTTATTTAATCTTTTCATTGCACATTATATTATTTATATAAATATTTTGGCATTTGATTTTAGTTCATTTCAACTTCATTTCATTTATTCTATGATTGAGAAGATTTCACAAAATCCAATTTCTTCGCGGGATAAATAAAGTATTCTGATTTTGATGATTCTGAAAAAGGATATCTTTTTTAAATATTAAAGTTTGGACTGCAGTAATGGGTGGATACATTATTGCAAGTGATGAGAGAACTCTCTTATATCCATCACTAAATATCTACATTTCTTCTGCCTGTGCCCAGTTGTAGGGGCTTGCACTGCTAGACAAACTCAAAGGAGGACAGAAGAAGAATAGTTCCTTCTTTCGGGAGCCGCACCGCCGCTGTGCAGCTGGGCGTTTCTCCTCAAGGCAGTCGTGGGTGACTTTACTTTGATCTTTGAGAAGAGGTGAAGACTGGCATCACTAATGAGGAGGTCTAACACACAATCTACTTTGCCTTGTCACAGCTAGAGACAGGTGGGAGGGATAGTGTATCTGATGAATGAGCACATGCGCTATTGGAGTTGATATATCTGAGAGACAAAGGGAGAGAGGTAGCAAGAAGAAAGAGAATGTATGTGTGCACGGTGCACAAGCTTAAGGAGTAACGCGATACAAGTAACAGGATACCGTGATTATCACACAAAAACAAGGTATTCCCTCACAGTAACAACAACAAAAATGTGGATTATAAGGTTACAATACATATTGAACATATTAAAATAAAGATCCATATATTACGAATCATACGTTACAACACTTTCCGAGTCTAATACACCAAGTGATGCGAGTCTCAGTTGAAACAAGAGTTAATCCTCTAGTTAATCATAACTCATTTTGAGTTTTATGGAAAAAAAGGGAAACAACATTACTGTTCAGTGCAAGCAGTGCCATCCAGCTGTTAATAGAGTGTCATTATCCAAGGAGTTTAGATCGAATTTGACACATTATTTACAGATAAATGCTTTGTCAAAGATACTATTGGTAGTAAAATAGGTTAGTGTACTGAATTAGAGTTTCAGTGTTTGGTCAATTGTGCATGGTCATGCATTGTGCACTTTCATTGTCGCTCTCTAGACTACTGAATGAATATACTTAAAGGGAGCCTCTTATGCTTTTCCCCCCCGCCGGAAACACATCCATTGGAATCATTTATTTTCTTCTGTAACATAGTGATATCAGTATGTAACGCTCTTGCTTCTATTGGCTAGCGCTCCAAAACATTGATCATGATATCATGATAGGCTAAGGGGTGGGACAAAGAGGTGCTGCAGCACAGGCAGTATGAGATAAATAAGCACTTTTTAAGAGTAGAGGCACAGAATACATTTATGAAAACTGAAATGGAGCATAATAAGGCCCTTTGAATGTTTTTCATTTCAAAAACAGGGGCAGAGGAAACACTTTAGAGATAAAATATCTGCTTTTCTAAGGTTACATTGTTGCCTTAAATAATACATTTAATTAACGTGTTATTTATATCTCTTTTTCTCTTGTTTTTGTTTGCCTGTTGAAATATTCCAAAGTAAAAGAAAGTAACTAGGTTACATTCATTTTATATTGTGAAATTTAGATTAAATTACATATTTTACAGGTAATTAGTCATTGTAACAGAACACGTTTTTTTAAACAACCCCTCTGAACCTGGACGCAACACTTCCCTTGTCCTCACCTCTTTGTATCTGTCCAACTCCTGAACGAAGGTGCGCTGATAGAAGAGGGAATGCAGGCGTTCCTGAGTGTAGTTGTGGCACAGGTCCTCAAAGGTTGCGCCGCATTCGCGCTTAGCAAGCCGGGGGTTTTGAAAGCCTGGTGTGTCCACGATGAGCAAAGAGCACAGGGAGTGCTGGTTGGATTTCAAGGCCCTGAAGCACACAGGGTGAACACACACACATAAACATTGAGATACTTGAGACCATATTTTATTGATTGTATTCACTGCATTGACCCATAGCTTTGACCTTAGCTCTCCCTACATCATCTCTAACTTTAACCCTCACTACACATAATCTTAGGCCTGTGTTATAGCCTAAACACGAGCCATTGAGATGGACTAGCATTTCATTAGAGTAAATCAGATCAGATTCAACTTAATAATCCTTGCAGATGGAGTAGTTCAAGTAGTGGGACAGAGAAATGCACCTAGCATCTAAGCAGAATTGCAAGAGAAGCAGTGCAGAGTAATATATAAGTATAATAAAGGTATATACATCTGAAGGATATTAAAAGCTAAAGTATATATATAATGAACAGTATTATTATGATTAAGAGCTGTAGTATTATTATTGAATACCATTGAGATCAGTATAGACACTTTGTATGTAATATGAATGAATACTTACACTTATCCTAAACTTATCAGAAAGACATTTCAAACCAGCGTTTTCTCGACAATCCCTACATTTCTCTAAAAATCCCTTCAATTTAGAAAAATATCTAATATGTCAAGCAGAATTAAAACTATTTTTAAAAGGGGACATTTCATAAACATTTTTAGGTTTATGCTTGTACTTTTTTCCATTTCCTACAACATAATCCATGCTCTAATGCTAAAAATGTGCATTATTTTTCCATACTGTCCTGTCTGCATAAATCTGTATACAGCATACCTTAAGTCTAAAACACTTAGTGCCTGTCTCTTTAAGACACTATCCAGAATGACCCAGTCTTTTCAGATTGGTTTGCTCAAAACATTTGGTAATTTTTCAAGCTGTGGGGGGAGATCCTAGGTATAAAACATATGAAGTGAAGCCAAATAGGAATTGTTTGTAGAATCCTGTGTTTGCAGCCCCAAAAGAAATAATCGCTCGTCTTCTTTTACAATTTATGGGTTGGAACGCAATCCAGATATGGAAATGCAACAAGAGTTTTCCATAATGTATCCTCTTTATAAGATGCACAAAGTACCCAAGTTCATTATAACAAGTGCAGCTAAAAATAATGCCATCAACAATTTGACACAGCTTGAAACATGTGCTTGATCAGAAGTACTTACCTGTTTATTAAAGAAATGAGAATAGTGAAGAGCTCAGAATAAAGCCCTGAGGCCATGGCCTCTAAACAGTCCATGCCCGAAGCCTTGGATCCTGCAATGAGGCAGCCAGACACAGAAAACATTAGAAATAACCAGTTCACAAACCCCAATAACAACATAAAAGCCAGTTGAATACAAAGAAGAGATTTTTGAGCAGTCAAAGCTTCCGTGGAACTATGGTTACACCATTTGTTTTTAAAAATAGATTAAACAGCCTTTTATCTGTGCTTATTATTTCCGGGGGCAGGCATGGAGAACACAAACTGTCTGCCAATAGTCTAAAGCAGGATCATTTGGGACTTAGGTGTTTCTGAATTGGTCAGAAGCGTGCATACTTATGACTGTGCCCAGCGGCAATGGCCACCTGTTAAGCTCTCCTCATTCATTCAATTTTCACACCAAATAGTGTGTTGATGGTGCCACAGGGATATTTTCATGTGTGCATACACACATCGATGACTGTGGCCCAATTCCAAACCGATCCCTACACACTCCCACTTTGTGAAGAGCGAACTCAGTCGATTGTCGCACTCACGGCCGAATGAAGCTCCCTTCTTTAAGGTGTTGGATGTTAATACTTCAATAAGATTCAGGAGTAACTTCTCTCTCTTTGATAGAAAGGAATTGTCGTTACGTGTTGTAACCATGGTTTAGAATCTCTCGAACAATAAATAGTAATTATAATGAAACCCCCAAAATTCTTGAGCTGCGTTTCTTTCTTTGGAAACCTCTTTAAAAAATTCTAAAATCTAATGTTTATGAGCTGCTTGTTTTTTTTATTCTTTAGCGTTGCATGTGCATTTACAAAACCTTCCCATCAGCTGAAAATGTCTACCATTTCTCGGCTGCACTGAGAAAAATAAAACTTTAACTTTAATCAAATGTATAATGTCAACACATTTCACATAACTGTATGAGGTTAGATGAAAACAGTCATATTAAGTTTAAATAGCTACAAGGTTCAGGTTTTTTAGTATAGTCATACAAAAACTTGGATGTAGTGATTGACCATCTGCTGTCACGGAAAGACCATATGGAATATATGGAATATGGAATGTCCTTTGGGGCGACTAGAAATTCTTCTGTTGTTCCTTACATCTGTGATTTTGTCTGTTCTTCAGTACGGCAATACTACCTGGTACAAGTTTTTGACAAACGCCTTGAAATCAAAACTGCTCCACCTGTTAAAAATCTGCTCAAAGACTGTTGGTCAACCCTGTGATATGAACTGCTAGCATCTAATCAGAGATATAGGGTTCGCGATTCAATGACTGAAGAAATCCTAACAGTAAATACAGAGGGAAATCCCAAATCAAATGCACGCTAAAGGGTCTTTGAGCATGTTTCTCTCAGTGATTGTGATGTTTGTTCATGTCTTGTGTCTTGATATTTGTCCATGTTGATGTTGCAAATCGAGCTGCTGGGATGCAAGACAAATTTCCGACTTGATCTGACCACTAAAGTGTTATCATATCATAAAGTGAAATAAATAAAACTGCAATGTAACCTTCCAGTTGTCTACATGTGTGCACAGTTTGCCAACAGGCTAAATGTTAGCATGGAGTTATTTCTACTTCCATAAAGGACACAAATAGTGTTACGCCTGGCAGTTGGTTAAGTCAGGGCCGATGAGGACTCGCTGTTGGACGGTTTAATAACTCCAACTTCCCCTCTTCAATCCCTCCACACAAAAACGCAAACAGGGGAGGGTTAGGGCATAGAGGTTTGTTTGGGAATGAGCCTGTATGTTCATGTTTGAGGGAGGAGGACCCACTGTCAAGTTTGCCCATCCCTTCTCTGACAGAGTTTTAACTGCAACCTCCTGCCCTTCAAAGTGTGTAGCAGTCTTGAAGGAAGTCAGAGGAGCTACACATGAGCAAAATCAATGCAAGGCAATTATGATTTCAAGGACGAGGAACGAACAGCAAATCCAAAATTGCTTGTCCCGACACAGTGTGTGTACTTATCTGTCAATAGCCATTGTAAAGCTGCGGTATTCATTACCAAGATAAGCTTTACTTTCTCCAGAGCATGCAATTTCCCTGCAGTGATGAGCAGAGGCGTGTGTGTGTGGAGTGAGAGTGACAAAGAGAAGGAGAGAATAGGGGGGGGGTTTGGCTGTGAGGAATGAAGAGGAAAAGAGTGTGTTGGTTAAAACATGGTCTGTGGAGTACCTGAGTCCGCCGTGCCATTTTCGTCGCAGGCCTGGCGGATGGAGCTGGCTCTGGGCAGCGTGCCCTTGGCCTGGTGCTTGAAGATGGAAGAGGAGAGCTCCTCCAGGGTGCAGCCCAGCAGGTAGGCCGCCTTCTGGGCCCACTCGTGACGTGCAAATTGTTTCCTGCCAGCTGAGACACGTGCATAAAAAAAAAAAAAACCTCCATTAGTCCTTCTGCCCAACCACCGCAGGCACATGGCTAGCCTGGTAGCTCCGTTACAAGCCTCTCTCTGACAGGGTAGCATTATTGTCTGTGGTCAAGCTGACACTGACACAGCTGGTGAGATCATGCACTAAAAGGATAAATGGACTGCATTTACAATCCTCACAAGAATATTTTGCACATTTATACACAATTTACCTCTCTTAGTATTTACACAGCTTTCCACTTTCGATTAAAATAATGCACATATTTTATTTGATCATTCTGAGTGCTTTGCAATGGTATACTGTACGTTTGGTTTATCCAGATTTCATGTAAATAATTTCCTATATCTTTTTATTTTCTTTAACTGTGTTTATGTATGCACCATGTACACTAAGTAAAACTCCTTGTATGTGTTGACCTACTTGGCAATAAACCTTTTTCTGATTCTGATCCCAGTCTTTGTAACCCATCAAAGCTTTCACATATATCTATATCCACCAATCAGACGGTCAGTGGTTTGATATCACGCCAATGTCATTATATAAGTATATTCAGATAGAAAACCAAAGCATGCAGACATGTGCATGTTCATGAAGTTTATGTAAGTCTCTTTAAATGAAAAGCATCAGCTCAGTTATATGTAATGCACAGTCAGCATTTACACATTCATACAAATAATACTATTGCGTGTTTAATAACCAATAAACCTCAGAAGAATTGTATTATAAAATATCATAAAGAGAAGCGTCATGACAATGCGATGTCATACAGCTAGAGGTTGAAGCAGAATGCACTCTGGACCTGCCTTCGTCGACGTCAGCCAATGGAAGAAGACTAAATAAGAGACAGGGATAAGCCCATGTGCCGACAAGCGGCCAATAGGATCCGGCCCCCGCAGCCAACCAATGGGAGAAGACAAGACCGGAAGGACCAGAGAGCAGAAATGTGTGATGTGAACGGAAGATCAGGGCCTTTTCCATACAGCTGTAGACAGATAACTGCTTTATGTGGACTGTGGATCAGTGACATGGGGAAGGAGCAGCTGTGTTTCCTTTGTAGACTTATCATATCATATCATTGAATTAATAATGCTGTGAAACTTGACGAGATGCTCCTTGGATTTGCCTAGTTCTTCGTCAAGATTTAGAACCTAACAGTAGTGAATCCATTTCGATTAGGAAACAGACCTGCTCAAGGAGACAAAAATGTACAACAACATCGGGAGAAATTTGGGGTTAAGTATCTTGCCCAAGGAAACGTTAACTAGTTGACTGCTAAGGATTGAACCACCAACCTTTACAGGGTGGTAACCACTCAACCGCCTGAGTAACAATCACAAAAAAGCATGCTTAAAATGTAAAAACCTTTACATAGCTTTGGTTGAAAAGACATATTCACTAGCTTTCACAACTCATGATCATAGGAGTCTGTGAAGTTAGAGTGATGACTGATAATCGCCTCTTTTATTGTCTTGAGAATAAACACAAAACTTATCATAAGGGAAACAATTCATCTATTAACATAAAGACTTCTGTTGGGAAACACAAGCTTCTCTCTAATCTGGAGCCTGAGTGATGGAAACATGCTGATATGAACGCAAACTTGGGTTTTAATCCACCGTGAAGTGGTATGTTCTAAGACTTGAGAGAGAAACTGGGGGATTTCACACAGAGCACTGGGCTCTATCTGTTTCATCAGCGCTGCAGAAGCCCCACATATTTTTCACCATGATAAGCAGGATGGTTCAACAAAGATAAGTACAGACATTTTAATATTTCTTTTGATAGACATTCACCACCACAATTATAGAGTAAAACATCAAAAAGAGTACATTGGGTTTGCCAATATATCTGAATATCAAACATTAAGGAGTTTGTATTAAAAGATGTGCTCTTAATCTATGTAGAATATTTTGCCCTTAAAAGCATCCAGACTCACAGTGTGATGAGCCTTTTTTATACAGTTATTAGAAGTGTTGCAGTATCTTATTCAGGGAAATGCAAGTTCAATTCAGGCAGTCCCTATAATTAGTTTTGCTGGATTAGAGACCAGTGCTGCCCTCTTGTGCCACATAATAAACCTGCACTACCAATGAGCATTTAATATTGTGTGTGATAATCAACTCATTCCTGGCAGCAAAAAACCCTTTGTAATAGTCCAGAATATGATTAGAGAATAGTTTTTTTAAAGTTAATCCAATCCTCCCTTTGGCCGAAAGACAAATTCCAAATACCATGACTGTGTCGACTGTTGGTCGTAACTTCTATCCCATCATTCTATATCTATCTATATCATCAAACGCAAACCAACTCAAAATCTTATTTCTTTCTCCAGTTTATACTTTTCAACCACAGTATTCCATATTTCAAGTGTAGTTTTGGTTATGGCGTCTAATTGGTTACCTAATTTTCCCAGTAGGCCTTTATTTGATATCAAGTTTCGTACTTCGGCGTCCATCTGCCCTATTTCTATACTTTTCCATCTTGAGAAATACTCATTGTTGCACCAATATATCAAGGGTCTGATTTGTGCGGCATAGAAATACTCTTCGAGGCTTGGCAAAGCCAAACCTCCTTTGTCTTTAGGGAGCTGCAGAGTTTTGTACCTGGTCCTAGGTTTCTTTCCTCCCCATATAAACCTAGATATCCACCTATCCCATTCCATAAACTGCTTTGGTGGGATCGTTACTGGCAGAGACTGAAACAAGTATAAGAGTCTCGGTAGGACATGTATCTTAATTATCTCTATTCTCGAGCTGAAGTCCAAAATAATAGCTGACCATCTCTCCAAGTCTCTCCTAATTTCTTGATTTATTTTAGTGTAATTTGCATCATATAGCTTGTCTATTCCTTTCGTGATATTTACTCCCAAGTATTTTATTGATTTAGCATTCCAATTGAGTTTATATGTATCCTTTATCTCTTGGGACGGGGAGTAGTTTATTGACAAGATCTGTGCTTTTGTGACATTCATTTTGTAACCCGAATATTTTCCATAATTCTCTAGTAACCTGATGAGGTTTGGGAAGCTTCCGTTGGGTTGCTTTAGAAATATCAATATATCGTCCGCGAATAATCCTATTTTATGTTCCTCCCCTCCTATATTCACCCCTTTAACTCTTTCCTCCTGCCTAATCATTTGGGCTAATGGTTCGATAAATAACGCGAATAGTCTTGGAGAGAGGCTGCACCCCTGTCTTGTCCCCCTTTCCAGACTGAAACGTTTTGTCAAGCTACCACTTATTTTGATCCTTGCCATAGGTTCCTGATATAACGACTTAATGCAATTCACAGATTCCTCATTGAATCCAAATTTTTCCAATACCTTATACAGAAATACCCAATTCACACTGTCGAAAGCCTTTTCGGCGTCTATGTTTACCAAAATTGCACTTTCCCCCTTGCTCTGTATATTTTCTAGAACATGTAAGCTCCTTCTTATATTATCTTGTGTTTGCCTCTCTTTAATAAAACTGGCCTGATCTTCGTCAATCAAATCCTGCATAAATGTCTCTAATCTCTCAGCTATAATTGAGGTGTAAAGTTTATAATCCACATTTAAAAGCGATATGGGTCTGTAGTTGCAGCAGTATTCTTTGTCTTTACCTTCCTTTGGAATAATAGAGATAATGGCTTCTTTCCATGAGGGAGGGATCTTGCCTGACCTGAGACTATAATTAAATGAGTCCTGTAGTAGCGGGATTAACTCTTCCTTGAATGTTTTATAAAAAGAAGCTCCCAATCCATCAGCTCCCAGTGACTTCCCCGATTTTGCCCGACTAATTGCCTTTTGAATCTCTTCGACTGTAATCTCCGAAGTCAATATTGCATTTTGCTTTGTGCCTATTGCTGGCAGATCTAAGTTGTCTAGAATCTCCATCAAGTGTTCTTCACCTGCAGGAGGAGGTTGTGAATACAAATTGTTGTAATATTCCTCAAATACCTTTTCTATTTCTTCTGGTTCATATAGAATGTTATTGGTCGCAGGGTCCCTTATTTTATGTATATTAGTTATTGCTTGTTGTTTCCTTATGCGTCTAGCCATGGCTTTAGTGGCTTTAGATCCTCCCTCGTAATAAGTCTGTTTTATAAACCTTGCTTTCCTTTCCACCTCTTCTAACAAGATATCCTCTATTTTTTTCCTAACTTCTTTAATCTGATTAAATATATCTGCATCTTTTGACTGCTTGTGTTGCTGTTCCAGTTCTTTTAATTTTTCAATTTGTTTCTGATACGTTTCTAGTCTGACTCTCTTTAAAAATGCTGTGTGTGAAATCAGCCTCCCTCTAATCACTGCCTTCAGGGCATCCCATAAGATTGTCGGATCAACTTCCCCATTGTCATTTTCTTCCCGATATCTGATTATTTCCCCTTTTATTTTTCCAACTAGCCCCTTATTGTTCAGTATGCCTTCGTTAAGTCTCCATACTGTATTTTTCTTCTTATTGTTCAAATGAATTTTTAGGTAAATTGCACTATGGTCTGATACATCAGCCACCCCTATCTTACATTCCCTCACTTTGTGTATATCTCCTTTACTCATTAGAAAATAATCAATTCTGGAGTACATGGCATGTGGAGCTGAATAGTGGGTATAATCCCGATCAAGTGGATGAAGTTCTCTCCATACATCCTGCACATCCATTTCTAACATCATTGTATTCATATATCTATTCATTTGTTTTTTGTTTCTCTTCATACTTGTAGTGTCTAACCCGTAATTCAATACCACATTCAAATCCCCACCGCACACTAATGTCCCTTCTGTTTCCAGATTTATAAGATCAAAAACTTTTTCATAAAATGCTTTTCCACTTTCCGGAGGTGCATACACATTGAGCAGTGTCACCAATTGGTTTTCTAGTTTCCCTTTTATCATGATATATCTTCCCTTCTTATCACTAACTTCTTTGATCAGTTCGAACTTTACTCTGTTAGAAATCAGTATCGCCACACCCCTCTTGTGATTCTGCCCAAAGGAACTGGAAAATGAATTCCTGTAGCCCAGCTTTTTAAACTTTACATGCTCCTCCTGTGATAGGTGAGTTTCTTGAAGAAAAATAACCTGCATTTTCTCTCTTCTAAACTTAGATAAAGCTTTATTTCTTTTTTCGATATTGTTTAAGCCGTTAATGTTCAGCGACACCACCATTATGTCATCATGTTGCATTGTTTGTATCCCTTGAAATAATTCCTAGCCCCTCCACTGTAATGTTGTCAACCATGTTTTCCCCATGAACAAAGTATGAACGAACACAAAAACTGAACTTCCCCGCAAAAAAGGGCCTCATTCCCCATAGGCCCTGTCTCCCTGTTGGTGGAAGTGGGGGATAACTTTTTCTGAACAAAAGGCCTCCCCTAGTGGTTTGGGGTATACCTAAATTAGGCCTTCCCATCCTACTAGATAAGTCCAACAATCAGTAGCTACATAGCTCTCTCTGTCCATTCACCTGTAAACATAAACGTTAGAGAAGTCTCATTTGTAAAAGAGGGAGGGTGATCTTAAGATTCGGCACTTTGAGTATTCCCTGGTGGAACCCTTTCTGTTGTATCACATTTTACCTTAAAAACAGTAAGCCTTTAACTCTTCTGGGCTCCCTAAGGACTCCTCTCCTCCCTCTCTCTCTCTCTCCGTTGACCAAAGTCTTCATCGTCTCCTTATCTTCTAAACTCTAGCAGCTTTTCTCTCGCTCGGTTCGCCACCTCTTGGTTGGCGTCCTCGGGTGCGGCGGACCCTCTGTTTATCTCCCGCCTCTCTCCGACGTGTTGCCATGGTGAAGCTCTCCGGATCCGCTCTTCGAGTGAAGGTTCGCTGCCGTGCCGCTCGCCCGTCTCCAGCCCTCTTTTCCGCATGTCCCGCGCTGCGTCTTCGGCGTTATTATAGATCTTGGGCCCATCTGACCAGTGGATCCTTATCCTACTCAGAGGTGTCTGAAAACGTATCCGTTTATCTTTTAGAACCTTTTTAATTTCGGAGTAGGATTTACGTTTCTTCATCACCTCGGTGGGGTAGTCGTGGTCAAAAAATATCTGTCTCCCTTCGACTGTTATTTTCTCTTTCCAGGCTTTAGCCAAAATGCTCTCTTTGGTCTCATACTTAAGAAAGTTGACCACAATTGACCTCGGAGATGCTCCCGGTGGCGGTTTCTTTCCGAGACTTCTGTGCGCGCGTTGGATATGGAGCTTGGTTCCCTCCGGTAACGCGAGCTCTCGGCGGAGGAGTTCCTCCACCAGTTCTATCACAGACTCATTGTCCCGTTCAACCACATTGTAAATTCTCAAATTACAGCGTCTTCCGTGTCCTTCCACTTCGGTCAGCTTCTCTTGAAGTTTTGTTTGTTGTTTTAGTAGAGTTAGGATGGCTTCCTTCGCCTCGATGTTCCACTCCTCCAACTCCGCCACTCGCACCTGTGCCTCGGTTATATCCTTTTGCTGCTCTTGTATTTCCGCGACGTTTTGTGCCAATTTTCGGTTAGTTTCTTCCTTAAAGCTGGCAAACTCTCGCCTCACCTCCTCTTTAAATTCATCTTTGAATGTCGTGAGGTCCTGTTTCATCTCCTTTTTGAGGTCACGTATCTCTTTCATAATGGTGGCCAGTCCCTCGAGTACCAACCGGGCCTGACTGGAGTCGTCGTTTTCCCCGCTTGCCGCCTCGTCTTCAAACTCGTGTTCTTCTTGGTCTTTGAACATCGTTTTTTTCTTTGAACTTCTCTGCCCTCATCCCCTACTCATTGCCCCTACTCATTGCGTGTCGGTTTGAAAT
Source organism: Eleginops maclovinus (assembly GCF_036324505.1). Taxonomy (NCBI): domain Eukaryota; kingdom Metazoa; phylum Chordata; class Actinopteri; order Perciformes; family Eleginopidae; genus Eleginops; species Eleginops maclovinus. The sequence continues at coordinate 17,309,405 of NC_086359.1, read as the reverse complement.
TCGTGTTCTCGATATTTTCGTAACTTGGGGTACATTCTTGTCTAATCTACTCAGGAGCTCTGCTTTAGGCTGCCATCTTGCTCCGCGCCGAAGTCCCCAGCAGCTATCTTATTTAAAACTAATGCTGTGAGAGGGAGATCTATTATTTTAGAGCAAGAAAAAAAAGCTTTCTTACATTAGGTTTCATCATACAAAAAGGCTTCAAAGACAGGAGCCTCATGTTTAAGAGTTCATTCTGTTCCCATCAGTCCACTGAGGTGTCGTTTTTACAAGATAACATGTTTGTCAAGATTTAAGGCCAACATCAGATGGATGTTTCTCTGTCTGTTTCCTGACAATTAATGGATTCAGCTTCAACCAGTGCTTTGAGGATTTCATATGATCGTTTAGTAAAGAGCAACAACTGAAATGCATTGCTTATTCTGTGAGCAATAACAGCAGCAAAAACCATAAAGACCCTCCTCTTCGCCATAGATCTCTTTAATGAGCAGGAACATATCAATCTTTTCATATTTCTCAATTTTGAGGTGTAGATCAGTGCAGCAGGGCATAACACCTGTTCACTGTGCAACATCTGCAACAAGTGCAAATGCATAATTCAGTTGTGTGGATTACAGCTGTCTAGCATCACAGTCAAGGTGTTAACTATAGTACAGGGAGATAATAAGGGCTGGATATTTTTTAGAAAGCAAGGCTCATTTCTGGCCGTTTTTGTTTTGTTAATATGAACAAATACGAGGTTGAGGAATCATTATTCATATTAACAGCTATAGAATGGATAATTAGGTGAGCAAACGTACCCTTAGTAGCTCCTGCAGATCCGAGGTGGTAAATGGCCCCGAGGACAAGCCAGAAGGCCCTCTGCTCATCCCCGCTGATCCCCAGAACCTTCATGGCTGCCTGCAGCTTGGAGAATTGCTGCGAGGCCCGCTGCTTATCTTCAGTCTGGCAGAAAAAAAAACATTTATATTCAGATAAAATTCCCTTTAGAACTATAAACTTCAAGATGTCTAAGATAAGACCGACTTGTCATATTACAATTAAAGGTTCAGGGATAAATGTAAAGGTTCTACATAGTTGTTAAGACGAACCTAATACAGTTATGTGAAATTTGTTGACATAATACACTTAATTAAAGTCAACAATTCAGTTTTTTCTGTGTGTTGACACAATCGTTTAAAACACACTTTTAGACCAATTCTGATATCTATTGATTGGACATTGGTGCTGGATTCATGTATTGTAGAAATTAGCCTTAGAGAAAGTTAGGTACACAGCCCTGTAAGAACTTGGAAACAGCTCTCAAAGGGATGTTCAATCACACTGAAAAAGACATTCTCTTTGTGGCATTTCCACTTTAAAACGTAAAGCTCCTGAAGACACAGTCAGAAAGTCTGGAACAACTTGGGAAATGGGACCGTCGCCAAAGCGTGTGATTGCAGGTCTGCGCTCTCCTAGAAATGTTCTTTTCAGTAATAACAAGACACCAGTTATTTGGTATTTTTTTCATTCCTGTAATGCATTATAATAAAACACTGCTGTCGTAGTTGATGAGTGGCAGGAAAAGCAGGGAACAACCTGTTATATAAATTGTTGGTACAGCCAGATACAGTGCTGGAAAAAATTAGCAGACCCTTTCAGCATTATCATTTTCTCTTGTTTTATTATTTATAAGTATGTGTTTGAGTTAAAAAAAAAAAAGATGTTGTGTGTGTATTCTATAAACTACTGACAAAAACACTGGAATGGCTGCCATACATGAAGAGATAAAGATTCAAGAAAAATGTGGAGTGGTCTCTTCATTTTTCCCGGAGCTGTATACAGTATGTGTAGTATGTATACAGTACATTCACTAGTAATAATTTTTTCCATTTCTGGCAAACATTACATTAACAAGCAGCATTTACCTTAGTCTGAGGCATGATTCCGAACATATTGTTTTCCGCAAAGTGATTCATATGCAGCTCAGTTCTGATGAAGATGAAAGAACACACAAGAAAATCCTTAATGTCAACCATAGCCTTTAGTATAAGAGTAAGGGAAGCATGGATGTATATTATTGCAATGTAAAAGTCTAGTGCAGAACTTAAATTCACTGTGCATTGATTAAAGTAATAATTCTGACCTGAGAGAGCTGTCTACTCCCGCCATCAGGTAGTAAAAGACGTTAAAAGTGGACTCTCCTTCTGGTCTTCTGGTCACCCTCATCTTCTCCAGAAGCATGGTCTGCAAAGCAACAGCAAGACAGGATGTTAGCATGATATAAAATAACATTTAGGTGGCAAGTAAGCATAATAACAAAGCCTGGAGTTTGGTGAACATCCATATTAGTTCATGACACATCTGTGTTGGAATGTAACTAAGTAAAATTACTACACTCACTTTTTTTTTCAAATGTTCTAATACTTTATATTATGTCTGAAGCAAATATTGTATGTTCAGTGCATTTATTAAACGGCTTGTAAAATGTTTCCGACTAATTTACTCCGACTCAACTTTATACATCCCCTTCCTGCCTAGTGAAAACCATGTAACTCCAGATGTGTCGGTATTGAAGGATTGTGATAAGGTTAAAGTGTTCCCTTGTGTTTTAATAAAACCCTCCGGCTTCTCAGGCTAGATAAAGTATTTAAAAACCATCTTGGAGATCAGCTGACAGGGCTGTTTTTTATGAGCACATAAAAGTTTTTTTTCTTATGAAACTCGGTATTCACGCAACAATTTATGACGATCTCATAGAATATGATGACTTGCAGAACATTAAACTACCCAGCTAAGAAGTATTTAGAAAAAAGCCACAACCATAAATATAAACAACAGGGAAGTGAAACATAGACAATAATGCAGAAGTATTGGTTATCTAAAAGTAGAATACTGACAGGGAAGATATCAGTGCAACGGGTATACATTTACTTTAATACTTTAATATTTTGAATCCAAAAGTAGTTGCATTGAAGTATTTACATAGTGGGGTGTTTTTACTTTTACATCAGTGTAAAAACCTCTTCCACCACTGCTGAATCATAGCAGGTACAACATTCAGAGGTTGAGCACTAATGACCTAGATAAATAAATAAAGATTGAAATGTGATTATTAGTACCTGGATAGAGGCGGATGTTACCAGGCCTGCCTGGTCAAAGTCCAAGGAAACAATATGAGAGAAACGACTAGCATTCCCATTCATACAGGTAGAGGCGTTCCCAAATGCCTCCAAAACGGTGTACACGGCCTGCCATTTCTCCGCTACAGAGAACAAAGGAAAAATACTGTCATTTAATAGATCAGCAATATCGATTATATAACATAGAGATTACATAGAGATGACCTAAATCCTTTTTACGTTATCTACTTAATTGAGCTTCCCTTATCTTAACATTTTAGCCAAGCTCATGCCAGAAAAACATTTTGGCGGAATAGAGGAAGATTTATGAACATGTAAAGTGTAATTCATGTTTTCTTTCCATTTCAATTCCTTTAGAAAAGTGTACTTGCATTAATACGCTATTATGTCATCATTATACAGCATAAAATGGTCTTACGATGACAATAATAATGTTTTCACAATTATTTTATCGTGGGAAGCCTAACCACAAGCATAAAAGTCGAATTATTTTCAAATCCTTTCCGACCTACAGGAGAATGTTTTGTTGGTGCTGCCAGCGACACTGATCAGGTATTGGATCATGTGCTGACAGTTGGTGGTCTTGCCACCACCACTCTTGCCCAGCAGGACAATGGACTGATCCTGGCGAGTGGTGAGGAGGTTCCTATAGGCAGCCTGGGCCATGCTGTAAATGTGAGGGGCCGTGTCCTCTCTCCTGCAGCCCTTGAACATTTGCATCACCTGATAAAAAAAAGAAAACGACAGTGAAGGAGAGGAGGACAACATCAAAACAGATGCGTAATAATATGCAAAGATTGCAACAAACCTTCTCAGAGTACATCGAGGGGGCGCAAATGGGGTTAACGACCACCATGTTGGGCCCGGCGTGGGTGTGCACCAGGTTACCGCCGTACCGCTGCCTCAGCGAGTGCATCACGCTCGACTCATTCAAATACTGCAGGGAGGCCAGGTCCTCCACTCGGTCAAACATCGGAGGGTTTGCCTGGAGTTGAAAGTCAAAGTCAAAGCGGTTACGTTCTCGCCGCATGTCATCTGAAATTGATGTGGTTCAGAGTTGATTTGAGGATTAAATACCTTCTCTACGTCGTCTTCATCCACATCCAATAAAGATCCATCACTCTCCAGGCGGATTTTCACCTTCCCCTCTGGCAGACTGCCTGGCTTCGCCTTCAGGAGAGTTGCTGCATGTCCAAAGAGAGTGGAGTTAATTCATCATGACATATGATCTCCACCTGAGTGAAATAGTTTACCCTTTTCTTACATGTCTGATGATGTGGGATCTCTTTCAATAATTCAAAAGCCTCATTAAAACTGAACACGCTAAGTCTAATTACATACAGTCTGATTACATTTTGGCAAAAATGATCAATAAACAGAAGGGTCAAGTCTGGTCCTTTTTTAACAATACCTTTATAGTAACATTTCAAATATCCATTTTATAATAGAATAATGACCAAATACATGTTATTCTGATGCTCTCTTTAAACATATCAAAAGCATTTTCAAGGCTGAAATGAAATACTTTGTAGTCCAACAATCAGCCAGAAAACCAATAGACAGCATAGTTGGTTGAGAACTTGCTTTAAAATACTATTATATAGAAATGATACAGATTCTTAAATGCTGAAGTGTTTACTGACCAATAGAGAATCCATCCTTGTGGACCAGCCATACTTTCTCTTTGTTGTACCAGGCCGTCTCTGCCGCCAGCTGCTCCTCTGTCTTCGCCTGTTAGGAACGGGTTAATAACAGGATGAGAACATTTTTTTAATCAGTGATTGAACCTTACAAAATGATGGAGTGAGAAAAAAAAGAATAGATGAAGATATTAAGCTGTCTTTGCCTCTTGATTAAGCTGTCTTTGGCTCTTTGTGCTGTAACAAATGAAAAGTTCCCCTCTGAGGGACGAATAAAGGTATTCTGATTCTGATTCTGATTAAATTAGATAAATGAATTATGGACCCCCAAAAGGATCCTACAAATGGCCTTTTTAAATGAGTTTAGAAGTGCTGCTTTTGGTTTGAAAGACCTGTTAACTTAAAATCAAAGATGAACTATTACTAAAATCCTTCATCCTGTTTAAGTAAATATGGGAAAACAAAAATCCAAAAGTTGTAATGTAAAAATGTGGTTAAAAAAAGGATAAAAAGACACAGAAAAACACAGATTTCTCTAGGTTAGAACATTTTCGATATTTGCGTAAATGTAAAAATACAACTCAAATATAATAACTTAACGTACAACGTACATCTATTTGGGTTCAGACATGTTAATGTGGCACATATTACACCTGTAAAGCACCCTTCAGAGCTTACGGAGTGCACATATAATCCAACGACTGCACATCGATGTGTTCACTGAACAGACATCACAGACAAGGGGGACGCTGGGTTGCTTTATAACAACCAAGTAAATCACGCAGACAAAAATACCTATGTTTTAGGGGGATTGCACGGATAGAAAACATCTGAATAAATTGGAATACAACACACAGACACAACCAAATCAAGGCAGGTGTTTGGAGGGAGTCATGCATGAAAACAGACTCAGACATGCAATCAAGCTAGGATAATAAACAGCTATCCGCTAGCTGCTCCAAGATTATTGTTGTATTGAGTCAGGTGATACTTCAATAGCTACATTGCCTCACTAACTACTGAGCCATCCTCCTGCCAGCCTCTACTAGTTCATCACACACTAAAACCACACGACAACACATCACTTTGGGGGGATGCAACCAGAACTACAATCAGTAGTAGCCATGGTCAGACCTGAGATGCAGCCGAGTGCGCTGCCTGAAGGACGGCCACAGGGTCCTCAACAAGCTTCGACTGGAGGAGGGAAGAAGAAGATTGAATTCAACAGCTAGACCATGCATTCAACCAAACTAATTCTAAAACACTGCAGCAAGACATGCAGCAGTGGGAGTGAAGTCAAGCAACGGCAGCAGAAAAACTCATTACATTAATTCACCATTAAAAACGACAGTATTAATGCATTAACGAGCAGGGATTACAAGGTGCATTAAAGTGCAGTCTACCTGTGGGGACTGGTACAGAAAATGAATGTTCTGTCATATTAACAGTCACAGTTAAGAAGATCAGTTTTGCACAGTATGAGGTATAAAGGCAGGGCACTGTAGAGCCAGTTGTAAAACTATTTAATCGTCATTCTAATGTGCTTAGAGCAAAGATAGTATGGTGAATAAACACAACGATGTAGTGAAATCTTGATATATTATGTGTCATTGCAAGCAAATTCAGGGGTAAAAAGTAACAGATACCATTTTTAAAGAATTACATTTGACTTATTTGTACGGAATACCAAAGTTTTATAGTTGACAGATATGATGCCTTGTGCTTATGTAGTTACAGACAGGAGCACCTACAGTTGTTATGTTTATTTGTAATAATCATAAGATATGATGACATAGACCTGGATAGTTGAGAGTGCATTTTATTTTCATCGATGTGCAAAACGTCAGTTAGTATGTCAGGCTTAATTTACGGTGGAAATAAGACATGCTAAATATGTTAAACTGCAGTTATTTCCAGGACTTTATCTAAATAAATACATTAAAAAAAGCTATTCAGAGCGAAATAAAAGCCTGAATAGTTAGAATTCTTTCTTTCGCACATATGGTATTACTGCTCTTTGAAAGTACACTTTTTATTTACTCATATTGAGAGAAGGTGGTAATAACTGTGTATATTATCCCACAATTTTGCACCCCCAAGTACATTTTTTTGTATCAATATGTGAAAAACTGCAAGGCCAATACACAGCTGCACTTCATTCAAGAATCCCTGACCAATCCTTGGTAACCATTTGTTTGTGTTACACTGAATACCAAGCTCTTGTATGAACCTTGAATGAACCAAAAAGAGCAGCGTGGGGACAAAGAGGAGCGGGAGGGCACAGACCGAGCAGGGAGGGGTCGGTAGATGACAACAAGCTTAGACACCAGCACTCTACGGGAGCGCCCTCCATACAGCAGGCCCGTACCTGAGAGGATTTACGGCCCCTGGCCTGTTAGCCATGCAAACAGCAACGACAACAGCAGCAGGTCAGGATCCGATGACCCACAGAGGCAAAAACAAGAGACACAAGACACAATATGAGACAACAGGAGAAAAAGATGTGCCTTCCAGCGCTTTAGACTGTGGAAGAAGAAATAACCCAACACTGGGGAGAAATCAAGTACTGCCACAATAACCACAATTAAAATGCGAGCTTTAAAGTACACTGGTGCTCCTCTGGCCCTGATAACAAAGAAGTTAACACTGCAGAATGAATAAGAGGGGATACCAGTCATCCTGAACAATGTGCACATATTGGACTCGCACTCTACCTCATGCACTTCACTTTTAATTTAAAAAACTGCAACTACCATGCACATGTTTATAATGTTGAAGTATGGTTATATGTTATTAGCTAGTAGCAGTCAATCAAAGTGTTTTTTAACTTGTTCTTTATAGTTGATATTGTGTATTATATAGATACTCTATACTTTTCTGCTGTTAATATTTACGGTTTATTTTGTTTTAAACTCATGTGCAGTGCCTTGATAACCCATTGCTGCTGTAACAAAATCAATTCCCATTTAGAAATCAATAAAGTACATCTAATCTAATATATTTTAATCCAATCCAATCTATTTTAAGGGCAAACTGTCATATGTTTTACCAGGAAATCCTTTACTTTCTATTGGGCTAACTCTGCAGTAATCTCCATAACTCCACAGACAGAGAAAAAGTCTCTTTGGTCTCAACGTTTCAGATGTCACACCAAGGGGCCAACAACCCAGAGGACCCCTGTAATTGAAACCCTATTGACAGCTTGGGACAGCCGTAGACATTGTTGGGTTGTTTTTGGACACATTTCCTTCTATCCCGGGAAGCAAGCAAGTAGACCCAGGATGGTACAGGTCGTAAAGCATGGCGGGTGCAAACCAAACAAAGTTGCAAAGAGAGAAAGTTACATCACTGACATCTGCGGCGAAGATCCTCCTCACACGCTTGTGATCCTCCTCAGAGGGAGTCAGCTGTGGGACCTACAGTTAGATAGCAGCGCCAGCGATTGCAATTGCAGAAAGTACAATCAATGATGCAGGGGAAATAGCTATGATTGTTCCATTTCAGACTGAGTGGGCACGTAGAAGCATTCCATGTAAAAAAAAAAGTATAATGCTTTTTATGTGAAAATCACACACTTCTACGTGTACCTTTGCAGCAGGACGAACACACACCTGTTCATTGGTTGAAGACTGAGCCTGGGGAAGGGCAACAGGGGACGGTTTACCATCGGGGGCCACAGAGGCAGAAGATGTCTCCTTTACCTTTACACAGTATATCCAATCCACAAACACACATTTTGACATACAAACACACACATGGGAAGATGAAGATGAAGATGAGAGTATTTTTCTTTTAAATTTGTGTTCAATTCAAAACAACAATAATCTACTTCAAGGGATGTTTGTTTCTGCTAATTACATGTTCCGGTTAAGTCAATCAGGAAATGAGTAAAGGAAAAATGACTATTAAAGAAAATTGGATCATTAAGCGTTGCAGCAGAAGAATAATGGTTTGAGGCTTTTGTTTGTCAATGGTTACTTAAGCAATAAGCTGTTGCAATTTCTTTAGAGTAATAATTGCAATTTAACGTTGTCTCAGCTGAATTATCCTAACTGCAATAACGTCAAAAGAATGAGTGAATACCACCTGGATTTAAATGATTGTATGCAGCTGTGGATCAATATTTACAGTGTTGTCCCATCTCTGCTGCGGTTTGCATTTGAGTTGAAAGCAAACGTTTTAATCGTGATGAAATCATTTGTATCTTTAGCCGACAACAACGCTCAGTATTGCTAGTTTTAATTTAACTGCAGTGAGAGCTGAAAATAAAAAATCAATAGATAGCACCAACCTCCAAGACTGCTTGACAAATTGGATTCATACGTTCACATCTTTCTTTCCTTAATATTGGGAAACTAAATCTCTCCCCAGAGCAGTCAAAAAACACAATAATCTTCAGCAAAAACACCAGGTGCATATCTCCCAAATTGAATCCTTCGCTACACGGCCAAACACCCAACTGTTTGCCAGATTTCATGGACATCTGTTGATCAATTTTTTTCAGATGGCCTGCTGGCACACAAAATGCCCAAGACACTACATAAAAAGGAAGAAAATACAACGGAGGAACAAAATGAATAAAAAAGTATAAAGAAGTTTGTTACTGAAAGGACAGCGACAAAATAAAAGTCTCGACATTAATACAGTAATACAAAGTTAATACACTACATAATGAACGACCCACTGGGATCTGTTTAATGGGCAAGAACTACAGATTAGTTTAGTCAATAAAAATATTATTTGATTTCCATTTGTGATTGCTTCCCAAAAGATCCTTAAAGCCTCACAACTTCACTGCTGTGCTTGCATAAAATGACACTAATGAGTCACGTCTCGGTGCTCACAGACTACTCCAACTGACCGGACTGCCAGAGTTCAGGCCATGAGTACACGCTTAAATCCACTGATGAAGTACGGTCATGAGATGATACATCCACCCTGTTTCTCTTATCTTGTTTTGTGTGGTTTAATTCTATTCAGGTCCCTTTTTGTCAGAAAGTTAGAGCAACATTTAAGAAAGGGCGATTTTGTTATTCATGAAGATGACATGTGACGTGACAGTGTGTTGAAGCTTTATGTCATTGTCTTCAACAAGAGGGAAGTGCCTTTCAATGTTTCGCAGGTTGTAGAGCCACTCCTGTTTTTGAAGGAGCGCCCTGAACTCCTCAAGTTGAAAAAACGTCCAATTACCCAAGAAAGAAACTCTTAACGCAATAAAGTAGTACCTTTTTGTCCAAAACATGGTCTAAATTGATGACTTAATGCCTTCTGTTTTGTCTGCTGTTAAATTGTACTATTAACTATTAAGGTATCTTATGGTTCAGGGTTTGTGTTAAGATAACTTTAGCATTTGATGCCGGGCAGCAATATGCATTTATTTGTAGGTAGTATACTGTTAAAAATACTGACTCATTTTCAACAAAAACCTAAGTAAGGTGTGCCTTATACAGAAAGGTGTGCATCCAGTTTTCAACCTAGCCAAACACTCTCTGATCAGGCCTTCTAATGCTTAATATAAGAAATGATTATCCATTATCAAAAGCCAATCTGCTCAATTTAAAAATGTGTCTCAGGGCAGACATTGGGATGAGGTGAAATAGGAACAGTAATGTCTGAGTTGTTATTGAACAGCATGCTCCACCCTGAGGTTAAGTAGCAAACATGCTTTTGTTTTGCACTCTGTACCTCCGGTTTCTTTACGGCAACTGGACGGGGCTTTGGGATGAACCCCGCAGGAGGAGCCAGGGGGTCTGTCTTATGGACAGGGACGAATCCTGGAGGTCTTGCTAGGGGATTCTGTCTGGGGGTCACCGGACTGGGTTTTCTAGCAGGGATGAAACCAGGCGGAGGAGCTAACAGATTTTGTTTGGGGAGCGGGATGAAACCAGCAGGTGGGGCCAAAGGGTTGGGTTTGGGAGCGGGGATGAATCCAGCTGGAGGGATGAGGGGGTTAACTTTCGGGGATGTGGGGTTTAGTGCTGTAGGGTTTGGTGCTGTAGGGCTTGGTGCTGTAGGGTTTGGCGCGGTGGCCTCCTCTGTTTTATCCACAGTAGGTTTTTCCTCCATCTCTTCCACCGCTTCTTTCTCCTCTTCCTCCTGCTTTGCCTCTTCTTTCGCGTCCTCCTTGCGGTCCTGGGTACGGGTGCGAGGCCGGTGTTCTTTGGTTCTACTTCTGCCCATTAGGCTGGCCAGACCCATAGAGATATCATCCGGCCTAGTGGTGGTTTTGAGCAATGAGTCTGAGGCAAAGGCAGCCCTTGCAGGCTCTGGAATAGCGGGCTGGGTCTGCCCTTCCGTCTGAGCAGGAACCACACGTCTAACAACTCTTCTTACAACCTTTACCACTTTTTTACCACCCTGCTCCTCCCCCGGAGTGTCTGAGCCGAGCATGGCAACGGTAGATTTTGTCTCTTCGGCTGATGATGCCGTTGAGGGTGGACCACTTCCTGTGACTAGCCCGGGTTTAGCGATGGCCTCAGGCTGAGTACTATCTACATTAGACTGGATACAAACAGAGCAGGGCAGATACACTGAGGATTAATCCCATGCCTGGAAAAGATACACTGTCAAAGATTTCAATGTTATTGTAATTTCATGCATGTCCTATGTCTGCTTGTGGTGTTCAGGGTTTCTTTGAAAGTACAAGATGTACGCTTTTGCATTCCTTGTGATGGGTTATTATATTGAATTTAGTTTTGGGCATTTGTGAAGATGGGAATCTCCAGACAAAAGACATAAATGTTGAATTGTTCAGCTTTTGAATAGACTTTTTGAGATGAAAGACTCATTGAATTGTACATGGTCATCTCTTTCTATTCTTTTGTACATGAACTGGATCAACTTTTGATATTCTTGAGCTTTACAGAAAAATGCTATTCATGTATAGTATAGTAATATCGATATAGAATTAACCATTAGAAAACGCCATTCCAGAGGAGGTGAGACTCTATGTTTTATGTGGTTCACTTTTCTTTTTACTTTCCTGTCTACGAGGACGTACTTTTCAGTAACATGACCTCCATTTATTGAATGATTTTGGCTGGATAGCTATGAAAAGCTCAACCTTGTTGTAGTAGAATGTATTTGCCTGTAGCTCAGGAGTGAATCCAGAATATTTTTTTACAGAACAAGCAGTAAGCATGATAGTTGGGCACTATGTGTACATTACACAAAAATATCAGAAATATAAAGCATTTTCTGCATTCAGAAACTTTGTGTAAGGTCCTTTTTTGAAATGATTTATCAGCAGGTGTATTTCCATCGGTGTATCTTAGAAGCCGTATTGGCAAACTTTCAGAAATGTACTCACACAAGGACGCACACAATGCATTTAAATGAGAAAACCCTGAAAGTAAACATGATTTAAATGTTGTGGACACATGCATACACTGTGATGCTCAGTGTTGAGAATGACAAGACTAAATTGTTACATACCGTCTTTTATCAAATTCATGCTTTTGTTATATTCTTAAAACAGAAGTTTCCCTTTGAGTAAAGAATAACTATTGATTTAGAAATGACTTGCAGGTCAAAATCATCAGAAGTGACCATTTTATGTTCTGCTTTTTTGTACCACAGCACACAAACTGTTTTTATCAAGTGAGTTAGTACTCAAAAGCATGCTGGTGATAAAAACTTACATCTGGCTTGGTCTCAACCTACACAATGGGAAGCAACATGAAAACAAAAAAATCAAACCTCACATTTAGACCACACCTTTCTCCGTCAACATAATGTTATATTTTAGAAAAAATGATCATTAGAAACAGCAAGAGTATAGGATCTGAACAAAACACAGAAAAACAAGACTTCCCTTTCGCTCCCAGAATGAAAAGCGTGATTTGTACGCCATGGAGACAGGCCAGGAGTCATGGAACAAAGCTGGTGGACGTAGAGATTAAATGTATGGAATGATTAGACACACAACAGGGCAGTGGGACCATGCAGCCCTGGGGACAAACATATGAAAATAGTTTGTTTACTTCACACTACCAAAGACAAATGGGAGACATGGACATGAAGATCTATCAAGAGACTAGAAAACTTCAAAATGGACAAGAAGTCTGATTCAAGTGGTTTAGGTTAAATGAGGGTCATACTCACAATTACTGGTTTCTATAAGTATTTGTCAAGAAGTTTATGTCTGATTAAATGATTGCAAATGTTCTCCAGCCAGTTTGAATGTTATCAGCTGATTGAATGGCTGTTAGCAGTAGTAGTCAGCCCCATAGATGTGGGTAAGAAGGGGCCTGATACAACAACTTGTAGTTCTTTTAACACAGTTAATCACAGAATTGAAGAAGACGTCAAAGAATTCTTGCACAGTAGTTATTATTAAAGGAGGAAAGGCTGAAGGTGAAAAAGGAAAAACCAAGGACATTTACACAGAAGGCCGGTGTTTACTTCCCAGGTAAAACGTGTTGTTGTAGTTGTGCTCACAAGTTTCAATTTCACTTTTCATATTGTAACCAAAGGATTTAAAATATTAATTATTAATAGTTGTGTTGCCTAAACATTCAGAAAGTATTTTTTTGTAATGTATCTTTCAGTTAAACCACTTTTTAAGTGTTGTTTTCACTTTCACTTGTACAATATAGGTTCTGTTTGGCCCATTATGTGCATGACTGATAACGGCCATTTAATTGCTTATAACATTCAAAAATTGTGGCACCACATTAGAATCTAATCAGCAAAGGGCTATCATGGACGACAGAAATAAGTGTTGCAATCTGCAAAAGCCAGGCATATTAACAACTGATTGACAAAGGAATCAAACAAACATACTTGCAATTTTCACGCTTGCATCTATATTAATCAACCAACTGAACCAATTAAACATGCCACAAATTGTCTCATACCTATCACAACTTTTCAATAAAGGTTTGGAACAAAAATGTATTATAACTTTGAGAGTGGACAGAGCAAAAATGAGGCTTGCAGCGACATGTTTCACCATCTCTGGACCTGCTTTCATCAGAGTCAACTCCTATAAATAGTTTCAGCAGCAAAAGGAGGCCATTCTCAGACGCCATCAGAGCCCAAATGGAACTGCTAAGCAGAGCATGTACACCCTGAGCAGATCACACCGCTCACCACACACACAGTCCACCAGAGGCGGGCGCCCATTACCTTCTCTTAAAGCCTGGTTAACCTTCCAATCTTCGCTCTGTCACACGAGCGGTGCACGGCAGGCTAGGACCCGGGTCTACAAAGAGCTCACCCTCACTAGGCCAGAGTGAGTGGGAGGGCATCGACGAGGGCGGGGTCACAGTCAGCACAGCACAGTAATAAAGCTGTGGTCTGAGGAGTGGAGGAGGGGGGGTAATGTGAGAGCAGCTGGACAGGCAGATAGAAGAGGGACAGCTGCTGAAATACAGAGGCGCTATAAATAGAATTTGCAGAAGCCCATCAATTAACACTGGCACTTTTCACCGCCACGCTGTTATCCTAGTGACGGGGAATTAGAGGGGTGGTCTTCCTCATCTGTGACAGGTGGAATACAAACTTTAAAGTGCCATTTAAATTTGATGGGAACACGAAAGCCACAATAACACAATTAAGAGGTTGAGATGTGATACAGAGATCTATGGCTCACTAATAAATCCAACATTTCTCCGAACAGACTCCAAATGGAATTTTTGTAATCTTCCTATCCCCTCCGCAATAATATACGGACAATACTGATTTGAATTTTACACATAAATCAGGAATCCTATTCACTTTCTGTAAGGTAAGGAATTGTTAATAATCATCAGATGATCATGCACAAACATGTAAAGAACCAAAGTTCCGAAATGTCTCGAAGGCCACACCGTGTCTTTCAGTACAGCTGCGGAAAAAATTAAGAGACCACTTCAGCATTATCATTTTCTCTTGTTTTATTATTTATAGGTATGTCTTTGAGTTAAATGATTTTTATTTTTTGTTTATTTGTATTCTATAAACTACTGACAACATTTCTCTGGAATTCAACAGACACTGGAATGGCTGCCATACATGTAGAGATAAAGATTTAAGAAACATTTGGAGTGGTTTTTTTCCGGAGCTGTATGTTCCTCACCATGCTTTATCCACCACAGAGGGAGCTGTTAACTAATGCATTACACTCTCTATTTCATAGAGGGTTGTGCTTAAGCACACTACTGACCTACATTCTTGATGATTTATTGTTTGGTGAAAAAAAATAATGACGCACAAAGCATTGGTTACAGGACACAAACCAAGGAATACAACAAATACAAATACTGTACTAAAGAATAACTTTATTTTTAAAAGTCAGATTAAAAATGTTAATTACACTATTCTCCCAATCAAAACAACATTTCTAGACATGGATTTAACTTTAATGACTTCAATACTGTTGGTGATGAGTTGTCTGGAGGTTGGTATCCAGCTCATTGGTGCCAAATGGAGTATATCAACAAATAAACACACGGAAATGTACCAACAGGCTTGACTGGGCAGTGATGAGCTAATCCAATCTAGGCTTGCTAGTTTCCTCTTTATAAACTCATTAACAGTTTAATTTATAAAATAACCAGTGAAAGCATCAATAGGGTGTCTGATGTAATTTATCAGAAACATGAGAAGCATATTTGTAATGATAATGTTTAAAAATAGAGCCTTCCTGCAACAGAAAAAAGCTATAATCTGCTACATGGCATTTCCTCCTCATGGTGAAATAAGAGGCTCACATATGCATGGCCTAGCTGCTCTATCTAGCCCGGTTTGATAATCCCCAGAGTCAGTTACTGGGACACAGCATCATGCTGGATGTTTGTCTACACATGGCTACTGCAGATCCAAGATAGGGATTTTATACCATAACCATGCTGATTCTGACCCAGATCAAGCCTTCAATAATATGGAATCTGTTCAAACCACGTTAGAAATAAATGCAACTTACTAGATGTTTCTCCACAGCTATAACTGCAATGTATTAATTTACCAAACCCCTTTTAACTTTGTTTGCTGTCCCTGTTAGAAATGGCAGAGCTAACCAGTCACACCAAAATATAGAAGACTATGAAAATATGAAGACAGAATACTTGTGAAATAAAACAAATTGATGGAAGCTGGTCATTTCAGATTACAGTGTAATCCAAGATAAGCAGGCTGAAATCGCTGACCAGTGTCCATGCTTTGGCGTAAACATGAATCATGGGACATCATGCTGCAGTCCTCCGAATATTCCAGGATGTGACCCAAATGGTATTCCTGAAAATCAGGACTTCTTCAGGAATGTTGACCACTTGGACGTGATTTAAGGAGCCGAAAAGTGTTTAAGGGGCAGATAATGAAACAGTGTCTTACTTTACAGCCAGAGACACTAACACTGAACACAGTTGAAAAAGCCCACAAAAAGTTTCATAAAAACTTCATAAATCAACCAATGACTCTCAATTACGAGATGTCTTTTGTGTGTTGAGAGTAGATGAAGAATGCAATCATTATGATCATTGTGATTAGAATTTTAGAAATTATGAATTAACTGCTAAATGTGGATTGCACTATAATCCTTGAACAAGCGCTTGCTTTTATTTTATTTTCCACCAAACATAAAAAAGAGCTGAATATTTAAAAAGTAATAAATCCATTTACAAAATAATATTTTGTAGGTGCTTCCATAATGGCTGACATGATTAGGGTGTGTCTGAGTACCTGTGTATTATTGAATGACAGACATGGTGTCATAATCTTTGTCTTTGTGTTTCCTTTTTTATTTTAACGCTTTTCAATCTATATCATGTCTGTTTTTACTTCCTGTGTTTTCCCGCCTGTTTGATTGTCTGTCCTTGCCTAATTGGTTTCACCTGTTCCCCATTAGCCCTCCAATCACCTGACCTCCTACAGCTGCACTTTATCACCTCCCAATATTCAGCTTTTATTTAAGTCCTGGCTTTCTGTAAGTCTGTGTTCAACCTTGACAGGGAACCAGGGCAATAGTACATAATTATTAAATATGAAATGTATGTAAAGACTAAACACCGAACATTTGAATTTTAAAAAGTAATCTGTGAACCTAACTGCTTTTTTCTGGGAAGCCCATCCTCTTTTTAATCAGAATCAGAATCAGGAATCCTTTCTTAGTCCCACAGCGGGGAAATGTACGTTTGTTAATCCTACCAGTGCTAATACTCTGATGTTGTAGCATCACCCCACTGAAGGGGGGTTGGGGGTCATTTATTGGTCAGCTTGGGGAGAAGATTAAACCATTTGCTAATTTAAATTTTCAAACTTTTAATATTATCACCTCTTAATGTGCCTTTATGTAACAATGATCAGTGTGGACTGGTGTCACTATATTAGGAAGAGCTTACGGTCAATCAGGAAAGACACTGAAAGCTTAGGAAAGCTGTGAGAATAGTTGCTCTGGAGTGTGAAATGTGGGCAATGACTGCCACCCAATGGACAAAAGGTTCAAGTGCTCAGCTGTGCATACTTGGCCTTGCCATGAAACATTTTATTTAGGCCCAGAATAAAGTGAGGCACATTTAAACGTTCTGTTTCTTGAGAAGTGATCAAGACACAAATGTTTGTGTGTTAAGATGAGGGGTGTATCAGGCAGCCTCGATGTTACTGAAGAGAGAGACAGCAGACAGAGGGAGAGTGCTGTAGGTCTTCATAAGATACCAAACCTGAATGTTTTTTGTTAAATAACCAGCTCCTTTTTATAAAAGCCTAAAGCCAAATACTAGTCCACAAACTAGACACAGATACCAGAAAAAAGATATAGGTACATGTTATTTATGAGTTTTAAAGATGCTTTTAAAGACCTACTTTGTTTGACTTTTGGACAGTTCTAGGCTAGCTGTTTCCTCCTATTTCCAGTGCTAAGATAAGCTAACTTCATTTTTAGCGCACATTTCGTCAAATAGAGGGGTATAAAACGTCTTGCAAGAAATAGGCTTGATCAAACAGACCAGCTTTCTAACATAACTAAACTTAACCAATGTGCAAAATGTGTGCATGCATCCTGGTTCTCTCTGTTGCAGAGTTCTAGATACAGAATCTGGATCTTATAATAACCACCTATAAATAGCGCTGTTGGTTCTAGGTCACTCTCACATCCACATCCTGATTTTTACATGATTATCATAAAGATCAGTTGAATGTAGGACGAAGTAAAGACATTGTGTTAATAATTCCGACGTATAGCCTCATGTCATTCCTATATGGTAAAATGAGTAAAAGCATTGGATAGAAAATGAGACAATGTGATTAACACGAATAGCAAATGAGCACATATCACTAATGGCAGGTGTGTCTTTGTTTCACTGCTATAATGTCTTAGATGTGTACACACCAGCCTTGTATAATACAGCATTTGCATTTGTACCCAAACAACAATCCAAGCAACCGAATTTTCTAATTAACTTTCATAAAAACACTCTGATTGGGTTAAAATTCTGAGACAAAAACATGGGGGGCACCTAAAACCAGACAACCATTGTGGCAGTGACCGGTAAATAACAAAATATCCCGCACTAAAGCCCACATTATCTGTCGTTTACCTGCAATGGAACCAACATTTTCCAAATAAACATTGTGTTGTGTTTCAGAAAACCTCAAACTAGCAATCGACACCAAAAACTCATTAAGAAAACAAATGTTTCTGGGCGTAATCAATCGAGTTGGAAGTAGTGACGTTTCTCATAGACTTCTATACAATCTTCCTTCTTTTTGCAACAGGTAGAGTTGCCCCCTGCTGGTCACTACAAAGCATAGCATTTGACACATGTTTATGCCATACATCAAAATGAATTTACACACTGTAATTTACCTGAGAAGGCGTAACGATATCAAACAGTATTCTGATTTTGACACAGTGTCCTTACAGTGGAACTGATAAGCCTTAACCAAGACTTTTTTGTTATAATTACTGTATAAAATCTACAAACGCAAGCCACAAGCATTTATGTTCAAATGCAGAGCGCTCAAATAACAGCACATGCCTAAGGTGAGCCACAGTCTATGTCACCCACTGTCTAAAGATACTTAAGAAGGCTCAAACGATGGTGTTTGTTGTGCCAGCTAATAAAGAGTTTAGCATGCTCCTCTACTTGTTGCGCATGCTTATCCAAGTGAAAAGATCTGAATGGGCTCTTAGCCAAATCTTACAAGACCATATGGCCATGGTCTGTGGTGGCGCTTGGGCCGTTGTTTTCTTTCAGCGTCCCATTGTTTGGTGTCAAAGGAGTGGGGGGAGGGGGGGGATTATATATACACAGAACACATTCTCTCTTTCAAAACACACACTCCCCCATACATGCAAGCACAAAAGCACATTACCAGTGTCATTAGAGTTCCCCCATGATCCAGACATCTTTAATCCACTACATGTGGGTGCAAGGTGCATTACCACAGACAAGAAGACAACAAAAAGATCATTTTTGGTAAATTTACCCCAGGTTTAGTTTTAAAAACCTCAAACACATTTCCAGGAAGAAACATTAGAGCCGCACAATTCATCACAATTTGATCAAAATTGCAATATTGTGATGTATACATTTTGAAAATATAATTAAATTGTGTGTTTGAGCAGAAGTCCGGCCTACAGTATAATCATTATTCTAAAGAATCTCAAATTCACAGTCTAAATAATCGCAATAAGTATTTTTTTTTCTAAATCAGCCCTAAACAAAACAAACTTTGTTTCTCATTGCAGTTCAAATATGAAGAATTATTTATAAAAAATCTGAAATTAAAAGATTCTTGTCATCAAAAAATGTCAGGTTCATCCTTAACATTCTTCATCCTGATAATTTTTTGTTGGTATTAATAAAACTCAAAATACAAGTGGCACTGGATTATTTATGCTATATTATCATTTTTAATATCACAGTTATCGTCAATACCAGTATATCACGACACTCTTATTAAGGACGACAGAATCATAAAAAGTAGAATTGCAAGTTGGAATTTTGTTTACTAAGAAGAGATAAATATTGATTATTAGTACTACTCACCTCAGGGAAATCTTTGTGAAGGCCTTCAGTGTTCTTCAGCCAGCTGCGGTTCAACTCACTCAGCTCCAAAATGGGCTGCACCTTGAGCCGGACCGACTCTCCAGACTGACGGATCATTTCCACTATCTCATCCCGGTTCTTGTTCTCCACATTGATCCCGTTTATTTCCACCAGCCTGTCTCCTGGAACCAGACCTAGAGCCCGGTCCTTTGTTCCGGCACCTGGTTCGGCAAAGTGCACAACGCGCCGACACACCCCGCCATCAGGCTGCCTGTCTAGCATGGTGGTTCTCCGCAAAGAGAACCCGAAATCCCCAGTATTGCGCCGCTGTATCTCCAGCTCCCTTGGATCTGGTATTGGTGGAGCAACAAGAATGGGCAACTGTAGGTCAGCACCTGGGAAGGTCTTCTCCACCATCTCAGGAATGTGAACCTTACGGAAGTTTGGCTTGGAGCGGCACTTGAAAGAAGATCTTCTCCAGTTTTGCCGATACAGATGCGAAGCCTCCTTCTGGGAAAAAGACACGTGCCTCTGGGTAGCCGCGGAGTTCAGTTCCCCAAACCTGGCCGCTCTCTCCTTTACAGAGCTGCGCTGAAGGTCCAGTTCATTTAACTTCACGTCTTCACCAGAGGGACTTGCACTCATTTGCCCCATTTCCTGCCCCATGTCCTGCCCCATGTCCTGCCCCAGGGCGCTGCGAAGGTGCTCCACCTCCAGATCTGTCAGGCTGAGCTCCATGTTGGTAGCCACCTTGATTGGGATAGGACTAGAGATCTCCAGTCTTCCCTTAGAGTCCCTCTTAATGCTACCTCGGTTGAGGTGGAAGAATCCTCTACGAATGCTCATCTCTTCCAGGCTCTTCAACTCGGCCTGGGACATACGCTCTTTCTTCTCTTTTCTCTCCTTCTTGCCCAGGTCCTTCTCCTTCTCTTTCTTAATAAGGTGAAACATGCTCAAATGTTTCTGAAATGTTCTATCAGTTTGAAATGTTAACAGCAACAAAATAACCGTTTTGCAAATGATGAGAAAGCATCTACGGACCGATGATGTTATCTGTAAGGAATAGGAAAAAGAAGGGACGGTTAGGAAAGAATATGAATAAAGTTACTAGGGTAATACTGACTCATGAACTTCAACGCCAATCTTGTTTGGCATGCACATCTGTAATTGCACATGCAATATGTCAAATGTGCAAAACAGAGCTGCACTTCAAATTCCTCAAAGGATTTAATTCCTTAAATTCACCAACAAACACAAGTACAATCATAAGACAAAATTGAGAAATGGGACACCCAATTAAGCTATCTGAAGTCTTAAAAAAGAAAATGTATCTTACTAACACATCTATGTTCAGGTCAGAAATATTTAAAAGCTAAAACTAATCAAATCCCTTAAATTAATCCAACTTCTAAATGGTCCCAAAACATTCATTTCATCAGTCTAAACATTGGTTTGAAAGAGGTCAGATACAGTATAATAAACACATACTGATATGACACATAGGAGGCTTTTTTTACTTCAAGTTTAAAATGTCGTCTTTTCAGTGATCCACAGTAACTAAGTACATATACTCAAGTACTGAACTTTAGTACAACTTGTACCTAACTGCGTGCAGTATTTCCTGCTACTGCTACATTCTTCGATCAAGTACGCAGGCTACTATTATACCTCATTTTTTGCATAGCTTTAGTTACTTTAGTTCGGACTCAGATTGATAATACAAAATATAACCAAATACTTTATCATAGGTTTAGACTAGAGGCCTCGGTTGATTTCAGAAGTACATGTTTATATTATATTGTTCAATGAATGAGAACTTTAATTTATTTGTACTTAAAGTTGAATTTAATCAATTTTAAATGTGGAACTTTTATTTGTAAAAGAGTTATCTATTTCTAAATGGTGGTATTACAAGATCAGTATACTCCTTTGTTTGTCATATTTATGTTATGTATGGAATATGATAAAAGCCTTTAAAAAAATCCCTTATTTGACATGTTTTTGTGACAATAATCTAATCACACGTTTGGTAGTCACCCCATATCAGGTGCCAAGGTTCGCAGTTGACACAATGTTTATATTCTTCCTACATCTTATCGTTGCAACACAAAAACAACAAAGATACTGTATTGCTTATCATGTCATAACTAAACTCGTGCTGCCATTTTTGTATCATTTTAATCAAACATTTGTTTTCCACCCAAAGTATCAACACCCATCCCAAACTCAGAAGAAAAGTTTAGTGTCATCTGTGTAGAATACGACTGACAGCTCTTATTATTGCTTAGTATTAGTACTTTTCTGACATATTTATGCTGAACTTGCTGAGTATTGCCATTCATTGCTACTTATTACTTATACTACACTGCATTTCAGAGGCAAATATCGTACTTTTTACTCCAGTACATTTATTTTAACACTCACATTTACTCGTTTTGTACATTTAAAAACACATATACTGTAATGCAGTATTGTACTACATCTCCACAGTGCTTCACATATCTACATTTGGTCCACATTGACAAACTAAAATACTCTTACTTGTATAAAAACAGGATAAAATAGCAAACATAATAATATAATACTGTGAAAATATCCATTCTGCACCAAGTACTTTTGATATTTGGAGTACATTTAGCGAATAATTCTGCTGTAAGTAGGACGTTATGCAGAAACATTACTTTTTCCTTTTACTTTGAGTTCAGTTTGAGGCTAATAGTGTTGTAGTTTTACTTGAGTTACATTTTGAAGTTCAGGACTTCACTCGTAGTAGAGTATTTTAAGTTGATAGTATTTTTAGTTTTACTGAAGGAAAGGATCTGTCCAACCTCAGGTCATCCGTGTGAAATTGGACTGACAGTACTATTATTGCATTGAAATTTGAACAGGAAATAACTTGAAAACATACATTTACCAAAGATTTGGTATATATGTTCCCTTAGTTCCATACACTGACACATGTCTATGTCCACTTCACATGTGAAGTGCCCTACATACAGACACTGGTA
Organism: Eleginops maclovinus; assembly: GCF_036324505.1. Classification (NCBI taxonomy): domain Eukaryota; kingdom Metazoa; phylum Chordata; class Actinopteri; order Perciformes; family Eleginopidae; genus Eleginops; species Eleginops maclovinus. Next base: position 17,286,666 of record NC_086359.1, on the reverse strand, counting down.
GGAAGAGCTTTGATCTGTCTTGCTGTTAAATGTTCACAATCACCACTAGAGTGATGCAGAACACCTGAACATTTGTGCACAATTCTCACCATGGAAGCTAGATGCCTTGCAGTAGCCTTTGTCACCCCATAAACAGTGCATTCGCACTTAATCCTCACTTAATTACATTGTACAACCGGCTATGAAATGGCTATACGATCACTTTACAGCACTTTACAATGATGAGAATATTCTAATGATGACGTTTCACATGACATAAGAAAATGTTTTTATTTTTAGCTTTTATAAACTTACTAGGCTAACGTTATACATGCTAAAGCTAGGTTATCGCTATGTCTAGCCCACAGCTTAATAATGTTCTCCCTTTAAGCTGCTTTGCCCTCATTCTCTAGCACCGGTGGCCTTAGGGAACACTTTCAGCAGAGAGAACAACAATGTTATTAAATTAAAATAACAAAGAGCAAAAGCTTTGAGCAGATAACAGATTGACATACCTGTCATGGCCCACGTTGTTGTCTTGCTTGAAGTTTTCAGCATTTTCCTCCCTTGAAATTGACAGTAGGTGCGAGAAATGTAGGTACTGGTGATGCATTCAAATGTCTGCCCTAAACTCCGATTTCACAAACTTAGCTTTATGGTCGGTTTAGGACGACAATGGGACACAACCTACCTCTTGTTTATGTTTTGGTTTGTTTTTTTCTAAATGTGTATTCTGCAGTAATGTTTATAATGGTCATATATTGAGTAGAAAATTAAATGGTGTGCTTACTAATAAAACCAGAAACATGTATAACTATTCAGGGAATATTTCACCCGTTAACTAATAATGTTACCTACAATCCAACATTGTGTGTCAGCATACATGTGGAAAAAGTGGGCTAAATCTCTCCCTTACAATCGTATTTGGGTCGTCAATTTATCTCAAACTGTGGTAAAGGAGTAGCGATTCCAATAGCACCTGAAGGTATCACCAGTTTAAATCGGACAGCAGTGACCCCTCCTGGTCATTTCTATTTACTGGAACTGATTGTGCAGGTATATTACTTTGGTACATAGGCTAAAGAGGTAAATGCTCCCAAATGTTGGTTTTAAGGACTCACCTTTAAACTTAAAACACGGACGAGTCTCAATATTGTGGGGTTTTTTTGTTGCTGTCACAGGCCATTAATCTGTGACTTCCACTTTTATAAAATTCATTTTCTTTCTTTGATTACATTTCAGTTCAAGCTTTTGAAGACTGTATCTTATGGGATACAATTGTCATGCAGGACAGCACACGTTTGTTCAGATATATCTGGTAGGTCAATTCAAGGAAAATCAAGCCTTTGGGCCTACTCCATGGCCCAGGAAACACTGTACAATTTACACTCCATGCTGGCATAATGATAAACAATAGGAATCTAGATCAGAGCCCTTGTGTATTGTAGCTCATTGGGGCACCTGAATATGAAGTTGCTGCTTTTAAAACTCATTATCCATCTATTTTTAAAGAATATTTTGTGGTTTCTCCAATAAAGATTTTGTGAAGCTGGATATATTAATTATTCACAGCAAAAAGATTGATTTCTCTATATTTATAGAAATATTTGCCTAAAAAGCTTCACTCTCTAATATAATCTCTTCACACTACATTAAAGCCAAGAATGTTAAACAAATCTCAGCTACAAATAAACAAATACACAGAGTTTGTAACTGTCTCTCATTGAAATTGCCTGAATCATTTTAATCATCACTGACTTAATAACTCATAATGACCCATTCTTAAACTATTTAAATATTAATCCATTAAGACATATAGAAGTGCAGTCATAAATAGAAAATATATAAACCTTATTTGTAAAGGTGTTAAAAAATTCAAAATGTGTAAGGAAATGTACAAAAGCATTACAATCATAACATATTTTAAGTGCACTTCCGCCCATTTCATAATTATTGTATTTGTTGTGTTAAATGTTTGTGTTCATCACTTTTATTATGCAGCTGATAAAGGAGGTGCTCATATTTGTTCCTATAATTAGCTTGGTAATTTCACCAAGGGATCAAAAAAGTTTATCCTAGCCAATAATATCAATACATGATTGGTTGGAAATATTTTGTCTGAATACTTAATGTTATCAAATAAATTAATGGAGTAGACATTTTAAAATAGATGGAAAGGGAAATACTAAAGTACCTTAACTTTTAGGTTAAGTATAATGCCAGATTGAATGTAGCTATAGTTACTATCAACCACTTTATACAACACAAAATATAAATGTCCTTTGAAATAATTACATAATTGATACAAATACATCTGCAAAGCAACAGGTCCCATTGGAATTATTTTAATGCTGTTTTATGTTCCTCAGAATTCTTTTCATTGAAATAAATCACAGCCATGATTTTTTCCCTCTTCCTATCTTGGCCATGTTGTGTAACTTCGTCCTGCTGCGCTCCTTCTCATCTGTATTTCTCTTGGAAGTGCACTCCAGTGTGGAGTCTGTCTCGAAGGAGATGGCTGGCCCTTGGATTGGAGCCCCGGTGCTGCCCTTATCCCGGGACACTGAAGAGGTGGTCTGCAGCACCACCCGGCCTCGCAGAGAGTGTTTGAGCTCGAGTAACAGTGGGTTGTTGTCTGAGTATAAATCCGCCTGCTGCCCTGCATTCCCGTTGGAATCACAGCATGTGCAGCACGCCGAGAACAATACTCTGAAAATATAAATCCAGCCTAGGTAATGCAGCTCTACAATGTTCAAAATGAAGCAACCTAAACTGACGCTGAACATGAAGTTGAGGAAGATGGTCTTCTCTGTTGCTCGGGACACAAAGCAGTCAGTCCTGTTGGGACAGGGGTAAGTCTCACAGCGGAAAAGGTGTGGAACTTCAAATCCAAACAGGTAATATTGTCCGATAAGGAAGATTATCTCCATGATGGAGCGTAGCAAAACATGTATGATGTAGATAAGTAGCACTTGGCTTGAGAGCTCTGTTGGGTCCTTTCCTGTCTCTGGAATCTCCTCCTCCTGAAGGCTCTTCCCCTCACACTCCCCTTCCCTTAAACTCCAGTCCTCCTTGTTAAAGGTTGCATTATAGGGTCTTCCAGCTTCCATTGTTGCCTCTATATCTCCTCCTGTCTGTTTGTCCCTCTCATAGGAAAGTGAGGACCTTGGTACCACCTCCACCTTCTTATTATCCTCTAACTTTTCATTCTTGGTGATTTTCTGCAACACGTAGACAATGTAGAAGATAGAAGGAGTGGAGACCAGGACAATCTGAAAGACCCAGAAGCGCAGGTGTGACACGGGGGCAAAAGTGTCATAGCAGACGTTGTTGCATCCGGGCTGGAGGGTGTTGCAGGTGAACTTGGACTGCTCGTCACTGTAGACTGCATCCCCCACCAGCGCAACAAGCAGGATGCGAAAGATGAGGAGCATCGTCAGCCATATCTTGCCAATAACAGTGGAATGGTTTTGAACCTCCGTTAGGAAGCGGCCAAGAATGGACCAGTCTCCCATTTCTGTGTAAAAAAAAGTTTGTTAAAACAATCTTCTTATTACTAACAGTATACAGGAAGTTATTAATATTGGAAACTGAACCAATAGGCCTGGGGGACATATGAAATAACCACATTTGAAAGCCAATTTCTGTATACTCCTTTGTGAACTAAATATTGGACAGAAGAACAGCACTATTTTCTCAATTATAATATTATAGCGCAACACGAACACAACAATTTCAAGTAAAAGAAATTCAGAACATTTTACTTGATTTTTTCTTGTGATACTGACTAAGTTTACACGCATTCACACTCAAGTCATGTAAAGTGAAAGCAAAGCCCTAACTGAATCATAATAGAACTGAACTTCTAAGGAAGCAGGAAATACCATGCCGTTAATGTGACTCAATAGCCTTACTAAGGAAGCAGGTGCATTAAACCGGATGTGTTTGTACGTGTATGACTCTCCATTATTATTACGTTTCAAATATTGAACTAAAAGAAATAACTGCTGTGGATGTATATGAATATCATAGAATATTGTGTTGTCACAAACTGGCAAGACCTTCAGTGTTACTTTTTACACTTAATTTATTCAAAAAGGCTAAACCGTTTGTGTGTATTGTATAAGAGCAGATACTGCGTTTAAATGACAAGCAGTTCCTCGTGTTTTACAATCAAAGAGTCACCATTTCCTGTAACAGAATTTTATGTTTGTAAATTCCCTGGGTTTACACATCATTTCTCAAAGTATTCTACGTAATTTGCCACTAACAAAAAGATAAGCAAGTTAAAATGTAATCAACTTCTTTGACAATCATTCTGTTTTGCTGTCGTATAGGAACTTACCTGTGGAGAATCTGAACTTCCCTTATCCAAAACTGGAAAAATATCAGAGGAAACAATCTGCATAACTATATTTTCGAGTGGAGTCCGTTGCTGGACGTTATCGTGTCTTTTGAGCTGGATGTAGGGAGAACGGGCTGACCACACATATTCCCTAACCCTAACTGAAACATTTGTTGCACTGTATGTGAATAAAGGCTTTCAATGTACAGTGGGACAAAGATGGAAATGCACAATGGGGGCACCTTTACTGAACAGCCATTCACAAACGAGAGTAGAGTTCAAAGAACCTGCTGGAAAGAGTGTGCACAATACTGATTCTAGCACCCAACTGTGTACAGCTGAAATACAAGTATTGTTCAAGTAGTTTCATGTCACTTGTGATTCAGGTTTTAAAAAAATATTAGCAACCTGTAAAAAAATGTATCCATCTTTTAATTGCTGTGGAAATAAATACCCCAAACTATTTCCATACAATTCATTTATTTATACATTTAACACGAAGGGCCACTTTTATTTAACTTTTTCCTAAACTCTGCTTAAACTTGTGAAACAACCAAGCAAATTAGATGGACACTTACAATTTAAAGAAAAGTATTAAGTTATTTAACAATGGCTGGTTCTACATATAAGGGCTAAGTTGCAGGAGTGTTGTTTTTGGATTTGATTTTTATTCTGGTAGTTTGTTTTTGAGTTTATAAGAAGAATTGAACTCTTATTGAGATAAAGCAAACGTGATATACTATGATAACTGTGCTGCGTATATGATACAGTGGTCCCGGTTGGTACAGAAACTACTTTTGTTGGATGATATATCATATCAGAAATAATTCAGATAAACATCATGGTGTCATTTTAGGACCATTTTATGCCACGGTGATAAGGAAACGCTAATGCAAGTACAACCTTTTATAGAGCATTGCACTTCTAATTCTCAAGAATATTCAATTATTAGAATTGAAATATACTATACTATAATATACTATAAAGTGGTCATATATCATAAGTTAATAAACATATAAGAATTTGTCATCATCTCAAAATGTTTCAAGTTGATGTAATAATTGTGTATTCCTTTATTGCCTTGTGCATTAGATGTGCATTGTCTGATGCTATAAAACAATCTAAGCCCTGGTTTTTTTGGGGGTTTTTTTGCTGATACCTCACCAATTATTTGTCGCCTTTACCTGATTATTGTATTCAAAGGCTTATTATTAACTTAATATGAGAGACTGTTTTTTGTACAAAAATACAAATTAGAAATTGATTATTGGAATTATATTGAATCTACAGTATTGCCCAAGCCCGATTGGAAATAAAGATCTTGAAATTGCAAACAATTGAATGTGTCTTAGTTATCTGAGCCAAGCTATTGGTGCTCATGAAGGTCATCAGGCATTACCTACTGTTCTTGTAACCCCACGCTGTATAATTTTCTTCTTGGCTGTCTCCAAGGTTGAATGTGTCATTTGACCACAGACTATGCCTCCTGTATTCTTAACATTGTCTGACTACATCATCCATGTACAAACAAAGATATCATGTATTCAGTGGTGTCCCACAGCAATGTATCACATGTTCTGTTCTATCTAACGACTAAATTAAAGTCCAAAGTGTGAAACATCTTGGAGCCGGGTGCAAAAACATACTAATGCAGCTGTGATTAATTCCATTGTGATACAGTTTTCACTGTTCTGGTTGAGAAATCATTAGTTATACAATTTGATGATGAATGACAGTCTTTAGCACAGTAAGGGACACATCTGCCTTTGGTTCAAAGAAGACTGATGAGTAACACAACATGTCTCATTCATTTGTTAAAATAAAGCTGACAATATATGTTTTGTGGAACAGTGAGATTCAGAAAGTGTCAAATTGCATTTTTTGTATCTACTCCCTCCCCTTTCTGTTTTAATTATTCAGCATCCTTGATATTTCGCCTAGGCAAAGCCAAACATGCTATTTGTAATCAATTATGGATGTAGTAACCCGCTCAGATCTTTAACTTAGGTAAACTGTGTAAAACTTTCTGAAAAAATATTCTGAAAAAAAAACTGCATTCAAAAGTAACTCAAGTACATGTACAAGCACAAGCATCATATGTATTCAAAGTAAAATAAATCCTTTTGCACATCATCCCATTTGTGAATAATATAGTTATATTATTGGACAATAATATCCTATATTTGTTGTACTACTGATGTGCAGCTGTATGCAACAAGAGAAGTATACTTTTGTTTAATTAACCTATAATGATCGATTATACGTTTTCTGTTGACTATATTTTATATTATCATTCTTAATTGTACATTAATTAAAGAAATTATGTAATGACGTAGAAATTACTCTATGTTGTAGCAAAGAAGCCGACAATGGTAAGGAATCAAAATGAAAAGAACAATATTTGTGTTAATGTAGGCTTTTTTAGTTACTGTCCCCCACTGTTATCAATAATCCTATCTATTTTTTGACAGCATTGAAACCGTTTTTTATTAATTGCAAATTAATAAAAAATGTAAGATTATACTAAACAATTTAAAATAGTATTTATTTCAGTGTAGATTGTGAATTCACAGCCAAGGAATAAACTGGATATGTGTTTTTGGTCCACTGGAGGCAATTTGTCTATTTTATGGGTTCTGTCGTTTTCATTCATCCCCATCCCATGAATGAAAATAAACTGCTGCGCATGCGGATTATTTCTTACTCCGTTTAGACTGAAACAATTTGCATTGTGGGAAAGAAGCAAGCTCCAATCTTTGTAATGCAGAACAAAAAGCTTTGAGCATTACTTTCTTGTAAAAAACAAAGTGTGTTACTGAAACACATTCATATCCCAACCACATGCGACAGCGTCCAACTGCTATAACAAATGCCCCTCGCAGAATCAGCGAAAACCTTAAGAGGGGTGAATAGAAATTCAGCTACATCAAATTAGTTCGGTGACACCAGGGAACAATTCCCATACTGATTGCACTGATTTATCTGGATTATTTTTAAGTGTTCAGTCTTTTCCTATTTATATATATATATTATGAGCCACGTAAACAACTACACCTGTTATTTTGGTAACACACTATATTTAAAACGCACCCCCCTGAATAGTATGTGAAATGGTTCAGCCTGTGAGGTTACCGGAAGTTGTTTCAGCTGCCATGTTTGGTTGCTTTGTTGTAGGCTTCTACAAGGTTTCCTACAGAATTAGTAAGTGTGGAAATGGAGCCGAGCTGGAGTACGTTTCTTTTTCAAGTAAGTTGACTCATTAGGAGAGAAACCGGGATATTTCGTAAAACAACCTTTAAATAGGTTAGCACTGGATTTCTTAGCGGTAAAACCAGTTTTTAAACGAGTATCGCCAAGATCAAGTAACCAAGCAAAACAATGGTATATGAATCCAGGCGTCCAGCTGTGAGGCTTGGGAATGACGCTAGAACAAAAAATCAATTCTCCTCAACGTGCGTTTGAGAAATATGGCTGGTTTTTCTATTTTACGAACACTTATATTACTGATGTTGAATAACTCGAGAGCGTTGGGTTTTTCTTCAAGTTTGTTTGCCGAGTCGAGGCCAGCAAAACATGCGGGATAATTTGAAGTAAGGCTGGAGACTGCACCGTTACAATCGAGACAGACCTGTTTTTTCCCCCCTGTGACTGAGGGCTTTGATCGGACGCCTTCGGATAATGAGATGGCGAATACGTTCAATGTGGCATGGATAATACTACAGATAACACACATTTAAAGTGGTAGATGTTTTTAAAGGGCGAATAAGTGCATACTTAGGTTATCGGCTGCTGAGATTTACGAACCACGATTCGCAAGTCCGCGGTGAACTTTCCGCCAGCCTCAGCCGGTTCGACAGTAACTAGCCAAGTTAGCTAACGATGTTTAGGCTGCCTTCATCAAACTCAGTGGCTAATTTAGCTTAATTTGGGCGAGGCTATCGCAATGTGCTTCCAAAACTAATGTTAGGAGGCTCGATAAGCAGCACTGTGCAGCTCTCTGTTTATTGAAAAGCTATTTATTCGGGAAGACCGTGGTGGAAAGGAATTCAAAGTATGCACACAACATCAGCTAACACTAGCAACGAAGAAGCAGATTTGAAATTAGCAGCGGCATTACGCAATGTATAAATCCCTTTCAGCCAGAAAGTGAGTGCTGCTGTTGAGATTGATGTCTGCCACCGTTTAGTGGTTCTCACTAAAATGAAAGGCTTTGTTCAATTTAATGAATGAAATGTTTTATTACCATGGCCTGTCTAAGCCTAAAATAATTAGAGCTAGTGTGGACGTGAACACCCAGAGTTTTAAAGGGGATGGGGATTAAATGATTTGCCGCGTTTTTTTAGTTGGAATGCTTTTTGAAAAGGTGATATGAACCCCTTTTAATAAGTAGATGATCATTCAGGTGTCTCTGGTCGATTTCCAAGTCTTAAGAAGGATTTTTCGATGCATGTTCTATACAGTTATGCCCCAGTGTGATTGAAGTGGGAGTGATAAACTCCTCATGGGAAGAGTGAACTTTAGCAGTTTAGTGTCATTCACAAAAAAACCTTCTTTAACTATCTAATCTACATTCTCCACAGAGTTGATGGCTGTTAAGTTTATTATCTTTATTAGCTTAATATGAGATCACAAGTTCTTGTTTGTAGTACGGTTGTGTTTGAGTCATTTTACCAATGAAAGGCATATATGTGTATTTGATATAGTGTATAGGAATCTGTTTAACCTACAGAGAAACATGTTTAGTGTATAACGCTTTTAATTCACTGCACAGAGAGCAAATCAATAAATAGGTTAATCAAACTGATGCTGATAGGGTTCCCTGATCGGATATGTAATAGAGGAAGGACATGAAAGTCAAATAGCTACAGGGCTTATGTGTGTCATCATTACCAGGAAACAGGGAGAAGCATATGGAACCTTGAAAATCCTATATATATTTTAAATGTTAAGATGCATCTAAACAGTGACGATAAGGCCCCTGCTGCACAAAGTTAAGTTAATATAATTAGGATAAATAACAAATTAGGATAAGTCTCTTCTCAGTTTTCGTATACATCAACCTTTTTGTGTTGTTAGTAGTATTTTGCTCAGACTGATCACTTACTTGCCCCTATGAACACATTTCTTCCTGGTGAAAAAAGGCAGATGGGCAGTGTGGCTTGTTTGGGAGAATCTGGCATCTAGCCAGAAACTGTGCATTTATTATGTACCCACACTGTTACTCTATGAGTCTCATGTAAATGTATGTGCAGTAGTCATTCTGTCACTTGACGTAAGTAGGGAAATATTTCATTCAGCTCCCATCACTTGGCCCATGTTTTGCTGAATTGTTAGCTTAGAAGTACTCAAATGTGTTACTTTTAGTAGAAAGGTATGTATAAATTAAAATATAATAAACCTATTCTTTTTTTAATTCATTTGTGCATTTTAAGTGTTCCATATTGTTGTGTAAATGAGCCTGACTAATACCAAGTACAGCTGCTGCTCTTATTTTTGAATTATATGCAGTATGTTTACATTTCAGAAACTGTTAGCCTACAGTTGATGTTGTTCAGACCACGTAAGCTCTGGATGCGCATAGCCATATTACAACCCTTCAATGCGTTAAGCTCCATACTGACTTCTTTAGAAACTGCAATAGCTGAAACAAAGAAGGGAACAAATACTGAATAAACTAAATCAAAAAAGTGCTATTTATGCATTAATTACAAATGCAGTAGACTGACAACTTCCCAAAATAACTTGATGTTCAACAGGTGGACACACTGTACTGCACATATTAAACTATTAGAATTTCCCTTACAGGCAATACACGACATGTAAACATAGTTTAAAAATAGCTGTTGGTGATTCACGTTGCATTTGGAAGACATTTTGTTGATTTGCGCGTGTAGGTCTGTTTCATATTACACTAAACAACCGGCTAAAAATACTCAACATTGCATTTTACATATTTAAATTCAGTGCAGTGATAATTAATTGGTATCAAAAAAGTGTTCAAATTATATTTCAAATGGTAATCATTTTTATTTTTCATTAGGCACAGAATAACAGTTCCTACTGAAACAAAAATGTTGTTATTTATTTGTACTCATCCCTTAGGTAAACATAGGAATTCAGGTTCAATATTTTAGCTCTGGTTTGTTCTCCACCACTGCCCCTGACACATCGTCTGGGTTTTGACTTTGTTTACCACTATCTCTTTCTGTTTGCCATATGGTGCTTAATAGGGAGCTTACTGTGGCGCTTGCTTTGCTTGACGCAGGCCTGTTATGTCAAACTGACCCTTTGAAACTACACAAAGTACTTTTAATCCTTTAAATATCTTTAATATCTTTATTTATATAAATTAAGTAACTTTTAGCATCAGCCAACAATTGAGATTTAAGTCCTAGTAAAGGCTTTCATTTAAGTCCGCTTTTGTAGACTTTTACATTGTATTTCCTATACGAATGGGCCGAGCAACCTATGTATATTTGATTTATTAGTGTCCAGGTGACCTTGAATGAAGAAATGCAGTGGTTTTTAATTGGTTATCTGTTACACCTGTGTGTGGACTGCTAAAATTGGTTGAAATGTCTGTCTTGAAAAATGTCTTATTACCTTTTCAGAGTTGTAGTTATAATTCCTGTGGGCTAACAAAAGCTAAATGGATTGTTGGTGATTATTACTGCAATGCAAAGATTCAGATTATGGGCGGTGTTAGATCTATGTTACAAAGACAACTCATCTGGAGTTTTCTGAAAAACACTGAGAAACTTGCAAAGACTGCATAAAACGAATTGCATTGTTTTTGGACGTTGCTGGGTGTGTTTTTACCACTTGTACTGACCATAATTGAATAACAACTGAAATAATTGCAATCTACAACATCAGCATTCAAGATGCAGCTTCCTTATAGCTTTAAAGGATGTGGGAAAACCCACAAACATTGATAACAAAACTCAAGTTTTGGAAGAGCTTATGTCAACTCAGAAAACTATGTAGCAACCAATGACTTGTGCTTGTAAACAAGTGAAAAACAAACTTGCCAATTGAAGGGATGGCTCAGAATATATTTTATATCTTGTTTCCTGCAAAATGTGTTGTGCCCCCCTCCTCTCTTCCATATCAATTAGATGGTTTTTTTGTTGTAAAAATTTGGATTTCTGCAAGCAGCTGCAACACAAAAGATTGAAGAAAGACAAGTGGTTAATCCGACTCAGACCATGAGCTCAATTCAAGTCTACAGTGGCCCGTGGAGCCATCAGGACACTCCCTCCATTTTGATGTTATTTATGAGGGAGCAGCCCCAGTTGTCAGAGCGCATTTGTGTCAAAATGGTCAGAGCTGCATGAAGGCACAGCAGCTTACAGGCCCTGCACCTCTGTATAGAGGCAGGCTGTCTGCGGTGGCTGTCTGCACTTCACAAAGAGGGTTCCCCGGCTGGTATCCCCCCCACCCAAACATAGAGCCCCCACCCCACCCCCGGTGTGCCAGCGTACGGGTTATGCATTGGCATTATAGTGACGACTAATCCTGGAAGGTGGCAAGTGTGAGCAGGTGCTCTGACAAACGGATGGGTGGGCTTGGTGGCATTCTCCACCAGTTCCCAGGTCCCATTGCTTACGAGGGAATGACGGTGAGCTTGGTCGAGTAGTGTGTGGATAAACAATGTCCCCATCTCATGAATAGATGAGCCAAATCAATGAAGATGAGCATACAAAGATCCCCCGCTGAGGCATCACTGCTCAGATTTGTGTCTCTCACAATAGGCCGGATGACATAAGGAGGACACTGTGTGGTTCATTTTTCTTTTCTGTCCCATGCCTTCCCTTTTGCAACTCCTTTTCTTGGCTGGCCTTCTGAGATGGATGATTGAACCTCAAAGGGAAAGGTCAAGCATTTCACCTTGCCCTTTTTCTTGCTGGTGTTCCACAACACAGTCCTCTTGACTGTGTCCGTTTAGCAGAAGCAACAGCATAAACTGTGATAGATTATTTATCTTTTGATATGGGAAACATGCTTTCTTAGCAAGTTCTCATTCAATTTAAGCATGAATCTTGAAGGGAAATGGATAAGTAGACATTTTAGATGACCGTAAACCTCCATTAAGTTTACCTCTGTTCATTTCGATGGATGTTGGAAGGGCAGTCCCTAGATAAACAAGAATCTAAGGCATTTCTTAAGGGGGGTAACTCCCTCTATTAGACTAGGGGTGTCCATATACCAGTATTGACAGTATATATTTAATTATATAATAACCATTCAGCTTCTCTTAAATCCTACTGTTCTGGCTAAATGCACTGTAAAAGAAAATGTTATATAGTAACACCAGAAATATCAGTATCTGTTATCGTGATTGCCCTAATTTAGATTTTCTCAAACCTTGTTAGAGCATGACTAACTTAAACTGACAAACTCCAAGAAAAGCGTCTGTGCCACTGTGATCCACTCTGTTTTGTCTGGTTTAGTGACCTGTATTTATCTGTAGTGTGTGTGTGTGCGTGCACTTCCCTCCTTTACTTCACCATGCCCTCTAACTGAGCTCCTTTGCTGAGTTGATGGCCAGCACTGGACTCAACTTTGCCTCTAATTTTGGTATGCTTGCTTTGCTGTCACATGACGAATCAGCACTGTCATGATGGGATCATTTTTCATCCTGCATATTTTGATCCCTATGCGCTATGAGGCATCACTTCATTAATGACAGATCCAGTGCCCATTTTGCATTTTCTAACATGTTACTAAGCCTTCCTGACCAACCTCCATTGATGGTACAGGTGTCTGTCACACTTGTATTTTGGGATATTCTTATGCAGGCTTTGAAAAGAAGAGTTTATTGACTGAGTGGGTAAGCACAATAATAGAAAAGCTAAAAACAATCTGCAAGATTCCATAAAAATGACATAACCTTACTGTAAAGCAGCCTTTTAAACCAGTGAAAGACAACACTCATCTTCAATCTTGTCTCTAATCACAATATCTTTATAATATTGATATATTTCCCAGCCCTACCTTCAGGGTTATTATCCCTTCTGTAAAATGCTGCCAAAACAAATTTGTAGTTCTAATTTAAGACCAAACCAAATATTTATCTCAGCATGTGTCTTTGTTTCATCAGCAGGCCAATGAAGCCCTCCACCACCAGCACCATGTGGCCCAGAACAGCCTGTTGCCACTTCTCAATGCAGGAGTCGAACAAATTGACCAGAAGCCTATCCTGCCCCTCCACCTAGAACAGAAGCCCCCGACCAGCGCTGCAGAACTCCTCAAAGACAATGTGGCCAGTGGAGGCGGCGGGCGGCCACCAGTTCCCGTCATCAAGAAGGAACACAAAGGCAAGACGCCGTTCGTCTGTGGCTACTGCAACAAGGCCTTCCGCGACAGCTACCACCTGCGGCGCCACGAGTCCAGCCACACCGGCATCAAGATGGTGTCACGGCCAAAGAAGACCGCCCAGACGGCCCCGACCATGGTACCCATGATCTCCACCATGTCGCGAGACCACAACGGCCACCCGTCCTACATCTCCACGGTGGCGGGAATCCTCTCAACGGCGACCACCTCGGTTTCTTCGGGTGCGAGCATCATGACGTCATCCGCGATGGGCAACATGCAGCAGCAAAACGCCCCCAAGAAACCCGCCAAACCGGTCAAGAAGAACCACGGGTGCGAGATGTGTGGCAAGGCCTTTCGTGATGTCTACCACCTGAACCGCCACAAGCTGTCCCACTCGGACGAGAAGCCTTTCGAGTGCCCCATCTGCCAGCAACGCTTTAAGAGGAAGGACCGCATGACGTACCACGTCCGCTCTCATGACGGGGGAGTCCACAAGCCCTACGTTTGTTCAGTGTGTGGGAAAGGCTTTTCCAGGTAAGAGCATTATTTATTTATTTTTCAAACGATCATTCTCCGGTAGACACCCTCTCATTTTCATATATCACTTTCAAACTCACACATGGCTGATCAGATGCACACAAAAGTGCTCTTTGATGAGTGAAGAAGACATGTAGTTTTCAAATTGTAACAAAGATGTTGAAGTTAAACCTTTAAAAAGATAAAGTTTGACAAGGAGAAGGTTGGGGTTAATGTATCCTTGAATTCTTAAACCTAAAAGAAACAAACAATAGGAATCAGGCAAAAAAAAATATTGTTGCCTATGTACGTTTTGAGTTGGAAATCCTATCCTTACTAATCCCAAATGAGTTATTTTAATAGCTCACCAATGCTATTCCTTAATAAATGCTGCAATTTAATATTGTTGAGCTATTGGAACAAAGTATTGAAAAGAAGGTGAATTTAATTCTCTATTGAATACATTTTTCTTCATGCTAACTAACAGACTGGCCGACCCTGAGCGAGAGACGGCCATACAGTGCTTGCAACAGATTTCATGGGGAGATAACATTACCCGTTTCAAATGTCTTTGTACATTCCTCGTACAGCTCCTGAGGTGCTGGGTTAAGTTCTTATGTCCCTTCTTAGACCAGTAGCGCAATATTAAAAGAGAAACATGATGCAGTTTGTTCGTAAACAATCATTTGAGATAGACTTCAAGTGTATTAAACTTACACTGATATGTCGTCGAATTGTTATAAAACGATTTAGTTATGAGTTGTTTTCATGGCCTGTTTCAAAAATGGAGGTAATACACAACCTTAATGAGAAAAATGAGCACCCACCCATGTGGAGCATGGACTAAAGCAACTGTTTTAACTTTTTTTTTCCTGCTCTAGTCCAATTTATTCAGTAAACCTACTTCTTAAGACAGGCCCTTTGCCGCCTTGCACTTCCATAAACTTGACTTGACAGTATTCTCAAGTGTGAGGGTGTCATGTGATGTTGCTCCATTAACCTGTATGTTTTGGATGTGTCTAGAATGCGCAATCTAGGCCTTTTTAAATATGTGACGTCATGTCATACTCTTCCAGTGAAACTGTCCTGCATGTGTATCTGAAGAAGCGTTTGGCAGGCAATAGGATTAGCAGGAAAGAGGACAATGCACTGTGACAACAGCACAATGTAAATTGGTGAGAAAATGGGGGAAAATGCAAAACTAAATAAATGTAATATGCTTTCAATCAACACGTCACAAGGCAATCGTAAACAGGAAGTATGCTTCTTAGATTTAATGTATTCCTATGTTAGTGGGTGAGAATCTTTTCACACTCTGATGGTTGGATTCCAGGGTCGATGTAGGAAAAGCTTGACTTCATGGAAAACATTTCTTGATGATAAACAAATTCTAAGAAAACGTCAGAGATTAAGCGTTTGCTGTTAATAGGAACATGCTTTCTAAACTGAATCCCAACACTTCATTATATATATTTATTAAGCACAGGCCATACAAAGAGATGATTTGTTGAAGGATGCAATCGCCAGAGGCATCTTTCTTTATTTTTGCTTTACCAAAAGTGAATTAAAAGCAACCCTATTGCTTTTAGCAACCTATAACTTGTTAGTGAGTGATCCAGCCAGTTCTGTTTGGATAAGCACCAGGACTTCATATAGAGGGACGATTGTATGGTCCACATACTGTGTGCATGTAGCCTTCCCCTGTGGCTGTGTGTTTTTCTTTTCATATGTATTAATGTGCGACGCAGTTTAAATTTGTACTTGTTTTGACCCCCCCTCGCCATTTCAACCACATGTTTGAACAGTCGCACATGGGAGAGTTCCAGTGGTAGATTAGCAAGGGTGGGGGTTGGGGGGGGGGAGGGGGCGTCACTTGTCACTTCGCGGTTCCCGCCACCATGTCACAGACTCTCTTTCCCCTGGGAATGCAGTGATCCGTGCGCTAACGCTCAGGTCAACACATTTAGTATGTAGGGGATAAATATTTTGGGTCTCGTGATGGCTTTTAATTTTAGATTTATAGACCCAAAATCACTGTCTTTTTTTAACGAGCAAAAATATCAGAAGAGTTCTTGACAAAAACATCAACCCTGCATTCCAAGCTTTAACTTTAGCAACATGCTGTGTAGGACAGTTTTAGGCATGCCTCCAACACCGTGACGCGGTGTTAGGGATTCATCAGCATACTGGAAAGTGAGAATGGGGACTGAATAACAGGTCACTGAGTCACTGCCATTCAGCCACATATGTACGCAGGCAGGCTGCACTTCTTGACAGTGGGGAACACTAAAAAAGAAAGAGGGGGGGGGGGGACGGACGGACAGATTCCGGTTCATGGCACTACTGGGAAGATTCCACTTGACCCCTCTCATTGTGTAGGAAATAAATAAATCCAGCAGCGTGAAACTTTCCGGTTTGGTAGCAGCTGCCAATGCTGGAGCCGTCCTTACTCACTCCATTATGGCACTCCTAACATGATTCAGCTTCAGTAGAACTAACAGGAGGATCAGTGCCAAGAAAGAATTTGTTTCACTGTAAAGGTCAAGAGGCAAAGAGCCTTTGCTTGCAACTGCTGATATGTGCTGAATAGGGCGGCACAATATATTGAGATTTTATTAGTCACCACATGAGCTAGTGCAATATTCATATATGTATCCAAATCGTGCAGCCCTATCACTGATCATTAAATAATACTACTGAGGAAGTTGTTTTCTTTATCATTTATTTGAATAAACCTTATTGTGCATAGCAACGTTTTTTCTTTCACTTGTGAATATGAAGAATACATTCTATAGCAAAAAATAACACCAACTGTTATAGTCAGGGTGCTTTTAATTTGGTGAAATAATTGTACAAATGTTAGAATAAGAAAAGTTGTCTCATACTGCAAAGTTTAGTGTGAAAGCAAGTAAAATGCCCAAAAAAAAAAAGCTATGCTGTCTTTACATTCTAAAAGGTCAATGATTGCCACGGTTTGTCAGCCTAATTCCTCACATTTGTATATGTTGTCGTGCATTTGAAACTTAATCCAATAATTAAATCCCTCCGTTGCCTTAAGCAAGTTAAACTAACTTTGTGACCTACATAGCCTCTAACGAATCCTCAGTGAGAAATATTGTGCAGTCAAGGGTTTAAGAAAACCACAAACTAAATTCCTAGAATTTTCCCAAAACATTCTCTCCATATTTCTGTAACTAACACCGATGCTGCAAGGGGTAGTGTATCCTAATGCTAAACCGTCACTTTATCCATAAAAACAAGTGGACAAATTTACCGTCTCTGTGGTGCACGTTTGAAACTAGGTCAAACTAATTCACGCTCCATTGATCATGGAGAAGTAACTGCCATTGACAGACATTTTTAGGGATTTGTTTTGCGCCCGTCACCTCATTATGAAAGCAAACAGAGCACATCCATATGTTTCCGCACTTCTGCACCCTCAATTTATAGAAAAGTTGTACATTAGGCTTTGTGCTCTAACATGTGGCGTTCAATAAGCCTAGATAATACACACTTGTATGTTTGAAACTGTTGTCAAATCACAAGTAAAGTAGATGTAACCCCAAAACATTTGTTTGGATCAAGTCAACATTTCAGGTTCATATTTGTATTTAGTGCCTCTACTGTGACATGTTTCCATGCTCTAATGTTCAAAAAGCTCTTTATTTTCCTCATTCTGCCTGTGCTGCAGCACCTCTTTTCACCCTCGGTCTAACCAGCCAGTCTGCTCTGATTGGTTAGCAGGCCAGCTTTTTTGTGATGTGTCAACCACTTACAATTGTGCCACCCCTAAGCCAATCACATATTATGTGTTGGAGCGCCAACCAATAGATGCGAGAGTGTTACATAGTGATGTCACTACTTTACGGCAGTAAGAGAAGATCAATAAAGCACAGTAAAGTCACAGTTAAAGCACAAAATACAATTATCAACCTGAAAAGGAGCGTAGTAGGGCCCCTTTAATAGTTTTTCTAGTAGCGAAAACACCGTCGACTTGAAATTCTGTGCTACAAAGATGGTATGGAATCTAAACACCATTATGTTACTCATCTTAACTTCGAGGAGCTCACAGCATCAGTCCAAAGATTAAATGGGTTGTTTTGTTTTGTTCTCCCAATCTAGGCCAGACCACTTGAGCTGCCATGTGAAGCATGTGCATTCCTCAGAAAGGCCGTTCAAATGTCAAGTAACGGTAAGAGACTGTCCTCTTGCAGATTCTTACCCTCGATATACTTATTTTTGTTGCTGTTGCTGTACTGCTCTGACCTTTTGACCCCGTTGTTCTGTGCGTGTGCAGGCCTGTACCTCTGCTTTCGCCACCAAAGACCGACTGCGCTCCCACATGATCAGACATGAGGGCAAGGTGACCTGCAGCATCTGTGGGAAGATGCTGAGTGCAGCATACATCACCAGCCATCTGAAGACCCACGGACAGACCAACTTTAACTCCTGTAACAAAGGTATGACGGCACTATAACATTACACCTCAACAGTGAGGGCTGCAGCAGATAACACAGTATTTCTATACATCTTTAGTCCATCGTATTGGGCTGACACTTTTACACACACTTAAAAAAATACATTCTGTAAGTCTAGGTTTTTAGAACCCTCTCTGACCCCGTGGAGATATTGGCAGTGTGGCAAACGTCTCTTTTTTAAAGTTTCTGCCTAATTTGTGTCAATTAACCTATAAATGATTTATTAAGTTAATTAATCCTTACTACAACTCCTAACACTTTTCCAGAGAATCTCTTATACCATTTTATTTGGCCAATAAACAAAGGTAAACAATTATTTGAAACATCATAAATAAATAATAAACCAGGCCTTTGATTCTAGTTCAAAGGTGAAACTCCAAATGTAAGCCATTTTTCTTTAAAACCCTAAAAAAATAACAGGTCTTTCATAATAAATAAAATGCAACCTGAGAAAGAGAGGAGAAAACCAAAATGTTTTATCTAATAACTATTTGACATGTATTGAAAAAGGAAAGGAATATTCCCTATATGTGTCATTATATTGACCACAATTATTCACATTAGATTTATTTATTATTTTTGGCTTTGCTTACACGGAAATGTGCTTAAAATAGTGGCAGATACAAAATGATTGGATACATGTCCAAACAAGTTGAACGAGGATAAACACACACACACTGGCACGTCCATCAACATTTTCTCACAGGGAAAGTGTTGATGAAAAAGAATGTTAGTCACCAGTACATGTTCAATCCCATCACCCTGGCCATGTCCTGGTTGTTAAAAGTATAGTGTTTCTGTTCAAATCTTACGCAACTTTAGCTAAACAGGGTTTGGCCCATTTAGCTCTGCTTTTATCTCTTTCAAATGACTTTGAATAGCCAAAGTTAAACGCTCTTTCTTGTGTGTCCCCAGAAGGTAACGGAGTCTGCAATTCTAACTCGGCTACACCCGTGACCATTTCTGCCCCCATCACCTCTTCGATGAACCGGGGCCACTCCAACAACCCGGTCACCATCGCGGCGCAAATGAACATAAGCACCAACACGGTCAACATCACGTCTGCGATGGGCCTCCAGCACCCGGTCACCATCACCGGGCCCGTCAACATCGCCTCCGTCAACATCCCCACATCGGGGCAAATGAATATCGCCCACCCGGTCGCCATAACAACCTCCATGCCCATGAATATGGCCGGTCCGCTCAACATCGCCATGAGATCGATGGATAGCATGCCTTTCCTGTCCCAAGTCTTGCCTTCTTCCCCACCCTGGTAAGATGCCGGGTGTCGACCTGGGCAAGAAGGAAAGGGAAAATGAAGTGACACAAGAGACTCCTGTCCTCCCCCCCCAAACCCCCCTCCACCACGTTTACTCACCCTCCCCCCCCTGAAGTGAACATATACACGAGCTGTGCGGCCGGTAGGAGCTCCCCGAGTCACAGCTAAAGTGACTGACACCAGATGCAGAACACTCGAGTAGAAATCGCATAGGATTTATCTTGAAATCAGGACAAGACTTTTAGAGTAGTCAGTTAGAGTGATGAAACTGTGATTTGTATAACGAGAAACGAGAGGAGGCGATTCCTCGACGGACTCCGTAGGAAACACACCCCTGTGCTTTTGTAAAAGGGAGATGAGAAACGGACTGAAGCAATAACTATGAATTGCTGTTTTTGGTGTTTTTTGCAAGTTCTCTCCTAAAGCCTCTGGGTGTTACTTTGTATGTTTCTTTTTTTATTATTATTATAGCCTGCTAATCACTATTTAATGTTATAGGAAATGAGTCTAGTAAAAGGGACAGCAGCTTCCATTTGCATGGAAGTATATTTTTTCACAGTATAGCGTTTCTTCTTCTCAGATAGTAGCTCTTGAGGTACTAACTTGTACAGTTGACATAGTAATGTATTTCCATGTCAGCATTTTTAAATGTCTTGCTTTTTTCGATCAAGCGGACGTCTCAACGCGCAGTCCTCTTGACAATGAAATGTTTTTTTTGGGGGGGGGTTCTAAAGGTATGGAAACAGAAAGGTTTGTATTCTTTTATTTTGCCTTTTTCGTTGTTTTCAGTTTTCCATGAAGTCAGTATGGAATGAGTCTTGCACTGAGAGCATATCCTACACACAGGTGGACAGCAGTATTATCAAAGATCAAATCGGAGTGTTTCGATTAGTAAGCCTGCACTTGAGGGCCATCTAGTGGCGGAACAGCCTGGCCTTGTAGTGACGCTTTTTCAGGCTGTAGTAATAACTTATTAGTTTTGTCTGACTCTTCTGTACACTGTTTAAAGAAAAAAGACTATTAATGTTATCTCCCCAAAACAATACTAAGGACCCTTCACTCAGGAAACACACATAAAAATCCCATTTCACATAAACTTAGTTCCTTTTTTAAAATTAACTAAATCTACCATGTCCCTTTTTTTTAGATTCCTTATATCATTGAGCATTGTCCCGTTGTAAGACTTTACTACAGTCGGGGACAAAAAGTCTGAGGATCATTGATTTTGAACAAAGCCGTCCATTTGAATAATAATTCACTGTGCAATGGCCTACATGCTGCACTCTTTTCCCCCCCTACATTTTAAAGGCAAGTTCACTCTCTGCCTGAAATCTGAATGATAAAAATGTGTCTGAAAAAAATTAAGGGACAGGATCGATGTTGCATGACCCCCCCCCAAACACTGTAGCTATTGAACATTTTTACTGAATGCCATGTTGCAGCTCTGTGTCAATGCAATACGCATGTTTGTCACCCCCCCTCCAAGTTTTGTTTAAAACAAAATACTAGTGTAGTTCCTTTTTCTTTGTTCTTATGCATTTACGTAGATACACTATGATAGCCTGTTTGCCAAATTTGATACGATAATAATGTGATAAACTGATCATTTCTGGTGGAATGGATGAACATCTCTTTATTTTTTAGGAAAAGAAAAATAATTGAAATTCCAGGACCCTTGTGAAAGCAGTTGAATGTATATCTTTGTACAAAACTATTTTAGTTCCAAGGATATGGTAGTTACGATAGATGTGAAAGATAAGATAACCTTTTTTTATAAATCTTTTGTATTAGAACATTAACAATGGTCATTTTGTATATATGAGAGGCTAGGCTTTCTGATTAGCAGAAAGGTCAAACATTCCTACATTTTTTTAAATGTATGTTTGTCAAATTATTACATAAACATGCGCAATGTTATGTGCCTTTTATTTGGGTTGTCTAAATAAAAGAAAACTATCAAATGTGTTTATAAGTAAGTTCATTACTATTCAACTCAATGGCGGGGAATTTCCAGTGTGGTATAACCCATTGAATACAACACTCATGGTGTGCAGACTCAGCTGGGAACACGACCAAATGTATAGTGCTTAACTTTTATATTTGATCAAACTAACCCAGAAAACCTTTCTTTATTACAAACAGCAGCTCAAGGCTCAACACTCAACTGGACTTTAGTTTTGTTCCTCTTGGAAGGACCCCTATTATACTCTTTTTCAACAATAGATTATAGCTCTCAGATATATGCAAAACATGTCTCTGAAGTAATTGGTTCAAAAAAACACAATGGTGCTCTCGGATGAGATTCAGGTGATAAGATGGGGGCGGATGTTACTTGGTTGGTTAGTAGATAATGTTTGCCCAACACAAAAAAAACTTGTGAAATCACAAAGCGGCCAAAACACATTGTGATATCGCAACATGTACCAACCATTTTCAAAACACATTGTGATATCGCAACATATACCAACCATTTTCAAAACACATTGCTACATTTAAGTTTGAGTTGCCTTTCTACGCAGCAGCTGATTTCCAATTAGTTTACTTTATTATAAAAATCTATACTGAGAAGTCCTGTTTTATAAAGGTGTGAAATTAAACTTTTATTTTAAATAAATGTAAAGTCAAACCTCAAGCGTGATCTCATTAACAGAGGCAGTTTGTTTATTGCCTATAAGCTTTAAACCTTTTGCAGTACTAGTTAGTGTTAAAAAATCTTACAACTGGTGTATGGGCGGTGGTGGCAAAGTCCATAGGGGCGTTGGCCTGGGAACTGGAAGGTCACCAGTTCAAGTCCCCGAAAGACCAAGTGCCACCGTGGTGTCCCTGAGCAAGACACTGGTTACCTACACTGCTCCCCGGGCGCCGTACATAATGGCAGCCCACTGCTCCTAACACTAGGATGGGTCAAATGCAGAGACTGCATTTTGTTGTCCTAGTACTTGTACTCTGTGCAATGACAATAAAGTTGAATCTTCATCTTCTTCAATCTTCATTTCCAAAGGTTAACTCTGCTTCAATTCAGAGGAGAGCTGTGTATTTTTACTCCACTACATTATTTTGATACCTTAAGTAGACTTTGGTTAATGATGTGAAATGAAAGCAACACTTAAATCAGACTTTATTTACACCTGGAGTAAATTCACAAGCTACCCTGCAGTGTACAAAGTAATCAAGACAACTTTAAAATAAAAACATATATGCATGAGTACTCTTACTTTTGGTACTTTATGTATATTTTGAAGCTAATACTTTTCTTTTACATGAGTAACGTTTTGATTGCAGGACTTTACTTGTAACAGAGTATTCCACCACTCTGGTACTGATTATTTTAGTACAAGATGTAAGTACTTCTCCCAACTATCCCCAGCTCAAGAGAAGGCCTTCTAAGTATGAACATTTACATTTTGATGGTGGTGCTAATGTTCTTTGCAGTACAGATTCGTCCAGCAGGTGGAGTTGTCTATGCATATTTCAGTAACAGGTGCCACTCATGTCCTCTAGTTATAAATTAGTAGTGGACTATTTAAATACTCTATGTGGTGAAACAATTAAGTTTAATGTGCAAATGCAATTGTGTCTCTTATATTTCAACATAAAGTGTGAAAATGTTACATCCTACTTTGTTTTGTATCCAGCTGTAGGTGTTTGATATTCCTAAAGGTCTGTATAGCATGAACTAGTACTGTACCTTCTGGTAAAGGAGTGAACCCCCCCCCTCTCTTCTGTTTATGTGTGCAGTTAAAAACAGTAAAGGTCAGAAGAGTGCCCTGTCCCTTAAAGGATAAAATAGAGAAAAACAAAACTCCCCTGGCCACTCTCTGTAGGGTGGGGGGTTCAGCTGGAGTTCACAGGAGGCCTGCTCTGTTATACTTCCTGTTTTCAGATTAATGTAATACGGTCAAAGAGGCATTGGATATACTTCGTTATTCTATATTTTCAAAGGGCTTAAAAAATATAAGCACAATGAGAGCTTCATTGCATCTTTTATTTCAATATTCTTTTTAATTATCCAAACTTTATGTAATTAGTGTCAGTGTTTGATGATAGAATAGGAAAGAAACTAATTCACTGAAAATAAATAATGAATAGTTACCTAACCTGTCAAATTCATGACATTTTACGAATGGAAAACGTTTTATGATTGAACAAGTAAAACAAATAATGGTGGTTCAACTACATAATGGTGCCAATATATTGTGATACCAGTATGATTGTTCTCACCAACATGAATTTCCCCTCATACCAAAACATCAGTTGACATTTAAAGCAACGAACGTCACTGTTTTCACTGCAGACAGCTTAAGGCGTCCATAGTTGGAAAAAAAGGTCCACTTGCATTGCTACATTCTGAGTGACTGTATGACGTATTGAATCAGGACCTTGTTTGCTTAATTTGTGTTAAACATGTGGAGACGTGGACAATAAAAAAGCAAAGTCAAATATAGTACAACTTATTTCTAGCAAGTACAAGGTCACTTTCAGCATTACGATTCTTATCATTTCACTTTTTTATTCGTCAAATGAATGTGTCAAACAATATGTTTTTGTTAGTTATTTTTTGGGGTCTTTTTGCCTTTAATGGGATAGGACAGTGGAGAGTGACAGGAAAGTGGTAGAGAGAGTCGGGGTGGGATCCGGAAAGGACCACGGGTCGGGACTCGAACCCGGGTCGCCGGCGTGCGGTGCAGGTGCCCCAGCCAGTTGCGCCACGGCCGGGGCCTGGGAGTGGTACATATGTTTAACATAGCAAAGCCCATGATCATTGATACTACACTGAATCCTATTTATCCTCAAGGTTTTGGTGCAAAACGGTTGAAAAAATACTTTAAAATATTTTGTATAATATATATATATATTAGAAAGAATAACCCTGGGATCTCCAGTGAGTAACTTTATCCAAAACCTTCCCCACATGATACCAATTACAGCATATGCTATTTAGAGTATAAATAGTTATACTTTAAACAATATAGTTTAAAGTATATTGAGTACCTGTAAAATAAATAATAATCCAAACTAATTTGGACACCCTTTGTGAGGCTACTTTTATCGCATCACACTATTATTGAAGATGTAGTCAGGGTGAAAATTAAAAAAGATGTTCTCAAAGGTCGACATATCATAGTTTAGAATGATCTTTTTCATGTTCTGTAATCATTTGCCAATCCCTGTTCTCTGAAAGCAGCAGCAGTTCACAATTTCAGAAAAAGTGGAAGGATTTAATACACAACATATTTATATAAAGACAATTTTAAATAAAATACTTTGACATACATCCATCCATTACACTGCCGAGAGTAACTCAATTTAAGTGTAGCCTTACGGTACCATAGACACTATGGATTGTTTAGTATTGGATGTACATACATTTCTTATCAAAGTATTTATTTGAGTTATGCAATGACTACACCTGCATCAACATGTAGTATTTAAATAGTGCCCTGAGCTGCAGACTGTAGGTCAAAGGCTACAGGCTCGTGGAAATCCTAACTGAAGAAGATCAAGTCAGACTCCACAATCTAATTTAATCTGAAGCTGTGAGCTCCTTGCTATGTGTGGTGTCTTGGCTGTCCAATAGTACGACGGTCTAAAGGGCCTAAGGGAGAGGATCATGTTATCCTCAGCTGAGTGAGTCCTGTCAGCAAGCTGTCATTCTGAACACTGCTCGTGCAAATATCTTTTTATACACTGCAGGTACTCTTTTTGGATTGCCTGCATGTTGCACATTATTTATCACTGCATAAAGGTCAGTTACCCTAGAAATGTGTAAGAGGAAAATGATTAAGAGCTGCAGGTGAATAAAACAGAGAACAAATGGTGAAAAACTGACATGTTTTTCATCAGAGTGCTTCTGTCGTGCTCACATTTCGTCGTTTTTTCTGATCTGTCAACAGAATGGTTAAGTAGTCACAAAGATAATCACTTGCTCACTGCAAGGGTTGTCATGGTGCTGTTATGCAACAGACGATAAGCCAGACACATGGCATGAGAGCAGTGCCGGCCCGAGCCTTTAGGGGGCCCTAAGCAGAATTTGATTTTGGGCCCCCCAATATCAAATACCGCAACAACAACACTCGATTGGGGGCCCCAAGCAGCCGCTTAGTTCGCTTATGCCTCGGGCCGGCCCTGCATGAGAGTGGTTACAATGAATATTTCCCATACATGTAAATGGTTATAATATCTAAGCCTGTTCAGCAACATTCTGATCAAAGCACAATTAATTGTATTCACATTTCTTAAGTGTTATGTAAGGTGGTTGAAAGGTGCAGCCGCGCTACAAAGGCCAAAAACACTTCCATTAGCAGAAACGTGCTGCACTTTCAAAAGCAATGCAAATATAAAAAGACACAGATGCACCAAAAAACATGAATAATAACATCTTCACCAACTTGACGAAACATGCACAGCGTTTACCAAACACGCTGCATAAACGACACGCTGAAAACAGTAAATGCTGCAAATAAAAAAACGCTGCAATGAGCACAAAACACAACGGAAAAGGGGACACTAAAAAGTGATGCACACAGCTGGGACCGGAGCGCATGTTGACCTTCAGGGATAATAAAGTTGGCCAACTGCCACTGGAAATGCACCTAAAATGTCAGTTTTATTGGCTATTTTAACAATGTGATTGCATGATTCAATTTTATTGAAGGTCTGCCGTAAGTTAGCTTGCTAAGGTAGCTAACTTAGTCATTTAAAGAGAGAACAGCAAGGAATGTTCATATAGGAGAGGGTGAACATAAAGGTATGGCCATTTTGCATGAACATTTTTATTATCAAGGTAGTTGTTGAATATGTATCTGTCTTATCGTTGCAGCTCGGCTGTGAACGAATACTACATATACTTAAAATCCCATTAAAGAGGCCATGTTCTTCTTTTTCCCTTCCCTGTAGTTTGTTGTATAGTTTTTTTGTGCATGTTAATGGTCTGCAAAGGCTAAAATCCCAAAGCTCTTCCAGAGGGAGTCTCTCTCCCACACACTCCCCCTCTGCCTGAAATGCCTTCATTGGACATGTTGTACCTCTGGAACATAATGACTTCACTGCGTAACACTTTCGATTTTATTGGTAAGCGCTCCAACACATTGTACATGATAAGCTGAAGGGGCGGGAAATCTCTAAGTGGTTGACCAATCACAACAGAGCTTGCCAGTTAACCAATCAGAGCAGACTGGGCTCTGGTTTCAGACAGAGGGTGAAAGAGGTACTGCAGCACAGGCAGTGTGAGAAAAATAAAGAGCTTTTTGAACTAGCGCGTAAAAATTAAACCAGAAAATGAGCAGAATAGGGCCCCTTAAAAAGCTTCCATTACTTTGATCACATGCAGTAACTTCACTTTCAAGAAAAAGAATAGCTGAAATTGGCAGCAGGTTGTGCTGGCATGTCACCATCAAATCTGTGCTGTTAATACTGCAGGACTGAATTCACAGTAACAGCAAATAGTTTAGGACCGAAACTTGGTGTCAATGTCACATTAAAGGTTTCGGCCAATTTGGAAGTTGATGGTAAACCAAAACACCACTGAGGTTTTGTGCTTCCTGTGTTTCCTTTTTCACTGATTCCTATACTTGCTTACAAGGCTGCTGTTACATGTCTGGCCAGTGTGACATACAATACAATCTGCAATCAGAAGACGAGAAGTGACAGATGGAGAGAAGGAACGAAGGGCTCTATGAGAGGTGACTCATGTTCCATTGTATAATCAGGGTATATTAAAGGAAGGAACATCACACCCTCATTACAGCAATGAGCCATGTGTACTGTTGCTTAATGGTTTTGAAAACCTGCACAACCCTCCCACCCCCATGCATATAATTTGTACTGTGCTGTTGCAGCAAGTTCTATCACTTTTAATGCAGCCATGTTTTGCTTTTGGGGGTTTTCTCTTTCCTGTGGAGTGTTATATAGGTTTGTATGCATGTAAATGGTCTGCAAAGGCTAAAATCCCTGTGAACTCCATTGGACTCCTTTTATTTACCTCCGTAACATAAAGACATCAATATGTAACACTCGCATTTCTACTGGCTAGCGCTCCAACACATTGTATGGATAGGCTAAGGGGAGGGACATCTCTAAGCAGTTTACCAATCATCAGGGGCGTAGCTAGGTTTTCAAGTTTGGGCGGGCTTAGCCCAGAGGTGAGGTGAAGCTGTGTGCGTGCAAATGCTAGCACTGACACAATTTTGGGGCCTCTTTTTTTAAGGTGTGTGTGTGGGGGGGGGGTTAGGGGTAGTACAATAACCAGGAACTCAGATTGCATGATGTTGGGTAAGTAAGTCTGGGAGTTTTGCACTGAGCAAAGCCGCTACACCCATAGTGTTTTGTGCTAGTTGCATCTTCGATATATTCTTCACGTTAACCAAGTCCATGTTACCTAGCCTTAGTCATGTTGACATGTCTTAGGAGTAGGGTGGAATTCACATCCTCTAGGGGGGTCCGGGGGCATGTTCCCCCGGGCAGATTTTTAAAAACATTTTAAAGTGAATTTCATGCATCTGGTGCACTTTGAGAGCAAAATTAAGATGCTAGATCTATTAGAACTTTCTGGTCTTGGTAAGGGGAGGGGGCACAACTCTCAACACTAATATAAAAAATATATAATCAATCAAAGTATAAAAAATACCAAAAACAATGACAATTAAGGGAAATACTTTCATTTTTAAAAATGTATTCTTCAAAAAGGGGAATGAGACGTGAATGCCCTTTTTTATTTATTTTTATGTTTAAATTTTAAAATTTCAAAAAACATTTACAATTTTGCTTGTTGTTAACACTGATGTAACAATCTGTTTTTTCCTCTTTCTATGGGTTTTTTCTCCTACAATAAATGTTGCGCTGGCCTGGGTGTACTTCAAAAATGTTTGAAAACCACTGGTGTACTGCTCTGTTTCCACTACTAACATCACATCATTGTGGAAAGTGCACAGTCTGCATTTGTATGCAGACCATGTTCACTCACTGGACTACATGCAAGTGGAATGTCAACTATGTGGACTTGAATTGGCAGGATGGGAAGGGGGCTGTACTCTGATCACAGATTGTACCTTTGATAAAATACAGAAGGATCCTGTGGCCTGCTAATCCTATTGCTAAAACATCTATAGTATCCCTGTAGGCCTAATGACGCATCTCTTTTGCTCAACACAGTGTATACGGAGGCAGTGCATTGTGCAGTGAGTGAGGGGAAAGGTGGTCATTATTCTTTGGGCCCTACCTCTCCACACTACTGTGCAATTGTGCTGTTCAAGTATATAAGAGAGACAAGTATAACATCCTGAATGCCAATTGTGGACAGTAGCATAATACATTTGGCTACTCTACTTTATTACGGTTTTGGAGTATTTGTACTTAACATTGGTAGTTTCATTTCCTGCTTCTTCAAACCTCAAATCCATTACAATTCAGAGGCAGCTTGATTTAATTGTAGATCTGAAGTGACTTTGAAGATTCAGATTGGGTATAACACAAGCTATAATCAACAAAGTACTTATTGTTCATCAGTATAGGACAAATATATATTGATATATTTGTATGATGTATTTTATTTATAATTTTAAAAAGGCCCTCCTCTCCCAGATGAATATTATCCAACAATATAATATATCTTGTTCTGAAATGTTATGTTGTGCTGAATGAATACTTTTACTTATTTTACTTTAAATTAAATTTGAAACTCAGATTTTGTACTTTTATTTATGTAAAATGTTGAATGCAGGAAAGGTGCATATGTTCAAAATACATCAAATTGACCAAAAAGTTATGAAAGTGGTTAATGAATACTAAATCCATAAATAATGTGTAACAAAAAGTTGTATTTGTCGTACAAATTGTGCCTTTACTTATACTTAACAACAAATTAACCCTACGTAAAATAGCATATCAAACACAATTAGAAAAATAACATTTATTTAAGAACCACAATATCATTAATTAGCAGATACAGGTAAAACTGTAATATGTAAAATAACAATCAACAAATCATAAGAAAGAAAAAAAACAATGGGGTAAAACTGATGAACATTCATGGATACATTCATTGTCACAACTAACTGAAGGGTCAGTAGTAATTTGTAATTTGTATTGTACACCTCACACAATTTTCCATTCTTTTGTGAAAGATATAACCTTAATTTACAATTTTCATTTATTTCATTTACAAGATCCATTAATTTAGAGTTGATTAGGTTGTCATCTTTTAATCAATTCCTTATAATGTGTTTGCAGCAATGTTTACAAATAATAAGTAAGCATCTTTTTTATTGATCTTTTGGTGTTTTTCAAAGTAGGTTAACTGGGTCAAAATGGGCCCTGAACACAGCACCTAAATGTGATGATTTCGACGTATCTATTGTAAGTGTGTTTTTCTGTTACAGAAAAGCATATTAACAGCATATATAATATATATATTTTCCAGTAAAAGTGTAAGTTAAATATCGGTTAAAAAAGCTATTTACTGTCTATTTTTTATTGTGTTTGTGTGTGCCCGCGTAGAGAGGGTGGGGGACGTTGTCGTAGCCGGGAGTATAGTATAGGCCGCTTGACTCCATTTCCCAAAGTGCACCGCGCCCCATGATGTTCCCAACAGCTGACAGACGGTGAAAGCCTCTGCCAGAGAGCTGTCGGTGGAAGAGAGTAGCCTGTCGTCGGTAGCCTGTACGGACCGAAAACACAAGCCGAGCTCTGCTGCACTTCGGCCCGCTTCACCGCCCGAGTCACCGTCGAGCACCGTGTTTTAGTAAATAAAATAAAAAAACATAGCATCCTGACTTTTTGTCCTGAATTGGAGCTGAGGGGACATTCGCTGTCAGCTAACTTCCACAATAGGTCGCTGCGTCGCTGGTTGGACCGCTGCATGTGTTTTTATTCTCTCCTAACAGTTTGACTCCAGCCCCCTTTCACCCGTGCCCAATGCTGAGGAATGGATAGTGTGTCTGCTAAAGGGGGGAAGATGGTGGAGAGTGATGAGCAGCCGGAGAGGGGTAGCGGCAGTGGCGGTGTTGGTGGCGCAGCGATGGCCGCACTACATCAATGCGAACTCATCCAGAACATGATTGAAATCTCCATCTCCAGTTTACAGGGGCTCCGGACCAAATGCGCCGTGTCCAACGACCTCACACAGCAAGAAATACGCACTTTGGAGGTAATGCGCTTATTTTATTAAATAAATATGTCCTGCAATAGAGAGCAGTGTAGTCAAATTGCGGAGTCATGAAGCCCTAACACTATGTCCGCCTCGTATAGGCTGAATATCGGCTGCAAGCGAGGCGCCCTATCACTGAGTGTCACTCTGCTGAGCACATTCAGTCCCTTACAATAAACCAATGCTTCGATGCATTGAAGTGCATATTTAACAAATAATATTCAGATGTTTGCATGTATTATTCCCGTAGAAGATTCGTTGTGTGACCTTTTTTCGAGGTGGAAATATTCTGTGATACCTCCCTAGCCTAATGGCACACATTCAATAATCTGATGCTGCTATAATTTACACTACCGTGTGCTGTTCCCTGCACAGGATTTGCAGTCTGCAGCCTACCACAGGCAAGCTACACAAATACAAAAAATGTACGACGTGTTGATCTGTTGCAAAACCGGATTTTCCTGCATCTGGATGCATATTCTGTTCATTGGTTTTGGGATGACTTGACATTGCTTTGCGCAAGAGCCATGGCTTCAAAGGGCCTCAGCATACCCTACTATAGGCAGTGAGGTATCAGCAAAGAATGCACTATTTTCTGGCCTTTCAACCATTACCATGCAAATTATATACATGCAAAATAAGATGTTACTATCACCATCATCAGAAGTGCTTTTTACATACAAGTTGGACTTATTTTAATTGTACAATACCTACTATATGATGTTGATATTGTCCTTTTTTTATTTATAGACTATATATTTTTTTATCTCAGGCCTTAAGCTTTCGTCCTTGGGATATTAACATATTGTTTTTGCAATATTCTCAGCTGCGGGATGACTGGAGGAATAATGTCATGGAAAGTCCAGCTTGATGTTTTTAGTAACAATGCCATGAGGGGACATAAGGCCCGTCTTCTGCAGCGGAGGGTGATGGGAAAATGGGAGTTGGTGTGTTGGGTTGCAAAAGCCTTATACAGTAGATTTGAACAAGTTGTGAAAAACAGTTTCATAGTACAAATGTGAAAGGCTTACAAATGTGAATGTATCTTTAGTATTGGCTTCAGACACGCAGACATTCTCAAGACATGATAGATAGTAAATGGCTTTTCTGCCTCATGGTTTATTTAAGCGTTATACCTTGGATAAAAGGAATATTAACTCCTGATTGGCTGGAGGCTATCAATTATCCA
The DNA here is from genome assembly GCF_036324505.1 of Eleginops maclovinus. Classification (NCBI taxonomy): domain Eukaryota; kingdom Metazoa; phylum Chordata; class Actinopteri; order Perciformes; family Eleginopidae; genus Eleginops; species Eleginops maclovinus. Next base: position 17,254,416 of record NC_086359.1, on the reverse strand, counting down.
TGTCTGTTTTATTTCTGTATAACTGAACACGCTATGAACAATTGTGCTATTGCCCTTAAAAACTAATGTTCCAGAAAGCACCATGCATTTACTCTGTCACACAAAAGACAAAATAGCCTAACAGAACAGGTTTTTATGACCTTCAGAATGGTCAAGAAGCAAAATTGTTAATTTGCAGATTTACTGTGTTTCTGCAGGTAGCAACAAAAAGGCAACCAGAAATATCAGTTTGTATTGTATTCTATGTTTGCACAGATGACAAAACCATGATATGTTCAATTCAGCTTTTATCCATTTTCATAATGCTTACAAAATATATGTGTTGCTCTTTAGCTAGCTGTCAGGTTTAATCTACAAGATGGCAAGATACTGTGGGAACAATTTTGTAGTCAAGTTCACGGCCTGTCCCGCCCTTCATGTTCCAACTCTACTTCTTCTGTGGTCATTTGTGCTTCGTCACTGCGTTCGAACAGGACGTGATCTAGCAGAGTACTTCCTGAGGTGCGCTGTCTCCAGATGCATTTTGCACTGACATTTTTCCACATGATAAGGCTCTTGGTCTTGCCTGATTCTTGAAACCTATTAAAGCTGCTCTGAAGTCTATTTCCTGTAGTAAGAGAGGCCGTTGTGAAGGGGGGGATCTCTGAAAGTATGAAGTGCAAAATGTGATACCTCAAGTTAGCTTTGCTTGTTTGTAGTTTAGCCAGGTTCATTATGCTTCCATATTGCAATTTGAGGATAAGAACATCTAGGATTGATTCAAAATCTACCTCTTGACTCAGAGTGATCACTGGCTTTTAGCTGCTGCACTGGAAACAGGTACAGTAGATGCTCACTGATCTTCTGCTGCCGGTCTCCTAATGCATCAGCAAAATTGTTGATTCATTTGAAGTACAGTGGGGCAAAAAAGTATTTAGTCAGCCACCAATTGTGCAAGTTCTCCCATTTAAAAAGATGAGAGAGGCCTGTAATTTTTATCATAGGTATACCTCAACTATGAGAGACAAAATGAGAAAAAAAAATCCAGAAAATCACATTGTAGGATTTTTAATGAATTTCTTTTCAAATTATTGTGGAAAATAAGTATTTGGTCAATAACAAAAGTTCATCTCAATACTTTGTTATATACCCTTTGTTGGCAATGACAGAGGCCAAACGTTTTCTGTAAGTCTTCACAAGGTTTTCACACACTGTTGCTGGTATTTTGGCCCATTCTTCCATGCAGATCTCCTCTAAAGCAGTGATGTTTTGGGGCTGTCACTGGGCAACACAGACTTTCAACTCCCTCCAAAGATTTTCTATGGGGTTGAGATCTGGAAACTGGCTAGGCCACTCCAGGACCTTGAAATGCTTCTTACGAAGCCACTCCTTCGTTGCCCTGGCGGTGTGTTTGGGATCATTGTCATGCTGAAAGACCCAGCCACGCTTCATCTTCAGTGCCCTTGCTGATGGAAGGAGGTTTTCACTCAAAATCTCACGATACGTGGGCCCATTCATTCTTTTCTTTACACAGATCAGTCATCCTGGTCCCTTTGCAGAAAAACAGCCCCAAAGCATGATGTTTCCACCCCCATGCTTCAGAGTAGGTATGGTGTTCTTTGGATGCAACTCTGCATTCTTTCTCCTCCAAACACGACGAGTTGAGTTTTTACCAAAAAGTTCTATTTTGGTTTCATCTGACCATATGACATTCTCCCAATCCTCTTCTGGATCATCCAAATGCCCTCTAGCTAACTTCAGACGGGCCTGGACATGTACTGGCTTAAGCAGGGGGACACGTCTGGAACTGCAGGATTTAAGTCCCTGGCGGCGTAGTGTGTTACTGATGGTAGCCTCTGTTACTTTGGTCCCAGCTCTCTGCAGGTCATTCACTAGGTCCCCCCGTGTGGTTCTGGGATTTTTGCTCACCGTTCTTGTGATCATTTTGACCCCACGGGGTGAGATCTTTCGTGGAGCCCCAGATCGAGGGAGATTAGCAGTGGTCTTGTATGTCTTCCATTTTCTAATAATTGCTCCCACAGTTGATTTCTTCACACCAAGCTGCTTACCTATTGCAGATTCAGTTTTCCCAGCCTGGTGCAGGTCTACAATTTTGTCTCTGGTCTCCTTTGACAGCTCTTTGGTCTTGGCCATAGTGGAGTTTGGAGTATGACTGTTTGAGGTTGTGGACAGGTGTCTTTTATACTGATAACGAGTTCAAAAAGGTGCCATTAATACAGGTAATGAGTGGAGGACAGAGGAGCCTCTTAAAGAAGAAGTTACAGGTCTGTGAGAGCCAGAAATCTTGCTTGTTTGTAGTTGACCAAATACTTATTTTACCGAGGAATTTACCAATTAATTCTTTAAAAATCCTACAATGGGATTTCCTGGATTTTTTTTTCTCATTTTGTCTCTCATAGTTGAAGTGTACCTATGCTGAAAATTACAGGCCTCTCTCATCTTTTTAAATGGGAGAACTTGCACAATTGGTGGCTGACTAAATACTTTTTTGCCCCACTGTATGTAAGATATGATTTTGTACCTTGTGGGGCTGATGTTTATCAGTTCCAGTTGCGTGTGTGTTGTGATTTGTTTATCTCAGTTTGTAAAGAAAGCATAGAAGACAGTATTCAACTTCTGAGAAACTGTAATAATACATTTACTGTTTATTGTCATAATACATATTCTCCCTTTTTAAAACCTGTTAGACATATTAAACAGAAGTTTTAGATATGTGGTTAAGTCCGCCAGCTTCATGTTGCTGCTCTTTAGCCTTGAAGAACCCTGTGAGGAAACCGAGATAAGAGAATTTCTCAGTACTGAACACTTCAATCGCATTCAAAAGGCAACGCAAAGTATATTTGTCAAGCATGTTACGTTTATTCAAACAATACATAAAACAATTTTTTGCTCTTCTAGATGTGCATTATATTTCTAAGCTAGTGATCGATGATCCCGGTCAAATTCACCGTCAAGTGTTGACATCATTACAAAGAAGCCTCGTATTTTCACAATTTTCTGGCCAAGCATGGGGCACTGTCATGATCAGCAGTCTTACTTCCTATATTTTTACTGGCACACCATTTTGAAACCACATCTTGCCACTTTCACTTCCTTCTTCCGCACTCCTTGAGATGATCATTTGGCACATGCGTCAAACAGTCAGCAGACTCTGTAGTTAATCATAGATTTACGCTGACTCTAAAGTTACTAGCATATGTCCGGTGCTGTCATGGCCAAGATATCCAGAAAACTCATCTCTGTTGTGTCTGAACCTTGACCCATTGTAGTGAGAGATGTATGAATGAAGCTCTAACCTCCAGGTCGAAACAGCAAAGCCAATGTTGAAGTGCCTTAAACCTGCATTCTCTTTATTTTCCAGCAAATGGTTGCAAAAATAATTGCAATTGTGTAGAAGTCTATAAGAAAATGTCCATACTTCTCACTTGATTTATTACCTCAGTATACATTTTACTGACGAGTTTATAGGCTCAAACGCTAGATTTATGTATTCTCAGTACAGCGAGTTGTTTATTTTGTAAATTATAGTTGCATTTAAATTAAATAGACAACCACGCAGGGTTTGCTTTAGGGCTTGGCTACCTTGTGATTGACAGGTCACTGCCACGGGGCGTTATTTGTCTTTGGTTGTTGTCTGTGTTTTCTGTCTCAGAACTTTAACTCTCTTACAGTGTGTTTTCAGTTAAATAGTTAATCATAGCATCACCTAAAAATGTATTTTTTAGTGTTTGTTTATCACTTCTTCTTGTGTCACTTCTGGCTCCTAATAAATCAAGATGGCAGCAGCCAAATTGCGAAACTCATGGCCTCAAGACCTTAGTCCACAAACAAATGGTCGACATCACAGTGACGATATCCACTTCTTATTTACTGTCTGTGTTTACAATATAGCCCCTGCCGTTATCTTGAAATCAAAGCGAGCACATGTAAACCATCCTGTAGCAGCTACACATGATATATATGATTACTACAAAAGCTTGAAGCACCTCGATGTCGGAGTAGTTGTCACATTTGAGGTGCAAACGGGAATCGCTCCCATATTGCACTGGAGGGCCATCGAGAGAGACTTGATCTCACTTTATACTCTCATTGAAAGAGCTTTATTATTCCACTTGAACTGTGTGTGTGTGTGTGTCTGTGTGTGTGTGTGTGTGTGTGTGTTTTTTTTTCTGCCTTTCGCCAGTGAGAGGATAATGATACTGGCCTCTCAAATGCAGTGCTAACTGGTACTTCACTTTTCACATGTTAATCCCACTCAGCATGGTCTCTGCCCCTGTGTTTCTTTTTAATGTAACTCTTTATATTTTCCTGACATTTTGACCAACCAATTCACTTGACATGATCCAGACAAACCTTTCTGTAAAACCTTTGCTTATGTTTTACATAACATAAAACAAGTGTGTAAGATTTTTTTTTACATAAAAGCAATTCTTATCTTATTTAATCACAGCTCTCTGGGTAATGATCAGCAAACAGCAAAGCTTCACTCTGTTTTGTCTCCTCTCGGTGTTGGAGAGAGTTTGCTGTGCGCTCGTGGTGCGAGCTGTTGTGGCTGCATCTATATTTAGACATCTTTCTTCCTACGCATTTTCAGGGTTGGTTGTTAAATAAGAAAATCAAATGACGCGCAAAGAGCCTGTGCAAGAGGGGAGAGCAGGGAAGAAAAGGGGAGGGGAGAATCAAAGCCAATCCGCTGGGCTGCTTCTTATGACATGACGTGTGTGTGTGTGTGTGTGTGTGTGTGTGTGTGTGTGTGTGTGTGTGTGTGTGTGTGTGTGTGTGTGTGTGTGTGTGTGTGTGTGTGTGTGTGTGTGTGTGTGTGTGTGTGTGTGTGTGTGTGTGTGTGTGTGTGTGTGTGTGTGTGTGTGTGTGTGTGTGTGTGTGTGTGTGTGTGTGTGTGTGTGTGTGTGTGTGTGTGTGTGTGTGTGTGTGTGTGTGTGTGTGTGTGTGTGTGTGTCGGAGGCCTAGGAGAAGACAATGGAGGATGTCGATCAGGGTAGAGAGGAAACACAACTCTAGCAACTGTAGCAACGCTGACCCTGTCTCTGTTTCCTTTTTTTGTGGTGGAGCCAATAAGAATGGACTGCATGATGGGGAAATCAGGGTGGTTTTAAAATGTGTAGGCAGGCCTTAATCTATTCTTAAACTGACTCAGGATGAGGTGCATTACATCCTGTACTTTTTAGGTTTTGGTCTGCAGTACATCTCTAGTGGAAAAGAGGTACTTGCTTCTCCAAATAATAAGGAAGTGTGCATGGTGTCTGGTTGTGAATTTGCTGTGTTTATAGGGCTGCAAGTAATGAATGTATCATATTTTATGATTATATATCGTCAAGTGTGCAGATTTCCAAATTAATAGATTATTTGTATGGTCTTTAAAATGTCAAGGTCCAGCATGAAGTCTTTTAAATGTCTTGTTTCGTCAGTCCAAAACCCAAAGGTATACTCTTAAATATCATATAAATGGGAAAAAGAAAAACAAGAATATACAATTTTGATCGACTTATCAATAAGTGGACTTGGTTTTGCAGCTCTCTATATAAAAGCAATATATTTCAATTTTGTCTGTTTTAGAGAAAATATCCTTTTATTTACTATTTTTCAGTTTTCACAAAATATGTTAATTGTCCATTATTATCAGCAGTTCTATAAAAAATTGGCACTTTTGTAAAAAATGGCCCCACCAACAACTTGCTGTTGGTCCAATATGTCAAGCTGTGCCTAAACAATGTTCAGTTACCAAACAGAGAGTTGGAGGCCACTTCATAACCTCCTCAGCCCCTAGCCCAGCCCAGTAGAGGTCAACAAGCACTAAGGATAACAACAATGGAGGAGGGGCAACAGGGCATTTTCTGAGACTGTATCCCCCTTTGTACTCCCCCCTCAGGTCCATGTGACCTGGCCTCTGCATTACTACGTCTGCCTGCCCCCATTGTGCGCTTGTCTTTTGACATTTTCATCTTTTGACATTTTCATCTTTTTTTAATCTGTACATAAAGTTGTGCATCATCTGTAAAACGTCACTCTAATCAGCAGAGTTCACTCCCATGATCCTTTCCGATTCGCCGCTAAAAAAAATATGAAAACTAGCTTTACATTTGCATTATCTTCAAGCTCTGGTGCTACGTTGCTAGCTGCAACCAGTAAACATAGAGGAGCCTAGAGGCTACAACCAGTAAAAATAACAAAAGTACAACATTTCTAAGATCTTTTACTAGTATATTTGAAATACTAATTAAAACTCCTGCATATATATTAGGGATAAAAGTTTCAGCATCAAAAAGTCATATTTCACACAAATGTCAATTCAGATAATATATTGAAAAAAAATATTATATCATTGAATTACGTTATTATTGTGTTTATCCCTTAAATGTTGTAGCCTTTTTTAAAACGTTGTATATTGTGGACTTTAGCCTGTGAATTTACCCTATCAATCAATCAATACATTTTCATCCCAATCCTTTAACAATAAATAATAACTTACATTTTGTTTAACATTAGTATTAATAATATAAATCTAGTATCTACAGCTGTCACATAAATGTAAAAGTGCAACATTTGCCTATTCATTTAAGTGAAGTAGGAATATAAAGTAGCAGGAAATGTAAATGTATCTATTTGATTATCTATTTAAAAGTACTTAAAGAGGCCCTATTATGCTTTTGAGGGGTTTTTCTTTCCTCTGGCATGTTATATACGTTTTAGCGCTCCCAACACTTTGTATGTGATTTGCTAAAGGACCGGGCAGCTCTAAGCACTCTAAACACTTTTTGAACATTACAGCTTGTAAACGTGTCACAGTAGAGGCACAAAATACAGTTATGATCCTGAAAATGCATAATAGTAAATTTAAGTAAATTGACTTTCCACCACTAGTCCCTTTTTGTTGCTCAAAGTATTTGTATTCTCAAACAGCATTTGTCTCACATTATGAAGTTGAGCAAATATCAAAGACATATGCAATATTTTCTGGATTTTTCGTGGCCTTTTTAAATATGACCCGGGACGTAGAAATGTTTCTGTCCTGATGGCAAGAAACATAAGAATTTCCAGTCTTGAGAGAAATGAACTGAACTTCCTGTGCAAATATTATTTTCTGGGATAAAGCGTTGTTGCTCAGATAGGCCATAATATCCCTGGCAGGTGCACCAAAAGTGGCTGAGTCAGCAGGAGGATTGAGAAAATAACTGGAGCCATGGGATCTGCCACTGTCCCTCCCCTCTCTCTCCCCTCTCTGGTGGCCTAGTCTCTGGCTGTCACTCATGTCCTCGCAGCATTAAGCCGTTGCCATGGTGTTGTTTAGCTCTGCTGACAGGTGGGCTCTGACGCCATATCTCCTCCCCCTCCTCCCACCTCCAGGCCACACGTCAAACGATGCTTTCTTCACTCTGCACCAAAAATAATAAGCACAGGAGGGGCCTGTCATTATCTCTCTGCTTGTTGATGCTCCCAACACAAACACACTGATATCAATGCTTGTGTAACCATCCACCCTTTTTTATTTTTGGTCAATAGTATTGTTTTTTTTTGCTTCTACAGTTATCATCACGTGCACGGTGATGACACGTGGGGATATTTGCATGTTGAGATCATGTATTGTGTCTGCACTCCGTGTTTCACATGTATGGGAAAATCCCACTGAAATGTTGCTGACGACTCAGAATAGGTGTTGCTAGGTAACCTGACGTCACAGGTCTGAACTGGTGTGAAGGGGGGGGGGGGGCTCATTAGCCACATCGAGTTTAAGGCCTCTCACTGCCAGTTCACATCTCCACAAACACTTAATTCAGATACTTAAAAAGAGCGATGAATAATATGTGGGGCTCTGTAATGCAGAGTGTTGGATATATAAAAATATCCCGGTTTCACATGGTTATACGTTATGTGTTTCTATACACATGTGTAAAATAAGAATGTGAGATGAGATGAAACATTGTTTATCCTGAAGGAAATGTCTGTGCAGCATTTGCAATGCAAAGAGAGAAGAATGCAAATGTATAAATAACAAATATAGATAATATACATAATAATGTACAAATCCTAAATATACAATGTATTCAGAACAATGCCAAAATGAGGTTAGGATAGTCAACATTGTAATAGATTGATCTAATACGCTTTGTTGAGTTGAGTAATTTGATTCTCCAAAATGTTTCCAATAATTTTAAAACAAATCTGTGATTCTATTCATGGTTTGTTTCATTTTTTCCTCTGAAATTGCGTCATATTCCCATTAGGCTTTACTCTGTTGTGCTTGCTTGGCAGAAGTTTTTAGCAGTAATTAATTGAATTTTTATAACGTTTTTATCAAAATGTCTAGATTTTTACATTGAAACTGCTATAATCTGTGTTTTTTTAAAAGTTTGAACCTCTAATTCTGTTTATTTTGTGAAAATGGAGACTCCTTTGGGTAATTTGGCTCTTGGAACCACCCTCCTTAACATCTGTTTTTTAAGTACGAGTGGCCCTATTAAGCTTTTTCGGGTAGAAATTGTCTGCATAGGCTAAAATCCCAAAGTTCGCTCTAGAGGGAGTTTCTCTCCCACACATCACAGACTTTTATACGCAGGTGTTTGTGCTTTTTCAGGGATGTAAATGTGTAGGCACAGTTATTTTGCATTTGTTTTTCTTCAGAATCAATCAGCTTTCATGACACGGTCCATGTTTGTACATTTTTTCAAACATCCATTTTTATCAGTTTACATTCAATAATGCATGCCGTTTTATTATTTTATAATGCCCTTGAGTGCAACCTCATAAAAGCTGAGTAATTGCAGAGCTGAAAAGCTGCAGTCAGCGTCAACACGGAGAGCATTTACTTCCTCTCCATCCTCTTTCATCTCCGTGTCCCTCAGTGGAGATGCTTTTGTTAGCTGCCACGAAGCAGCCTTTTCACAACCCAAGGCCGCACTTTTGAGAGTAGCAGGGCTTCATGAGCTCCTCTCCGGTTGTCGAATGGAAGTTGAATGAGCAGAGAAAGCCGCGCGCTCCTCATTGTAGCTCAGGCACACAGCTCTTCTGAAGGTGCTGCCTGCTGTAATAGACTCTCACAGATAGACTGCGAGATAAGGAGACACTCTATACGGCACAACGCGGCCGATGCAAGCCAATACCACGGTGTTCATTGTGATACTTACTCACAGGACCACTGCACTTGACATTGGCTTTCAAAGCATCGTGGGTAAAGTCTCACAGCTTTTATATTCGGGTGAATATGAGATGCGCTCAGACGATGGTCTTCACCTGGACTGATTAGCAGATGTAAGAGGAAGATTGTAAACGGAGGTTACTGTATGTCAGTAGGCTACTTCCTTGAGCAACAGGCAAGCCTTTGTTCTTCTCATCTTCAACAGCTGCGCCACCTGAATGTGGAGACGGTTGGGAAGCAGTTTGGAGAGGATGAGGAGGTACAAGTGGAAAAAGCCAATGATTTATGTTCCCTTAAACTGGTCGCACAGGAATATATTTGTTATGCTATGTACCTTTTTGTGTCGCTTGTTATGGCTAATTGGGAAAAGCTTGTGAGGAAACAGTACATGGCCAATATCTTGATTATTTTTCTGTAATCGACTTATCGTCCTCTCCTTTGGTGTGGGAACATTCTGGGTTTAAGCCGAGTTAGAGACAAGAGTTGTTGTTTTTGCTACCTATATCTTAATTTAAATGTTCAATATAAACTTCCAACTTTTTAATGGTTTCATCTGGCTGATATTTCACTAAACTGTTACTGCTAGATGTGTATATTTTTTAAATGTGTAATTTCTGGATGTATCTTTAATATTTCTGTGCATGCTCCTTGATTGATATTAAGCTATCTTTGGCTCATTGCTGTAACAAATGTAAATTTCCCATCTGTGGGACAAATAAAGGTATTTTTGATTCTGATTTACAGCTAATATTTGCACTTTTTTCAACATAGGCTCAAACCATTAACAAACTGAATTGGCAGTTTGTTGTCCATTTAAGAATAATGTTCCAAATTTTAGTAGAAGTACATTGAATTTATTTATGTACAGGTACTTTTTGGGCAACAAAGCAAAATAATTGATTGTGTGGTTTTATTTTATTTATGGTTTATTTATATCAAATTTAATCTAATGCCAATATTTTAAAATTCGTAAGAAAGAAAATGGAAGTATAATCACTGTTTCAATAGTAAAACGTTATGGTTGACATTTTTTAAACCAGATTGTGTAAGTCTATGATAAAAATGACTTTGCACTTAATGTATAACATAAGTAAACATTTATTGCTCCAGACAAAAGGTTCAATACATTCCACACAATGTTTTCTAAGAGTTTGTGGTGGAAAAGACAGTTCAGTGCCTCTGAAACGCACTGGAAAATTGTCTGGTCATATGGCACTTTCTTCATTATGTCACCGAGCTGCTTCGTGTTCCAAACACTCTTTGTTTGCTGTGCCAGCACCGCAGATGCTCTCATTAGATGACCAGCTCATTGTTCCTCTCTGTGATAATAGTCTTTATATCTAATTAACTGTCTTCTGCACTGGAGGCACTGGGAAATTGGGTTAAACAAACACTGGGATCATTACCGCAGGTACATTGAGTTCAAAACGCAAGTATGAAGCAATTCATGTGACCTTTTATTCTATTGAAGAGGCATACGTCGATGGTAAATAAATACTGTTAGCCTGTATAAGCTTGGGTGATGATAGGAGCTACAGAAATGAGTTGACTAATCGATTAGAAGGTCTGTAGAAAAATAAGGGAAAACTATTTTGATAATCCATTAATTGTTAATATAATATTTCATGCAAAAATGCTGTTGTTACATTTGTAGATTTACTTTTTTTCCCTTGTTTGTATCTTTTATTAAAAATAACAAAATGTGGGTTTTAGACTGACAAAACAAGACATTTAAAGACATCACCTTGGAATTTGAAACACTGGACATCTTTCACTATTTCTGACTTTTTATAGACTTAGATAAAAATCCTTGTCGCAGCTATATTGATAAATGTTAGTCAGGTTTTGGCCTTTTTTTTGATGTTATGTCACTTTTCTAACAGCCACAATAGCCATTAGTTACTTTGTCATTGCACCAAAGAGTTATGTGTGATATTTAAGTTAAGAAACGACACACATTCTGCATATTTCTTTGTTACCTCACACGATGTGACATTGAAGGCCTGCCTGTAGCTGTAGCTCATAGCACACTGTGAGTCTCCCCTTCTAAACCCCCCCCCCCCCATCTGCTCTCTATTGCTCCCCTGCAGGTGAAGCTGATGAAATACATATGTAAACAGCTGCAGTGCAAGCAGAAAGTGCCAGAGACGGAGAGGCCCGATACGCTGGACAGCTACCCGCACTTACAAGACTGGCTACGCACCATCAACCTGCGGCCGGAGCTCATCGAGGTGGGTCACGCTGTTTTGAGTTCATATCAGTCTCCCTCACCCTCTCTGTCTGTGAGTGACTGTGCTCCTGTCACATAAACGTGGATTCTGTTTGTGTACTAAGTCCGTTGCTCAACATATACATGAGGAATACTTGACCCGTCACCATCAGAATGTCTTTCTAAAAGAGGAGCACTGCCACTTTATTTATGCTCATCATATTCAAGGACTTGATCATAAATGAAAATCCTTATTTCACACTTCTTTCAAGGCAATGTATTAACTACTGCCTTTTATAATTTTGGGCTATGTTAGGGAATGGACAGCACCTTTTTGTATGGGTCAGCAATTTCAACTTTATTATATTTTGTTAAAGTCTACCATATCTGTAAGAAAGGCTTAAGTAGACTACCATATTTGTTGAAAACTACAGGCAAAGTTAGCATTAGATAATGTGGGAGGTAGATGTGTCTCTTTTATTGGTGTGAACAGAAAAATAATCTGTAAGCAAATGTGTAATATGTTATTGTAAAACACCTAAATGCAAAAAGATCTGTAAAGTCACCAAGATGTTTTAGAAAAATGTAAAAATCAAATTCCACAAATGTTAAGGAAAATCTGTGAAAACAATAGGTTATTGACAAATAAACGAAAAGCATTTATGAATGCAGTTTGTATTTATGGTCTCAATTCTCTTTTTTTTGGATCGAAATTAACAAAGATCCAGTTTGGGCGAAACTGTTGAGCTAAATTCTCTTACTTTGAAAGATCGCAACTACTTCCTCACACGAAAAAAGGCTGTGTGACACCGGTAGATTTTTGCTCAAATAAAAAATGTTGGAAAGATATTCACCTTATTTGATACCAACTTTGCTTTTTTTCCCCAAGTTTAGTGTGATTCTTGTAAGATGATTTGTTTGATGTTGTTGTTATATCCTCTTCTTGTATGTTCTGTATGTTTGTGTTGTTCTTGTCAGTTGGTCTTTGTATAGTATTAGTAACTTAACAATAACCTGCCTATTTTTAATCTTTCTGCACTTGCTTTTCTCTAATACATCCCACATTTGGGCATGTTTTACTGCACATTTCTATATCTCATTATTGTTTTCTTCTTACTCACAGCTGTCATGCTCTGTGCTTTGTTTGCTTTCCAGTTAAAACCTCACCATCATTTCCTACAAAGTGTTTTTGATAGTAAAACTGCTCATTTGTATGTGTTGTATACCAACCGGAATGGTGTGTGGATGACCCATTTAGATCAAAGATTAATATTTCTGCAGCGCGTCTCCTCACTCTATACTATCAAGTCTGGGTTATGTAATGGCTTGTCCAAAAACATTTCAATTTCTGGAATCCATTTCATCTGCTTCCATGCTTTAACTTACAGTCAGGCTTTGCATCATGTTGTATAATGTGGCTGGCATGTTGGCAAGCTTCTTAAAGGATCATGTGCGTCTTTCTCTGAATTCATTCATGTTGTCTGTATCATCGATAAGCGGCCTTGATTAACGCGCTACAAGAAGCATTGTGAGCATTCCCAATGCAAGACTAGCAATGTAACTGTTTTGTTGAAATATTACAAAAATAGTTGATATTTTATTTTGTCTGTGCATTTCTATGTTGTTTGATAGAGGTGCATTTGTTAACACTTCTGTCTAACTGAGTAGTATTTTTCGGAGACTTTTAAAGGTAAGAGTCCCAAATTAATTAAACCTGTTAAAAGTTTGACTTATAACTGCAAGATGTATTTTTGTGTTTACTTCAAAAGGCAAAATCCAGCTTTGTAAAGTGAAGGCGAAAATTGGCTTAACCTGCTTTCTTTTTAATGGCCACAGGAGGCATAATGATCTCATGCATATTGTATAGAAGTCTATAAGAAAATTTCCCTACTACCAAACTGATTTGTAACCTCGGTAAACATTTTCCTAATACGTTTATGGTCTCAAATGCTAGATTCCATAGCATTGATGTGAGTAATTGATGGTGCCATTTAGAGTGAAATGGACGCTAAAGCAGGGCATGCAAAAAAACAAGATGGCGACCCCCAAAATGATCTCATGTGTAGATGGAAACCCCCGATTTGCAAAACAAAAAGATACACTCACGATACTCTCCTCCAGACAAATCATAGTTGACAAATAAATGGGTGTTGTTGAGGTGTCTACATCCAGTACTTTTATTCTGTCTTAGGTACACATGCATAGCAATTCTGACCAATCATACTGTTCCAATGACGGCGCAGTACAGCAATCATGTGCAGGACAAGCCATGCAGTTTGTGGTGCTATTATTGTAACATTATTATGAGTGAGTAGGTGGGAGGGGAGGCAGGGCCAACAGCCTCTTCGCAATATCACATCACTCACCCTTATGTGTTAGTGTGTTTGCATGCGTGTGTGCTTTCTTTTGCTTACAGTGTACACATGAGTGTGGGAGGCTGCCCTAGTTTTGAGATCATTGGTTGCCCTCTCAGAGCAAAGGGTTTAACCTGACTGATAAGCAATTGCGTACTTCCCATGTCTGAAAAACATCCTAAACTCACTGGGCTATCTCATATGTCCTTGTTTCATACACAAACAGTTTGTGGTGAATTATTTTTGTCATTGCTTGTCAAATAGATACATTAAAAAACAGGATCACTGTGTTCTTTGTGTCTGTGTTTGTAGCCAACCAGCGCTGAGGCTAGTTTCAATAATCTTGTTTTTCGTCGTTGATTTTTATCAGTGTTTAACTGTCTCTCCATTGTGTTGATAAAGTAGCTGATTCACATTCAAACGTCTAGTATAAATTACGAGTCTTCTGCGAAATGTGTTGCAGTGTATTTATTCCAAGCAAACAAGTATCAGCGTCTTGCCTGAGTGTTATACTTTAATTTGTAGCCTAACAGTGCTACTCCCACTCTGATCTTGCCTTACTAATAGTATCCCCTACTTGCAAAATGTTGTGTGATGGCTGTTGTCTTCCTGTTAGCTGCTGTCAAAGCTTCCTTCTGTTCAGTGATCACTCATATCTCAGACCGCACCATTGTAAAATTGTGTAAGAAAATCCTGATTGATGTGAAAAAAGGAAAGAAGATAAAGCATTGCATTGACACTCTGGCTGGGTAGTATATAGATATTATATGCTAGATATCTTCATAGATTTTTAATATCGTAACATGTATTTTTATCGTTTTGAAGGCAGCATTACGAAAATGTTATCTGATTTAAGAACTTCCCCAAATATTTATCCACATAAATGATGATTAATGTATAAAAAATCTCATTTTGTGAATATTTTGAGGAGGCACCAATGGTCAACCATACAATTAAAAAAGAAAAAATTTTTTTTTAAAAAAGAACAGTAAAATGTGATTTCCTTTATATTGCCCAAGCGTTACATTTTGTTTGTGTTTTTGCTCACTGTTATACTGAGCTCTTACCCTTTCTTTGTCTTGCTGTTGCCTCTGCAGGCAGTGGAAGCAAAGTCTTCCCTGGATGCCTTACTGCAGATGTCAGGCACTCAGGTGAGGGATACGATGCGGAGACTGGGGTCCAGTTCAGAGGAATGTGCCCGGCTCAGTGCTGCCCTCTCCTGTCTGAAGAGTGCCTCTGAATCAGGTACTGGTATTCTTCACGGGAGCCTTTATAATCAGCATGGATCACGTTGTTTCTTCTTGTTTTTCTACTGAATTTTCCTTCTGTGCAGGAGGTGAGCTGAGGGAAGACGTCATTCCCTGGTTGTCTGAGCCCACCAGGAGGGACAGTGGCCCTCTTCTGACCGCGGAGCAGCTAACCGGCCTGGGGACCCCACTTCGCCCTCACAGTCCTTCGCCTCTTGCCCGCCCATCAGCCGTCCATTCCACCCCATCCACCCCCTGCGCCGTCTTCCCTCATCACCGCTCGGGCTCGGTGTCGGCGGTTCCCATGCCTGATGGAATGGCATCTTACAGCTACACTGAAAGCCCTCTCACAGACCCGTTCCCCATGGCCTTATCCCACACCGCCCGTCTCCACGGACGCACATCAACCCCACCTATAACTCCGCCCTCGAAGAGGCGACACCGACTTAAGCCCCCCTGCACACCTCCACCGCCGTCCCGCAAAGTGCAGCATCTGCTCCCGAACATCACCCTGACGCGCAGCAAGAGCCACGAGTCCCAGCTGGGCAACCGCATTGAAGAACCCCCCTCCAACAAGTAAGCGCTCAGACAGCTGTTTGAACTAGGGCTGCACAATTAATCTTGATCTCAATAGGGACTCGTGCAATATCCAAATTGCAAAAATATTACATTATTATATTAAAATCCTTGTTTGGCATATGACCTCTTAAATATGATTTTTAGTTTGGAGTCTCACGCAAATGGTTCTTATCCTTTTCTAATAGATGAGGGAATGCAATTCATTCTATTTGAAAATATACATTTTAATGACAATTTAAAAAAAGGTTAATCATTCTATGTCAGCAACACTGAATTATCTCTGAATTTGTGTGGGAGGGAAACTCGCTGTGCTGTTATCTTCTGGATTTTAGCCTTTGCTGAACATTTACATGCACAAAAACCTATAGAACACTCTTAAGGAAAGGGAAAACCCAAAAGAGCTAATAGGTCCTCTTTAAATAGTACAAAAAGCCAGTAATAGAAATTGTAAAATAGTTTACATAAAAGCAGCAGTGGGTGCCGTAGCCTACTTAAACTAGCATGATCATGGTGGCCTTGCTGTAATTGGGTGGATGTTATTTCTGTTCTTTATTTGAAAGCATCTGCTCGCTGTCTTTTTCCCACCTCAGCCTTGCACTTATGTATGCACAGATGCAGAGTTTTCCTGAGATACACTCCCACTCCTTCCCTCCCTCTCTATTTCCCTCTTTTCCATGCTTCCACTTCCTGCCCATTGCTCCTTTGCTCCGGCTGGATAAGAAGAGCTAATCCCTGCACAGATTCCCAGAGATTATGACTCATGTCAAAACAGGAAGTCTTTCCTGGGACTAAAGCTCAGAGGTGGCAAGACACACCAAATCTATCTTGCTCTTTATATTGTGATTAGATGCATATACACAAACAAGCCACATGTTTATCCATAATATCCTGTCTGTTTATGGAAAGCTTTGATGAGAACCAGGCAGAAATAAATATGGCTAAACATGGATCAAATGCATCCAACACTCAGAGACAATCCTACTACTTAATCCTGGCTTTGTACACTGCATGATATTTTACCATCTGAACACAACTCATTATGAAATGAGAGAAATTGATAACTTAGGTATCACTTTCTGTTACACGCATGTCCATAACGCATTATAAACATACTTATAATGTGTTATTATCTGCTCATATCACTGTAAAATAAAACTGTTGTTTTAAGGTACTGTCCTCCCATTGGTTCGAAAAAGTCTTAAATCATTCATAAAATAAATTAAAAGTCTTAAAAATGCTTAAACACAAGGGGGATTTCCTTCCAACATTGTATTCTAAAATATAATATAATTGATAATAATATTTAATACTTCAATTTTGTTTTTGGCAAGGATGCTTTTGTTAATCTTGTCTTTAAATGTCTTATGGCAGTTTTAGTATGTATTTAGTATCATATTACATTATAAATGCTTTTGCAAGGATCATAGTGTATAATAACTCATGTAAAACAATCCTGTACTTTTTTACAGAAAAGTGAACTTTGTTTTTACACAGCTTAGTTGAATACCCAATTCTGATTGGTCAATTTGAACATTCTAGAGGTCTGCTATTTTTCGCTAGCAAACCGCTGCTAAGAAAAACAGACCGTTGCTAAGGACAATTTACAGTCATACCAATTCGCAGCAAGTAGTGACAACAAACATTAGTTTTCATCCATCAGAAAACACCATGAAATAGTTTTCTAGTATACATTTAATATTTGTGGACAACATGGAATTTTACATTTATGATAGCAAATTGATTTTAGACATACGTGCAAAGAATTCTTAAAGATAACCCACGTGCAAATAAATGCCTGCTTGTGACTTTCGTCAGGGTTTTAAGCCTGTCACCCTGTCCATCCGGTACCAAAGTTATTTAGGTACTCCAACGTGCCTCCCTAGCCCTTACATAACCCTAACCCTAAACAGTCTGTGAACCGATTCCAAACCAACATCTGAAACTCTGACCGATTAAACACCGTCTGTAGTCTCACTCAGAGCTGAATGAGGCTCCTGCTTTAATGTGGAGGGTGTAAATACTGCGGAAAGCTTTGGGACCAACTCCCCTCTTTCCGGCAGAAACAGGAAATGTTGTACGTTTTCATTACCCTGGTTATAATCGGCATCTCTCGTACAAAAACAATAAATAGTAATTATACTTAATCTCCAAAAATCGTACTTCTTTTTTTGTAAACGTTCTTTTTAAACCTGATTTTATAAGTTACTTGCCACAGTCCCTGTAAATATACAACAATTTGGAGCTGGGCCTATGTGTTCTAGTTGTATTGTCCAGTTAACCTTGTTTTGCTTTCCTTCTCTTCAGATGTGTAAAGAAGAATAAGTTGTTACTGAATATGCAAGTTAACGGGAATGGATGTGAGGACTCGCCTTCCCGTTATCCCGTCATGTCTGCACGCACCCCGGGAGTCACCCCCTCTGCCACCACAGCCTCTTACACCCTGCCCGGCACCCCCACCCTGATGGAGGAGCACAGCACCATGAAAAGTGAGTCAGGAGCATGTGTATTTTTATTTATTTTAAAAATATGAATATGTTTGATTGCTGCAGTTTTACTTTACACAGTGAGTTTGCTGTTTTTTCAGAAGCCTGTGTTTGTTTGTTAGTTTTTTCGTACTTTTATTTTTCTTAACTTTGTAGACCCACTTTTTGTCACGAGAGTTGAAAGAAATTCATGTCACTCTGTAGTGATCTATCACAGCTCAAAAACTTAAACTGAATTAAATTTACATTCATTTTATTTCATTTCAAATTAGGTTTTAACCTGTGTGTGTGTGTGTGTGTGTGTGTGTGTGTGTGTGTGTGTGTGTGTGTGTGTGTGTGTGTGTGTGTGTGTGTGTGTGTGTGTGTGTGTGTGTGTGTGTGTGTGTGTGTGTGTGTGTGTGTGTGTGTGTGTGTGTGTGTGTGTGTGTGTGTGTGTGTGTGTGTGTGTGTGTGTGTGTGTGTGTGTGAGAGCTCCTCCTCATTTCTATGTGAGCATCATAAATGTGGTTAAACTGTGTTCCAATGACATGGTTGTAATTCAGTTTTATAAGTTGTTTAACCACCAGAGTTATGACCAGTCTTTCTTCACATAAGCTTATACTCCCCTTTGATCTCTCTCCCTTTTTCTTCCGTCTCTTTTTCCCCGGCTAGATAACGTAGCAGGGCATCGCAACTCCCCACAAGCAGTGAGGAGGGACATCGGCCTCTCAGTCACACACAGGTAGGTCTCTCTCTGACACACAATATATTCTCCCCAACCTTATGTCATAATGAAGCAAGCTGGGTTATCAATAAAATATTAAATAAGTGGCTAGATTTAACAGCATTTCTTGTGTTTTCTGTAGGTTTTCAACAAAGTCCTGGCTGTCCCAAACATGTCAGGTGTGCCAGAAGAACATGATGTTTGGGGTTAAGTGCAAACACTGTCGGTGAGTTAAGGGCTTTCTATTCAACTCAACTTAAATTATTTTTCTGAGACAGAATTATGTAGAATAAGGAAATGCAGGTCAAATCAAATTGTATTTATGGAGCCCAATAACACAAAACACAGGTAAAAAAATAAAGAATCAAGGAGGATGTTTAAGGCTAGTCTGAGTCAGCCCTAACTATAAGCTTTTTCAAAATAGGGAAGTCTTAAGCTTGCTATTGAATGTTGAGAGGTTGTCTGCCTCCTAAACACAGACCATTAAGGGCGTTGTAAGCTAGGAGGAGAATTTTAAATTCTATCCTGGATTTTAGTGCAGAGCTACCAATATAGGAGTGATATGATCAAGAACTCAATCATTTGCCATGAGTGCATGGAGCCAGACCTAAAGGGTGGTTTTGAGTGCCATGTACTTACATTCTGTGAACTTTCCTTACAGGTTAAAGTGCCACAACAAATGCACCAAGGAAGCCCCATCCTGCAGAATCTCCTTTCTACCAAGTAAGCTTTGTTTTATCCATCTAAAGGTGAGCGATGAAAATGTGATGTGCATGCCAGTACATTGTGACATCTCCATTTCTCTTCTAGTCGCCAAAATTCGGAGGACCGAGTCGGTTCCGTCTGATATAAACAACCCTGTGGACCGGCCTCCAGAAGCACCGCAGTTTGGCACTCTACCAAAGGCCATCACGAAGAAGGTAAAAGAAATGTTCTGGGAGGCTAAGGAATTCTGCATTACATCACTCAGTAGCAAGTACAGAATCCTTGTGAAATCCCAAACTATGACACCTGAAAACAAGTGCTGTGTATCACTTCTGATTTCCCGATTTTATTTGGATGACAAGATCCCGATTTGTGAGTCAATTTAAAAAGGGGATATTTCAGTTAGAATTCTAATACTGCTTTAATATGGAAGACAATCTCGGAGAAACATTGCAGTGAATTGTTCAAAGAACCCCTTTAACCTGGTGCATTTCTTGCATCTTAATGTTTAAATCAAGAACTGAACCAAAAGAATTTAAAATAATTAACTTTTTTTTTAATGCCCCTGCATATGGCGTTGCTTTTGTTTAGCTTTTCTTTAAATCTATATTAGAGAATTTTGTTACATCCAGCTCTAGGATACCTTATGTAAATGAATGAAGCCATAGCGCAGGGCGCCAATAAATCGCACACTAGAGTTCTGTCTCTGGCGCTTCAGCATTTGAATACATGTAAATTCAGACCACATTTGACAGAATCCACATTCTGGTTCCTGGATAAACTCGCCTTATAAAAACACTACATGTGTTTGTTTGGGGAAGAAAATAAAAAAATGTCTAGCTATTTTACCATCGACCTTTCACCATCTACCCCTCATTACATTGTAAAGATTAGTCTATATAATACATGTAATGCGACTTAATTAATATTAATACAGACAAAGAGCAAGAAAACTAATTCAGTTGAAGGGGGACGGCACAAAGAATAGCTGCATAAAGAAAATAGCCCTCTTATGAGTCATTCAATTTTAAAATAGTTGATCAAAGTCCTCAAATATCATTTTCAAATAACTACAAACTTTATGAAAGATAATTTTCAGAACATTTAAAAACAAAAACAATATTCCAATTCTCAAGATAGGAATTTAACCAAGTCATTTACAGGGGCCGAAATAATAATACAATACAAGAAAAGTAAAAGAAGAACATTTAAAGATCACTACAAAATTAAGTACACCTTTTAAGTTTTAAGACAAAACCAGTTTGTTTTTAAATCTAGGAATACACATTACCGGTAACTGAGTTAATGGAAGTCACTATCAGAATCAGTGATTAAGTGTGTGTAATCTGTAAGCAAAATATTCCTAAACGACTACATTAGTATGTACAAAACTATACAAAAACAGGGTATTCATTATAATAATATTCAACAGCTATGTGACCCGTCGTGCCAACACTGATTTTTTCTCAAATATAAATGTCTCTTACAACCTGGACGCCATCAAGCAACGCAATCCAGCACAAACTCTTGGATTTTAACAAAATGTAATTGAAAACAAAGGTGCAGCAGCTGTACAAGTCCTCCTAACTATCAACTCTGATCGTCTCGTTTGTGCCCCCCCTCCATGCCCCCACCAGGACCATCCTCCTGTGCTGAACCAGCTGGACTCCAGCAGCAACCCGTCCTCCACCACCTCCTCCACACCATCTTCCCCAGCGCCCTTCCAGCAGAGCTACCCCCCCAGCGCCACTCCTCCACCCAACCCCTCGCCCAAAAACCACCGGGACAACCGCTTCAACTTCCCAGGTAAGCCTCACTCAACGCCTGGAAGCAGAAACCCAGACAGACAAACAAATCCAGATGCACATCCTGAAATGCACATGCTAGTATAATACTCAATGTTTTTTTTCATCACCCAGTTTAATAGCATTTAATATTATGGTCTACAAACTTCCTGCTCTTCCCTTTTCTCTCTCCATATTTTGGTTAGGTGAGACATTACAGTTAACATCTTTTTTGTAATGTACTCTGCACTTTGCAATTTTGCTTCCCTGGTCTTTCAGACTAGTAGAAAAACAACATCCAAAAATAGGCAATACACGTTTATTTCCCCAACTTTGTCTAATGGCGTCTTGACGGTATTCTAGAATCTCCAAAAGTTAGCATAACTAGATACCTCGTTTGCTTATTTGAAGAAGACATTTCAAAAAGCTTTCAGAAAAATGTTGAATTCTTGAATGTGTATTCATATTAAGCTGTGGTCTCTTACAATACATAAAGGTTTTTAAAGGTTGTTTCTCATCCCCTGAGCCACACTTCCACTTCATCAGCACTTGCATAAAACAAACTCTCCAGTTTTACTTCTATATTTATATATTCTGAAGTTTTAAAAAAATTAATTCATGTAAGATTGTGTTCTTTTATTTATTTTCGATTTAATTCTGGAAAACATGGCATACATGTATGTTTTTTATGGTTGTTGACAATATTTCATTAAAAATATATTTCCCTCTGAAAAAACCTTTGACTCTCATATGTCAACAAAAAGAAACACAAATTTGAACCTGGCTTTATCCAAAGTTCAGATTTCTGTGACAAAAAAGGGTTATTTATTTAAATAAAACATTACAGAAAGGGTCTGACACAAAGGGTCAGTTTCATGGTGATCTTAATTAGTTAAAATCTTGTTCTTCCTCTCCTGTATTGTCTCTTTTTAACACTGAAGAATGCTCTTTATTTGACAAATTCTGTTAATCCAAAGCTTCTCTAACCAAAAGTCTCTCTCCCTGCCATGCTTGTCGGTCTTCCCCTCTCTTTTTCTGTTCAAAAGCTGCCTGTTACTTTCAGCATAGGCAGCAGTTTATCTTCCCCGGTGAGTTGATGGTCCTAAAATGTCACACTGCACAGTTATTCTTCTATTGTTCTCTTCTTCAGATCACATTACCCTGTATATCTCTCTATTCTGCATGTTTTCTTTTAAACTTGTAACAGTTACAGTGGCCATCTTTCACTGCATGCTGACTCTTAACAGCCTTTTGACACCACCTGCTGGTGGAATGGAGAAATGCATGAGCAGTCATGTTCAGTATGTGGTGGGGCATGAGGAAAAGGGTGTAAACATAAAGAAAGATAACATTTTGCCCCTTAATTCTTCCTAATCCTGGTGATTTCTCTCTATAGATGTCTCCAGTCCTGCTCATTTGCACCCTGATGTCCTCCAAGACACTGTGTAAGACGATTATGTTATTTCTCTATTTGTATTTATTTGTTTCAAAAAGGACAATGTGCATTAATTAACATAAACACTTGAGTCCAGCATGTAAATGTTCCAAGAAAAAACGTATATGAGCACATAACCCAAGAAAAAGACACATATGCAGATTTGAAAGCACATTAATACAAACCAATAAACACACAACTGAAACAACAGCATGTGTTTCTAACCCTAACCCACAGCTTATAGACAATTAGTAAATAATAATATAACCCCTCGTCCAGTTAATTTGAATTTCACTCAGGGAAACAAAATATATTTTCATGTATTTCACCCCTTTAATATCAATTCTCTGTGTCACAGCAATGAGCCAGCAGCGGACGACATACATGCAGAGCTGGTAGAAGATGAGGATGAAGAGGTATGTTGCAAAACTATACTTCAATTTTTTCATATATTCACATTTATATATTATTACAGTGTTTAGTTTACCGCTCAGTGTTTTATCTTGCACTGTAGAATTCTGTTTGTATTCCATATTCTGATTAGATGATATTGTGTTTAATTACGCAGCCCTAATCACTGTTCTCCCACAGGAAGGAGAGGAGGAAATTGAGGTCGAAGACGAAGACCCAGAAGAGGAGGAGGATAACGAGGAGGAAGATGATGAGGATGAGAATGATGAGGAGGATGAGGATGACGGGGAGGACATCAGGATGAACATGGGCTCGGACGGCGAGTGCGACGAGCTGGATGACCTGCCCAGCTCTCGTGGGAACCAGTGGAAGGGCCCCATCTGCCGCAAGGGCAGCCAGACCAGCGTCTACCTGCAGGAGTGGGACATCCCTTTCGAGCAGCTGGACCTCGGAGAACTCATAGGAAAGGTCAGGATTTGGACACAGATGTTAAAAGTTAATTTACCGCATTCCAAATAGACACATTTCAGGAATGAATCTGTTGGATTCAGGGCCGCTGGGGAAAAGTGCACAAGGGTCGGTGGCACGGCGAGGTCGCGATCCGGCTCCTGGAGATCGACGGGAACAATCAGGACCATCTGAAGCTCTTCAAGAAGGAAGTGATGAACTACAGACAGACCAGGCACGAGAACGTGGTCCTCTTCATGGGGGCCTGCATGGCTCCGCCCCACCTAGCCATCATCACCAGGTGAGAGCAGGAAAATCAAACGCACCTATGAAATGATTTTAACCCAAATGCAGGTATTAATAAGACTCGATTCAGTTATCAATTACACAAAATCTATGTAGCATATCATCATCCTTAACATATGCCTTTGAATTGACCTCCTCCCTTAACAATATGGGGTCAGATCAGTCTCATAATACACAAATGCACACAGAAGCATTCACACTTGTATTTTCAGTGCACACACAAATGTGTTCCGTTTCACATACATGTAAATAAAATCCAAATACAGAAAAAAGCTTTACATGTGTATTTTTGATCCACACATATTTGTTTTCAATTCATACCCAAATCATATTGAATCATTCACGCAGAGACACTTATCACTTACACCTGTGCTACCTGCCATGTTGAAGTTGACTTGTTAGCTCCGGACTGCGAAAATGCGCATATGAAGCGCCACGTCACGAACGCAAGAAATCGTACCCTCGTGAGGGCGCGCCCATGTGATTGGCTTAGAATGGAGGAGACATCTGATTGGCTATAGATGGAAAAAATTGCAAGTACGAATCGGATGACCGTCAGGGGAGTCTCAAAAAACCCACACACGAATGCACAGAGAGCGGTTTGTGTATGCAGGTTCAGCGGTTTGACACGGAAAACAAATATGTGTGGATCAAAAATACACATGTAAAACTTTTTTCTGTATTTGGATTTTATTTACATGTATGTGAAATGGAACACATTTGTGTGTGCATTGAAAATACAAGTGTGAATGCTTTTGCAGATCATGAAATACAAGTGTGAATGCTTTTGTGGGCATTTGTCTATTATGGGACTGATCTGACCCCATAAAACAATGCTTAAACATGAGATACGTGGCACTTAATATTAGAAAGCTCTATTTTTTTTTATCTTGTGTATTAAAAAGTATACATTGCCCAACTGGGGTTCAGTCCTCAGGCGGAGGGTGCAGGCTCAAATTTGCCCTGGTACTATTAACCATTAACACATGCCGTCACTGTCATACTCCAATAAAGGCTAATTTGGCCCATAGAAATCTTACAAAGAAAACAAATTATACATGTGACATAGGCAAACATCTTATCATTCTCCAAAGAATTGATCTAATATTTTATTGTGAATAAATGTTTCTAATCCTAAATTAAATCTTTTTGCTTTTTCTTCTTTTCCCACAGTTTCTGCAAAGGGAGGACACTGTACTCAGTTGTTAGAGACACTAAAAACACTTTGGATATTAATAAGACGAGACAAATTGCTCAGGAGATTGTAAAGGTAATGTTTCTTCTACATCTTTTATCTCGTGTTTTATTCATACATTTGTAACAATTTAATCACAAGAAATGTCACTGCCATTCAAAGAAACAGGAAATCTGTATATAAAGCCCTATATGTTAAATACAAAATTGCTAATCGATGCATGGTTTATGTTGCATTTTAAAATACTGTGTTTCGGGCTCAGTCAGTTTTTTTATGAGCCATTCCACAGTAAAAAAAGAAAAAACTATAATAATTTATGACGGTCGCATTGTCTTCCAACACAGGGAATGGGCTATCTGCACGCTAAAGGCATTGTTCACAAAGACTTGAAGTCGAAGAACGTTTTTCATGACACCAATAAAGTCATAATCACTGACTTCGGGCTGTTTGGGATCTCTGGAGTTGTTCAGGAGGGGAGGTAAGGAACTCCTTAAAAACACAAGCTCACACAGAGTGCTCTTCACACCGCACTGCTATTACCTTGAGAGATGTAGTGATTTGTAATAATCCCCGAGTCCTGCAGGCATTTCACTTGAAAGCTACTATTTTTCTCCTGATTGTAAAGTTGAAAAAACCACTTTCTGAAACACTCCCTTTGCTTTGTGAGTAGCTTTTGTACACAGGAATTGGAGGTGGACTACATTTAGTTAATGTATTTTCCACCCTAGTTAATGATCAGATTTTCCACTCCATTTGATTTGTTTCTGACAAATGTGTACCCATTTTTCCTGCTTTTTTTTCTTCCAGGCGTGAGAACAAACTCAAACTTCCACATGGCTGGATTTGTTACCTCGCACCGGAGATTGTGCGCAGGATGAGCCCAGGTAACAATGAGGACCAACTTCCTTTTTCCACCGCGGCAGATGTGTACGCCTTTGGGTGAGTTCTGCACACTCCTGTTACACCTGCGTCTGACTGATAGAGCTTATGTGATAGAAAAATCATACTTCTCCACCCCTTCACTCCTTTCAGCACCATTTGGTACGAGCTTCAAGCAAGGGACTGGCCAATCACCAACCAGCATGTGGAAGCTACCATCTGGCAGGTGGGGAGCGGAGAGGGCATTAAGAAGGTCTTGGCGGAAATCAGCCTCGGCAAGGAGGTCACTGTGAGTAGAAACACAGGCTCTGCGGTCACTGAGAACGCTTCATGTTTATTCTGCTTATTAAGAATCATTGGTGCTCTAGCGATGCAGAGAGACTTATGGTGTTGTAAAACTTTTTAAGAATGATCATTATAATTCTTTGTTGGAACGGAATTCCTTTAGAATTTGGCAAAAAACATTAACATAAACAGATCAGATTTTAAGGTCAAGGTCACAGAGACTCCACAACATATATACCTATACATATAGAATATAACGCACTTAATAAATTGTAAAAAGGGATCAGATAACATTTGAATATAATTATAATTCAAAACCTCTTGCAGTTTCTGTTTATACAATGTGTGTTAGTACCAAACTTCTAGGGGAGAAACTGTTAATTATAGAAATTGTATTATTGTATGTCTGTGTTGGAGGAATTTATAGCTTTTGATTTATGATGAGAATATCAAACATATATAGTTTGAGTTTAAGTATGATTTATGATATATATTATTCAGAATTATTTAAATACTTTTGTTTGTTAGTTTTTTATATAATCGTGTTTTCATAATAGGCACATCTTTGGGAATGTGATACGAAAGAAATTCCAACATCAAACCCAAGATAGTTCACATTTTTTTTCTTAGCAGATGGTCCTATATTTGGATTTTATCCAATATATGCTCTGAAAAATCAACTGGGGATTATTGTTTGATAATAATGCTTTTTTCAGCTACACTATACAACATCCTTGCATGCATTATGGGAAATGTGTCAGATACCCTCACCTAACTTAAGGTAGCTTCACAAAAGTAAACACTAAGAGAAGCCACTTCAATATGTAGGGGGGAAAATGAAAGAAGAGGTACACAATACACAATGTACAATACATTGTTTTTAGCACATGCATTAAAAAATCTATCAATTTCCCATCAGTTATGGTCTGGAATGAATGAACCATCACATATAATATACCAAGACAACATATTGTCTCTGACCCCCTTCATGTTCTGAACAGTAAATATGAATTAATGCCATTAAATTGGAAATACAGCATCCCACTATTTAATAAAGTTAGGCTGAAGCACTCTATTGTGCAACAGTAAATCCTCAATTGAAATACATAATTAATCCCAAATCAAATGTGTGTAAGAAAGTCTTAACCTAATGATTTTAGTGATTGTAATGTTCCGTTAAAGATCTGTTTCTGTGTTTCTGTCCAACAATTGGTCCTTGTCTGAATGTCAGTATCATCGATTATATCGTATGGTCCAGAGTCAAAGGAGAGTGTTCGCTTTAGAGGGGGCATTTTCTTAAAGTGTTTTGTGTTTCAGGAGATCCTGTCTGCCTGCTGGTCGTATGACCTGAGAGACCGACCCCCCTTCACCCAGCTGGCCGACCTGCTGGAGAAGCTGCCCAAACTCAACCGCAGGCTCTCACACCCTGGACACTTCTGGAAGTCTGCAGAGTAGGTATCCACCAATGGAGGACAATGTGAAGACACTGGAAGTTTGAAACCAGAAAATCTATCTTGTATATTTCTATAGCTTCTGATCACTTGTGGTACAAAGCTCAGCAGTGATGATCCTCTTCAGCCTTAGGGTTTAGGGTTACACAGTCTTATTTAGTAAATAACATCAGTTACATAGGTTTGAAATAAAGTATCATTCCTCTTTAACCTCGCTCTCTAATGAAATGTGAACATTGTGGTTTCAAAATGTGAATTGTAAAGTTTGACTTATTCACTGTCACACGACACACAAATCAAGTGGTTATTGTCACTCGGGGGGGAAAGTGTTTTATTATTTCTCACATTTTGTCATCTTCATATGTGTGTGTTAGTCCTGTCATTTGCTGCACCAGCTATTTTACTTTTTTCTAAGCATCATTTACAACTTTAGACTATATTTCCCACCGCTTATCATTTCTGCTTCGAGTCTACCATTTTATTTATTTTTTAAAACCAGCGGAGAAGGCTTCACTATCATTCCTAGTTAAATGCCAGTTTTGATTAGCTGGATGAAGTGCTTTTTCATGCACTGGTCAATATTGGGTTATTGTGGTTGCATAACCTCTTCTTTCGGACTAGTGGAAAGAAAAACACGTATATGGAAACATTTAGAATCTAAGATGTCACTTAAATGTCCATATAATCCATGAACTAATCTGTATGTAATATCCTGCTGTTTTACAAGGATGCTTTCTGCATTGTATCACTTCCACTAACCGTCTAACGATATGTTTCCGTTTGCTCTTTTCTCTCTTTTTTTTACTTCTCTTTTCTTATCCAGGTTGTAGCAGTCACTCTGAAACACAAGCAATGCAAAACAAAGCCTGGGTCTGCCTTGCATGCTCCTGTATCCTTAACTCTTACAGGATTGATCAAAGCATTGCCTGAAAACAGACACCGCTTTCCACTAACCCGCAGCCTGATCTTCCATGTGTAATGTTTTTTCTCGTTGGGGGGGAAGAGAGGACCGGTGGAGCGAGGTGTGGTGGATGGGGAGGATGGGGGGAGCTGTCGTCCTTCACGCTCCCCCCCCCCACCCCTTCCTTCGTCTAATATCTCTTTGTTCTGTGATGTTGTTCTGGGGCTCTGAATAACTGGCTTGTGGTGTCTGTGCTGACTGACTGCTGTGCCTGCTCACCTTCTCTGTGCTGCTGTGATGTGGTTGTTCTCACACGGCCTCCTTTTACCCTCTGACACTCACACACACATACACACACACGCAACAGTAAAAGGGCCCTACTATAAAATGGACCACTTAATTTATCTGTGTTTTCCCCCCTCCAGGGGGTTTATACACGTTTGCAGGCTGAGTGACGTTCTCAAAGCCTCCCTTTCTCTTTCTCACTTTGTATTGGACAAAGACACATAGACACAATACGCACTTTGTCAACGGGGGAAAAAAAGAATCATTAACACTTTTGATGTTTTGTTTGGTTTGGAATAATCATATTTGCAGTGTTTTCTTTGGTAACGCTTTTTACGGTGTCTATAATCCATTTTATACATACTTCTAATGCGTTACAAACAGCTTATATCACTGTTTGTTTATAGTTGTAAGCACTTGTAAATGTTTGTAATGCTTTATATCAGTATTTTTAACATATAAAGAATTTTTATCATGTATCATCAGTACTTTACATCATTTTAATAACATTATTTTGTATCATCGTTTATTATAATTCCAATAGTTTCAATACATTTTACAATTTATTTAAGGCATATTAATCCTTTATAATGCGTTATAATGTGATTAGAAGTGGTTCTCATTGGTGCTTTAAGTGAAGTGCTTTTTGAGTTATAGTCAGATATAATACATTACAAGCTGTTTTAAGTCACAATAAGCAATCATTTAAAAATATGTAGTTTATTAGTTTATCAGGCACGAGACAAATCATTTCATCTGAATTGTGTCATGAATTACAGATATGTTGAGTTGTGCAAGTCTAGGAAGTTGTATTGGTCTTTGTAATCTTTAGTTTTGTGTGAAACAGTTTGGTGAACTAAATATCTCGTCCTGCATAATATATGTCAGCCGTTTCCTTGGCTTGCTAGTTAGCTACTTGATGAAAAATCCTTCAAATTAACAATTATTGAATTCGTATTTCATGGCACAATTCAAATGGGATTTTTAAAAATGTTGTCTATTGCTGTTATGCTTTTTTTTTTTTTTAAATGTCCCATGGCGGTTTGTCAGAAGAGGCTGGATTATGCATAACTATGCTGCTTTCATGAGCTCCTTGAATTTCCAACTTTTAGTTCCAACTTGAGGAGAGTTCAAATGATTTCTTTTTCCATGCCTCTTGATTTGGATCTGCTCCAAAATCTGAGGGGATTCTTCCCTGTCCCACACTATAACCTTTGAAAACATTTCATGACAATCAGGCCTGTTGTTTCTCTAGTTCACTGTCAGGAAAACAGAAGGATAAACCCAGCCGAAAACATAATCTAAAATGTCCAAGTGACCAGATATGATTAACTATTATGAATTTATTTTAAGTAATAATCGCTGTTTATAAAGCCTTATGAAGAATTATGAACGCTTTCAACCATAAGGTTATCGTGCTTTAAGCAGACTGTTAAGGTATTAAAAGTATGTTGATAATGCATTAAGGATATGGGCATCATAAAAAGTGCTTCCTTTTGTTTATGTTCAAGAGGGTCTCAGAGTTGGACAGTGTGATATGCTCACTTGTATGTTGTCATTTTTGGAGTATTACCTGGTAAATTCACTGTATTTGGATGCTTATAGACTTCTCACTGACTTCTGTTTGTGAAACAGCAGCTGAAAGGAAAAGACACAAGTGAATTATTCCCTTCATCATTCACAATCCACATGGGAATAGAATAATGCTGGCTTTTTGTGATAAATGACTTTTTTTTAATAATAATGTCCATCCATTGAAGTGTAAAGTGCACCTTATACGAATATGACTTATTAAGAAAGATCTTTCTGTCAAGAAGTTGAGTGATTGACCTGGCGCAAAAGTGTCCTATATCTTTTCCCAAAACATTACCTCTTGTGCGCACTTGTGTATGCTGTTTGTTATTGCAGGCTTCAGGTTGTGCATTGGAATTGATTTGGTGTGTGTGTTTGTATTGTTGTGTGTGTCTCTGTGTGTGTGTGCGCAAGTGCGACTAAGGTGAGCTTATTGTGTTGAATTCCGTAGGGTTGATTTTTGTGGAAGACTGCAGTAAATGTTGTGTTGCAAATCCAACGGTATGTAATGTACATACATTATTTAATGTACAGCAAATGAACATGTTCTAATATTTGTAAAAACATTTTATATGTAAAGTACATCACAACGTTTTTGAATAGGTACTGCTATGGCTACTACAGATGTATATATATTTATATTTTTTTCATGTATATAATACTGTATAAAAGCTGTACATTTTTTTTAGAATGGGCCGATACATGTTTTTTTATGTTATTGTAAAAATTCATATTTTTGTATTGCATGTGACTACCATTCTGTACACGCAGTTTCTGTTTTCATCCAAGAAAGACAATAAAATGAGGCTTGTCATGTAACAATAAAATGGACTCAATTTATTTAAACCAATTATTTCCAAATTGTATTATATAATTGACATATCCCAAGACTAACTTAGTTTTCTAGTCTTACTTTCAAAAAAAGAGATGAATAAATACATTGCATTGTTGGATTTTACCTTTATGTACAGGGTGTTTACAGTGTATGCAAGATAAATTCTACAAAGTAATCCTTAGCTTGTACTGAGATCTCACTTTTAGGAAAATAGAGAAAGAAGAGGACACCCATATGATTAAAAGGTATGCCATAAAATATGATAATGTTACCAATTTGTGGTTGAGTTGTGAGTTATGTTAGAAAAAACTGCATTTCCAGGGTAAAAGAAAAACCCTGAAAAGTGATGGATTTCCTGGATCTAATTCATTGAAGTCATGGAATACGTACGCATGCTTGAAAGCTTCGAAAATGTCACAGAATTCTGTCTGTCAGGAAATACATTCTCGCGGTAATCTGCTTCACCTTCAACCTGTGACGTAATGCAGCTTTAATATGTGTCGATCACCACACAGGATTCTTTTTTTCTCCCTTCTCCGTTAATGCATTTCAACCAGCTTAAACTATATTCGAACACATTCTTAAAATGTAATGTTTGAATAATGCCAGGTATTTTAACATTCATTATTTTTTATTGTGAATGCTATTGTTACCACATTGTTTCTAAGACTTGAGGACTGAGTTAACAAAAATGTACACCAATGTGCATAAAAGCCAGTGCTAGAGTGATGTAAGTGTTGTAAAGCTGTTTTATGTAAGCCTGTTTATGAAGTGAACATGAACATAACAACATATTGGATACGCTTTCTGTGTAGTTTTTACATCATAATTAACATTTAGAGTAAAGTATATGGTCCTGTTTGAGTTCTTTTAGGTTGTGAGTGGAGGATCTGTAAAAATGTGAAAGTGAAAGTAGGCTGGTTGTTGTCTTGGGAGAATTAAAAGATTCAACTCTGGAATGTGTAGGGAGAACAGCATGCGTAATATGAGCACACGCTGAGTTTCTTGTCCCTGGTGGTCCTGCAAGAAAAAAAGGATTGTCTAACTTCTCTTTCAATTTGCCATTATGCTTAACCTTGGAGCTCATTTGAGTAACGTATAGAAGCTTTTATCGGTGTCATGTTCAAAATCCCAGCTGGCCTCTAGGTGGCATAAAGACCCAACTGAAAGCAATTGTAGTCAACTTCAGTCTCTAGATTTTGAACCATATTGGTTTCTTTTTCAAACTGATTTTACTTGAACTGGTCATATTTCTTTTGTGGCACTGTTTTGACTGTTTTTCTTTGTGTTGATGCTATCAATTCCTTGTAAATAAACAAATCATTCCCCAAATTCACTTTGTTTAACCAATCTGATAGCATAGAATCAAGTGGCAAGAGAAAACCAGGAAAACTAACATGTTACTGAGCAGCAGTTGTAAACAAAAAAAAAATGACAGCAAAGATAATTTTGTTTGCATACTATGCTGTTGTCAATAAAAAGCATGTGCAGTAAACAAGACTAGTGGAGGCATGACATTTGGTGAAGAGCTCTTTAGAAGCTTGTTTAGGACTCAAAAATCAACGGTAAGAATTCAGAACTTGAATTTCCTGCTTTGGTACTTGACTTGCAATTTGATTTGAGATTCAACATAATACTTGACTGAGGAATTACCTGCCTTGGGTTTTGACTTGCTACTGACTTTGGATTGGTTGGGACTTGACTTGTGACTTGACTTGGAACTTGTCTAATTGGAACTTGACTTGGAACTTGACTTAATACTTGACTGGCCTTTGGTCTTGACTTTTGACATGTGATTGAACCTTGACTTGCTACTTGACTTTGGATATAATCAGAATTTGACCTTGATTTGGGTTTTAATTGGACCTTGACTTGGGACCTGACCTGTAATTGAAACTGATATGATTTCAAACTGATATACCTAAACTACAATTAAGCAAGACCACTTGCGTCTGCATTGTTGAAAAATCTGACTTGGACTTTTAATTGATCTACATTTATCTTTAGTTGTAATATATAGCAGAAGAGTATGTGCTGTTGGCATCAGCATTGCTTCATACATAAACTGTAACAGACGAGTAGAAGTGATGGATTTGATTCCTGCACACTTGTATCAATCCAACAGAGAAGAAAAGACCTTGTCGTGTGGCTGACAATGCCTTTTGATTACTTTTTCTTTTACTGGGAGGCCATACAGAGAATGTCCTTTCTTTCCAGTATAGCAATCAAAGCAAAGCACAATTGGTCATGTGGTAATGTTATGTGCTGTTAAAGAATTCTGACCCTGATGATCAACCAGAAAGTGATTTGTGCATAAAAAATTAATGTCTTCTCTCAAACTACAACAGATTTTAAAACATGGTGAAAACAATCCTTTGGACTTCTTTACCCTTTTATTGACATGTGTTTCAAATGTTTGTATTATAGTTTATTTGTTACCTCTGCAAAGGAGGTTAAGTCTTCAAATTGCTTTATCTCTCAGAAGGTTTCTGAAAAAAACACTGGCCAATGTTCATGATACTTGGAGGTAGGGTGTAGAACGAGCCAAGGAAGAACCCATTACACTTGGGAGCAGATGAATCACAGACCGGAACATCAACTAAGTTTCATTTTCTTTAACATTGCGAGATAGAGATTTTATTGTATTGTAAGATTGCACAATATAAAAGGCAATAAAAAAGTTTAAAAAAAAAAAACATTTAACCCATTTCAACACATTTAAGGAGCTCTCTTATCGCAAATAAATAATGTGGAACACAATTTATGGCTGCCCTCTGTTGGAATGATCTACTTTTAGCTGCCTTCTAAACCCAAAGTGTTACCTCGAGCCAAACAGTAACTTAGTGGACTGCTGACAGCATTGTGGCCTGAGCTGCCCTGTGCCTCCCCATCCTCAGAATCAATGAAGTGCACAGCCTGTCATAAATTGTTACAGAATATTGCCTTGCTCCAGACAAGGATATGCGCCCTGAAGAAGTCTGTTCTGAACTTAAAGTCATTCTGCCGGCGAGTTAGTTCATCAGGATTGAACTGGACAAGATTTAAATGGACATCGATCTGTGTGAATGGGATTTCTACCTGCTGGGAGAATAGGGTTGTTAAAGTTAAGGATAAGACTGTACCCCCGGAGACGTCAAGATTTATGGACTTAGTGCTGCCAACCCCAGAAAAGAACAGAAAAACCCTCAACTGAGGAATAAAACGCAATATGATTCTACATGCGGGGGCCAGTAATGTCTACAGAGGTCAATCAGAAGGGCTAAATCTGTATTTCATTGAGCTGCTTAATTGTCTGGATAACCTGGAGATTTTTTATATTATTGGACCACTGCCAACGGTCAACAGAGGGATAAACAAATTCAGCAGACTATGAGGGCTCAGCAGAACTATGCAGACTGAAAGGGATCAATTATATTGATATCTTCCATCTGGCATGTTTTATCACCAGATGGCCTTCACTACCCATCGAAGAAGACTCACCCTGACACACAGCAGCCTCAATGTGGCGAAGACATGACATCACAGCCTCAGTGTCAGTGTGTTGACAACCAGCACATGGATCATTCTTCCAATTTCTCTTTCCTTCACATTCCCCTGCCTCCCCCCCTTTGGAATAGACAAAGCACAACTGAATGACCACTTGTTGCATTTTATAGGTCAACTATAGTAATACATGACGGTTAACGCTGGCATTAAATCCACCCAACGCTCACTGCCTTATTCTATTTCGGCTTATTTTCATCTGATATTGTCATTTTGTCTTATTTTCTCACTTTGCATTTCTTAACATATTTTCTCGATGCCTTCTGTCTCATCTGAATCACTTTGAGTTGCCTTTTTGATGACAGGAAAGCTGCTATTATATCACCTCTACTGTGGCTTTTGTTAATGACAGATGGGACTTTCCATCACCCTTTAAGATGAAGTCATATCTAATACTTCTACTCTCACTTCTCCTTAAATATATTTGGCCAGATTTCCGCTTTATCAAATTGAATCAGTGTCAAGGGGAAAACTGAATTAGCAGTTATTATTATCTATCTTGGTCCATTTTGAATTTGCCATTACACTGGAAAAACTGAGAAAATGTTTTCGTTCTCTATATCTTTTTAGTGCTTTAACAAATTTAAAAGAAATACGATGAGATTCCAAAACGTATTGGTAAACACCAAAGGTGATTTTAAGTGGTGATTTTGTGTTAGTTAAAAAAAAAAAAAGGTATTCAATATATTGAATCTTCATTGCATTTAATCAGCATTTCTGGCCACTGCCAATATGTTATGTAAGATAATTGACTTTGAATTGTAGTGTGGTAGAAGAAAATGTATGTATCTAACAGTTGTTCATTTTAGATGTCAACCATAATAATATATTATATCACTACTCAAGGCCAACCTTGCATCCACCCTTCTGTCAGAAAACCAAGGTGCTTCCCCAAATTATTATTTGATTTTACATTCTCACCATCAATTTATACAGCTTTTCAGCTTCAGTGGTAATGTTGAAAAACTGATATTTTTGTCATTGCCATGAGGGTCTTGAATACCTGCAAAGCAGACCTGACTTTGGTAGCTCCTGTGTTGCATCTTACTAGTGTCATGTGCAGGGATGATGCTTAAACAAGTTACAGGTGCATGTGCAAACATACAGCAGAAATCACCACAAATCACACAGGAAACACCATGTTTCCAGAAGAAACAAAAAGGGGAACTTAATAAAACTAATACACTTGCACTCAATGCAAATTAATATATCTTATTATTTTATGTGATGAACAGATGGTCGCATTTTACATATTTGAGTCACAATGTGTGTGGGTCATGCAACAATTTTCCACTTGCATGTAGTCATAACCTAATGACCTGTTAAAGGACTTGTGTTAACGGTGCATCTTATTGCAAGAGAATTTGAAATAAATAGATCTGTGACAAAATGTGGCCTTGATCAAAATAAGTAGATGACACTCAAGAAACGGATGTATGCAAGTTTAGTCCACTTGTGTCATCTAAATAAATTCTGTGGGCCTCTTGACATGCCATAACTTTCTAAGGCAGAATAGACGGCTTGTCATTTAAAAAAAAAAAAAAAAAAACCCAGTTAAATACATAAAAATAATATTGCAGCTTTACCAAGGTTTCAAGGTTTTATTGGTCATATGCACAGCATATACAACGTATATGTTGGCAATGAAAATCTTATGTCCCATGCTCCTCCAACCACTCAACATACATGGTGCAAATAAGATAAATAAAATAGTGCAAAAAGAGAGAAGAATATTTACAATAACAACAATAAAGATTTAAGGATGTGAAATATATACATACAGTGGGGCAAAAAAGTATTTAGTCAGCCACCAATTGTGCAAGTTCTCCCATTTAAAAAGATGAGAGATGCCTGTAATTTTCATCATAGGTACACTTCAACTATGAGAGACAGAATGGGGGAAACAATCCAGGAAATCACATTGTAGGATTTTTAATGAATTAATTGGTAAATTCCTCGGTAAAATAAGTATTTGGTCACCTACAAACAAGCAAGATTTCTGTCTCTCACAGACCTGTAACTTCTTCTTTAAGAGGCTCCTCTGTCCTCCACTCGTTACCTGTATTAATGGCACCTTTTTGAACTCGTTATCAGTATAAAAGACACCTGTCCACAACCTCAAACAGTCATACTCCAAACTCCACTATGGCCAAGACCAAAGAGCTGTCAAAGGAGACCAGAGACAAAATTGTAGACCTGCACCAGGCTGGGAAAACTGAATCTGCAATAGGTAAGCAGCTTGGTGTGAAGAAATCAACTGTGGGAGCAATTATTAGAAAATGGAAGACATACAAGACCACTGCTAATCTCCCTCGATCTGGGGCTCCATGCAAGATCTCACCCCGTGGGGTCAAAATGATCACAAGAACGGTGAGCAAAAATCCCAGAACCACACGGGGGGACCTAGTGAATGACCTGCAGAGAGCTGGGACCAAAGTAAGAGAGGCTACCATCAGTAACACACTACGCCGCCAGGGACTTAAATCCTGCAGTTCCAGACGTGTCCCCCTGCTTAAGCCAGTACATGTCCAGGCCCGTCTGAAGTT
Source organism: Eleginops maclovinus (assembly GCF_036324505.1). Classification (NCBI taxonomy): domain Eukaryota; kingdom Metazoa; phylum Chordata; class Actinopteri; order Perciformes; family Eleginopidae; genus Eleginops; species Eleginops maclovinus. The sequence continues at coordinate 17,217,110 of NC_086359.1, read as the reverse complement.
TGCTAGAGGGCATTTGGATGATCCAGAAGAGGATTGGGAGAATGTCATATGGTCAGAAGAAACCAAAATAGAACTTTTTGGTAAAAACTCAACTCGTCGTGTTTGGAGGAGAAAGAATGCAGAGTTGCAGCCAAAGAACACCATACCTACTGTGAAGCATGGGGGTGGAAACATCATGCTTTGGGGCTGTTTTTCTGCAAAGGGACCAGGACGACTGATCCGTGTAATGGAAAGAATGAATGGGGCCATGTATCGTGAGGTTTTGAGTGAAAACCTTCTTCCATCAGCAAGGGCACTGAAGATGAAGCGTGGCTGGGTCTTTCAGCATGACAATGATCCCAAACACACCGCCAGGGCAACGAAGGAGTGGCTCCCTAAGAAGCATTTCAAGGTCCTGGAGTGGCCTCGCCAGTGTCCAGATCTCAACCCCATAGAAAATCTTTGGAGGGAGTTGAAAGTCCGTGTTGACCAGCGACAGCCCCAAAACATCACTGCTTTAGAGGAGATCTGCATGGAGGAATGGGCCAAAATACCAGCAACAGTGTGTGAAATCCTTGTGAAGACTTACAGAAAACGTTTGACCTCTGTCATTGCCAACAAAGGGTATATAACAAAGTATTGAGATGAACTTTTGTTATTGACCAAATACTTATTTTCCACAATCATTTGAAAATAAATTCTTTAAAAATCCTACAATGTGATTTTCTGGATTTTTTTTTCTCATTCTGTCTCTCATAGTTGAGGTATACCGATGATAAAAATTACAGGCCTCTCTCATCTTTTTAAATGGGCGAACTTGCACAATTGGTGGCTGACTAAATACTTTTTTGCCCCACTGTATGTGGAATACATTGAAAGTATTTAAACACTTTACACTGTTGAATGAGGAGGTATGGACAGATGCATATATTATATATAACAGATGTATATGGCAGATATGTATAATATATAGATATGTGTACTATAAACAGATATGTATGGCAGCTAGCTAAAATGCTATTAACCAGGATTAAAATAATCTGTGGTCAATGAAGTAGAACTATATTACTTAGTGAGCTGCTCAGTATGCCTCTAACTTTGAATAGTCTGCCACACTACACGTCTGTGTGACCAGCTACAGCCTTGTACAGAACAAAAAAACCACTTCCTTTACTTTTTATAGTCCAAATAGAGAAGTAAGCAGAAGACAGACAGATGCGTATGCATTGGTTTGGATTCCATCATTTGACAGAGCTCCTTTACACATCGCTCATCTCTCTTCACGCGCTCAACATAACGTACGTTTTTATTAATACAAACCAAATTCGTCTTGGAAATAATTCAAGATCATCAGCAATGTAAGTGACCTATTGTATTCATTAATAATTTTGTTTTTAAGACAGGGTTTTTGATAGAGATTAGATAAGGTAAAATGTTATTAATCCCCATGGGGAAAAGTGTTAATGCAGCAACAGAGAAGAGGAAAAACAGTACAGGTTCCCAAAGGGAATTTAAAAAATATATATATTTAAAAAAATATATATATATATATATATCTAGATAAGTAACAAAGTATTGTTAAAAATATACACATGTATGTATGCAAAAAGAGAGTGCAGGTCAAAGTTATTGTGCAAAAGTGCAAATATGTTTTAACATGTAACATTTGATAGTCTTTTTCTATGGTTCTGTTGTAAATGCTGGTGATTCAATATATGGTTGACTTATTTAAACAATAGAAATACAAAGTGAACACAGTATACAGTATAGTAAGTATCATACAATGTGGGCAAGTATGTCCCCAAAACAATGCATATAATATGGTTCTGAAAAACTTCTATAAATGAGTAAGTGAAACTGAAAAGAATCATCTACTTGGAATCTATGGTGAAACATTTCAAACAAAATAAAAAATGCAATACCAAGTGAGGGCTAAATTGCTGTTAAAACCATCTTTTTGTTAGATATTTTAAGTGCTGCAGCTGGTTCCAATGTACATGTGTGTATGTGTGAAATTAAACGTATAGATATTATATCACACTGAAATCCATGCTCAGCTCATCTTATTAGAATAAACAAAAAGTACCAAAAGTAAACTTTTGCAGAATGGTCCATTTCGGAAGACTAAATACTACAATGACGAATCATAACTATGGATGCATAATGGGTGTACTTAAATATTATAATGGTTAAAAGTTGGGCTTATTTTAACATGTAGCTCTGGGTAGCTTCATTTTATATTTTATTACCATGTAGTGGTTGATTTTGTTTTGTCATTCATTTGAGTGTGGAAAGTGAAATATATATGTTAAAATGAAAATACAACATTTAGTAGTAAAAACAGTGTATAAAGTAGCATAACATAATTATTATTAGAAAAATTTGTGACTGGGCAATATATGTTATATATATTATGTGTATAATAAAAACGGAAAAGACTGGATTGTGTTGCGGTGACACAAATATGATTTTTTTTAAAGTACAGATAATCATGTAAGAAAGAACAGACACACATCTGATGCTTGAGTAAATATCCATAGTAATTAATGCCTTGTAAGAATTACATCATTCTGATTTGACTTTAGCTGCCCCATTGATTATTTAGTGAGGTACTGTATCTGAGCTTCCTGCTTGCTGTTCTTCCTGCATTACATTTGGTTTCCAAAACATATTTTTATACTAAACAGCTATCCTGTGTTCTCAGATCAACAACAAGCAACATGAAGGGTCTGCTCCTCCTGTTATGCTACGTAGAACTCCTTGGTTCCCTATTATGCCATGCTGGAACTATTGGAACTTCTAATAATGTAATTCAGACTCCTCCAAATCTTGCCGCAACTACACAAAACAGCAAGTCAGATCCAGAATCCACTTTATCAACCACATCCCGATCTGATCTGAAAGGGGTTGCCATCACTCACTCTGACTCACTTGCAACAGCCTCCCTGGATTACAGCAGTCATAGCAGTTCAATTTCATCTGGCAAACATCAGCCCACAACCATTTGTACTACCACCACTTCCCCCGCTTTCATTATATACAGGAAAGAATGTCTGCCATTGCTCATTGTGAGCGGCGGATTGATCATAGCTTGTACCATTCTGCTGGTTTCTACACTGTTGTTGATTTGGAAGGTGTGCCAGCTGAGCAGATGCATCAAGATGCTGAGCAGCAACACAGACCTGATCAGCACCTCTGAATACAGGATGGGAACTGCCAAGAGAAACAAAAACGCGTCCGAGCTAGAAGCCAAAGAGAACACGGTGTTGATGTCCGACATTGGTCAAACGCAGGAGGACTTGGTTAATGGAACCACCAAGGAAGATAGTGAGAATGTAAAGGAGGATGGACAAAAGGAGGAGAAGAAGAAGGAAGAAATAGCAAAGAGTGAGGAAGCTTCGGCTGATACTGTAACCATTGTGGAAAATGCTTCAAAGCCACAAGAAGAAGCCACTGACTCCAAGTCCACCGAAGCCGCACCCACCTCCAACTGTAAAGGCACAGAGGAACCAAAAGATGACGTCTAGGTTTGAGTGTGAGTGCCAAAGCGTTTCCTGAGCACCTGCATTTACTTCCCCATAGCTTTACAGTAGGGATACTTTCTTTCAGCAGCTTTTCCTGTATAGGAAGTCGTTCAACCGCAGCTAAATGTGTCAAACTGTGCACTGAGCATTGTTGCTTTAAAGCAATTGGTTGATGCTGTTCTTCTTTGTTATTAGTGATTTTATATTGAAATATATCAAAGGAATATTTTTACCTTTCCACTGAAAAAAAAGGAAACGTTGACTTCAATTAAATGTAGTATGTCAACCGATTTCCCATAACTGTATTAGGTTATTTGAAAGCAATGATATTATGATAAAATATAAGGTACAACTTTATATTATTGCTTTTAAGTATCCTAATACAGTTAAAAACACTTAATTAAAGTCAACCTTTCAGTTTTTTCAGTGTACAAAATGGCCATCAAATACTCATCAAATAAGAAGATGGTGGATCTGAGACGGCACTGTCCAGTTGTCATAAACAGGTACATTATTTATGTAGACACCAAAACAGTTTTTGTTCCAGCCTGCAAACATGATTATTTCTGCTTAGGCGTTATGTAATAATGCTGTATGGAGATTGACTTGCTTTTGGAGCAAGCCTCAGGTGGCCATTCGAGGAAATGCAGTTTTTGGCACTGCTACTTTAGCTTAATTTTTCAGCCTTAGAGTGGCCACTTTCACTTTTCTATTTACAATTCATAACACGTTTTTTTTTTCGGGGGATCTTCCGGTGCCATGGAGGCATTTGAATAAAAAGAAAAATGTATTTGGGTGGGTAATTAATATATAAATGGTCATTTTTTCATTTATTGTTTTGATATTATAATGTTTGTTTGTGCAAGTCAATATGTGCTGTTAAAAAACGTTTTGAGATGTATATACAGTTTTGACATACGCACCAAAAGACGAATAAAACCCGCCCTGAGAAACCTCAGCCTTGAATCCTTTGACTTTGCAGCCACTTCTGATGTTGTATGGGTGTGTGTGTGTGTGTGTGTGTGTGTGTGTGTGTGTGTGTGTGTGTGTGTGTGTGTGTGTGTGTGTGTGTGTGTGTGTGTGTGTGTGTGTGTGTGTGTGTGTGTGTGTGTGTGTGTATGTGTGTGTGTGTGAGAGAGAGAGAGAGAGAGAGAGAAAGATAGAAAGAAAGGTTTGCTTGATTAGCAAGCAGAGAAAGTGCCTCCTTCGGGCACTGCCACTCAACTCAGAAGGAACGCTCTCTTTCAACTCAGCTAGAGTCAACAAGGCCAAACAATAAACCTTTTCAAAAAACAATATGCATTTGTTTCCATCGTCTTGCACAGATATTTGTGATGTGCAAGTTTAACGATGCAGTAAAAGTAAATTCCAAGTCAACCTTAAGTCAGTATAATTGTCCAATATATATATATATATATATAAATGTATATATATATATACATTTCTTTTCTGTGTTTGATTGTGCTAATACAGCTCCCATATTTATCTTAGCAAGTTTTTAAGTCACTGACAGAAGACGTGAGGGATTCATTTTTAAGGCTTGTCGTAAGGGCCAATGACAGGACACTCCATCTCAATCAGCGCAGGTAGTGACTGGAAGTAAAGGCAGGCAAGAGGAAAGTACAGAGAGAGGTGTGTGAGGAAATGGGCTCATTGTTTAGTTTACATGACAACTGAACAAAGACAAGTACAAAAGAGCAATGACTCTCAGCCGCTTCGGTTACATAAATCAGGAACCACAATGATGCAACATTATCTATCTTTAATTGAAACTAGGGAGGGGAGTTATTGGGATTATGAAATCGGATCAAAAATAAGTAACTATAATAAGCCCGTGTTCGATTGAAGAAATTTGAAACGGAATTACAGTCAAATTTTATCATCTTAAAAGTATTTAAATTTTAAGCGAATGCAATGTTTTTAGCTCATGAAATGCTGAAAATTAAAAAAGTAATTTATGTGCATCACATTTTTTAAATGTTTTATAGGGGAAAACACTTTTTGGCTCCATCTATTTTTGATATAATAAGGTATTAAAACACTGATCACCCTCTGTGTCACTGCTAAACTGTTCCTAGAACCAACAGTGAGGATGTGTGGGAGGAGTACAGCAATGCAGTGCAGAATGGAGGGTTTCCTGTATTGCTGATGACAGGTAGGAAGCTGCAGTGGACTGGAGTCCTCTGCAATAAATCTTCAAGGTGTTTTACAAGCACCGTGTTCCTCTGTAAAGGGATATGTTACAGAGGGACAATATTGATTTAGGTGATTTATTTTGAGTACAAACGAGAAATGAAATCAGTCAATTAATCTAAACACAACAATAGCTGTCACTTTAAATGCAGAAGTCAATCCTGAAAGCAGCCAGATGAGGGGTATAGAAGTTTTCCTTGAAGGCAGGGACCCCTCTGCTATGCGCTCCATTTCTCCTTTACCCCCCCCCCCCCCCATTCCACCTTCCTAATACTCCCCCCACCCAGCCCTCCCCACTTACTTCCACTGCACAGAGCAAATCCAGAGCCTGCAGTGCCTGATCGTGCTAACCAAGAGATCTATTTAGGCAATATTAAACTCTCAGCTCTTCAGAGAGGACAAGACTGGAAGGCAGTGAAGGCAGACTTAAAAACCATCACTGGACAAGTGGGCAAGGGTCAAATCTATCAAGGGAATTCAGACATAAAAAAAAGATCACCTTCAGCAGAGCAGCAGCTGGTCCGAAGCTTGAAAGCAGGAGAGGAGAGGGGCTGGACGGCAAAAACGAGCAGAGAAAAGTGACTGGAATGATAAGATGAGAAGGTGAGTTATGGACACATTTATACACTCTTTTGAACAACACACACACATATTCTGCCACACCCTAGCTTGCACACAGTATAGTGCCGTTTCAGCAGTGTCCTGGCTGTGTCTTTGCACCCGCTGATGCATGGGTTCTCTGTGGAGTCATTAGTACAAGCCATCTATTGAGCTAGTTCTCCTCCTCTGAGAGCATGGGACTGACTGCTCTGACAACCACTGATGACTGAACACGCAAACTCATGCCAGAGAAGATGACTGCAGGGATTTCTCAGCCTTTGGTGTGAATGATATTCCTAAAGAGACTAGAAATATCCTCTTCAAGATCATTTTACCAGTTGTAAAAAAGGACACATTTTAACCTGATACAGGACTGATGGGGCACATGTAGCCTACAGCACGAGCATTTCTCAAAAGGACACAGAGAAAACAACATTACTGCAATGTTAGGGGAGTCAGTTTGGCATGTGATGTGAATGTTAGTATCTGCAAGCTATGCAGTGATGTGCAGCAATCATTGTGCAGCCTGTTTCTATAGTGTGTGTGTGTGTGTGTGTGTGTGTGTGTGTGTGTGTGTGTGTGTGTGTGTGTGTGTGTGTGTGTGTGTGTGTGTGTGTGTGTGTGTGTGTGTGTGTGTGTGTGTGTGTGTGTGTGTGAGAGAGAGAGAAATATATTCTGGCGGGGGTGGAGCTTTAAAGAAACGATGAAGCAAGTTTTGTTCAGCACAGCCCTCTGCAGATAGTGTGCTTCTCTGACAGATAGCAAGGCTGCAGTGTTTCCTGTATTCACCAGAGATGTGACAAAAACTTTGAAACTTTATTTGACAAAATCAGAAAAGAAATGCAACTGGACTTGTACTTTAACAAAAATGACTCTTGACTTAAAGTGGACTTTAGCCTAATGACATACGTAGCAAAACTTGACACCTTTCCCAAAACCCATAGAGTAAAATGTCAATGTCAATTCAAAAAGTGATCCATTCATCAGTTCATCAGAAAAGACTATTTTTTTAATGTACAAAACACATGTTGAGTTATACAAAAAAACTAATTACATTATGAAAATGGAATTACATTGGGTGAAACATTCTTAAAACTCAAAGTCTGGGACTTAGGACTTGACTTGGTCCCAGCTGTGGTATTCCCTATTTAAACATTCTGCAGGTATCATTTGACAGTGTGCCTCTTGGAGGTAAAGATTCTGTGTAAGAACAACTCTAACACTCCTGTCCTGTCTCCCTATCTTTCTTTAGCAGGGATGTGCTGCTGAAGCTCTCCCCTAATGAGGCACTTCTGGAACTCCTGCTTGTGTTGTCGCTGGGGTTGCACGTCCTAGCCGTTTGCCCCTCCATGTGCTCCTGCAGCCGCAGCCACAGGGAGGTAGACTGCTCATGGAGGGGTCTGAGACAGCTGCCCGATGACCTGCAGTACAACATGCGCTCCCTGAACTTGTCCAACAACCGGTTTCACGACCTCGATGGCCATCTCACTTCATACACCCATCTTCGATTCCTCGATTTGTCCCACAACCGGCTGAGCCACCTTCCCGCCGGCTTACCTCGTTCCCTCTGGCAACTCCATGCCGCCTCCAACCACCTCCAGTTGCTGGACAAGAACGACACGGTCCACCAGTGGAATCTGAGACTTCTTGATCTTTCCAACAACAAGCTGGAACGGGCTATATTCATCAACAATACGCTGATCAATCTGGACACGCTCAATCTTAGCAACAATCACTTCTGGACCTTGCCCACCAACATGCCTGTGAGCCTGGAGAATATCGACCTGTCCCACAATTTGCTGGTGAAGGTGCTGCCGGGGTCTCTGGATCGTCTCCTCAGGCTAACTCACTTCTATCTCCATGCTAACCGCTTTTCCACGCTGCCGTTTGGAGTGTTGGACAAGGTGACATCCCTTAGAGTCATCACTCTGGGTGACAACCCTTGGGCATGTCACCTCTATGACGACATAACATACTTACTCTCCTGGACTCAGCATACCCCTGCTCGCGTCCTGGGCTGCCCCTGCCACATTCGGCCTGTCTGTGGAGGGGTGCGCCCCGGCAGGACCGGAGGGTGGCATTTTGCCTCGTATAACCTCCCCCCACTGGCAGCGAGTGCCCAGGACTTGAGCTCTATGCCCCCTGATGCCAGTGTGACAGGGTGGTGGTATTCTTCTGGTTCTGCTCTGCAAAGCACCACACAAACCCCCGATGCGATTACATGGCACCACCCTTTCACAGCCATTAGCACCTCCACCCTGCGACCTGGAAGCTCAGACACACACCTAACTATTAATCACATCTCTGCATTTGCTAGTCCAGCTGCCGAGGAGCATATGCTCAACACTGATTTCAATCTCTTCTCTGGCACAAAGAAAGACTCATCCGCTGACTCGCTCCACACCACTGACGCATCCTCTTTTTCTGACAGAAGATTCTTTGCTGAAACACCCATCATTGCTGACGTGACGTTGGCCACAGACGGCTTCTTTACAACAGAGAGCTCCTCCATCCAAACAAAAAAGACAACCACTCTTCGCACCAGGAGTGTGAGGAGGAAAAATCAGTCCCTTTATAACAGTGGCCTGACTCTTGCTGCCAACTCCTGGCAGCATTTCCTGTGCAACCTAGTCCTTCTGTGTGTCATTCTGCAACAAGTCTTCTGAAAGACATTTACAGCACAAACACGACACAAAAGACTTTTAACTGTTGTAGTACTTTTATGTTTGTATATCAACAGCATTTTCAACAAAAGGCACACAAATACAAAGGCTGTATGAGGAGTTTAATAATTCCTGCTACTTTTATAATATTCGCTTATCGCATTTCTTTTCTAATAATACTTTTTACAAGCATCCACTTTAATAAAAAAAAATGTGTATCTTTTATTTTTCCCATTCTCTCCAAATACTTTCTGCATTTGGCTAATGTTGTTATGTATTGCATTGGCTTTCAAGAAGTAAAAGCTCATGGTTTTGAATTCATTATTTTAAACATTGTGCCTACACTGTTGAGTAAGCTTCTTTAAAAGTAAAAAGCTTTGCAAGGCAACGATGACTTTGCACGGGGAAACAATTTAACAATGGCAAGAGCTTCCCTAGAGAACTTAGTTTGGTAACTTAAAAGTAGGTTAAACTACTGTAAAGAAGGATCATATTTACATTGTACATTGGACACATATTGTTAACACAACACAATGGAGAAAGGCATATGCCAGAAAATAATGTCACTCAATGAAGTGGTGCAGGAATTACATTGAAGTTAGCATTACACTGATTCCTTTGACAAAAAGAAATAACATTTTTCCATTTGATTTTGGAATGATGCAGACTCGTTTGCAGCATAATGAAGAGTAGTTTCATTTAGTCACTCTTAGCAACCACTTAAAAGCTTCTAAAATTGCATGTTTTATGTGCTAATACAAAAAAAGAAATGCCCCACTTGGGGCAGAAATGGTGAAACAGGGTTGCCCAGAATGCATTGTAGTTCGAGCAGTTGACTACAAAAAAAAGACAAAACTTTAGAAGTAATACGCAGCTAGCTACTGTAAAATTCAAATACTGGTTTAAATGCGAGTAGTTCACTACTCCCTAACACTGTTTGCCTATTTGAATAGATGTCCTTGATGCATGCCTGCCTGTTTCACAAACCATAACCACAAATCACTCTCTCCCTTCATTGCGGAAAGGGTCGATGTAAGACACTGGCCATGCCATGTGCAGACCAAGGAATCAAAAGAGAGTGTGTGGAGGGGGGAGGGGGGGACCAATGGACCATGTTGCATCACTATCTTTAAAAAAAATGCCAAGTACTGCTTCTGTATTTTGATCACATCTTAAACTTAAGTGTCCTTCATGATTCACTGACGCTTGTGAAAATGATGTGCATGGCGATTGAGCGCTTCAGGAATACTAACCTATATTGCCATATTGCGGCAGAGCATTAAGGCACAGACATTCTCAGCCTGCTTTTAAGATAATCCAATCTCGGTTGCATTAAATGTAGAAAAAGTTTTACATTTTAGAAAAACCTTGTTCCAAGAGGTGCAAACATAGTAGAAAACATATCATGGCAAGTTGCTTTTTATACATTTAAGAAGAATTCAGAGCCAGGGAATCACTTCTCCAGGTGATTTGTGTATTGTTAAATAAAATTGCTGTGATACTTACACCTCTTGATGATTGTTTGAATTGTGCCTCAACGGTTTTTTTTCACATCACATTTTTTTCTTCATTCTACAAGGCTGCAACACTGGTGTTTTTAATTTCAAGCTCTTTTCACTGATAGCATCTCACAGGAGAGGGCAGACCCTGCTTTGTTCTTTTGATAATGTTCAACTATAACATCTCCCACGGGTCTTTGACATAGGTATTCAATTCTTTCAAAAACAACAATAAACAAGGTCATAAAAATCAAACTCATTAAACAGTGAATTATTCAGATTGAAATAGCAGACATAAATTAGTTTAAAGTGTATTTTTTAAAGGGATGGTTCACTAAATGCGCTAATAAAATATGGACTTTAATCACACTTGGAAAAACAGCAAGAATATTCTATCTGGAGGTAATTTAGCAAGCACTCAGATCAGGTCTCATTTTGTATTTTAAAAAATAATCATAAATTGTATGCAGATATGCATATTGGAAGAAAAGTGCATGCTGTATGTGATCTTCAAATCTACCAAAGAAATTGACACAATAATAAACAACAAATTTGTATTCATAGTTTTATTTGATTGAAGAGATTCAATGTAATGCAAGGAACCTGTGTGCATTATGAGGTAGGAAGTATGAGAATACGATGACATTTCTGGGCAAAAGAATAATTTATCGATGTTCGACTCCTTTATTGTCCCCCCATTTTAGCTGATAAGTGCATTAAAAAAGCTTGGATTTATAATGAATGAAAAAATTATAAACTAAAGAAAATATTACCCCAGAACATTTTAGTTTCTCACGTTAATGAAGGATATATATTTCGTTTAAAATACTTTAAAAACAGTTTGACAACATACATTTGACTTAAAGGTTCTAGATGTTGAAGACTCCATATTTTCAAAACAGTATAGCATAGCTATCCTATATAACTATATTTTCTACCATCATAACATTGGTTGAGCTGGTACTGGGTCAGTCAAGCTCAAGAAGTTAAGAGAGGAAACCTTTGCATGAAGTGACACTTTGTGGTACCGGTAGACTGGTGAGCAGGTACCAGGTTCAGCAAAATGGAGACACTAACCACCCACACTAAGAACAATTAACATCTGATTTAACGGACCATGAATCATACCTATCTGAAGAGAGGGATTAATTGAAATGTAAATAAAAATACATTCCTTTTTATAAATATTCTTAATGACAAATATAACACACTTTACAGCTACATAAAAAGATTACATTTGTTAAGATTTACTGAATAAACCCATTACAATAAAAGTCAGGCGAATCTGCAACCCACTAACCACCTGTTGAACACATCCTGTGAATTCATTGCTGAGAAATAGAAGTCAAAGAGGAACATGTGGTTTATGTACAGTCTATTTATGTGCATTCGATGAGGATCACAAAAAATTCATTTTCATTTCCCCCTTCTATTCTCAGTTTGTTCTTCAACGTGGGTCGTCGAATAACTTATTAAAAAAGATTGAATTGTACACTATTATATTTTACACTTAGACAGCCAATATAAAAACACTATATACCAGCTAGCTAGCTATAATTCCCTCCTGTAGACCTAAAGTATGAGCAGGTGAAAGGAGAAAATTAGGAAACTGATCTGCAGCTGAGATTATAGGTTCCTTTGCGCCATTAGTGTGTTTTATGACAACTTGCTATGATTGACTTTGGCCCCAAAACAGTGTTTGCCAGTAGGATGGGGTGAAGAAAATAGAAAGTCAATATCGTGAACATCGTTTTGTAATTGGCAAACTGAAAACAAGAAATTAATCCTGATTGGATGTTGGTCATGTTGTCAGCTGGCGATCACGCCCTCTTATCACGGGATTGTCTCCATACGGTTTTCAACATGGCAGTTCCTGAGCCCGATGCTACATTGGTAACAGCAAGAGCAATGCAAACTATAGCAACAGTGCTGAGAGCTTATTGTGAGGGGAACCGTAGGGTGGCAGCAACGTTAACCGCGACGACGGTTATCGTTGGGACCATTGGGACACGGTCATTGGTCAGGGTCAGGATAAGTGAAGGTGGGTACGCCGTGTTAGCCTAGTTGCTTCCATTAGCCCGTTTAGCAATATAAGGTGGGGGAAGAAGTTTTTTTTTTTTTTTTTTACTTAAGTAAAATAACCCAAAGGCCTATGTACAAGTAAAAGTCTTGAATTCAAATTCTTATTTAAGTAAAAGTACAAAAGTAGCAGCATCGAAATATATTTAAACTAGGCCTACCAGAAGTAAAAGTTCTTGTTTTGCCCCTTTCAAGATCGTGTACATCAGGGGTGTCCAAACTTTTTTCACTGAGGGCCACACACAATAAAACATATGAAGGTCTGGGCCCCTAACTAGAGGAGAAGTATATTGCTTAAAAAGTTGAGTTATAAGTTAGCATGTAGTACATTATTCTTGATATTTGAAAATGCTTTAAGTTGGCAGCTCATTCATTAAAACAGGACCCTCAGATTGCTCATAAATAGGGGAAATATGAAGGGTCTATTCCAAGCGTGTTGTGCAAATCAATTATTGGGCTTTTTTTGATCAACTAAGATTTATTAGAAAACATTTTCAACTTTAATTTACTGAATTTATTTGAAAAGTGGTTTTATTAAGACATGAATAATGTGTCATATATAAACATATTTATTTAAGAAGTACAACCACAGGTTTCATTTGCGGTCCATATTCCATTATACTTTTAGAATTTGCTGAGGGCCGATACAAAATGGCCTGCAGGCCGCATTTGGCCCCCGGGCCGTAGTTTGGACACCCCTGCTGTACATGTTGTTACTGGGTTGCTATCATTATTATTGATGTGTTTTTATGTAGCGCTAATTTGAATAACTTTATATACTGCCGCTGGATATCTTAACTTATACATATGTCAAAGTGATTTATATTGGCAAATTATCAGCACATAGAAAAGTTATTAGTAACCAAAAGCTGTCAAATAAATGTAATAGAGTAAAAAGTACCAATTTGACTTCTAAAATGTAGTGGAGTAGAAATATAAAGTACAAATAACTGAGAATAATCAGGTAAAGTACAAGTATCTCAAAATTGTACTTAAGTACCGTACTTGAGTAAATACTTTGTTACTATCCACCACTGGCCATGTACAGGACTCGCATGCACTAGCCATGGCACTGACTTGAATACATGGTTGGACTTGCTTTGTTAATGTAAACAAAGTTGAACAAACTCTGATTACATCCAACACTTCTCTGCTCGGGTCCATTTAACTCCAATATTTCTTTAAATTGCAAATAATAGTTAGCTGTTACATTAATGCTCTGAATAAGAAATTGTGAACCTCTAACAAGTGAATGATATTTTTCTTATGCCTCTGCCTCCTTTTAGCTGCAAAACTTTAAAACTTCTCTTCAAAGTATTGTAGATGCCAGTGTGAGCTGCAGCTAGCCAATTATTTTTTCTCTGTAGACAACACAAAGTAATGTCAGATTTCTCTTCTGGCTTCTCCTAATAACTGACAAGGTGTTGAAGGCTAGCATCATTTACTGCTGCCATGACTCCCCTCTTCATCTCTGCACCCGGGCTTGTTTTGAGTGAGCTGCCTACTTTCTTTCAGCCACACTCCATAAGACTCACCCTCTGTGTGTTTCTTTGTAACTGGCAACCCTACTGCCCTCTTGTGTTCTCATACTTTATTTTTACCCTTTTTAATTCCCCAGCTGCTTGTTATAGAAATGTGTTCAGGCAATTGCATATAAAAGTATTTGAGAACATAAAGTAGAATCCAAGGCTGTTTAAGTAATTTTGGAAAAGCCTGTGTGTGTGTGTGTGTGTGTGTGTGTGTGTGTGTGTGTGTGTGTGTGTGTGTGTGTGTGTGTGTGTGTGTGTGTGTGTGTGTGTGTGTGTGTGTGTGTGTGTGTGTGTGTGTGTGTGTGGAAAGTCCAGCCAAACGTGTGCTTTTCACCTTACAGCTGCCTGTGAAGTCATACAGGGTTTATCTAGGGCCTGTGAGGGCATAAGGCCCATGTAGGAGGTAAACTTGCGTGTGCCTTAAGACTCAACACTCCTAAAAGGTAAACAAGAGACTTGTCATTGCGAGCCACCTCGTCGTATACACCCACAGACAAAAACACACTAATGACAGGTCCTGTTATGATTACATGTGCTCTAAGTGCCCTCTTGTGGTGGTGGGCCAGAAATGCTTATTTAAACCAAAACTGCCAAAGACAATTCTTGGAGAGGTTGTGAAGGACACAATTTGCCCCTTAAAAAAAATGATGCTCAAAAAGTGTGTTTTTATCCTCTTTACTTCAGATTTTTGTTCAGACTTTAAATCCATCCAAATAGTGTAGTCTGCACTAAAAGACTAAAACTCACACACACTGTCTGCTGATATGTAGTGGCATGCCCTGAAAAGTCCACTGCAGGCTTAAACAATGGCTGCCAATTTCGACCTCCTCAGAGTGTGCGTCACAATATCAATCATGCCCCAGAATTAGACTGCTCCCCAAACAAAGGACGCTCAAATGTTGCAGATAAAAGTTTATCAGATAAACCTAATCAGTATTGACAGCTAGGGTCTATACGCCGACAGCTTGCCATCGCTTTAAGCCAAGAGCAATGTTTTCCAGTCTGATCGGCCGAAAAGCATCTAGGAATCTGGAAAAAATAACAAGGCGTACTCAAGCAGCCGGAAGACTGATGAGACAGGGAGGAAAACCTTGAAGCATAGTGCGGCGGGAAGCTGAGGATATGGTATCTCTCACTTTTGACTCAATGGCACAGACAAGGCAAGGTCAGTTTAAAGGTCAGTTGTTCTAGAATAGGAAACGGTTGGCAACTGAGAGGATATATGGTGGCAGCCAGTACAGGGAACAAAATATAAGTAAAAGAAAGTAGAGAAGAAGAAAGAAGTGCCTGCTTATTGCCTGCTTAACGTGGTTAACACTTAAATGCAAAACAAACTCCTATTTGAGAAGGTATTATTCTAAAAGAGGCTGCTGTGCATAACAAGTATAGTTTTTACACTTGAGATAACACTTTGAGGCTAATCATTTTATTTTCAATGCAGGATTTTTACTTGAATCAGTTTTTCCACACTGTGGTATTACTAATTTTATCCAAGTAATACATCAATATAAATTATCCACATCTGGGCTTGGCACCATTGAGATAAACCAGAAATCATAGTGCCCAAATGTCTTGAGGAAGATTTCAACAGCATTAGCTTTCGGGGTATAGCTAAACTGAGAATTAATTAAAAAAAAGCTCAAACTCTCTAAATTCACGCATAATATTACATTTTCAACGTTAATCAATCGAAAACACTATTATATAACATGACTAGGTCTCTGCTTCCTCTGTCTCGTCAAAGCTCTTTAAAAGGCCAACTGTACATCCTTCTCCCAACTGCTGACAGTATACAGTGTATATAGTATATATATATATATATATATATATATATATATATATACTGTGTAGGTAATAGGATAGCTCCTGGTGCTGCTTTAATGCCACTCATCAACATCATCATCATCTGTAACACACAGCTCTCTCTGTAGTCGTACCAAACAGCAGCCAGAACATCCCAGTGAGCAGCAGGGGCACGAGCTTATCTCCCAGCCCAGTGGAGCAGTTAAATGATGTCGTCATCATCATACACTCGTGTTGGAGCAGGTTTGCTTTAAAAAAAGACACAAATAAACCCCATGTGTAAAAGAATTGGTATTTTATACTGAGGACAAAAACTGCAAATCAGTTTGCCTGGTGTGTAATATATATGTAATAATATAACTGGAGTATTCCAAGCTATTTTGTGGTACTTTCATTTACTCAAATACTGCACTTAAGCATGATATGTACTTGTACTTCATTACTACTTGCTTCATACTTTTATTACATCTCAGCGGCAAATGATGTTCTCTTCACTCCACTATATTTATTTATTAACCTCAGTTATATCGATAATCCAGATTAAGAAGAATAAAACAAAACAAAATTAATGGATTATTATTGTTTAAGACAAAATGTTGTTGATCCTTTGTTAAAATTAATTAGCGACTCTATACCAGCTGCAATACTTGAAATGATTAACACATACATGCATCATTATTTTAAAACAATATTATAATGTGCATTTTTTCTGAAATGGGCCATTGTGCACAATGATTATTATACGTTTTATACTTACAAGTTCATTTTGATTGATTTTTCAGTAAAAGATGAGAGTGCTTCTTTTTGTCTCTGGGAAAAAGGAATGTTCTATTTTTCAAAATCTACAAGGATAATTTGCAGCCTCTCAGCAGCCTTATGCATTTTAGATATTTCAAAAGTCAATATCACATTTTTTTTAATAATGTAGATCCGAATATCACAGTGGCCCATCCACCTGGAATGCTAGTGCGTAGCCTCTGGCTCAGCTTAATTAACTCATCTGCGTAGTTACAGAGGGCATAATGGGCGAGAGAAATCATTCATCACCAGAACATCCGTCCCCACTGATCTGACTTCAAACAGTTTCTCTATGTGCTAACAATCGCACGCAGTCCCAGTGATCCTCTTCACATATCACGATCAGTCGACAACGTTTTTACACAACCACGCTTCAGAAATCCATGATGAAAACAGAAATATTATTATTAAAGTAATCATTTTACAATTAAATCACCATATAGGCTAAAATAGACTTTTTGAGATGCTAAATTATTCCGGGCAAGATGAAAGAGGGTAGGGTAGGCTGCAGTTTGGTAGGTGGCTAATTCCTAAAATAGGACTGTCGTTTATGCATGTGTCGGTCTGGCTCTCTCCCTGCAGTGTGAGAGGTGTTCTCTGGCTGAGCAGAGAAGAAGCAGAGAGGGACACTAGAGGGAGACAATTTGTTCACATCTGCAGCTTTCTGCACAGTTTTCCTCTGGATTCTATGTTTCACTGTAATAGGCCCTCCTGAGATAAGCAGAGAGCACTCAATCCATGGTGATCAATACGGAATCATTTACAAAATCCAAAAGGATTTTAAATTAACAACGTCTCAAGGGTGTTTGAATAACATCCATAACAAATTCATGTAAGTGGGTGAAGGTATTTAATCTGAGCTATCTTTTAGTGTTGGATTAATACATATCGGATTCTTTCACATTTTATGCTTACAACAACAGCTATGCAAATTGGGCATAAAACATATGAGATCCCCTTGGCTTCAAATTTCATTCAGTGTTATCATCCCCTGTGTATGTCTTTTCAGATATTTAAAGGTTTAAATCTATATTTTGCGATTCATGCCCGATTATATGATGTAATCTGTGTGGAAAAAAGGGGTTATGCATGGTTGGAGAACAATTTCTCCAAGGTCAAGTGAGGATTCTGAGGGTGTAAAATGATTACTGCAACAGGAAACAGGATGCCTCTTCTCAAAACAGCATCTCATAACATTGCCAGCAAGTCTATTGCTTCTCTCACTTTCTTTTCCCCCTCAGCTCTTTCACACACTATCAATTTTACTTCTCTCTCGACTCCTCCAAATCCTCCAGTTTTCATGCAAAGGCTCGGTTAGCTATTTTTTCTTTCTTTTGCATGCTGAGTTTCCTCTCTATTGAGAAGCGGTTCATTTTTCAGCCCTGAATACCGGCACCGATACAACTTTATGATTTCACAATCTTTTCCTCGATTTCTAAAATGTGTCTTTTTCATGATTTTTTTCGACATCTTTCATTGATCAGAACGTCTTCAACAGCTGTTGGTTTTATGAATGCTTCCAGGCCATGGTGTTTCTGTGTGATCAGTGTCAGTTTTAGGAATATTTGTTAGATGATAGAAAATTAAAACTTGTTCTCTTTTACTCCTTGCAAGATACTAAACGCTCAGCGGCTCTGACAGCTTAGCTGTCAGAGTGCTTTAACTTGCCCGAAGAAGGTTAAACATTTTAGCCTCTTTCATCAAGGATTGGTGGCTACTAAATATTAAAGGAGAACACCCCTCTATTTAAAAATATATACAATTTTCTCCTTCAATCAGTGTGAAAAGGATCTAGATTTAGATTTTTGCTGAAATATGATTTGCTAGATGTTAAATATAAAGCAGTGGTGTGTCTGCTTTAGGGTTAAATCTGGTTCATAACACTAAATCAGATATTGTAAAACGTCACACCTTTTTTCTCACATCTGACTTTGCTCTCTTCACGGTATAACGAGAAGTGAATAGAAAGGCCATGATTACAATGTTCAAAAGCAGAATAATTCATAACCACACTGTGAAACCTGGGACACCAATGTTTTTATTTGAGCATAAAACGAAGTTGCTCTTCATGTGTTAAATCCACTGTGATTTTTGCACACCTTGTGATCACTGTAAAGCCTGTTGTTACCCTGAGCTCATATTCCGTATCAGTTTATAACCTCCCTCACTCTTCCCTCTCTGCAGCTGCATGAGTGGATGTGATTTTTTCACAATCAGATTTCAGGCACATGCTGGAAGACACTGTCACACATTCGACAACTTATAGTTATTTTACGTATCACTGGTTGGCATGGTACAGAACAATAGTGCATACAAGGTGAAGGTGTCATATTTCCATTTGCTGGAACAAGGAATTGCCTCCATTTTCCTCCATGCCTTTCTTTTAGAGATACACACAGCTACAATGTAGAGTGTCCCCTAACTAATGACAGCATTTAAGCTGTTTAACTGTCAAAAGTCTTGTTATTTTGGTTTTATCTCAGTCATTGTTTCAAAAACATGCTGCCTGGTTAGATAAGAAATTCCCTCTGGTGGTGCCCTGAACAGTCAGTACAGACGGGCCTATTCAAAAAACGTACTGAATGTGAATAATGAAAAAGGATCACTAGTCACGTTTCGTGCCGAGCTTGTTTTGTTGTAATTATTGTCCTGCTAAGATGAATGAAAACTGCATTCATATAGAATGTATTGTCGGAGATTTCTGTGGCATGGATACAAAGAAATGTATAATGCATAATTTAAAATATAATTTGTACATGAGATTTACTTTTCTTATATTCTATTGAGAGCATACTTGCAAATAATGTGTATTAAAAACGGTTTTTCCCACCACAAATGTCATTCATGTTTAATTTTTCATTATTACCCTCTTCTTCTTCTTTCTTCTATAGGGTCATGGGGGGCAGAGGCAGTTTATCTCCACATGCATTGGGCAGGAGGGAGGGATGGCCACTCATTACAGGTAATCTACATGAAAGTATTCATAATAAATCCGCTGCATGTATGGATACCATACTTTATTGATCCCTGTAGCATAACTCTTTGTTGGCTTTCATAATGAATAAAGCAGCTAAAGGTGATGCTCGGGGTCAGCTGCAGAGATTCAGCATGGGACTGAGAGACCTTTTCCAGTCAACCCGCTTAACCTTTTTCGTTTTTTATAGATTTCAAATTCTTACCTTCTGTGTATTCTGTATCTGTATCAATGCATGATTCAATCTCATATGTACTTTGTACTCTTTTTATCTTGCATTGCTGTTATTATAACATGCAATTTATAATATGTTTAAAGCTGGAAGAATGTGCACCAGGTAAGAATATGGATTCACCAAACCAACAATGACCTCTTATTGAAAACAAATAAGGATGACATATTACTTTGCAATCATATGTTAAGCAGTCATTAGAAATACTATTACAGTATTTAAATATCAACATATAAAATAAAACTTTCACAAGGACTATTTAAAACGGCGGATGGATATCGTAATTTGTGTAATAAATAATCACGCTGCTGCTTTGAAAAGCTTTACTTATATGTTGAATATGTTAACATTGCTAATTAAGTGTAACTTTTCTTGGACTAAGATTTTTTTGTTTTGTTTTAATGGGTCCTGTCCACTGATTTAGAAGAGCAATAAGCCACTTTCACCTCTAGTGGCTTAGTGCTTAATTAAATGACAAATCGGAGGATTGGTTTGCAGATTGCCTGAATTGACGTCAATTGGATTGGTTAGGTGACAGAAGCAGGCTCCGCCCCCTCCGGGCCAAGGTAGAGCGTGCTGCGAGAGGGAGGAGGGAGCAGGGGGCTGAGCTGATCCCACGTGTGACGCTTTCATTCCCGGCTCAGTAATATTCTCATAGCGGGGCTTTGCATATCTCCTGCCCGTATCTGTGTGTGTCTGTCACTGTTACTGTAGTCCCAGCCTATAGTTTGAAATAGATATGGAAGGAGACGGGAGTCAAGCCACATCCGGAAGCCTAAACGACTCACAACATGACCCGGGGTAAGAATCTTTCTAAATTTAATCCAAAGGTACGGGTTTTTTTCATGTTTCAACATCTTAGAGAGGACTTCGACTGCCGTGTTGGATTCGTCCCTTCACAGTACGCACTTAAACCGGTCTGTTTCAGATTCAGTTTAAGACCTCAGCTTCGTAGCCTCCCCCTTTTACGTAGATAGACTATAATTACGAAGCGCGAATGTGTTTTCATAGTCTTCCTTTATCCTTTAAGGTCGCTTTTAGAAGTAGTTAGTCGTCAAAATGGCCGAACTGACATCTGGACTCACTTCTGTTGTGTTTTCCCCTTACAGTAAAATGTTTATCGGTGGCCTCAGCTGGCAAACCTCACCAGGTGAGACTGTTATTCTCTTTTACACCGTGTCCAGTATTTCTTGTTGTTTTTGTCGCTGTGACTGAGTGCTCGCTGCTGCCCGTGTATGTTCGTGCACTGTGCAGTAGTGTACTGTATGGGATATCTCACTAGTGTGTGCGCACGATGTTATTTTTGATCTCAGTCCATCTGAAGTCCTCTATTCGACCCCTATGCGCATCGCGGGGTGTTTTTATTTCAATTCAGTGACAACAGCATGCCCATATGTTTCTGTCAAAATGACCCGACATATTTTCTCTGTTCACAGACAGCCTTAGAGACTATTTTAGTAAATTCGGAGAAATAAGAGAATGTATGGTGATGAGAGACCCCACGACAAAACGCTCAAGGTAAATACAGGGCTTTTTATCTACTTTTCCTTCCCCAGTGCATGCAGCGATATCGCTCACTTTGTCCGTGTTTCGTATTAATCCAGCGTGTATGTGTGTTTGTGTGTCTGCGCGTGCATGTGTTCGTGTGTGTCCCCGTGTGCGCGCCTGCGTGTGGTTTCACAGCAAGCCAGATAAGCTTAAATGCTCACTGCTGTAAAGCTGCAGCCCAATGCAATTTGACATTGACTTTGTGACTGCACCACAATGTTGGTGTAGTGTCGCCCCACATTATGACATACAAAATCATGATCAGCAGTGTCCACAGATTCTCTTTTAAATCTGCTATAGGACGTTCACAATGTGGATTATAAATACATTTACACACACATATTGTCACAATAATAAGGTCATAGGAATATTATCTGAAGTATAACATGTAAAGTCTTCCTTTTACTCATTTTGTATTGCAAATAAATATGTTTTCAAATGTTGTGTGTATATTTTAATATTTGTGTCTTTGTGTCTTTTTTTGCAGAGGATTTGGGTTTGTTACGTTTACAGATGCTGCCAGTGTAGATAAAGTCTTAGCTCAACAACACCACGAATTAGACTCAAAGACGGTGAGTTAATTTTATCTACACTTAAATAAGTGTGTATTCCTTGCTTAATGTTTGTACTGCCAGTTTAACCTGTCATGTCATAAATGTGGGACTTTTTACTGCCTTAAGGGCTTGTGGGTAAACACCTCTTGCAGGCTGTGTGGATCAAGGTCATGTAAAAAGGCTAAATGCATGATGGTACCCTTCAACACTAACAGCTTAGCAATAAAACACAACTGCAGGGGGAATATTGTCTGTGTTCACTTTCGCTTCTTTGGATGATAGCGGGTGACACGCCCCCTTCTTCACTGTGGCCACATGTGCAGTGTGCACATATCTCATGTTCCACTGAAGGGCGTGCTGTCTCAGGCCCGCTGCCACGCTACTGTTTGACCCAGCAGATATAGCATTGTGTAACGCCTGACGCACTGATACTGTAAGTGTAAAAATAGGCTTTACCCCAGAAGAAATATTGCCCTAATGTCAAAAACTGAGTTCTGAATTTGTGAAAACTAAAGCTTAATTACATTTTTACATAATATTTAAAGTCCTTGTTCTTTTCTAATGTAAAACAATGTATTTTGTAAATGGTGAAAGCAATAACCCTTATGAAAGCATGTTTATTTTAAGAATCATAATTGCTTGCACAAATTTGGGAACTGATTCAGACATACACCCATGCACTCCTTTTAATGACAAAACGTTGAACTAAGCGCATTGTACTTCCCTTTGACATTTTCAGTAGGTTAATAATTAAAGATGTCATTTTTTGAAAGATGTCTGTAGTGATGGATTAGACAGAGTTCAGCTGAAATTCGATTTGGCTGGAAATTCAACTCAGTAGGTGGTAATATCGGGGTATGCCAGCATAGTTCTGTGTGTGCTACCTTAACAGAATGCAAGTCTAGATGGAGGAATATGTTTAAGGATCTACTAAGACAAATTGTACTTGAGGGTACTTTAAAATCGACATTTGTACGGGATATGACCAGTCATTTAAAGGTGTGTTGTCCATTATAATGATATTTTTTATTTTAAGTGCTTTTTGTACTATTTTTCTGCAGTGTACCCAGTGATGAGTCTTTATTTCTTTATTTATTAGGGGGCACTGAGTTTTCCAGACAGATATATGAACAGCTGACTGAGGAAGGCTTTACTTCTTCTCCAAACTATCTATTTCTACCAGTCTAAAAAAAAAATATTGTTTACCATTCATAACAAGAGACATGCATACCTTTTACCAAATTATTGATAACACTTTAATCAAAATTCATTACTGGGCAAAAAGATGATGGGCATGCCATAGATAATTAGCCCCCCCCCCCCAACCCATAAGGTCCTTTTATGTTATGCTCAGTGTATCAACTAAACATTGTGCTTTAGTGTTCCTATGTCTTATGGAAAAATGATAAGGCCACTGAATCATCAATCATTACATATATAAAGGGAACAGTAATTGAAAGTGATGGCATTGCAAATATCTGTAGAGTACATAGATAAAGATTATGTCGCTGTGGGAAGAGGTAATGATTCAAACACGCTTTGACACAGAATATAAGGCACTTTGGCAACTTTAAGCACAACATTTTGAATGAACAACTTTGTGACAGCATATACTTACAGTAAAGGTCAGGGGGAAACGTGTGCACATTCTTTTACCTAGGAGTTGTCCAGTTTATTTCCCTTTTTAAAACGGAGCAGGTGTTGGTTCAACGCTTTGCCGAAGGCACTTTGAGAGCAGCAGCAGCAGGAAACAGTTAAATTCCTTGAGGCTTTAAAATGATATTCAGGATATTCATTGGATTTAACTTTGTGACCTCATGGCACAGTCTCAGTCCGCTGCTACTTCAATGTTGCAACTGACTTATTGATTGCAAAATAGTTTTCCTACTTTTTTCTTATCTTCAAAGTTACCAAACTTTCGCCTGCAGTTATTGTCATTATCCATATGTAGAATATACTTGGCCTATTTTCTAATGTATTAGGCTGGAGGTAAAGCACTTTTATTAAGTGGTATGCAAAATATGTTTTATAAAATGTTTATTTTCTCAAATTGTGAGCCCACTGTTCTATATCCACATAATAAAGCCTGAAAGCGTTTCAGCTACAGATATGTATATTAACAATTGTAACTTATCACATAGCTTATAGTTTGTATTTGCCAGACTAATGTCATACTCTTCAGATCTGAGTGCCTCACCCTGACAGCTGAACAGCCACATTTTTTTTGTAAATATCTTTATTGATTTTCTCAGTTTTTTTTTACAAAAGCAAGTGATAAAGAACATGTACATTCGGTTCCAATTCTAGTAATGATATATACAGACATGCTGACCAATCAAAATCTCCATTTCACAAATAAAAATGTCCATTTGGAACAGCGAGATTTTACCCAGAATTGCGGCACAGCACTAAACTTGTTACATTTCTGTCGTTACCTAATTGGAACATTACACAGGGCTTTAAGTGAACCCTTAGACATGTAACATCATACGTATCATTCCCTTTTATAGGGTAGTTTATTTGGTAAAGACCATCTATATGTTGGTGTGGTGGATTCTCATTGTAAATATGTTAAGGTATTTATCAGGGCTTTTCTCCCTGCTTTTATTAGATAGCATATAGAAGAGAGCTGACAGGAAATGAAGGGAGAGAGAGTCCTGGCCAGACTCGATCACATGGTCAGAGTCTTAAACCCTTAGGCCACCAGACAGCCTCCAAGAAATATTTTTTACCGTCTAATAACATAATTAATCTTTATTTAAAAAAATATATGGTGCCAAATAATGTTTGCATTCCTGTTTGTTTTTGGATCGAGTTATTTGCTTTGTTTTGATAGCCATGTGATGTGTCTCCCTACTCTCAAAGCTAAAATGTGTTGATGGTACTGATAGTCCTGTAATAATGATGATAACTAATGTCTCCGTCACAATAAACAACAAAGTGAAGCCGAAGCAAAGCTTTGTTTGGTTTGACATTTTTATAATCAGATGAGTGTTTGACAGTATAATTGACACACCACAGATCCTGACTCAAATACATGCAGAAATTGATATTTCCTAGCTGCTAATGTGCTGTTGTTTATCCGTTGGCATCCAAATAGAAGATTGCAAACCTAAGGCAGCTGTCTGTGTTGTTTTCCTCACCATTAGTCATTGGGCTGTATCTGCTGTGCTGTTGGATATCTCAACGCTCACTGCTATCAAGATCGCATTGCATTAGGATATATCATATCTGTTTTTATAAAGTTGCTCGGCACGAATGAAAAGAAGGAGCCGAGTCCAGAAATTGTGGATGGTTCTTGACGCGTTTGCAGATGTTGCTTCGATACAAACCTCCTACTTTCGCAGTGCTGGAAAGAATTCTTACCAATGTTTTTGTCCTGAGTAACCTTGAAAGGCGTCAGTGGCTGGAGGTGCTGTGACAGGGAACAAGTTGAGTCATATTATTCAGTAGAAATCATACCTACCCTTTATTATCTCATTTTATGAGTGATTTAGTTTAATGGGTGTATTAATGAATGTGGATTTTATTTGAACTATTAGTTAAATGCAAACACAAGAGGCATTTATTGTTTTGCACTGATACCACACTCCTCATTATATTCTTTATTACTGTGACATCCACACAAATGCCAGGATGTGCACACGATCACAGTAGTTGTTATTGTGCTTTTTGGATTTTTTTCACGGTGTGGCTGCTTTTTTGTCCGGTTATGAAAACACTCAGAATAGGATGAATGTGAATGAGACATATGGAGAAGCACAGCCTGGGGCTTCAAAACACACATGCTGGTAATTCAGAACATATTTACCATTTTTCATGATGCTTTGTTCGGTTTAGAAATGTGCAACTCAAAGCATCTGTTCCTGAAGATGTTTTCCAGGCAGGCGGGTATGAACAGGAGAGATCATAGCACATGATTTTGCATTTGAGAAATACACTTGTGAGCTTAACAAGGCAGTGGATTGATGCAATGTTGGCATAAAGGCTAAACAATGAATCAAAATGATATTATAGTACAATAATCACATTTCAGGAGGTTAAATATGTTTCGCAATACTTCTAAATGCAGTATTGCAGTTCGCCAGAGATTTAGAGAGTTAAATATTGTATTCTACACACTCGAAAAGAAATCCCTCTGTTAATTTGATTAGATTTCTCAATGAGAATGAGAATAATAATTCTGCCATTCCTCACAAAAATTGTGAATCCTATCTTAATAATTGCTATGATGTATATTTTCCAAATGGTTCGGACCTAGTTGCGTCTTTAAATGTTTAACGTGAAGCGTTTATACTAAATAAAATGATCAAATATCATAAGAGACCTGCCATTGCTAAATCAAATATATACATTCTTCAAGGCAGTGTGGGAGAATTCACCTCATGATAAACAATTTATGGTTTCAATTCTTAATTTTTTTCACCATATCTATGTTTTCTTGTAAGAGGAAACATTCTATATGTTCCAGGGTGTTCCATATGAATAACCCCTGGTCAAATTGGACCCGCAGTTCTGATGTTTAAGGTGAGGCAGGGAGCAACCCAACAGAAAAGGCACGGATGAGCAGCTGTTCTTGGCGGATCGAAATCCTATTCATCAGATCGGATTAGGTCGTGAAGTCAAATCAGTGAGCTAAACTCTGACTCGCTCTTGTTTAAGAAAAGCAGGTGCTCTGTCTTCTGCAGTTAATTATGGCTCAAGGCGTTATTACTTCACGCTGTATATGTCTCTTGTCGGTACATACTGAACATCAGATGTTTGTCAGGCCGGTAATGTAATATCTTCTGTTATACCTGTGAATCTGGATCATATTCATAACGGTGTTGCATATTTCCTTTTGTAAAAATTCTCATTATTGATTTGGCTGGCTTTAAAAAAACTCCTTGAGGTTTTATCCAACAGCTAAAAAAAAAAAGAAAATCAGTACGGATTGACGGCACAGATATGAAACATTTACCTTTTAATTTCTTGTCTTTTCCATCGGTATCTCACAAACACACCTGTGGACCTGCTCACACACTATAAAGTCGGGGTAAAAAGCTGCGAGCTTTGATAAGCCGTTTCCTTTTAGCTTAAACACCGCGCCATCATGCCGGTGTAGATACGTCTTAAGAGAGAGAAAAGAGTTTACCCAGGAGCCGCATTAATACATGAAATCCTTTTTATAAGATGTGAACTTAAGATATAGGCTGTTTCTCGGCACAGATCTCCAACAGTCGCATGCAGAAACGGCCCACAGAGACCCTGTAGTAAAAGGCTGTGGAAGATAAAAGATGGAGGGGGTGGCGGGGTAAGAAAGGGATGTTCTCATTTATTATGTTGACATATCAGGTTGTATGATGTCTTGAGGAAGTCTGCCTTTGTTCAGTCTGGGATCATGTTTCATCATAAAATAAAGATGCAGAGAAGGAACATAGGGTGATGTAAAGAGGCCATAAGGTGAGAAATACTTGCGGACACACTGTAGAGGCCAGAGTTGCTTAATAGTGAGCAAAAGAGCTCCCGACTACAGCTTCTTCCCCAGGAGTGCATCTTTTAGCTTGCCATTCTATGGTGCTCCGCAGGTACTGAACTGTGTACAGTTGTGTAGGTGCTATCTGAGGTTAACACGTTGCGAAAGGCTTGCATACCGTAATTGCAGTACCTTTTGAAAATGACATCACATTATAGCTTGTCTCTCAATTGTACATAAAAGGTACTGCTACCATTAGAGGGTTTTAGTACCTTAATCAAAGGAACAGAGGACCCCATACAACCTAAATTACATACATTTCTAGATAACAGATGCCTCTTATAATCATACCTGTAAGAATGAAGAGCTGCAGGAGTGTATTTACATTTGCGGAAGGTTTCAGATCAACGTATCCTGAATGAGACCAATTTAAAAATGATAAAAATATATGATGTTAGGCAACATCTTTTAGCCTGTGGACTATTTAGGTGTCATATTGCTTCTATGTCAAACAAGAACTCCACTTTTCTAACCAATAAATCAACAATAGAGAATGTTGTTGTCACGTTTATTTCTATGCTCCTTAATGAATTTCATGACCTTCAGTCTTAAAACAATAACGGAAGGTAATTTCCATGTGTTTACCTGCTTAATGGAGCTGGTTTCCATCGTTTGAGCAGCTAATCTGGCAACTAATAAAACGTTATGTTCAAAGGTGGAGCAATTTCATATTCAGAGCAGATTGTTCACTCAACTCACAGTCAGGTTTCTAAATATCTATGTGCCGTTTACTTTGCATGCACGGCTTGTAATGTTTTCATGATAAAGACATTTCCTAGAGGGGGATTAATAAAGTACTTCAACTGCTACTAGATGATAACCATACAGCTGGATGGGAGGTGTAGCTATCTACAAAGACGTTACGTGGCTTTTAATTTATGTGCTTTTTGGTTCAAATAACCCCCTTAAAAAAACAGCTTTTCTACTTCTACATCAGTTTGTGATTTGTTCCCCGAATCAATTTCAACAAATCAGAGTATGCTTTCACTTGTTGCATTCAGCTGATGGAAAACAACACTGAAAGCACAGCACAGCGAGGATAAAAGTGTCCCCCCCCCCCCAAACACTTAAGGAAAAAATAGTACTCAAAAACAAAAAGGACAAAACACAACATCACTAATATGTTGGCGTTTTTTAATAAACGTTAAAATCTTGAAGATATAAATGAGAACAGACTGGAGGGAAATTTAGCAAGCACCTTATGTGGAAGCACCTGGAACAAGTGCACTACCCGGGTCCGGTTGACTGATCCCAAACCCTGATGGTATGTGAGTTACATAACCAAAATGTTTCAGGAAGGAAGAATCGGGTCAAACCAGGACAGCATGTTTAAAGGTTTGGTTTCACAGTAAAGTCAGTGGTGGAAAGTAACTAAGTACATTTACTCAAGAATTTTTTGAGTACATGTACTTTCCCTATGTATGCTACATTGTACTTTTAATCACTACATTTATTTCACCACATTAATTACTTTTGCAAGATCCTATTTAGATACATAATTAGAATTGAAAACAGCTCCAAAATCAAAATGTAAAACATGTTACTGATCACTAATTATAATCCAGTGATAGAATGTATATTATTCTGAAAAACGGACAGTTGGATGAGTACTTTTAGATTTAGTACCAAGTATATTTTGCTGCCAATACCAAGTCATATTTAAAATGCCAGACTTTTACTTGTAACAGAGTATTTCTACACCACAATTATATTACATTAACTTAAGTACAACATCTGAGTACTTTTTCCACCTACCGTACCTCGATACCACCATATTTTCGATATTGGTCTTAGGTATGATGGCACTTTAAGCATAAAAACTCACACTTTTTTACATATTAATATGTAAACCAAAGGGAAACAATTGCTTTATCTCTCCTCCTGTTCAAATTTCTCAAAGGAGTCATTCATCAAAAGTTGTGACCTAAAAAGGTGCTGCTACAACATTTCTCTGAAGGATTGGTGGTCCTCTTTGCTTCATTTGGTTTCCTTGAGAGTAACTTAAAACAGTCCACAGTAAGCCTCATTTCAACACTGCATATAATTGCCTATTTTGGATAGTTGTAGTATTTGCAACTGACAGAATTATAGGACTTCCATTGTGTTTAACTGCTCTCTTCTGCACGGCGAATCGGAAAGCCTTGTAGTAAAAAATAAATTCTCAGCAGGAATGAAAAACAATTAGTTCACAATATGCTGAAATGAGGTTTAATAGGTTGTTGTATAGGCTTAAAAAAAGTAAGATATATTTCCAAGTGTATATAGGACTTTGGTATTCTACACATAATGTGTTGTCTTTGCTCAAATAGGGCGCACAGAATAATTGAGTTTGAATTGGTTATGCCTGGGGCTCAGTGCTAAAACAAATCTTTAAATGAAATTCATTACAAGCAGGGTTGCCATACCCAGGTGTTATTGAATTCATTTCTCATTTTGACTTGATTTAAAAAGATTACCGTAATAAGTGAGACTGACAGAAAAGATGACAATGACATTGCACATCATGGTTTCCCTTCAAACACATTAAAACGTGCTCAGTCTCATCGGCTTAATTGATCTGTGCAGATGGTGTCTTTATGTTCTTGTGTTTCTTAATTTGTTCTGTTTCCATTGTTTTCCTCAGCAGAAAGAGGCTTCTTTTTCATAAATATATCAGTCCGTGCTGAAGGAGTAACTTTTATGGATGCATGGAATTTGAATAGTAATTGTAGATTTGAGTTTAATACGAAGCAGAAGATATAAAAAAAGGGGTTTTCAGTTAAACACAAAAGCTTTCCTTTTGTTTTTTACAATTTCTTTGGTAGCAATCCAAAGACAATTGAGGTTGCTGTTTGAGATAGTTCCTCTACATTGTAAGGGCAAGGTTGATGAGACCCCCCCCCCCCACATACCAGTGAAATTAATGAGGAAAATGTAGTTAATGAGATAACAAGCATAAGATGGAGAAACAGGCTGATCTGACGCATCCTCCTGGTTATTTGGCAATATCTGGAGGCGTCAGAGGCCTCAGACTCTCATTTTCT
Organism: Eleginops maclovinus; assembly: GCF_036324505.1. Lineage (NCBI taxonomy): Eukaryota > Metazoa > Chordata > Actinopteri > Perciformes > Eleginopidae > Eleginops > Eleginops maclovinus. The sequence goes on along the minus strand of NC_086359.1, from coordinate 17,186,597 downwards.
CCCTGTCATATTCAATCAGCGATTCCTGCCTAAAATAAAAGCTGCGACCATGACCGGCGGAGCGATAGTGTGGCTGGCTGGCTCACTAACTATCTCCTCTTTTATTGTTGTAGTTGTTTTTTTTATCAGTTGACACCATCGGAAAATGATCTTGTATCACCAATTGTAGTCAGTAATTAGCAGTCTTTTAAATGTGCATTGCCAAAGTGCATCGCCACATACCTTTGTGAATTTGGCCATGAAAGCCAGTGAGCGCCATCAATAGTAGAACATATCAAAGTAATGTCAGGGATATTCACCAGTGATATCTTTTCAGATCCTCATACTGCATACATTTTACTGCCATTGCTCAGTGTTGAAGATATTCATTTTAGATCCTAGTTTGTTTTAACCCAGTTGCACGGTGACAATCCTGAAAAACTTAGGTGACCTGTGTGTAAGCAGTTATTGGGCCAAATCTCTGCACCTGTCTAATTGTTGGCGGCTGTATAGCAGGGAATCATTTACTGACTGATAGGTTGCTACAATGCTCCATTGTGAATGAAAGCTGCATTTTTTTTAGTTGAAGCTTTATGTAGTAAAACACTTTATTCAGAAAGTTAAATAATACAAAATGTATGATATGATTATATGATTGATCATATGTCAACTATTTGGTAAGAAATTAACAATAGATACAACTGTTAAAAGTAGTTGTTTCACAGTTGTATTAAAAATGTAAATGTGTATTATATTATTATACCTTTTAATTCAAATTATTTTTTGCAAACATTGTAATAGAAAAATAATCATTTATTTGTACTCATCTGAATTGTATTTTCTTCTTCTACCCTGACTACGGAACGTTTACACCATTTATTGGCGATATTGGTGAATATATTTTGTATAGACGTGCTGCTACGAAAAACAAAAAAACGATCAATCGTTGTTTATCTGTCGACTAGGACATTGTGGCTCATCAATGATCCGGGAAAAATAACATGATCAGGGCATGTCATTTTCAGATTTTTCACTGCAACGTGACTACAAGGGTATTAGCATATTAAGATACACATAACCATGACTCAGCCTTTTTGAAAATAACTATAACCTTAACCAGAGTGGCAGACAGAGGGGGAAAAAAATAAAGGTCAGATTAAACAAAAGTCAGGTCCAATATAGCAGAGCCATTGTGCTTTAGAAAAAAAAAAATCCTTCCCATGTTCTAATCATCTCTTTGTTGAGGCGTTTATGTGCACTTCATTAAGGATTGCAATAATTTTGAATCGGCTCTTGAATGCAGATTTAATGTAAAAAATGCTTATTGAATTCAAGAGCAGACTGTTTGTTTCGCCACAGGCAGCTTTTGTAAATCTTAATGGCTTAAATAAATTCTTAACATTGTGAATTGAATTCATCACAATTTGAATACAATTTGAATCTGTATTACTGCTTTTAAAGTCCCAGTATTTATCCGTGGCCACAGAGGATTTAAAAATATGAAAGCTTGGACTCTGGGGTGCCTTTTGTGGTCTTACAGTATGAGAACTATTTTTGAACACCTATTCATTGCTTTTCACCAAACAAAAACACCGTTTCTTTTAACAACAATTTATTTTTCTCCTCCTCAGATTGATCCTAAGGTTGCCTTTCCACGTCGCGCCCAGCCTAAGGTAAGAATAAATTGGCCACTAACCCCGCTCAAAGAAAATGATTATGTCTCATGTCACCGGCTTACCTAATTTTGTGTGCTCACACAGCAGACACAAAGAAGCGGCGGTTGTCTGTTTGTTATTGTCGAGAAATACCTAGTGTGGCTCCATTGTTCTCACCTTGCCTGTGCTGTTTCACCAAAGCAATTAAAGTTGGAGAAATAAGACTTAAAGGAAACGTTCAGCGTGATTGAGGTTATGCTGATTTATATACACATCATTTTTTTCTGTGCTTTTATGCTTATATTTGCATTTCATCCCTCATTATAGTTGCTTTTAATGTCACCATTTTTAAATGTGTTATTAGAAAAATAGCTCCATGCCAATTTTAGACTGCAATAGTGTAATCAGGCTTATTGTGTGTTTATGCAACAGAGCATAAATGTGAAACCATCTTATTGGTTTGACGGGGGAACTTGTAACTGACAGGAAGTGGGTTGTAATATATCTGCAGTCATCTATTGGTTGGAAGTTTTATGCAGGTGTGAAAAATAGGCTAGGAGAAACAATAACACCCCGTTCTGTGTTGGCTGTTAAAGGATTTTTCAAGGTGCATGTTTTTGTAAAGAGTTTTATTCTTATGATTGTTGATTTCTCTGACAGTGATGTTACAGTTGCTGCTGGAATTATACGTCTATTGAGTTGTTTTCTTTTGCATTTGGCATTGAATAGGATTGAATGACATAAGTGATTAAGAAATATCTGTAATTGTGGTGCATGCATGTAGAAATAGTCACAATTAGCATTAAAACAATGGGTGATTTAAAAGACAAGCCAAACTCCAATCATGCAGGAACTGATGTACGAGGTCCTCATGATGCGTATTTTCTTTTTTTTCTTCCTTTTCTTGATTACTGGTCTCGAGCAATTTCTATTTACTATTAAATATTCAGCGTGTGCAGATGGTTCTGTGGCGTAGTCGAGGGCTTTGTTGACATACCCTCTCACACCATCCCCCAGCTTTAGTGTGAATGCACGGTACAGTGTAGCGCTATTCAACACCACCATCAGGGCTTTTTCCACCTAAACCAGGTGGAAATCGATAATAGATTTTCTCCTTCCCACTGGATCAGAGAGAGGCATTGTTAAAGAGTTGGTCAGGTTTCAAATGAGGAATTGGCAGTGGAGGCTTTCAAAGCCAGAGCACATGGTGACTTAAGGATATCGGCATATGGTTGAGAAACTACCAGCCTTTCTCCACATTTTCTCGCACGCCAAGTGTATCACTTTAACTTCTTCCCTTTTGAGTCTCGCTCACAGAAGTCGAAGGTGCAATAAAACAGCTCAGATGGTGGTTGATGCTTCCAATTTTTAAATGAACCACAAACTCCTCTCGCTGTCGCAGTTATTGTTAATCTTTTTTTAAACACTGTTATACCATTTCTTTGCGATGACTCAGGGAGGGAAATGCAATATTTTTGTGCTGTTCAACTACATGTTTGTCATTCCACCTTGCCTGGTTCATAACTCAGTGGAATAATGACACCATAACAGAAGTTGTGGCACTGCAAAAGCCCCATGCCAATGATTTATAAAATGCCTAAAGGGCAAGCTTGTTAGAGAAGAAAAATGGTTGTATTGAATGTGGATTATAAAGGATCTAAAAGCAATGGGATTAACATTGCATGGGTTTGTACTTTATGTTAAATTGATTTAAGACCTTTAAAAGAAGTCCCAGAGTTTCCCTTTTAGAAAGTCTTCTCTGTTTTGCATTCTGCTTTCTTTTGTCCCTCTTTCCCCTCCACTGTCTGCCCGCCTGGCTGCTTATGCAGCTGTTGAATAGGCTCCGTTCTCATTTAAAGAAGCTCTGCTTGGCAGGTACCTCAGTGGCACAGGTTTCGGGGAGCAAATCGTGACGAGACCAATCAGCGTTAATTTTCTCACGGCTAACAATGACCTCGCAAGTAACCCTGCCAGTGACCTCCTGCTGCTGAATGCTGCAGTATGGTAAAACTATACAGTATGTACAGCACGTAGAGTAATGCTGAAAACAGACAGGAAGTGAAGGTGAACGCAGAGGACATTTCACTGTAAACAACTGAAGGTGTTTGCACCGGGATGACAGGATCACAGGAAAAACAACCTGTATCAGCAGGCCTAACTGACACTGCCCCAAAACATGGACATTTCCATTGTTAAGTGAGGGTCAGAAAAACAGCGGGGAATGCTTTGGGCAACAAATAATCATTAGGCAATAACTGACCTTTTAGTTGAATCTGATTTTACCTACTGCAAAGTCGACTTGCTTGAACGTTTGTATTGGTACTTGATACGATTCTGCTGAATAAAAGTAAAACATTTATGTTTTTAAATGCCAGTATTATACCTGTGTGTAGGTCATGATTATACACCGATAGGCCATCAGTCCCAATGCGAATTATTTGTACTTTTACTTGCATTTAACAATACATTTGATTTTTGTAGTAGTTTGATGTGACCATCTGCACTAGGATACTTGTCAAGGGTTCTCCCCCGGGGAAGAAAACCAAAGCCCTGGTCAAATAGCAAAACATGTGCAAAAAAAAAATGCAAACTGACACATTACTAATGAATAATGTCACACATCTAACGCTTATCTTAAGACTTAAAAGTGAACGTTTTGTATTAGGAATAGAGGCTGTGCTCACTCTTTGTGTCAAAGGTATCAGTGCGGACTAGTCCACGGATATTCAGGGATTACGTTTTCTTTTGATGATTGACAGATGAGAAAGAAAGGATTACACAATGATGATGTGATGCAAGGTGTTTTATGCACATTCATTTATGCCTTATATCCGCCCTGCCTATTCAGCCGGGCTGGGTGAGCCATGGCATTATAAGATAGGCGGCTAAAAGTAGCTTTAGAATTCCAGCATTTCAACATAAATGTTTCAACGACTCAACTCTAAGTTTCACAACGGCTACAATTGTAAGATTGTTTCCATTATCAATTACTGTGCTGATTAGTTCCTCGAATAACTGATTCAAGGTGATTTATTTTGGTTTTGTCATTCCAAAACCCAATGATATTCGCTTTATTGGATATAAAACAGAGAAAAGCACAACATCTCCTCATTTGATAGCAAGGGGCTGAAAATAGCATTTTATAGTATTTTTGAATAAAAAATGACTCGGAAAAAAATCTCTTAAGCTTGTGTTGATCAGCTTATTTTAGGCATCTAACAACAAAAACATTCTAAGCACCATTGAGAAAAATGCTTATTCATTCCTAGGATTTCTGCAGCACTTTTATTAGTCCCTCCAATAATATCTGTCCATACTGTCCAATAAGGGAACCCTTATGGCAGCAAGAAATAGTAAGTCCTACATCTGTGTAAAAAATGAATTAGCTTAACCTTATGAACGCTCATAAGTCATAAGTTCAAAATGTTAACTTATCATTTCCACCATGACATCAACGATATTGCACCTGTGTCTTAAAGTCCTGCATCTTTTTTTTTACCAATCTAAAAATGTCCACCCTACATGCATCTTAGTGTTGTGGCTGCGTATATCCTAGAAAGCGGTAAAGAAGACAGAGAGGTTTCCCTGTTTGATATCAGACAGGTTCATACAGAGACATGGCCGGCTCTTAGTTTCCTGGAAGAATCAAAGCGACGATTCCGCCCGACATCGCTCGAGATATACCACTCAGCTGTTGTCGTTGTTACCGCCGCAGTCGCTTTTGTCTGCAACAGCCGAGTAACACATAACCATGGCATGTCCCAGCATGATTTTAATTGCCAGTGGGACTGTGGCCACTTCAGTGGGAGATGAGTTCTGATGGTTTGTTATGGAAATGAAAGGATGGAGCAGCAACCATTTACAGAGCAATGGGCGGATCCTTTTTCTTTCCTGTACCTCCGTAAAGACAGTTGCCTTGTAAGCCATCCTGAAAAGGTTGTCACTGTGTCTGTGAGACATGAGACGGGGAACAAATAACATGTGTACTGCACAGCTGTAACAACACATCGACAATATCTGGTTATTTCGTTAATGTCAGTGAGGTGAACTTTGCTAGTTGCGGTAAATCTGGGCTATCTCTCTGAAATATCGTCTTAGAACTGTCCCACATTTTTAACTCCAGCTCTAGACAGCTGTGACTGTAGCTTCCCTGTTTGTAGCCTGCTGTCTGTGTGGGCAGCTGGAGCTTTCACTTTTTCCCTTTTGCCTCTTGTCTTTTTTCTGTCTTACTCTTATTCTCTGTGAATGACAAATTGACCAGTACGTCCAACGTCTCCACTTGTCTGTGTCCTACAATTCTCAAGGACGGTTCTTCCTTCCCTGTAGAAAAGACTCCCAGGTGTGTTGGAGATTCCTAGCTTCAGGTTTAACAAAGTCTTGTCATAATGCTGCATGAAGTAAATTCACGTCGTGATCACCTTTGTCTTTGGACCGTGGACTTTAAATCCACATGTATACTTAATTAAAGAAGCACAGGTTTGTTTTTTTATCCAAAGTCCCAAAGTTGTCTATTCTCCCATCGTGTTCTCTTTCACTACATCTCTCTGTAACTTTCCATGCTGCCTTTTCAGGATTGCCAGGCCTTGCAAATCCAGCCTTACACCTTGCTCAGTTATTTGATCTAGATTTAGCATTGTGATATTCCCCTTCTCAAAATGATCCTTATTTGAAATCACACAGCTCACTGCTGGGAAAATGAAACCTCTGTAGCTGCCAGCCCCTTTGAATGTCCCTTTGAGTTTATTAAAAGCACCAGCTTCCCCCGTTCCAAGTCAGATCTGCACAGCTGCGCGACTCTGAAAGAATATTCAAGGACAAAAGTCTTTAATGTGGAACAGAATGCCATATCAATATCTTTGTTCAGCTTTACAGTTCATGACAATGAGCCCTCCCAAATGTTTATTATGAGATAGAAGATTATTTCTTATTAGACATTTCATATTTCAAGGCATTTCTACCGTGCAGATGGCACACGGAGTGGAAGAATGAGAAAGAATGCTATGTTGTGCAGGCTATTATTCAAACCCGGCGTCGCGTTTCAAGGCCTATGGAGAAGGTCTTATCCTGGTCAGCGACCAATATGCGCGGCTGAAAACATATTTTCTGTATTTCTCAGAATAAATGCACTTTTTGAAATGGCTTTTACAACTGACACTAAATGCACTGACGTTTCACTGAAACCAAGAGAGACTGAAGACGACGGAAAAGTGACAGGCGAGTTGATGGGAATTCTTCACTGTCACTCTCCCCTCACCCCTGGAAAAAAAACAGATGTGCAGACAATGTAAATAAACCCTGCTTTAGATGGAGGATGACACAGGAGTTGTTTTTCCCTCTGTGGTAATGGCTACTGTGCTGAAGCCGGAGACGGGTTTTAAATCCCTGACCCGTCAGCTCCTTTGCTTTCAGCGGCCTCAGTGGAACTGCTCCAGATGAAAACAGGGCCAGGGCACAGGCATATGAATGACTGTTTGTTTGCTGGTCAGACACAATCACCGACAGAGTGACCCAGTTAACGGCTAGTCAAAGCGACGCTCAGTTTGATTCATGTGTGTTTTCTTAGTGCGTGTTTCACACTTTCTAAATGTATCCGGCTTCCCTCAAATATTTATGCTTCAATGGAACGATTTGTAAATGCGAATGCTAGTGTAATTATTTTTTTTTAACCGCAGATATAATATAACCACACACTTCCTTTGTTTGAGTAATTGCCACAGCGCTTATAAATGGAGTGCACATGTGTGATTCTTCCTTCTCGGCCTCCCTCTTTTCTTCCCTTCGGATGCGGGTGGAGAATAATTAGGTTTTCTAGGGGGTTGAGGGGGTTTTTCTTACAATGCTTACCAATGGCAGCAGTCAGGCAGGCTAGTGCTGGCAGGGCAGAGAGGACAGAGGGCTGTGCAGGAGCCTGGCACTGCTAAACCTGATGCTGACTGACAGTAATGAGGACAGCCTGCTAGGCGGGATGGAGAGGAGAGCAGACAAGAGGAGGGCATGGTCCTCCGCTATACCTCTCAAGACCTCTTATCAAAGCCTCTGTCCGTATGCACACATGTGCACACAGAGATACAAACAACACAAGCGCACACCCTAAAACACACGTGTAATGTGTAGCAGGTAGCAAATGCATCACTGGGCTGTGCTAAATCAGCCTGATTTGGCCTTACTCATGACCTGGTATGAATGTCCTGCCCGTCTGTATCTTTGCGTCATGTATACTGGTGCATGAATGAGTCAACCTGTATAAATACCCACCCCCCACCCTAGGAAAAACAACTGATTGATAGAATCAGAAATCTATTATAATAAAATCTGTGGCAATCTTGTGCAATAAACCAATTGTAGTCTGGAAATATCACTGTCCTAACCGTTTGATTTCTCTAAGGTCTCATTACTTTAATATGATATTTATGTCACTTATGCTACTCATTTATTTTAGCCATGGTTGTGTACTTATTTGTCTTTTATTTTAAATGCTATGCCACTTTTGCTGAAACACAGTAAGTTGGACTAATAAAGGAATTCTGCTTCTGAAATAACTTTTGCAGTGTAATGCTATGTGACCTGGTTAATGTGAATATATCATAATCAAAACCCAATTTTTACAATAGGTATAAAACGTACACAACACTGCTGTCCTCAAAGCTGCCAGGCTCCTTTCTGATTGAAATGGTATTTTTATGTCATATAAGATTTTGTTTTGATGCACTGCATGACTGATGTAAAAATAAAATAAAAAGAAGTTAAAAAAAGAAATGGTATTTTAATCTTGCTGATCATCTTAGAACACACTTCACTCAAACTAAGCAGAAATAAAGCAAAATCATAAAAACGAAAAAGTCTTTGTTCCATCTCCTCTGTTCCAACAGTCATTAACGCTGGCTTTAGTGTTTAAAAAAATACAGAATAAAAACCAATATTAAAAAAAAATAAAATGAATCACACTAACTGCTTTTGTGACTCACCAGAACAGACACGAAAGGCAGTTGGAAAGAATTGTGTTTTTAAGTGCGTCGTCCATGTTTATAAAAACCCTTGCATACTTACTTTTTGGGGAAAAGGGCACAAGTGTTTGTTGTTTTCTGGTCTCTCATCAGAAGAATGTCACTGACACAGTCTTTGGTCAGGACAAACCAACAGTGACTCTGACCTTGAGCCCTCCGCAGCTGTAGCACTGATCTGTTTTAGTGCACAGCGATCATTTGACAGGTGGATTAGTCAGTCATGTTCAGCTTTTCTCATGATATGAACATCTTTTTCCAAACTTCTTCAGTCTGTCCAAGTCCAGTGTGAAAAACTAAGACGCCATCTCTTTCGGAAAGTGGCCTTTTTTTTCAGTGACCTATTTGAGATTGCGTTTAAAAGGAGATACTAAAAATAATTAAAAAGGGACGTCCCGTTTAATCAGGATGATGAGTTCCATTGTGTTGTCAGTCACACACATCACCTTGCTGTCCAGTTTGGATTTCTCATTACCTCTCACCACCTTCTCCCCTGTGTCTCTGCTTCCAAACATAAGAAGTCTGGGATTTGTACTACAGGGTGTGAAATACGCCATCCGTAGCAAGAGAGGCTCAGGTGTGACCAGATGTCTGCAATTACAGACATATATACTATATACACTACAACTACTTACAAAAACAGCCACCTAAAAACTCATGGACTTAAGTTTATATCTAGTTTGTGTCTTTTCTGAATATAATACAATGTTTATGTTTGATTACATTCATTTTAATGCAGATTACATGGAACATTTTATCTGCATTTTTGTAATTTTTTGTACCAGAAACAGTTCACAATGTTTAGCACCGGGCTCACTAGTCCAACAAATCTATAGTTTAAGTATATAATATTGTAAACAAGTGACCATAATTATCCCAAACTCAACTGTAACCGTTACCTTTTGACCTTGATAGAGGCCAGGGATTGGAACATCATTCGGTAATATTTGTTGTCCTTTCTTAATCTGCCTGTAGGTTTTTCAAACTTCATCATCTCCAGAAGTGTATTTTTAAAGATACTGTATCTTAAGTGTATTTGTACTTCTGAAAGTAAAGCCAAAGCTTGATCATTTTGTGTCGTTCGTGTCCGTCTGATTGGAGGATTAACGGACCGGCTCACTGAAGTGTTCTGCCATGATTGGATCCAGTTGGCATTGTAGAGTAATATATCGTAATCTCGCAGGTCAGATTGCTCTTTCTCACTTTGACGTTGTGTGACAGTTCATGCTCTGTAGTTTTTGTATTTGCTGTCCTGTTATTTTCTTTTGGGGCACAAGGCTTTCAGATTAAGAATGATATTCCTTTAGCAAGACAAGCCTGACAGGTTATTAGTTGTGCCATTGTTGGTAGTGTGATTAGTAGTGATGGCCAATAGAGTGCTGAAGGAAAGATGGGTTTTTCTTGGGCCATCATGGAAGTCAGCATCGCTCTGGTTCCCCCTTGACAAAAAGCCAATGCCTTTACATTTTGGATTATTGCAGAAAATGAACCCTTTTGCAAACAAAAAACTGATCCTGACAAATTTGTGATATGTACACGTTCTGATCAACAACAGAACAGTCACAAATGAATACACTTTTTAAGTGTAAATGCATCAGCAGGAGCAATAAGCTAACGTTACACTATAAACAAACTACACTTTGGTTGTATGAAATAAACCCCACAACCACTAAGCTTCCAATGTTTCAATTGTTTTAATTATTAAAAATACAAGTTGGAAAGTTTGCCAGAAGGGTTCGCAATAGTGCAAATATAAGATATAAAGGCAGACTGGTTTTAAACCGCAGTTTAAGATGCAAAAAAGCTTCAAAAACCCCCCAAAAGACTGAAAATGCCAATTCCGGGTCTTTGGGCTTCATCATTTGTGTTACGTTTTCCTGGTTCAGCCCATAGACTGTACAAAATATAGAGTGGACGTCATCTCCTGTGGCCATAGTGAAGCTTAAAGTGAGCAGCTAATGCCGTTGCCGTCTAATGAGTGACAGCTAATCTGACTCTCGGCTAATCCAACAAAGGGCATGATCTGTGGGGCTAAGACGGGCCGAGTCAGGCAGCAGAACACACCGCTTGTGACCTGAAATGCTGCCCAGCTGTCACTCAAAGAGACCATAATATGTAACTTCAAGCCCTTATAGTATATCATCAAACCTCATCAAAGTTTACCCGATAGATAGGGGAAATTAGCTGTAAAGACCAAACCGTTTCCTGTACAAGGCTGTGATATTTGTATTTCTGTTTTAAGTTGGCCAATTGAACATTGGATCTATGATGACGGACTTAAGGGTTAGGGTTAAGCCATTCTTTGAACTTCAGTTTTTGAAACTTCCGCACAGACTTAATGTTTAATGACTCATGGTTCGGACCTTTATTTTCAATAGTTCACTGTATCCACCGAGGTTGCAACATTAAAGCTCCTTTAATTCATTTGAATCATGTGGATCATTAGACTAATTTATTATACTTTTGGTGCTGGAGTCACTTTTAATAACCTAGGCCCCAGGGATTCACAATCACCAAAACCGGTCTCATGTTTGGTTTACTCACAGCTTTCACACAGTCAATAGACCACTAATAATAACCAAACATGACTGGATGGACGCGAAATAACAAGCGGCAAACGGAAACATATTCTAAGCTGTAATTACATATTTCAGAACTATTATTTTACTTGTCACTCTCCGCTGCCGGGTGATTCCTTTCCTTTTGTGTTACACCCCCGAAATATCTTCACTGGAAGGTGACTGTGGTGTGTCTGTTGTCACTTTGATGCATAAATATTATGTAATTAGCAGAAGGCATTTAGAACATTGATTCCTTTGTCGCTTAATTAAAATGTGCCAAAACGATCGGCTATTTATTTCACTCCAACAGACGAGTTTTGATAAAAGATTAAGAACAAAATTGACAAGCTCAAGAGTATTAACATAAAACAGATGCAAAGTTGTAGAGTAGTCCTAATACAGGAGGCCAAATTCAGTCTGCCTGTATTTCTGTGATTTCCACCTTATGTGGGAGCCACTGGAAGGCTGCTGTTATGCACATACTGTGTCCAGGCACTTTAATAGCTCCCAAATGGCCCCAGTGTCAGAAAATCTGTGTCGTATTGTTAGAATCCAAGCTATAACAAAGCATGGCCAGAAAGATATGCAGGAGTACAGACAGTCGGGCATGCTGCTCCACATTCACGGTGGAGAACCTCACCTGCTTTCTCTCTGCAGTCACATGCTCGCTAATTTGTCATTCACTTCTGTAATGATATACAATTCTTCAACCTAAATGGAGATGGAATACAGATTCACATCCTTTATTATCCCATGTGGGGAAATTGGTTTTGAATAAAATTGCACATTTATTTTTATACCATGACATGATGCATCTGTTTCTGTATTACGATTAAAAGGAAATACAGAGAATGAATGCGTTAGACACCAAGTCTTTCGATGGTGAATTACTGCTCCTAAGTCAGGGCGCTAAAGAGCTTAGCTGTTCCTCCACATAAAGCCTCGGTCCTCAGCTGTGACCTTTCTCTTCCGCACATCATTCACGATTATACTGCTGACAAGTTGGCTCATGACAATAATTTTTCATTGGAGGCAGTGTCAGCCACATCATATATTATCATCTGGATAAGTTTGTGTTATGTTTGCATGTAGGTTCTCCATTCATTTGGCTGTTTATGTGCATGTGCTGGAGATTAGATTTTGCATTTAATTCGACTCCTAAAAAGAATTTGGATGTGAAAACAGTTTTGCAGCAGTGGGAAAAATACTTTCTAAATGAATGATGCGTAACATGAATAAACAAGGTGCTAGTATACAGTTAAAGTAAGTATGCAAGTGAATGTGTATAAATAGAGCCATTAAATGGCCAGTTTGCACCTAAATGATGACACCAAATCATGATGATCACATTAAACACAAAATGAAGGACGATGCATCAGGAAAAATGAGACTTTTATATATGCATACGCTAACCATTTTTACTTGCAATTATTGCTGTTATTGTACACGAATGAACACATTCCAAATACTGATTTTAACAGCCAGTGTTACAGTCTAAATAAATTATTGTAATGTTTAATGAAAGATGTTGTTTCCAAGTGTGTCTCGTGTGGAAGTCACATACACGACTTGTCATATTTGAGTGCTTTGGCTGCAAATAATAAAATGGACCTTGTAGCCACAGCAGCCTTTTTATTTTTGTCAAAAGAAAAAACAAAACGCCATAGAGCTATTTTGCTCTGCAGTGGCAAGCAAGTGGTAAGTGCACAACAGCCATATAATTGATGTTTAATTAACGCAATAACAGTGGTTATTATAGAGCCGCAACATATCTTTTAGACATTTTCCCTAACAAGAGAAGTTCAGCATTGTTTAGAAACTGTTTGGCGCTTAATGGGTGACAGTGCTAATTATCTCCAAAGAATACCAAACCGCTACGTAATAATTCATCAATTGTTGACACACTTCTGAGTCCTTTTGAGACGGTGACCTTGAAATGCACTCTTTAATTTCAGTCTCACTAATCCACCCACTCCACTGATCATAAACACTAGCTACTATTTTTATAAAAGGACATTCTAAATATTGAGAAGTGCTTTCTCGGTAATTAGAGCCAATACATAACTAAAGCAATTACTGGACATTATCCAGATGTCAGATTGGGTTCTCACAGATTTGATTTATTGTGGAAAATGTGAGATTTCAATATTTTCCTTTACAATTAATAACTTTCAAATTAAACATCCTATGTCTTTGCAGCACATTGTCAGTGTCTTGCAACTTGCATACCTATCATCGACTGTAACATTATTGCTCTGTTCAGAAGGCTTTGACTTCCACATGGAGGTCATCCCTTTTTAAATAAAATAAATGAGAGGACCTTATTTAATTGACTGTGATTGACACCGACCCTATCCACATCTGCTGGTAATTTATTCCTTCTCATCTAACTTCTTTTGCGACTGCTCTGCAGGTGTGCCGTCGCTGTGCCAGCAACTTTGGTCACAGAATTAACCAAAATGTGTTCTCGCACCTACATGCTGTATGTGGGTGGGCCATACATTTGCAACTCTGCCTGTGCTCTCACCTCGATTCATTAAGAGAAGACCCCTTGTGACACTGTCGGAAAATGCAAAAACAACCTGTGTGGAAAAGAAAGCGTCGTGTGTGCGTGTTTGTGTGTGTTTGTGTGTGTTTGTGTATGTTTGTGTGTGTTTGTGTATGTTTGTGTGTGTGTCGCTGCTGCAAAGTGGAGAATGTGAAATAAACCGAGGTAATGCATGAAGCAGGTCAAGTCCAGCTTGTAACAATTATTTTGTGACTTAATTTTCTCCTGTGTTATCATACAATAATGAAAAGTGTTGACAGATTCATTTCCGTGCCGCTACCGCCTAGGACTATTTTGCGATTTCTAATTGATAGCTACATGCAGCAATTTTATTTCACTAGACAATTTTATAGCACTTTTAATTAGTCCAACTTTGACCTTCTGTTCGCTTTGCATTTATATTGCTCCAAATTATTTTCACCTTCTTTCCTCATTAACTTTTGTCAAATGAATGGAGGCATTTGCAGTCTATGAATCCATATATGCACTGTATGAAATCTGGAGAGACGCAAGTGCATTGATACGAGTCCGTCACATTAATATTTGATTGATTCGCAAAATAAATATCCCCAGTTTTGACCCTATAGATAAAGGGCTTACACAATGGAAAACTATAAACTGATTTAGTACAAATACATCAGTGGAAAAAGGCTATAAAAAACAGTTAGTCGACTAATTGGCTAAGAGGGGAAACCCTTACATACGTCATTAGGAAATACAGGTGCATAACCAATCTCCACATGGAAGTTAATATCTCATGTAATGCTGAGCAGATGTGTGCATGGGTAAATTAATAAACACTAACCTCTTGGTAGAAAAGGTAATTGGACTTTATCCAATGGAAGAATATTGCATTTCTATGCAAACATGCATCATTTATCTTTAACTGTTGAAACGTTAAGCTGTAGCAATTGTTGGAGTGATTTATGGTGACAGAAAATGGTACAGCCTTTCCTGGATGAGCACTACAGAAAGATCATTTAAGTTGTATTGAGTGCAAACTGTGGTCCGTGTTGCTCTTTTGGAGGATTTGCATCCCATGTAAATGTCTCATCAAAACAAGGGCGGTCATTCGACACCAGAGGAGAGGAGAGAAACGGTAAAACAGAGTGGTGAATGACAGGATTCCATTCATTGCAAATGGACGGCCGCAAAGAAGAGCAGGCCGGGGGAGCTGTAAAAACACTTTATATTTAATGAAGTTCTTTCCTATTAAAAGTTGACCCCTAGTTAGCATTTGAATGACATGGCAGGAAGTGTGTAAACTGGATTGTGTTGGCTCTGTTCTCAAATTACAAACCACAGTGCTTTGTCCAGAAACCTTGACATTAATGCTGTATGTCTGAAAGTAATTAAACCAAGAAGAAGTAATCCTTTTTTATGAGGACATATAATGAAAACTCACCTCTTCTTTCACTTTCATACTGTACGTTTTAATGCAGATACCATCCCACTAATAAGACAACCCAGTCAGTTTCTGTTGGGCTGTTTAGGTCAGAAAACATGGGATTCATTCATATCAATTGCAGACTCAATGGAAAATACCTTGACGCCAATATTATTGCAAACCAATCAGAACAGAGTTTTTTCAGAAGGTGTTCCTTAAAGAGACAGGAGCCAAAACCGTGCGTTTCAGACAGAGACTCAAAACAGATTTATTCAGACTGACAGTATAAGAAAAATAATGTGGATTTTTTAAATAATAAAGCATGTACACATGTTATGGTAAACCCATAATAAATATATGAGTCGGAAAATGATCACAATATGTCCCCTTTAAACTTACGCCTGCTAATGTAAAGGTTTTCAAAAGAGCACACAGATTTTGAAGTGGCAAGTCACGTTTGTCTGAAGAACTACATTTGCATAAAGTAGACAGGACCTCCACTGGGAATTAAAAACAGCCAACACGAGCATTCATGAATGCATTAAAAGTAAATAGTGGCAAAGAGTTCATTAACATTATTGCTAGTTATATGTGGCGCCACTTAATGAGGCCCTCTATTGAGTGGACACAGAAAGTAGAAATTAAGAGCTTTAAATGTGACATCTTTTGACCTTCATTCTTTTCTGTTGATCGTAGCAGGTTTGTGTGTATTTGAATCACTCATCTCTCAGTATAGGAGTCTTTATCTGCTTGGTTGACTTTATAACGGGAACACTAGTTTAATTTCCTTACCTGCTTAATTGAAATTCACATCTCTTTCTCCTGCGTCTTGCTAGTGTGTGTGTGAGTGTGTATATGTGGGGCGGATATTAGTGGAGATGTATTTTCATTCTAAAAAGTGACAGGTGATGGACAGGATCTCACAGACAATGCCCCCACACACACACCTCCCTCCACTCCCCTCCGTCTTTTTGTCTGCCGCACCTGTCTTTTAGATACCTTTCAACCTTGTCTCTTTCTTTTGCTCTCTCTATTCCCAAGTCCCCCTTTTCCCCCTGAATTGCCTGGGTTTGATAAATCTGAAGCTAAATTTAGAGACATATTTCCCAAAAAAAGAGAGGAGTGCAGACGAAATGGCCTCTCTAATGCATGTTTATCATCTTTTATTTATCTCTTTGAAAAACGTGAGGTCGGCACACGAGTCCCCTCCTCTCTTTTGTCTGTATCGGTTTCTGTCCTCCAATTAAATGTCAGTGACCACATTATTGTCCCACTAGACATTTAAACTGACACGATATTCAAATGACATAATTCAGCTCGGTATGCTTGTGCTTCATAAAATGAGGGGCTTGTTGAGGACCTAATGGAATATCTTTGCCTTTTTTAAATTACAGCTACAGACGTGGTGTCATCGAGTGCGGCCTTCATTACACTCCTCTTATTTCCCCAATTCTTATGTTGTTTGATTACAATATGGCACCCACTGTTGAGGGCAGAAATGATGTGAGTCCAGCCTGGAGTGGTTTCAGCTGCACCTTTCAAGCCTGGCTCATCTGTTTTGTCAAGAGAAGTGTTCGCCACAGGCTTTCACATAAACTGAATGTAGACCTGGACGCATACAAAAAGCCCAGTAATATTTGAAGCTCAAAAAAATCAAATGTCGGGCTATCCAGATTTTTGAGGGTCTGTAAATGCATAAAGGTTTTGAAAATATCAAACATAAAATCAAACTTGTCAAGATTCAAATGTTGTCAGTATAAAGACAGCCCATTATTTTTACTACGCGATTCATTTGGTCAAAAATAATTAATGACAACAATATCACCATTTTTATATAAAAAATGCTGTTTTTTGCTAATTAAACACATTTTTGTGTGGGATATTGGAGAATGTAGAGAAACAGAAATAATTTATAGGCACTGGAAAATTGAGGAATATAATCACATGTACTATCAATATATATAAATATATTTTACATCATGCCTATTAACAGTGATTGATCTGTGAAACCAATTATTTTTGGTGGAGAGCAGTTACAAGAGAGGTTGTTCTTAGCAGCTACACAAGATTTTGCTCATCATTTTGATTTTGTGCGTTAATGTTGAAACAAACATGAGTGAAACGGATTCAGCACATCCATACAGCAAGCTGTTAGATTTTTTTTTTGTTACCAAAGTGCATGTGAATGGAAAACAGCCGGCTGTAAGCTTCCTGATCTTTGCTCGGCTCTTATTTTTGCATATTTAGAAGGGATGAAAGTATTAAACAGTGGAGCTAAACTACTCATGGCAAGCTAAATTAAACACAAACACACAGCCCCACTGTTGTGTGACAATCCCTTACATTCCTTAAAAACTCACTAAATAGATTTTTCTCCCATGCTCAACTAATACCCGTTGATATTGCTTATAACATATAGGGAATGAGCACACTGCTTGTTTAATATGCATTACTGTAGTTGTATTTTGTAAAACCAAGTTTGCAACATGATAGCTTGTAATAGAGTGGTGCAGTGATGACTTATTCTTGAAGGCCGGCCCACAAGTTAGCATTGCAAGAGCTCCCTCTACAAAAAGCAATAGGATTTTTTCCATTGGACTTTACAATATTGCGGAAAATAAGATCTGTGGCAAACACTTTTATGAAACTCACTTTTTGTTAAGCAGTATAATCTCCGCAAATCAACTCCACTTATAGTTAAATTGTAACTGCAAACCTATCAAAAGTAAAAAGCTATTGTTGGCTTATAATTAAACTACATAGCGATCCCATTTTTGCGTCTCAGCTTAGCTAAAGTAGGTCTATGTTCGACATGATGAACATAACTGCCCTATTTTTGAGACGCGTAAAAGCGATAGACTTTCCTTGTGTGGTATTTACTGAAATATTTTGTGCCGTAGGACAAAAATCTTTCACGCTTATAATGATCACAAACCTTAATTTAGGCATTGAGCAAAAAACGCGTTTAAAAAAACAATTGATGTTCAGGCGAGGGAACAAAGAGAAAGGAGAAAAGACTAGCTCCTGTCCATCTCTTGCTCATCTTCCTTTGTCTTTTCCTAACTTCTCCTCGATCTGATGCCAGTAATACTTAGTAGTACTTGGAATATGTTCAGTAGCAAAGGTGGAATATTTTTTCACTGTGTAGCAAAGTGGCATCCTGCAGGGGCTCTCGACTGCATGACCGTACATTTCTCAGATTTGGAAGAGAAATTAGTTTGCCATTTGGTTTCATACTGCAATTATTTGTTAGATCCTGGGACATTTTAGGGGCCTATAGGTGTCACTTCCTGAGAAAGTAGGGCCATGCAGATATTTCACAGAAGAGCAAAAAAGGCTTTAAGGAGGATCCTGCTAATTATGATGTCAATCATGCTTAATATCAGCAGGCTGATGCATCCATAGCTGTTTTCTGTTTTTTTCAAATCTGTGTCTGTTTGGTGGATTATGTTGAATAATAATTGAAAAAGTAAAAATGACTTCAAATGGCAGACAATGACAAAAATGTCCTTGCAGAATAGGGAGATAAAACAAAGCCCAGTGCAAACCCTGCAGTCCAAAGTGAGATATTCCATGTATTTGTTGACCAAATCCTGAAGGAAATCAAATTTACAATTACACAAGTTGAAGAAAGACAGAACATCTTACATGGAAGCATCAGCTGTTCAAACTTTTCTTGACGAACAGCCAACATGTTTTATTGATCATCAAAGTATTTGCTGAAGAATGATGTGCTGATCGACAAACAAACCAACCAACAAGCAAAAAAATGCTTTTTTTGATAAGGTCAATTTTTTTGGGGGCTATTGATTTTGTTTGACCTGTGCTCATTGATTCAGAATGAGTTCATTTCAGACAGAAAATAATGTTGATGAAGGAAAACATTTGTAGGCAGAATTTGTTCTGTGTGAATTTAGCAAGGATTGGGCAATACTCCAAACCCTCAAATGATGTACGAATTCAACAAATGTTTACAATGCTAGATAAGAAACAACAGATTCCATTATTCGTCTCTGTTAAGTGTTTTCCAGTCGAAAACATTCTTTTATAGGATCTAATAGGCATTTAATGCTCTTCACAAGAGTCATTGAGCACTGAAAGTTGTATTATTTATCTTGAAACCTCAAGTGTTGCATAAAAATGTCGAGTTAAGTAATCGTTGTATGCATTGTATTGATCAAAATTGTATTTTATAAACTCCCTCAGTCAGGCACTTAATAAACTGCAAATTCAGCACAAATGAAACACTTTTGATACTAATCCACAACTTTATATATTATAAGGTACATGTTAGTACAATCCGCACAGTTTTACTTTAACTTCTAGTTTTTATATAAATATGTCATTATATTTTATCCTTGAATTTTATTTGATATTTATCTTCTTCCTTTTAACTTATTTATTTTATACATTTTTAAAAAATACTATTTTATCTTTTATTGCACATTCTTGGATACCTTCTTAATTTAATTCAAATATTAATCTTCTATTTATTTAATTGTTTATTGCAAATGTTGACGTTAACATTTATGTTTACATAAATATCTTTATTCTATAAATGTTTTTTAATACATTTATTTTTTTGTTTGTAAGATTATGTACATGTCATTTTTTGATTTATAATTACAGCGACTTTCAGGGAACCCAGTTTCCCCAGGTATCAAAACAAATATTCAGATTCTGATGATAACCGGCACATATTTGTAAAGAATACTCTCGTAGGCTTTATAGCTTGATTTGCTCATGTTTTTTTTACTCTACAAGCGACAAAGATCATTCTTATTCACAGTAATTGCTGTGAGGTGTAGCTTTAGCAGACGTGAGGCCTGCATAAAAACTCTGTCTCGTACTTGGCGTCTGACATTTCCCAGTCTTTGATCGATGAGCTTGCCACCGGCTCCTTCACTCCGGGTGAGTCCTTCTCCCTCTGTCACTGAGAACTCCACAAGATGGTGGGGTTAGCACCTCCCTAAGCAAGATTATAAGCACAACACATCTCTGAAGATATTGTGGTACATGTTGTTTTGCAGGAATCCCCTGTAGGTCTGATGCGAAGCAGGGAAAGCATACATCGTGCTTTTGATTGCTGTGGATCACAATAATGCATTACTGCAACAGGTGCTTTTTACACTAACACTTTTATGCTTCTTTGATTACATTGAATATGGAAATTCCAAGTGGATGCATGATTTTAGTACAGCATAAGAGTTTCTCTTTAATGGCATCAAGATGTCGTTGTCTTTGATTTGCATTTGTGCCACTCTGTGTTGGACTAATTAAACAGAGGTAATCATATATCCCAGTCTTGTATTTCCATACTTAATAAACATGCAGTTCATTGATATTGATTATAATTTAGTCCTCTCAAACTCAAACAATGAAAAAGGCAGAACATTCAATTCCAAAAAACATGCATGGAGCTCCTTGTCGTGTTAGCACTTGCTTTTACCAAACCTTAATGCCAAAGTATTGTTTTGGTTCCTTAAAGTACATCATCATGATTATCGTTCATTTTGAAGTAATTTGTTTTTTAAAGCTCTGGGTGAAATTGGGATTTGTTAAAGGGGAAGAGTAACTGATTTAGCCCAAAAGAAATGGTTTTCAGCATTTTGTAGCAATAGTAGTCTTTGCGGCGTCAAATAGCATTTTAAACACGATGAGCTTTACAATCATTATTATTCACACCCATTTATTTCATAATCCGCCAAATGCTTAGAGACACACTGGAACATTTATTCAGCATTACGTTTTTTCCTAAAAATGTTTATTTAGGGTTTTCCATTGCAAAAATGACGCTTCAGAATACACGGGTTATAAATAATCTTACTTCAACTGACAAATATTAACAATAATGGGAATGAAAGTCGGCCTACATACACGCAACGCAATATAGACACAGCGATACAAATTAAACATTGGATATGTTAATTTCTTTCTTTCAATTTCAGTAAAATCCAGCATTAAAAACATACCACAACTCACAAGATGTGTAATGTCACAGTCGTAGTAAGTAAAGCCTGGCATATATCTGCAATATATGGCAAAATAAAATATTTTCCCCTCCTTTTTTGTAGATTGTTGTTATCAGAGAATCTTAAAATACAGAGTCTGGCCCCTTCATTACTTGTTTTGCTGAGCTCTGCATGATTGACAGCCTCTTTTTGATTTGTCCACTCGATCATATGCGTCATGTACTGAGAACAGCACAGCGGGGTGGCTGTCACTCATTTCAAACTTGAGGAAAATGTAGCAGAGGAAAGGAAGAAAGGTAGCTGTTCCTTTGAGACGCCAACATGTAAAACGATATTTTCCTTTTCGAGAAAAACTAAAACAATCTATGTCAACTGTAGAAACATGGAGAGTAGACTCTACCCTACTTTCGACTTTTTATTTAATCATTTTGTTTTAACAGTTTGTTTTAAAACCGTTACATACCTTTTATATAATTGTTATTATTATTATTATTTTTTGTCCTTGTGTGAATCTGTACCATTTTTCTGTCGCTGTGGCATAAACTCCTGAATTTACCCACAGGGATTAATAAAGGTATATCTTATCTTATCTTATCTTTTATAACCCAACTTTTAAATTGCATTATATTGTAACGTAGTCATTTAGCAGGCAATTTAATTCAAAGCGACGTGCATACACTTCAATACTTCCGCCTGTTAATCCCCTCAGTCAGAGCTACCAAGTTGCTCGTCTGAATGCAATACATGTTTTAGGCAATTCACTCACTGATATAGTTTATATTATACTGTATTTTACTGAACAATGGACACCTATCCAGAAATCAAGACAATACTTTTGACTGATACTTTTTTGATAGACAGCTCCTTACGGAGTACCAAACAACTATGCACCAATTTCTGTTTCCAAAAAGCTGCATCGTCTAATTCTGTAACCTTCTAACAGTTTCAGTGCGAATGTGACCCATTTAAAGCCTGGGAGGAAATCTTGCTCACATACTGTGAAGCAACAGGCAGCTGGTCAAATCCTGGCTCTGACACAATACCTTCTGCTGTGACTGTTTGTGAAAATAAGGCCTTACACAGAGACTCAAGCATCCCCGTGACCCTAAATCACATGCTTTGAAAAAAAACGTATATTTTCCTCTCAAAAGGATCCCTGGATGTTGACACCATTTGTCTCACTTGTATGTTTTAGAGCCAGAGCCGATCATTTATTTTTGTCCATCAAAAATGTGTTTGGAAACAGGAATCCTGCCGCCGAGTTTAATAAACAGCACCTTTGGCCTGCACACCAGACAATAGGACGGGAAGTTCTCTTTCTCCCTTTTTTGTGGAATATTGTTTTCCTAACTCGGGGAAGAGGGAGGCAGCTGAGAAAGCAAGGACGGTGGATGTCTTTTAGGCTCCTGGGTTGGAGCTATGGACCTCGAGAATAAATAAAAAAAGGTGGGCGGATGGGGGAGGGGGGGGGGAAGTAAATGCCAGCACCCTGCCGTGCAACCGGCATGAGGGCCTTTTGACTCCGTTGCCATGTTACTGGCCTTTGGTCGCAGGTATCCTCTCCCTCAGGCTCGCAGATGGATGGGAGGAGGGGGGAAGGGGGGGGACTCGCGTGATGTGAGGTGCAGAGGAAGGATGAGAGGGGGGCAAAGTTCTCCCACCACAGCTTTGAGGGTTGAGGGGGACGAGGAGGACGGCAGGTGGGGGGTCAGAGTTGAAGCCGTCTATCTGTCTCTCCATAGTGTGCCTGAAGTGATAGCTGGAGAGGAGCAGTTGAAATGAGTGCCTTTCTCTGCTGAATGCGCTGAATCTGGATTCATTAATATATACGATTTTGTCATTCAAACCGATTAGATGTCCGGTGTTTCTTTTTCTTTGTTTCTCATGTCTTCAATGCAATATTAACATACTTATAACGCGTTTTAAAAAAGTTATATCATATGTCAATAGTCCTATCCTTAATAATAATATTGTTACAACATATTAAGCATTTTTAAAGAAATGATAAGGTCAGGTTTCATAATACTTTATTACTGATCACACAATGGCATTCTATTTCTCATTCTGTATTGTATTTACTATAATTCTTATACCACCCCTACACAATATTTAAAACACATTATATTTACAGTATGATACATTTTAATGGGATACATTTTTTACTTTAAGAAGGTGTATTTATTTTGCTACATGTTGTGTGTTCAGCAAAGATTTAATGATATATTCTATCAGATTTCACTTTGCTTAACTTAAACTTAACTTATGAAAAAAAAGGATTATAGATTACAACTCTAAGAATTATAATACTCTATTGTCCATGTAAAACAAATGTCAGTGAGATTATAAATTGCCTCGATATATTTTCCTATATATGTCATTATAAATGATATATGTGTTATGCATATTGTGACAAAAACATACATACAAGTCAAAGGCTTTAAGTCCGAGCTCTTAAGTAAACTATAAATATACAGTGCTGTGAGCAATTAATGACATTATTCTGCATGATAATAATATACATTTTTCTTAAAGTAAGCTCTAATATTGAAGCCTGACGTCTGAAAAGACTGACTCACATCTGGATTCTTGAGCGATTTATTGAAGCACATGTGGAAAAGGCGGGAGCAGAATTATGCGTCTGTGTGTTGGAAAATGTGCTCTGATTTTGATGCGATGACTTTCCTTTACTAACATTTATAATTCAAACTTAAATACCCAGCTTTAAAATAAAGTGATTGCACCATGTCTGTGTGGCCTTGGCTTGGACTCAAGATGCTCTTGGCGTTTTCAGCAGAGATATAAATCTTACAATGTGCTGTTTTCATGTATCGACCTGCCCCGTCACTAAATGTCAAGTGGCATGGGAACAGTTGCATGTTATAAATGTTTAAGCCTCAAATGTTTTATTTACACTTGGGTTGGATTCCAGAATAAGAGCAAATGTTGTAGCTGAATATTAATGTGAGCAGAGCAAATATGCTATCACACCCTGAAGTAATGAACACTTGCTGAAAACAAAGTGAAGTCTGGTATGTACTGCTTCGGAGTGTAGGTCACCCCTGCTCCAGATCAGCACAACAGAGCCCTTTGCTTTTCACTGGGAATGTGTCCATCAGTGGAGGCAAATGACAAAATATTTGGGGGGGAATTTCACCCGAGCAAAGAAGAAAGAGAGGCCCCCGCAGGGGATACACATCTGACATCTCA
Source organism: Eleginops maclovinus (assembly GCF_036324505.1). Classification (NCBI taxonomy): domain Eukaryota; kingdom Metazoa; phylum Chordata; class Actinopteri; order Perciformes; family Eleginopidae; genus Eleginops; species Eleginops maclovinus. The sequence goes on along the minus strand of NC_086359.1, from coordinate 17,162,287 downwards.
ATTTCACTCTTGTCAGGTAGACATAAAGCTGAGGGGCACACACAGCAACAGGAAAAAGAAAGAAACAAAGCGAGAAGGAAAGTAATAAATAAAAGAAATAATTTAGTTGTTTTTAGAAAAATGAATGGCCCATTTTTCCAGCCAGCTCTTGTCTCGCTGATTTTACTTTTAAATCCATTTATAAAGACAAGCCAGTTTATTCCAGGAGCCAGAACAACCAGGAGTATTATCCCTGGCGGTTTATTTGAGTCCTTAACCTTTGACCTCCCCTTTTGGCAAATAAAAGACCAGCCTTTGCCCTTTGCGTGTTACCATTTTGCAGCTTTGATGATAAGTGTGTGCGTGAATCTTGCTTATGTATGATAAATCTGGAAGAAAAAAGGAGAAAAGAATTACACGCACAGCAGAGGTTACGCTAGTGATTCCTCTCAGGTCTATTTGAGGGAATAACTGCTGATAGCAGGGGCTTTGATCCGTAACCTATTGTGAAGTGTAAAATCACAAGTGCTCTGCATTTTCTTCCTTTGACAATGCTGCGGTAAATAAATTCTCAGCTGCTTATCATATTGTATGTAGGATCTAAAGGTGCTGGCTAAGGCTGGAGTGCAAATGGCACTAGGTAAATCATTTTGCTTGGGATTATTGCTTTGCCCTGTGGTCTTGAATTTGGTGGCTTCTATCCTACATGATAATACACTTCCTGATGAATTGCCTTGATTTCCTCCTCGCTCATGATAGTCTGCTGGTATTATTGGGGTGATAAGTCCAAGTTAAACAAGCCAGAGTGGATTTGCACTGAATGTTTTTACCTTGTATTATCCACGGGACTAAGCTGAGGTGCACTGGGAGTATTTAGCACTCTGCGGTGCTTGTAGGAATTAGAACAGAGGCTCAGTATTTCCCCTGTTAGTGAGGAACGGGAGAGGAAAAGGGGCTGAGGGTGAGTGAGAATAAAGAAAAAAGGACCTGTAGAGGTAGAGGGAGTCCTGTGTTGTTGGCAACCACAGGCTATATCCGGGCAGTCCACTGAGACGGGGAACGCTTTGTCTCCAGCGTCATTTGCGGCTTAAACAAACAGGTGTGATGCAAGAGGCCTCTCGAACAAACACGGCTGCTCTTCAAAGTGGAGACAGGAAGAGGGGAGAGGGAAGAAATAATGGGGGAGGCATGGGCAGTGAAGGGGAGCTAAAGCACATACGTGGTCCGGAGTGGAGTACAACTAAATCTTTCCACTCAGAATTTAAGTTAAATCCGTTTTTCTTTAACTTTTCCACATATTTGCTACACTCTTCATTTTAGCTTTCACAGTTTGGGAAAAATAAATTGGTCCTTTTTCTCTCACAACTAAAAAATGTCTGTTTTCTTTCTCTTTCACTCTAGTGCTGACAACCTCTTACCTTCTCTACTGCTTCATCACTCTGTCTCTTTCCCTCCCTCCCCCCCCTTCCCCCCTCCCCCCCCCTCCCCCCTCTCTCTCTCTCTCTCTCTCTCTCTCTCTCTCTCTCTCTCTCTCTCTCTCTGTCTCTCTCTCTCTCTGTCTCTCTGTGTGGCATTGTCACTTGAATCAGAAGTTGAGTGCTGGCTAAGTGAAGGGGTACACAGCGAGTCTGCTCTAGACAGGCCTGAGTGCTGCTGCACTGCTTTGCTGCTTTTTTCCACAGAGCCTTGATTCAGCCCCCGCTGTTGGGGAGGGGGGGGGGGGGCAGGCCTTACTCAGCCCCTCCTTCTTTCCTGATGAGCAGCATCTTTAATCCCTACAGATGTTAACCCTCACTGCTTCTATCCTTTACTTTTTAGCCTTCACTATTTTTATCCATTTGAATATTTCCCTCTTTTTATTACCTCGCAGTTCCTTTACACACATAGTGCTCCGGAAAAAAACAAGAGACCACTCCAAATGTTTCTTAAATCTCAATCTCTACATGTATGGCAGCCATTCCAGTGTCTGTTGAATTCCAACATGGTGAAACATTTTCAGTAGTTTATAGAATACAATAAAAAAATACAAATAATACTTTAACTCAAAGACATGTCTATAAATAATGAAACAAGAAACTGATCATGCTGAAGTGGTGTCTTAATTTATTTTCGCGACCGTAGACATTTAAATCCTTCACCGAGTTCAGATAGATAACGTTGAAAAGGACCTTAAAAGATCTAAAGTATTAAAAAAAAAGTTAACTTTTATTGCTTATTAGCAGTTTAATTATAATGGCCAAATAAATCAGAGTTTCAACAATCTTTCAACTGTATCATAGTTGCAAGAAAACTTTTGCAAATAAAGTCACAGCTTATTTTGGAAATAAAAACATTAAATCTCAGAAGTAAAAGACATAAAATGGTGCAATTTACAACATAGTTCAAATGAGTTGCAGAAATAAGACGAATATGATAATAAAAAGACAAAAGAGAATGATAAATGAGAAAAAGTACATTTGAATAAATACTGTTTACTGTAATTGTATTCTAATTTGTGGATATGAGGACCATAAAACAGTTGTTGGCAGACAACGCAAATAGATTTAAAGACCCGCAGAAGGTTTTATTAAGAGAGCATATAGTCTATACAAGTGTCGATACCTTCTACTTCCAAGAATGTTCTTAATACTAGGAAAGGCACTGGCCACTTTCTGTGGGCTTTCCCCCAATGTGTGATCAGGGCTGCGTTGGGTCCAGCTTTAAATCTAAACGCACTGTAAGGAAAGGGGGCATAAGTGGGTTGTGTGGAATTCAAATTCAGGGCTTATTGCCACATAAGTTAAGCAGCGCAGACAATCTGGAGCTAGATGCAGGACCCAGCCCTTCAATAATCCTCATTATTACAACATGTCCTCATTTTGTAGATACCCTCACCTGCAGTGATGTATCAGCACAAGATTTGACTTGCCATGGAGAGTTGGGGTGTTATACAACCCCAAAACATTACTCATCGCTACTGCGAGACAGGGACAAAATAGTAGGCAGTAAAACAACAAGCGTAGATCACAGGCCTAATTGATGCTTCTAATACAGAGCATCATCCATGCAGACAGATGAAGCAGAGAAGGTACAGGCTCTCCTCTTCACACGGCCTAGGCTCTTACGCTCGCTAGAGGTTATTTTAGTGGAGCTATATGAGATATAATGATACGTCAGTGAGATCTGCCGGGACAAGAGGAGCAGGTAGTGCAGCAGAGCAGAGGGCTGATTTACGGGCAGGATAAATGATGCGGTGGGTGTCTGCCTGTGTAATAGCACTGTGCTGCTCTGCACACAGCACTCTCACTCCGCTGTAGTTTATAGCGTGATGTGTGATGGGGATAAATGTCAGCCTGGCTTATCTTAGACGATCGGATATGACTTTAAACTGGCTCCTTTCAAACACTCCGACATGTGTTGAGAGGGAAACTGTTAATGGCACATTGACAACATAGAAACAGATTTATTTTTGGAAGTTGCGTTATTTTGCTCAAGTATAAAAACGTATTTACCATTGGCTATGTTGAACTTGCCGATATTAGTTACTCAAGCTTGGTGGCTAGTGTATTCGGGGGAATTAGTGTCAGAAAAGCATAGATTTTTCATCCACATTACGAATTCAGGTGTTTATTTCACTAACGCTGTCTATTGGTGCTATCCAAGCTAGCACATATTTGAAAAGATCATGCCTAATTTGCCTATTTGAATATATCATATCAGTAAATTTGTAAAGCAAAATATAGCCTAAATGTAGGCCATCAACTGTTGGAAGTCTTATGGTTATATTTGTTATATTTATTACTTTTTTAAGTCATACCGTGTTCACCGTGGATGTCTGCCCTGTTATTATTATTCCTCTTGATATTCGAAAGATAAAACAGTGAGATTGAAAATAAAGCCAGCTACTACAGGATGCTGCAACTAAATGAATAGTCAGCGCAATCATTGTTTAAAATGTGCCCTTACCTCTTTTCAACAGACTGGCCTTCCTTCTGTGTCTATGGGGCAATATTAAACAGTGAGGGGGTGATAAGTGGATTCCTGTTGCTTGCTCTGAACATGATCTTAGAAGAGTGCACATTATTCCCAAACTCCTCAAGCAGTGCTTAGCAGTTAACCTCAGGCAGCTATGGTCTTGCTGTATATACAACAATAGTATGCTGGGATGCTTGGCAGGATATTGGCCTCAGTATTAAGTGAAAACAGACACGGTGGATGGTTACAATTGGTTGATCAGAGGGCAGCTAAGAGTGAAGTTATTAACATTTTGTTATTGCACCTAGAACAAAACAGCTGGAGAAAATGTGGAACAAAAATTGAAAATGTGGTTTTGAAAAGCACACTAAAAATCTAGGGGATGGTTTGTGGGAGTTCCCTTCGGGCGAGGGGTGCATTCAGGTGTAAACATGGGGAGTGCCGTTTTTTCTTCCGTGAATTATTGCCCCTCCAACCTAGAGTGGTGCAGAAATAAATCCTTATAACTGGGTATGAGTATTTAGGGCTTCTGGTTTGATAGTCTGATATTTTTTTTTAATGTGTTTTTGGTTAGAGGGTTAGTAAGGTCTGTGGTTAACACAACCTCAACAGACATTCTGCATCATTTCTGGAGGTTCTAAGTGTTAAAAATGAGGTCCATTAGCTTAGCGTTGTTTACATGAAGACATGCACCCGTGATGTAGTTCGCTGATAGCCTAATGCTAGATTTATATATTATAAAAGTGGTGTTAATATGTGGAGATTATCCTGTTGATCGTGTCAAAACTTGTTTGCCACAGAGTTTACTTTCTGTTTTAAACCGGGAAGTCCCTGCACCTTTTTGTCAAGGCACCCCAATAGAATGGTGCAGGGATGACGTATTTTTGTAGGCCGACCTGGAAGGAAGCTGCACATGGGTTCCCTCGACAAAAAAGCAATGTGATTTCTCCATAGGATTTGGAATTTGTAAAAAATAGGATCTGTGGAGAACGAACCTGTTTAATAAATGTACGTTTTGTTCAGCTGGATAATCTCCACATGTCCACCCTACTTTTATAATTTTTGAATCATAAATCTAATCACCAGAAGCAAAATGCTAACATTATGCTATAAACGAACTACAGACGAGTACAGCAGGGTTGCACAACTTCAACATCACGCCAGCTTAAGATGGTTTCAACTGAGTTTTGCGTGCTTCCATATTTTAACAAAGCTTTTCCTTTTAGCCACAATGAGTTTAACTAGAAGTCAGGACAGGGGCAATCAGACTTAGTGGGAGTGTTTACGTGTTCCGAGTAATGATGCACAACATCCTCAACAACTTCTCTTCCTCTTCAGCCACTTGTTAACAACCATCGTTTTTCAGACACGTAAACTCTTCAAAACTCACCAGTGGGTGGGGGTGGGGGGGCTACAAAAATACTTTATCCTTGCACCGTTCTATAGCCCTTACTGTAACCAACGGTAAACAGTTGTAGTGTTCATCTACTGTGCTTCACAGAGAAAGTAAAGGAAGGTAAGCTGCTGTGTCACTAACACCACTATCTGTGGCTAGTGGGGAGGGTTGAAGTGCGTGTTTATCGTGTAATCCGCCCCCCTCTTGTTGTTTGTATGGTAATATTGAAATTAAACCAGTGGGTGCCAAACACTGCAGACAGACAACCCGGTTGCTTTGCTTTCCTTGCAGTTTTGCTCGCTAATTTCTATGCCTTGGCCTCCCTCACGCATCCTGGTAATGAGAAAATGTGCTGTTGTCTTTGTTTACTGAGCCAGTCTGTCTGGTAGCAGCTCTTCACATTGTTTGAATATAAACAGGAGCAAAATTATTAGCCCACTTGGAGTGTTTCTGCTGTGTTACATGAGCACACAGCGTGTAGGGTAACTGAGAGCTCTGTGCACAATGTACATAGAGTTTGTACATACATTTTACAAGATTACATTTCTGCGAATTATACAGAATTGGTTATTAATGCATCAAAAAACAAAATGATTTCGACATGATTGTGACTGATGCTAATTTAATCTGCCAAATATGTTTTTATAGATCATAGTTTGGTCTACCAAATGTAAAATAATAGTGAAAATGTGCATCCCAGGAGATACAATACAATACATCTTTATCCATCATTAAAATGGTTGCTCATAGTTTTTCTTTCTTTAATAACGAAGCTAATGTTTGCTGTAATGTATATTAATAAATACCTAGTTTTAGTGCACATCAAAACATTCTTGGTACCCGTGGTTAGACAGAGAACAGTCTTTGAGCTGTGTTTGATGACAGTTTCAAGACAAACTTTCCAAATTGTTTTCCTTCCTAGTTGATTTTATCAACATATGAACCACAAATTGAGAGTTACCTCCCACAATATAGATCACACTGTCAAGATCGAACCAGGCATTTCAATAAAAATAAAAAACCGACATGGGATTCAAAATCTTTAATCATTTTGCAACTTAATTTTTGTATGGAGATGCCTCATTTTGAATGTAGTTGGCTTATTGCAGAGGAAATTTGCCTGTCAAGATTAGATCAGTTTTCTTTTAATATACATCCACAGCTGTTTCTCCAGGAAATTGCTATTTTATTTATTTATTTATTATTTATTTATTGGTTTAATAGATTAAATAGACTTTGGAAAGGAAATGCCTTTCATACCGTCTGACAGACTTTCCCTTTTTCGCTATTATACACACACTAGAAATGAGCTGTAGATAATGGGCCAAAATAAGATTTCCCGACTTGGAGGCCTTGACGGAAACTTAATTGTGAGGCAAAAGACTACAAGGTAAGAAATTCCAACTTTTGGCAGTAACCCTAAGATCTGCTGAGCCAGCAAATCCTAAGTCTGACCTCAGCATTTAATCAGTGTGACACTACAAGGTCTAAAATCCTGGCTTAAAGTTTTGTTTTTAAGAGCAAGTTAAAGACAGCGTTAATTAGTTGCCTGCATCTACCTGTTATAGAAACACATTTGTGAAGGGATGGGATGCAACATCCAAGGCAAATTCAGTTGAAGAGGCCCTACTCTGTTTTTTGGGGTTTTCCGTTTCCTCTAGTGAGTTGCACAAGTTTTTTTTGTGCATGTAAATGGTCTGCGAAGGCAAAAATCCAAAGGTCCCTCTGGAGGGAGTTTCCCTTGACTGAAACGTAATGACATCATGCTTCTTTTGGTTAGCGCTCCAACACATTGTACGTGGCTAAGGGGTGGGACATCTCTAAGCGGTGGACAATCACAACAGAGCTGGTGAGCTAACCAATCAGAGCAGACTGGGCTCAGACAGAGCCCAGTCTGCAAAATTAAAGCGTGGAAACATGTCACAGTAGAGGCACACAATACAAATATCAACCTGAAAAGGAGCAGATTAGGGCCCCTTTAAACACTCACCGAAATGTGGAAATACTCATTTTAGGTTTTAATTTGGCGTTAATTAGCTACCTTTTTTCTCTTCCCCTCAGTATGTCATTTCCACATTTTTTTTATCCTTGGCTGCATGCTTCATTGCACCCTTCCATCATCAATCTGATAAGCACCACATGGAGGAGTCATGAGGTAGTGATGCCGTAAGTAGCAGGCTCAATTTGAGGAAATCCAATTACAGAGCTCTTAGTTTGATAGAAGTATTGATACGTGCTGCAAGTGCATCGATAACATTAGGCAAGTGGAAATATTGTAATATAACACCCTATTGATTTTTTGTCCCAACACTCTTTAACGCCCTAATTCGGAAGTAGAATCAGAAAGTAAATGAATGGTTCAACAGTACTTAAAGAGCCATTTTACCGATTTTCAATCTGAGACCTATCATTTAAATACGGCATAAAAACTCACACTGTAGTCAGTATTTAACAAGCCCAACACTTCAACCCCTGGCTTAAATTGATCTATCGTATGAATGTTGGTTGTGTATAATGGACAAATTCCAGTTAAATAATGTGCTCAATAACCAGTTTTCTCTGGAATTGTTACAGCTTGTATTTTGTCATTACTATTTCTTTTGTCCTTCATGTTCCTTTTGTGTGTTCAAATGTAATATAACCAAGCTTTATATAATATATTAAATGTAGACTTTTTTCCGACGGTTTTATATCATTTTTTAAATACACTTCAAACTCTGTTACGCACAAAAGAGTGCATATCTGTCTGCGTGGATGTCAAAATATGGACCCGAGGCTTGCCGTAATGAGTGTTTGGGTGACATTTGAGTATGAGTGAGGGTGAATGTAAATTGCTTTTTTATTGTATTATCTGCAGTGTCCTGGTTTTATCACACATGGTGGGCAGAATTTCCCTGAAGGGATAATAAAATTGCCTCCTTAGAAGTTGTAGTTCCCCCTATTAAACCACTTAGAATGCTTACAGTTTGTCCACATGTCTCTTATATAACCTAATTCTTTGTTGGTTTGTAAAAGTAAAAAAAACTAAATAAGTCAGTTTCTTTATATATTATGTGCAATTAATAAATGGCTTAGTTGAATGCTCGATTCTGATTGGTCAATTCAGAACATGTGACACGTTGTTAATCCAGTAGTATAGACCGCTGTCAAGGACTTATTGACCGTTGATAAGGAGGATCAAGAAAGAGAAAGGAAAAGAGGTTAAAATACTGAGCGCTGGACGTCAGATAAATCACCAGAAGAAGACAGACAGGAAGTAAACACTGACAGGAACACGGGATGGGCTCTGCAGTGTTTAAGGACTTTTTAGTGGATCAGAAACTGTGACCAGACTTGAACAGTTACAGAAAACCTCGGACAGTGCTGCGGTAAAGTGTTGTTGTCGCAGTTCTTTAATCAATAAAATAATTTCAATTAATATTGGGACTCGAGTCGTTAGTTTGTTTAGTATCTGGCCGTGTAATAAGCGGGATAATGTGCAGCGAGGCGGGTCATTATGGGGAAAAGAACACCCGACAGGCTGATCAGGGAGCCCAATGCAAAGCCATCATTATCCCTTACTTATACCCATGATTCAGGTATGTTACCAGTTCAATGAGCTACAATCTCAAGCATCCAAGCAACATCAGAGGAGGACAATACAAATTGATGCTGGAACAACACTTTATAGTCAGTTTTTCACTCCGCTGCTCAGGACTTATCTTTTATTGACATATACAACATTTGCTAAGAGGTAATCATTGTGTGACCTACATGAAATGTGTGCATCTCTATCAAAGATGAGATTTAATAGTCCCTGAACGTTTATATTTTTCTCAATCTGGCAATATTTCCTTTCCATTTCATTAGTTGATTCATTTTCATGACAGATGCCCTCATGCAAACTGCAGAGCGCCTCGGGGGTGCACCGCAGCTGAAACACCACCTGCGGTGTGAGTTTGTTATTTGAACCCGTGGTCTAGAGTTCCCTTTCTGCCCTTCTCATGAGCACTCACTGCTGACCCTGACTCACACCGCGGCCAGCTACATTCTCACACTCGATTCCTTTTTGAAAATACAAATTCAAAAGTGTGTGTTTACATGGGGTTGTATGTATGCACCTGTGCAAGAATGTTCACTGTTATCTTTGGCCATGCTTTAAATGGGCTTGTTTGAAGCATATACAAAAATACATATCCCAGCAGTCTATTTTAGACGTTAAACATAATCCACACTGCCAGCTAAAGTCATAACACTTCAATTCTGATTGGGGTTGAGAAAAACTCAGCAATCATTCTCAATCATGTGTAGACATTGGTTTTCTTCCTTGATGGTAGGTGGGGTATAAATAAGATTGATGCCGACTTGCTCTGTGAAACATGTAATCTGCCTGCATGATCATTTTGAAAGGATTTTGACTGCAGTGAACTTAGAAAAATTCCAATTGCATAGCTAAAACAGGACTTGAAGAGCTCTAATGAGTTGGTTGGTGGTTATGTTACAGATTACTCAGAAGAGGTGATCTCTGTGATTGCATATTTTTTGACTCTGTGAGGACTTCTGGTTTCTTGAGGAGTTTTTATACTGATGATTATGGGCGAAGAATTGTCATTGATGTGCAATGCAGACACAGGTTGATGGCATCAGTGGAAAAATATCCAATCCAGCACAGCTATAAAAGCTTCAAAGGGACTGAGGTATTTCTTTATATGACAGAATTCAATTGTTACAGTAGTGAGGAGGGGAGTTCAGGAATACATTGCAAACATGGCTCTATAGGCTTTATACCACACATCATTAATTTTGTGAATTTGCATGTATATTCTTAGACTTTAGTAGTACAACTTTTCCCTTTCAAAGCATGTACATACATGTAATCATGCAATTTGACCCAGATACCCAAGTGTGAGTGGCTAGGTCTATAAAATATTGACCATTTGTGTAGGGATGTATGTAAATATCTAGTTATGTATTTGGGATGTCCTACCAAGATCAGGACTGATCAAGGAACTTTCTTTGGATCTGGAATGGGCTATTATGTTTTGTATGTGTATGAGAAAAACCAGACTTTTCTATTTTAAAATAGATATTTAATCACAAAGGACTTCAAGCTGTTTTGTAACTGTTAAGATTTCTTTAATTATCTTCCCTTCTACAAATCAAAGTAACGGTCTGTAAACTGGGATTTTGATGTCCTGAGATCTATAACGAACCCTCAACTGACCATGGTTATTCTCAGCTCTTTTGAACATTACAATGAAATATTAATGAGCAATTTGAGATGTCCTTTTAGTAAGTAATCACATCATACACTTTTTAAAAAAAAAGGTTACAGCAATTCTTCGTTTTATCTCAGGATACAATCCAAGGAGGAGCATATTCAGTTATTTCATGATGATAAATTGCCAATAAATGGGAGGGTATTGGCTTGGGACCAAGATGAACTTGCACTGCAACAAAGACACTGGCCTGTCCCTCTGCCCGCTAGGTGAGCTACGTTAATGTAATGGCTGCATCCCTCCAGGGGGTTGATGAAGCCGTGCCCTACATGTATTTCCAGAAGAGTGAGTACCAGAACCGGTGCACAGTATGTGCTACATTGCTTCCGTAACGCCCAGCCTCCCCGGTTTGCTCCATCAGCTACCTCTCTGTAATCTCAGAGCTTCAAAGCTCCTTATTGTCCTTCCCCACATAAACTCAAAGTCACTTATTTTCATGAGTCATCCCACCCTGCCTCTTGATAGAATTCCTGCTGCATGTTATCTTTCTCCCACTTCCTCCGCTTTTCACTGTTTATTTACACACAACTGGGGCTGCTGTTTTCTGAAGTGTTCCCAATGATAATGACTGCTGCAAGATAAGGGTTATTTTTAGGACATTGTGTTTGCATTTTAGAGAATACCGGAGACGTATTTTTTCCGTAGTAGATTCATTGTACACTGAACTGATTGCCATTCAATTCTGACGGTGTTAAACAATTTAACAGACAGCCAACGTCTTTTTAGTCTGCAGGGATTTTTTAATGATTTTTTGATGATTATAAATATTGACTTGAATCTCAAAGTTACTCAGCATCAAGGGCAGTGGAAGCAACCGGAAAAAACAGACTGTTCTTTCTTCCGTCTCAAATACATATTTGCAGGAGGCTGCTGTCTTATCTACCAGTCTTTCTGTTCTGTTCAACTTGATTTTGAAAAACAGGTGTATTGAGACCGTGTTGTACCGGAACAAAAAAAAAAAGCAGACTGTAATTACATCTCATTTAGACCCCTGGAAGACACACATTTGATAGGTGAGCCTTAAAGCTGTTAAATCTTTTTGTTTAAAGCTACAGACAAACGGAGTGGCTGTTTAGGGGAATAGCAGCACTTCCACGATGCAGCCGTCACCAACACAGCTTAATCGTGCCAATTCAACTGGGCTATTCTGGGACACAATAGAGGGGAAAGTGCAAAAGTGGGTTGTGTTAATTGAGTGTGTGGGCTGGATGATTTTTTTAAATGGCCCTGTTAATTGTTCTTTAAGGAATGGGTCCCCAATTGGCGCACTCGGCTGTGGCTTGTTTTGCCACCGAGGGCACGGCTGGAAGCGGCTATTAACAGTGCTGTGAGAGAGGCTCACCAAGTGTCATCAGCAATGTTCCCTTTTTATTGCTGCTCTCAGATAAATCAGTCATAATACCAATGAAGAGGCAGAAGGATAAATCCAGCCAATGATCAACAGGGTTAGGAGTTAATTTATTAGTATGGTACCTTTTTCTGTAATTGACTTTATGTATACTAGCAAAAATGCAATTTCAGTTGTAAAAAATCCAACACCATTCTATGAAATCTATTGAAAACATGTTTCCTCACGACTCCACATTGACTTATGGCACTCATCATCTGTAACCTGCGCTACAGGTGGAGCTGTGAAGAAGAAGAAAGGTGACAGTTGTTTTTTTTTTTTGTCTTTTAGGCTCTCGAACCTGAAAAAAAAAACCCATCATCAAATAGGTGCTAGAAATAAGTCCATAGAACCTCATTTGCGATGCTGTTGAAAAAGATGAAGCTTTGATTTTTTTTAGTCAAGTATCAAGATTTTCATGACTCGATAATCACCTAATCTGAATATTGAACAAGACCAAAAATTGGTGTAATCTTAGCATTAGTCACACACACTCTTTATATCTGGGTAACTACCGAAATTTGGAAGAGCTTGATTAAACGTGAGATTAATAAAGCTTGGTCGTACGGACATTATTTGGTCAGTGTGGTAAATTAGGATGAGTTGATGAGTTGTGTTATTGGCGACTGATCGGGTCATTGAATGATGGAATTTTGAGACCCTATTCTGCAAGTCAAAATGCTTTGAATGGCTTACTGTAGTATTTTCAAATGCAACTTCATCACTTTATGAGGCGTGTGTTTCACCCGAGCTATTTAGTAGAAGACCCTCTGCTCAATATAGGACTGACAGTTAAAAATCAGTATTAATAATCACGAGTCTAGATGGCTATACTTCACAGAACAAAAGCAGCACATATAGTGTTTGTTTGAAATTGCAGTAATTGATTGATGCTTTGACATTCATGCCACACTATAGTCCCAACAGTTTGCCGGGGGATAGATTCAAAACAAAAGAGATTTGCTTGTTCTATTACCTAGAGACTGCATGATACACTTTTCAAATGGCTAGATGATTCATTTTGCTGTGTTATCATGGGATGCTAAAATGTTTCTCTTTATGAACTTATGTTTTTGCAATAAATCAGAGCTGTCTCACTGTAATTTTGTTTTGGAGCCATTTTGCCTCCTGGTGGTCAAATATCATTCATGTACCATTTTAATTCTTGCTAATTTGCCTTGTTTTTCTTCCCGTCCTACCTTCATTTAGTTTTTTTCTATATGACTTTGTGGGTTAGCAGACACTGCAACCACTAAAGTGTATAAAGTGTCAATAACAGTTTTATTTTTTCTGAAGGAGGGCGTTGACCGTGATGTTTCCTTAGGTCTAGCTAACAATGTTAGAATAGAAATCCTCCTCTGGCAAGTGTCCTTGTGAACTCTGCTCCAGAAATGGCCTCGCCATGGAAAAAGAGTTATATATAGAAAGTGTGGGTGATGCTGGTAGCTCCGGTGCCAGCAAGAGTTGAATTTGTGTCTTAAAGCCACCCGCTACCAGTGAACAATTAACTCCCAGAGACCCAGTGCAGCACCTAAATACAGAAACAAGCTTGTAAACAATGATATCACAGGTTCATTGCTCCTTGTTTTCAAAGCCAACCACTGCTAGCACATCAGGGACAATTCCTTTTTTTTTTTTTTTTGCCATAAAAGGCTGAAACACAACTCTAGTGCGGCTCTCTGTGTCAGGAAGCCTAATAACACCTACCAAGGCTCATCATCTTAGATTAATGAATATTTCCGGCCACTGCAGCCAGCGCCGCGCTCTGTATGTTGCCAGAGAGTTCACCGTTTCCTCTGACCCTTTCTCTGTAGTTACTGGCTAATGGAGCTATAAGCTATCGTTGCTAAAGTACGCAGGATACCACATCATTCATCACGGACCAACGGACAAATTTCTTAACAGCCTCTATCTCAAGTAGACCCTGTGGGATTCATTGTACTTTAGACACCCCATTCTAGAGCCCTTAATATAGTCTCGTTGTCTATTTTGCAACATTAAGGGGTCTTGTGAGCAAACGGGCTCAGACACTAAGTCTGTGTGGTGTTGTTGTAGTCAAAGTTGTGCCATCACCTTGGGTTTAAATAGCCAGTTATCATCCGTCTTCTCCCTACTTTGGACAACGGTTATCTGTTGTGGAAGCTCTCTGTCTATAAATACCTCGGGTATAGTCAAGAGGGCTTAACCAGTGTCTTTCTAAGTGAAAGGCTCTATATAAGGGTAGAGGAGGGAAAGGGAAAGCCTGGAGGGATGGAGGGGGGGGCCGAGTGCAGGTGAAGCTGAGGTTGTCTCCACCATTTCAGCCTCATGCCATTGTTTAAACTCTTCCTAAAGTATTTTCTGATGTCATTCGATCTCATCTACACTAAGTGCTGATTGATTTAGCTTTTTCTCCGAAAGGCTGTTGCCATGACATCTCAAGGCAACCTTTCCCTAGTTGGGCTCCATAACCTTATTAATAACCTTATCTCCACTGAAAGACAAAGCAAGCTTTCCTTTAGCTATTAGGGAGAAGTAAGGTTTTGTTTTTGAGAAAATAAAATCCCCACCGGCAGGTCTATGTGTGTGTTTTTGTTGCAGAGCAAAAAAAAGACAGGGTGTTAGAGGTGGTCAGATAAAAGAGATAGGTTCTCTAGGCTCTGTGAGATGGTCAGATAAAACATGACTCTGCTCTTTGAGGTGGAGTGTGAAAAATGAAAGTGAAAAAAAAAAAAAAGCAGGAAACATGAATGCTAGGCCAAAGCTTTGTTAAAACAATGATGACACTTGAAATGTGTTACAGCGCCTGGTGAGTGTTTCATCATCAAACAGACAAGAGAGGGGCGAAATATAAGGAGGGAGGATAAAATAAGCGATATTGAGCGGGGTCGACCTACCTTGCACTCATCCCCAGGGCTTTTAGAGGACAATTCTGCTTACTTTTAACAATTATTAGTAATTATCTTCAAATGCTATTAGTTAATTACTTCACTGTAGAGCTTTTTGTCGAGCTTCGCAGCGCTGCACTCTGCTACACACCAAAGGGCCATAACAAGCTGCAACACCTGAGGCCTTTTGTTACACTAACACTTAGAAACATGCTCACAATTACCAAATCTATTGAAGCAGAAGAGTAGGGAAAGTTCAGATTTTTTTTTTTTTCATAAGCTAGTATGAGGTTCTAGTAGTGATGCTTGATCAACAAAAGCTTAGTGTGTGGATATTTTTTTATTTAAGATTGAATGAAAATCAGGCTGCTGGTCTGACATGCATGAAATACTGCAAATGTGATAAAGTCAAGGGTCAATGGAGTTCATGTAAAGTTCCATTGCTGCAATTGTTTTTTGTGACTTCCTGTCCACCTTTGAGGATTTTTTTAACCAAATAAGCTTCAGATTTATGTAAGTTTTTTAGGGGACTAACTGAATAACATCTGCGAAATATCAATTTGCGTTCAATCTTCCTCTTCTAATGCAATACATTGCTATAGGATATTGTCACAGTGAGTCAGCATTTTTGACTGCATCTTTTATTTTTGGTTTGTGTAAAAACAAAGCGAAAAACTACATTAAAATATATTAAAATACATTAGTAAGTACTCATAAAGGTTGAAGCTGTTATGCGTATTGAAAAAACTACGGCTAACATGTAGTTAAATAAATCTACTTAACTTAAAGACGTAGTTTAGCCATACGTCCTTAGCGTATACCACCTACTGTAGCTAACCGGTGGTGAATTTTGCTTAACTTTAGCTTTTTATTTTCTTCAAAAGTGATATAAGCAGTGTTTGCTTAACAAACTTCTTACTTTCATAAACGTGTCACTATCAAGCTTATTTTTTAAGCAATAATTCTAAATCCACTCCAAAAATTTGTTGAGTGACCCAGCTTATCAATGCTAACTTCTTGGTTAGCCTACATAATTAGCCTACAGTAGCAACAAGAACAATGAGTGCATGTTTAAAGCAATTGCTTTTATGCAATTGAAATAAAACCTTAAATAGTCAAACAATATCATAATGATAAATGTAGCCTATATACATTTCATAACATAATAAAGTTGAAATAGGCTATATTAATTTATGCAATCATTTTCAACAATATAAAATCTGCAGTAAACATACACTTAAATTCTGACATGTCTCATTGTAAAGGGTTTACCTTGATTTCTCTTCAAGCTATTCAATGATTGACTGTGAATTGTAACTCAGGCTGTTTGCCATCCTAAAATAAACCACTCTAATCAGGTCCGTAATACCTCACTGTGGGGCCAAGATGGACAGTCAGAAGCTTGCCATTCTCTCCAAATGGATGAGTGTATGTAAACCATACTGGGGGAAATTGCATCTTGCATCCTTGAAAAGTCAACAGTCACCCAGTTTTCTAAATATTTTGTATCCCTTTATGCAAAGCCAGGCAAAAATGCAAAACGAGTAAGGATAAAAGTGCAGAGTGAAGAAAAAAAAGGCTGGGGGAGGCCATGCAGCCGAGAACTCTCTGACACGATGATGCTATTTATTAAAGAGTTATTTATGCAAGACTGAAGAGGTGATGGATAACAAGAGCATTGCCAAGGCTCTCTTTTGTTTTCAGGGTGAGTAAGTGTTCCATTCAAGCTGTATTGGCTGGCCCCGCCCCCTGGGCAGAAAGAGGGGAAGGAGCTAATACATGCACACACATGCTCATGCAAACACTGACCATACCTGTGTGCATGCATTTCTGTATTTTCCTTTGATTATACAGTATTTGCAAGGCAACATGTGCCCTTTGCTACACGTGTTTGTTTGCATGTTTGCGATACGGAGGACTGAAGACTGACAGGGTCTCGAGGGGACGACAGAAATCTTTGACCTGAATACATATTTTCTCATATTAGTGATGAGTGAGGGAGCCCCAGTGAGATGTGACAAGGCCTGTTTTCCCGCTTGTTTACAGGTAATAAATACTCTCCAACGTGAAGATGGAAACAGGGCCAAGGGATGGTATATAATGGTCTAGAAGGAAACGAAGGACTACTCATTGACATTTAGCATAATTAACCATAGGACTTTTATCGGTTCTGTGTATGTGGACTGCAGAGGGACTTTAACGATTTCTCGATTAATCATTAGGTAGTAAAAAGCTTTAACCGTAATCCTATGGTGAAACATCACTTGGGAATCAAAATATATTTACTTATACTTATACATACGTAGAGTTGCCAATTACTTGTTTGTTTTTTCGACCAATGACTTAACTCCTGTAGTACCATGGTGTATGGAAGGTCTTTCGTTCCACTTTAATCAGGTGTTTTCTCACTTTTTGTGTCTGTTTTTTTATCTGTTTCATAAAACATCCTACAAACGGCACGTATTTTAATGTGGAAAATTTCCCCAAAAACGTTCATTTTTGTTATTTTATTAAATCTCACTTGTGGGTTTCAGTGAAAATGTTATATTATTCAAGGCTAAACACTGACAAATATGTATTAGAATGTCACAATAATTGTTCCCAAAATACTAAAATTCATTATTTTTCATACATTTAGAATTTCGGACATTATCTGAAACGTTTGAACGACGTGTGTGAAACAATCGTCCGCAAGCCACCACTGCAATTTATTTATACAAAGACTTATTACTTTAGTGTATCCTAATCTTTATCTGCCACTGTGCATCAATACTAGGTATACAAATAACTAATAGTGATGCCAAAAGGAAATAAAATAAATGAAAATACAAAAGGTACAGGTCTGGTGTTTCAATGCAGCTTACATTTGATTCACTTTGAAAAGTATCATAGGTGGCAAAAAAAAAAAAGCTTTGTCCTTTTCAAATGAAGAACTGTGGTCCATCCACCAAAACATATTTTTCTCTGTATCTCTCTAGATCAGATAATGTTTTGGGACTAGTGCCATGTAAAGCCTTATCTGAGATTCAGAATGTGCTTCTAAAAAATGGCCGCTCGTTTCCCTTCATGGGCTATTGTCTGTTTCCTCCTTCTTGCTGTTGGAGCTGCAGGTGTGTTCAGTTGTGATCGGCAGGAATTGGATATGAAGGGGACTGCCAACTCCAAGTATGACCTCATTAATTACATCTGTCAGTGATTCCCTGCAGATCTGTCTCCTGCTCTTCACATGCTGCCACTCAGCCAGCCAACCAGTCAACCAGTCAGTCAGGAAATGTTCTGCTCCGGGTTAGACAACCTGCCGGGCTTTCTGCTCATAACACTGGCAGGTGGGACTGGGGGAGAGGAAGCGAGGGAGGGAACATTAAGGATGACTGAAACAGATGAACACATTCATGCACACTCTCTTCCATTTAAAAGCATGACAATACACACACACACACACACACACACACACACACACACACACACACACACACACACACACACACACACACACACACACACACACACACACTTCTCCCAGTGCAGCCGGAAGAATTTGATCTTTATTTAAATCCTTAAATTATAGCTGATTAAAAATTCATGGAGAGCCATTTATATGAAAGCTGGGCGCTGTGCAGACTGCCCTGTGATGTCTAATTGGTCTGAAGGTTGCCAACCCTTTGAACAAGTCAGGACGGAGAGTTGTGGCTGCCTGTCTGCTCAGAATGAGGATGTGAGTGTTTACCACCCACCTGCACTCCAGCTCTCCCTCTGTCTCACTGGCCTGCTTTTGTGCGCTGTAAATGGCTGTTAGCCGTGCAGAGGAGAGCTTTATATGTAACCCATAAATACTGCATCTTGTGTATACTTTCATATTTTGGAAAGCACTCAATTTAGACCGACTTTAGCTTTTGGGAGGCGTTTGTAGTTTTCCGGTGCCAGTAGATTTCCATTCGGACCTCAAAAGCTGTCTTTTTTTTTTGTTGTAGGATGTCGAAAATGATCCGGCTGTCTTATAGTAAGAGTCTCTCTGGAGTTTTTTAGGAAAGGGTTTTCGGAAAGGGCTCCACTGCTGGAGGTCCACTGCAGCCCAGCTCATTCTGAGTGTGTGAGAAGCCCCATCTTTATTCCCTCTTCTCTCCTCATTCCCGTGCCACATGCAAACACACACATACACACGCGTGCAGACACACCGCTCAATGGCAGGGCCCTCCCGCTGCCCCAAAGCATGGAATACCACATTTGTTTGTTTACACCTCGTTTTCTTTCCCTGAACTCTATTAACATTTATATTGCAGCTGAAGGTGTTGGAAGTCCCTCCTGCAGTGGTAGTGGTGGTGGTGGTTGGGGGGGGCTCAGCTTAGATGAGAATGAGCTTCAGTCGAGCCTTCCTAGGCACAGACTTGTGTGTTTATACCTACATTACCCAGCTATTCCCCAACTGCCTCTTTTCCTTCTTGGTAGCTCTTTTTTTCCAGTTCATATCACCATTTGCTCCAGCTCGCCTCTTATGTGACTCCTTAAGCTTTTATCTCTCTCCAAGGTAAATTGATTGCTTGAAAAAAAAAGTAGCTGGAAATGCTTCCGGATTGGACGGCCTGATTGAGCATTAGCATATGAATGGGAGACAGACAGCTCTCCCTGAGAGAGGAGGAGGAGGAGGAGGAAGTGTTATGGGAAACATCCTCGGAAGACATCTGTGTTTCAGATGTTTTTCGCTAATTTTTAACACGTTTCATCGGGGCATCCCGAGCAGACATTACAGTCATACCGACGAGGCTTCAAGCACAATCTACTGCTGTCATTTCAACAAGCTCCACCATCCACAGGCTCTGCCTGTTCAGCAAGCTCTGTGACAATTTCATATACTTTTAGACTATTTTCTCAGAAATGTTGAATAAGGGTCTATATAAAGTCCCAACATTGTGAAAGAATGTCATCCTCATATCTCAAAATGGAATTGATATCTTTAATGTTTGATGTTAGTCCAAAATCCAAATACACTCACTTTAACATGATGAACACAAAATACAGAAAGATATTTGAGGTTTAAAACAATGTAATTTGCTATTTTTTTAATGAAAATGACTGTAAGGATTAACGAATTATCAAGAGTTGCTTTTTTCATGTTTAGATAGATAGAGAGAAGTACTTTATTGATCCCTATTTGGGAAATGTTTGCGTTGCAGCAACATAAATATAAGGCATTGTACATTACATTAGAAATAAAGTAGCATTAAATAACAAACAAGAAAAAATGGTGGACTAAAAATGTACACAAAATATAAACGAAAACCAAATATAAAGCAGGATATTATATATACATCAAGTGTGTAAGGTATGGAATATTTAATAGAATATAAATGTAAAATGTACAATGTGTTTAGAAGAAGAAGAAGAAGACATACTTTATTAATCCCTTACAGGGAAATTGCTTTCTCTACTCTGTTGTGTTGACACACATTAAACACACAGAGGATATACATGCACAAACACAGAGGAAATACATGCACACACAACCACATGCAGAGGAGAGGTGGCAGAGCAGAGAGGCAGCCAGATACCCGGCGCCAAGGGAGCAGAAGGAGGTTAGGTGCCTTGCTCAAGGGCACCTCGGCAGTGGCCTAGGAGGAGAACTGGCACCTCTCCAGCTACCAGCTCCCTCCATATTTTTTTTGGGTCCGATCGGGACGTGAACCGGCGACCCTTCGGTCCCAAGACCAAGTCCCTACTGAGCCACTGCCGCCTTAGTTTTCAATCAGAAAGTCAACTAGTCTATTCTTTGCAGATTCAGACAGCTTATCATGGTCTTTGTACCTTCATGAAATATCACACAGTTTTTGTTTGTATATTTTTCCCAAGCATACATATCAGGTACAATCAACCAAATCACCCAGAAAACAACACAAGCACAATCTGCTAGTGTAATTTCTAACAGCTCCGCCTCCTCATGTTCGGGGAAAAAGAAAATCCACGACAATTTCATACGCTGTTAGACAAAGAAATGACAGTGTAAATGAGCTGTGCACGGCGCATGCGTGTCGACATAACACTCCGTGTAACTCCTTCTCGCCACAAGACCCAGACAAACCGATAAAGCTTGTCACACATGGCTGATGCCTGTCATGTCGATTTTTCCCTGCATGCTACCCCAGCATCAATTAGGCCCAGATACTGCAGGTTATAGATCCGTATCTTTCTATATCTGTCCCCGGGACCCTGAGGCCAGGCCTGCAGCGGGGACACATTGCTCTGTTTGATAGTGTGGCACGGGGACAGAGGCATCAGACCTATTATTGTGCAATGTGTTTATTTTATTTTTTTGTGTGTGTCCTTAGGCAAAAAAAAAAGGATGTTTACCTTATGGGCACAACTGCCATGAAGCATCGCTATATAGCTGTGTGTTTCTAGTTGTGACAAACTGAATTACATCTGGATTGCATTGAGCACCGTTTTAAGTACATTTCAAAAACCCACCTTACATTTTTCACCTTTCAGCCATTATATGAGAAAACAAGGAGGCCCGTGTGATCCCGATGCAACACCGTACTGTCTTTAGTAGATTAATAAAAAAGAATAACAGATTATGATGGATTGCGACATTAAAAAAAAGCAAGGCTTTTCTCTTTCTCTAAGACAGGGAGCCGTTGATGGTCATTTCTTCTCACTATATTATTTTTAGCATTCTTAAGATGGAAGCTGAATATCAAGTTAATGTCACTGGTTTTGTGTGCTTCATAATACCATTAACAAAAGAGAGCCTGGAGGAATGTGGGACCGGGATTGCATCTATTAATGCACGCATATTTCTGCCTGGCCTGTGCACTGGGAGCATGTTTGCTCAGATACTTACTGAAATGTGCCTGCAGCCTAGCTGTGTTGCATGCTGTAAAATACATTATTTGTAAAAGCATATATATATATATATATATATATCACCAGTTCCACGTCCTTATTTGCAGCCTGCCATTATTTTATGTCATTTGCCGCTCTGTTCTTCAGATGTTTTAAGCACCTTGTCCCTCACATATGGGCTGTATAGGTGCTTCTCTGATGTCCACTCTCAGCCTGACGCACGTTGTACAGTGCATAAATCCATTGAATCATACATGAAATGAATAAATACAGTTTTACATTACTTACAATCAACCTGTTACTAAGAACATTTGAATTTTTCACACAAAAGCCCTGAGTGAAATGCAGTCTCGACTCATTTCGAAAATATAGTGTTTTGATGAAAGCAAAATGCAACAATAGGACACATTTAGCAAATGAAGGATCACAAGCTCTGCTGAAGAGCAAACATATTCCGTAACCTTACTTACATTATAACATGAAGAAGAGAAACATCATATTTCCATCCATTTTTCACAAATTATTTTCACTTGCTTTTCTTCTCACTGCCATTTTTTAAAATAGGTAATCTGGTTCCGCCTTTTACCCCGACAAGTTTTTCCGATGTGACAAATGGCGCCACCTACTGCTTACCTCCATTAACAACTCCTAATTATCACATAACAGAAGTAGAAACAGGCTTTCTTTTTATTTTTTACAAAATGTGTTCAAATCTATGATACATTTGGTTGTGAACCTGAAAATATGGGTTGTTCTGTTTCGTCATTGTTAAGATTTCTGCCACAAGCTTTCCTCAAAATCCCACATAACAAGATTCTGTAACAACGACAACAACAACATCTTTCTTCTTCTGGTTTCCATTTTTTTCTCTCTCCTCCACCAGCTGTCCCTGCATCCTCAAAGTTCACATTGGGTAGGGTCTTGTGCTGTCAGGCAACTTCTGGTTTGTTCTGCTGTTTAGCTCCTTGGGCTGAAACAAACACACATGCGCCCTTGCACACACACAACAACTACAGAGAGAGGCCTGCGCTGTGCACTGCTGCAACATTCTACTGATGACTTCGTACAGCCAACAGCAAAGTGTCACTTTCCTTCGATTCGCTAATTTGCATTGCTTCCCTTTCGCAGCGTGATTCTGGGGTATCGGTGCCCACAAGCTGAATGTCAGTGTCTCATCTCAGCATACAAATATTCCCCTGATGTAGTATGTCATGTATACTCCAGGACATCTCTAGCATTTGATAATACCCCTGATAGTTTCCCTTTTAAAATTTCCAATTGTGGCTTTCTTTAATCAAATACCACCCTGTGTATGCCAAATATGTCACCCTGCATCACAAACTGCACCATCCATGTACCTTAAAGACTACGTGACAAAAACTCTGAAGCTGTGATTTTTCCAATATAAAGAATGGTGTTAAGGCTCTTGTGTTGAGACTAAACAGCTGATTAAATTGTAAAATGCATAGAAATGTGCTGTCGCAAAAAAAAAAAAGTCCTATTGTTGTGGATTTGGCAGCAGCAGTAGACCGAGCCGTATAGGTGATCTGCCACGGCCTCATCTAATCTGATTTGCATGCCAGAGAGAATTATGTAATTGGCATTTATGCAGAACAAAGAAGGATCAGCTCATGGAAAAGAAGGGTTTTCATGTAGAACTGTGTGTCTAAGCCTGTTTTCTGCAGCTCTGTGCTGCCTACGGTTGGCTACTGCGCACACAGACGAGAAGTGACTGTTGTGTGGAAGCGTTTGTATGAGTGTGTTTGTACCAGCCATGATGTGTTGTATGAGTGCATGTTGAGCTTGCACATGCCCAGGGTGATGTATTGGAAGTTTACCAGATCTTTCACATATGCTACTGTACATTTATGAATCTTTTAACTCGTGTAATTATTATGTACCAGTCACAGCAGCTGAACCACATGTAGCTTAGAAAACTATATTATGGATCTGAGACATGCTGTCCAAATAGCTCTTTTGCATTTTATTCAGGATATTTAACCATTATAAAACACATATTAAAACCCAGGGCAAAACTTAGCCTCATAGAACAACCGCTGTGTTATTTTGACCTGTTCTCATGTAGATACAATTCAGCCTGAGGCTAACCTTATCGACAATTATTTTTTGCTCCAGGTCTACTGTTGAAATTAATAAATGAATAAAAAATGTACTGGAGAATTTCTATATTTATTTTGGGCCCAGATTTACATTAGAGCGCTTGTGTGTCTCGGGATCAGCCATAAGTCACAATGCACACGCTCCAGAGACATACTCTGTCAAAAACAGGAGTGCATTAAAGGGGCCCTGTGGAGCTTTCTTTTAAACAAACAAAAGTTATATTTATGTTTATCCGTCCCTCTGCGCCCCTGTGCGTGTGCACGAGATAAACAACACGGGGACCCACTCTGAGAGGGAACGGCTCCATAGCACTGTTAGAGGTCTTGAACTCCACGGGGTACCTTTTTAAGAAAGGATTTGTTTCATTTTGAGACAATTTCCTCAAACTTTATAGCAACTAAACATAACTTTTGGTAATAACTCAGGAAATGGCAAGCTAATGGATGGTTAAATAAGTTGTGGTACTCTGAAACGTATTGGTTTCTGCACCTAAAAGTAGTGTATCTTTTACATATATATCAGTTTCGGAACAGACATGTTTATCATAGTTATTGTGGGACAAATGTTCTTCCTCTACGCAAAGATGTCATTGTGGGAGGTTTGAAAGGACACTGCCACTCAAAAGTGATATCTGTGCCCCTGAAAGAAATGTGCATGAATAACATTAAAATATATATATATGTATATATATATATATATATATACGTATATATATATATATACATATATAGGTTCAAGTTCAAAACGGTCTGCTTTGAAATGAATGGGTTAACAATATGCCTCTGTTACCTGACAGTAATGTAATAATCTGTAATTAATTTCACATTTTTTTATCACATTTCTTATGCAAACGGAAATGAAATTCATTAAATAGACTCCTCTGGAAATGAAATGAGAAAGTTAGAAGTTGTAAGACAGGAGCTTACTTTAAAAGATGATAACCAATTAATTCTTTATAACTACGTTCTTTTATTAGCAGCATGCCAAGTAGCTGGGGTTGATGTTTTTGATGTAAACAATGGATAAAAAGTATATGAAGCAGTCTTATACAGAGAGCCACTCTATCATGTCAGGGCAAGAGATGTAATATAAAGAGTGTAGAAGTCCTTGTAAAGGCAGGGGGTCTGGGTGGATAGAGCGCTCTACAAAACACAGAACTTTCATCTCAACCTTGACTTAAAGTTCCATTCTGCAGTAATTCAGTGTCCCCAGTTATTTTAACCCAACTGTTGACTATATGTCATGCAACTTCCTTACCTAGGTAACATAATTTCCATAGTTTTAATCAAAGTGTTAAAATATTTAACTTCATTTTCAAGTAACGCCACATCCTTTTGTTATTTTTACCCAAACACTGACTCTCGCAACATTCTTTGAACCAAAATGTTGACTTATATGCTATGCAACTATTGTTTTTACTTTCACCTTGACCTAAACCACAATCTTTTC
Organism: Eleginops maclovinus; assembly: GCF_036324505.1. Classification (NCBI taxonomy): domain Eukaryota; kingdom Metazoa; phylum Chordata; class Actinopteri; order Perciformes; family Eleginopidae; genus Eleginops; species Eleginops maclovinus. The sequence goes on along the minus strand of NC_086359.1, from coordinate 17,137,039 downwards.
CTAAACCAAACCAAGTGGATCATTTGGCCTTTCTGTGCTGTAGGGGCTTGCACACACAAGTTATGTGTGGTGTTGCTAGATGATCCTCCACACAAAAAAAGCTAAATTAACTTTCCGTGACATATCAAACAAACCCTAAACCACTTATGTTGCACTGATTGACCGTCAATGAATGGCGAGGTCTACCCCTGCTGCCTCCTCTGTAGCTGGCATAAAACAGTGTATTATCCATACTAGCCATTTTCTTAAAGCTTATTGCAGTGCTGCTTGTGCTGGGTATTCGTTAAGCGAATTCAAATGATTGTATTGTTTCCTATAAGAAGAAATAGTCCGTTCTACTGCCTACCAACGACTGGAAGTGCAGCTCAACGTAACTTAAAATGACGGCACCACTGATGGAAGTTTTCTGTAACTGTCCAGGTCGCTTCACATTTTCTTTTCCACTAACCAGTCTTTAAACACTGCCAGAGCCCATACAGTGTTCCTTAAGTGTTTACTTCCTGTCTGTTTTTTACTGATTTCTCGGTCCTCCTCTTTCCTTCCCTGGTGTTGTTTTTCTCATGTTGGTGTTCTCTCTTTCTTTTATTACTTTGGACAGTTAAGCCATAACCCATCCACATTTTCCTGCTTTCCACAAATATATGAACTCAATATTTCATGGTGTTTTCTGTAAGAGTAATTTATGCAATATAATATGGACTCTTTCACTTTACACTTTGATTTGTACATTTATATTTAATTTAATATTCCATTCATTGCACAATTAGGTATTGAATATCCTGCTTTATAATTTCAATAGTGTTTACTTGTCTACTTTATCTTCATCGTCAACTGTATGTATGTGTATGTATATATTTATATATATATGTATATATCTTTTCTCTAATGCCAGTTATTTTATTTTTTATTTGCATTTGTTCTTTGAGGTGTCTACACTTTAGTATTATTTTTTTTACATTTTTTATTTGTAATGAATTGTTATGCCTCATATTGTATTATGCTGCTGCAACACAAAAACATTCCCAGTTTGGGATTAATAAAGTAATTCTTATCTTATCTTATCTCTTGATCAGAGCGTCCTTAGCAACAGTCTGCTATCCTTAGCAACGGTCTGCTATCCTTAGCAATGGTCTGCTTTCAAGGAAGAGCTTTACGCTTAATGTCCAAATTGACCAATCAAAATCAAGTATAAATCCAAGCCATCAATCAAATGATTTTTTTTTGTATATCCCATTATCACACAATACTTATTGAATCAGAACTCCTTTACAGTGTTTAAAAGTAGTGTCATTTTGGTGATTTTGCATGATTTTATTTTACTCGTGAGAGAAGCAAAAGTCAAACCCCCTTAATCCAGATTGATAAACTGGAGAACTGTGCCGAATAACACCTGGAACCCCCTCAAATCTGGAACATGGCCCAGGGCTATATCTCCCTTCTTCACTGTGAGACTCATGCTATGGACTCTAATCTGACACACACACACCCCAAACCTCTTATTTCTCACGGTTGAATTATTGATATCCGTTTTGTCGGTACAAACCGAGTCAGACGGCAGACTACAGCTGGAGTTTAACCCGACGGACACCGAGCTGTCAGATGCAGATCGGACTGTTATGAGTCTGTCTGGGTCCTCCGGTTGCCTGCTCCGTCACGTGCGCTTATGTAAATGACGTCGCACTGCACAGCTGAGAAAAGCACAGACAGGGAGAGAAAGAGGTGACAGAGGAGCAGTGTATTCTGAAATAAGAATCGTTTCATCTGTGGAGGCATTGCAGTTGCACTGGCTCCATTTTCTAAAGGTCAAAATATTTGCAGGACATGAAGACTAATTTTCTCACTGAATCGGAGAAGCAAAGGTAGCGAAAGAGCGAAAGATCAGAGTGGCGCTAATAAGCTTTTATGACCCTGTGAAATTGGTGCTTTATTCTCATTTGTTTAAATATTACTGGATCTCAGCTCTCACTGTAGCTGCAACGTTTTAATGACTGAGGAAAGGGTCCGTCTGCAAAAACACTTTTTAAAAATCATCTCAATTAAAGCCTCATTATCTAAAAACAAACCTTTATTTTCTTTTGTATTCAACTTGGATTAAAATAGAAATACAGAAAGGCATTTTTCAATATTTTGAAATTGGATTCCTTTAAACGATGGGCAGCTGTTATAAAATTGAGGCGTAGAACTAGAAAAAAAAGAGGGTGATTGGTGACGAAAGTTGAGCCAAACTTTGGAGTCAATTGGTTGACCTGAATGCAACGGATGGAAGGAAAATGGAGGACGGAGCTACGGCAGACACTGTGTCTGCTGTGTAAGGAGACAAATGTAAACTGAGATGCTCGCCAAAAAAACCAGACCAACGACTAAAGGATCATGGGATTAGTGACCTGATGTCTCGGGCAAAAATTGAAAGTCCTATTAAATTAAATTAAATTAAATTAAATTAAATTAAATTACTCAAAATGATTTTAAATAATCCACGGTAAGATTCATAAATGCAGATTATGCTGGTTATTTCAAAATGTGTCCAAAGGAACTACGGCAAACACCTTTTCTGTCACCATATTTGCACTTATTTTTATTTTATTTTATTTATGTAATATTGGTTCTGTTCTTTTGTCGATCGATTCCTAAATCAGTATTTTGACTTGTTTTAGTATTAAATTAACCCCCTCTCCTCCTGAGTGCAGGCATTTGCTGCAGTGCACATCTCAGGCCAGAGGCACGGTGGCTATCAACCGGTGTTGATCCGTTACTGCTTTTTGAAATGCTGAGCTGTCAGCAGGGGCCAGGTGAGGCAGTTTGTTCTGCTCACCACTCAATGGACATGTTTCATTGGCACCTCGCTGGAGGTCAGCAGTAAGTGACGGCCAGAGCGGTGGGGGTCAGGCCTACTGCCCGGCTTTAGCTGGAGAGAGTGAATTACACTGTAGGTGGGGCAGGTGGGCTGAGCCAAGGCTGGGGGCTCAGATTGTGGCCCAGCATCATGTTATAGGTGTGTGTGCAGAAATCCATTTGACCATAGTGTCACACAGATTAATTTATACGCCTGATGTGTAAGAGCTGCTTGGAAAAACCAGCAATTCCCCCCTTTTTTTTCCCCCCTTGCAGACCCTTCAACCAATAACTATTCCGTAGGGTACCTCACTGGAGAGATGGAGTTGGAAGAAGATGTATCATTGAAGGATTAGGACTAGAGCTCATCAAAGAAAATAGCCTGGTCAGTGTGACATGCCACTTTAAAGCGGCTGAATATTTTAAGAGGGCCCTCTTCCTCATAGGAAATGAATAACAGACACAGAGTGGAGAGCAGGAGGTTTTTGTTTGTTTCTGCCACCGCTCAGGGGCAGAGATGTAAGATTTGGTGATGTGGAGTGGATTGTTAGGGAGTGAGGCAGTTGAGGCCTATTTTCACCGCAGCTGAGGCCTCCACTAGCCACAAGCAGTTTATATAATTTCAGAGATGAGAGAACAAAATATCCTCTGCCGCACAAAGTAAGATTTAACTTCTCCTCCTCTCAGCTTTTCTCCCCCCATCAGCACTTCCTAGGTGCATCAAGGACAGTACAAGGCATTGCAGCATCGCCACACACGGACAGGCACAGCGCGACAGAGTGTAAACATCCCCCTTTTACATGACATCTAGTCAGGATCATTGTGCTTGCTCTTCCATGCATCGGCTCCCGCTAAACGATGGTGTATTGTGGGGTGGGCAGCTGTGTGTCCAGGTAACTGGACGCTGGCCGCTCAGGATTTCCCGGGGAGCTTTCCACGCCATGGAGAAGGACTTAGTCGAGCCCCGCTGCTGAGCTCTCCTGAGCACGCTTAAGAGCTGAGAATTATTCCACTCATTTCTAGGTTCCTGTGAAGCATGACAAAAAAACTCGAGTGCCTCATGCTTCGCCCAATTCCCCTCCTGAGAGGAGACGAGAGGCTCGGGGTTTAGAAGTCGTTCAGCAAACACTTGACATGATGAACATTAATTACATCAATTACGTGGACCACAACCATCTTCTTCGGTGACTGAAAACAGGGTGAAAAATGTGTTGACAGAGCACAACAATGAAGTGGAGGGGATGCTGTATGTATGCAGACTGTTGATACAGAAAACATATTATTTCCTGTTAAAAATCAATGATTTCCCGTCCTTTTGTGTAGAGGTTCAGTCAATGTGAAATCATTATTAATTTGTGATGACAATATTGATATAATTTACTGTCTACTAGAGATCTTTCCTGTTTTTGGAATAGTCATGGACCCATATTGAGCGTAGTAGTGTTAGAGCAAATAATGGTATAATAGTTTACAATTAATATATATTTTTTGTTACTTAAAATGCTATTCACTACTGTCATATATATATATATATATATATATATATATATATATATATATATATATATATATATATATATATATATATATATATAGAGGCATATTTTACATTTTATTTTACATTTTATTTGAGCTATGTTTATTGAGAGCACATTTAAACAAGAGTTGATGGGTGAACGTCATTGGTTGGCATGTGTGCATTCACTTTTAATTACCTGCTATAAATATATTGAAATTTAGCTTTAGGATATGCACAAAAGTGTAAATATAAAAGGCGTCCAGTTGTTAGGCAGATTAGTACGCCATGCTGTACGTTTTTAGTACGTTAAGCTATTTTAGTCATTTTATTTTATTTTGAAGTAGGTTTTCCGCTATGTCCTTTGACTATAGTTCATGGATCTCAGTGTCAAAGATAAACTCAAATTATAAACTGTAAATATTTGGAATCAAATTTTTCCATATTTTAAAGTCGGTGTAATTCACATAGAGAATTTGATGAAATAACTGCAGTGTTTGGGATCCTTGTAAATGTAGCAGAAAAAAGATCAGAAGTAAAATTACAGATTATGATTGGTCGTTAAAATCCGACAGACCAAAGTGGCCAGTGCAGCGTTGCAAATTACAAAAAGTTCAGACACCATGGTGTGAGAAGAACACTGACATTCTTTCACTGGAGGCTAACAGAAAAATGTATAACACCCAAGACACCGCTAACGGCAAGTTGTATTCATGTTCCTGAAGATACTGAATGCCTGATGACCTTGGTAGCCATGCATAATGATGCACACTTAGCGTTTATTTTTGGAACACAATGAACCGCATAATTAACTTTGTAGTAGAATGAATTGTGTTTCCATCATCTTGGCAGTTGCCTGGAGTTTGTTTTACTTATAAATGATTAACAAGGTTGCATTCAGTTAGTCATATGTGGCTGCATTTATATTCAGACAACAATGCCGCCGCTGCTGAGTAAAAGTCTGCTTAAACCAGTTACATGATTAATTATGGCTGCGACTAACGATTATATTCATTATTGATTCATCTGCCAGTTATTAGCCCAACTAATCGATCCATCCATCAATCAATTCATCTTTTTTATCTCTAAAATGATAGAGGTATTACAAATATTCTTCACAATTTCCCAGAGCTCAAGGTGACATATTCAAAAGCTTGTTTTTTGTTATGGTTCAAAACATGAAGATATTCTGATAATGAGAATATGAAATAGAAGCACATTTAGGATGCTGGTCTAAGAAGGTGTTGCATTTCAGTTTGAAAGGGACTTGATTTAAAAAATAATAATAATAATAAAAAAACGATAGTTTGAACAGTAACAGTAATGATGGTGAAAAAAACCCTGTCAATATTTTGTGGAGCTGTTCTGTGCCTTCTGGATATCAGTGTTCATTCTCTTAACACCCTTTGTAACCAGTTGAGCTTTATTGCATGGCCTTCTGAATTGAACATTAGAAGTAGAACAATATTTGAAAGAAATATGAATGGAAGTTACCATACTCCACCACAATTCAATTGAAGAATATCCAGAGTTTAATGGATTTGCAATGAATTTATGTTCCACAACCCTACGATATTAGTGCTTTTTGTCGTGCTTTATTCGTTTACGGTCCGTCTGAAGTATAATCTGAGTCTTCAGAGGGTGTACTTTTTGACATTTTCCTCAAAAATTACATTTTTGCAATTGCTTCGATTTTATTGGTCAAATTCCGTCGGTGTAGCATCATGGATACCACCACTCCCCCCCCCCCCCCTTTTTTTTTCACCTCAATGATTAATTAAAAAAGTAATCTGTGTTGTGTTTTTGTCCTACGACTAACTGATCTGATGCCCAAGTGCTGCGTTATTTACCACCGTTGCTCGGTTGGTTCAGTTTGACGAAAATAAAGATTCATTACATTAGGTGGAATAAAGAAATAAATGGAGGTTTAGGGTTACTTGGGTTATTTGAAACTGTGATATTCCTGCCTGAACATGGCCCTACCATCTCCTGTATATCTGTTCCTCCTTTTGTTATCATGTCATTCCACATAACCACATTTCCAAATAGGTTGGTTCCAGGACCATTAGCCGCTTTATTTCCCCTACTGTGTGTGTGTGTGTGTGTGTGTGTGTGTGTGTGTGTGTGTGTGTGTGTGTGTGTGTGTGTGTGTGTGTGTGTGTGTGTGTGTGTGTGTGTGTGTGTGTGTGTGTGTGTGTGTGTGTGTGTGTGTGTGTGTGTGTGTGTGTGTGTGTGTGTGTGTGTGTGTGTGTGGAGGGCCTGTCAAACAAAGCCATTATTGTAATTGGAAGTTAAAATCCCATTTATTTTCCCCTCTAGTACCGTCAGTACTAAGACCGGGGTCTTGTTAGAAAAATTAACATTTGATGTTCGTGTCAAGGGTCATGCAAGAGAACATCAACTTATTGAAAATGCTGCCACTCAAAGAGAACCCAGGCAGAGAGATTATTTCCAATAGAAGAAGAAAAAAACCTATTTTGTCAAAAGATGTCACATCACTGCATTAGGTTAGTTGAAAGCAATATTATTAAGTTTAAATAAAGCATATATGGTTCAACTTAATATGATTGCTTTCAACTAACTTGATACAGTAATGTGAAAGTTGTTGACGTAATACAATTAATTAAAGTCAAGGTCTCAGTTTCTTCAGTGTGTATTGTTCATCTCCTGTTTTTCATTGTGGAATAATGATTTATTTAAATGCAGGTTTTCCCGTTTGGTATCCATTAAGGAAAACATTTAAAGTATTCTTAAAACACTAATTTTAAATAATTTTCTTAAAGGCTTTCCTTATACAATGCACTCTTTGAACTTTTCAAATCTACCTTTTTATTTCCTCATTGGAAGGCTTCGGTCAGGTCTGCCCAGTAATGACCAATAACACTTTCTAAATTTCGGTGTTAAAACCCACTGTCTCCATTGAAGGAAGTATCCAAATTTGTCAGTGTGTATATCAGAGCAGAGTATTTAAATGATCAACTCAATTCATTGAGGTCCACATCTTTTCCCCCATGTTCAGTCCATAAAATTACAAATAACTGGCACTGAAAAATGACTGACATAGAAAAAAATATCATGGAAGTTTAAATTATTCACATAAAAGTTCTGTCATTTTGAGTTATTGAGCTGCTTCCCTGTTAGGCCAAAGTTATGTTTACAGTGCAATGCATTGGGTGTTTCCCTCGAGGTGTTTTCCTTCCTTTCTGGTTGAGGTGCTTTTTTATGTGTTATATAACTTGTTAATATTGCAAAAACAAATGAAACTGTTTACCTGTTTTTGCTGATGAGGTCACCAGAGATTGGCAGGAAGTTGGTTAAAACAAAAATATATCACCAGAAGTGTAGCAATTATATTGTATAGTGATTGCCATTCAAGGATGATATCATATCATGGTGATTCCCACCACTAAGAACGGGTGGACAACAACTCCAGAGTATCCCCTCTGAGGAAAGGCTTTTTAGAAATTGTAGAAAAAACTTCTTTTTTTTTGTTTAAACTGTTGACTTGTCTCATCTATATCAAAAAAACAAAGGCTTTTATAAACTGATAGCTGATTTTGGTGACATTAAACTACGATAAAGTGACTTTTTAGTTCTTTCTTAGAATTTTTCAACCCGCAAATGTCCTATTTTTGTGCGAAACGAGCACAACCTAGATATTCGTATTATTAAAGAGCTCAATGGATTTTCCACTATTTTTGTATTTCAAAGTACTTGCTCTAGTCAAAACAAGATTAGGTTCAGTGTTGTGCATGCTAAATAGTCCTCCACGGCTACCAGAGGGCGTGCTGTGTCTCATAACCCTGGAGTGAGTTTCTGATATCCAGCCACGTTCAAGATATATTGTCTTGGAAATTTGTTAAATGTTCATAACGTGCTTGCTCAAACGTCCCAGATTTTGCCACAAGCAATCTAATCTAATTAGCATAATATTCAGATTTCCCAAAAAGCTCTTAAGAGCCCTTCTGGCATTGTCCATTTCTCTTATTTGCCTCTTGTTGCTGTAACGATTGCCTAATGCCCGGCCTGTGCCTAGTGATCGCATGCTGTGCTCATTGTGAATGCAGTGTGAACGCGCTGTTTGGGTATGGGCCCATGCATCTCGGGGGCCCTATAATCAGCTCTAAGCTGCTTCTATCAATCTTCATAACTGTAGTGGGTTGAGGAGGGAAGTGCAGCTAATCAGCTCTAACCGGCCCCATGTTCAGCTGCAGACTGTCACTGTTATAGCAAGGCCATATGCAAACTGCGTCCCCTCGCATGCGCGTCCCTCGCTTACATCTTGGCTGTCTCGCAGGGCCATTCCACAGATGGCCGGCTCGAGCACAAGTCGCTTTTTCCAAAAGGGCCTGTGACTTTCACTGAATAGCTGTTAGTGTAGGTTAATATAGGAGTGGTGGCCCTGCAGCGGTGGCAATCACAGCTCTGATCAGAGCCGGGCTTCAAAGACGTCTGTGCAAGTTGAAGCCAGAGTTATCATTAGCTTCTGCCCTGTGCTTGACAGCCCTTCCCCAACCCCCCAAGTCCTACTTCCTGTCTTTCTCTCTGCCTCTTTTATCGCACTCATTTTCTCTCTGTGTGCTACTGTAATCCTGGGTCTGGCTGCTTGGGCCTGTCACTCCACATTTGCACTAAGCATCTTTCCTTCTCTCATCTCCTTTGCCCTAATTGTATTGTAATAAGCAATTACAGATCTATTTATGCACACTAGAGCCGAGATTTGGCCACTTTCGCTTAAAAGGGCATGCAGGGGAGTGGACCGGCCCCTCATCCTCAACTTGTAGCTGCAGGACAAAGAACGCTGCTGCTAATCGCTCAGCTTTTTCTCACTGATGATCTAATCCTGCTTGCCCATCTCGCTCTTTTGCTCGCGTTTTCTGCCGTGCGCACTCCAAAGCAAAAGTGATCGCGCTGTTGTTTGTTGTTTATCGGCTGTGTTTTCTCTTTGTGAGTCAGATCTAGTGATGCAAATGAGCAGAGGCACTGTTTACCTGGACTGTGTGTGTGTGTGTGTGTGTGTGTGTGTGTGTGTGTGTGTGTGTGTGTGTGTGTGTGTGTGTGTGTGTGTGTGTGTGTGTGTGTGTGTGTGTGTGTGTGTGTGTGTGTGTGTGTGTGTGTGTGTGTGTGTGTGTGTGTGTGTGTCTCTTTTAGTGTTCACGCATCGTGCCTGCACGTCTGCGGCTTTGATCATACTACATTGAATTGACAGATGATTTCTGGGGCTTTCTGGTTCCCTATGAACGAGATCTGAATGCCAATAATTATATTCCCCCCCTCTACAACGATAACAATCGTGGTTTATACAACAAAGTGCGATGGCTTTTTTCTCTCCGTCCCATATTTTAGGTATGAGGGCTGTCTGGGGCTCTGTGTTTACAGCTGTTTGTGTTAGAGGTGGGGGCTAAGATAAAGGCTTACACCTTTTAATCATAGCTGGATGTGTGTAATAGGTCTTAGGGTTCAAACTTCCATTTAGGGTTGGTTGACATAAATCATTTATCATTTATATGTATAACCACACATCCTAACAATACAAAAAATAGCAGGAGTTTTCCTTCATTTAAAAAAAAAGAACTCGGATATGGATATTTTTAGAACAAGCCAGAAAGCCTTTATTTATCATATAAATCAAGTGTGATATCTTTTCTGTGACCACCGCAGGTCAGACACAAACACATCTGTGCCTGTTTTTATTGTACTAAAGCTGAGTCCAACATAAGAAAGAACAAAACATGAGTTATGAAGTTACTATCCATAGTTCCCCACAACCAAAGGAGAGCAGCAAAACCTGATCATTTTTACACGGCTTGACTTTTCTGTTTCCCTTTGTGGCCTCCTGACTTTTAATGGCTCACAGCAGCACCAGTCCACTGTAATATGATTATGCAGCCAGCAACAGCTTTTTATTAAGTAAACCGGTATTATTCAAAAGTTTTAACATAAATCTCCCACATTTATTTTCCTTAACTCATTCCATCACTTGTTTTTTTTGCTGAGGAGAGGACATTTAGCTATTTAGGTATTATTTCCTCACAGATAGCCTCCTTCTTGTTGGATGAATACACACTACCAGTTCTGGAAGTGTCTTTTTTTCACTCAATATTCCAAGTTCAGCAGCAGAAACCTTTAGTTTTTTGCTCCAATGCTTTCCAGACATGTGCAACACACGTCAAAACAGGCACTTTTATGCAAATGAGGTGAGCCGAGGCTGGCCTCATTTACATCTGCAGGCTGAATAAATATCCCGCAAAATTTAAAAAGAAAATGTGCAAAAGTTTGCTCCCCTGATGGTTATTTTGCGACATGCTGTTTAAGGGATCTTTTTGAATTTGATAATGCACATTTTTACATGTAAAAAGAGCTTAAGCTAATAGAAAATAACCAATTCAAGAAAAATGAGCTGTAGAAAAAAGTGAAGACGTTGATCTATAATCTAATAATTAAGTTTTGTCACTCTACTCTGAGCGTAATTGGTTTCAGTTTACAAGTTTTCCAGTAAAACCGTTAAATGTCTTTTTTACCATCTGTCTGCCACTGCCATGCCAATCTCAATGGAATTGAAATAACAACCTGCTTAGAGCGATCGGAGCTGGAATTTACACATTTGCATAAATATGTTACACATATTTTCCTTACACTGCCTGCTTCGCTCTTATTTTTGTTCTATCCTTTCAAGCTGTATTCAGATCCCATTTGGGGAGTTTACATTCACGCCTTGTCTTTGCAGTGTCGGTTCTGCATGCATGTTCAAAACACTAATGGATTTTTGAAGGTGCAACACAGAGGCTCTTTGAATTTTGTTTGCCGCCACAGGTAGAAGTCCTACGATTTGTACAGAAAAACAAACCCAATATATCCTGCAATACTAGCTACAGGCTTATCTTTTATACTTTTCCCAGCACTAACAAAGCAGCCCACACTTTTAAAACACAACCAAACCAGGAGCTCAGTATTATAAAAGATTGCTTGAGGTGAATTTAAAGACATGTACACACACACAGACAAATCTGAAAATCTATTAGTTCTCCCAAAGTGGTACAACATGGTCATGAGTGACTTTGATAATTACCTTCCTGAAAGAACGAATAAGAATAGTCCCAAATTTGCTATATGGGTGATGGAAGTCACACTGCAGGTAGCAAAACATGTTCTGTCCATGAATACCAAATAAAAACACAACTTGTCTCTAAAGTTACGTAGAAATGTAAAGATGACATGTCGTGTAATAAAAATAATTGAAGGCTAAAAAAATTCTGTTATTAACATGATTAGAAATACATGTGTCACTACTCAGACAGCCTTTTGGAGATTTGTCAAAAATAGAAAACATGCTAAGAAATGAATCAAGAGTTAATAAGGAAAAACCTTTTCAACTAGTCTGGCTAATAACTTTGACGTGTCTGTGGACTGACATAAGGCCTTAACAAACCCTTATCTTGTCATCTTAATTTGACTTCAACATGTCTGGAACAACGTTTTTCAGTATGGTGTGGTATTGCCATACCCCACAGCATTGCACGGTGTGACAGAACGGTAAATATTTCTTTGGTGGACAGTTTTAAAGAATGCAGTTACAACGTTACAAATATAAATGCTCATATGATTCATTTTTCTAACAGTTTTGAACAGCTCAGGGGATTTACTGTCAGTTTTGTGCTTCACATTATTCCTGGCTACTCACTGTGATGTCAACTGTGTGTGTGTGTGTGTGTGTGTGTGTGTGTGTGTGTGTGTGTGTGTGTGTGTGTGTGTGTGTGTGTGTGTGTGTGTGTGTGTGTGTGTGTGTGTGTGTGTGTGTGTGTGTGTGTGTGTGTGTGTGTGTGTGTGTGTGTGTGTGTGTGTGTGTGTGTGTGTGTGTGTTGCAGGAGTAAGAAAGTGAGGTGTATGGACAAAGCAGTCATTTTAAGAATTCTGTGACAGTATTTACGTGAGCTGAATGTATTTTCATCATGTGGACTGACATACTGTAGCTGATGTTCTGTACACATTGTTTAAGTGGCAGCTCAAACTCTGCAATGTAAATTGCACTGTATCATGATTGCTAGTCATTAAGAGTTGAGGAATATCTAGTTTTGTGTTAACTCTTATATTTGCAATCAGAATGTGATGGTCTGAATGCCCAGTTCATTTTTCTAAAATGGAATCTCGACAGGAACAAACTTCAGGAAATGTCTATTTTGTTTAGAGCTTTCCATCTTTACACTGAGGTCCCATATCATAAAAAGCGAGATGTCTTTTTTAAAGTTTTTTTTAAGTAGGTCTAGCTGCTTTGAAAATCTGTGAAAGTATCAAAACTCTCAATTAATGGAGAAATGAAGACTGTATTCATATAAATGCATTCTTCGATGAGGGGTTAGGGTTAAAACATGGAATATGTTTTGTAACCTTAATATTTTTTAACTTATGACATAACTTTTTAAACATATTTCTTTAATGTAGGGAAACACATATTGACACTGTATTTGGGTATATACAAATCCCTAAGACACTGACCAATCAGAGCAGAGTTTTTTTTGTGAGGTTCCTTAAAGAGACAGGGGGCGCTGAAATAGAGCGTTCCAGGCGTAGGGTGAATACAACTACATACAGACAGTATAAGAAAAGTAAGGTGTTATTTTAAGCATTAAAGCAGAACAACATGTCCTAGTAGAAACCGCAAATACAATAAGGAACTTGTAAATAGGCATCATATGTCTCCTTTAAGTGACAATTTTCTCTATGACATCACAAAAAATATGCTTTTTTTACGGGGGTGTATGTTTTGTCGTTTTGTTCAGCCTGTCCTTGTTAGAAATGACAACAGGTGTCAGTAAGAGTACAGCAGATGCTTTTTACATTTTTTTCCTGCTTCTCTTTGTATCTGCTGCTCGGCTTCTCCTGCCATGGTAATGCACTAGGGCAGTAATTGTTGCGCGCACAGCATCCCACCCTCAAGATATTAGAAACCCACTCATGTGTGAGCACATGCACTCTCAATCATGTGCACTCATAACTCTTCTTGCTGTCTCTTAGGGGTGTGCAAAAATAACTGAATGTTGGAAATTGGGTTAAAGGAAAAACTGGGTTGAAGAGTGGTCCATTTTTAAATCTGTCAGCTTGAATTGAAATCTTGTCATAAAAGATTTTTAAAGCTAAACCAGAGCTTGAATAATCAGAACTAATGTTGGAAGTCGTTGTAATAATAAGAAGATGCATTTGATAAAATGTGAAATGATCTGTGTCAATTTAAATTCTATTCCAAAGTCATTTCTTTCAACGATCGTTGTGATGAAGCCAAAAAATAAGAATAACCGCAGTCCATTCAAGTAATCAGGGAATAGCTTTCATATTTTGTGTTCGTTAAATCACATTAAAACTTTATTTTGTTTGAGGAACACTTTAGTAAAGCCTTCGCACCAGATGGTCTAACCATAACCATAAAGGGACCCGATATAAGGCTTTGTGGCTTGCCTGTCACCATGGAAAGAAACATAGAGAAGGTAATTGTGTTGTACCATGGCTCAAGCAATCCCATCAGCCATTGGGCGGACATGTCAAAGTATAAAGACAGGGGCTGAAAACTTGACTGGTTCTAGCCTGATGGAACAACGCCGAAAATGGCCAGGGACTGGGTGGCCCAGAAGGGAAGCAAGACAAACAGCTGATGTGGAGAGGCAAGCAGAGATGAACATTTATTTTTTTTTATTCTTACCTAGATTGGCAATGATAAAAGGGAGTGATGACAAATAATCTCACAGCTATTTTATCAGCAGCTGCCTGGCTTGGGGGTGCCGGAGGCGGCATCCAAGGCTGATAACCTCTGTGGCCTGAGGCATGATGTTGGGAAGGGGAGGAGGAAGAGGGGGGGGCAGTAAATGGTGCAGCTTCTGGGTCTTGGCCAGTGTATAACCCTAAACCGGTCTGATGAAATCATGTATTTCCACCAGTTTCTGTCAAACATTTCAAAGTAGGACCAGCATAATCGTCCATAATCTTCACTGAGAGCCTGTAATGCTCATTATACACAGCAGGAAATAGTGTTGGATTTAGGAAAAATGGAAGCAACTTAGTCAACTTATGTAGGTTCAAAAGAATATCATCATAACTATGGGTCTCAAGAATTGACCACAAAAAAAGCATACCCTCTATAGGTTCATTGTTTGATCTATCTGGATATTAAGATATTTTGCACTGTATCTGGTGAACCCTCACAAACTAACGTACATACACATGCACAAGGCCCGTTGCTGCGGAGCTTGTGTGTCCAGCGGTGCAGCCCTCAAAACGCATTAAAGAGCAGGAGAGAGCGCAGGCAAATGAGTATTTAAAATGTTTCAACTCAAAATTCAAGCATCCTTTGGTCGTCCTTCAAAAGACCTCCGATCAAATTATTTAAAACGAATATCAGCTGATAACAGTCCAATCAATCTGAGGACTATCCTGACTGATATGGCGCAATAGACTTCAGAATATCTTACAGAACATAATATAGAAGGCAACACAACATCACTGACATTTCACCACCTGTGAATAAACCCAGTGCTCTTCAAAATGCAAATGGATTGGGCTCTTGTTTTCGTGTCATTTTACCTTTATTTGTTCAAAAATGTACCGTTGATACATCAAGGGCAAGCTAAACCAAAACTGACATTCGTAATCGTAACAAAAAAACTGTTTTTTTTTCTGGACACTTCCCATTTTACAGCATCTCAGACCCAGCCTGACACACTTGTCACAGCTCTCCTCCATCAAAGCCGGGCTCTGTCTGCCTCAAGTGGGCTTTAACAGCTGTGATTTGAGGTGATCATTACCATGGTTACCAATACCATGACCATTCCCAATTGGGCTACCAGTTAGCGTGTCAAATATGACTTATTAGAAGTCCTACTATATTCCCAGTGTGTGTTACTCAGTATATTGTTTGTAATGACATTTCCACCTGCAGTTTATTGATTGTCAGAGGTGTTTTTTTAATCCTGAATGCCATTGCTAATTACCGTAAATACTGTATCTGCACATTCAACCTTTGGCCCACTTCACATTTCCAGTGTAATGAAAGATCCATGCTTATATTTGTACGCATTTCTTGAAGAAACTCTGTCTGTCTCCTTTTGTGATTCAGTGTTCATATTGCACTTTTCCACATATTGCGAGCAATTTAGCCCTGAAGTACGTGCTGAGCGCCTCTCTGTGAAATTGCAGTTATAAATTCAAACTACTGAATAAATATAGAACACTAGAATGTGTTAGTATATTTCTTTTTTTGTCCTAATTGAATTTCCTGGTAAAACAATATAATATAATGAGAAAAACATAGAAAATCACAGAAGCAAGAATCCGGCCCGTGTGTGGGAGGCTGTGTGCATATGTGCAGGCGCTGTGCCTGTGAGACTGTGTGCACCTGGAAAGCACTTGACATATGGTTACTTCAGCTTGAGCTGAATGTAGCTTCTTTTTTCTCAGCGTTAAGCCTCTTTCATAGATTGAAAGTGTTTCGGTCAGCATTTTGATCAAGGTAGACTCTTTCAACGTTCTTTTATAGTTTGCTGTGCATCTCTGGAGTATGTTTATCCTGCCCCGGCCATTTATTTCTTCTTGATTCTCATTCTTGCCAGCCAACTGAAATAAGAGCTGTGACTTTCTCTGCTGCCTTTTTATGCTTCTTTTTTGTTTGTCACTAAGATTACAGAGCAGTGATCATTATGTGCCATGTAACATCAGTACATTCGGTACTATTTTAGAATAAGGCTACCCTTATAAAGGATTCATAAAGGGTTTATAATTAGGCTGTAAACACTTTATTATGTCATTAAGAACCATTTATAAACCATTTATAACATAGTTTTCATACATCAACACAGATACATCCATCTTGATAGTTCTTGGCATCTGTAAGCTAAGCAGCCAATATACTGTAAGGCTTAGCAGTACAGATAAATGTGGGCTCACTATTTGACAAGATGACTAAGCCTTATATTGGTTACCTAGCTTTCTTACTCCAGCAGTGGCTCAGTCAGTAGGGGCTTGGACTGGGAATCGTAGGGTCGCCGTTTCAAGTCCCCAAACAGACTTGAAATATGGAAAGTGGACTGCTATTTGGAGAGGTCCCAGTTCACCTCCTGGGCCCTGCTGTGGTGCCCTTGAGCAAAGCAATGTGACAATAAAGAGGGTTTCATCCTCCGATTCTTCTTCTTCTTACTTTGTCTCCTTCATCAGCCAACATCTTGGTATATGTTGTTCACTGAGTTGATTCTCCCCCCATCCATCTTGATGTTTCTTGGCATCTATAAGCTAAGTAGCCAATATAAGGCTTAGCAGTACAGATAAATGTGGGCTCACTATTTGGCAAGCAACCAGCCACAGTTGCCCTGTTTATCTCTTGTCTTATAAATGCTCATTAATGATTTATAAAGTGTTCACAACCTAATTAATAAATGAATAACAAACTGTTCGTGAATGCTACCGTAAATTCTGTAGCATGGATTTAAACGGAGACAGTAAGACAGTAATTGCTGATTGTAAAAGGTATTTCCGGGTCTTGTCCTTCAATCCTCTCCCATGGTAGAGTTGTACAATGTATAAATTTGCCTGGAATTGCACAAACGATCATTACATTCCATATCCTTATTATTTATTTACTGATATCCCAGGGTGCGTGATACCACTGATTGTCGTGATGCCATTTTGGCAAGTAATCAGCCTGATTGCTGTAAACATATACATACTGAGCTCAAAATAACGCATCATCAACGCTAGGACTGCATGGACATTTCCAAGTTGATATGGGATTTATAAATAAAACTGCACACTGGCAGGCATACACCAGTTTTTTGTTTTTTTTCAGAGTATGTTTTGGCATACTTGCATTTCCTCATTTGTATGTGTGCAAACATTGAGTGTTGATTATCTTCAGAGATTTATAAATTCGATCCCAGACCATCAGTTAAGAAAATTACTGCACCCTTACCTCACCCGGTGCAAATCCGCTTTCAGAGGTCTGACTTTAGGAAAAATAAATGTTGCTACCATTTCATTAGTTCAGCTTAATTTTTAATCGTGTGCAAAAAAGAAATAGTGCCTCACAGATTTTACACTGACAGCAGTGTTGAAGTGTTACTGTATTTCCCTGAGAAATTGTCCTACTAAATTTAGCATGTACTCTCAGCAGCAGATGTTCGTGCCCTTTTTGATGCCGTGGGTAATAATCCTTAATATTCTTGCTGTTTGAAACTAAATGAGGCTTTAATGCACTCTGATTCCATCTTCCAGCACTCATTAATTGTTTGGTTTTTTTTGGAAGTCCATAAATTATTTCCTCCTTTTTTAAGTGTTGCTAAGATTGAAAAAGAAAGTCTTTAAAGTCTTAAATTCTGTGACGTTCTGTTTTGCTTTGAGCCTCCATTGGAAATGTCACAGTGACGGGAATTTCACAGAACTGCTGTGTGCAACCAAGAGTATGTTTCCTGAAGCCTCATTGCTAATCCTCTCCTCTCGCCCTTTTTTGTTCCAGATGGTCACAAGAACAAAGAAAATATTTGTGGGTGGCTTGTCAGCCAATACAGTAGTGGAAGATGTGAAGCAGTATTTTGAACAGTTCGGGAAGGTAAGACAGTTGCATTATTATACATTTCAGCTCTCTTTGACTCAAGTGCAATGTACACATGACATTTATATCATCATTAAGAGTGACATATGCTAACCTGATAATTACACGATCTGTGCCCACCGTCATGGTGACATTTTGGTTCAGACTACATGGCCAGCTATCAGGAATTTGAGCCTCAAAGGGACATATATAGTATTATTTCCAGTGCTAGTGTGTAAACATTTGGGTATGTCTCCTTCTTTATCTTAATTACTTCGACTCAATGCTCAAGAACGACCATTGCAAAGATGCAACACACTGTATTTTTTTCAAACTGGGCCTTTTCCTGAGTGGTTTTTGAAAGGGGCCCTTTTAAGCTCCTTTTTCATTTTTAGGTTCATACTTGTATTTTGTGCCTCTTCTGTGACATGCTTTAATGTTCAAAAAGCTCTTTGTGTTTCTCATACCGCCTGATCTGCAGCACCTCTTTTCACCCTTTGTCTGATACCATTGCCCAGTATGCTCTGATTGGTTAGCTGGCCAGCTATGGATTGGTCAACTGCTTAGAGATGTACAGCCATTTACCCTATCACTTACAATGTGTTGGAGCGCTAGCCAATAGAAGCACAATCTTACATAGTGATGTCACCTGGAGTAAACAATGGAGGCGTTTCAGGCAGGGCAGTGTGTGATAGAGGAACTACCTCTTGAGGGAACACAGGGATTTTCATTTATATCCACACAAACCTATATAACACACTACAGGAAAGGGACAAGCATAAAAAGCATCACGGAGACCCTTTAAAGGGACAGACGAGTAAACAGACAGTAGGTGAATACAGTTCAAAAAATAATATTTTTTTTTCAACATTAAAGCATGCAAAGTATGTTTTAGAACCCAAAATACGAGTATGAACCAGAAAAGGAGCATTATATGTCTCCTTTAAAAGAAGCCAGCAGCAGCAGTTTGGCTCCTTTCCTGACAATGAGACAAATACATCTCTATTGTGACAAGCAAACAACAACAGATATGGCCAAAGCCTCACACTGCCCACTGTGCCTGGTCAACAACATGCATTTTTCCTCACAAACAAGCAATGAAAAGCAACTGCCTTAACCAAACCCCCCTCTGCAAAAAACAACCAAATATGATAGTATGGCATTGGAATGAAATATAAAAATAAGGGATCGGAAGTTTTGATATCGTGGTAACATTATCCCGGTGTTGTCGGAAAGAAACCTAGACGGTTAATTCAGCAGAGACTCATATTCAGCTGTTTGTTCCTGTCTGCTGCAGCAGTTTCTACACGCTGTTCTCATGAACACCACCCCCAGCTGAGCGGAGTGAGGCATACATGCACACAAGGACACACACACTCACTCTTGAGCTCCTGCACACACACAAACATGGCTTGATACAGTGGCAGCATTTCACAGATAATGTCCCCACACTGAGCAGAGATCCATTTCCCTCATGTCGTATTCCACATCAGGCAAGGTCACCTTCAGCTCATGCAGTCCCTGTAACATCAGCACTTGACCTTGAGTTTAAACAATTTCACTGGAGGATGGATTTTTTTCATGGGCACATAATGTCCCACCTCCTGAAGGAGACAAAAGTGCTGTTGTGGATTAATAGAAACTATATATATTTTTGGATCAGAGAGAGTATGCAACCAGCTCTCCCCTTAAAAGCCCTGCGTTATTTCCTCGACTGAAAGTGAGCAAGGTGAAGGACTTTGTTTTGCTCCTTATCTGCAGAAGTGGCTTTAAAGACCTCGCCACGGCCCGGTCCGCCGTTCCAAATAAAGATGGCTTATTTGCACAATAGAACGCAGCAAGCAGATATCCAGCGCGACTTTGCAATCAATGGATCTGAGAAAGGGCTCGAAATGATTTTCGACTTGATTGAATGACATAATTGACTTGATTATACAAAGTTTTTTTCCTCCTCGAGGAATCCTCAAATGCTTAGGAGGAAACAAACAAATCAGACTGATTGAGCGGGATCTTGTGCATGTTTCTGCGTGTGCTTTTATAGCCTACTTGTGCATGCTTGGATGTCTCTGCAGTACTGCTCTCGCCATGCGTGAGTGTGTCAACGATTAAGTGTATTTATGTGGGTGCATGATTAGGGGTGTGTGTGTGAGCAGGTTTGAGTGTCTTCGGCAAACAGGAAATCAGAGGAGATATTGCGAGCTGTGTGGCAGACACGATACAGAGCAAAGTGAAGAATCAGTCTCTCTGTGTTTTGTGCGTGTCCTTCTTTTCTGCCTAACACATCCCTGGATTTATTAAATAACCTGCCTGTCACTGCAACCTAGCATTATCACCACACACACACACACACACACACACACACACACACACACACACACACACACACACACACACACACACACACACACACACACACACACACCACTCTGAAGACTTATCCGCAGAAGGAAAACCAATTAATTCAGTTTCCCCTCCATAGAATCTTGGTTGCAGTGTGTCTGTCTACATGTGCTTGTCAAGGGGGACATTAGCCGTCGTGGTTGCAGGGCAGCTAGTCATCTTTATATTTCTGTTTCGCAGCACTTATCAATCATCACGCAAGTGCGGCTTAAGGCGAATGTTCTGCCTCTCCTGGAACAAGCCCTGATATTATTTTGCTTTGTTTATGTGTGTGTGTGCTTCGGTGTAGGCCAATTAGCAGGATGTGGTCCTCAGAGATGTCAGTGGTTGGGAGGCAGTGGAGGAGAAACAGCTGGTGTGGCCACAATTGGGTCACAGGTTCTGTCTGTAACCTCCCCACCCTCTCTCTCTCTCTGTCTCTCTCCGTCTCTCTCTCGCTCTCTCCCCTCCAGTCCCTCCTTTCTGTCTCCATTCTGTCAGGGGAGAGGTGGCGTTTGTTATGGGGAGAGGCTGACAGCTCTCCGGCACATCAGTCTCGGTGCCCCTCTCACAGCCGTCACCATTAGAAAAGAGCACATGCCCGAGACCCGGCACAACTTCCTCCCAACAGCCATTTTCTCTCCTTTTCACTCGCCTACAGTACATGCCCAAGGTGTGCATTTGGAGTGATTGTGACAGTCGTTTGAATGGAGCTGAAGTGTGGTTCTGTTTGACTGATTCTAATGCATCTCAGATGGATCCCATTACCTGACTAATAGTAGCCACATCCTGCCTTTTTTACCTTCTCAGGCAGCACTGTGCCTTAGCCCTGCGAGCCAAATAAGACAATCTTATCAGCACTGCCTGGCCTCCCTTTATATTCAAGGACTCTTAACTGGAGGCTGCTGCTATTTCTGTCTGCAATAAAGTGAAATGAATCAGGGTGCTGTTTGTGCTGTAATGTGCTATTGTGCAAACATATACATTGTAAGGAAAGACAATGGTAGCCCTTAGAGATTCCAATTTGAGATTTATTTTGTTGCATATTTTTATCTGGTAATTCAGTTTCAGATGATTGCAGTATTATTTGTAAGTATTTTTTTAATACAGTTACCTTCCTGTCATGGCCTATATGTGGTTTGCTTAACAAGTAAAAAACCCCCACAAAATATCTTATTACAGAGGTGACAGCACAAAAAAGTTTTACATCATGAACATGCGTTACGCTTTATACTTGGACTTTTTCAACAGGCTTTCACTTCAAGTGAAAAAGAAGTGAAAGTGTTGAAAAAGTTCAAGTATAACGCCTAATGTTGCCATCTTACATAGGATGGCAGGTAGTTCTCAAGTTCTCTAAATACTAAACAAATGTAGACAAAATACCACTCCAAAAGCAGGGGCTTGGGATCTTTTCTTAAGCAACAACTTAGACAAATGTCACTTAAATAGATGATGACACACATGTACTTATCACTAAAGGAATTAAATTACCACTGTGAATGCTAAGGGGGCAGTGATTTCATTGGATTGGATCGCACCTAACATGAAAACGTCCTTTGAGACTTTTCTATCTCTGATGTCAAAGGTCAGGATCAGCCTGAAGTGCAAATGTGAACAGTGTTTTGCAAAAATACTTTCACAAGCCTAAGGATGGAGACGCATAAAAAAACAGTTCAGTGTAATAACCCACCTGTCTGTCGAAAATAACTTCTCTGTCGCACGAGGTTTGGCTTATGGAAAGCTAATGTACTTCCAGGAGTTTGTGTCTTCATGGTTGAATGCACTTAATGCAAGTCCCTTTGCATACAAGAGGATGGTTTAATAAGGTAAAAATACTTATATTCCACAGTGCTTTATGAACGTCTAAACAATATTGCATGTAAATCTCTTAGGCATTTTATTTCTTCCTTTTTTGTGATGATAATTGCCCTCCTATTTTCCAATAAATCAAACACCTGTTAACCAAACACCTACCATTCTAAAATGTTCCCCTGAGGCCAGTGCTTCATTAAAGATGGGACTCAGTGTGATGACACTTTTTTTAATAAATTTCGATCTGATGTACCAGCCGAGCCCTGCCCAGGCATGAAAAGGCAGTTGAATGCATGATTAGCTGCGGTGGCTAATGCTTCCTCATTGGTTTATTGTAATCAGCTTTTGAGTGCATCTCATAGTGCCCTTGTTGGGCTAAGCTGAAACAACTCCAGCTCACTGAGTCTGTCCCCGCACTACTGTCCATTGGCTGCAGTGAGCAAGCCCGAAGCTGACTTTTAGTTTAATCAGAGATACTTGCTTCCATGTCACTGGGCTGCCACAATGGTGCCTTTATGTCCAGGCTGTCCCTGGTTCTCATGCTCCACTGGTCCAGAGCCAGATCCTGGAGGTGGAGCTGAATGGGAGGAGGATGAGGAGGAGCTTAACCATTTCACTGCTGGACTGGGCTCAGGGGGGGGAGGGGATAAAAGGTAGGCAAAAAAAGGTCACTGCTTGGACAGGCAAAGCAGAGTCCTAAGATGAGACAATGGTTTCAATGTAGGAAAGCAAAGAGTGATGACACATGTTGGAGGGCGTCGAAAGATATCGATAGGAGCGAGCTGTTGGATAGTGATCATTGTCAGATAAGAGATGAGTGTCTGCATACTTTCTCTCATACTTTCACTGAGAGGAAGCAGATGACAGGAAATAACAAAAGCAATGGAACAAAAACAATCCCTGGTCAGTGCCTTGAAATTCTTCTGGGGTTTTGGTAATCTAATTCCACGGCTGACATTTCGCGTGCCGATTTTCTAAATAGCCCCATGTACAAAGACTGTATGAATTCATTTAGCATACCTTTCCAAGTGCTTAGGCCTTAACAAATTTCCGGATTTTCCGGTATTCCACTTAAAAAATAAAACTGGCTTAATGGCCAATGACACCTGAAGGGATTATTGCTGTGGGTCCTGTTCTCTAAAGGACAAGATGTCAAACTACACAATGAGCGTCATCATTTTTCTGATTTAAAGTAGTTTTGGACTTTAGCTACTTTTAATATCAGACCTTACAAGGTTCTTCTAAAGCAATTTAGTTATCAGTTTGATTTTTTTTACCTTAAATGACAATGTAGCAAGGCACTTAAAGTTAAACTTTGACTGTATATTGCCAAGAATCTAGCAATACCGTATGAATAAATAGTGATATTCTGCGTTTTTGTTAATACATTTCAGGAAACTTGTCATAGTATAAAGTCCCTTTAACCCTTGTATTATGTTGAAAAAAAATTACATTGATTATGTTGCGGGTCATTTTGACCCATACTGTGTAAATGCACTCAAAACAGTCAAGAAAACAGGTTAAACCAATAACAACTTTATTTTAGATTACATAAACATTTAGAAAAGTGACATACAATACATTTTTAATTCCAATACTATATTTAAGAACTATTTAGTCTAATCCTCTTGCGCTGGCAGCTGTATGTTGCTGTGACTTTGTCCAGATTGTCAACTCCTCCTTTGGTGGAGTTATAATCCAGGATCATTTGTGGCTTCATGTCTTCTCTTGTGCTCAGAGATGCATCTGTGTGCATTGTACTCATTGCAAGAACATTCTTGTTTCTCTTTGGGCAGTATGAAACAACTGTTGCTTTCTCAGTGAAAGCAAATATTGAGGAATGCAGAGGTCTGCCCTGCATCTTCAGAATTTCAGTGGGAAGTTCTGGCTTATTTCTTCTGACTGTTCCCAACATGGTCAGCTTTCTCTTCTGAAGTTCATCTCCAAGGCGGTAGGATGTGAAGAAGTTGTCACATGTGATGTTATGACCTTGCAGCCCTTCACTCATTTCCAGCACCACACGCATCCCCTGATTCTTCTCAGATGTTCCTCCAGGTAGCTTTCCAGTGTATACTTGCATATTCCATGCATAGCTGGATTTTGCATCACAGGCTGCCCATATTTTGATGCCATACTTGGTGGGCTTGTTGGGCATGTACTGTCGGAAAGGACAGCGCCCCCTGAATGGAACAAGGCGCTCATCTACAGTAACATGGGGACCAGGATTGTACAACAAAGGTAACATTTCAACCCATTTATCCCACACATCTCTGATCGCAGCTAGTTTGTCTCTTTCACGTCGACCAGCTCTGGTGTCGCGGTTTTCAAAGCGGATCACACGAGATATCATGTGGAATGTCTCCAGAGACATTGTTGCACGAAAGATTGGCCTTCCATTCTCTTCATTCCATAGACTTGCAGTTGCTTCTCCCTTTGACCTGTACACTCCAGCTAATAACAGAACTCCAATGTAAGCATTCAAGTCAGTCTGATCCAGTGGCTTCCATTTCTCTTGAAACACACGTCTCCCCTCCAAGTTGGTCATTTCCAGTATAATCCTCTCTATTGGTGAGGATATGAAGAGCTGAAATGCTGATTGAATCTCATCAACTCGTGTGACAGCAAATCTTGTAGGACCGGGAGTCATTTTGATCACATTGGAAGATGACAGTCTGCCTCGGCTTGGGTGTGGTGATGTTGACCATTTTATATTACCGTCCTTAGATGCCCATGTCCCCTCTGTGGATGATGATTGCTGCATTCCTTGGTTTTCATCTGTTGGACGAACAACGGCAGACTCGTCCTCTGAATCCTCCTCATCGTAGGAAAATTGACAATCTGGATCAGCAATAACATTGTCCTCTGTCTCTGAAAGATCCTCTGGTTCTGAAATATCTTCCTCTACATCACTATCCCAGTTCAAAATCTGTGATAAAGCCTCCTCAGCTGCCGTCCTTCTGGAGCTCATTTTTGGTGAGTTTGTCAAAGAGATGACATGAGAACAGTGACAAGGACAAGTGTGAGAAAGTTCCCTCTCTTCACACACCTGGCTCTGGGTCTCAGAGGCAATCAAAATACAAACAATTGTACATCAAAGTAAAAAGTACATCAAAGAGACATGTTTATTTTGGATCTGAACAGCTATTTACCCACATTAAAGGGTCTGGGTCAAAATGACCCGCAACATCATCTTTGTATACAAACTCTGCACAGACATTCCACTACACATCAAAGTGTCCAGATTTTACACACCAGTTCATGACCCTAGATGATGAAAAGTCACCAAATTTCATCAAGAAAAAGAAAGGATAACCAGTACTTTGGTCAACACAAAAACTGAAATGGGTCAAATTGACCCTTAACATAATACAAGGGTTAAAATCCAACATCAAAGCCCTCTATTGAATCGGCACATACAGGTCTGCATATCTTGAGTAAATTATTACATGTAAACTATTCATTTCAAATCAAAACATTGTTTTGAGAAACAATACAAAACATAAACTATATTTTGTTACACCTCTACTGGAAACTGTGAGGTGCACTTTAAATGCACTTCGGACTGAGGGGATGCATTTCTGAAGAAAGCAAAAACCCAAGTACACAATTGCGTCATGTTCATTCTCTATAAATAGCCAAGATGGCTGATTAATGCATACAAAACTACATTTTCTTCGAGCGAAAGAGGCTAATCAAAAGGCCACAGTCCTTCATTCCACTTCCTAGGCTGTGCAGGTGCACATTTGCATGGCAGCTCACAGTGACCACTACTACTCCAACGTCTCCGTGTCCATCATCTGCTGACATTCTCTGATTGTTTCCTCTCTGCTGCGACTCAGCCAATCAGTGGAGGATATAGTGTGGTCCCAGTGATTATAAGGAGTGATCAGAGCAGCAATGATGGAGCATGTGCCTTGCAGTGGAGATTTAGCCAGAGGCTTCAATCTCATTGCAGTCACTTGTAGTTAGTGACTGAGACTAGCCGTGAGAAGGGCAGAGCAATATAAATGAATTGGCCATGAATGTGGATACGGCCTCAGTGCTGCAGGGACACACAGAGCGAAAGGGCCAGTTAGACAAACTATTTCATATCCCCCTTGACCTTTATTTGCCCAGTGGCCCAGCAACATTTCCAATAGAGTAGCTTTTAAATGGCCACTGAAGTTGTACTATTCACATCTTTCTTTTTTTGTCTATGCGCGTCTGTCTATAAAATAAGAGAGGGTGGGTGTTAAAGGAATACTTCAACCATTAAATAACCATTTATAAATCAATACCTCACCCCCTGTTACCTTACATTTGTCAAGGAAACACTCCTTTTCTCGCATGTAATTGGACCGTGAACATATTATAAAAAAAAATGAGAAAAGTCTAGAATAATTAAAGGAAATGGGGCCGCATTTAACAACAGCAAAACCTATGCTCTTTACTATTTCAAACATTCCGCATCTCGTCCTTGGTTTTAATAGTAATGTTTTAGCAAAAATGCATGTCTTTATGATTACGAGGTCGCACAAATTACGTTCCAGTTTTTTGCCACTCGTTTCTTGTCAAGTACCGTAGATATTGTCAGTTCTCGGGCGATAGAAAAAATAGTCTTTGAGACACAGTAAACTCAGTACTGATGAGGAGGGCTGCATCCTTTTGTAAATATTTTTACAGCAATGTACAATTGATATTTTAAAGGCGACATTTTAAACTTCCTAACAAAAACAAATACTCAAACCGTAATTAAGGAGAGTATGTTCAATTACATGGGATTTTTTTCCACCTTTTAGTATCCAATTGGCATTTAGAATCTTGTAATATAACTGGTGGTCGTAATAACTCATACGTTCCTGTATAATTAACAATGCTTGTAAATGCAAACAATTCCTTTTTTGATTATTTTATTACTTAAAAAAAAGAAATCTTTCTCCAGTTTTTGATTCTTTATTTCACATGGCGGCATGAGAGAAACAGCAAGTCTTTCTTTTCCAAGTGTAAGTAGGGTGAGTAATTGTTGTAAAGTAGACAATTGGGGACGAAGCATGCCTTTCTATACCAGTGTCTTTACTGCAGGTCACTGATTTTTACTTAAAGGATCAGACGTTTAACAAAAGATGGATTTTTGACTATTGCTGATCCTTGGAAATATCTGTCAGAAGGCCTCCTCCAATACCTCGATGCTTTGCTGTATAGGCGGCTCACAGTGAGCTGTGGATCAGTGGAGATTGACACCTTTCTTTAGGTCTGTATTCTCATCTCCCAGCTGTCCCTCTTGAAATGGCTCCCTCGGGATAAGCCGGGATTGGCTTGATTGTGTTATCGGCGACTGATCGGGTCATTGAATGATGGAATTTTGAGCCCCTGTTCTGCTTAAAGAATGAAATGTTTAAAGAAGATTGACTGTGATTGGATCAGATCCAGCACCTGCTCAAAGGGTCAATCAGGTGAAGGCAGGAGGCAGCAATCTCTGCTGTGCTATTGGCACACGAATAGAGGGGGGAATTAATGTGTATGTTGGGGTGTTGGTGGTGGATGGATAGGGGGGTCTGGAGATGCCATTCAACAGGGAAAGGTTGAAAAATGTCATCAGAGGAAGTGTCATGAGTAATTTGCAGTGGTCTCGCCATCAAACCAGTGTGAAGGTGGACGCCTCCACCTTCACACCTCCACTTCAGCCTTGTAAACTGCAATCTGATCTTCAGGGGATTCCATGTGGAAGACCATTCTGGTAGGAATCATGATTCAAACAAGGTTTTTTTTTCCCCAGATGGATAGGAAATATGTATTGATATAGCTATATGTATGTCCTACGGATTGGCATGGAATAAAGGGTTTAAAGGATAGGAGCCTAGCAAAACATCACAAGCAACATCCAGGGGAATGCTTTTAGAAATGCTGCATTTTAGCATGATAAGCAAGATAATTCTAAAATTGTATCAGAGCATTAAATTAAACAGGCACTGTGGAATTCTCTTATTAGCAGACAAAAGTTATGTTTAAATTAAGCCTTACAAATTGTGTGTCCTTGAGGTCTTACAATTGTGACCACAGCATTTCCTTCCTTGTAAAATTGTAATGATCTGGAGTATTAAAACATGTTTATGACAGTGGAATAATGAAAACAATATATTTTGAGTGTTTAATGTTCCCTTTGGTGATTTCTTTAACCTCAAATTATGCGACCATGATGCTACCTCATATGCATATTGTAATGTTTTGACTCTCTCCATAGTTATTCCCTTCTTATTCATTTTTTGGTCAGCCTCAAATAGGAATGTGAATGAGAAATGATGTGAAAACTGTAATTTTATTCAGAATTAATACCGTAATTTACACTTCATTGTGTTCCTAGAGTTCTTGTTAGCCTAACAATTTTGTTGTGTTAGGCTAACAAGAACTCTTGCTACTTGTTTGAGCATATTTAAGAAGAGAAGCTGACTTCAGCCCCAGAGTGACAGACCTTGTGTCTCTGCATGTCACAGCCAAATGAGAAACAAAATGACGGTGTCTAATTTCAGCACTCATCTGATAGGCTTTTAAAGCGAATGCAAAACTGCTTTCAACCAAAATAACCCATTTCATCTTCATCAGACATTTTCCTTAACATTGGGTTGACAGTGCACCACAATCCCCCGACACACACACACACACACACACACACACACACACACACACACACACACACACACACACACACACACACACACACACACACACACACACACACACACACACACACACTCACTCACACCTCCCACCATTAAGCTCCTGGAAACCAGTGAGCGTGAACCATGACTCAGCACCACCTGGAGAACACGCAGTTGACACAGTACAGCTCAAATGATGACGATGCAGAATGCTCACTGTACATCTGAGCTGATGCACACAGCTTTTCAGAGACATTTGTTAAAGGTATTTGTGGGGTCCTTTTTAGCTGGATTTATCCAGATTGCCTTGACAGCAAAGTCAAATAATGTTTGAGATTAAATGGCTACTAAGATGCTGCATTCACATTTTATTCCATCGAGAGGTATATGGTAGTTCTTTACAGAAAATCAGTAAATAAAGCAAAAACACAAACAAGAGCCTTCTTAAAAGAGATACATGTAATGTCTGGAGTATCCGGTGCGAACATTTAAAAAAATAAGTGTTTTTGGCCAGTGGATGAGGCACAGAATTATGCTAATTACTTACATAGTTGGAGGGACAGAATCCCATGAATAGGGTCCTCAAATTATATACTTTACATCATCACACTGAGAAAACTGAAACGTTGACTTTAATTAAGTGTATTGCCAATAAATGTCACATAATGTTTGTTGAAAGCAATAATATTAAGTTGAACCTATTATTTTTATTCAAACTTAATAGTTTTGCTTTCAACAATCCTAATATGGTTATGTGAACACTGTTGACATAATACATTTAATTAAATTGCACTTTTTTCAGTGCAGTGTTTGCAATGATTGACTGGCATTGTATGGCTTTGACAGTATATACTTTTATATATACAAAGCACTTATGTACAGCGCAATTAGAATTCAATGTAAGTGCTGAAAAATGACTTCTGAGTAGCCCAGTGCTTGTGCTTCTTCAGCCACCTACTGAAGTGTGACCAGGTCCATTGGCAGCTCCAGCTCATGCTACGAGTGCCTCCCACACATTGCATAGCCTTCTCGAAATCGCTGGGTAAATGTTCTTACATGGAAATGTACCCAATGTGCTAGGGCTTGATGTGAAGGGCGTATGAAGTCTCAAAGGTTTCACTTATCTGAAACACTTACTGCTCAGGCATGTGTGTGGATGTCTGGTGTAAGATATTATAGATGTAAGCGTTAAAGTCCGCCAGTATCTTACAAGATATAGTTGTTAGAAATTGCTTGTTAGGTTTGATTTCCACACAACTGTAAAACCCAATGTGGGTACTGACAGTCTCATTACATCCTATAATATTTAGCTGGGGCAGAGTAAGTAGGCCAAACAAAATGGGGTAATTGCAGGAAAAATGTAGTTTCAGCAAAAGATGCCGTAGTGCCAGTTTGGTAATGCTGTCTTATCCTTTTCACAGCTTGTGTTTTAAGAAACCTTTTTAGCTCTTTGTCATTTGAGGACGGTACTCAGTATTCTCACCTTTTATTCTCAGTTGTTAAAACAAAAGATTGACTGAGACTTTGCTTAAGTACAACTTTGCTTAAATTCATTGCTAGTGCCCTCATGGTAACGTGTTCAGATTGTGACGTTGTGGTTCTGCGTACAAAGTTATCGGATTCAGTCGTCTGGGAGCTATCTGTGCCAGATTTTCAGCCAATCCATTTGGTGGTTGCCAAGGTTTTAACTCAAAACCAAAAAGGTCAAGCTCATTGTGGTGCTAGAGAAAAGGTCACTACAAACGGGATCACTGAAGTTATCTCAAAGTATCCTCTGGCGACCATAAATGTCTATATAAAATGTTAATGCGTACTATTCCAAAATGGTGTGATGCCTCTTTAAATTCTGGTTCATGCGTCTTGTGAACTCTGCTATGGCTTCGTTGGGGCAGAGGTCAATGCACAAGAGTATAAACACTGAGTGGCAATTATTTTTAGTAATTTATAAAGGCAACACGTAAGAAGATATTAGTTCTCATCTACCACGCTTCTCAGAAAGGGCCTAGAAACTGAAGCTTCACCGTTTGCATAGCATTGCATAGAGCTGTTTACTTAAATTGACTGCTCATTGTGTGCCCAACATTAGAGTAGGAGTAAGAGTCCACTTATCCACCTGTTTACATGTTGTTGAATTAATAGAGCTAATTAAAGTCCTTATATGATCAGCAAGCAGTAGAGGCACCAAAGACTCTGAAACATTACACAATGCAATTTGAAATCCAGCTCCTACTTACATCTTTGGTCAATATCAATTCTTTTGCCAATTATTTCCTCCATTAATTAGGCCAGAACATACTCAGTTTTATATGATATACAGCAATGAGGGTTTCTTTTCTGCCATTTTTGCATTAAACAAATTCATTTGAAGACTTTGACGCTCGATATTTCAGATTATTTTATCAAGATTACAAAAAAAAACAACTGGCCCTGTTTTTATGATACTTAATGGACTAGTGTACCAGGGGCCATTGTCCAACCCATTTTGCTTTGTAGTGCATTGACCTTGTGCTCTCCAAGTTCTCATTGCATAGTGTTTTGTACACAATTTGTACCTGCAATTCTGAATGGGCAACATTTTATTCTGCTCATTAACTGTTTAAACTATTACCAGTGACATATTACATAGTAAAGTAACAGCTCTCTTGCTGTTTCTTTTCCAAAGTATTTTATTTGATGATTGCAGAGAACACATGTCACCCTCTGATATGAACAAAGGATTATTTTTACTTGAGGCAACTGTATGGCAGTCAAGCTTTCAGGGGCGCTTTCATGGATAGAAAAAAAAACAGACATTTGAGTTATGGCTGACTACTGCTTTGGTGAAATAACCTATGCTCAATTTGTTACCCTATCAGAAAAGACACGTTATTATAAGGAATTATTTGTTAAATATCTGTATCCAACCCTGAGCATGTCACTTTCTTCACTGGTAGAAACTAGATGAAATAATTATCAAATAAAACAGGGAACAGTATGTGTACAGTACTCCCCAACAAGAGCTATGAAGATAAAAGTAAGACATTCAGAGTCCTAGATTTGATTGTTTCTGTCATAGCTTGTATCAGCAGATCAAGTTCATCAATGGTAGTAGAGTAGTGAAGACATTTTTGTGCAGAAGTGCTTCTACACGCATAAAGGTGCGAAGAGAACCGGCGGAGATGAAGAGATAAAGATATATCATGATATAAAAGAAAATACTGAAAACAGTTGGAATATAAAACCACTCAGAGTCTTCAAAGATAAGACTCATTTAATATAATGTCAACAGCATACTGACTGGTAAAATGAGGTGATCTGTAATTACTCCAGACGCTTCTCTGGTTGTTAAAACAGAAAGCACTTTGGGTTATAGGCTGGGGTTAAGGTTGGGATTAGAGTGGCACATCTCGTAGCGTTTTATGTTTCGCCTAATTTATACATGTTACATGGCAGTCTTTATGTTTCCACTTGTTCGCTGACCTCTGAGTTTGATTTACTGCTTGTTCAATGCATTATTGTGTCCATGTGTTTTCTAAACAGTCTGCTTACTCCTAGGGAAAAATGAATGATGTAGTGTGTGAGTGGACGTGCACATGATGCTAGGGAGTGACAACAGATCCCCTATCTTAGCTGCCATGCCATGAATAATCTTTAGCTTATTTTCTGAAGTGGTATCTCCAGGCTTCTGGTCGAATTGTCTAAAAGCTAAATAAATCTGCTTGATTGAACTAATGGCACAGAGCCAAGATCCGGCACCAAGGCTCGTCTCTCAGCCTAATCTTTTTGTCACGGACACATTGACCAGCCACACACACGCACGCACGCACACACACACACACACACACACACACGCACACACACACACACACACACACACACACACACACACACATGCACACATGCACACATGCACACATGCACACACGTACGCCAAAGCTCCCTCCCAAGCCACTTCCTGATCAGGACACTTTGAACCCAACATGTGGCCCATAAGTCCTATCCACAGGTAATTAGGTTTGATGGTTAGTTGAGCAGAAGCATGGATTTTATCCCTCTTTCCGTCTTGCCTCCTGGTGCCTTGCCTCGACTGGTTTTTGATAAGCCCACAGCATCAGCCTCTTCCAGCTGAACACACATTGCGAAAGCCACCAAGGAGCATTCATTGCTTTTTGAGATGGACTGTGTACAATAAAATGATGTACACTGAAAAGGCGTGTGCTGAACATACATTTAAATTCTGGCCTGAAAAGTTAACCTTTCTTTAAACATATTGAATACCTGACTCTCTTTTGTGGTGTACACTGCTTATTTCTCCCTCTAGTGGTTTAGCTAAAGCCAGCTGTATTACATGTGTTAGGGATATGTTAATGTTCCCTCTTACTGACACTCACACCAACTGGTTGGAGTGTTGTACGAGCAAAAATGGCATTTCATTAAACTCTTTGAATTGGCTTGACCAAATTAGTGTCACTTAACATTTTATCCAAGGTTCTTTAGTTGCCTTTTTTTTCATCTAGTGGTTTTAACAAAAGGACAATCGCATGGCCTCAAAACAAGTTTGTTTAACTTGGCAGCACATCTTTCAACCTTCAACTGTGTCATAGCGTAAGTGGTTGGTGTTAGCTGCTGGGAGCCAGAATTACATTGGAAACAGCTTTGAATTCCATTTGAATGTGATACGAGGTGAGCACAAATGGACAGGCGGTATCATGCTCAAGTGACGGGTTGATTGCATCGGAGCATCTGCCAGCAGGCCTTCCAGCTGCCAACTCGCTGTGAGAACCAGTGGATATGTGTAAAAAACAAAAGTTACTTTGAATAAAAAAAGCAAGACCAACAGGAAACAGGAGCTGTCAATAAGGCTGTTTCTCAGTAACCTACCCTTGATATTTTGGTGACCATATGCTCAAATATCAGTATAACATATTTCTTGTGTTGCAGCCGTTTGATTGATTTGTTTATGACATGTTTGAAATTGGCACCGCGATTTGTATAAATATTTTGTGTGTGCATGCGTTTGAATGCGGTGAGTGTGCATTTTTGTAGACAGAACACACTCGGTGAAGTAAATGTCATTTCGACCATCTGCTTGTGCGGTGACTACTTCAGCTCAAAGCTTGTTTAATGCGGAATTAGTATGTAGATAGAAGTGACACGCTGACACCATTGTACATCTTAATAGGCACATGAAACACACGCTCGACTGTGCACATTCCAAAAAAATAACAACTGTTCTCATTCATTTAAGCTAGAAAATATATAATCTGCCTTTATGATATCAGGTGAAAGCTTTGTTTTAGAGTGTGGGACGTCAGTCTAAGCACATGCAATATTTGATAAGTTTTTGGTATATAAAATGGTTCCATCTAATAATGAAGTTATAATTTATTGATCCACATTGGGGAAATGTTTTCGTCACAGCAGCATGTAGAAAAGACATTGCACATTGGATAAAAGTAAATAAAAAAACAATAAACATACACATATCAACAGTAAAAGATAAACTACACACAAAACTGTGAATATATACATATCAATAATGAACAATATCTATCTACAGAGTGAATACAATAAATACACAATATAAGTATACAGAAATGAAGGCAGTGTACATTATGTTTGTCCATCCTATCAGCTCACAAAATGTAAATATTAAATACAATATCATGGTTACAATTTACATTTCAGTTAGCGGAATAGTTAGAGTTTTGAGTTAAATTAAAATCATCAAGGGACCGCCTGAAATCAACACATAAAAACTGAGGCTGAACTGAAATGAATCTTTCAAAAAGTCTATATATTGTTATCACAATACAGTATTACACTTACTGTATGTTTAAAACGGATATGCAGTTGTATTACCCAATTTCTTTACTGCCAATTTACCGCATGTAAGCATTTGTTTTTTTTTATTGCTCCGGAGAATTGGTACAGCACACCATTTATTTAAGCTGGCCCCCGATGCATAGTCCGTTCATGGCAGTGTTCCCTGATTGTCTTTCTCCAGCCAACCCGGCTACAGCTGTGTGCAGGTGTAGGTGGTGGAGCTGCCAGGGAGTGTTTGTCTACACCTAAACAGCACATGCCGGAACACACTGGAGATGGCCACAATACCTGCACGCCATATTGTTTTATTTACCTGCTACTATATTATAATTAGTGTTATTGAGCCTTTTTACATCATCTAAATGCACCTAAGTACTTCTGCATTGATCCCTGAATAACACCACGCAGTGAAGCCCAAACAATATTCAGAGGTGGGAGAAGTGCTCTTGTACTTAAGTAAAAGTAGAAATACCAGAGTTCAGGAATACTCTGACAAGTACAAGTCCTGCATTCAAGTATAACTACAAACATATTAGCATCAACATACACTTAAAGTACTAAAAGTATATGCACATTTCCCCATTTTGAATTCATATATTATGTGTTTTAATTAAAATGATTGATGTATTAATGAGTTCATCAAAGCCAGTAAAGGTGGAAATAAAATTCAATTACTTTGTTTTCAGCTGGGCAGCATGTGAATTGAATCATTAATAATCTAATCGTCTTCTAACATTATAAACGTTTACCATCAATCTACAGAAACAATTAAGAGATCACTCCACAATCTTCTTAAATCTTAATCTCTACATCTATGAAAGCCATTCCAGTGTCTGTTGAATTCCAACAAAGAGAAATGTTGTCAGTAGTTTATAGAATAAAATAAAGTAAAGTTAATTTAACTCAAACACATACCTATACATACTAAAGCAAGAGAAACGGATAATGCTGCGGTGGTCTCTTAACTATTTCCAGAGCTGTATATCTGCAAAGTAACTAAAGGTAGTACAACTTTACAAAGTAAGTAGTGAGGTAAAAGTACTATATCAACCTCTGAATTAAAGTGGAGTAGAAGTACAAAGTAGATAAAAATAGAAGTACTCAAGTAAAGTGCAAGCCCCTCAAACTTGTACTTAAGTACAGCCCTTGTACACATGTATTTCGTTACTTGACACCACTGACAATATTTGAGTTTGAGGCTGCTACTAATATTGAAATCTGTAAAAAACAACAATATTGAAATAATATATTTCCAATATTATTTCTCGTGCATTATTATTATGTTCACTGAATGCTCCGTGTAGGGGAGTTTGAAAATGTTATATATAAATAACAGTACCTGTTATTTCCGATGGTAATATATTGCACATATTACCATCTCTGTGACTCTAACCTTTTAGATTTTTCCTTTGAAAATTATGTTTCTTTTTTCATGATGGCATCTCATGTTTTTTAGAGAGCAAGTGATATTTACGCAGCATGAGTTCCAACCCACGGTGCAACAGATTTGAATTGGCAAAATGGCACATATATCAGAATTATGTTCATATAATGTTTTGCTTTTGCGAATTGGAAAAAGAAGAAGAAGATTTGGTTTGCAAATTTCCACCAATGGTGCTCCTCTTTTAATTAGGAATCATTTAACTAAATTGCCACATTGCCATCTGGTTTGAGGATACAACACATGCGAAAGAGATGCAATTTCCCATTTACATAGCGGAGAGAAACTTGTCAGTATGAATGGAGTTTTGGAAATGAAACACATGCCACTGAAACCGATACAATTCCAGCATGGAGAGGCTGATTTGGTTCCTAATGTCAAACAGAAGCTTGCATACATGGTTTTAATCTTCATCAATCCGTTTTTTCACATACCTTCTACAATTTTTTTGTGTTGACAAAATGATAATGTTAATATATCTTGAAAAAACCCACTATTTTCCTACTGAAATTCTGAGATTTGGGGTATTCATTCCTACCTGCAGCCTCACACACACTCTCCTATCCTCTCCCACTCTGTGTGGCTGCCCGATCAGTGGCAGCTTGCACATGTGGCCAAACTGTAAATCAGATTCAGACTTTCCATTCAAGTGCCCTACTCAAGGGACTGCACTGGCCTTTATACTGACCTTGTGGACCTTTTTATAGGCTTAGAAAAGAGCAGCAGAAAAGAGATAGCTCCGTAGTTCACACAGAAATGAAGAGCCGAGTGTCTCTTACCTTTGATTAAAATCTGACCTTTTGGCATTTTAGAACATTTGTGCATTTGAGGTGCACTGTTTTTTCCCCTATCATATCAGTGTGCACTGTAAATCATCCACAGTTTAAACATCCTAACAGAGAGGGTCTTTTTAAATCCTCTTTGGTGTGATTAGGGTTTGCTTTTAAGTGAAACTCTCCTTCAAAAAACAGAGGTGTCCTCATGGGGACGGGCACATGTTTTGCTGTTTGTCCCCCCCACACAGCTGATGCTCTGAAGAGAGTTTGGCAGGGCTCTAGCTGCTCGCCCCCTCCCTCTTTTTTCCATATCCGCGCTCTATCTCTTCCCATCACACCTGATTGCATTTGACAAATGCCCCTATTGGCTCCATATCATCAGGTGCAGCGGAGGCAGCCTAAGACTATATTACTCTGCCCATATACCACATCTGTTCTCCATTTTGCATGGCTGACACATTTGCTTCTGTGAGGTTTGAACGGGGCCAAGGCCCTGTCAGTGGAACAGCTTCATGAGTCGCAGGTTTCATTGGCTGAGGGGGGGGGGGGGGGGAGTCCTGGGGAGCGCGTTAGACACGGCTCCTAGCGTCACTGCTAATCTTTTACAAGGTGTGAACGGGGCACAAAAGGCCCAGTTATTCACCATGGTAAAGAAGCATGTACACTTAAATTCTATTGATGGACACAGTGGGAGGGTTTGAATTAGATCAGCCATATAACAACTGGGGATTTGTTTAGAAATGTCCTTTCCATTTCAGACTATCGATCACTAAAAGCAACGTTTGGAACCACAGCACATTACTTCACTCGTGTACATTGCCAGTTAAGCATGCATCATGTTTACAATATTGCATAAGAGTATAGCTATGATTAAACACATGTGAGATACGGGAAAATATCATAATTATGATATAATTATTTATCTTTCGATGTATAGGACATTTACATTTACGGCCTTAATCCTGTAAAGCCCAAACATAGAAAAAAACATTAGCAATTTTAGTTTTGACCTTTCAGATGTTGTTGTAGGAAGCCTCTGGTGCAGAAATGAACACGTTTTTACGTATGTTACATTTTTGTACGTTTTTAGGGAAATTTAGTAATATATAATATTGTAAACAAAAATCAAAATAAAACGTGATTAATTTATTCCACAATAACTACAAATGTACATGTTCTAGACATTGTAATATCACAAAAACAAATATTTGAGGCATTTTACTTACTTGAATCTGACTCAACCAAATCCAATAAAACAAAGAGATGTTGCTCGGTTTTGAGATTTGGAAGTCGTGTGAGTGTATGGCCAGACGGCGGGACCAATAAACACAATTACTACCAAATAGCAGTGTGAGGCTGAACAAAGGGACCTTTTGACTATGTAAATGTAGTCTTTTAAAAAAACAAACATTTACTGACTTTTTTAGGATAACTTAAAGTGATGTTTTAAAATTACAACCGGAGGTTTAAGAATAAACCAAGAGAGCATCTTTCTTACAATGTCATACCGTGTATAAAACAGTAAACCCTCAACATGTAACAAATAAGGTATATTTTTGTTGTGGTTGTAATAAATATATTCCATTTATTCTTCAGTAGATAACTAACATTATTAGCCAGACACTGACACCACTCTTTTCTAACCTGTACTACAGCTACATAATAAATAATGCGCATGTGTTTTGAGGCGACAGTGAGCTAATCAGCTGCTAATAGATATATTACTACACTTGCGAGCTTGACCCCTTGACACCTTTCGTTACTAAGTGATTATACACAAAGACTGTGAAAGTGACTTTGGGGAAATTTAAGTGGGGGAAAACAAAAGAGCACCGGAGTGCCTCGTAACAGGGAGGGACGCTGATGGACTGTCATGAGCGGCGTCTGATCAGCAGGAATGCAAGTAGGGTTAGCACGGTAGTCACCATGTGGTGGCAAGGTTAGGTCACATCAACCGCCTCCCATACAGAGAAGAGTTGAAAAGCAAAGCAGTTAAAACCTCTCCTTTTGGTCGATATCTTTAGAATTACTTTCAATTTAGAAGGAAACAAATTGAGAAAAAGAGATTAAAAAAAAAACTTGGATTAAAACTCACAAAGAGAGAGAGGCGAGGGGCAAAGACACAAGACTGCCAGAAAGACGGATAGAGTGCCTGAAATCTATGAGGATCCTCGTGTGCGTCGTGTGTTCTCATGAGTCAACCAGACACTGCACCTGCTGGGTGGTAATTGGAGGGCTTCCTGGGAAAGGTGGCCACAGCTCTGTTTTGCCTCTGGGCCACCCTCGACTGTCTCAGCCTGCTCTAATTGGCACAGCAGATAATACGGCTCATAGTATGCACTTACACAACAGGCTAGCTGTTAATGATTAATCATGATCAGCCATCAATTGAAGATTTTCTCCACTCCAGAATATGTTTATCTTATGCCTATGCCCCCTGCAAGGTCTGACCTTGTCTACAATGACATTTTTCCAGAGTTTTGTCACGAGAGGTGTTTTCCCAGTCCATCCACTTGTAACACAAATCCACATGGAACATTTTTTCAGCACAACAGCGGCAGAAAAAGTATGCGAGAGAAAGTTTGAAGGAGTGTGAAGTTACCATCTATATCTTCCAAAAAAATTATGTCTAACAACCACTAATGCTTTTTTAACCATCTCCAGTTTCAAACAACATTAACATGTTACACTAACCACTCCAAAACGTCTACTAGGTCCCGATTTTGGTGCACAACAGACCCCTCATCTCAGTAAACCATATGCCGCAATTCTCAAACATGATTCCTCAAAGGAAAGAAAAAAAGAGCACACACCAAAACTCATCGCATTAGATTCCTGCTTCACCATCTTGATGCGCAGTAGTGCAAGCAGCGTTGACCTGAGATTAAGATCCACAACATATCTCAATGAAGAAAGAATTTTTGATCTAGTAAGAAACCCATGTTGATTTCCCAGTTTGGGATAAATAAATAAAGTACTTCTGAATTAATGATTTATCATAGCAAAGTCATTTTAGATACTTTAAAACATGTGTGGAAGCAGACTTTAGAACTTTTTATTCATCAAGAGTTATGACCAATGTATGCTCTTTTATTAATGTATGGGTTCATATTCAATAAATGATTCAATATGCTATTAGAAGAGTTGTGCTAAATAAAAAACATGGATTTAAAATGTTAATAGCTTTCCTGGTTAATCATTATTTATTGCTAATATGGCTGATTAAAAGCCTGCTTAACATTAGCATCCCTAATACAGACACTTCAGGCTTTGTGAGTGTGGTTTGTTAGCTGTGCTGTTGCTCCCAGCCCACCCATTAGTTCAAGTGGGGGGGCACTGGCGCCATATGGCAGGTCCTTGACTGTGACAGACTGACACATTAGTCATTGATGGCTCACAGCCTCTCGGATGATAGGCAGTGCTTAAAAGGCTGACCTACAAACACACACACACACACACACACACACACCAACACACAAACACACACACTTAATTGATCCTGAAACACTCACAGTAAATATAGAGGCATTGTTACAGAGGTTGTGTCAGCTCAGTCAATTTGGCGTTAATGTGTGTGTAAAAATAGTGAAATGAGAGACACAATAGAATAATCATGGCCGCACTAGTTACGACCCCATGATAACGGGGCTATGGATCGGTCTCTGTCCATTTGCTCAGTTAATTTCACGCAACATGGCAACATTGTGCATCTTGCCACAGCGTTTTAAGGAATTCAGTGTTTGGCCTGATGGCGTGCTATAATTGGCACTCAAAACAAAAGACATATTTGTTCCTGATTGGCTCAGGAGGGGTTCCGCTTTGTTTCTCAGGGACCGCACATTAACTGTCATCCTGTTTTTTAATACATTTTCGCAACTCAACCGTATATAAATGCTTTAAAATCCAGTCTAGTGTGTGTTGTATCGGACAACCAATAACAGATGTTGAATTTAGGTTTCGTAATGGAGTGTGGCGCAGCTTGGTAGGCCTGGAACAGTTTGCCTTGTTACAGTAGAGAGGGCCAATGCAGCGGTATGGATGAGATTAGCATCAGCCTAAGGGAGCTGTAAGCCGTTCTCCCTCTCCTCTGCTTTTAACTCTCCTCAACAGCACCGAGGTGCTTGCACGTCCTGTTTGAAATGTGTCATCAGCTGTCTTGGCAGGTACGTTGCCACATAAACCTCTGAAGTGACAGCACTCCTCGCCTGCAAAGGTCATCACAGGAGTGGGTTAAATGTCCCCTCGGAGAGACCGGCAGGCCAGACAGTCTGTGATTTGTGTGAGTTTTACGCTGCTGGAGCTGCTTCGCCTCTCTCGATGACCTTGACCAATTCTCCCTCAGTTTTAACTTACAAGTCACTCTCTAGAAAACTGCCAGGCCACCATGTGTCAGATGTGCCAGAAGTCATTAGTCTTAGTCTGATTGAGGAGCTGAAGAAAATTTAAAAAAAGGACTGCCATTAGAGGTCAAGCCACCACAACTGCACACAAAACATATCCTCTGTTTTAGTTTAATCCAATTAGACATTCACTGAAGCTTCAGTTGTTTTCCGGCAAGCCTGATTAACTTTGTTGTGAAAAGCTGGGCTTGTTGCTGTTATTCTACCCCCGTCTTGTGTTTGCTTGAGAAAAAATCCGCCTTTCCTATCTGCTCTTTAATATTAAGCAGCATTTTTAGCTTAGACTACGGCTGGATGAGTAAAGCTAAAATGATAAGCACAGTTGTTTTCATAATTAGGATATTCACTTTTGACCTACAACAGTCTAAACGGACTGAAAAGTTGACTCTAGGTTCTCATTGTAGTTGATATATCTTGTCATTTAATTCCAATATATCAGTTCTAGCAGTCATATAGACTATTAATGGCTTGAATCTAAACACATATTACACAAACGCTATTTCTCAATAATGGTTTCCAGCCATGTAGATGGGTTTGGGTTTTTGCCATTTTCTGCCTCTGCCTCAGCACATTGGAGGTAAATGGAACATTGTTCTTGGTTCTCAAAGCCCTGAAAAGAAATATTAAAAACTAATCAACAATGTCACTGTGAACCCCCAGTGTATTTTAAGTAAAAATGCAGCCATTATAATAAACAAAGTCATGATATTTTTAAAGAGTCACATGATCATAGAATAATCATGTGAATCTTTAAAAATAAAGATGTGGTTGAAAGGATTAGTTTGATTTGATCCCAAAGCAGGCATTTTAAATGAAAAGCTTTAATTGTCATGGTTTAACTAGACTTGGCCTGCCATGTAATCCCAATGGCAAACTGTTAAAGCTTTGTGATCCTTTGCAACACTATTGTTTGAAATATAAACTGCTGACAGATGTATTCCCACAGCTATAACAGAAGTGCTAATATCAAATCTACAGCTCATTGCTAGCTGTGATACTGCTAAAAGCAAATGGTCAAAAGCAGCACATATCCCAGATCAAATCCTGTCAGGTGCTGTTTTGCTGCTTGACATTGAATCATTCTAGTTACAGGTATTTTTTTTGTTGATAATGATAGTCGTTACATTCATTTAGGAAGAGGGTTGAAGAATTGAGCGGTTCTTCTTGTGTGCCACAGTCCTACGAGAAAATAATTTAGATGAAAAAGCCTCAGCCATAATTATTGAAAACACTTTACACCGTTTACAAGCTAGATCTTTGTGAAATATCTTCTGGGTCCACACATGCCTTTGGTATGTTCTCATCCGGCTTTTTAAAGACGCCATTTGGAATTCATTACCAGGACCTCATATGCAGATTTGGAAAGGCTTTGATTAAAGCTCTAACAAGCACTTGATGGTCGGGGATATCACATTTCCTTTTGTTTTAATGCACTCTGTTAGGCTCACTCACACTTAATAAGTCACAATCAATCTACCTGCTGTACGCGCCGAGGCTTTGTAAGAGCTTAACAGGACCCCTGAGAGATGGAATAATTTCACTTCTGAAACAGACTGACAGAGTGAGTGTGCTCATTGATGTTTGCGTCTGTGTGGGATCGTAACAGCTTCCATTGTATATTTATATGCCTCTATACGAGGGTGTAAGAGAAAAAGGAGACTGCTAAAGGAATGCTGTCAGATATTGCCAGACCGGTAGACAGGCGCTGTATGTTGTCTTCTCTCCATCTTCACTTAAAAGAGTGGGTGCAATCGCCTTAAGCTAGTGTATCATGTTTGATGACCTCAGAAATCGCTTTCCCAGAATACCTGACTCGAGCTTTCTAATGTCCAAGTTATTCCTTACAATGGGTAAAAATATTTTAGATTTAATCCATGGCTATTCTCACAAAGGTGCCCAAAATGTCACGATGTGCATCAAGGGGTCAGTCACCCTGTACATTGGCATCTTTAGCGTGTCGAAGCTATAGAAGCCTTGTGACGGATTCAAGTTAAAGGTCCTGTTTATGCGTTTAATGTCTTTGCTGATGCATGACGCACAGGGGAAACACTCTACTTGCTGAGTTAAGGCTCAAAATGCATCACTGGCGTTTTCTCCCCAGTGACATATTAAGCTGGCATTTTAAGCAGTTTTAAGGTTGATTGAATATTTCATCAAATTCAGATTTGTTCCTTTTGATTTATTACAATAAAATATTCCTTTGGTATTCCTACTGAAAATATACGACTACTTTCAGATCAAGATGTATTTAAAGAATACACTGTGTATTGGAGTTAGTGCTGTAGGGCGTAAACCAGAGTAAACTCCATGATAATGTCTTCTCTTTCTCATAGGTGCACCCAATTATGTAGATATCTCTTAATGTTAACCGAGGAAAAATAAAGGAATAGTTGAATCTTAGTATTGAACAGCAAAATCCGATTCCAATCCAATCGGGTGTAGCCCTTTACTGTTGTTATTGTCTTTTTATATCATTTGGGCACCTTCACACCACACTATCTCTGATTCTCCGTTAATGGGTAGCAATTATAGTACCAGTTGGGATCTTTTCCATTGCTGCTCTTTAAGCATTGACAATAACACATTTCAACACGGTCAAACCGTGCTCTCAGTGTAGGTACTGGTTAGGTCTTGAACAGGTAGCACTGGTGACAAACACATAAATGCTTCCTGCAGTAGGCTACAACTTGAAACAATGTAAAGTCTCCACTACATTACAAAGTGCTCTGCTCCCTTAATTTCTTTACCCAAAACACAAAGATGCCAGGGGCTTCCTGCATCTTGCTCTTTCCTATATTCGTTTTTCCCAAAAGTAGCACCTGAAGCTGTTCATTTTCCATAAACCATTTTTATGAAGACACTGTATTTTAATTGAAATAGAGAAAGGCCTGTGGCTGCATCTAACACTATGTAATGTGGTAGGGCAGAGTCGAGGCTGTAATTGTTTTTGATTAAATTTGATAGCGGCAGGACAGGGAGAAGTTACTTAGCAAAGAAAAACAATCTATAATCCTTTCTAGGTATTTGAATAAATACCTCCGTCTTGTAAACAAAGATTGTTATGCTGAATTGCTGGTTTGCATGGTTACGTAAAAGACCAATGCCTGGCTTACAATATAAACAAGAGAGGTGTTATTGTGACTAGGTAAACAAAGTCAAGCCACATGAAAAACGGTTATGCTTGGCAATTGTATCAAAAATGTCCATCATCCAATTCAATGTGTGACATTAACAGTAGAACAATTAGATTTAACTGGTTGT
The DNA here is from genome assembly GCF_036324505.1 of Eleginops maclovinus. Classification (NCBI taxonomy): domain Eukaryota; kingdom Metazoa; phylum Chordata; class Actinopteri; order Perciformes; family Eleginopidae; genus Eleginops; species Eleginops maclovinus. Next base: position 17,092,618 of record NC_086359.1, on the reverse strand, counting down.
ATTGCCAATAATTCATGTCAACCTTTAGTTTATTGTAAACCCCTACCAATTTTCAATTGCATCACAGGTGTTCTCTGGATTGTTGGTCATCAAAAAGCTAAAATAGCCTGTACGTACATGGTTTGTACGTCATACACCTTGCACAGCTGACTGCACTCTGCACCGGAGAGTCACTAAAATGAGATCTCACACGTTTGCCTCACACCAGTTAATAACTTCCCACCTTCAGACCCCACCTCCCTGTGTATTTCCACTGGGTGCAACCCTCACTTGTACTGACAAAGTTATGAAAGAAGTGGCGGATTGGAATCATTTACACTGACCCCAGAAATGCACCAAATTAAGGGTATGTAACCTTTCTGACACAAATGTGTTTGCAGATACAGTTTTAAGCTTGTTGATGTTTTTTTTTTGTTCAAAACACTCTTCACTTCAGAAGGCAGCGCATTTCTACTGTCAGAAGTTCTAGTCTGATCCTTCACTCAAAGCTCAAAGCAGCCAAATGCAACATTGAGCAGGCTTTTTGCAGCCCTATCTGAAAGAGATTAGAGGAACATGCATTTCCCTCTTTGAGCTTGCATTTCAAACTCTGGCTTCACGTCATTACTTAAGCATTGGCGGAACACTCGTTAGAGAGAAATGAGACCCTGGGTTACATACTGTAAGAAGGCCCAGTCAGCTTGGACATCTTGGTCCTGGTTTATGTTGGTACCCCAAATTAGATTGTCACAACTAAATAGCTTGGTAATAGGATCATCGGGATCATTTTTTTAAATCATGTTTATCGTCATCCTTCCCTTTCAGTTCTTTGGATTCTCTTCAGAGTGCTATATCTTTCCTATTCCCCCAATAGAGAGAATACAGTCTTTTAGAGAGGAGCTGTGCGGGAGGCTGAATGTAGTTCAGTGGTGTGTCTTTAGAGAGCCCCCAAATAGACACTTCTTGCAAGATGAAATGTGCATGTGTTTCAGTGTTATTGAAAGAGACAAAGAGAAAGTTGATGTCACAGCAAGTGTGGAAGGGTTTCTTTGATATTCAGGAAGGTTCGATGACAATTTGACAAGGGCTGAGAGGACTTGGAAGAAAGTCCTTTGATGCTGACTGTTGACAAAAGGCTTCTAGAACATACAAATAGCTATTTATTCTCTCCTCCTTTTGTTGTCTCCTCACTAAACGTTTGGCTGTCAGACTTTTGTACTGCTATGCGACTGGGCTCTCCAACTCTGTCCAGGCAGCAATACACATCAGGACATGTCAAGCTAACACCAACGAAGAAATGCCACAATGAGTGATAAAACATGTTGGTTTGTTGGTGTTTGTAAACTATACTTGATGGTTAATGGCGAATGGATGAGTCCAAAGCCAACAGCAACCAGTAGCATTATCTCCTCGCAGCACAAAGCAGCTTTGCAGGCTGTCTTTTCAATAGCGACAGGTTGAATATGGCCTAATAAAAGGGAGACAGAGCGGAAATTTCACCCAATTCCTGCAGATAAGAGAGGGTATTGTTTCAGCCACGCATGAGCTTTTTGTTCGAAAAATGTGAGAATTTAGATTGGCTACAAGAAACAAGAAATCGTTTTCTTCCCTATCTCTTTTTTTTTTCTTTGTATCAGAGGCCCATACCCGTTTATAAAGACAAGCCGGGGCGACAAAAAGAATCCTGAAGATTAATTAAAAGCGGTTGATGGGGGTGCTTTAGACAGAGTGTATGTATGTGCGTTGGGAGTTAAGATGCATGATACCCTGATGGTGCAGTTTGGCAGAGTGCCAAAGCACTTTGAGTGGCTAATTAAAATCTGAAATGTCCCTTACATGTTTCTGATCAGCAGCGTTGCCTTAAGTCAAGCCAAACACTGTTACCGTATCTGCACATTTTATTTTTATGCATTTGTCTTTAACATAGGTACATCTCTACTTGAACAAAGAAGAGACATTTTTACGTTACATGCATGGCCATGACAATGCAGTTGTCAGGCTGTGCTGCCAAAGCCTACACTCCCTTCAGAGCATTGGCAGCGTTCATATGATTAGGGTTATAATACCCAGTGGTCGTACTGGGTAAATAATCGTCTCTTTTAAATTGAGCCACATTCTGTTGCTTGGTCCGTAGAGGCTGTTACTCTTGTGCAATTGAATTCATATCTCCACAGGTGTGCAGATTTCTAAAAACAACATTAATGTGCGAACACCATGGCTCCGTAGTAACATGGCAACACTGCTTAGATTAGCTGCCATGGTGAAATCACAAACAGGAGACACTGAATAACTGATGTTTACAAGAGTTAAGCACCTCCAGATTAAACTTAAATTATAATGGTTTCATCAAAGTTCTTTATTTTAACATTTTTCCACTGCCTGGTTTGCCTCTTCTCAACTCGACTCACATTTGGTTCCAGGTGCTTTTCTCCATTCCAGTTTCCCCTAGGCAGGAGGTGATGGCTAAAGCTAAGCTGCATGCATGGCTGTAACCTCATTTTCAACTTGCTGCATCCTTATATTGCCATTAAAACATAACAACTTCTGCACTTCGGTCTATTGTACAGCATATTACAAAACAAATTGCCATTTGAAAAAATCAGTGTTGAATGAACGGAGAAATTGCAATCACTAATGACGATAGCTTAGTTACTTAAAAGGTAAGGTAAATGTATTATATAGCACATTTCAAAGTGCTTTTCATCATCATTAAAACACAATCAGAAGACAGAACCAAAAAAATAATAATAATAAAAACAAAATGAAACACACTAATTAAACACAGTGGACTAACAGATTCATAAAAACCAACATTGCAAATCTACAATAGGTGTTTAAAGAGGGGTATAGGTGACACAAGTTAAATGATATCTTGGTACGCAGCTCTAAAAATAAAGGTTTTTAGCCTTGTCTTAAAAGCAATCAGGGTTGGAAAAATGCAGAGCTGGTTCGAGAATCTTCGCCCAATCAGTGGTTTGCAGTGTTTTAACACCGCTATTTAAAATCTGCCTAGCTCCCTTGGGTCCTCGACTGAGATGGTACCAAAAATACAGACAAAACACAACTTTTGCTATCTGAAAGAAGAAAAAAAAAAGTCATGCCGTCCCATGCTGTGGAAGGGGGACTTAGGGTATTTGTGTTCTAATTGATTTAATATTTAAGATCACTTTTGCTCCTTCTGGTATTCACAATAATTATATGTAACAGAACAAAATTGATTCCTTGATTGATTGAGATATCAGTACATCGCAGCCACAGATGTAACGCAATTTACTTGTTGAAATAAGGCCAATTTAATTTAAGTACACAGCATTAAACAAGCATAATGAAAACCACAATCATAAAACAATACAATATATAATCTGCTCCCTTTTGTGTGAACATGTGCCGTTTCTTTTTTGTCACCGTGGTGTATTATTCCCCATGCACTCACGTTGTCATCTCGACTGTATGATTGTGAAAGAGGACAGAATCGGTAATACCACCAGATTACATCACTTACTTTCAGTGAGCCGAACAATTAGGAGCAGTGATGGAATTTGTGTGAGTATCAAGCCATACTTAAAGATATTCTGTCTCTTTAAGAATTCTCTCAACTCCCCCAATGCCCTGTCGGATTGCAGTGTGATCACATTGGGCCGTGCAGAAGTGGCTGAATTGGAATCTTATCTTCTTCCATCTTTCCTATTACGGGCAGATTGAAAGCCCTGCAGCGGTGCTCTGGCCCGGTCCCCAGTCAAGACCGCTTTTTAGACTGCAATTTGACAGCTTCTAAAAATGTCACATTTTGTTGTTAAGATGCACTGCCAAGCACTTGATCCATACATGCTGTGGCATCAGCACCAGTTCAGTTGCAAAGCCTTACTGACCTTCCCTTCACTCCTGGGCATCACCCCTGGCACTTCCTGTCTCCTGGTGTCAGTATGACATTATGAACTTGAAGAGCCTGATGTGTAGCAGTAGGCACAAAGCCACTCTTCTCTGGCTTTCCATATCAATTTCAGTACCCAACAGTGCTTATTGAGTCAAAAAAAGGAAAAAGGTACGACATAGTTTGTATTGCATTGACTTCAAGTCTACTAATGCATGTAAACAGAGGATTTCATCTCAAGCAATCATTTATGAGTCCAAATGTCATAGTGCTTCTTTGTTTTGACTAATCTCTACACATATTCTACATCCATATGCATATACATTCGAGCCGACTCTAGTTGAATGCAAATAAACCCTCAATGTGGATCGGCCGAAAATCCCCCAAAGGCTTACAGTACCATCGTCTCACCAATGGCCAATGGGTTCTGAGATCTGTTTGGACTTAACTTGTCAGCTCTTCTCTTCAGCGCATGTCCGTATAACTTAATGTGAATTATAGTCCAACTATTGCCACATGCAGACTAATCCATGAGACTCCTTTCAGAAACGGACAGGTGTTGGAGGCCGAGGTTAAGCAGTGGTGGCAACAGCGTGGGCATATATAAAAAGGAGAAGGTGTTGGCATGTAAAGCTGATAAGAGAGACGTGTTAGATGATTTAAGAGCGTCTCTCCTTTCAGTTTACTCCTTGATGAATCATTTACATGTGTTTATGATACATTCATACCAGTATCACCATGCCAGCAGTGTGTGGATGGATGCAAGATTTCTCCTGTTGTGAAACCTCCTAATCAATCTTCTGAGATGAAATTGTTTGGAGAACAAATAACAACGACAAGGCTACAATAAGAAGGCTGCAAGAAGGTCAGATGTTTTTATGGCTGTCTACCGTTGTCTCAAGCGATACAGAAGCCCATTTCTCCGCTTTAGTCCTTTTTTTCCCTTCCAGTTGGGCATATGGGCCAAAGCTGCATCTCAGACACACTCAGGGGGGCAGCACTTCACTGACATAGGAAGTGTGGAGGGGGGGCCCCTGCTGTCCACCATCTGGGCAAATGGCAGCTCTTTATGCCAGCATGGTAGCGACTGAAGAAAGAGGGCACGGGGGCATAGCAGGAAGCTCCGAAGACAGACAGAGGGGGCACTCGCAGACACAGGTCATTCTCTCTCAGTAAAAAGAGCCACTCAGTAACACCTGTGCTCCCGCTCCCCTCTGCCCCACTTCAGACGTTCTGTCAGAAAGCCCGTGCTCAGCAGAACCGCAGGCTCCAAACAAAAGACTTTGCAGGCTCGGCAGAGTGCGTGCAGGTGAATAACAATAACCACTTGTTCAGTTATTCATATATTCATATGTGTGTTCATATTTAGCCTTCACTGTGAGGGCGATGAACAGTGTTTTGCCGAGGCTGTGCCACACTGAAACGCCGAGGCTCAGTTTCGCGGAACTAGCGAGGGGGCAAGAAAGTGACGCTGTGACCAGTCAGGGCATGCGTTGTGAGTCTAGCGTTGGACTTGCTGCGTAGGCATGTTTTTAAAGGACAACGCTCCTAATGAGGAGCAATCAGACATGATTTGGCTAGAGCAATAGGGAGTGAGAGAGCTGTGTGGAAGGCCTGATAGACCAGCCGTTGAGCGCTCATACATCTTAGATGGTAGCCGGCAGTTACCTAAAAGCTAATAGATACTGGCGCATTATTTGCTTCCTTGCTCCTCCTCCCTAGAGAGGTTCCATCCCCTGTAAAGCATTACGTGAACATGTTCAACTCCACGCTAAAATCTTTCCCCGACGGCTATGGTCTCAGTGCACCAAATCCTTTCATCCTCATATCTCTCAATCCAGGTAAGGCTTGGCTGGAGACCAGTGCTCTGTAGAAGAAAAAAGAAAGCAGAGGCCTTTGGCTGTGCAATCGATTTCTGCAAAGCAGAATGTACAGTATGAGCGACCGTGTCAAGTGAAAATGTAAATGGGCCTTGCTGTGAAACGATCAGGCAGCCTCAGTGTGCATGGATCAGGGAGTATGTAAGCACGAGATAGCATTTACCCCTGGTTTTAACTAAAGCACTCAGACATTCTCCTCTCTGCAGCCCTGTAATTCCCCTCCGAGTGCACGGTTTGAGAGTGAAGCACTGTTATCAGCCTCTACCAAATGCATTAGACCTCCTCTGACCGCTGAAACAGACCACCTTGTTGTAGATCATTCCCTTTTCGCAGAATGGAGGGGTGATGAAGATGTTGTAAATTAGGGATTGTATAGTTTCATGCCCCTTAATGATTACTGCACCCCAGGGCTGCACAAGCACTCCCTCTCTGCAATTTTGAATTAAATACGACATATGCCTGTCTGTGAATGAGGAATAAATTGTTGGTAGTACCTGATGTCACCCGTGGTAATAATGTATGCTGATGACACAGCACAATTCAGACCACTTCGCACTTTTTCTGCTTGGCATGTGGGCACTGAGGAAGGTTGCTTCTGCTAAAGTGCAGAAAAACGGGAGATGGTTGAAAGTGTTCTTTAAATACTTGTTTCTTTAGCTATTAAGGTGAATTTGTTTGTGTGTGTCGATGGCACCAAGTCATTTGTACATTCCTGTGGCGTCTGGTCTTTGTGTGTAAAAGATTAGGCAAGCCAGATCGGTTTTTATACAGCTTTAGACACCTGAGCTGGCATTTAGTCTGATTATTTCCAAGTTTTAAATAATGCAGATTAATGACAAAAGTTGTGGTTTCTTCATTATACAGTAGAGCTAGTTTGTTGAAGCAATTCTCACGCACACCTTCAAGTGTTTATTTTGAGAAGAAGGCTGTAAGGCTGAGTAATACGGTTTAAATCAATGTTACACTATTATGTACCTCTATTGGTGTATGTTATAAGGAATAAAAAGCCTCTTATGAAATGTTAAACATGTTTGCTACATTAGACACACTTGTCTTAACAACAGTGTTGTCAGTTTATAACACAATTCCATTGGAAATAGCAACTTAATGTATGATCATAGGAACATAATACAATTACTCTGGACGTTGATAAATGGTGATATTAATACTAATCATTGCCCAGCAGTGAGGCTCTTGCCTTTCTCGTGTGTCTCACTTCCTCTTTGTTTTATCTCTCTCATTCTTTGTGTTTCTCTGAGGGTAATCCACACCTAAACTCCTCTAAGCTTCGTGTTAAGGGAAGTTCTTCAAAGCTGCAGCCATGATCTAACTTTGATACTCCTTTAAAAACGTGTTAACATTGGCCTAGCATTTGCAGTATTTAAGTAATATTAACACCAAATCCATTTTTTTGTATGTGTGGAGAAACCTTTTTGTTCACTATTTGTCCAAACATTGTTGATCCAAAAGTAATTTTGTAATGTGTTTTGGATAAGGTCTATTTGAAGGTTACATTTCCCATTATTCAATTTCAGGGAGGTTGTGGCCCCGTGGAGATAAGAGAACAATGGCTCAGTTTCTCCCCCTCCCCATTTAAAACATGTCTTGATAACTGAATAAACTCACTTGTTTATTGGGTGAACTGTATTGACAATCTGTTAGAATGCATTGGGAAAAAAGGGCTTATTTTCCCTTTTGTAGAATTTGACAGTGATAAAACTGGATTGCAGCAATAATGGCTGTCATGGATCAACACCTAGAAACATTTTACTGTGCTGATGTGGACATGAATGGGATCCAAAGTCATGTCTCCCTCTGGCTGACTGCCAGGACCTTCACAGGAGCTTTAATAAATGGTTTGTTCCAGCAGACGGTCCTTGGCCTGTGTGTGTGTTTCAGAGTGTGTGCATGTGTCACTGTGTGTGTGTGTTTATATGCCATGGGGATTTTAATAAGGACTAAGTGTGTGAGGAACCCTCCTGAGAGGGAGAAACACCAATAACCTACAGTAGTGAATGGCGCTACTAAAAGGGTTGAAGGAACACTGAAGGGGAGGAAGCAAAGGTGTACTAGCTATTTATTCACCTCACCAGGGTGCACATGAATTATTCAATGTGACATTCATTCATAATTAAGTTTTTTAATGGATAAATAAATAGACCAACGTGTTGTAGGGAAATGGGTTTCTACATGACACATATATATATATATATATATATATATATAGTATAGATCTAGCTTCAAGTCATATTTCATGACAATGGCTAAGTATGCATTTAATGAGGGGAATACCGCAGCCAGGAATACCGCTAATATATATTCAAGTCCAGAATGAGTGCATTCAGAGGGGCAGGTTAGTGTTGCTGCTAGGCAGGAGGAAGATGGAGAAATGAGATAAGTAGGTGGGCCGCCTCCAGGCATAGAGGTCGATGCTGGGGCAACTTACGCAAGTGTAGGCACCAGCCTGGGGGTAGCAGCTCTGTAACCTTCAACGGAAGGATAGAGTGGACTTTTGTTAGGATCTACCGGTATCAGAGAGAGGACATGAACCTCAGTGGGTGTCTCAGTGTGAAGGGTGTAATGGGTATTCTCAATTCATGTCTGATTTAAGTCTTAAATACTGTGCAATAAGCCCACATATATATTTGTGACATGATCTTTACAGTCAATCATCCCATAATGCTTACACTATATAGCTTTTCTATGATTCACATGTCTATGATGTATTGTATACTAATCATGCGTAATAATCAGCATATGGCACTTTACAATTATAGATACAAGCATTGGAACATATTCCTAATGCTTTAAAACACATTATCACACATGTTATAAATAAAGAAGGTAACATATCATGATACTACTTTATAATAGCTGACATTTATTGCTATTTTCAACCTTATTAAAAGCAAACAATTATTTATATATACTGACTTATCACCAGTTTCTAATGTTTAATATGTGCTGATAAAGATACAAGTTATAGGTAATGGTTAATACATTGGAAGAATGATATTGTTCCAAAAATAAAGGAATAATGCTATGATCCTTGAAATAAATTGGAATAAGTATTACCTTTTATGACCTCATAAGTCATTATAAAATGCTTTGAAATATATAATGCTTATGAGTTTTATTAATGTAAGAAAACCTATACAGCGCTTCTGAGGCAGATTTAGACACATTATGCATATTTTTAGAAAGCATTTAACACATCATAGAAAGTGCTACCGACATGCCTTGTACATGCAGCAGTGTAGCCGGTGTGCAAGGTTTTTCATCTTTTGGATGATACATCTTTTTATCATCTCATGCCTGACAGCGTATGTTATTCTTCATTTTCATCACTGTCATCCTGAATCAGGGAGCAGAACTCTGAAGGTGTCAGTAGTTGCCAGTTGTTTCATTGTTTTCCATTATATCCAGCACAAAAAAAAACAATTCTCACATATCACTTATTCATCTCTGAGTTTATTCACTATAACATAAGACAGCTTTGGTGTCACCAAAAAATGAGTCTGATGCACACTGCTTCTCAGTCCATTTCCAAAAGCGAACAACCTGTCACAGCACGCTATGAATTGATTCTGCGTTAAAAGGGTTTGAATATAATTAAAGCTACTGTTTGCTACCCTGCAATCCAAGTAGATCTTGCCACCACACTGTGAGTTGCATCTCAAATGTGTCTCCCTGAAAACGATTAACACTATTTAACTTAGGGGCATTCATTTAATTTGCTATAATTGCTTTAGAGCACCTTTCTCTATGCTCAGCCAGTTGTCTTTAGGTTTAGGAGGGTGGGGGAAGGCCTTGCTGTGTGCATAGCGATTCATACATTTACTTTAAACTTGAAGCATCAAGTTCATGCTAACTCTAATAATAATGTTATCGTAGGTGTTACAAGAAACACATCCATTTAAATAGTAAACCTCGGACACTACACTTACATCAAATGCATCCTTTTTATATTGTAGTATAGGCCATTTAACAAACGTAACCAAAGTGGTTTAGGAATGAGTCCTTAAACCCGGAGAGTTAGCATTTTACCATATTAGCTTTGTCAGTAAATATACCATTAGTGAATTTCTGAAGCTTTAGTTGTGTCAATAAAATGGCGGTTGCTAACATGTTTTTACAGTAAATGAGAATATTAAACGTCATCACACCTTAAACCTAGCCATGTGACTGTAATGTTGTTTTGTTTTGGCTTTTCACCTCTGGCAATTGCATTCACGCTTCCAACATCCTTAAAGTAGTGTTAATATCTGGAGATTTCCATTTAGAACAAAACATGTAAGTATCACAAACATGTGTTTGCTACAGATCCAATATCTTCTTTCCAAATATAGTTTGTAAAAGCGTCCTTGGGTGAATGAAGGCACTATTGTATAAACATGTAAGTAATTATTATTATTCTCCAATATTCCAAAATGTAACAGAAACTTTCCATATACTTCTTGTTGAGAGAGCCATTGCGATGCTAACTTCCAGTTCAGGCTTCAAAGATACGTCCCTATGCAAGACTCTAATGCCATATTTTTAATATTTGATAGATAATAGCTTCACAGAGCAATAGCAGAACAGCAGTTGTGTTCCTATCAGGGAAAACAGTTAACATGTTTGGGATGTGACGTGGGTGGGGGGTGCCAGGCAGGTGTTGGGACTCCTTAGGGAGCTGGAGGTCACATTACCATACAAAAGCCACACTGCTGGGTAACCTTTCCAGGCGCTGCTCCCTAGCCAGGGGGGCCTGCGGTCACACACTGGCACTGCCACAAGTGCCTCACCACAGACCCACACATACACACAGGCGCACGTGTACACACATCTCTCATAATCAGCCACTGAATACCCCCTACGTTCTCCGTGACAGAAACATTGCTTGTATAGTGACATGAAAAATTTGCACTCGGGGAACATAAATCACAGGGGACAGCTCTAAAGCAAAACAAATACTATGATATGGTCCATTGCCATCATAATGCACACTAAAGGGAAAAGCATTCATGTGGAATTTAGATCCAAAGACTAACATTTTATCTTCGCCAGCAGTCTTTCGCACAAATCAGCTTCTTTTTTTTTTTCACTCCCTAAATCCCCAGAAAAGCAAGGCTGTTGTCATTTAAGCTCCACTCTATTTACAGCTCTGATATGCGTTAGATGTGCGCGAGACACAACAGTGAGGGATAAAAGCAGTGTACTGGATATGGGTGGCACAAGGGAAACGAGAGATAGACATTAACTTTGCCTGGAAGCATGCGGAGGTTTTCCTGGAAGAGGGGAGGAGTAACTGGTGCGAGAAAAAGAAAGATGGAGAATGGAGGGAGGCGAATGGCGGGCAGCTGTGGAGTTAACGTCAATCAAAGGGTGGGGGTGGGCCGAGAGTATGGGTGGTCACATTGATGGACAGCAGCATCAACAGGGATTTAGGTGGGTATTAGGAATGATGTAGGTTTAATGTTGGATCATTTTGGAGGAGGAAAAGAGGGTGATTTTACGTGAAGTGGGGGAGACTTGAGAGGCATGGAGAAGCCGGGCGCCTTTTTCCATCGAGGCTGATTTTGATTGACAGGTCATAGAGATTGAAAAATATGTGTTGTGTTCCACATGTGTGTGAGAGCGCATGTGTGTACCCCACAGGTAACACCATGTAATTATACTCATTACACGGCAGGCTGTGGATCTGCATGATATGCTAGTAGACACTAGAAAAATATGTGGATTGTTGACAGCGTAGTGGCACAGGAGCGCTGACAGTCAACTACATTGTTTATGCTGCAATTACCAAGACTGAATTCAATCAGTCAGGCCAATACACTTTTTTATTGCAATTATGCAAAAGACCTTACAGCTCACTGTGTGGTGAGACGTGATGTGCACTAGCTTATATTGATTACTTTATTTGTAAAATTAAGTCTTTAAGAAGTCCCTGTCACTCAGCCCTCACTGCATCCCGCATCACATGCAAGCACGGCACCCTCATGAAAATAATAACTCTTAATATAATTGATGTAATATGCCACACGCAACAATAAGGTATAACATCTAATCACGTTAAGTAGTTATTGCCAAGCTGTAATTAAACTGTTTGAGACAAGTGATTACCAACCCCGATAGAGGATCTGAATATATAATAGGGGTGTTATGAAAATACTAATACCCCATAGCCCTAATTGCAAGGCATTTTCTTTCAGTAATATCGATGCTTTGTATCTGTGTTATCGTCGCATTGACCATACCGTGCTGGGAGAGCACACCAATATGGCAAGATGAAGCCCTCCTTCATTCTGTTATGCTTCAGTGCACATTGTAATGTTAACAGCGGGGCCCTGCAGTCTGACTGGGCTAATGGTGTGCCATCCCATCAGGCCATGCGCCCAACCAGAACATGCAGAGAGATTGTTCACATCAAGCCTGTTGGCAAATTAGCCAACACGCATTAAGCTGTGGCATTATGCTAAAGCTGTCTAAATACTACTATATGCTTAGTGACCAGTGAATGATTGCTGATGCCCCCCCTCCCACTCCTCTCTTCCCACCGAGCCCTCTGGGATGAGTGTCTATCCTCTCAAACTGAATGATAGAATTAGCTGTCATAGATTTCAGGGCAATGGGAGTTAAAATGAAGCAGGCTTGAGTAAAACATTGTACAGTAAATCCTTCTGAACTACTGCACATATATCTTTTGTAAATTGTCATTTTCTTATCCTATTTCTTTTTTTTGTATATTTAACATTATTGACATTTTTGAAAGATATTACATAGTTGTTCTCGTTGATTTATTTAAAATTGATAATTTTTTGAGAAAATAATCCCCATCTTGATATAATATAAGCGAACAATTCTATATTGCTTATATTTTAAATATCAATACATGTTACTGTATTTACAGTATGTATGCACCAAAGGAAATCCCTTGTATGTGTGAACGTACTTGGCCAGAAACCTGATTCTAATTAATTTGCTTAATGGTCCTTTCAATAAGCTGTAATGTAGGTGATAAAAAATAAATTCACTATATAGCTGTCATAGTTGGACAATTAATATTTCATGGTAGTGGCAGCAGGGACATTCAATGGTGAGCGAAGGTATTTTTCCCAGCGTGATGCGCCATTTCACTGACATTTTTCTTTGACTCTTTTAATTTATTTCGGCACAAACCTACAATACAGACTTTCCACGCGGTGGATTTGCTCGCTGACCAAAGCTCCTGTTCTTTTGTCTGAACTGCCCTGGCTTTTCCCCCAAGACCCTCCACGGTACATAGGTTTTCATTTTCTCCCGCCTTAATGAAGGTGTTTGAGCAGCTGATGGACATGCAACCTCCTCTTCTCACCTCTAATGTATGCCCCTCTCAATAGGGTTACTGTAGACTTGACAAGGGTGGGTGTAGACGTATGAAAGGTTCAGTCCCTGAAACACACCTCCCTGCCACCTTTCATTTACTCAGCTGTTCATACTCCTGTGAAAGCACTGGGTGTTATCAAACAGGGATATTTAGTAGAGCACAAAGTGGGTAAACTTTAAAACTCAAATACATATCACTAGGATGCTTAGTTGACAATCCAAAAAGCAGGGTATCATATTATTGTCTTAGTATTAATAACATGTAATTTAAGTATATAAGTAAAGCGTTACTTAAAAATGTTACAACTACCTTGGTTGCACCGGTATTTATTAGAGCATCACAGTAGCTTACACTAGTACACACATGCCACATCTGGTTTCGTAGCACATCTGTTGAGGTTGAAGCAAGCTGAGCTGATTGACTGTCTTGAACAAGGTCCATGCATGAAAATACATGAATCTAAAATAAAGTAGAGATGGTATGCCACATTAAAGCTAAAAGCACATACCTCTAGTCCCGTGGCAATTCCACTCATAGCAATCAACAAACATTACAACATTTCTTAGTCTATCGCACTTGCAATTAAAGCCATACATTAAGATCCTGCCAAAGGGGGTACTACTGGCAGTAGAATAAAAGTAGAGTAAAGCACCTGGTGCCAAAAGTCAGATGAGACGATGTAGATGCGCAAAACCAAGACTACTCTCAATGTCATCGGTTTGAACCCGGACCTTTCATATCATCCTCCTCTAAGGTAACGCATGTAAAGCGAGAACAGGATTTTTTACGAGACAAGTTTTACTTTAGGCAACTTCCCAGGGTTCCCCTTAGAGGTACATAGACATCATTGGGCCCCATGTTGAGAACAAGTGCCAAAAAATCCCAGTTGGGTGCTGATTCCTCAGCTGAAAGAAAAACTATAGATCTGACTCAGGATTTCACTCTGATTTTACGGTTCTTTGTTTTCTGACTCCGTTTTTTTATCCTGGCACAGAGTGGTTTGTTGGATTACACAGCCTACAGGAACAGTGAGTTGAGTCACATAATAATTCAATTACACAATAAGCACAAAGTTTGCCCTATTGATTTTTTCTTTCCGTTAATTTGACACTGTGTTTGCATAATGGCTTATTTAAAAGATTAAAGCAATCAATTAACCTTTTTAAAATGTTTTTTTTTTTTTACAGCATTTCTAGAGAGCACAAATGCATTTTCAAAACATAACAAATCAGAAAAATGACAATGTAAAAAGACATTTCTCCACTGTGAGTAGATCTTAAGAAGAGATTTCTTTTCACTGCACAATCCATGCACTACATTCACGGTACAATAGGCTTTTATAGGTACATATTGTACATTTCTCCACCATATCTTCAGGAAGAGGAGGTTCCAGTTGTGGTCTATGTTCTTGCCAATGGTGCACATCTAAGTGTGGGCAGCTGGGTTGATTGCCGAGACGGCCAGCAGAGCGGAGGAGGATCAGACATACAGCGAGGTTCTACTAGATTACACAAGGCTTTTCTGAGCTCAGGATTTCCTCGCCTTTTGTTGTAGAACCTGGCTTGTGGAATAGCAGATCAAAGCTTCCCTCGCAGCATCTCGCGTAGCATCATTTACACATCTGTGAAATCCACAATCATAGAAAAGAACCTCTGCTGCATTCATTAATGTAGAACTTTGACCAGAGACAAAGGTTAGCCGAGGGACAGAAATGATGCCGCTTTTTGAGCAGCATTCACAACCGAGTGTTTGAGTATTCACAACCGCTCATTAATTCTATTTCTACTTTGAGTATTGGTTATTTGCTTTCTTCTTTTCACTCGGGCAAGCTCTCAATTCATTAGCTGATCCACTATGAATGTATTATTCAATGCTAGATTGGCATTGGTGAGAGCAGCGTGTTTACCATAGCTCATGAAATATGTATCTGTTGAATGGGCGTGCGTGTAAGCAGCTGCCTGATGTAGTCATGATGAGGGAGAGGTTTCACAGACAGTCACTCAAGGACAATCCCTTATAGCTGTTTTGCCTGTGTTGATTGTTGTGATGATTGTCTCACATTAAAGCTTTGGTGTGCAGTGTAGATAACAGATTTACCTCAAGGTATGTTTCTGTATCAGGGATAACTTTTTTGTTTTCAATCGTCTGTTGAAAAATAAGCATTTAAACTTCCTATTTGGAAAGCTAGCTTTTTATAGTTGGAAAAGGAATATGTAATACTTACTATCACATGAACAGAAACACCAAAATTACTTGTTTAAGTAATAGTGAGATACCCATAAGGAGTTGTTTGTTAGATGTCAACTGCAGTAATTCTAACAAAGCATGGCTCAAACTCTATTGAGTGGCCTAATGATTCTACAGAGAAAGAGCAGAGTAGGGACCATTTTAAAATATTTTTTCATATGCGTAGATGAAGTGGCTCGCCACAAAGATGAATGATTGCTTTCTTTGCGAACTCCTGGGCTCACGAGTTGATTTAATTGAGTTGAATTAAAGCTAAGCTAGGTAGAAATAGAAACAGAGTGAAAATCTATGCCGTCGATCTATAAAAGCCTTTAGGGCTTCGATCTGGATTACGTAGATTATTTTCTCGTCTGGTCACAGTCACACTTCATTCCTATCTCTTGAATCTGAATTCCTTAGTTACATATTGTTGAGGTGTTTATGGCAGGTTCCCTCCTCTGCTGGCATGTGATCAGAACTTCGGACCGAGCCCCTAATTTGTGTGACACATTAGAAGGGTCATCTAACAAACAAAATATATATATATATATATTTATATCTGCTAGTTTCTCATAAAGCTCTTATAGCCATTAACAGGGGGTCCACTGTAGACAACAAAATAAAATGTCTATCCTACAAAAAAAAAGGAAAAAAACTGGCACTGAAATATACCTGTTGTTTCGTTCTGGCAGACTGTTGGAGACACTCCCGTGGAGCTGCTTCTGCCATACAGTTCATCTACTATAAATATAGCCTGCTGACGGTAAAGTCATTTCATTGACGTAGTCAGTAATATGGGACTGTAAATGAGTCACTTCCTGTATAGGCTGAGAAGAAGCAGAGGCTCTCCACCGGGGCAAGAATCCCATATAGTCTCTTCTGTGCACATCTGATGTAGAGACCACACTGGCTATACCTTCAGAATGCGGCTTTAATTAGAAAATAAGTGGATTGTTAAGTGTGAGTTTGATTAGTAGTGCCAATAAAGCCAAATACCTGCCTTTTAAAAGCAGACCGCTATAAGTCAGCGGTAATTGCAAAGTGGTTTGTTCCTGTCCAATGTGTTCCAAGTACCTCAGCAAATCACCCAATGGGGTTGAATGGAGATTTTGAAAAAAATGTGCTGTAATTCAACGATCAGCAGACGATCGGGGGCATACATTGCCGCCTGCCAACAGACATGAGGCCGATCTGCCAAATCACCCTTTAAAGCGAGCCTGAATATTGGTCTTTCTCTGCTCCAGCACAATTTGCCATATATACACAGAAGAAAGGGCACAATCTCATATGTCTTTCTTTGTCTGTTTGTCTTGCTGTTTTTATTGTACCCGTTCTCTTGTCTCTTTTTCCACGCTGCTTCAGCCCTTTACCTTACATTTCTATTGTGCATTGGCTTGTCTGGTCCTTGATATCACCTCTTGTTCTTGACAGTTTCAATATGGCACGTTGACTCTTAAAATGCTATGATTACCCAACATTGTTTGAGCTTTCCTTTGAGTAAAGCTGCTTAGGGGCAGCTGATAAAGCCACGGCGTGCATTTATCTGCTACATTTCAATCCTTCTTTGTGCGGTGACAGCAGAGATGATACGAGTAGAAGAGGGCAAGGTGATCCAATCCTGCTGTATTCATTTTGAAGTTAAACCTGTGGTATTGTTTGTTGGATGGGATTGGGAAGCTGTACTGCAAACTGAACATTGGTGTTAAATCCAAGTCTGTTTGCCATTAAATAATGAAAAGCACACTGATGGTTTCAGTAGAGAGGGTCATTGGGGGGGTTTGAAATGGTTGTGCCCAGCTCTAGGCTCCTGGGCTTGTTTGAGCTAATTTCAAACTCTTGAGAAACCTCAGGCCACATTCGATCCTTGGAGAGTCAACGCAGATCTGAACAGGTTCTCTTTATACATTGGAAGCTTTATTTGTTTACAGTTGTAATGGAAAATCATGTCCCCTTTTTACTTTATAGGTTAAAAAATATATATTTTGCAGAATTATCTCTGAATTTCTATTCAATTATTATGATGACAACAGTTGAATATCTTAGTGTGCAACACTCTTTCTTTAATTTTAAAATAAATCCATAAATAATGCTATTCCAAAAGGAATTTGTGGTGAAACATAAGTGGTAAACTTTCTTTTTGACAAAGATAACTTTATAAATGGGCTTGTAATTTTCTGAAAGAAACATTGTAGAGGTGTAAAAGCAAGGGTCACTTGTTGTGAACACCCAGGTACAATATCACAAATGCCTAGTAAAAATGAGTACTTCATACATGTTTTGCATTTAGAGGAGGTTAGATGAAATGGCGTACAAATTAACTTATTAAAGTCATGAATGTTAGGAACATACTCCTTTACTTGTAGACAATTTCTGTCTGGAAAATTAACCAACCATGTTTAGTTACCTTTAAACTCCACTGTTCTATAGAAAACAATCAAGCATAGGAGTTGATGTACTCATTTCAAATAATGTGTACCAGCATGTGAAAGAAAATCTCGTTAAATCCCTAACTATTGCGGCATCTGTTGCTAAGATGGGAGAATTCACACGTTACGGTCTGGCTCTGAACATTTGGTTCAAAAATAGGAACCCTTAGTCATCTGAGCACATGTATCTGTAATGCACTGTGAATACTATATACATAAGCGTATGTCAGACTCAGCACATTGTTTTTAAACTCTTCTTTGTCCTGGTTAAAAAAGATATGGTTGTGTATAAGTATGGGAATGAGATGAGTGAGGATGCTGCTTGTGCTGTGTTTATAAAAGTGCACTCCCAAGCATTCAAGGTATGACTTTAATGTCCTTTTCAGTGTTTGGCTCAGTTTTTAAGCAGTTTTTTTGTTTAATTGTTTCTAAAAGCTTGAGTTTGATGGGGTTGATTTTTTTCATTTTTAGGTACGTGATAGAAAGTGTACACAAGTGGACATACGAAGCTTTATCTTTTTGTTTTAATATGACGTTGAATATCATCCTGATTCTGCTATCCAATGTCACTAAACAACTTTAACAAGACCCTGTTACTTTGTTTGTATGTCCAGAACATTTTGAAAATTGACGTACAGCTAGCTGGAATTGGGAAAATCCATGAGAGTTGCTAATGAGCCACTTGGCTTTTAGCTTTTAGTCAAAGTACATTCTGACACAAGTAGATCAGAGTGCACTGAAAAGAGCACACAATAATGAAGTGGGTATAGAGGTTTTGAGGTTTTGCTCCCTGACACTGTGACATTTGGGAATTTTGCACACATAATTACTCACTTAGACGAGCAAAACTATAAACTGAGTAACCACCAGGGTTGGATATCGAGAAGTGTTTCTCAATTGGATTCGGTTCTACATTTATAGAAACAGAACTCTGTTTTTTTATATTTCTAAAGTGCATACAGTTACTCAGACATTTAGATTTAGAAATTATGAATTGGGCCTTTGCTTTACAGACTATTTTAATAACAGTGGAGCAACAGGTAGTTCCTTAAAATAAAGAAGTCTGTTGACTGCAGCCAGGTGCCATGGAAAAATGCAGAGTTATATTGCCTAAAAAAAGCTAATGCTGGTTTCTACAACAAAAACATCGATACTGTAGATGAGAGTATATGCACAAGAGACTATATTGTGTCTTTTAAGACAATATATATAATTGATGAATGTGATATTTATCAAATCTAGAGCGACTCTTTGTAACTGCATGCAACAAAGGCTTTGAAATTTACCATTTTGCATTAGACAGATTTTATAAATGTCTTTAGTTTGCATGCGTTTGCAAACACTTGCGTATTTGTTTGTGTGTTTTCCCTGTTTTACGTGTGTGCATGCTCCCAGAGGGGAAACAGGCGCTATGGGGTGTTATCTGCTTCTGCAGAGGGTGACAGCTAATCACCAACCCTGACAAACACTGGGGGAGAGGGGAGGGAAGTGAGAAGGGGAGATGACAAACGAGAGAGAGAGAGAGAGGGAGAGAGAGAGCGAGGAGATGGCGCTGGGCAGGGGGATTGGCATTTGAATTCCACTGAGTAACCACAGAGTGCTTCGGATTCTGTCATCACAACCTCTGTATGAGTTTGGAGCAGACCTGGACAACCCCGCAGCCTGCCACCTGGCCCACTGACAACTAATAAACCCCCATCAGTATAGGTACACACCAAGATAGGAGGCCGCTGAGGAAACATTGCAACAATTCTTGATGAGTTGAATAAATCTCGGTGTTTGCAGAGTCTGTCAACAGCGGCTTTGATCTCCTACCTGCTGCTCGTAAATTCCCAGCCTCATGGAGAAAATCTGCCAAAGGGTTCACTCGCTGTCTTTATTGCTGGGGATGGCACCATTCAAGTGCTACCTTGTCAGGTATAAAGACATCAGCACTCAAAGTATTCGCTAAACATGCCATTAATCGTACCCAAAGTCTATGCTAAATGCATTTGTAGAGGGTTTGCCTTGCAGATGGGCTGATGCATGCTGAGCTAGTGCGAGCTGCTGGTGTCGCCTGTTGACACGGAGATCAGAGGGCTGTGAGAGATGGAGAGATGCTGTCATGAGATGGCGGCAGGCAGACTGCACAGGGAGAGAGGAGAGACAAGACCAGGCTCCACACTTGTTTTCAAGGAAGAAAGTCCATGCATTCCCCCTTAGCTGTTTCTCATTCCTAGGCACAGATACTGCATTAAACACAGGACCACTGACAGGAAAATGTCACATTATAGACTCTTATGGTATATGCTAGGGTGAGGTGTCATTTGGATTTGAACAATTCAGGTTTTGACCAATGATTACAGTTCCTAGAGCTTCTTGATTTAAATGTAAACAAGGTTTCTTTCGCTTATATCAAAACAAATGTTTGAAAACCCTAACACAGTGCAGATCCACAATTCACTTCTTAAGGGTTATGGAACCTTTAAATACATTCCAAACATTTAAGTGTAGCGGCTCTTCATAAATAATCTGAATTATAAATAATCAGTTTTTTCATGCAACATTTGTTTCTGAGTCATGCAATTTAAGATGTTAAAATTGCTGCCATTCTCCCACGCTTTAAAAAAACACTGAATCCTGAAGAGATTCCATAGACAAGGTCCGACCTACGTTGAGCATTATACAACAGGACAAACTGTGTTGCTTTGTGCAGCTTTATCCATCCACAGAGAACGCCAAATTGAAGGTATTTTGGATTCAGTGCTTATTTGGAACCTCACCCAGTTCCCAACCCAAGTTTGTGCTCCATACAAAGCTTGCATATTTAGTTTTTACATTTTAATTAACGTGAATGATGACTCAGCTAGAGTGTGCTCTATATAATCCTTGTATGTTTTGTTTGGATGTTTTTATGGACCTTAATGATGGCTTAGTTTGATTACCAATAGCAGGACTGACATATCAATCATTTCCTGTTGATCCAGTGGCTGTTGGACTCCCTGCTGTAGCCACAGTGGGAGGCATTATTCGGACCAACTGGCGTCTGCCTGGGTAGCTGTGATGGGTGTCATGCTGGGGGCCTTCATTCGGGGAGACCCTAATCTGCTCACAGTGTCATACCTTTCACCACTTTGCTCTCTCTATCTGACCCTGTCAACAAGAAAGAGAGTGACAGATACGGGCGGATAGGAACCGCGCAAGAGACAGAGAGTGGGTGGCATATCCTTTTAGATTTAGGCATAGTCGAAATCCCCGCTAAATAAAATCAAAGATAGCTGTCAGATGCTTTTACCGAGCACGCTGCTTGAGAGCACGCAAATGGCACTATCAGTGGAGAAGTCAAAGGCCCACAGCTACTCGAGTTTTGAGGTTGTCATTCATGTCTTTAAGCATACGGCGTACACGCATACCTAACACTAAACTCTAATACAGCAGTGATCCCATAAACCAATATATGACTGATGATTTTTTTTAAATGTAGCTTTACATAACATAGGTTGTTTTTTTACCTTTATTTGAGAAAACATTGTTTTGTGTGTATCTTATCCGCAGATGGCTTTTGGTGGTCCAATGTGGGTGACCACATCTGTGTTTGAGTGTGTGCGCATCTACATCTGTGTACTTGTGTTGTCGGGTGCTAATGACAGTTGGCATTTGGCCACTATCAGTGGATCGTTAATTAGTATTGAGAGGTTTGGGGGAAAAGCACAGATTCTACTCTATCTCACAAACAGATGTGTGTTTGATCTGCTAACCCATCACACACACACACACACACACACACACACACACACACACACACACACACACACACACACACACACACGTTGTCCATCCATAGCAATTCTCTGACATATGGAAATGTCTATAGGCAAGCTTTTCTCAGCATTCTGATATTGACAGCAATAAATCTAAACAGAGAAAAACCTCAGCAAAAAAAAAACATGAATCCAAGTGAAGTCTGTTGTTAGCCTGCCAAATAAATATCATAAAGACAGAAATGACAATACCTAATCAGCAACTACAATATAAGCACCATAGAATTGAACCGAAACACTCAAGTGAAAGTTGACATACTTTTTATAGATGTGTTATAGGTCAGATCCTTCTCCACAAAGAGAAAGAAAATTACAAATATCAATGCTTAACGTCCTCAAACCATAGAAAAAAAGTTAACGTGTGTGTATATATTATAAATATGGGTCTAGAATTGTCGAACTTACTATCTCCAGATACCAAACACAGTCACTGAACAAAGTTTACTGTCAATTAAAACACAATAGTGAGCTATGCTTTGAATTGCACTAACGCATACCTCCAGCAAGACAAATGGTGCATTCAGGTGCTCCATGGTTATCGAGCGCTATATAGGCTCGATAAGTGTAAAAAAACATTGACGCTACAGATATTTAGTTTAAGTCTGTCATGAGGGGGCGCTAGCATTATTTTCCCATTCAGTAATCAGATGACTAACACCACATGAATGCAGCACAAACACTCTGTCTAGCAGTATGAACGAAAGAGGAGTTAAATTGCCTTATCTCTCCCGTAATGTTAACTGTTTCCACCATTGTTTCTTAAGCTGATGGAGGTAAAATACAGACCAACAAAGCACGGCGCAAATATTCCATTCCTGTCGGAGGTAACAAATGCCTATTGTTGGCGGTACCAGCATTAAAAAGGGAAGCACTTCACTGGTGCAAGACGAGAAGCAATGAAAACAATTTGTGTTTATCTTTTTAAAGACAAAGTCTAAGATATTGGAGTAAAATATATTATAGCGCTAACTAATATCAGAGCCTTTGTCTATTCAGTTAATTGTTGCACAGTTGTCCTGATGGAATTGCTCCGTGACCTTTAGTATTTGTATTTCTTCAGCCCTTATATTTGCTAAGTGATGGTATTCTGTCTGATTAGCACATGCACACACACACACACACACACACACACACACACACACACACACACACACACACACACACACACACACACACACACACACACACACACACACACACACACACACACACACACACACTAACATGCACACAAGCACATGCACTCCATAACAAAACCCAATGTATTCACTCCCCGAACCCCAGTGCCATTGTTCTGCTTTATAACACTGGGAAAGGAGCATCAGTCAAGTATATTAGCTGGATCCTATTACTGTCACCAGATTGCCTCTCTGAGCCATCTTAAAGAGCCCCCAGACAAAACTTCCTGTCATGTTAATCCAAGCTTTAATAAATAGAGGGATGTGTAACCATATTCAAATAGGGGCTCCCGTATTTATGCTGACAAAGAGAGACGGGCTATCACCAAATGACAGATGAAAGTGTTTTGCATGAAAAGGAGGAGAGAAAAAAAAGTTTTTTATCAGAGCCTATTCTCTCCCATTCTGGGGAGAAATGTCAAATTATTAAAATGGCCTTTAAAAAAAAAAGCTTAAGCCTAATCTAAGTAAAACACTGCAGGTATTAGGGACTGTGGCCATTGTGAGTGAAATGAATGCTATTCAACTCAAGCCAGCAGCTCATTTTATCCGTCTTGTTCACCTATTGATATCAAAGTACATAATACACACCTTGTCTCCTAAGAGAGATTTGTGTTCATTGGACCCGTGAACATTAAAGCATACTGTCATTGAGCGCTTTCAACCATTCATGAATGCAGAGAGTGTGTTATTACATTTTATTTTCTAGATGGTTATTCAAAAGTATTACTAGCTTGGTGATTTAGTTAAAGCTCTGGCGGTCCCAAAGGTGAGGAGTAAGGAGGATTCTCATTTTGCAACAAAGAGAGATGAAATCGACCTCGCTAATTCAAGGGTGTCTCTTTGATTCACTCGTGGAAAGAAAAGTAAAGGCACTTTTGCTATCACAGAGAATGGCATGCTCTTGAATTAAACTAGGTTCATTTCAAGATGGTCATTCTTTGACTCTGAAGAAAGACATTTTTGAACCAGTATTTCAGAACTGTCTGTATTTTAATACTGTATGTCGTGCAGGGACTTTCCATTTCATTCATAAGCAGATTGATTTCAAACATGTTTACCCAACGTCATGTGTTTCCCAGTTTTTCTTGGTGTCTCGAATATCTAGGAGCTATCCATTTCAAGAACCACATCACAATTATATTACTTTTACATTCCCCAATAAAACTGAAAAACAATCTTGCATCTTATTATTCAGAAGTCTTGATTTCAAAGATGTAGCATTAACAATTGGTAATTAATAATAACCAAGCTTGTGAATGCTGCGCAACAATCAGCTAACATGTGACACCAGTACACAGTTCATTATTATATGTTTATAGGTCTTCTGCCTTAAAGTTATTGGGATATGAATCCAATGGGGTTATAACATTGGCAGCCCCTTAACATGTCAATAAGCAGAATTGTTGGGAATTATCAGAAGTTATTTACCTTATTGTATTTTGAAAAAAAGCAGTGTGTTTAAATCAAAGTAGTGCATATCACCCTGTCTTGGTTATTCCAATGTAGTCCGTTTTGTCCCCTGCAATTTCCTCACGAGTTCAGTTACTGTAACTATTTCAACATACCGGTTCCCAGACATCCCTCACACCCTCGTCATCATGTCTCTCCAAACATTAAATAGTATGCTCCAACCCGTTTCTGGCCTCCGGTCTGCAGCTTGCAGCTATATTTACATTAGCAAGGAGAAAGGAAGAAGACGTGTGTGTGTGTGTGTGTGTGTGTGTGTGTGTGTGTGTGTGTGTGTGTGTGTGTGTGTGTGTGTGTCTGTGTCTGTGTCTGTGTCTGTGTCTGTGTCTGTGTGTGTGTGTGTGTGTGTGTGTGTGTGTGTGTGTGTGTGTGTGTGTGTGTGCTAAAAGAGAAATCTGATTGGCTTACCCGGAGGAAGGGCATCATTTTAAATAAGTCCTCAATGTTAAACTGTTTGCTCTAGGGCTTAGGGATTGCTCACCTCTCCAAATACTATTTTAGCTTGAAAGCACAATATTTCCCAGCCCGAGCTTTCACATGGGAGAACGGGGGAGGGCCCTGGTGCGGCAGTTTCGTGGAGGTGGCTCGCAGGCATACTCCATTCTGACAGAATGAGGAGGCACTCTGCAAGAGTGTGGCGGAGAGGAAAGGGGCCCTATTAATAAAATGACTCCATAATGGGTAGTTCCCTGCAGCTTGGCAAAGGAAGACAGGCAGATTGATGGACGAGGCCAAGGCCTACTTCCTCAAGCATACTGAGCTCAACTGTGTGGACATGCCTCTGTGAGGCCAAACGCAAGGCCAGACGCCACAGCATACTGGAGTCCCATTCATATAGGAAGGAAGAACCTTATGAATGGCTTCCTGTTTCGTGTAAAAAGGTCAAAGTGGCAGTTTTTAAATGAGCAATGCATCACGTCTACGCCTAGTTGCAATGCCCTATTGAGATGGCTATATGAAAGCTTCTGCCTCAAATTATGCAATACGCTCTGTAACACAGATGGCTGATTTGGATGATGGAAGCAGTCAGAGTTGACCTTAATTGTAATCTTACCTCAAAGTAAGAAAACAGCGAGGTAAACAAGACTCCCTGGGTGAAAAATGTACATTCATATAAGGCATAATTGGCGTTACTTTGGAGTAAAGCAGACATAAAATGGTATACGCCACAAATATGGGTTGTTTACATAAAAAAGTGTGTATAAATATGATTTATTTCTCCTTTTTGTTTAATGGTTTTTCTTGGTTTTTGGTTTGAGGCTTGCTTGGGCAGGGCTAGAGATGTGCGAATAAGATATTGCTTTGCCACAACAGTGTTACGATCTGCTCTAACAATGTAGCAGGCTCCTGAAGGCATCAGTCCATCATCCTTTCATTACATTTCTTTGTAACAGTACATTGATTAGAGTGGCCTCAGCATGACTGCCTTTTTAATTGTGTATTTGCTGATCTGAAAGCAGCACAGAGCGCCATGGCAGGATCAGTACTAACCATTTGGAGAATGCTCTGAGGCATTGTTTGACACACAAAGTTCATTGTTAGAATATACATCAGTTCGTATCACCATAGCGACCTCCTTGGATGCCGAGCAGGGGACCTCATAAATATGTAATCCTGACAGATTTGAGGAATTGTCTTCCTCAAGTGTTCCTCTCAAGCCATTTTGTTAATGTCAACATGAAGGGAAGTTACTGGAATAAGTGTTGACATTCAGCGCATGGTGTGTATCATTAATAATTACATACACAACTATTTCTGTCAGATGACTGCTGAAAAAACCCTCGAATCACATTCTCTGTCGCTCTCGTTTTTCGGTAATTAGGTATAAAAAATAGATGAATTGTGGACGTGAACCCTCTAAGCTCATTCCCCCCTGTGTTGCCATGGATTCTTTCATGGTGTAATCATATGCAGTGTGGCATATGACAGTTACGATTTCTGCTCATTCCTCAAATATGCGTTTATTCATTAGTCATCTAAAAATCTGGGGCGTCCATATGGCTCTCCTTGTTTCCTCCGTCTATGTTATGAACTGTACAAAGGATATCATAGACATGTAACAATATGGTAGTCTTTTATATTACACCGTATCCTGTACATGTTCTTCTATTCATAGCGTACATAGTATGTGTTTTGCACTTACAGCCCGGAAAAAATGAAGAGACCACTCCAGATGTTTCTTAAATCTTTATCTCTACATGCATGGCAGCCATTCCAGTGTCTGTTGAATTCCAACACAGAGAAATGTTGTCAATAGTTTATAGAATACAATAAAAAATCATCATTTAACTCAAACACATACCTATAAATAGTAAAACCGGAGAAACTGATAATGCTGAAGTGGTCTCTTAACTGTTTCCGGGGCTGTATTTATCTCAAAACCTATGCACATAAAAGGACGCATGTGCACGTGATTCAGCGCATAGAACAGCTGCAAGCAGAAAAAAAACATCCTCACATGGGAGTATGACTGCTACTCTTGCACATATGCGGCCCCACATGCCAAGGATTGAGGCTAGCACTCTCAGTTCAAGCGGACTGGGAGGCGAGGATGGAGTAGACAGTGGTTGATGCATTCGGTCTGCTAGGGGAACCAATGAGAATCTTAATCATGATCATAATTTTGAAACAGGACCATTTCGGTTGCAGTCTTGAGCCCTGGAGTTTAATGGTAGAAATAATAAAGAGAAATGGGCTTGGCATAGCAGGCGGCAGGTTTGACATTTTTCCTTCATTACAGCAACATCGACATGCAATTGAGTTATTTATCTAAATACTTTTTTTTGGCAACCAGTAACTTTATTGAGGGGACAGAATTGAAACGGAGAGAATGAAGGGATGAGATGCTACAATTGGTACCGGGCAAGATTCGGTCCCATGTCCTCCATTTGGGGACCGAGCGCCAGTACATGGGCCGCCAGCTCTACCAATTGAGCTACACGGCGGCCCAGTGACAAATATTCAAGACACGGAAAAAGGAAAAATACTTTTTGCACATCATAACAATTACTGAGAACAATTTGTTTGAGATTCTTTAAAGTCCAGTTGACCTGGCATTGATTCATTGTAGGAATGACTGCTGCACAAAAGAGTGCCTTCATCTAACTTTACTAAATCGTGGGGCCCTGCATCCCTGATTAAGCACGTTCTCCCCCTCCCTGTCTTTTTTCTATGTGTGGGTGATTCACATGTATGATTCATGTATGTGTGTGTTAAGTTTGCATTCTATCCATGCAT
This sequence comes from Eleginops maclovinus, assembly GCF_036324505.1. NCBI lineage: Eukaryota > Metazoa > Chordata > Actinopteri > Perciformes > Eleginopidae > Eleginops > Eleginops maclovinus. The sequence goes on along the minus strand of NC_086359.1, from coordinate 17,065,203 downwards.
TTCTATCCCTCCTGCTGAGGGTTGCCACTCATCCATAATTCCTTTTGGGAAAGGGTTAGGTTGTGTTCCAGATTGAACAAAGCTGGCTTGGCCTCTGCTGACGACCTCAAAAGAAATCACTAGCCCATCTAGGCTCACGCATAAGAACAGTGTCCCTTTTGCCCCCTTGTGTAATTGCAAGAGCTTATAGGGAGCTAAAATGTTGCCCTCTGCTCCTTGTTAAACCACCACTTGTAAAAGCGCCCAACCGTGGATGCAGCACATTGCAGCTCATCGTTCCCAGACAATGATATAGATTTCCTCTACAGAAGAACAATCGAAAGGGTTGTCGTAAATTTGTCCATTGTCACTGGGTCGCTATCATTTCTCTGTTAATTGCCATCATTGTAATAGAATATTAGATGCTTCACAGTGCAAAGGGAGTGTTGATGAAAGGGCAGTGCCAGCTGAGTTTTCTCCTTGACCGTGACCCATATCTCTTTAATGGTAATGATGATGGAATAGTAATAATGTGATTCTTCATTGATCCCTGTAGGATTTTTTCTTTTTAATCCTCCACAGTGAAGCTGGTGCAGGTTCAGAATAGCGCCCTAACGAGGCAGGGATCCACTTTCTTGCTCAGACACACTTAAGGAAAACGGATGTTTGCCTAACAAGGCGGCTTACAATGTTATTTATCAGATGCTTCTGGCAATACTGATTTTCTTATAGCCCTTTTCAACTGATGTGGGATTCTACAAGTAATAATTAGTCAAGAAAGTGTTATGAGGTAGTTTGTTAAGCACCAGGCTCTTTTTTTCAATTGTTTTCAGTGCGAAGAAAGTGCATGACAAAGCATGATTCATCTTTTCAGAATGTTGCTGGTAATATCTAGGTAGAAGTTGTAGGAGGAGCTATTTTTGCCGTGTATTCAAGAATTAAATGACTATAAAAAGGCAGAACAAAAACATGTTTTCAGCAGATTGGCAAAGCGGTCCTTGAATGTTGTTGGCGGTTAGTGTTGTACTTTTTATCGCCATACGAAGAAGTCCTCTTATTTCACATAATGTCTATTGCTTGTATGTATCATTTTGAAGTCACAAGTTAAAGTAGGAACCAACCTTACCATTAGTAGTGTTATCTCGGATGGAAGTTAAATGTTACAGGTGTGCAAACTGGTACAGCTAGTAATGTATTTTTATTTTACTTGGATCAAGTCTCTCCCTCCCCAACAGGCTCAGAATGCAAATTTTAAAACATTTCCTTAAATCAATTATTGGCAAATTAACATTCTAAAGAAATTAAACAATGTATCATTAAATTACACAACACAAATTGCATTTTATAAACAATGAAATCTTAGTAAATTAGGTTATTGAACATTAACTATTTTAGATTGTTAATCAAATTTCATAAAAATATGTCTTTGCTTACAATTCACCTCATCTCTCTTTAGTCGCTATTCAAGTTTTGTACTATTCTAAAGCCACATTACATTTTCTGAAACTAAATGTCATTCATGTCCTGCCTTGCCGGTTGATGTATTTTCAATCATAAGAATGATTAATATTGATTAATGATAATGACATCCCCATGCCATGGCAAACAATGAAAGTGATTCAGTACAACTAGATGGAATGATTACAGCCTTTTTTTCTCTTCTTACAAATATGTGTTACTTGAATCACCCACACATTGTCAAAAGTAGTTGCTAAGCTTTTCAAAAATGATCTGTTCTTTTGTGCATCACCTGTTGAATCAATGCAAATAGCACAGACTGTGCTTTTGGTTGTCATTGTAAGCGCAAATCCCTACAACCCTTGACTCAGAAATTGCCGGATAACTTTTTTTTTTTCACTGGCTGAAAGTGAACTGCACAGCAAGTGTAATAGTTGAAGGCAAGAAAAGATACAACCAGCACAAAGCCCTGCTCGGTGACAACAGAGACCAAACCCTCAACAAAAGGATGAGCACAAGCAGTCCCAGGTCACCGTCTGTGGCTCAGGTGTCCGTTCCTTTGGCATCAGATATGATCTATATCAGTGTCACCCCCAAATTGCAGGACCGCTCCTGCGCTAGCCTTCAGCCGTGAGCCGGATGTAAATGTGCATTTGACACCTTTCTAAATCGCTGTCATAATTCATTTCCAGAGCTCTTAAATCTCTCCCTGTCACCTGGCACCGCCGCTGTTTTCCTGTCCAGAAACGTAGCACATTAGCCTTTATTGATGCCATCGTCCTTTGATACATAATTCATCATTCAGCAACCCTTTTTCTGGAATTATCTTGCATTTTTCTGAGGTTGTTCAAACATATGGATTGATACGGACAAAGCGGTTGCACCTGGTATGGAGTTAGGTGTCATGCTATATGACAGGAACAGGAAAAGGTGTTAGACCCGAGTGATGTAGAGCTTCAGCGTCACGTTGCACCCTCATTTGACTGACCACAGGGAGTATTTCCATTTGAATCTACCAGCATGACCTGTAAACCTCACACATTTTCTAACCGTGACCAAACCGGTACCATATAGAACAAGGTATAAGGTGCCTTTAGGGTTATGGAGTGTCAAAGGGTTTATAGCAATAAGCTCCATATTAATTTATGTTTTGCACCAAAGGCAAACATTTAAACATTTTTATCTTGAAATGCAGCTCAACCACTCAAGTCTCTTACCTTGAATGATCACAGTATAAAGTACGAAACTAATGGAACTGACCTTTCACAAACATGGCATACATAGAGGAATGAAACCAATGACCAATGTGTGGTCACCTTTTAGCTTACACAAGGAAACTCTTTTAGCATTTAGATTAATTGATACCTTAAGATGAAATGGTGTAAAGGGGCCCTATTATGCTTTTTGAGATTCTCCCTTTCCTGTAATGTGTTTTATAGTAAAATTATCTGCAGGCTAAAATGCCAAAGTTCCCTCCAGAGAGAATGTATCTGCCTTATCTGCCTCAATTGTAGTCCTTTGGTTCTTTCCCTAACATAGTTACATCACTACGTAACACTTGTGATTTTATTGGCAGGCGCTCCAACACATTTTAAGTGACAGGCTTAGGGGCAGGGAAACTCTGAGTAGTTGACCAATCACATCAGAGCCAGCCAGCTAACCAATCAGAGCAGACTGGGCTCTGGTTTCAGACAGAGGGTGGAAAGAGGTGCTGCAGCACAAGCAGAGTGAGAAAAATAAAACACTTTTTGAAGATTAAAGCATGGAAACATGTCACAGAAGAGGCACAACATACAATTATGAACCTGAAAATAACATAATAGGGCCCCTTTAATTTCAACAAATGGTGTAAACATAACAGATTACATTATAAGTGATAGTATGTCTAAAACCTCAGATTTCACTCAACTTTATGCACACAACCCATTTTTACAACATTCACTGCCATACTGAAAAGTTTAAAACGGTACTGCCAATACTACTTTTCCTGGCAGTGTCATTGTTACTCCTCCTGTCATTACTCTTATAATTATAAGAGGACAACATCTTTCAGGTAAACATATTCAACACATATTGGTTTTGTTGCATTAGCCCCTGCTCAGGGAAGGTTATGTATTTAGGTTTTGTTTGTCTTCAAGCAGTATAATTAAAAAAACTATAGACCTGATTCTCATACAATTTGGTGGAAGGGTGTAAAGTGGGCTCGGGAATAGGTTCTAAATTTGGTTACAAAAAATAGGTTTCACTTTTGTTAACTTTACAGGATAGAACATTTGGTTTTGGCAGAGGTGGGTTCTCCGAGTGTATTTCTTATTTAATGAATGTGCTCAGAAAGGTTCATAAAAAAGCATGTGATTTTCTGCTTTAGAAATTAAGATCATTATTACATTTTGATTTAAACAACGTACATTTCTCTGTAAGGCCTGCAGAATCAAAATCCCTTTTACCGAATGGGATCCCAAAAAAGGACCCTAGTAGTGCATCGCCATCTTCTTTGTGAATAAAAGCGAAATTGCTGGTAAACCAACAATTCACCCGGCTAATACACTCCTGTCAGCCCTTTTTTCTAAAGAGGAGGTTATTTGGCACAGATGTGTTTGCTGCAGGTTTAGTTAAAGAGCTGCCCGGCCCTCTCACCCCCGACTGTCTTCAGCCTTCTCTTTTTTAAGTAGCCGTGGACTGTGCCAGTGCATATACCACAGTGAAATAGACTTTTGCTCTTTTCTTCATTGTCACAAAAGGCCAGGCACTTCGCTGGAGTTCCCATTCCCCTTTTACATAGTGATAAGACAGCCATTATCCTTTGAACCTTTTCTTTTCACCGAGTCTGGAGAAAAGGAAGAGTGAAAGAGAAGGAGGAGGAGGACGGAGAAAGATTTCTTCCCTGAGGTGAGCCTGGCCTCACCTCTGTATGGCGGGCTTTTTTGTGAGCAGTGAAGAGGTCCTTAACCTTCTATCAGATGGAGGCACACAGTTGTGTTCTGCTTGAATAACTACATTGAAATGCCCTGAAGCACGGGAGATGGTTCTATAGACTGTGCAAGTGGCAGAGAGAGAGGCTGGGGGTGAGACAGAGAGGGGAGACTGTATTGTGTGACCTGCTGGAGTGTGACACTCACATGATGTGCACATTCTTTGTTAAAGTGCCCATCAGTGCTTCACTGTGAATCTGCGTTCTCTGTTGTATGGGTCTCGCTGACAGGATGGTCCTCCTCTAATAATGTCACAACAACACCGTTCACACATTTATGTAATACACTTCCTTTAATGGACCACACTTCATTTTACAAAGTAGCAGCCTTCCTGCTCTCAGCCACTAAATGGCTTTACAGGAGCAATACTATCAATATCACAGTGCACATATTTGAATGTCATGTTGAGGTTTGATGATACTGTTTAGTATATCTATATTACTTCTTATTTTTATATAACATATTATTATTTTAGTTGATTGGGATTTTCTTTGCCATTTTTAATCATCTTACCTTTTGAACATGTTTTACTTTTTAGTTGTAGATATATTATCTTTTAATGTCATGTTTTAACTTATTATATGTATATACATGTATATATTATTATTTTTTTATTATAAAAAGGAACAACTGTGACCCAATATTCCCCCAGATAAATAAAGTATTTCTTACTCTGAAACAAAAGCTCTCCATTTGATTGAGATTATAGTATTTTTTCATATGTTTACATTGCATAGAGCTTTGTTCTTTGTCTATTTATATTTAGTGTGAATATTTTCTTACTTTTTATTTATTATAATAGTCTTGCAAATAGTTTTTATAATTGTGCTATTTTTTGCTACTTATTCCTCTTTCTCTGTCTATGTGTGCACCATATAAACCAAAGCAAAGGTGTTAATACATGTGCATGGCATTAAACCCAATTCAGATTTTGATAATGGTGATGTAGTTTTACAAAATCCACTTGATGTCCATTATAGAGTTTGTAAAACACTATCAACCTTTATTCCATATGCGTAAAAACATTCGACTCTAGCTTACACTCAACTCTACAGTTCAACAGTGGAACCGAAAACATCTGCCATGGAGCGCTCTCTTAAAGAAACAGTACACCATATCAAAAACAATTAGTACAAGTTTATTCTATATATAAAATACTTTATTCTAAATGGAAAACAAGTGATTTCATCCATTATGATGACTGTGTTTATAATAATCAAAACCTATAACTCCAGATGTACATCTATTAAGAGAGACAACAAGCAAATCCACATCTCATACAACACAAGTGTGAATGTTATGCTCTCACTTGTTGGCCCTGATAGCGTCAATGAAATGATTATAGTTAGCTACCTAACCAAACAAACATATTACACGTCATAAACAGTGTTATGTTGCGTCCATCATCTTTGCAGGTGCCTGTGGGTACGATTTTACATTTTGATGAGTTTCATCTCGCCAAATCACAGAGTAGGCTTCACAAAATTGGCGCTAATCAATCTCTGTCACAACAGTTGTATTTCAAGAGAACACCTTCATTTTTCTGAAAAACTGAATATTCACATACATATTCTACATTCTACTTTTATTTTTCACGTGTTTCGCTATCACTGACATTAGATGACAGAAGTCAAATGCTATTCATTTCTGTCTCCCTTGTAAGTGATCACACTTGTCAAATTAAATGTTTTACCATAAATAGTAAACATGCTGTTCCATCTTCTGCCCCACAAATTTGCAGCTTTCATGCTGTCAGATGTGGAGACGTTATTAAGTATTTCTGTTTTTTGAAGAGAATTCCAGTTTTGTCTCATTTAATTCCTGAACAGAGGTATAATCTTGCTAGATACTCCACGTAACAGGAGAATAACTGAACTGCAGAAAATAAACAACAACCAGTAGTTACTGTGTTCTTCAAACTCATCCAATAAAATCACACCACACTGCTCTACAAAATCTAGTTACCTAGGTTCAAAGACAATTTGAGTGCATGTTGTGAAAAACTGTTGCTGCCAGTAATATTGCTTCCAATATTGAGGCAATATTTCAAAAGCCTTAGAAACGATAAGATGGGGAAAATTATTTTACTTTTGGCACATCTATGTAATTCTTTTTAATAGTTCTACAAATGAAGGACAGTAAACACAACACTGTCACACTGACACTGTCTCTTAGATAATGACAACATTTTATAATTGCGCAATAAAGCGTCCTATCCCTTAGTAAATGAATGTTTCTTTTTCCGATTGTAGTTTTAGGGAAACATGGTCTTGTATTTCATCCAGATCATTTTGTACTTTATTTACCTTTCCTTTGTTTTTGGCTGGATAACAAACAAAAAGTTTAACATCCAACCATCCTTAAGCTGTCGGAACCCTGTACCAGCATCTACCCTTTTCCCCCCCTTGTCAGGTGCTGAGTACTCTTGCAAGAAGCATCAAAACTCTGGTAATATTTTGTTGTTATACACTTAAATTAGGTATACATCTTATAGAGGTAACTTAAAATTCATATGACTACCTATATTTGGCATTTTTGAAATATTTTGGGGCGTTGCAAACAAAGTGCCCGGGAGCCGCATGTGGCCCGTGAGCCGTGCAGTGAATAACCGGGCCCTGCAAGCTGTGCCAACGTCTTGTGTGCCAAATGTGTGGCAAGAGGGTGGCGGGAACAGTGTGCCAGCGCTAGTCTGCCTGGCTGCCAGGCACTTCTCTTTATCCAATCAGACAGTTCGGCTTGAGTGAGACCCCTATTCTTGTCTCTTCCCATCTCCTCCTGAAGCTTCGTCACCCTCACGTGAAAAAACACAGGCGCATGCTTGTGTGCACATCTTTCCCCCTGAACGGAATCAAGCCTCCTCGGTACACCGTTACACTCTCCTAGAGACCAGAACCAGAGAGTGAATGGTGCAGTGTTCCCTCTTTGCTTCTGTCTGTTGCTGCCTCTGTTTTCTTCCCCTCTTTTTTTGTTTTTATTTTTCTCCCAGACTAAATGAGCATGCCTCACTGGGTTTTTTAAGCATTATTTCAGAGTTATAGAAAGCAGAGTGTGTCTAGAGATCAGTTTTTCAGGGACGTGTGAAGAGAGAAGATGCTGTCTGTCTGTGTGTGGCTTTATTGGACATGATGAGGGATGATATTATGGTGGAGGCTGCCGCCACCGCCAGATGAGGGAAGGATCCCATTTGTCTCACACTCGCTTACTGTAATGTGTCTATCTGTCACTCTCCACAGCACCGGACATTGGTGTTCATCAAAATAAACATATTGTCCACACACTTCTCAATTTCCACATTGCCTGTCCTTATTGTCACTTGCATCTTTGCCAATTGAGTAAAAAAAATATTGCTTTAAAGTCCTTTTAAAAAATTACTTCAGACAAAAGAGGAAAACCTGACTTATCCATTGAAGGCAGATTTATTTTGTAGGAGAGATTTGTTTGAAAAAAAAAGTGTAAGGCAGCGAGACTGTATTCTAAGAATAATTACAGTGAGAAGAGTGAGCTGTCATTCTGTGCGAGGAAGGTGACAGGAGGTTCTTGCTAAAAAAGTTTAAGCTAATGTCGGTGCTTTCTTTGTGTCTTGCAGGTGGACGACGCCATGCTTATGTTTGATAAGACTACTAACAGACATAGAGGTAAGTGCACAACTCTCTCCCCCCCAAACCTCCATGTTTTTTTTCTGAAAGGTGAGAAAATAGTCATTTTATGTCCTTTCCCCATGAGATAACACAGAACAGTTCCAATCTTACATGATATTAGGTGTACCATCTGCTCAACAATGGGAGCGTGTCAAAGTAATCAATAAGCTGGTACGGTGTTGTGTGTGTGTGTGTGTGTGTGTGTGTGTGTGTGTGTGTGTGTGTGTGTGTGTGTGTGTGTGTGTGTGTGTGTGTGTGTGTGTGTGTGTGTGTGTGTGTGTGTGTGTGTGTGTGTGTGTGTGTGTGTGTGTGTGTGTGTGTGTGTGTGTGTGTGTGTGTGTGTGTGTGTGTGTGTGTGTGTGTGTGTGTGTGTGTGGATGCTGGTGTGAGTGTTTCAGAGAGGTGCTTAAAGGGTGTAAAGATTGTGAGATGGTGGGTGCTGTGCAGTCAGATAACAGCATCAGATAAAGCCCAGGAGAAGCACTGACTTTATCGCTATCTCTCATCGGCCGCCTTATCTAAGACGAGGGGACGTTTCTCTCTCATGCAGAGGACTTTCCAAAGACAGGTTTCCTCCCTGCGCCACAATGCGGTGGGGTAATCCGCGCTCACAGGCCCAGCTCAGCTACCGGTAAACACATATAGGGTTGTCACTTATCCCACAGCCCCAGTTGATAGTTGCCATGCAGCACTCAAATCAGGAAAAGGTTGAGTACCCCTAAGTGTTATGTGTGAAATGTATGGTAAGGGTCCCCATCACAGAGAAACAGCTATATGCTAACTTGCGTATCTTGGGCACCATTAAGTTCAAATCAAATGAAAGTTTATTTGTATAGTCCAATATCACAGAACACTTTTGTCTCAGTGGACTTTACAGAAACAAACAACACTTTTTAAACAATAGCATTTCAGGACAATAATAAAGTTGCGTTACTCTGTGTGGGCTGATTTTCACTACCATGAGCATTGTTGCAATTGGATTGAGAGAGCAGAAGATACAAATTATAACCTCAACAATCTGTCCAATCCACATGATCCAGAGTCCTTTAAACTTCAAAATCAACCAGCAATTTATCAGCCCCCAGGGTCCACAAATATGGCCTCTTTCTGGTTAAAACTGCCATGTGGATCCTTTTAAATGTCAGAACATCATTCAGCATCTCAGTAACTCACGAAACCACTCGCAGCTTATGCAGAAATTGCGCAGCTTATGCTTATTGTGCAAATTGTCCAGCATATCCGAATTAGCATCCGGCAGTTTCTATTTGCTCACGACCTGTACTTTACATTCCTATCACAAACCTTTGGTACTCAACATTTCCTGGGTTCACAATAGGACTCTATGAGCTGCCAACTAGACTATGATTGGCTATGAATCCTCACGTTAGAGGAACTTTCAGGAGACAAGCTGTCCCCGATTGGTATGTGTGTGTGGATCATTGTGTGTGAGAGTAGTCGACAGGCTCTGACAGGTATTTTCACCAGAGAAAGGAGCAGACAGTCCTCTGTTTGTCACTTATAGGCAGAGCTGGCACCATGTCAGTTTACTTTGCTAAGCGCTGTTTTGCCATTTAGATGTATGCAGTGAGCATCCTCTCAACCCGTATAAATGTTTAAGAGCAGTGTGTGTGCGTGTGTGTGTGTGTGTGTGTGTTTGTGCGTGTGTGTGTGTGTGTGTGTATGTGTGTATGTGTGTGTGTGTCAGGCGGACGAACTCTTAACAGTTTCTAAGTGTGGAACATGTGAACTGCAGTGGAAGTGATCTATGGCTTTGAGGGGATTTTGATCTGTAGTGACAGAACCCAGTGTGAGGTCTGCTTTGAGACGAAGGCTTTATTTTTTCCCCCTCTCCTGTTTCTCCCTCTCCTGTCTGCTGCGCTGAGAGGGGATGGGCGCCACGCTCCGGGAGTGTGTTAGGCGTTTGCCTTTGGGCAGCAAAATGTCCTTCAAATGAAGACAATGATGGAGAAACAGCCTCCTTGGCAATTTTTGTGATGACAGCGGACATATTTATATTGACATAGAGGCAGGAGGCAGGTGCGCTGATTTCTGCTTTTGCTATTTCTTCCAACTAGGATTTTGATATTTTGTTCCAGTTGGACTTAGAATCGGTGGATACATTCTGCTTTCATCTTAAAAAAAAAAACACAACCAGATGAATTGCATAGAGTTTGACAGAGCCACACGAGAGATTGAATAATTGATCAGAGCCATTGGTGTGATTGTGTAATATTAATGGCTCAGCTGCCCCGTGACCACGGAGGAAAGGACATTGAATATATTATCAGTGAAACCAGTGCCTGGGCCCGTTTTTCCGCTGCCTACAGATCCAGTAATGGGCATCTGGCAGTCCAAATCAATTTCCCCACCTGTGTTCATTTTTATCATCGAGATTGATTCATGAAAAAATCATTCTGGATTTGCCTGCAGCACTGCCATAGGTAAAAAGAACACATTTTTTATTCAACAATCCAAATCAACACAATGCAATTCTGTGAATAAAAAAAGTCCAGGAAATCACAATTCACTAAGCGCCTCTAATGCTGTGCAAAGCAATGTACTTTAAAGGTCCGGTGTATATATGCAAATGCTAAGCATCCAAACTTTAAACATGCATATTTAGTCAAACATAAATAAAGAAGCCTTTGTGGCTATTTTCTTCTAAATCAAAACACAAAGAGACAAAGTAATTGTCCTTGAGGTCGGCAAGCATTTCTGAATTTACTTGAAACGGTGAGATAAAAAGAATACTTTTTTTCCTTTATGCTACAGAGAAAAGACTAAATGCTGACAGGATAATAAAGAAGGATGTACAATTAAAACATGAACAAGGAAATGTATTCTTGACAGACAGAAAGAAATGCACAGCAGTTAAATATGATCTCCAGTTAGGCCTGCGGTGGCGCACAATGACTTCCACATCACCTCATTTGAATGTTATCGCAGTGCCTTCTTATTTTTCCCATTAAGCTTTCTTTTTTTTTCGGCACAGAGGCTGTATTGTATATTACGATAATGCATTGTATTTTGTTGGAAGACTTTATTGTGTATGAGATGCATGATCGACATTTGATTGTAAGTGGGTTTTCTTTGGGGCTGTGGTGAATTGGATAGAGGACAAACGTCACACTCCACTAGTAGCAACATTGTCCTTCAGACGGTCCCTGTGAGGCCGGCCAAACGACAGCCAGAGGAGACGTTCTCTACCCTTCTCGTTTCGCTCGCCACTTTTTTCTTCTTTTTTTTTATCTCGCCCAGTCATTCAGTCTTATTCTTTTCCTCCTTTTCATTTACACAGTCTAACTATTTCTGTCTTCGCACCACCCTGCCTGTCTTCGCCATTGCTCCATTTTTCCCTCTCTGTCCCCCCTGCTAGAGGACACTCTCTGTAAGCAAAGCCCCTCACAAAGGCACACGCAGCACACCATCTCCCTGGCATTTAAAGGAGTAGAATACGGCCAATTGTGTTGGAAATTGAACTCTCTAAAGCCTCCCTTCCTACTGCAGCGGTTCATTGTGGGTGAGTCAGTGTCTTTGGTGAGCAGCTTGGGCTGTCCAGAGGTTGATGCCAGAGGGCGCCTATTGTTCCGTGTTCTACCGCAGTGTCCCCCCCACACCGCCTCCCTTCAACCTTCTCTTACTCTCTTGACACCCATATTGTGACAGTAAAGAAAATGTCCTGAATGGGTATGCTCTAAAATTCTAACCCCTAAAAAAAATAAGGCAACGCAGGTCTTAATACGTCATCCTCACATCACATTGGTTCGATTCTACACAATCCTACCATAGAGTTTATTTTAAAGAGACCATGAGCACCAAAATGTACTCCCTATAACTTTGAAGAGGTCATAAAGTCCATATATGTGTCCATTCCTCGAGTAATATATACAGCTCTGGAAAAATTAACAAAGAGACCACTCCAAATTGTTCTTAAATCTTTATCTCTACATGTATGGCAGCCTTTCCAGTGTGAAATGTTGTCAGTAGTTTACAGAATACAATACAACAAATAATGGTAATCATTTAACTCAAAGACTTGTCTATAAATAATACAACACGAGAATATGATAATGCTGAATAATGCTGGTGTCTTAATTTTTTCCGTGGATGTATTTTTCTTATAATCCGTAAAGGTCAACCGATCTAAAAAATCCAAACATGTTTTTCTTAATATTAATCCAAGATGTGAACAATGCCATGTGAAGTTCATTGCTCACTGTCTGACTTGGTTAATATACAAAAGACACACTTTAAGTAAAATATGTTCTGTTCGTCCTGAAATGTGTTGCTGGGTATGCTTGTTTTCTTTACCTTGCTTTCTAACAAGTCAAGTATTCCCACCTTTTCCTGTTGAGTTTCCCGCCTTTTTCCTTTCAAACTTGTGAATTGTCTTCATGAATGATGCAGGGACAGTAAGTTTTAGGAAGATGAAAAGAGACGTTGTGTCAGTATGCTTGGTGCTCTACATTTGTGTGCCGTAAAACAAGCGCATTCAGAGCTAGATAAAATAAACGATTAGTAATCCATAGGTTCTTCGATAGCCTTATGTTTGTATAAGTAATATTCACTGTTTCAAATAAACAACATGAGTATTTTAAAAAGTGTCTTTTCTGAGTAAAAGTTTTGTGAGAAAGGAATTTAAGGTGTCCCATAAAGACACCTTTCCGTAATTAATGACTCTTGAGTTCCGTGATTGAAGCAGATAATAGCCTGGGTCTTCATTGCAGTTTTACAGTAGTTGTCTTTAGTTATAATTTGGGTTCTTCATGGGTTATTCAGCAGTGTAGAAGGGCCAGATTACAGTGTGTCTGTGTGTTTGGATACATAGCCCGTGTCCTGAGACAAGGTCATGAGCTCAGCATAGCGTCATTTCGCAACATCCACAACATGAATCCTCTTGCCGCCCTGGTATGACAGTACGAGCTCAACGGGTGGGAAATAAAAGCTTTTGGAGTAGCCCCGGGTCCAAATCATTTTGTCATCTGCTGCCTAGTCCCGTCCTGCAGGCTGACATTTGATTTATTATCTGAAATCTGATTTTACTGTCAAACCCAATTGGTAGTGCCAAGGAGAGTGATGCTGAGGTGAGACAAATGGCTTCTCTAAGAGGAGACGGGCAATGGCAGAGTGGCAACTATCGTTAACCGCAAAATCATCGGGCTTTAATTAGCGAGTTAAAGGTACAGTAGATGATAGATGATTTACTTTGTCATGCTCCTCGCATGCATCCTTCATTACTCTGCCACACCATAATTAGCCCTCCTTTTCTACCACATTACCACGCTTCTCTCCGTAGAAGCATTTTTGCAGGAGGAATGTATAGTGTAGATACATTCCCTCTGATTTGATTATTCACTAGCAGCTTTTCTGTGTCATGCGTAATCCAAAAAAAAGATAAGTACATACAATGCAAATTAGTACATTGCAATCCCGAAGCTAAATTACACTCTTAAGATTATGAGTAGCTGATTAATTGGGTCAAAACTGCATGCCACAGTCAGTGATTGTTGGATTCATGCTTGGCAAAAATCTGTACTGCTATAAATCAGTGTCATCCCCGCAGTTTCCATCTAGTATTAAGTTCTGAACGAGTTTTTAGTTAATTACAGAGTTAAAAATATAAAAATGGCACCTATATCTATTCCCAGTGACACGCACGTTCTTTCACCTTTTTTAATTACACCATTAAGAACGCTGATGAAATCCTAGTGTAACATTTCCTTCATATTGTTTTTACAATAGTTTGTAACCAGACAGCACCCATTAGTGTAGCTTTATAATGACTGTGTGACTGATTGTAAGCCACATTCCTGCTTTATTTGAATGATGCAAGTAATAGTAATGTGCAACAGTGTTGGGGACCAGGATAAAGAAGAGGAGGCTGGATTGTCTCAGTCACAAGGATGCTTTTGTATGAGGGAGCCAAAAAAGCGAGGCCCATATTAGAAACAGTGTTCCTGGAGAAGAAGGGAATTCTTGGTTTTTGTGCGGAGGATGGGGGCCAAGGCTGTGTGAATTTGTGTATAGCTCTTTTTTCTCTATGGGCTTAAAAGGCTGGTTTTCTTCTTGGCAGACGAACAGAAGACTGCATTGTGTGTGTCTGTAATCTCTTTACCTGGATTGGCAGCAAAGCTAGCAAGTGCAGCTCCCAGTGTGGAATTGGCACTGAGAAGTCAATGTCACACTGAGCGAGCTGCCTTCCAAACAACTAGAAACTGGTTTGTGTGGAATGGAAGACAGCGGGCAGTTTTCTTTTTTTTTTTCAATTTGTGTGTCTTTGAATTTTACAGCTCCAGCTTTAGCAATGCAGACAAAATGGCCAAGCCTATGAATATGCAATGTCCAACTTTCTAACAATATCATATTATTAGTTATCAAATCAAGCTTCATTTGTATAGCACCTTTCCTACTCAAAGGGAAGTGCTTCACAAACCAAACACATAGACAATATGTATCCCCCTTCCCAGGTAATAACCATACTAACACATGCATTTGTGATTGAAAAGAACTTACATTTATATCTAAACAAAATATAAATGTAATGCTATTCAGTTAATAGCCAAGTTAAAAAGTTGGGTCATGAGTTTGCTCTTTAAAGTATGAACGCTCTCAGCTGCGTAGTGGTGCTTTGAGTTGACATTTTTTGCCCCAGGATACCTAAGCTTATACAGAAACAAAAGCTTTAGTGGTATTATGTCATTACACACCAAGTATTTGACATACATTTGCCTCTCCTGTCTCGCTGGTTGTGAAGAAAAATAATAATTGGCCTCATTATCGTTCTATCTCTTTGGCATATTACATTCATTATTTCATGAGAACACTGCCAGTATGAGTCCTGTAACCTGGGAATCTGAGCTGCGCCTCCGCAGGTCAACTGTGGCTCCCCGAAAAAAAAAAAATGGCGTTTGACGTCACCACAATGCCTCATCAGCCACCGGTGCTAGGGATTGAACATGGCCGACTGAGCAGAGGATGTCCGTCTGAAAAGTGATTGCTGGCTCATTGACTGAGTAGAAGAAAAGGTGGGGAGAAAGAGAACAAGTACATTTAGAGAAGAAACAGGAAGGAAAAGAAGAGAATGGAAGGAAGGGGCGACTGAGCACAAGAAAAGTAAAATGAAGGCATGGTGAGGGAGAAAAAGAGAAGGAAATAAAGAGAAACGGAGTGCCTCAGTGGGAAGCCTCCCCCTGCTGGCTCCTCTGGCTGGAAGCTGCTGCCGATGGCTTCAAAAGAGCGCCAGGCAGTCTAGGCCTCCGCTTCTAGCAATTAGAGATCACTCCAGCGGATGCCTCCTGGCCAGCCTGCAAATCCCTCAAAAATACCCTCTGATTACTACTGTAGGACACAGGCTGTTTACCAAATGGATCTAGCACTGCTGAGAGTGAGGTTTGATAATGCCTCCTTTTGTTCAGGCAAGAGAGGGAGCAGGGTCATTCCGGTTTTAAAGATGGCAGCGACTTCAGAGATGAATTTCTACCAGCAGAAAGTGAACCAATGCTTTTATTCCTCAGCTCGCTAAGCAAATGGAGGGTGCTGTTTATACTAGAGAATACAAATCTACTAGCACTTTACCAAGGGGCCAGTTCTTCTGTTTTTGCCCCAACTGCCAATCCCTTTTTAAACAACTGAATCCCCCTCGGATCCATGGGAGATTTAATGTTTACAGAAGCACACACAAAAAAATCTGAGCGACACGGAGCAGAATGGGACAATGGTGCACTTCTCATCGCATTTGCTCCAGTCTCCCAACACTACCGTCATATTCCTCACTGTATTCTCGCACCTTGACAGACCCCGATATTAGCGATTAGTGTGAATGTCATTTAAATGGCAGAGCTAATCATACACTCTCGGTCTACCTCCACCACCTGAGGGGCCCCTCGCCTTGGCCCCTAATCACGGTGACAAAGGAAATGATATGTTTAGCCACCTCTTAATAACTGCTGCAGCTCATCAGCTCCTAGGCGATGTCGCCAAACTTCACTAGGGAGGCGTAGCGTGGAGCAGGGAGCCCAACCTCTGGCCCCACTACTTCCACTTCGGAGTGTTTGTTGTGATCCACGTCCTGACACCGGTGACCCCGACACACTGGCCTATAAATCAACAGCGGCAGTACAGTCGTAGCTGTGTACCTTCCAATGAGACGTCCCTGAAAGGTTTGTGATTAAACGCTAAAGAATCCTCCCCCCTCCTCGTCACCTGTCTGTTTTTTCCTCCTTCTACTCACGCTGACATCCGCACCTCTATCAATGTTGCTGTGGTCGCGGCTCTTGTGTGCCTTACAGACTGGATGGGTTTGGTTTTGAATTAGAGTCTGCTGTGCCGCCCTGCATGGCCACTGCAAGGGGGGAAAAGGAGGATGAAGGCTGGAGATTGTGGAAGAAAGCCTGGGGTTTTAATCTCTTCCCCATGTTTATCTCACCACCAGGAGACAAACCATGTGCCATTAAAAACATCAGCTACTCCCACTGGTTGGCTGCACCTCTGAAGACATTTGAAGGACAAATTCAAAGGGCCAAAAATGTGCAGGAAGGCACATTTGTGTACGATAGGCACGGTCTGATTTGTGGCTGTATGCATTGTATATTGATTAGGATTTTCCTTCAAAATAGAAGCAACAGTGTGGGAATGAAAGCCAGTTTGTCATGCATATAGTGAGTCAACGCTGCATATTGGCGGTATATATTCTTAAAAGGAACTTATTTGACCACAAACGCCTTTGGCCTCAGCTGCTGCCTCGGGGAATCAGTCTCTTCAGGAAATGAAAATGCCCGCTTGGAATTGTCATCATATTGAGAGTAAGCCAACCTTTGACCTTGTAATACCGCCACAGCTTCTCTATTTGTGACCTGCTGGATGCTCTTAGAAAGTGAAACCATCAGGGAGGATCTACTGCTCACATCATCATTCTCAGAACACCTAATAGTGGATTTACCAAGGTTAAACCTCCCATGAGATTGCAGCCACAGTGACCTGGAATACTGAGTTTACATCCACTCACCCGTAAATGCGGACACCATCACCTGTGTTTGTTTGTTTGGAAGCTTAATATGGATAATATGAAGCTATAAGAATGTGTCATTGGCAGGACATTAAGAAAAGGTGCAGCTAACGGTTCATCTGTCTGCAGTAATATTGTCTTTGCATCTAATGTGCATGGGACTGTTCAGAGACATAGGAAGCTTCCCGCTGCATTGTCCTTGTGTTTTTACAGCCTGATTGGTGCCTACCCAGGCGTCTTACAGCTGAGCGCAGCACACGAGGGAATTATCTAAGTGTCTGCTGTGCAGTGTTAGTAAAACACGTCGCTTCTTGTCTTTGTAAGAGTTTTAAAACATGCTGATCGCATGGACATGTTTTTGATAGCCTCCACGCCCACGGATGCACTGCAGGAGCATCTGTACTCTCAGCAGTCGCTCCTTTGAAGAGTAAATCACTTTCAAAAAGGATTTCTACAGATTTTACAGATATGTAGAAGTGTTTCTGATGCAATTTTTGGGGGGATTACTTATCAGATTTGAAAAAGAGAAATATGCTTCCTTTAGTTTAGGTAAAAAAATGTGACTGGGCTTTTTTTATCTGACTTGTACCGAACAGCATTAAAATAAATAGGGTTTATGGACACTTTTACATCTAAAAATGCCTTGATGCTGATGCACAGCAATGAGATATGTGACAATGTATCATAGTACTGTTTAATGATGGGAAGACTTTTTATATAGGTTAGAGCTAAAGGAGATTCATTTGCACAAGGTGACATTTAAACATGTCAGTGGTGTTTCCTCCAAAAAAGGAAACACCAATACTTTTCCCGCTATATTTTGTCATAGTGTATGTCTTTGTATTTTAACATTTGATAGAATATTTCAAATTCCAACTTCAGATTACAACATGAAACAATCACCTGGACTGCTCTGAAGTAAGTTTTGGACTTTTATAAGTGTAATGGTGGTCAGAAATACCGCAACCCACATGGCTGTAAATCACAATCAGCTGCTGAGCTTCTCACAGAACGACTGCAAGCTGAACTAGATTACATCACCTCCAGTCTAGGCTTCTTATCTTAGATTAAAATGAAAAAGGACAATCTCCGCTTTCGTTCTCTCTTTGTGCTTTGAGGGTCAAACCGAGTATCTTATGTCATCCAAAGTGTACACCTAACATGTCAGTCATCCCAAAATAACTCTGCTCTTAGTGGCGTGACGTTTGATGTTTAATTTGACCAACTTTTACCAGACTGTACTTGCAGCTGATTGGCCTCCCTCACCCCTGCTGGTTTACCACTTAAGCAGTTGTGGGAGTCTCTTTTTGAAGTGAAGCTTTTAGAAACAGAAGCAGGCAAAAACAATCACAGCACTGCAGGGTACATCCAGGCACTGACTGGTATGTTGCCAGACAAGATAGATTTTATCTTTTTTCTTGAGTGCGAATCCGTACAAAAGGAAGCAGAAAGAGCAATTTTGTATGCCGTCGTGAACAATGAGGCACCAGGAACAATTCAGAAGGGGCACATGGTGTCTGTCCCCATATTACCCAGAAGCCTTCAGGCTGTTTCATGTATTTATCGGAACCAGGAACTTGACATACACACTTAAACCATTATATCTGACAAAAAATAAAGATGCATGTGAATACACAACAGCTTTCTTTATGCCTCCCACACCGCTGTTTCTATGACGGTCAGTTCTGTGTGTGTGTGTGTGTGTGTGTGTGTGTGTGTGTGTGCGTGCGCGTGTGTGTGTAGCCCCACTGTAATAAAGGTTGCCTAGCCAAGCGTAAGTGTCAGGGTGGAGATGCCTGGCTCATTAGGTACCATGGCAGGATAATGTATGAACAGAGCTCGTGAAGAGAGAGTGAGCAAGAGAGGAAAGAGGAAGCAGCCATTGTTCTTCTCTCTCCTCTCTGCCCCCCCCCTCCTTCTCCTCTTCTTCTTTCCCGCCTGCCTGTTTCTTCTTTGTGTGTGTGCGCCTGGGGATATTTAGGCTCCCTGGTCACATTATGCCCTGTTTTTCCATGCAGAGCTGCCACTCCATGGGTTTATGGCGTTTATTCACAAATTAATTAATTTATTGGTTTATTAAATTGAATTCATTGCGTCTTGCATGATGCTTGTTTTGCGGCTCTGTTGCCTCGATTGACAGGTTGCCAGTCATGGTAAGATTCCATATCCCATCGGCGTCATGCAGCAGCACGTTGCTAATTGAGTTGAATGCGTAACTCGTCTCTCCTCAGTGAATCCATCTGTCGCCGTCTTGTCATCAGTTTGTTCGCACTTGACAGCTTCCAAGTTGCTCTTTCTGTGTTTAAATGTGCGCTGCTGTGTAGGTGTGCTGTGTTTTTATTTATGCAAGAAGTGTGTGTGTGTGTGTGTGTAAGAATGTGTGTAAAATGCAATGTAAACAGGTTGCTGCCTAGGGGCCCATTCCCTGTGCTGTGTGGCTTGCCCCGATGTAAAGTCCCATGGAGAACAAACCCGCAGCCAGCCACCCTCTTCATACGATATTGGCCACTACACATGTATTTATACCCAAACAGCATGGTACACAGGGGTGCTCAAAGGTTTGTGGATTTGAATAAATAAAAGCATTTATGGATTTTATGCCAGAATAGAAAATTAAGTCCTTTCAGTCTAGCGTCATTGGGTCATTTTTTTCACCTGCCAACTACTTGAAGAAGCTATATGCATGAGTGACTTAAACAGCAGAAGTCGACAAAGCTTTGTGAATTTGTTGAGGGTAAAAGATAAATGCCTTGAAAGTTTAAAATAATGATGATGTCTACACATTTTCGTGTTTGTAAATATGCCTTTTTTCATTGTTTACTGCCATTGTGTCATAGTTTCGAGCTGCACAGCTTCAGGAAAGTGCAACATGAGTGATTATAGTCAAGTGATGCAGGTTAAGCTGGAGCAAGCGTGCAAGAAAAC
Organism: Eleginops maclovinus; assembly: GCF_036324505.1. NCBI lineage: Eukaryota > Metazoa > Chordata > Actinopteri > Perciformes > Eleginopidae > Eleginops > Eleginops maclovinus. The sequence continues at coordinate 17,045,227 of NC_086359.1, read as the reverse complement.
CAACATTAACCAGCCCCTAAAATCACGAAGAGTTTCTCTCCTACACACCTCCTGAAAAGCCTCTATTGTAGCCCTTTGTTTACTTCATTCTTGTTGTTTACCTGCTTCTATTGGCTAGAGCTCCAACACATTCTATGTGATTAGCTAAGGGTTGACCTATCACAGCAGAGCCATGATGATGAAATTCCAATATACATTGCAAAAAGAAAAACTGTCTTTTTAGCGTTACTCTGGACATCCATGTGACCCAATGCAGTGCCTTAACAAAATCGATAAGACGTGTATCAAACATAACCTTTTTGGTCCTTGAATTAAAAGGGATGGGCAGGAAAGTCCTTAAATTTGACTTTTAAAAAGGTAGGGGAATATTAAAGAGCAAAACACAACATATCAGTGAATACGTATGGGCGTTATTCATCGCAAAGCATCTGAATTTGTAAAATGCTAAGGATCAGGGAGGACACCTGACTATATTACGTTTGCATTTCAAGCCAGTGTCCTTCTCATTGTGAAAGACTTCTGAACAGGCATCAATAGTTCATGAGGTTACAAAGAAATGAATGGGGGATGACGATATGAGTAATAAGCTTTGGTTTTGCCTTTGGAATCAGCGGTGTGATTGAAGAGAAAGTGCTTCTACAGGTGTATTTCTGTGTTCAATTATGTGTGAGCCACAAAATGTGCGGTTTTGGGCCTGCTCTTCATTGGACTCATGCTGAGAGAGACTTAACTTAAAAGACAATCGGTGTGTGTTCGTGATGTGTGATGTGTTCTCCCCATCAGTAGATTGATGGCGTCTATACAGTGTGTTTTACCGCCGCACCTTCATCACTGTCTTTCATCGTTGTTGGCAGCCTATCTCTGCTCCCCGCAATCGAAGTTGTGTGTGTGCAAGAAAGATGGGAAAGGAGAGACATAAAGAGAACGCGAGGAGGAGAAGGTGTGCGTCGCCGCATACGTTGATGGCACTTCACACAGCCGCGTGTGTCCTGGCTTTGATACAGTACTGTTAGACGAATAAAGACGCTGCGCTGTTTGAAAGAGGAGTTCACCGCGCTCCTCTGTCAGCAAGCTTTGGGAGGGGATTCTGTCTCAAGGAGAGCCTTGAATTTTTTTTTTGTAGGCCCCGAGTGTTTCATGATACCTCCAGAGGCAGCTTTTCCTGCCTGCCTGTGTGTGAGCGATTGTGTCTCTACGTGTTTGTGTACTTGGAGCATGTGGGAACCAACTCCTTACGCACTACAAATGAGCAGCAGCCTTATCATCAATCCCGCCTTTCACGCTTATGTGAACTTCATTATAACAGATACTTGCATACACTCTGAGGGATGCACACGTAAACACACACATGTACGCACTTTCTCTTCCAAACTGCCACAGTTGAAGAGCAGTTGCATCAAAGGCAGCTGTCTCTCATCTCACGTTATCTCCGTCATCTGTCTCTTCTCTTAACTCTTTCTCGCCTTTCTGTCACTTCACACATTTTTTATTCTTCCACTGCTCATTCCCCTGTGCTTTTGTTTCTCTCTTTGTTTCCTACCCAGACTCTTTCTCACCTTTCTCCGCCTCTGTCTGCTCTAGCTACCTGCCAGGGATTTCTCCTCCAAAAAGAAGTGATGTTTTTTGTACATTTTCATGTCCCATTTCTGGAGAGTTGACTTTTTTTGAAATGCCGCATCAAAGGATCCATATCACAGGTTCTTCTCTGTCCACCAACCTGAGACACACACACCCACATACACACACACACCCCCACACACACACACACACACACACACACACACACCTCCACCCCCGCTCCAATCCATCAGACAGCAGCCAGCCAGCCTCACTGACTCCTGCCTCATTTCTCATAAATTAGTCTTACCTCTCACACACTTTCTCTTTTGTTTCTCGCTCTTACTCATTCCATTCTCCCCATGCCCTCTCCCGCCTTCCATCTCTCCCTGGTCCTCACATTTCATTTTTCTTCCCACAAATGCCACACCGCAGTCCCTTAAGAAATGTCATTTCTGTCTTCTCCTTTTGTTCTGTAATTTCTCCGTGTCCCTCCCTCCTCTCTTGGGAATTAATTTATGGTTCGCAGTTCTCCTGTCCCCAGCTCTCTGATCTCTCTGTCTCAGTCTCACTCTCTTCGTCTGTCTCTCTGTCTTTGTCTCTGACACTCCCCCGCCACATTTCTCTCCTTTTTACTCTCTCTCTTCTTCTTCTACCTCCTACACACAGGTAATTCAGTGCAATTTTCAAATGGCTTATTGGCACGATGGTGAGGGGATGTACTTTTGCCAAATCTTAGAATTAATAAAGACACTAGAGAAGACAAATTTGTATAGTATAGTCTGTCTGTCTCTGTTTTTCCTTTATATAAATTAATCAAGCTCTTATAAAATTGCAAGTATTTTTTTTTGCCTCATGTCTACCTCAGTTGATTTACGTTCATGTCTGATTTGTTGGCAATGAAAATATTAGGTCCCATGCTCCTCCAACAATGAAACAAGCAATAAACTGAAGACATAAAAAAGGAATAAAGTCATAAAATAGTGCAATAAAAATGAAATATTTTGGGATACTTAAAAAAAAAAAGCATGAATACTTCATGAAAAATTAGGCATTGCTGATGAAGAATATTTACATTTAGAAACTAGTTTTTTTTAAACCAAGAAAGGTCCAACATCTTCAACCAGGATGAAGTAGTTGACTAGTGAGATTGCCATGTTTGGGGCCTATTCATACCGAAACTAATTCTAAAGTGTCTGTTCATATTAACCTTGGAGGCTGATTAATAACAATCACTACATGGAGTGCCGCTACCACTGGTCAAGATTGCAAATTAGCATCGACACCCACTTTGCACAGCCAGCAGGCGCAGAAGAAGAAAAAGTCATTTTAACCCAGAACAATTGTCAGTTATCTTTCCCCTCTGGTATTCGTGAGATAATCCCTGTCACAGAGAGACGCTCAGATCGAGCTTGGATGCTTTGGAGGAAATTGGTAAGATGTATCACAGAAATTCAATGCTTCAAATGTGATTCTGATTCTTCTGTGCAGGGGTAAACCATCACACGCGGCACACACACTCCCAAGTGGTTAGAGAACCAATTTGTTAGGCCCCTGACAACAGACAGAGCCGGCTATATAAGAATGCACAGGTCTCACGCCTGATGTTAGAACACATTTGTGTGGAGCAATGTATTTACGTTGAGTTGAGCAGATTTAAGGCACACTTTCATCACTGTGTTTCTGATGATGATTAGAGTAGCTTATTTTAGGGTTAGCAATCCATTTGAATGTGTTTGGCATCTGATTTGGATCCAAAATCTAATGCTTGTGGTCTGTTCAAACTGGCCTGATTCTGCACCGCATGTTGCCTGCCCTTTTATGCATCTTCAACACTTATGTTGCCTTCTCTGTTTATTTCTGAGCCTGTTTTTGTGGAAACCAGAAGTGACTCTTCCCCTGTGGATCTCGGCAAAAAGATTCCACTTGAGAACAGTTCTCTGGCGTGCAGGCATGCAGGCACTTGTGTTCCATCAAAATGCTAATAATATCATCTGCAATATCCAGAGCAATATTATTGTAGTGCTAATTGGCGGGAAAAAAAATGTTGATGGGAGCACCTGCCCACCCCACTACTCAATTATTTTTAATTACAATGGCTGTAATAAAAGGGAACAAATTGTGTAATGATCAATGTTTCTTCAGTGCGGCGACAGTTTTGCTCTTATTTGCTTTAGCATGGCCATGTGTGGCTCATTTAGATGGCGGGGAGATACTTGTGCTGGAGTGGAGCAGCTCTAAGTGAATGTGGGCCCTCAGGAGAGGAACTTCTTTCCCCTTGGTTTTTATGCAGCATGATTTATTCATCAAGCCACATGTCTGTGGAAGTGGTCTTTGGACGGTTCACACGTGCTTATGTGTGCTACGTTGCCCTGCACCTCCTTGCGATTTTCACTCTTGAGAGGGTTGTCTCGTCATACATGTGTGGGTGAAAGACATAGTGAGGAGGAATAAAATACTAATTGAGGATGTATGAATAGAGTCGCATGAAGAAATAATTGCGGAAGATCATTGCCCCAAGTGGGAGGGAAAATCTCTTATTTTGAAACAATCCCTGTCTTCCAAATTCTCAAATTAACTTTTCCTGTAGCAGTGGCTATTGAGAGGGGGTAATTAATCGCTTCTTTTTGGGAGTTCTTTCCTACCATGTGTCAGTTTTTCTGGCTGCCTTCAAAGTGATAATGCTCTCCGGCTGTTGCCCCCGGGGACTGCTCCATCTTATTAACTCGTCTTGGGAGACAGGGCTGCCATGCCGCCTGCTTTACTGCCTGCAGGGATGGAGGAGGACCACTACATTTTTTTTCACTGTCTTCTTCTGCCCTGAACGTTTATACTATATGTGTCTGTATCCACATGAAGATGGGTGTGCGTGACACCGACTGACACAAGATGGGAATCCTTGTGAAGCGAATAGCGATGAGGTATTAAAACGTATTCTGTGAGCAGGATTGTAGCTTCAGTTTACACAAAGTTGTCAATGTGAGTTAAAGAGGGAGGATATAGATCCAGTAACGGCAGGTTGTGAGTATGGATGCATTGCTCTCATGCTGGATAGCTGCCAATACCAAGCATAGATCAGATACCCAAACTCTCTTTCTTCCACATTTCTACTGTATTCCTCGCTGTGTGGAATCATTTTTATGTATGGTGACAACCGGCCAAGTAGTGCCTTGGTAATAAAAAACTAAAAAATGTTGGCAGCGTGTCATGACTGAATGAATGGAAGTTATAGTGAAACTGTTAATCTTGAAATGATATTGACTAAGAAGCTGTATTTAACGTAAATCAGCTGTATTATGGCCATTTTGTGGCCAATAACGTAACGTCCTGCTGTAAAACGATTCTTAAGCATATCCAAGTAAGTACATTGAATTTAATTCTTAAACCATTTGGAGTACTTGGAGACTGCCAGCTCATTTTTAAATCATACCACAGCAGAGGGTGTGTATGTATTGATATAAAAAAATAGTTTTTGACCATTCTGAAGTTTATCTGATCTCCTCCCTTACCAATACTTATCCTGAGACTAGATTTCGGGCAATGTTACAAAACTGTTCTGGTCACAATGTTACCAATTGGTGGATTTTTTACGAGGTGAGTTTTACTCCATTTTGTAGGTGTTGTCGGACTGATAGACATTGATTGTACCTGCAGTTGTGACTGTATCTTTAAATGATACCCATCAATCAATTCACAAAAATCGTAGCTTTCCAACAATATGTCGCATGAGTAAAAAACTGTGCATTCCGTAGTTGTGTACTGATTCCCACTGGCCTCCGATTTATGTTGATTTGTAAGACCTGTATTCACGTAGACAACTAACCTAAGTTGTAGGCACTGTATAACAAACATAATATTTTAATACTCTTTGGATTCTCCATATTTCTTCACTAAGAATTATTTTCATTGAGATGTTAATTGTGATTCAAGTGGGCACTTGGACATGCAGCAGCTAGGCCTGCAGACAAACGTATAAAACCAGATATAAAAGATTGTAAGAACATGCACAGGTGTGGATTTGTGTCTCTTAACAAACAATACAAAGCAAGAGTTTTGACAGGATGACTTCAGGCACTCTGATGTATCCATTGCTGCAGTCAGCCCAGAGTAGTCCTGGAGCTTATCTGGCTGCTGGATATTACGTGTTGCTATAGCTCTCGATCACTCACTTTCTGCCGTTAGAGGATTCCTTCATGCTGCACTTGTTGCTTTCTGTAAGCTGCTGTCACGGCCAGGGGGGTGGGCTGAATGTATAGGAAATTGGATTGGCACAGACATGTTAAAAGAAGAACTCTCCGAGACACCTGAGCAAAAGAGTTTGAGACCTCTATAACTCCAAATATGTGTGTTGTATGCACTCCCTCAGCAGCCGAGAGTGCAAACTATTTGGCTATTTACTTCTACCACACTGAAGAAACCTAAATGTGGACTTTAATCAAATGTATTGTGTCAACAAACTACACATAACTGTATTAGGTTTGTTGAAAGCAATAATATTAAGTTTAAATAAAGTATGTTAGGTTCAATTCAATATTATTGCTTTTAACTAACCTAATACAGTTGTGATCATTTTGTTGACAAAATACATTTAATTAAAGTCAATGTTTCAGTTTTTTCAGTGCACCACTGTCTGTATGTGGCAGTTTTGTCATTGTGTTTTGAATGGGCATTTTTCGAAGTTTGTATTCTCATGAAACACAACATGATGTAGCGGTCGGGTTAAAGGAGCATTCTCCTGAGCCGAAGGAAGACAAATGGCAGGTGTCTGCAGCGCAGCCGGTTAATCCCACACACATTAAGTCTGCCTGAAATGACACACTACATAGAAAGAGAACTGTCGCCAAGCATCGCATTTGAAGCAGCGTAATGTAAAAAGAAAACCTCCTCGATGCTGTTTACTTAATGTTGAGCTGAGTTTGTATATGCTGAGAAAATCAATCTTTACCAAATGTAGACGAATTAGCCAGCATAAATTAGCCAGAGCATATTCATTACGCCGACTCTCAGAGGAATACAGCGCACACTGTAGTGTCTTTATCATTTAACTGCACTATCATAAATGTAATCATGTATTTTATCTGTCTGATGGTGATAAACGCTGCCTCTTAACTATTTTATAGCAGCAGTATGCAAGTACACACCCTGGTATTAAAAAAATAATGGTGTATCTTAGTGAATTTTGACAGAAGATATTGCATTTATTTTAGTTGGCTTAACCTCACTTTGAGCCCCTCCGAGCTAATTTTGCAAACTACTTCTTATCCTGCTCGTGTTCAGCTTCTGTGTTATTGTCCTGTCTTTCATGCATCAATAGATGGATTATTATACATCCCTATTTGTAATTGGAGGGCAGGTTAGACAAGAGGATAATTAAAATAGTGTGTGTTGCTACTCTATTTTCTGTTGCCTTCTTGACGCGTGCAGCTTGCTGTGTTTGTGTGCCCTCCTTTGTCCTCCAAGTTAATGTTGTTGATGTGGCACTTACTGAGGACACACACACTCACTGACAAACACACAAGCACACTTACACTCCCACATAGGCAGTTATGGGAGAACTTATTTATGGGTATGGACAAAATAACAATAAATACCTATTAAGCAATAAATGATGTTTAGATCTATTTGGGATGGTTATAACTTTGGTGGTTCTTTGGCAAAACATCAAGTGCTGAAAATAATAATTATTTGCTGTCAATAATTATCTTTAATTTGTCAGAAAGTCCCAGTTTCTGAAAGTCAAGGTGATGTCTATAAATGTGTTTTGTCAGACCATACCCAAACATATTCACTTGAATATGATATTTAACATGGAAAAGGCTAGAAATCTCCATATCTGAGGGGCTGAAAACAGCAGTATCTGCCATGTTTGCCCTTGTTGGTATTGTCAAAATATTTTCCGTCAAGCAACTAGGCAAGACAAATGAATATTCGAGCTCTAGTCAAAGGACTTAATTTGGAATAAAACAATCAATCTCAAAATAGTCTTTTAAAATATGGTTCTAGAAGCAATGTATCAACAATTAAAACCAGTTGCTGCCCAAAACCAGCACATTTAATTACTGGTTGTAATGTTTGTGTCTTATGCTACATGTGTATCCTAATGAAAGCTAGAGATTACCACACAAAGGATTATTCTCTCCCATGGAAGGCTCTCAGGGTCGAGATAACTAGAGCTAAGACAAAGAACAATATTGTAGAGATGAGATGTTGGGTTCCCAGCTGGCAAAACCATACTAGGATAGTATTGCCTCCAGCAACAGGAAAATTGGAATGACTGTGGCAAAGTCATGGATACGGCCACCAAGGCGTGAGCAGGGAGCCATGTGTTTGTTTCCACCAGTCTGGAGGCCAGTTCTCATTATAGCAGCTGCTAAAATATTACAGTTCAGCTGACAATGTCTAAGTGAATTGTCCAGAGCAGTTTTGACAGCTAGTGGAAGGCAGGGCTGGATTATGATGGATGATGACAACAGGGGTGGTGCAGAAGGAGCACTGATGTGTTTTGTTGCTCATGCAAGAACTAATACGTACACCTAATGTGGCGCGCTTTCGCTGATGGTGAAAACACACACACAGGAGAGAGGAGAACCCTGATGGGTATGTTAAAATGTTGTTCCTACCTGCAGGATTCATTCAGGACCCTGTCTTTGCCAGAAATAGACTTTTCTACGTGTTTGTTTTCCAGGTGAAAATAAAAATATATTGAATGGTGTTGTTTACCATTCCATTTGGTTTTTGCGATGCTATCCTTGTGTTGTTCAAGACTTGTTTTATGGGAAGCCAATTAAGTTTATTCAAATTCCTGTTTTTGTATGAATCCATCTGCTGGCAAGTGAAACATTAATTTGTTTGAGGAAAAGTTGATTGCGTTCTTTTAAAGCTTCAGTCTCCTTTTTTCCCTATTTAAAAAGAGGGAAATGTAACCTTTTCAAAGGCAATATCAAAGCAGAAAGAAAAAACCTTTTTCTTGATGAAAGCCGAACAGCTGCACAAGACTGCTGACCACCACATGCTGGTTTAACTTTTCAGGGGTCAGAATAAAGTAAACTCTTTGAACAGCTTGAAACTGTGCTCCCATGTAGGGTGAAAGTTCAAAGTAGTATTCAAAGCCCAATGCTACATTATGCAAATGAATGTGAATGCCAAAGCTGGTGGGATTTAAAGTTTGGATTGGAGTTTTGTGTGTGTGTGTGTATCGGTGTATTTAGAGAGATTGATATATTAGATAGCTACACCTACCATATAAGGGTGAGTTTGAGTAATCGACAGCTCCACGTTAGTTCTATTCAGGGATTTCTCTTGGTACACTGCATTTCATACACGCTTTGTCCACAAAGCTGCTGTGCCCTCAAGGGAAGAGATGAGCAATGCTGTCAGCTAAATGGATAAATTTTTTTGTAACAGTATGATGGTTTATTAAGCTAGTGACAAAAATGAATCCATTGCATGGCAAAAATGGCCGTCGTTGAGACTGAGAAGTGTTCAGCTGTCCGGAATCAACTTTGGATTATTATGAGTGCGCCATCTGGGTACTCATAAAGCACTGCATTTTACCCTACATCTCAATGGGCCACTCTTATGCACTCAAAACAGCAAACGTAAGTACAAAAGAATCCAAAATGTACGTCAAAGTATCAGGATTAGTGAATAGAAGGTGGCACCTCTAATAGCAAATCTCATTGTCTTAATGTGTTGTCCTTTTGTTTCTTCTTTTCATCTTTGTACACAATAAGTGAGAATCCCAATGTAAGACGACCTGAAGAAGTAGGCCCATGTGACATAGACTTTTCTTTCTGCCGCCTTTCGTTGGAGCAGATGGGACAAGGAGAACACTTCATCCCCAGGTTCACTGGTCTTTTGGCTTCTTCTGGCGTGTCCAATGCATCTCCCAGTAGTCAATCTAGCTTCTGGGTTCTTGCCCATTCTCCTTCCCTCTTGTCCTCCCTCCAAACACTGAATCATTCTCTCTCTCTCTCTCACTCTCTCTCTCTCCCCCCCTCTCTCTCTCTCTCTCTCGCATCCACTCTACTCTTCCCAAATTTGGCCACCAGGGAGGTGTGTGGCACTGAAGCAAGCATTATTGATAGAGCATCTGTTTAGACATGGTGCAGGATCTGTGGCATGTGGGCGAGCAGCTGGGGGTTCGAGCAGGGGAGACATTATGTCATATTACATATCTTGATATGTCTCGTTCACTTGTATGCGTGCCCATTTCACAGGCACACACTCCCACAGACACTGAGAAACACAAACACATGCCACCGCCATCCCCACCAGGATTATTGTAGTTTCCGTCTTTTTCTGGGTTGGTTCTTTACAAGGATGGTTTAAATAATTTATGTACTGTGCGCTAGAAGTTGTCTAATGTCACTACTGTGCAGTAGCGCTTACAGAAGACAGTTTTAGAGGCCATTTCAGACCTGTGAGCCAGAGGCGAATATTCTGGCATCAGGGCTTTATTGGAGCAGCCAGACAGACAGAGTAGCCCTATCCAGATAATCACCACACATCTCTTCTAGATGGCCAAACTTGTCAAAGCTCATGCAGCACATTGCCAATAGATTTTCATTCTTGGCAGCTGATGAAACAGAGGATTTTATGGTATTTTACAAAGCACGCTTGGTGGATCTTTGTAGCAATGAAGCGGCAATATTTTCATCAGTTGTGCACCTTCTCCTCTCTTGCATCAGTAACTGAGGTATTACGGTGTCTCAAGACGATGTGTTTGACGGCACATCATTTTGGGATCCATGACCTAAAACTTTTTCCAAGTTAACCAATCACAGAAACCACAGTTAAATTGCCTCTGAATATGAGGATGTAAAGCTCTGTTTATTTTAAAGGAATTTAATAATTTATTGGTGTAATCTGTATTTATTTTTATTGTATTCTTTATACCCCCTGTTGATTATTTTATTAAACTCAATTAAATGTCTTATTGTTTATTGTTTATTCTTTATTAAAGTATATTTTAGTATTGGTATGTACTGTATTGTCGTTTATATACGTTTTTATGTGAAGTTAATTAGCTGCATGTTTGCATTCTAGACAACATTATCCACGCTTTCACAGACTAACAGACTTAAAAGAACATTGTGAAAACCAAGCTCTGTAACTTGAATTAAGAAAGACCACTCAATGAAACATTTAATAAATTATAAATACCTTTGAAAACCTGTTAAATGAAAACCAGAAGAGTCTTTGATGTCCTTTTGATTTTAATTAAGCTGACAAATCCTGCGTTGAAGTGTTACCAGCCATGTTTCCAGGCTTTATATAGTGTAACCTGCCTGATATTGAACAGCATGTACATACAGCATTAGAGACATTGGGAAACTCACTATCCAATGGTGTTCACATGGTCAAATGATTTTTTTTCCCCCCTCTGCTTTAACCATCCTTCTCAAACTGACTATTTTGACCATTGGGTTGGATGGTATCAGAAAGAAAAGACGTTTTCCTGTTGGCTAACACTGGTAAAAAAACATCTATGAAAGAGTGGATTTTTTTTATAGCTCTTATTTAAATCATTAAGGCCTAAAAGTTGTAAAATGCTTTAAAAGTCAAGTCCAAAAAAGAATGTCCCCTTCACATGACTAAGCCTAATCGGATTATGACGTGACAGAATGGATTGGAGGCTGGGCTTGACAAATCAAAAGTGCACATGCTCTTCTAGCCCTGTAAATTTGCCGGAAAATCCAAGAAAGATCTAGAATTATTTTTGTCTTGATGTCAGGCCACTAGCTTCATACTAAGCAATCAATAAATGAGGTCCCGCCTCCAATGCTGTATCCATATCACCTTATACATCCATGATCTTGACATTTCAGGTCATTAATAATGTGTTTTATGGTTGGCAGAGACCTCTTTTGTACTTCACTTCTGCTTTCACTTTATAGAAAGTGTATTTGCTGTTGAAAGCCTGCAATTTAAGGTGTTTTTGCTTGATTAGACCAGACCACGATTGATTGACATCTCAATAACCGTCATGATATTTGCATCGCACCTGTTACTGCGTCGTACACACGTACTGTAGGCTTCCTTTAATAGTACAAGTAGTTTGTGGCCTCTCATATTCCCCTGCATAACTTCAACCATATCAGACGTCTAATCAGGCAGAATAAGTGAACACACCTGTGTGAGTGTGCGGCGCACAGGTGTGTTCAATCATGAGTCTGATTAGAGCGCCTCTCAGTGAAGGCATGCATACAGTACACAGTGAATGAGTGACATCTACATGATGGGTAAGAAGAGAAAACCTTATTTTGACTATTTAAATATACAGGAAAGGCATGTTTTACTATACTGCACATCTCAACAACAAAATCATTCAAAGTGCTTTATTTTACAAATGTCAAGACTTAGTGAAAAACAATCACAGTATACAATTATATTTGAAAAAATGTAAGGAGGTCATTAAAAAGGCAAGAAAACATAACCTGAAAAATGTCAACAAAAATATATATCTTTTTAGGTATAAATAAAAAAAGAAAGTTATTCTTTAGTCAGGTCAAAGTCAACTTTATTGTCAATGTTTCCATTAGTGTGTACAGACAGAAAGTTTGAAATACTGTTTCCAAAAGTGAAAGTACAAATATACAATATATTTAGAATATATATGTATATACATACACTCTCATATATATATATATATATATATATATATATATACATACACACATGAAAGGGCATAAATAAGATAAAAAGGCTGTGGCAAACAAAAAAGAGTAAAGAGTTGTTTTAAATTATTGTGAAAAGATATGTTTTTCGACTGACTAAACTGCATGCCACAATGTTCAGTATTGGGAGCATTTGAAAAGGCGTTCCGTATTCTTCCCAGTTGTGACAATGTATAAGAAACTTGCATCTTTAAATAAGATATTCAATATTTACTAGAATACAGGATTGTAATAAGCCACTTAATTTTGCCACATTTTTATGTTTTTCATTTCCCATATTCAAGGCACATCTTGTTTTTCAAAGGAACGTCTTTATAGCTTAAGTATGTAAATGACTCTTGCACACCTGATCGCTGCTGTGAGTGGCAGAGATCAGGTGCACAATCATTTCATCAAATTGAAAAGTCTGTCATTCTAAGCCAACCGTCTTCACTGAAAAGGTGCAGGTGCAAATCCAGATGAAGAGTCTAGTGATTTTATCTGTTTCTCTGGAGCGTGCTTCCGTAATGCATCTTTGTTTTTATTTTTTTATTCTTTGAAATATGCTATAATGCATAATATCTGTGATCCATGGAGGTAAATATACAAAGCTAACTTATAGTGATATAATGTCAGTGATATCCAGCAGTGTTTATCCTGATAACTATTGCTGTACTAAAACTAAACAAAAATACAATAAAATATATAGAGCAATATTATTCGTAGTGTGTCAATCAAGATCGATTTGATAAAAGCCGATTGGCACTGATTTTATTTGTAGAAGGTTTGCATTGACTGGGAAGTTGAAATAAGCAAACAAGATTCACCAGAAGTAAGAAAGCATTGACTGGCCCTCTTTAAATGTTCAAATGAGCTCAAAGCACAGTCTATTATATCCTTTTATAAGTGTGTGTTCCTCAAGATTTTAGAAACACCTTAATCTGCTCCCATTGCTGTGATATAGCAAGGCTTTTACTATGGAGCAGCTTCACAGGAAAAATAACCTCTAATCCTGTTCACTTGAAATGAACGATTGGTCAATATTTAACAGAAAAACGAGGTTGTTGCAGTTATAGAAATATCGCAGTATAAACAATCCAAATATGAGAGGCATTAGCACAAGTCATTTAGTTGCAATTCTTGGCCTTCATCTGTTTGTACACTCTGGCCCCAGGCTGTCACATGAGACCCAGACATTGTTTAAATATCAGCGTGTGAATTTCTCTAAATTCTATGCACATTTGGGGTGAAATTGACCAATTGTCCTGTCAGCTCTGACGATGGCAGCACAAGCTGTCCCGACGGCAGACACTCCTCTCGAGATCAGCTGTGGGGTTTATGTCCGGGGACACAAATGTCTTCCGTGCCATTTGTTGTGTCTGACCTTTAAGATGATGAAGCGCAGGGAGAGTGACCCCTGGCAGGATTTGTTCAAAGAGCAGCCTCGTGGTAACGGGGTGGGGGGGGGGGGGGGGGCAGAGCCTGGCAGCATGCTGTGGGATTGATCAGCCCCTTACTCAAAGGCCAAATACAGAAACCTAGCCAGAGGAGAAGGCCATGCAGCACGTGGAGCTTTCCTCTGCTTTGAAGCCCTCTCCAACACTTCAGCTGTTTCCCTGCATGAATAAACATGTTGGACTTCTATCTGGTAAAGCTTCTCGTTCTGTCCCTTCCCTCTTCTGTTCTCTTTGCTCCTCGGTGAGCCGACAGTTGCCTTGCTGCAGATGGAAAGATATGAGCAGAGGTCACAAAGACCTTTCTCTTTTGGTTGCCGCGTTTTGACTCTTTCCCCCTTCTGCGTCTTCTTTCTTTTTAGCTTGCCTGCTTCTCTCGCGTGAATACTTCCTGTGCTCTAGCGTTGTTGCACAGGATTAAATCCACTCATTTAGAGCTTGCATTGCTTCCACAGATGTCAGCTTTGAGATTGAAATGAGCTCCCTTTCTGCAAAGAGGCTGAGTTAAAAGGACATTTCAGAGAGGGGAAGAGAGAGAAACTAAACAGGGATGCAAAGTCTTTTCAGTTCCATAAGTGTAGCCAGAGAGGGGCTTTATCATGTGTGTGGTTGACCAAGAGTGAGGGAGAGTGGAAGCACTGTTGATATTCATGGCCCACACCTACGGGGAAACACGCTTTATGGTATTTACATTGTGCTCTCATTTTGGTGCATTCAATTGGACTGTAAACTGTTCCACTTGTCAGGCAAACCCTGGTACATGTATGTTTTATGGACAGCATAACACGTCAGTTACTTTTCCAAAAAGATGTACATAATTTCAGTTAAATAAATAATCACTATTCAGTGCACTAAAAATCTATGTTAATTCATAATTTGTATAAAAAGCTTTATTTCTACAGTACTTTCCATACAGCAGGTGCAGCTCACAGTGCCTTGACAACAAACGAGAAACAAGAAAACCTTTTGCACACAAGATAATAAAATAAATGATTATTCCTCTCGGTAAAATGAAAGAAGACATTAGACAAAAGGAATCAATACAATAAAATAATAAAACCTATAAAATAATAACAACAAATAAATTAGAATAAGAAAGATTAAAGACCAATTTAAAAGAGGATGTCTCTAATAAATCAATAAAATAAAACTTGAAACGTATAACATAAATGAACCAAAAAACAAATAAATATTAAAGATTTAAGGACCAATTAAAAAGGGATTTTGCTAATAATATTATACAATTGAACGTTTTTACAAAATGCAGACAATATCCGAGTTTTAAAAATGCTCATTAGTGATTAATATTAATTGTTATAATATTGCCTGATACAGACAAATAACATATCAGTCATCGGCGGCCCAGCTCGCTGAATATCTGCATTGAACATTGTTAAAACTGTATATCACTTGTAGCCATACTTTTTGTATTGACAATTCTAATCCATCATGACGTAAGATGTAGCCCTTGGAGACGAGACATTTCTGAAGTGATGTTCTTGGAGCTTTCCACTTGTGATCAGATTACCCAAGACTTAATCAAATCTGAGAGAGAGGAGATCTGTTATGACCTCTTAAGATCGGCCTTCATCTCTGCTTATTTGAGATTGGTGCTTTTCCCAGGTGTTCTTTGGTAAGAGCTTAACGTAAAACACAACCTTAAGTCAACGAGATGAATGCCTTCAACAAAGACTTAACTAAGTGACGGTTATGGCCGTCTGCAGAGCTTTCTCATCTTTGCTAATCACTGCCCAAAGGCACAGATGAAAGGATATTCTGTAGTTATGAAGACGCTGCGCTGTGTTCAGTTTATCTTTGATTATATACCCAATTATAGTGCAAGTAAGCAATTAAATGAAGCCTGGATGTTGTCAACAGACTCCGTCTGCAATTGAACTATGCTGCTATACTTTGAGCACCTCACAGCTCTAATTGTGTGCCATCGTGCGAGAGAGAGAGGGAGCTTGATGAAAGAGGGGTGTTCATGAGAAGCAGCGAAGCCTGCCTTGATTACAAGGGTCAGTAGTATCAGAATGACATCATCGTGCATCGCTTGATGAGTCCATGATGTCATGGTCTGAGCTCTTGTGTGTGTTTGTGTGTCTGCACATGTGGAGAACTGGAAAAGCTCTCAGTGAGAACAGTTCTGTTCTTCACCGTGAGACCATAAAAAGCATCTATAAAGTAAACACAAGTGGCAGTTCCGCCTCTGAGCATTTGGCTCACTCAATGAAAGCAATCTCTACTAAATGGTAATGGCCTCTGCAAAGTGGCATCATCAGTGTTCTTCATTTCAGATGAACTGCTACTGTGTCACGCCTTTAAATATACCCCGTGCTTAAATAGTAATAACAATCTGGCCATACAGGCGATGAGAGGCCCAATACGCCTAAATCAATTTTACTTTGCAACCCCCTTGCCCGTAATGCAGTGCTTTAAAGCCTTGTTGTTTGCAGAGGATTATTTTGATTAAATGCTTTTAGTCCCTGAGTGAATTCCCCTGTAGAGGCTGTGGTGGGAGGTGTTGGCATCCACAACATCCTGCCAGGTTTTCTTTTCAGACCCAAAACTGTTCTTCTGGTACAAACCTCTGAGCGATCTGCATTCACACGCCTCTGCCGTCGCTCGCTATACTTATTATTCCCCTTTTTCTCATTCCCCACTTTCCTTCAGGAATGAGAAATGCTAATTACGTTTAATGAAACTGATATCTATATCAATAGGTCAGAACTTACAAAAGGTGCATATCTGTACCATTCATTCCTGGTCCCACGTTGCTTCACACTTCAAAAGAAATTCATCACTCTGCCTCAAAGCCCTTTTGGAAAGGCTCCTGCCCCCCGCCTCCCACCGCCTCCACCCTGCATTGGTTGTTACTGTATGTGATGGAAATTGAGACATCTATTAAGCCGGGCCTATTGCTTGGCACAAAAGACTTTGACATTCTTGAATGAAGAATCCTCTGGTGGTTCAACCTCTGGATCTCATTACACACCTGCTCCATTTGTTTTTAAGAAATTCTATCAGTGTGAGCAATTATGTACAGGTTGTTTTTTTCTACGCCGCTGTTACTCATATTCTAACCACTTGTCGTGCTGGCTTGTTGTCTTACTTTCAGCAGTGTTTACCTAACCTTGCTTGTATTTGCCTCCGGCCTTTTGCAGCTATTTACACTGTGTGCATTCAGCATATGAGATGTGCTGCTGTCTTAGTCCATGCAAATACAATATGTCTCGAGGCAAGTAAAGAGGCATCATGAAGAGATGGAGAGATAACAGTGGCTAGCTCACAGTGGCTCTGGCTCTCCCTCAGTGCTAATGTGTGTTTTCCCTGCATGGCCATTGTCTCGGTTCCTCTGCATGTGTGTGGGAATGTGTGTTTGTGATATGGATATTAGACAACAGAATTGGATTGCTACAGAAGAGAGATCCTTTTTTTGTTCATCACCTAATCATGGATAGATGTCCTTTCATCAATTTGGTTACATTAACAGTATTTTGTTATTTCGTACAACACTGTCTACAAAACTGAATTTTAGTGATACCATATATGAGAGGAGATGTTTCAGATTTGCTTTAAAACTAAACTATATCCACAAAAAGACCCTTTGAAACCATGTTTAATTATAGTTAATGAAATGCATGCAAATTAAAATGGCAAGTAATCCCAAGGCAGCTTAAGTATAGTCTATTAAAAAGGTTTTAAGATTTGGAAACCAAAGTGACAGCAGTACAACAGAGCACTGATCAAGCCATATTAAGGTGGCATAAATGTGATGAATAAAAGTAATTTACTAAGAGTGCTCTTTGGAAATATAAAAATTGTGAGACAAAAACAAGGAGAGCTCCAAAACCAGATAGCAGTGTTGGAGCATCCTGTCAATGTCAAAGTAGCCCCAGCCTAAAACATAGCTGCTTTATCATCTAATTTCCTCTATGGGACCAACATTTGAAAAATGTACACCATGCTTTATTGAAGTACAATGTTCACTAGCAATTAAGATCATTGACTCATAAGGAAATGTTTACTGTTGAATAACTTAAACCGGAACTAGGGTCATTTTCTCGTAGTCTTATATACAAATTGACCTATTTGACAATATGTTTTGGGGTTCTACCATATGTAGTTAACTGTTACTACCTGGATGTTGACGCTTAGTTTTATATAATCGCTGTTTCAGTGCAGTCTTAAATCCCATGGAAACAGTAACATCTGTGCTGTTCCTTGAATGTTTCTGGATGATGATGGTGGGTGCAGCGTACCCAATCATCATCTACTAGCCAAGAGATGGTTCATTTTAAGATGTGTTATACTGTAAATATAGAGCGAGGGAGAGAGTAGCAGACTGAAAGCAGTTTTTCCTTTCCAAAATGGACTGAGCTTATTGGGGGTCAGCCTCAGTATTCTCACAACCTAATAGTTATTGTATTTTTGCTGCAAAATGCATTGTTAAAATGTGTTTCCAATCAAAAACTAAATCTTAGGGATTAGTTAGTCAAACATGTATGGGCTACATACAAGGTATGAACAAGTCTTCACAGACATACAGAACACACAGACCTCAGGCAAAGTGGTCATGTGTTCAAGGAAAATGAAGATGCACCCATGTGTATTTTGTTCTCTAATGTGCTTTTAGGTATCACTTTGGGGAGTAGAATATGGAGCCTCTCAGCCAGTGATTCAACATATCTAATATACTTTAAACTGCTGTGCCAATCACAGTTGTGCACGACCAAAATGGCCAGTAAGTGTTTCTCTGAATCAGGAAATAATTCTGGTCCAAGATATATGTTTTCGCCACTCATTATTTTTATTTTTCCTCTCTATGTAATTTCTGAAGTTACGAGTACCTTAGATACAATTTACTTCCATTGTTAGATGCATTACTTAGTAAGATAAAGCTTCTGAGCTACACGTTTATCTTAGAATATGTGTTAGTGTGTCAGCGTTATTGGCAGTATGCCTCCCATATGTTGTGTGCTGTGAAGTTTAGCTTCATTAAGACCAGCTTAAAATACATTATTTTATGCATTTATGCATATGTGGCAATGTAATACTCTGAAACAGGCAGAATACTTAAGAATTTTTATAACATTTTCCCTCCTACTTCTTTCCTTCTCCTTGTAATGAAACTGTTTTGTTTTACCCATATGTAGATACTTGTAGAAATGATGAGGCCTATATATTCATAGCATGGACTTTTATACTTTTTTTTTCAAGCCTCTTCAGAAAAACTGTACCACACCTAGATCACATCTTGATGATAAAGCTCACAAAATGTCTAAAATGTGGCCTGTGGAGTATGTTTTCCTCACATCTTCTGAAGGAGTCTGCTCAGTCCCTAGGTCCTGAGCTGGGTCTGCTTTACAAACGATCAGAAGGTCTTTGTCAGCTTTGACCTGCAGGGTGAATTTCTTCAATGTGATGACACAGAAAAGCACTTGTGAACATGCTCAGCTCTCTGTCAGTTCACCTTTGGGTGAAAAAGCTAAATGTCCATATAGCTTTTCCTCTGCTTTAACCAGGAACTTCCCTTCACAGCTTAACGTTTTTGTTATTTCACACTGCTTTTTTTAATTATCTGTGAAGTCCTTGTTAGCTGTACCTTAACACGTGTGGAATTCCCCCCCCCAAAAACAAATTGTTATCTTTATATCTTTTCAAAGAAATTCACCTTATTCTTTATTATTATTAAGTTTTTTTTTTTCTCTCTGTGGCTTACTACTTTGCTGCCTCGGTGCTAGTGAGTTAAGGGGTAGTTAGTCACCTTCCCTACGGATAATTGCTTCCATTCAATTGTTACTAGAGCAGCCCTGTGATCATGTAGAAGCAAAGAAAAACCACACTTTTGGCAAAATTGTTTGGCACTAATGAGGGTGTTTCTGAAGTCAGAGAGTGTTTTCAAAGTGTACTGAAGAGGTGGAGAAAGCTGCATTCATTTCACGAGTACACCCTCTGCGCTGCTGTTTATTGGCCTATAACCACTGACCACACTGCAGCTGTGCCGGTACTGACAGCCCGAATGTATGTCAGAGTTAGTGGTGTTATCGCTGAAGGTGTAGATAGAAATCTGTAGTTATAGCATAAATTAAACTGATAAAATACTATAAGTCTGGGTTACAATCCCTATATGTAAAACCAATACTGTGTGTGTGTGTGTGTGTGTGTGTGTGTGTGTGTGTGTGTGTGTGTGTGTGTGTGTGTGTGTGTGTGTGTGTGTGTGTGTGTGTGTGTGTGTGTGTGTGTGTGTGTGTGTGTGTGTGTGTGTGTGTGTGTGTGTGTGTGTGAGTGTGTCTTTTAAGTAGGACAGTAGAAATTGATGGCCGACTCAGAAAGCTGACCTACATAGAGGCACAGACAAACTAGTTCCCTCTGCATTCATGCTGAGCCCAGTTGCTCTGCAGAAAAATGCAGAAGAAGCGTTCATATTGTATGATAAACACATTTTTAAAGCATACAGTACATCTATCTGTGGATGCACAACTTGAGACTACATGTGAAAAGTAGAATTATGCAGTGTTGCCTTGTACAGTACAATTTTATGAAAATAGTTGGTGTTCCATAACCACTTGTTTGTTGTTGGGGGAGCAGATGAATCAAGTTTAATTTAGAAATGTAATTGATAAGAAAACCTGTCTAAAGAAGTGGTTCTGGATACCATACAATGTCAGAATCACAGAATTCACAATCACACTGCTTCTGTCTAATTGTTCTCTGACCTGATGCTTTATTACAGTCAGTTCTTAAAAGCTCCTTTGTGAAATTTCTCAGTAATGAGATGTTCTTTAGAATGTCATTCAAGCTTTAAAAGCCTCACAGCTGCTGCTAAACAAACTAAAACTCCATGTAGGGTATTGTAGCCCAATTGTATGCCAGTTCTTCTACCACCTGATGCTTGCTCATACAGCCGCCCACATACAAAATCATACCCTTCATGTGTTGGTCAAATTGAGCATTGACATACTGCACACTGGAGTCCAAAGAAAGATTAACAGTGATAAAGTCCCTCTGGGCTAATTGTGTTTGCACACCTACACAAAGTGTTTGAAGCAACGCAATGTATTTGAGTTCATTTTAAAACCACATTGGTTGAGTATCACTGCATTAGAGTTGATGCACAGTGAGCAGAGGCTCATTTGATTAATATTAACACTACAAGGGCCACAGTACACGGGTCAGACACTTAATACATTGTCAATAGAATGTTTAAAGCAATCTTCATTAGCATCAATAAATGTGGCCTTAATCCATTCTAGGTAGAGTTACTAAAGGTACTAGAGGGGTTGCCACATACAGTACACATATGCCTGGAAAAGCATCTTTAATATCAAAGCTATGGTCACAAAGTAAGAACCTTTTCCAAATCTCAACCTTGAAAGCCAAGCATATCCCAGGACACTATACATTACAAGAAAGAGAAATGCATCAGGAGAAAGCAAACAGAATATATTTATGTTGTGATCTCGCAGCTAAACCAACAACAAGTCTTATCTTCTGAATGTTGCTCTTGGCTCTCTGCGCTGTACACTTCAGTGATTCATTTCACTCACATGCATCAAAGCAGTCCCATTTATATGTCTGTCTTGCTATATGTGCTTTTCAGTGATATGAAATAAATATAACCATATCAATTGTTTATTTATCGAGAACATGTGGAATACAGACGCTCATTCTTACAGTAGTCTCAGCTGTTGTTTTCAACCAAGTGTTTCCCAAATCATCTGCTTCTTGTTGGGGTGACATGAAAATAAATGTCTCTCATGCTGTCACAAATGCATAATCTATAAGTTTGTTCTGTATTTAATTAGTGAAAACCGAATGGGTGACAATTAAAGGCTATTAAATATGTCTTATCATTAAAACATGAAAATTAGCTGACTGGTAATAAAAGATTATGAAGACATTTTTACTACCCAGTCCATCAACACAACGTGCAATAAGGAAGACTATACTGATCTCTAAGTTGTATATGACTTTTGTAGACAAGATATTCATACGTGTACCAAACCAAATGCATTAAAAGCTCTTTTATTCTAAATGCAGTGACAAAGTGCAAACAGCACTTCTCTCAGGATTGAAACCGTCAGCTGACTGATGTCTGTGAACGCAGATGATTCTTCCTTCAATGCCTTCCTTGTTTGCTGTGTCATTTTTATTTTCTGTCCTACAATTATTAAAACTCTGTTGTTAACAACAGTTTTTCACAAACTGAATTTGAAACAAATTTCATGGATTTTTAGAGCGTTGTTGGCTTTGAACAACTTTCTGAAGAGTATTAGTATATCAATACTTATGCTTAAGTGTTTACTGAAAGTTTGTTTTACAAACAGATTTTGAAGCAAGCATTTTCACAAATGAGTTCTTTTTCTCCTGTTTTCCTCCGCTTTGCTCTGTGCAGTTAGCCAGTTCATGCCGTTAACTATATTAAACAGGGGATTAACGCCCGGGGCTCTGGGTCTCTAGTAATAGCAGACGGAAATACTGATCAAAGGCCTCTAACTGTGCCGTGGGTGTTAGGTCTGCCTCTGTCTGCTCCTCTGCATTACAAGGAGATGAGGCACGGGGGCTAGGGGGCCCACAGGCGGACAGACAGGCAGGCAGCGCAGGAGCGTTCTGTAGACTCTCTCCTGATTGGACAGATGAAGGTTGGACCACAAATAATTAGGGCAGGATAGCCAGTTCAGTAGGGGAGGTGTGCTGTAATTGCTTCAGGTGTGTTGCACCGATGACCTAACAGCGTAGCATATTCTTGTTTTTATATGTGCAATGCCCATCAGGAGGTTGTGTGTGTGTGGGGGGGAGGGGGATACTACACTCTCTTCCAGCTGTGTCCCAGAGGACATGTCTGACACTTCCTTCAGGTAGCCCCACTTCCTCTCCCTCTGTGTTGACGGGGTCCAGAAGTCAAAACCGCTCAGCAGCAGGCGCTTCTCATTTTAATTAGGAGCAAAATACTACCCAGCCCCTACTGTCAAAACCTTACATATACAGGTTTATTTTAGAGGCTGCAGGAACACAACATATAAATGCAGACCTCTGCCAAGGCCTGTAAATGTTAACAAAAGTGGAAATAAGGTTTTTTTCTATAATCCTTTTTGACAGACAAACAAACAAATAAACCAGCCAGAAGCCATGACCTTGTAGTTAGAGGTATTAATGCATTAAAGGTATAATTGTATATACAGCATTTTGTGTCTTTTTTGCTGATGATATTAAATATTGGAGGAAAAAGTACTCAGCTTTGTTTAAAAGTATTCCTTACGCGTATATATTTAGTTACTGGGTTACTATTATGACTGTTGATGTATTTTCATCACAACTGCTAAATGTTGAGCAAATTTGAATAACTTTATATACTGCTGCTTGATATCTCAACCTATAAAGGCATTTAAGTCAAGGTTTATTTAATACATGGTTTAGATTTAGTATTAAATAATAATAATAATAATAATAATAATACATTTATTTTATAAGCTCTTTTACCGATGCTCAAAGTCGCCTGACAGAGCTAATTATCTAAACCTAAAACAGAAGCTGTCTAATAATTGTTGTGGAGTAGACAGTACAATAGTTGCTCTTAAAATGTAGTAAATAGTAGTCAATAAATGCACTCTTTCCTCCACTGATGTCGAGTAAACATGTGTGCGCTTGCATGTACATTATGGTCTATATGCAACATGTACGTTTAGCAGTTTCAGCAAGCAATCTCTACAAACATAAATAGGATACATCCCAAAAAAAAAAGAATCCCTTTCCTTAAATTCACTTGGTGCTTCACATTGACCTAGAAAGGTGTGGATAATAAGGCTCTAGCTGTGTGCTTAGTATATCAGCAAAAGTACATGTGCTTTACATCCGCTCCCATGTACTTATCGCAGTATATTTAGCTGCAGTCATTAGGGAGTGGGGGGGGGGGGGCCGGGTACCTGCAGCAGCTGTAAAATGATTTCTCTCTTAGCTCTGCCTTGTGTTCATTCTCTCACAAGGTCTTTACTGAGAATAGCACTCGTCACAAACACAACTTCTAGTAGCTCATAATATAGGACGAATAAACACTAAAGGGAACAATGGTGTGTTTAATTTTCATGGATCATTTGTGGTTCTGCACCACTGTGTTGCACAATAAAACGCAGTTGTAATCTTGTCCATGTATGATATTTTAGAAAAACAATAGATAACAAAGCACTTATATGGACATCAAAGAAGCCCCCCACACCGGAGTCCGCCACCATTCCTATTACATAGAGGGTTAACACATGAAAAATAACTTCATTTATAGCTGCAATGCAACTTTTTTTATTCCAATTTGACTCAAGTCCTTGCGTTATCTTCGTCTGGCAGGATCAGCTTGTTCCTTCTTTTGGAGGGGCTTGTATGAGGGAGTTGTATGTGTGTGTGTGTGGGGGGGGGGGGGGGGGTTGAAATGCATTTAAGCAACAGCGGCAGAGAAACCTGGAATGAGTGTGAAATAAAGAGTGAGTATGATGAAGGTGGTAAAGGGCCGTGAAAGTAGGCTCCCTGCCGATTTCTGTGGAGCGATGAGATGAGGCCAAGCCCGGCTCTGGCTAATAAGTGTGAGCAAGTGCAGCCAAGAGGACCCCAGCCAGAAGCCACACAACACCTATTATCCCCCTTCCCACGTATAAAAAAATCCATGTGTTTCCATTTACAGGGTATTGTTTAAGCTGTGTGTGGGAAGCTTTGTGAATGCAGGCGTGTTGACACCTCTCTCCGTGTGTCTGACAGTCTTTAATAGTCTTGTTGAGGTCAGCCTCCCTGCCGAGTGTGAATTTAAGGACACATAAAGGCAGTGGTGGAAAGTAAATATACTGTACGTAAGTACATTTTTGAAGTACATGTACTTTACTTGAGTATTTTCATTTTATGCTACATTATAATTCCTCTCTACTATATCTTGGAAGCAAATATTGTGCTTTTTAAACAGTTAGTTACTTGTTTGCAGGTAATTTTGCAAAAATGAAATCCACTAATCCACTTGTACTATGATGGATAGAGATATCTGGCAGTATAAAAAGTTAGGAATGTTTATTCATCCTTGAACAGCTGCATAATTACATTGATAGACACATGAATACAACACTAATTATACTCCACTGATATAATGTATATTATTCCCAAAAATGGCCACTTTGCATAATGAGTATTGTTAGATGTGTTTAAGATTATTTTGCTGCTAATACTTCTGGACTTTTGCTTGGAACAGAGTATTTCTACACTACGGTATTATTACTTTTACTTAAGAGGTCTGAGTACTTCTTTCACCAGTGCATAAAGGAATGCTTCTCTTGGCTACTTTATGGACTTTAATTGTATTTAAGCACCGAAGAAACTGAAACATTGACTTTAATTAAATGTTTTACGTCAACAGATTTCACATAACTGTATCAGGTTAGTTGAAAAAAATATATTTCTTTCAACTAACCTAATACAGTTATGTGAAATCTGTTGACATATTACATTTAATTAAAGCCATTTTTTCATTAACTTTTCTAAAATAAGAGCAATAAGACGGTGCGGTATAATGGCAGGGCAACGAGGTCAACCAAGAAGGAATGAGCTGAGCCAATGACAGAAAATTATTAGCTGGTTGTCTTTTTGTCGTGTATGTGTGCAGGAAAAAATCCAATAGTAGTCTACACTCTAACAAAAAATGCCCATTTGAACAGACCCAGTGATGGGTGTAGGGGCCCTGCTGGTGGGAGCAGTGGTGCTGTGGCCCTGACCCCGGCAGATATAATGGTGCAGGGGAAAATGTCCTGTCAGTTGATGGAGGAGCTGCCTGTAGCAGCAGGAAGGAGTGTGGCACAGGTGTGTTAACCTCTTTCCTTGTCACTTTTTTCTGTCTTTCTACCCACGTCTCCCTCTCCTTCCATCTCCACCTTTTCCTCTTTCCCACCATCACAAGACTCCACTCCCTCTACCTACACTCCAACGTGACAAATTACTCCCGGCGGTTGATTTGTTGGTTGTCAAAAGTGCTCCTCATGCTGGCATGAAGGTGGGGGTGAGCAGGAGAAGAGAGTGCAGCCCCCCTATTCCCCCTTCCTTGTCTCTTCCGCCTGTCGTCATCACCGGTCCCTTGTCTCCCCCCTCGCCTCACACATGTGTGTCGCCTCAGCTCGGTGTTGAGGCGTCTCAGTGGAAATTGATATTCTGTCTCATAAGATCTCATTAGACGAGATGTTGTCCGTGTTTAATCGGCTCACACATTAGGCTTCCAACCCTTTTTTTGACAAGGCTGCTTTGATATGTGTCTAGCTGTGTCAAAATCTTTTGTTATTTATGGAGGAGGAGCAGGAGGAGGAGCACTAAAGAAAACATCCAGCTAGAGATGCACTTTATGACAAAACTGCCAGTGTTTGTGAAAGTAAGCAGCAGCAAAGACATCTGTATTTTTCTGGTTCATTTGATGAATTTATAGAACAAGCTGCTTATGTTTCATAGTACACTTAATTTAGTATTTCTTCCTGAGTGTGAATATGAAAACACTTAAGGTTTTAAGTGTTTACCAATCAGCATGCACGCAGTAGGGGTCGGTAATGTAGAAGGAACATATGCTAGGGTGTATGTGATGTATCTTTAGGACTTTTTTATGGGAATAAGCCCACAAAGATGAACTAGAAATGATGTTCCAAATGTTGTCGTACTGAGTTGATCACATACTTTTTATTTATCTGTTTATTTCACTAGCAGATGCACTAAACTCAGAATATAAACTCATATTTTTATATAAGTAAAGTAAAGTAAAGTAACAAAGAAAAAACGTAAATAAGACCGAAAGGAAAAATAATAATTACATATACATATAAATAAATAAATCTTATAAATATCCTGCTCATTAAGGCAGTATTAATTGTGGAATGTGTTGGTATTGTTGTATTGCCTAACCCTATCATTCACACTACATAAATGTCATTACAAATATTAGCTGATTGACAGAAAATAAATGGGAAAGACTTTTGAAAAATGAGTAAAATAAATAAACCCCAAACATTCTGTGGTTCATTATACATATTTCCTCTCTGTTTTACATAAGCTAAATATCCTCTGCGTTTGTTCTGTTGGTGGGACAAACAAGACATTTGAAGACGTCCCCTCTGACTGTGGTGACGGGCATGTTTCACCATATCCTGACATTTGATAGAGCAAACAATTTGATCAATGAAATGAGAAAAATAATCTGCAGATTGATCGAAGATGGAAACAATCGTGACTGTGACAGCTGACAAATCTGTTGTTTGTTTTCCCTAGTACACTCAATGCTAACATGAGGATAACCGTGTCTGAAGAGCTCTCCCTTCCATTGTTTGACCTTGAGATTTGTCCTGTGTAGTGGAGGACGACACACGGATTTGTATTAAATTGTATGAACAGGACATACTCATCGTTGTTGAGCTCTTATTTGAACTGCTGTCTCCTACTAGTGTATCTTTCCGCGTTCAGTAGGTGACTTGATTTACTGTATGAGTGGCGTTCCATGACAGTAAAGCGGTGGTGGAGCTTGTGTTAGTCAGATGGGATGTTTCTCTGCAGTCAGTTACGGCGCTTTAAGCTCAATCTGAGGTGATTTCATTTCACCGTGGTGTGTTTGCCATTTTGAAAAGAAACTCATCTCCTTTCAGTCCCACTTGCGGCTTTATTCACTAACTGTTCCTCTTTTGTGCGGTTTCCTCTTTTGCAAACGTAATGGAATATCAGTTTTCCTTTCAACCCCATCTATACAGAAGCTAGATTGCTTTGTGCATCACCATCAAAACACAAGAGGGGAGCATTGCAATCCACTTGTGTTCAAAAGTCTGAAACCATCTTTTCTCTCTGTCTTTGTGGAGGGGTTAAGCTTTTATCCTATAAATATGGCATGAAAATCCCACTGTCAACGACACATTCATACTAAGGCCCGCATTAACATAAAAACGAGGGCTTGTTATACAGTGAGATTTCAATAAAAAGAACACAAAATGCTTTTAATGAAATTCAGATGCTAGGCCCGAGCTCTCTGAATCTCATTAAATGAGCTTTGTGCTGTTTTTCCATCTTCTCTTTGTAGAGGAGGTCCTCGAGTGCCCTTAATAATGTGGCAGATTTCATCATATTCCTGATTTAAAGAGGACAATGTCTGTCTTGTTCACTTGTTCTTCTCCAAGCCCGAGCCAATCTCTGCAGATGTACTCGCATAGTTGCTGGATGTGGCTTGTGATAATATTCCATCTTGTGGTGCATTTTATTTCTTTTTAGCTCCTGAAGTTTGGTTAAGTCTCTCCTCTAAACCATTCCTTCCCCCCCCCCCCCCCACCCTTCTCTGTTTCCCTAGGATTTGGCTTCATAACTTTCGAGAGTGAAGACATCGTAGAGAAAGTCTGTGAAATTCATTTCCATGAAATCAATAACAAAATGGTAAGTCCACTCATTTTTTTCTAATTTTATTTTTTCAATTCCAGCTGGGGTTTTTGAAGGATTAATATTTGATTTCTTCTTTCCACTCGTATTAATAGCGGAGTAGGTGTGTGTGTTCATGTTCATACGCACAGACGGACACACACACACGCTGTGGGTCTCTGGGTCTCAGGGATGGGAACGCAGTGGTGTGTACTGCCCACACACCGTGAAATTGTGTGGCTGAGTTCTGCCTGTCAGGCTGAGGGACGGGAGAGTGGAGCCTGTCCCTCTCTCTCTGAATCCCCGACCACACACACACACACACACACACACACACACACACACACACAGGTTTAGGAGTCCGGGGATGCAACAGGGAAGCAACTTGCAGAGTTCATTAGTCAGGGATTAACACCTTCCAAAGTGTCCCAGTGATGCTTGTTTTATTTACACCAGCAATATGGTCATTTCTGAGCCAGGGCTGGGCAATAATATATCTAAATTGCTATATAAGGTTAGATATCATCTTAGATTAAAAATATTGTCATATCATAAGTATGTTTTTCTCCTGTATTATTAGGGGGTATAGTGATGTAATATTGCCGAATTTATCAGTCTTGCAGCTATTCTATTATTTTTGCCTTTACCTGTTCAGTCAATATATCCACATCAGTGATGCTTTTTAGGGTTTTCCCTTCCCTGTAGTGCGTATATAGGTTTTTGTGCATGTAAATAGTCTGCAAAGGCTCAAATCCAAAAGTTAGCTACAGAGGGAGTTTCTCTCCCTCACACTCCACCCCACTACCTGAAACATCTGGATTAGACTCCTTTGTTTACTTGCGTGACATAGTGACATCACGATGTAACACTTGTGCTTCTATTGACAAGCGCTCCAACACCTTGTACGTCATAGGGGCGGGACATATCTAAACGATTGACCAATCACATGAAAATGAGCATAGTAGGGCCCTTGTAAGTAAAAGCACCAACATCCATCCCTAAAATATCATCACAATATCCAAATGTTTGGTCAATACAATCATGATATTTGATTTCTCCATCTTACCCAGCCCCACTCCTGGTACTCCCCTTCTCACCCTGTCTCTTATGATAATTGACAGGAAGCGACTTCAGTGTAGCGGGTGTGACATTAGGTCCTCCTTCACCCAGTTCCACCCTGCAGGCCTCTCGAGAAAACCTGCACCATTTGAGCGATCCTGTGCATGGTGATTGACTGGAGGGAATACTTGTCTTTCTGACATCCCCCCTCCCCTCCTCTCTCTCTCAGTGTGTGTCTTCACTCTCTCCCAGTCTTTTCCCTGAAACTGACTTGACTGGTCATGTGACTGACAGGTTCAGCGTAGTAGAACCATGTTCCCCAGGGAGCAGCCCAGGTCACATATGACCCGCAGTATACATCCCTCCGTGTCTGCGCACTGCATCACAGTGCATGCTCAGGACCGCAACCCAAGAGTGTGTGACAGGAATAACCGCGTGTATACATGGAAGAGTTTCTATCACAATCAAATGTCTCAGATCCTTTGACATGTAGGCATGGCACTCTGTGAACAGATACATATCACGCCTCAACAAGAAGCATGAATGCACACACCAGAGCCTCTAATGCTGCACACAAAGCAAACAATTGCTGCCATTGCTGTCAATTTCTAATACTATTTCTGCACAATTTGGTATGAAACAAAAATAGCCAACTAGACATTTGTTCCCAACGATTTTGATATGACACCACAGGAGGACAGCTTTTACTATGAAGAAAAATGATCCTCATTAAAGGCATACCCACAACCTATCAGTGAGAAGGCCTCATTGGATGTTAATTGGATTGTAAACACTGGTTCTAATTAGGAATGCAAAATAGCTTGATGAATAGATGGCAGAGTTATTGTTCAATATCATAATAATCATTATGAATTATTCAAAAACAAGACGAGTTTCTCTGTTAAAGTCTCAAGGAGGAAACAATAACCAACATTGTTTCGGGCCAAAAACAGCACAAGATAACCAACAAATACATTTTCACAACTCACAGGCCTTATTAGAGAATATAGTCCAACTCATATCGTCTGTCTGAAATAATGTTGCTGTTGAAAAGGGTTTTATAGCGCAGGGAAACACTTTTCCATTCAACGACAAAAACTACATAGGAAATGTTGCGTAGAAGGTACCTTGAAATTGTTTTTTCAAGCAATATTGGAGCATGTATCAAGTAGTGCAGATTAAAAAATGCTTTCTTAAATAGGCACTTGTCTTGATGTCTATCTTAAGACATTATTCAAGATAAATGACATCATTCACCTTCAATCAGTCTCTTGCTGTGTGTAAGTTGCATTTTGATTTAGGTAACTGCAACTAGTGAATGCAGCTCAGTTGTTCCTCACAGCTACTTACAGTCAAGTTGGCAAGTGGATAGAAAAGAAATCTAATGTATTTATCGCATATGGAATGCTCCCGTTTGAAATTAGCTTTTTTTTTATGGATGTCAGTTTTTGAGCCACAAGAAATGGCAGAATGTATCGTGGAACATGCAAGGTAAGGTTTGCTTTTAACCAAGCAGAACACGGCTTTTAAATCTGAAACAGTTTATTCCACCTTTTTTTTATTGTACAGTTTACAGACACTGTGCAGACAAAAACACACAACCTAAAGCCTGTTCCCCTCCTCTCTTATATAAAGACATAAATAGAAAGAGTAAAGAGAATCATAGGTTATTAATCTTCACACCTATGAGGTGATACACTGTTGCGCATTGTGACATGTTGTACTTCCCAGAGTGCCAGAAAATACATTGACCGCTTGATGACTGTAAAAACAGAGGTAAAGTGTGGTTTCTCATAAAAGAATCGAAGCCATGTGAACCATATGGGAGTCCCTTAACAAAAAAAGATGAGTATTATTGAGAGGGGACAGTGTAAAAGGACAGCGTTGTGCGCTAGATTTCCGAAGCTTTTGTCACCTTTTGTCAAGGGGTCCCTCTCGGCAACACCTACTGTACATTACATTTCCAGAGGACTAAGGAAATATGCGAGCCCCTCTTTTACAAAGCGCTGACATCTTGGAATGTCAGCAAAGAGGGAAGAATGTGGAGTGTGTTAAAAGCATTTTTCAAAGACACTTCAAGTTTGCTGCACAGAGGAGAGCACTGGTTATCCGCTGTCTGAAGCATCGGCACACGAAATAAAAAATGCCTCCTGTCTTCTTCCTTATGAAGTACCATACAGAAATAGACCTCATCCATCCTGCCTGCGAGTGTTATCTAAGATGGTTCTTGAATAATTGATGCAGACAGAAATTCCACCCCACTTGGGAGGGTTGTGGATGTACAGGGCACTCCACCTTCTTCCTTGCCCTGTCCTCTCAAGGGCTCTGGCAGTGCGGTGGGTCGGTGCCCATTCAGATGTGAGCGACCGGAACTTTCAGTGACTCGGTCAATCACACTGTGTTCATGTGCCACCCGGGCCTCACTCTCAGGAGCACTTCCTGTCACCGTGAGTCCAGCCTCATAGATAATTAATAGTAGGGTGTTACTTAGCAAGAAGCTCTCAACCTGCCCCACCACTGACACCTACATCGCTTTTACCTCTGTACCTGTCAAGTCAAGTCGAATTTATATCATAAATCTCGCATTTTCCTCCGGAGGCTCTGACACTGCCCTGCTTGTGATAAAAGTATGGATTAATATCAACATGATTATTTAGCTACAGTTTTAAAGCCAGCTAACATTGTGGAGTAAAAATCAATGACTTGACATTTCTCAAATATTTGTTTAACAGTTTCTGAAGCCACGTATGAAAGTCTTTATAATACTGGAGTAAGACCTAAATACAGCTAAGGAAAATTCCTTTTCCTCTATCACTCCCCACCCTGCAGTTATGCATGCGCAGCTAATTCATAATAATACCTATCAAGTATTGGTGCTGATGAGCGAGCAGTGTGCCATTAAAATGGACTCACATTGGTTTTAGTCAAGTGCTTCAAGGTAATATTCTTTAATGTGTCATCTTTAATATTCAACAGTCGCGAATGATCACAACAGGAGGGAGGAATTTTCTGTGAGTCGTCAATTTCTAGCTGTGTCTTCCTGACATGGCCAACCAATTACTGCACTGAGGAGCTCCGACTCTCTGCCGCAGAGGATAATACTAATACAGGTAGACAGCCATACATCAGCCTTAATATATAGACACACAAAATGCAGCACCTTGTGATAATATAAGTAGAATAATAAAAAAACGTGGTGTATCACATACATTGTTGTAGCATTTCTTTCTACAACAATGTACAGAACAATATAGAGATTTGAAAGCATAGTTTTCTTTAAATCTTTTCTTACCTCCTACTCCCTAATACATTGAAACCAAAAGGCAGAGAACAAAACAGGATTTATTACTTTGGAAATGTACCTATTTAAGAAATAAGAAATGTTTCTTTGCCATTCTAAGATTGATTTACAATGATCAAGAAAATACATTTTGAAAAACTAGTTAGATTTCAACTCAATAGGTAGTTTCTCTTCCACTTTTTCTGATTTTACAGAAGTGAGTGACAAGGTGATATCAATAGGATAAAGCAATCTGCTATAAAAGTTGTCATTAATGCAAGGAAATAAAAAATCCATAAAAGCATTAGCCGGAACAATTTTACATTTAAAATAAAAGCTTCCCGAATAATACAAATTTGAAATCAAGCTGTAGCTGTATCATATTTCTTAAATAAGTATTTATTTATTTTACATTGGGCTGCTCTGCCTCAACTCTGGGTATTAACTTGAGTTTCACAATGGACGGCAAACTTCCAATCCTGCTAGCATTAGCTCACCTGTTGCTTTGCTTGGGTAACTTAGAGGAGGAGGTGGTACCATAGGTTGGGTTGAAAGCTAAATCAAAATTGTACTGTGTTCTGTTCGCATTATGATTTAAAAGAGGATTTGATTGGAATCCTCGATTTTTATTCAGAGAAGTAAAGTGTATTGCTAACGGCTGCTAAATGTGGCTGCCGTAAGCTATCGTCAGCTGCAATTAGAAGCTCGGAACACTGGAAAAGTGTTGGTGTTGTTTACAGTGCTAAAATCCAGGGAATGCTTGTTCTGAGTAATTTGCAGATTATATGTATATATATTTTTTTACTGTAGCTATAATAAAGGTTCAGGACATCAGTAGTGTATACCCTTTAAGCTATGTCTACAAGCAATGGGTTGTGTGTGATCAGGTAACCAAACCTTTATATGACTTTTATTAACGCTCGCCTTCTGAGTTAGTGAGTGCCAGCTGTACCAGTCCTGCTGCTGTGTGTCAAACCTCCAAACCAATCATTGCGCTGTCTACGAACATTAAAGTTTTACTGCCCTCAAACTAGAGGCCATGAAGTCAAGTGTGTGTGCGGCGTTCACCTAGGTCTTATGATGTATATATCACCCCTGGACACACTTGGTTATAGCCATGGAATAAACGAGCCCTCACTATTTTTAAAGGAGATTTCTGCAGAGAGAAGCTGAAGTCTCTGGGTGTTGAAATAGTCTTTGAAAATATTTCTTTTTAAGGTAGAATCTTTAACAGTGTTTGAACATCAAGTGCCTAATAAGGTAGTTGGACCACCCTTCGGAGCAGTTTCAGTCTCGCATGCAGCGCTGCCTTACAGCTTCTGCTCTGTAAGTAATTGGATGTTTACCCTTCATTGAAGAAGGAAAGCTTTGAGGGATGAAGGAAGTGGAAATCCACCTCACACTTTGCACTGCAGGACGTCCCATAAAAGACACAATGTTCAGATCTGCTGATTGAGGAGGTGATGGAAGCCATTTATATGTCAACCTGATGATCGTGGCATTGCTTTTGAATGTGTTTCTCTGTGTGAATAGAGACAATATCATCTCTGTATATAGAAACATGTCAAGGGAACAGTTTTTGGCACCACAGGGAGCACATGGTCCTTAAAATGACCTCATATTCTGTAGCCTTTACATAAACGTGCACAGATATCATCAGGCCTAATGACTACTCCGGGATTGTCCGCCATTGAAAGCATCATTTTCCTTTTCCTTCATAACCTCTTTGTGATACATCCCAGTACTAACAATTGTTTCAAAATGGTCCTCAGTAAATACATTTTTTTTTAGAAAACACATGACATGCAGTTTCTATTGAGACCGGTTCACAGAGTTCTGAAAGTCACACTGTTCCTTTTGAGTGTCAGACATTGACCCTCTGGAGGCTTTAAATGTTGGTTGTTGGTCCTTTAATGGACAACAGAGGATCAGGGCGATATTCACAAACATCCACATGCCAAAAATAGTTCCAAACTCAGAATATCCTAATATAAAGGTGGCAGACAAAAAGACGTCAACAGTTTTGCTCTGACATTTATTCACACTGTTTTCAAGCTCTAAAAGTAGCTCGTAATTTGTTAACTGCTGAAGGTAATACACTTTTTGTGGCAAGGTTTAAAATCATACAACAACAACAATCATCGCTTTGCAAGGGCTCCCTCCACTAATAGCATGGGATTTTTCAGTTGGAGTTTGGAATATTGCAAATAATATATTTAGCAAACATACTTTTATGCTACTTGACCTTTCCTTCAGCAGGATAATCTCCACTCAACTTTTGTTATTTTTGAAGTGAATAGTTAAGTTATCTACTTCATGGTAATATGGCTGCGCTATACACCGCTAAGCTAAAGAGAGACGAGTGTTTGGCATGTTGACATGACGCTTACTTATTTCCAAGTTTAGGACTCATTCCTGCACCACTCTATAGTGACTTTAGCATATTTTGATGGCACTGAGTTAAAAGAATGATATTGTCAGCTGCACATGTCAGAATTATCCAACACCCAAAGAGAAAGTTTGCACAACTTTGCACTCCTGGGACCTTGGATGGAAATCGGTTTTCTTCGCTGATGAATTTCCTCTACATCCTCTGTGTGTCTCGGTTATTAATTAAACCAAAATGTGTCATTCTGTTCTTGAAATCAACCACTAAAAATGGTTTTGAGAAGCCTTATTCTTTAAGTGAATAATCAGACAACCATGGCTGATGTTGTGCATGCAGAGCCGTGACATATCCCAGCTAAGCAGTCTATGTGTTTTGACTGATCAACTGGGAGTGGGCGCTAGAGTAAATGAATCACACGGCTTCCTTTCTTCAGTCTGCCTGTCAACCTATGGAATCCATTCACTAGTGAAGCTAAAAGTAGCTGCGCACCTCCCCCTCTACAACAACACTCATCCCTGAAGGACAGCCATTGCCAGTGCAATCCCGCCCACACCTTCCTATTATACTACAAGGTTAATATGTATAGGAGATGTATTGAAAAGGTCATAACTAGAGTGTTCCTCTGCTCCGTATCACAGGGTGTGCACATGAAAACAAAGAGGGTTCTTTGTTTGATTCTTCACCAGTAGGCTGTGTTGGTAGTAGTGCTAGTGGGCATACAGTGGGTGCCCCTCGTCATTTCAATATCAAGCGTTGTTGTTGGTAGAGATGTTTTTGAATGACTGATAAACAAAACCAGAATTCTGAATTTATAACCAGAACAAGACAGCAACAGAACAAAATGGATGTTGCTGCAATGACACTGAAAAATATATTTCAATGTGAAGTGTAATTTGTCACTTATTTAAAAGCTGAAGTACAGGGTTTGTAATTTATGTTAAACAAGTTACTCTTTTTGAAGTACACAACATATTTAAAAATGGTTTCCTTTTTAAAGAGGCCTTATTATGGTTTTTGGGGGCGGGGGTTTCCCTTTCCTCTAGTGTGTTGTATAGGTTTGTGTGTATGTAAACACACAAGCCCCCCCCCCCCCCCCCAAATGAAACACCTCCATTGTATTTGTTTGATTACTTAAGCGACATAGTAACATCTCTACATAACACTTGCGCTTCTTTTGGCTAACGCTCCAATACATCGTATTTCATGGGCTAAGGGGTTGGATTTAGTGGTTGACCAATCATTACATAGCTTGACCATCTAACCGAGCACTCTGGGCTCTGGTTTTAGACAGAGGGTGAAAAGAATTGCTGCAGCACAGGCAGTATGAACATTAAAGCATGGAAACATGTTACAGTAGAGGCACAACATCCACAAATGAACCTCAAAAGAGCATAATAGGGCCCATTTAATAATGTTCACTGTGAAATGCTAAAACTAATGAACAAAATAATAATAATTATAAAAATAATCTATCAAATAATGCCGTTTTTAAAGTCCACAGTCCTTTAGAATTGTGTGTGAGCCTCTGGCCCATTTAAAAGTTCCCAGTTCAAGCACTCACAAACAGTATTTCCAAGAACTTGCTAAAAGTCCACGTTTTTAAGAGTATATACACTCTACTGTTCGACTTGTCTATTTTCCTCCCTTGCCTGACTCTATCTTGAGTCACAGAGTGACACAAATCTCAGAAGATAAGCTATCAACTGCAGTGTGTCAGTGCAGTGGAGTAGCAGAAAACATCTCGATATATGTTGAAAGCACGCAGGTCGAGGTAACCATACCTTGTCAACACTGCGTGGCAGGAATTCACTTCAACAGTCAGCTGTCTTACAAACTGTGTGTGTGTGTGTGTGTGTGTGTGTGTGTGTGTGTGTGTGTGTGTGTGTGTGTGTGTGTGTGTGTGTGTGTGTGTGTGTGTGTGTGTGTGTGTGTGTGTGTGTGTGTGTGTGTGTGTGTGTGTGTGTGTGTGTGTGTGTGTGTGTGTGTGTGTGTGTGTGTGTTCGTTCAGATCTCCTGGGTGCTTTTTCCAAACAACACAATGAACTGTTCTGACAGGGAAGGCAGGGCAGGTTAAAGTGGTGCCCTTTATCTTGACAAGCCACAATAGTTTTCAAACTGGGACATCTAAATGATGGATCATGATACTTTTCACAAAACAATATTGTGTGCTGTTTTTATAGCATCAAGTGTCTAGAAAAGCCACCATTCAGCACAATAGTTGCTCTTAAAGTGATGTAAGTGTAATGTTTTCCCACTGTTCATGTGGCAGAGGGTTCAGCCTGTAAACAATTCTACATGAAGAAAATGTGAATGTGTTGCGTTCACGTCCGCTGAACCTTTGCAGTGATTCGCTGTCAGGCTCAGAATTGTCTTGCCGTCCTTTCCGTTCTCCTCTCTTCGACTTAGCTTGCTCTTGAAAGCTGCTGCCTCCCTCCTTCACACACTCCTGTGTGTTTGAAGCAGGTGAACACCCACACACTCAGACCATCACAGATCTTTTTTTTTATTTTGTATCCGTGACAAGGAGCCATCTCCCTGAATATCAAAGATCCTTCTTGAAGAGCATGTAGGAATGACTCACCCCGGGGTCTGTCTCACTACCTTGGGGGGGTGTCCAACTCACTGAATTTGGCTGCTGCCGGACGCTGAGCGGACGCTGTCTCTTAACTACGATACGTTTGTCAACCAGCTAGGTGAAACTCTTAACAGTGCAGCAAGATTTCTAACCAACCCATTTGTCCCACCCAGTTCTTACATGCATGCTGGGGGGTCATTCCTGACCATAAGAGTGCCTGCGCTCTCCTATGCACCATGTCAAAGCATTGCAGCGGTGTCAGGAGGGCAGAATAGCTGTGACAGCTACAGAGTGGCTGAGGGAACTGTGTACTTTAGTTCAGTCTGCTTTAAACCACTGCTGTGCACCACAGCAATTTTCCCCCAGTGAAACAAACCTTTTTCATCAGTGGTCCCATTCTATGTTTCTGGATGTACACAGCTGTTCCCTGCTATCTTTTTTTAGCACAGAGGGCTGTGGCTCAGGATGTACATAAACATCCTTCATGACGATTGGTTTGAGCTCCAGCCGTGCTGTTAATATGTTAGTTTGCATTATACCCATAGGCAGGGTGCGATTTGTAGGGGGGGATGGTGAGGATTTCCCCCCCTCTGGTTTTCCTATCCCTACCTCTGCTAAATTATTTTTATCTCCGGTGGGGACAAGGATTTCCCCCCCTTGATAGCGATGAATGCAACTTAACTGCTAGCCTACTTAAACTCTTGAAATCTAACGATCTTCAGTGTCTTTACATCAGAGTAGGCTATTCAGCAGCCTTCTGGCAGACGGTGCATATTTCTGAACGTCATCGAACACAAAAACATTGTAACATTTTTGTGCGGGAACTTCGCAGGAAAAACAGCGCTGAACCAAACATGAAACGCGTTCAGAGCAGCATATCATCTTACTTTACAGGACCCATTTGCAGAATTGTGGATAGAAGAGGGCCGAAATGCTGCAGACAATGCCCCGATAGGAAAAACGAAAAAGCCACCACAAATTTGTCACCAGAGCCGACTGTTTACTTTGTCTAGTTTTCCAGACCTGTCCCTGAGTGTTGACAGCACGTTGTGCTATTTAGTGAATTATTTTGAGTGTTTGATTTAATTGGAGGGTCTTTTCATGGAGAGCATTGATGCTGTTCTATGGTGCTTTCTGCCTGTTAGTGCGTACGCATGTTTTTGTGACGTTGAATAGAAATCCATGTATGGGTTATTAAAAGTTTTGCCATGTTGTGATGGGGACTAATCCACGGACCCGAAAAAAGGGCCTGTCTACTTTTTGCGTTTTTTTCTCCCTAGTTATGCAAGTTAAAAGTCCAATGTTCTTGTCTATGAATAAATAAAAAAAAACATCCCCCCCTCTGTTTTTTTGTCAAATCGCACCCTGCCCATAGGTATTCTTGATAGTGTTTCTCACCATTATTTACTGTTTCGAACAAAAAACTTAGACAATCTGGGAGGAGCAGGGCATGGATGTATACTAAGAACTGGATACAGTGTTGGAGGTGGGACCTCGTTCATTCCTACGAGAGCTGCTCATTGGCGCATGAAGAGAAAATGACCTGAGATTCCCATGAGCAAAACGTCACAAATTACCCATCATGCCTGGCATAGAACATGCGCAGTTTAGTTTCCGCTTAAGTCCCGTCCCCGATCTCCCACTCTGAGCTCAGTAGAATGAATGAAGAGGGAAAATGAATCCGGATTGAGCTTTTAGCGCATTTTACAACTTTAAGTACCTAATGTTTTTAATAAGGGCTATAAAAGGGTTCATACTGGGTAGTTTATTTAGTTTAAAAAAACAGACTTCTCTTCCCCAATGTAAGTCAATGAGAAAAGTCTTTCTGGGCTGGGTGACGTCACGGACTGATACGGAAGTTGTAGTACAGCCGTTTGGCAACACATATTTTCTTCAGTGTCCGAGCACTTACTGGGGGCTTGGTGCAGGGAGGTTGTCAGACATGCACGCCTTTCAGTCATTGATGTATATCTTCTTAAAAGATCTAATCATGCAAACTCTGGTCTAGATAGCCCCATTACATGAGCAGTGTCCCAATTAGGTTCCTAAAAGGTGTCAACCCCAATTTGCCCCTGATGGCATGGCACAACAATATATACATTTTGATTTCCTTGCCTTCTGGATGAATGTCTATGAATGTGTTGATTCTGACTTGCATACATGCAGTGCTTAGAGGGGTCATAACGAGCGGAAAAGCATTATATAAAAGCAGCACATTTTCAAAACAACTTTTCACGAACTGGAAGTTTTCATCCCAGTTTAACAAAGTGCATGCGTGAATAGTAATGTGCACGGCTGGCCTGTCAGAGTTACGAGCCTATTTGTATGGATGCCGGGCTGCACCTTGGTTGAGGTGAACACAGAACCAGCATCCTGTCTTGCGCAGCAGGCCAGGATGACATGTGAATTGCAGCAGCCGAGAAAGCCCCGCTTAAGTGGATGCAGTAGGGAGAAGCAGCCCAGAGCCAGGAGGCAAACAGACAAACAGATGGACAGGCTGATGCCAAGCAGGCAGTGGAGCAAATAGATTGTGCAGCATGGTGAACAGACCCGGCCTACCCGAAGAACAACCCACAGACACAAGACCATGCCACCCCCTTGTCAGACGATCGTGCCTCTCTATAATTCATCAAGATAGGATAGATACGTGGTAAATGGGACTCTCATCTTCCTCCTTCTCCTCATCTGCCCCTGTCACATCCCTCATTTGATATGTGTTATGTAGGAGGAGGAGGAGATGTCAGTCTTGCAAGATGGGAAATGAACAAACCTGTATGTGTGAGAAGTGGAGTGAGAGGATGAAATGCTGCAGGGAGACGGGCGCTGCGGGTGGAATTGGTTTGTGGGGCACTGGGGACTTCAGCCCAGCAGACATACACAAATAGAACACAAAATAATAATGTTGAGTTTTAAAACACCTTTCTTTCTTTCTTTCTTTCTTTTACTAGCTTTAGATTTCATACACGTCGCCCTGGCAAGACAAAAATCATATGAAACTTAGAGATTTTGTCAAGAGAGATTATTGCTTTTTGATTTGTCTTTGTTTGAATTAAACAAAGAACTAAACTTCACAAAGAAACTAGACACGCTGTTGTAATGGCATTGCAGAACAGAGCTTCTCCTACCTTGATGTCTCAGAAACACTTGGGAAGTATTAAGCTTGTATTTCCCCGAGGCATTGGGCACATGCTCACTGGAGCAATAACCTTTGCTTTAATGCGGGAGGAGCATGATTGTAAGTTTTCCTTCGAGACTCTCCTCTAAAATGCGAGGTGCTCGGATTGACTCAGTCTTGTTTTTTCTCCACGGAAAACATCTAGCGCTGTGCAAGTCAAATAGAAAACCACCTTAAAGAGTTGAGACAGCGCTGTCAGATCTGTCTGCTTGTGTACTTACACAGTCTAATGCTTTGTCTCTGTGTGTGTGCTTACGTGTGTGTGTGTGTTTGTCTGTCTACATAGGTAGAATGTAAGAAGGCCCAGCCCAAAGAGGTGATGTTCCCACCGGGAACACGAGGGAGAGCCAGGGGTCTGCCCTACACCATGGATGCCTTCATGCTGGGGATGGGCATGCTGAGTGAGTCATACACACATACAGTATTTACACAATAACACACACACACACACATATGCAAATACCATAACAAGTGATTCATATACAGCCTTTATATGACATGTAGGTTTGAAATAAATCTGAAGCATAAAAATAATACAATTGTAACTCGCCAAATATTTAATTAATATAATGCATTATAAATGGCATTATTATGATCTCTATAATCTATTTATAAGCTTGTAGAGCAAAAGTTATAAGCATTAATAAACATATATATGTTTTTATGAACAACAATATTCATTAGAAAAAGGTAAGGCATTGTTTTAGGACCTTTACGGTCATTTTATAAAAATACTAAATATTAACAAATGAAACAGAAATTGTACATATTTGTTATTGTTATTTACGCATGACTTTCAATGCATTATAACTGTGTCTTTAATGAATTCCAAAAAAAAGGTTATAAGTAGCTTTCTAATGAGATATATAAGATCTTTGCAAATTTGTAAGTGACCGTATAAGTATAATAATCATATTTGATCTTACTAGCCCTTATTCATTGCTGTATGGCTATTGTTATAAAGCATTACAAATATTAAAGAACACCTAAAACTAGATTAATGCAGTGCTAAAAGCAGATTATTGCACATTTGTTCGTATTGCATTATAGACACAAGCATCATATTAAATTTCACCCGCATTTTTCACCGAAGCAAATAAAAAACATCAAATATGACCCAATGTAGCGGGTACAGGGAAGATGTGAGCCACGAACGCCATTCGGTCATCGATTTCTACCTCGTGAACAAAAAAAATCAACTCGTGCAAACTCTGGTCTAGATAGCCCCATTAGAGGAGTACTGGCCCTAATTAGGCTGCTTGAAGGTGTGCCACCAGTGACCACTGTGGTCTATTTCTGGTGGAGTCTGGTACCGGCAGCCCCTGGGCATATAGGAGCAGACCAGCACATTAGCAGGCTAAATGAAGAGGAAAATTGGTGTAATGTCATATTAAGGATTCATCACTGTGCCCCCCTTAATGGGTAATGAAGGGGACACACATGTCAGCGAGAGATCTCATCTACAGGGACCTCAGCTGCCTGCCCCCTCCCCCCCCCTTCATTACCCTGGCAGCCCATGCCTGCGGCCCTTTTTATTTAACACTATTGCACTCCCTCCCTTCTGCTGTCTTTATCCATCTATCTATCTAGCTATCTATCCATACTGAAAAAACTGAAAGGTTGACTTTATTAAGATTATTAGGTGTGTTGAAAGCATTAGGTTTAGCTTAATATTATTGCTTAATAGAGTAACCTAATGGAGAAATGTGACATTTGTTGACATAACACATTTAATTAAAGCCAACGTTTCACTGTTTTTATCCATCTATCCATCTATCCGTCTATCCGTCTATCCGTCTATCTGTCTATCCGTCTATCAGTCTATCCATCTATCCGTCTATCCGTCTATCCGTCTATCCGTCTATCTATCTATCTATCTATCTATCTATCTATCTATCTATCTATCTATCTATCTATCTATCTATCTATCTATCTATCTATCTATCTATCTATCTATCTATCTATCTATCTATCTATCTATCTCTCTCTCTATCTACCTATCTACCTATCTATCTATCTATCTATATGCGTACTTATCTGTTTCTCTATCAACATATCTATCTGTCTTTCTATTCTTCAGTCGTTCTCATTTCCTACGCATATAATTTGTATGTGCGACCCAACCAAATGGATTTGCCCTCGCATATAAGATTTTTTTTTTTTCTTCAAAAGCAAAAGAGACATGCAGCTGATTGTAAGAGACTCGTTTGCTGTGCGAGTAGCCCTCTTTCTCCCCCCATCCCCTCTAGAAGCAGGTGCAGGCAGAACCTCAGTCATGCATTTTTATCTGTACCAGGTAGTGAAATGTTTAAAGGGGCTTTGAAGGTCGATATAGCGAGGCATAGCTGGAGTTGCTTGTTTTGCATTTTCTGACAGGAAATTAAGAGGAACCAGTCACATGTTTTTGAGCTGTGGAATAATTTTCCAGCAAGGCAAATTAAGCAGCAGTCAACTTATTATCCATACTATCTGTCCATCTCCATGCAGGCGTATAAACAGGGTTACTCTAAGGTTGACCTTTCCGTGAGACTCAATATACATTTTTTTGTTTTGTGGAAAAAGCTTGGATAAGATCGTTTCAGTTCCATCTCATCTGCTTGAAGTACTTAACAAGCACCGTGAACTTTCCAAACTTATTACAGACTAATGTGTGTGTGAAGAGGACGACACTCTTCCCCTCCGCTGGGAGACGGCAGGCGGGGGAAAGGCAGTGATGTGCTCATGTAAGAATATTAACAGCCAACTTGTTTGGAGACACTCTTATCTAAATGAAATTGGAACAAGGACAGCGAAACATTCCTTTATATAATTTGCATTTAGAAAAAAGGGCACCCCAGGCTCATTATTTAAGAAAGTGTAAGCTCCTTTTGTGCCAAATCTCATTAAAGCCATCCCTTGCTCCTTTGTTTACTGCCTCTAATCGAGGCATTTATCTTTATTGTGTTGTGCCCGATGTATGTTTGCTGAAATTAATACACATTTGAGCCTGCGCGAGATATGGGTGTACCAGATGGATAATTGATTTTAAAGTGAATCAGAACTGTTGAGCCATAAAATAGGTACATTAGCATGCATATTAATAAGGCAAATAAGAGCACTAAGAGGCCGCCACCAGGCCACACACAATGGCAGGCTTCATTTACTGAGGATAGGAAACTATTCCTCCTTTCTTCTTTCACTACCGCTTTCTTGTTTGTATGCACATACTTAGGATTTAATGAGATAGTAAGCATGTATCTTAATCCTGACACTTTCATATTCCTCTCTAAAGCCCTCTTCTTTTAACACTCAGTGCACACATCCCTCCGCAGATTCCTCAGTTAGTAATGTGAAAGCCATTGTAATGCAGTACATCAGAAGAGGGAAGTGGTTTTGCCGTTTAAGAAAATGTTGAAATAAGGCGGTGCGAGGAATCTAAGCCAACAATTTCAGTTTGGCATTTATTCTGTTTGACACTAAGACAGTATCAAACACATAATATCCAATATTTTGCAGCCTGTGATAGCTTTTCATTGTATCACATCACAGTTCTTTCAGACCAAACAAACAGCGAGGCGGGGTTGTGTGAAAGCTATCCATCTGTAACTTCCTGGTGATGACTTCTCATCAACGGCTGATGGAGGATTTTTTTTTTTTGGTTTAGCCTCCATCCTACTTCATCCACACCAGGTTAAGGCTCCTCTCACAGCCTCTCTCAGTTGCATTTCTTTTTTGTCTGCGTGAGATGGAAGAGGGTCTGGGAGAGGCATTTTCCCATTGGGTCAGGAATAAATTGAACTTTTTCATGGACAGCAAACACTGATTAGATATTTATGACCAAGGTCAACCTTTCTGATTCCAGCTGGCACAGGCTCTGAGGCATACAGAACAGAGCATTTACACACACACACACACACACACACACACACACACACACACACACACACACATGCACACAAGCACGCACATAGCCTACATACCCTCACGCACATACTTGCACAAACAAGTATGCATGAATGCAAAATATGTTTTGACGCCTTCATGCTGTAGGCACAGGCAAACAAGTGTGCATATGTC
Source organism: Eleginops maclovinus (assembly GCF_036324505.1). Taxonomy (NCBI): domain Eukaryota; kingdom Metazoa; phylum Chordata; class Actinopteri; order Perciformes; family Eleginopidae; genus Eleginops; species Eleginops maclovinus. The sequence continues at coordinate 17,000,627 of NC_086359.1, read as the reverse complement.
ATCTCTGGAACAAAATGTATTCAGCTCCGGAAAAAATTAAGAGACCACTCCGTATTTTTCTTAAATCTTTATCTCTACATGTATGGCAGCCATTCCACTGTCCGTTGAATTTCAACACAGAGAACAATTGTCAGTAGTTTATAGAATAAAATAATTTTAAAAAATCATAATTTAACTCAAAGACAAACCTATAAATAATAAAACAAGAGAAAATGATAATGCTGAAGTGGTCTCTTAATTCTTTCCGCGGCTGTATATGAGTAGCTCTGTGCCTACTTCAGAACTGCATCGCAATATACTTTATGCATTATTCACATAGTCTTAGTCGTCAGTACTTTATATAAAGACTATACTGTTTGCCTCATTTATAACGTTGAGGTGCATATTCTAAATCGGTATTAAAGGTGTGTTTTTTAATATTTACATACTATACAATCTTTTAAAAGCTGGTAATTCTGAAGGATACAAATATAATATATCACAATATCTCTGACCAAATACCTCAGTATAGATATAAGACGATATTTTAAGGATGGCAGCCTTTTTACACAATGAGCATTCTGATGAATAATCATCAGTAAAGTGGATATAATGACTGAGTGGGTACATGCAGATAACAGAACAGCTATAACAATCTGCACAATTCAGAAATGACATCGCTTAAAATGAAGGCTTTAAAACCAGACAACACTTACAATATATATACAGCTACCCTAATATAACTTGCATTGTACAGTTATTTACAAATAGTGACTGGACCAAAGTGTCCTAAATGTGCAAAAGTCAAAATGTATTGAAAAAAGACGTTATCTGACACATTCTTTCGCTTGAATCTAAGTTTTTTTGTGTTCAGCCTTTCAAAAATAACTTTGGTTTTTAGTGTGGTCAAAAAAAATGTTGCCCTCCTGCTTGTGCTCACGTATTTATATTATTTATAAAGTAGAACAGCAGTCTAACAACAGAAAATCCGAAATGCTTTATTAGTCCAGCAGCAGTGAAATTGACAGCGTTACAGAATAAGCGACTTAACAGATAAAAGACGAACAATAAGAGTAAGCTACCATATTAAATAACACACATCATGTTGTATGTATTGCATTTTTTAGGGTTATATTTTCATTAAATACGACGACATTCAAAGCTACATTGAAATACCCTTTATAAAAGATTTGAATGTAAAAAAAACAAAAAGTCATTAGAGCCCCTTAATCTATATCTTATTTATTGTACTTACTGTAGTTTCCATTAGTCTGCAGTGTCTCTAGGAGCAGAATTTGAACTGTAGACATTTAAATGTGACTACAGCCAATTTATCAAACCAGTACATGCTGTATCTAACGGGAACTGAGGACAAAAAAACGTTTCCTCGGTCAGTTTCTACGGTTGTATTTACACACAATGAAGAAAGAGTTATCAAGGTCGCCTCCAGTGAGTCATCCCTCGCCTAGAGGACTTCCTCTTATTAGGTAATTTAGTCCAGACTTATGGTTGAAGGTGATAATAGCTTGAGGGAAACGGATAAAGACTGAGACATATACCATAATTACAGGGTTAATTATGTTTATATTACCTTTGATGGCGCTCAAATTCTCACTCCCTCTCACACTGGCTCTCTCTCTCACCCACCCACCCACTCTTCTTCTCCAATGTCTTGTTTTGTCGGTTTCCCACTTCCTCGCTGCCTGCTCTCTCACACCCCGTTTCTCAATATGTTGCCCACAGCTGCTTCTGTCTGAAAACTGTCCAGCTAATTAACTGCCGGGCCTGCGCTTGTAATAAGAAGCATGACGGCAGATGAACAATACATCTGCTATTCTTACATTTTTCAAGTGACACTCACTCCTCTTTTGGCCTCATTGTAACTCTCCATCTATCTGGGGACAGCACGACTAAACAACTCGACTCTAAACGCGCCTGTATCCTCACACACACTTTGACTTTGATTAACAGTTTGCAGATTGTTGTTTCCATCCTCAGCTAGTTTTATAATTTAGAGGCTGTGTATACATTTTATTTACGTTATGTAGGTGCTTGAGCTGTGGAGGGTGGCTGGTTAAAGTGCAAAATAGGAAGTGTGTCCTGGTACTTGGAGAACTCCAAGTTCTCCATTGAGCAAGGCACCAAAGCCCCCCATTGCTCCCCTGGCACTTTTCATAGTCTTTTACTAGGATTGGTTAAATGCATATGCCAATTTTTACTGTGTGCTGTGCTGTGTACATGTGTGTGATAAATAGAAGGTTTCATATACAGTAAGTGGTCATACATTTGATTTATATTGCACCTTTCGTACAAGAAGTACACTACAATATGTGGAAATGTAAAGAGAAGGTGTCTTCCCAAATTGATTCATTTATATACTTACAATCAATCAAATGTAATCAGTTCAAACTCGACAGCTTCACAAGGTGGCAGAAAGAGAGAGGGGACTTTTTTGAGACTGCGCTGCCATTAATATTAAAGATTTAGAACAGAAAATTCTAAAATGAAAATGTGGGAACATAACTAATTTGTCATTGCATGTAGGAATACTCGTGTATTCAGAATATCAAGGCTTAGACAGGGTCATTGAAAGTATGACTGCACTATAAATAAGATTTCTATGCTGCGATATCTTTGCAACTTTACAAAACTTAATTCAGAATGACATTTTAACATACTAATCAATATTGCAATTGTGATATAAGTTGAATACATTTCGCAAACTCAAATCAGGTTGTGGAAAAATGTTTGTGAATTTCAGGCAGCAAAAATCTAGGCTTTGAGAGATTTTGCAAAAAGTTGTTAAAAGAGATTGAATTTATATATTTTGTGCAAGATTTTCCTAGAATAGTTGCTACCTTCTCTATAACACAGCACATGTGACTATGTTGTTCACAAATTCAAGCCTCTCTCTTTTTAATTGTTGTCTGTAAGCCTCTGTGAAGCCTGCTAGTTATAAAGTAATGTAACAGTAATTATAATTATAATGTGTTATAAGCCTGAGGGACCCAAAACTCGCACTTGATGTTCTCAGAGGTGGTTTCTATTTAAACACATTTTGCACATGCTTTCTCCATAAAGCATTAGCTACCCTTGGTAACATTTGAAATCTCTATATACAACTATAGACAATAAAACTGTTTTACAATCAGATTAAATTCATGGTCTAATCTTGTTATAAACAGTAAGTATCTTTCTAACAATGTCTTGCCATTTTAGCACATTTTCTGCAACATTGAGAGTCCACATTATATAAACAGACGTCATTTCAAGGCACTGTTAGTACTCTGAGCTATAAAAATGCCTGGGCACTTATGAGAGACTAAAAACATGGAGAATGAATTGCACTTAAAGAAGCTGGAGGATTGCTATTTGTTCATCAATACTTTGCGTTTTAACCTAATTTGAATCGGCTCATCATTTGTCACCAAGTGTTGATACCCAGCTCTACTGAAGATCTTACCCCAATAAATGATAGAGATCAGTAATAAAAAAACAACAAAGAAAAGCAGGAATTTGAACAACCACGTACCGCCAAACACTCTCATAACCTCAGAAACACTTGACCTCGTTGCCAAACTTCCGCCTCCTTGGGTGAGAACTGTGGCCGCCAAGGGGTGGAGACATTTGTGTGCACCGACATAGCGAGCCACAGAGCCAGTCACAGCTTTAAAAAAACAACAACTTTCTATTAACTGCTCTGAGTCTCCTGTTGAGGTTCCTTAAGTGTGTTAAAATATAATATAATTAAAGAGGCTATTGATCCATGAAGGGTAAGACTGTAGGAAAAACAACATGAGCAGCATGATCAGGATTAGAGGTTAATGTAATTGTGACGTTTGACCATTGATTGAAGGTGGTGCTGGTTGTCAAACTGCACACACAGCCAATGTCTATCAGTTTATAATCTGCAATCAACATTACGAGCTGTAAATACATGGCGCCTTTTCATTAGGATTGAAGCACATAAATAAATTACTGCCTTGAGGTTTGTTTATCGCAGCTTTCATGTCCTTTTTTCCAACAAAGCAAGCTAGGGCGTTTATATAAAAATAACATTACTATTTCAGGCTTACTTAATTTTGATTATTGTAGTTTGAGAGTACAAATTCTGGTCATATTCAGGTTCATATTTGTATTTGTTGCCTCTACTTTGACATGTCTGCATTCTTTAATGTTCAAAAAACTCTTTATTTTGCTCATTCTGCCTGTGCTGCAGCACCTCTGTTCACCCTCTGTCTTAAACCAGAGCCTAGTCTGCTTTGATTAGTTAGCTAGAGCTGTCCCCCTCTACAGAAATAAACAAAATAGTACAATCAAAGCGTTTCAGGCGGTCGGGACTTTGGTATTTTAGCCTTTGCAGACAATTGACATATGCAAACCACCTATATAACACTGCAGGAAAGGGTAAACCACAAAGCATAATCGGGCCTCTTTAAATAACATTACAATTTGCCTGAGAAAATAATAACTTTCCTAGTGTGCAGCTTAAATCCAGCCTATACAGATCAGTTTCCCTCTAAAAATAGATAATGTGTCTGTGTGCATGTTGGTGTGACTTCTGTATGTATTTCTCTAATAATCCCTTTTGAATTTCTTTCCTCTCTATCATAGGCTACCCTAACATTGTGGCGACGTATGGCCGCGGATACACTGGATTCGCACCCAGCTACAGCTACCAGTTCCCTGGTGAGTTAAAGACTTTCTTAAAATATCAGTGTTGCAGCTGATTTCTGTGATGCACAGCCACAAATCCCTGCACACACGCATGCACGCACACACACACACACACACACACACACACACACACACACACACACACACACACACACACACACACACACACACACACACACATACATCTTGCACGCTCATACTCAAAATCTCATCAACATACAAGTCAGTCACCAGATAATCTGCAGGGTTATAAGTATGTTACGTGTCCGGATTTCTCAACTCTATTTTGAAAGCTGACCTATAGTGGAGTAAATTGCTTACTCCTTTTTATCCCATATTCCAACAGTAGCATGACCAAATGTCTAAAATGGGGTAAGTTCTTCGTCTTATGCGGCCCAATGTATGCAAATCCATGTGTGGAGAAGCAGAGGAATAAGCAGTGCGTTGTGTAGGGTCGTTTCATTCATTTTGTGTTATAATGGAAAATGAATGAAGTCATTTTCTGCATTTAAAAGTGTTGACTCAGATTGCCGCGCTCTTCAATGAGAGGCGTGCAGTCTGGAGGTGAGCAGCTGCACCTGTCTGCTGCGAGAGGGCCCACGGCTCCGAGGCGCCTCACTTAGACAGGCATCCCGTCAATTTCATGCTTTATTTAAGGACTTTACACATACTTTGTTTGCCGTGCCAGACATCATTCCTTCCGCTGATAAGACGGAATGGGAAATATCTGACAGCCGCTCAGATCTCCGTAATATCTCGGTGAAATAGATTCAGCAATGGTAAGACAGGAGGTCCAGCTGTGACCACCTGCAGATCAGACACATGCTAGATTTATACCTGACCACAACATCATTCGCCAGGAGAAATGGAATTGCACCTTCTCATCAACGTGGGGGAACACGAGTTGCATACTAATGTGGGAATTTTTGGTGGTCTGTCTTCTTAAAAATGGAATAATTTACGACCCTTTGTTTCAATTGATATCAATGTGAATCCGAATGTACACGACAGTTTATTTACCAAAGAGGACCTTACGGATGACTATCCATCCTTCATTTTCTGTAAAAGCATCCTGAGATGTTTTTAGGATGCAACGGAAAACGACAGGAAAAGAGTGATCGGTGTTTATTCCAAGTCGTTTTAGTTAAACATAGATGTTTTAAATGTTTACAGTTCAGGACAAATTAAGGGATGTCACCTTCCCTGAGGCAGAATGTATGATCCTGTCCATGTTAAACTCAATTTAAAGAGTTTGATAAAGCTGTATGATTAAAACAGCCTCCTCTGGGCCCGCTCAACTCTTGACAGGGTAATTGGAATGTTTTAATGTATGAATCAAACTCCTTGTCCAGATTAAATAACCCCAGGCCAAATATTGACTGGTGTCCTTCCTAACTAAGATGTGGAAAGCATCCTCATTTTAAAATCAAAGCCCCCCCCACCTCCCCCGCTGAAACACTCCTATAAATACATGGAGCGGAGAGCAGGCAGACTGGATCCAGGAGGCGTAAATTGTGGGCAGCGTTTCAAGGCTTTTTTACACACAGTAAACCTCAGGGGTCCACTGTTAACGGGAAAAGGCGGTTAGGCAATTGTCCAATTGTCAAGATAAAACAGTGATAAAACATTGATCAGTGATGAAACTGTGAATTAAGTAGGAAAACTCAATAAGACGTACACAGGAAAACGAGAAACTAAAGCTGACATCCCGGCAGCGGAAACAGAGTTCAAATAGATAAAACAGAACCTAAAAGACAAGTGTAATATAAATATATATAAATAAAAAACAAGATTCAGTGCAGCCAGTGAGACTCAAAGCATCTGTTAAACAGAATCTGACAACTTAGCTCCACGGTCCTTGTGACACTCCCAATTAATCCCAGCATTGATCACTAAGTGCCTTTGATATCGATCACATGCAGTGTGTGTCTGTATGTCTGTGTTTCGCAGGCTGCTTGGAAAATAGTTCCATCATGGCTCAGACATCATTACTGTTTAATGCACTCAGAGACCTTCATATATAACTGATGTGAATCACAGCATCCTCAATTTGTCAGAACTTGCCCGTGCAAGAAATCATAGATCAGAAAACATCCTCAAAGTGTAAACTCTGACATTTGTAACTAAATTAGAGACTAACCAATCTCCAGTTTTCTTAGACTCAAGCATACACATGCAATTGAGGATAATTACAATTGAATTTACTGTTCAGTGTAAAACGTTAATTATTAATAACCTGGATAAATAAAGTTTAAATGAAAATGTTTTGCACTACATGCCACTTTATTTGAATTTATTTAGAAACTTTATAGGTGCTTTATAGAGTATATATAATGTTTTCAGGGGAAACTTTAAATTAGCATGTTTGGTTGCTATGTTGGTGGTATTACACATGATGCTAATAGAATGATGATGCAGTTTCTGTCGTAATAACGCGACGATAAAACAGGAAAAGACATTAAAGGGATTGAAAAATACATGTCTATTCCTTCTGAAATAATAAATCAATGAATTTACAAATCAGTGGCACATTCCATGAAACTTACACATGCATATATTTGACACATGTTTTTCTAGCTATATTATAAAGCATTCATGCTGATCACAGAAAGAGGGTTGAAGTGTTTGCCTTCTGATTTTTTACTCACTTCCAAACTGTATTTATATGCGTCTCTGTAATCACACACTGTCTCCCTCGGGCGGCATCCTTTCAGCATTATGCTTGAACTAAAGTTGGAATTCCATTTTAAAGATGATGTTGCATAGTGCATGTGTAGTGACAATCAAGAAACTGAATTTCAAATGGTAAGGAGGTGTAACAAATGATCAGCAACACCAAAAGAACAAGAATTCTGTCCTTTTTGGATTCATCTAAACTTTTTTTCAAATAGTAGATATGTGATTGTTAACCATGTTTAAGGAAAACATTTCCCTCGGATTTGCATTTAGTTGTTTGTTAGTAGGGCCCGGCTCTTCCCAGAGATTTGTAACACATTGATGCACAATGACATGTGACACATTGTCTGTCTGAACCCATTGTGAAGAAAACATTCTCTGATTGGGCTGCTGCATATTCAGGAATTTGATGGCAAACAGTGGTATTGTCAGTGTCAAAAGAAAGCAGAGGGGACTGTAATGTATGCATGCAAATGTGACATGTGATATGTGAGCGTTGTCATGTTGCATTTCCCTTGTGTGGTTGTAAATATCCACACAGTTTAAGATGAAGACCCCTACATGTGTGCTGAGGCTGCATGCCTTTACCTTCAAATAACACAGGGCCCTCAGTGTTGTACCACTGTCATCGTCGTTATGCAACTTTTACTCTTTGTTTTGTAGCTCCTTATCCATTCCCATTAAAGGGATTTATGGTTTTCGGGGATTTCCCTTTCCTGTATTGTGTTATATAGTTTTTTTTGTGAGTGTAAATGGTCTGCACAGGCTAAATTCCCTGTATTCCCTTCACAGAGAGTATTTCTCCCACACACTGCACCCCCAAAACAAAGTCTCCATTGAATTCCTTTATTTACTTCCTTAAAATAGTGTCATCATTATGTAACACTCGCTCTTATATTGGCTAGTTATCCAACCATTTTTACATTATAGGCTAAGGGGCGGGACATCTATAAGCGGTTGAGCAATCACAACAGACCAGCTAATCAATCAGAGGAGACCGACTGCAAATAAAGTATTTTTGAACATTAAGGTGTCACAGTAGAGTCAGAAAATACAAACACGAGCCTGAAAATGAGCAGAAATGGGCCCCTTTATTTAAAGTAGCATTGATAATACAGCCTCATTTTAGCTTATTCCCAAAATTGCTTGAAACACACATACACGACTACATTTTCTACACACCGACAGTTTTTGGAGATTGCCAACATAAGCCCCAGGTCAGAGGCAAATCATCACTCACTCCCGATGGCTATGTGAATTTTCAAAGAAGTGATCTGAGATTATATGCAGGCGCCCTGAGAGAGATCTACATAAGCAGGTTAAATATCTAGACCTGTGTCTGATTCCAGACCCTGCAGTATGGAAAGTAATTTGAATTGGCAAAGACAGAAGCCTGCCCATAAACATACAGCTGTGAGTAATGTGCGCCTCAGTGAGGGCTTGTTGGTAATACTGAGTTGTGTTTTTTCCACACAATGTCCACATCAACAATATCATACACAGCTCTGCTCATCCTGGATGGGGCACACAGCATTATAGCACTTGACTTGAATTATCGAACGTCATCACTAACATTTGTCTGGTCACAAAGAACAGACTCAAATTCAAGGTGTCTTTGAATCAAAATCAGGTAAATCAAAAGGACTTCTTTTTGATTTCTGTCATTAAAGAACGCACATTTCCATAGACACCGCAGGTACAAATCTGATGGACAGCACTGATTTTCAGATAGCTTCAAACAAAGGGAAGTATTTCTGAAATGAATATCCTCGCCTCATGCTGTAGTAATAGGAGTGTATCTGTTCCTGCTATACTTTTACATATTCTTCTACATTTCCATGGGAAAAGCAGTGCCTAGCCATTATTTTTAATAAAGTTTAGTTTTTTTTAATAAAAATACATGAAAGTCATATTTCCTTTCTTTTTCTTCCCTTGGTTTTATGTGTACACATAACAGATTAGATACTGTAGGATGTTTTCTTTCCTAAACTCAAAACCCAGCTGTGAATTTTGCTTGAAGCAGAAAAAACTGGATCTGACAGGTCATAGGGAACCTTACTGTACATTATTCCTGTTTCTATGCAACAGTCTAATTAGCATTAGCTAGCTGATAAATGTGCCTCTGTATTATTCAACTGGCAGCCCCCAGGGGAATATCTTAAGATGTGCCGCATTTAAAGCTTGAGGGATGTCCAGTCTGGAGGACCTTGCATTATTAAACCACATTTAAAGAAGCATCTTATTCCATCACAGCCTTAAAGTGTCTTTTAAGGCTTTACTCAGAAAGCTCCTTGTGTTTGCTGCGCATATTAAAATGCAAATGGCCAGAAAGAAAATAGCAATAAGTGCAAGTTAAGCTTCCACACTCTAATTTATGTACAGTATGGTCTCTGCCAGTGGTAGATCTACATTTTGTGTATGATGTATGCATGAATAGGGAGCTCATCTGTATGAGGGGAAATGTAATTAAAAGAAAAGAAGTGTATTATGTGCATTATGCATGTGAATGAGCTGTAGAAGTGAACATTAAAAAGCTGGGAAACATTTGTGTTACACTCATACTGTACTTTCTATTGTTAAGCAGTAAAACCTTCCTTTCTATTATAACACACACGTGAATGCTCAGTGGCACGCACACACAGACAAGCTGTATTTATACAAGGACTGAGATGTGCTTGAAGAAGTAAAGGGACTTCACCCGGAGCTTCTCTGCGCTCTCCCGTGTTCCCGAGCGCCTCTCTGCCTCCACAGCCGTGCCCTCGGAGCCTCCCCTGGCATAAATGACCATTATGGCTCCATTAGGGCTGCTAGTAGGAGGTCATTATGCTACACTGGAAAAACCAGAGATGAAGATGTCAGTGGGGTCCCATCAGGGGAGAGAGACACAGACTGAATGAGAGAAAGACATAACACTCAGTCATACAGCTACTCCAGATGTCATGACAGACAAACAGCACTGCAATGAGTCAACCTCTTAAGTAGTGAGAGAACCGAGAGGAAGGGTGATTAAGGAGGGGAGAGGGCAGAGGTAAGTGTAGCAATGACAACAGAAGGGGTTACCTTAACATTACCCTTTAAAACATCTGTATATTTGTGGTGTTATCCATTAAATCAATGCTAAGGCTGTATTGTCATAAGCACGGCTACAGTGTAGATATACAATGAAAAAAAAGAAATAAAACAATACAACTAATGAAAAAACTATGAAAAAAGTGCAAGAGAAGGCTGCAAGAGTAATGTGCAAGTAATGCAGCAGAAGTGTACTATATACAAGTCAAATAGAATAAGATGAGCTAAAGATAGAATCTAAGATAAATGCTGTAAAGTGAAATAAAATGGTGCTTATTATATATAAATATGTGGGATGCAAACAGATGAAGTTGTGAAGGCACAGAGCTCAGGAGTTTAGTAGCCTTATGGCCTGTGGGATCAAACTGTCCCTGAGTCTGGTGGTAATTGAATCACAATATTTACATGCGATTAATTGTGATTAATTTGAAATACTAGTATTTATTTGTTTTTTGTTGGGTATATAGAGCAACTACACATGTTGCGTTGTATTAAAGAAATGCATGACAAACTTGTAAAGAAATCAAACGGTATTTTAGCATGATTTCTGATTTATTGGCAGGACGCCAAGCACTGTTTGGCAAAATGTCTTTCCTCCGTTTTCACCACATTTAAAGCGAACCAATGCAGTTGCCATTTGTCATGGATTAGGTGTGCCGTTACTCTGGAGTAGTGATGGTTGTTACTGATGTGCAGTGGTCAGTGCAATACATATAGCTTGTGCTGCTTCCTGCGCTTGTCTTATCACTGCCAATTCATTGTAACATCTGCGCTAGAATTACAGGAGGAAGTTGGGGTCAGATTTTATGTGACTAATTTGCATTTAACTTATTTTCAAACCGATACATTTTCCAGATTAATCACAAGCGTTGACAGCCCTGCTATATATATTTAGCATCTTCTCATAACACATTCTAAAAAGAATGGTGTTTGTTTGTTGGAGTTGGTGGCTGGGTTTTTCCATCTGTGTTTTTTCTTGTCCTGTTGCCATATCCTCTTCTCGTCACATGTCTGTGTCAGATTTGTTTCCCCGTCAGATATAAAGTGTTGGGCAGCGCGCAGTAGCCTCCAGCCCTCTGTATCTCCAACTCCATTAACCAACCATGCCTTAAACACAACAGCACACTACATCATATCCAAGTGACAGGAAATGCCTTCTGAAACGCCTGAATCAGTATGGAGTAGATATCTTTCACTGTGAGGACTTGGGGTGGCCTGTTTGGCAAAGTCCCATGAAGAACAACACGAGGGGTTGTCCTGCCATAAACGCCCACATGTCTGTCTTTGTTGAGTCGTCCTACTTCAAGATACTTAACCACTAGCAGCTTCAGGGATAGTGCATCTATCTGAAAGGAATATGGAATGAAATAGGCAATTTCTGAAAGATAAATACAACTCACAAAGTCAGTGTCGGATGGAAACCTGGACAATATCACCAAAACTACATTTGAAAACATTAAGCTGCAGGAATATGTTCCAGAATAATAGAGAATGAAGGAGAGAGAAAATAAGAGAGATGCCTTCTGTTAGTAAAAATAACAAGATGAAGATCTTGATGAACACTTTCTATGGAGCCCATATGTATAATGCTAAATAGTTATAATTATAACATTTTGTGATTATAGTCAAAATAACTCATGTCCGCAATTATTTAAAATAACAATGATAACACATTATATAGCATGGACTTATAAGCTCTAGTGTCATAACACTTTATACATGTGAACCAATTCCCTAATAATGCATTATAATGTCATTATAAGTGGCAATATTTAGCTTTTAATAAAGTGAATAGTTACTAATAATAATAATACAATCTATAATGTTATTGAGCAAGCATCAATTTCCAAGCAGTATGACACTTGAACTTATTTGTAATAAAAAAATGCTTCATCATGTGTTATGATTATTGTTATAAATGACTATCAATTAAAGAGTGCTTATAATTATACAGCAGATTGTAGTGCATTGTAGACATAGGCATCCTAAAAAATGTTACAGGTAGTTGTCCTCAAACACGGGACATAGTGACGGATGTTGCATGGGATGCAGCTCCACCTATAGAAGGTGCCTTTTGTCCGAACAACTCTAAGTGAGTGCTGCCCTGTTGACCTCTTCTTCTGTTGGAGAATAACATAAAGCTATAGGGAGCAGCTGTCCTCTCAGAAGGTGGGCTTTAGGGAAAAGGAGCTGCTGACCTGTGCAACTGGTACGATAGTGACTGATGCTGGGGGGGCCGACTGAACATATGATAAATGCACCAGAGGTCACACCCGGGGCATTGGCCTGAACCACCAGTTAGCCTCCCAGGGTTCAGCTACCCTCTGCTGCTGGGTAGAAAGGTGTTGTTGTGGACTATATACAGATATGAGGCTTCTGCAAGGTCAGGGGGGGTTAAGGACGAGAAGGTAGGATGGCTGTGTGGTGCTGAGCCAAAGACAACATGAGAAGGAATGAGCAAACCTTTCTTTCTAGGCTGCAAACTTCAGTGACTCCTTTTCACAGAGGAGGCCCTTAGGCTTAGAAGTCTGTTATACTTCATCACAATGTTGCTATCAGAGACAAACTAAAAATGTGTTAACATGCAGCTACAGTTTTCAAGAATTCAAGAACTCTGCTGCATTCATTCTGCTCTGTTGACCCTAGATGCAGATGAGCATACTGCCATTGCTCCAGTACTGCCTCACGTGTTGACCCGAGTATCCCTCTAAACTCTAAGGGTTGTAAACTCCTTTTCAAACTTTGTGTCCAATAAAACTCTTGCTGGCTGTAGTCCATTACCTGCTATGTGGATGAGAATGTAGTCTGGGACTCCATGTGCAGTCATTATCAGCTGATCTGAAGCTCTCTCAAGTATTCAGACATCTTATATGTCCCATTTCAGTACAATAAGTACCCCGCTTCTTGGCTCCAGTACCGGAGCAGGTGGGGAAAAGAATCACTGGCCTGAGGCTGATGAGGAGCTTACCTGTGTCACGGGTGCATGCAACAATGTCCTCCATAAGACAGATCCCACTGTTTGTGTTTTTACTGCACTCGTGAGACAGCAGAACAGGTTTCTATTGAGCTAGAGTTACACAGCAGATTGTTCCTCAGATCCTGTGACCATCTTCTTTCCACGCTGGGTGAGCTGTGACCCCAGCAAGTGGTCCCACAGGCCAGAGAGAGTGCTAGAGGGCTGGGAGCAGATGGCCCTCCTGATGCCACACTGACTCACAGACTGACTTTAATTGCCAAGGCTGATCATTAGCCCAATGGGCCTGTGGAGGCCGGGGTACTGCGTGAATTGCGGGCCTTAAAATAGGGCCTGATGAGGAACGTCATGACCTCACACGCTCGAGCGGCCGCGGATCTTTCTCTCTCAAACTTCAAAACAGACACAATCAAAGACTCTTCATTTGAAGGCCAAGAATGCTTTAAAGGAGGGGACATTACCAAGAGCCTCTCTCTGCCTTCCTCTTTGCCTGTCTGACTCAGTGTCTCCACAGCAATGCTGACTGCACACACTCACACACATTTGCACATGCAGACTCTCTGGGCTCCCCGGGCCATGACTCCACTCCCTGTGACAGTAGTGAGTGTCCTGCTCTGACTTCAGCGTGCCCTGTCTACTTCTGCATTTGCACTTATGGAGCTCCACTGCTCTCAGATCAGCTTTGCTCTACAATTAATGGCTAACAATCTGGTTTATGTGTGTGCCTTACTGTCAGAGGCTTGCATTGTACAGTGTGTATATTCTTATGGCAGAGGATGAATGCAACAGGTCCACCTACATGCCCGTCAGAGCTTTACAGGACATGCGGGTTTGTTTACGTATATTTTGTGGCAATGGTTTTATTTTCTGTGTGAGTGGTGTGTTTTTCTGTCTGCATGCACACATGTATGTCCACGTGCACAAACACGTGCGTCTCCTCGGGTGCCTCCATGAGCACCTGTCTCTGTAAAAACAGCTTCTGCACTCTGACTCAGGCAAAGCAGAAAGGCTGGCTATTTCCTGAAGGTGGGAAGGAAGGCTCACCTCATTTGCCCAGGTCTTAACTCCCCCCCAGTACAGCAGACACATCCTCACACACTAAATCAGACAAACAGTCTGCCACGGAGACCCACTGCCAAGGTTCCTGTGGTGGGGAAGATGAGCTGCTGTAAAAAGCAGAGTGGCAACGCTAAAGCTCATTACGTCTCGACTGTTGAGCTGCCGGTGGAGAAATGAAACTGGAGCTGCCCTGCCTCGTGCACGGCTGCCACCTCCGGACACTGCAGGAGAGCAGCAGGAGGACGAAGGGGGGGTGCAGAGACGGGGGTGTGCAGAGGAGCACAATATGTGTGTGTCTGTGAGAACATGCTCAGTGTCTGCTGCCTGTTGTTTTCATCCCACCCACTGTTCCAGGGCTCCAGGCCCAGCTTCTTGGGTAGTTGCTAGGTATCTTCTCAGCCCCCCCCCCCCCCCCTTTCCTTCCGTCCCATGGTGTATTTTGAGTCCCACTGCTATAACAACACAATATTCTCTGTTGTAATGCATTCAAATGTCAATTCAAGTCACTCAAAGTCATGTTTTGCTTTAAGTACTGTGAAAAAAAACGTCAACAAATGTATGCAAGAATAATTGACAGCATAAAAAAATCTTACTGCACATAAATTTAGAGTCAAGCTAATTTGGATTCAATATACTTTATAAGAAAATGTAAAAGAAAAGTATTTGTGTGTGTTATTATTATATGTTTTGATTATTAAAGCATTATGAATATGTAAAGTGCTTTTAACTCGAAATATACAATGCCATCAACTTATAATAATGCATTATAAGTATATAAATAATTCCTTGTAGACATGGCCGTCTGTAATGTACTATAATAAGTTACTGATGCTCTGAGAAATATGAATATATATATATATATATATATAAACACTATATTACAAATACACACATACAGTAGATGAACATGAAAACGTATATTCATAATCCTATTCCTCAGCCCTTCTGCATACTTCCACTTCATGTGGAAACATTGTTTATAGCTCCAGTAGAGGAAGCCAATGTCTGTGCTATTTTTGGGTCATACCACATGTTACCCTACTTGCCCCCTGCTATCTAGAGCAGTGTTAGATTGTATAACCGTAGTGCATGCAGCCGTCTAAAATATAATGAAGTCTGCAAGTATTTGACTCGGCTATAAAATCATATTCATGAGATAGTGTCTGAAAAGCTGCTTCTTATTATTACCAACATTAACACACTGTATTTTATTATCCCTCTGCATTAGTAAATCCAGCAAAAGCCAGTTCACAGTGATCAGTGCAAATCCACAAACACATATTTAACTTGAATGGTGAGATGACACTTAATGCACTCGCTTTCATTTGAGGAAACCTGAAATTACCCCCCTTCATCCTTCATCTGTCCCCTCCACCGCCACCCTCAGATCTCGGAGATGGGCATTAAAATGCATAAAAAATTAAGGCTGTTTACTCGGACACTAATGAGAGGAGGCTAAAGTAGTCTAGTGTAATTAGTATGATTGGCTCCACGGGGACCACACAGGCAGGACCATAACAAGCGATTCACTCAGAGCTTGCAAGCTTTTTATACTCTCCGAGTGTCAGGAGTGATGTCAGAGGAGATTGGACTGCAGAGACATGTTGCCTTTACTGATCCCAGGTTGGAAAGGAGCACTGCAGTTAAATGCACTGAAGCAGACCATTACATAAGCACCACTGCAAGGTCAGACATCTGTGTCCTCCCTGTCTGCCTCTCTCTATTTAAGTCACCATCATCAACTGCCTTGAGTATTTGGGTTGTGAACCAAGACCCTGTCCCATTTGCAAAGCAGTTTCCCTATCTTCAGAATAGACTGAAGTTATTTTTTCTCATCCATTCTGGCAGATCCCCCCCTTTCTGTTTGAAATACATTTCCTCCTTTTGCCTTATTGTTTTTTTCTCTATTCCTTTTCCTTTGACTACTGTGTTTGTGTGTGAGTATTAAATTGTGGCTTGTGTGGAAGCACACTGTGTTTAAGTCAGTTCTGCAGCATGGGAGCCGTTTCCCTTTTTTCAATGAAGTGCATGGGGAAGACGCACAAAGAAGAGGTCGAAAGTGTGGCTGCACTTCAATAAAGAGCCTAGTTTGTCCTCTTTGATGCTATGCTGCCATGCACTTCAGCTACAAAGAAGCCAAGCTCTTGTCACTGAGAATTGAAGTAAAAAACACTGAGCTTTTCCTGAGCTCTCAACAACACATCACAACATCCCAGTCACTCACACACAGTGTACCGCGTGTGATGGGGCTGCTGAGTTTGCCGTTTCGGAGGTTGGAGTTACTTTCAAGTTGAGTGTTCTCTCAGCAATATTGTTATAAAACCTATAAATTGTTTTAAAACCTTTAGTGTACTTCTAAATGATTCTTATATTCACCATTCATTATTAACATCCTTATATTCTATTATGTTTAGCCTACAATGAGCACTTATAGTTTTACGCATTCATACATATTCATAATGCTTTACAGCAGACATAAGACTCTATAAAGCATGTTATCATCATTTTAAGGTGTCATACTACTTCCTAATATAAGGTCACTTAGTGATGTGTTTTTCCACGTACTATTGAATTATATTTCTGATAGTTTTAATGCCTTGTTATAGTGTTATAATACATTATAATCCATGTTATATAATAAGTTTCTCAAGAATTATTGTGATGCATGTTACTCAAAGTCAATATAACATGCTGAAGTGTGTTATGAAGCATTTTACAGTGCTATAAGCAGATTATAATGCGATAAAAGTATGTTTATAATGCATAATAGAAATGGGTGTCATAGAAAGTTTAACCAAATTCAAATTGACGATTGATTCATTTAGAGCTAAAGTTGTTTATGAGCCAGTATACGAATCATAGATACTGGTAGGAATATTGCATTTCATTATTCCAGTTTAGACAGCAGCATAGTTAGGACGGAGAATTCCTCCTGCAAGAACCCGCCTCTCCTTTAGCACATCACTCAACCCTACCTCACCTCTGACCTTCACTCACCATCACCTTGTAAGTTAACCATGTATGATGGCTTTACAATAAGCTGATGTGACTTTTTTCTGTCAAACTCACTGTAGAACATATTTTGTCTAGACAGTGCAGCTTTCCCAAAGCATGCAGCACTTTTATTCTTTGTGCTTCTGAAAGGTTACCCAGTTTAAATTTATCTTCTTCCTGCCCTCCTCGTGTTGTTCAGAAGTATAAGATATATGTGCAATTATCACCATAAAGCCAGGCTTTGCAGAGCTCTGCGCTCACTCCACTTCTGTAATTGACTTTTTCTCTGCTCAAAATCAGAGGCCACAAAGTCTTAATGGCGAAGGATCAATGTGCCAATTGGTTTCATTACATACAGAAACCATTATCTCTGGGACAGAAGAACCACCGCTTAGGCAAAGGACTCACACAGAAACAAACGCATACACACCGCCTGCACATATACGTGCACACACAACAAGGAAGTCCTGTGTGATCATGTACTGTACGTGAGTAACAGAACATTGACCATCTACAGTAAAGGTGAGGGGTGTTGTTGTCGTTGTCGGTGTTGTTGTTGTATGTTAGAGCACTCACAACAATATTACCACACCACATACACACCTGAGGTAAACTTCTCCAACGGTATACCATAGCCTGGCTTTCAGTATGAAGCGATACATCATGCCCTGTGTTCAGCTGTCATGGAACCACTTTATTGTTCTTGATTTACAGCACCTTAACCCAGTTCTTAGCAACAGGATCTTTTAATACTGCAATATGGTATTTAGGTGAACCTGTATCTGCGGGGACCTCAATATTGTTCAGTAGTCTTTTTTTCCTTTTGTTTGTTTTCCTTTAATGGCATGTAACTCCATCGCTTAAGTGGAATAATCTGGGATATTTTCTATTTATTATACCCATATGTATACCTATTCTACTCCAGCAATTTAGTTTACCACTTCCATGTAGTTTTGGGAGTCGCAAAATCCTTTTTTTTTATAGGTAAAAAATACTTCAGGTGCATTTGACGCTCACATATTTAGTCGTGTAATACTGTATGTTAAGCTCCAAAAGCACAAGATCCCACAATTCCCATAATGCAATGTGTCTCTTCTTAAGTCTTTCAAACTGCAGTGATTTCTGTGACGCGTATCATGTTAAAGGTTATTTAATATCTCGATAATGCTATATATTTGACAATATAGAGTGTTTGCTGTAACAATAAATGAACAGCCTTTATGATTTAGCCACATGTATTTTTGAGAAATACACTATATAGACAAAAGTATTGGGACACCTACAGGAGCTTTTATGATGTCCCATTCCAAATTCTTGGGCATTAATTTGAAGTTGGTCCCCCCTTTGCAGCTATAACAGCTTCCACTCTTCTGGGAAGTTTTTCTATAAGATTGTGGAGTGTGTTTGTGGGAATTTTGGCCCATTCATCCAGAAGAGCATTTGTGAGGTCAGACATTGATGTTGGACAAGAGGGCCTGTCTCGCAATCTCCGTTCGAGTTCATCCCAAAGGTGTTCAATGGGGTCGAGGTCAGGGGTCTATGCGGGCCAGACAAGTTCTTCCACACCAAACTCATCCAACCATGCCTTTATGGACCTTTGCTTTGTGCACTGGGGCACAGTCATGCTGGAACAGAAAAGAGCCTTCCACAAACTGTTTCCACAAAGTTGGAAGCATAGAATTGTCCAGAATGACTTGGTAAGATGAAGCATTAACAATCCCCTTCACTGGAACTACACCTGAATTCAATGATTAAGACGAGTCCCAATACTTTTGTCTATATAGTGTCTGTTCGACATTTCCCTATGGTTCTGAGTTCCAAGCGGCGCCAACTGGTTGGGGAAAATAGTTATGAGTGAGAAATCCTGAACAATCCAACCAAGCTAATGTCAATATTAGCAACCCACATTTTCAAAGACAATGGCAAAATTAAAGGTACATATCGTACATTTGCTTTTAAGTGCAGACATTTTCCTGAGTGGTTGCAGATGAAATGTGTCACCATGGCTATGATTTGAGAATTCCTTGTACACTAAAGAGGTATCAAGGTTTCAAGGTTTCAACCACAGGTGGTACTAACCACAGTGGAAAACCAAATAGATAAAAATACCTGGTACAATTGCAGGTTAAGTTCTTTGTTTATTTTGTCTACCCTCACCTTCTGTTTCAAACATACACTTGGCATCCGTACAGTGTGTGACCTTTGTGGCACATGCAGAGACTCCATCACTGGAAGAAACCAGGCACACAAAATAAATCTGAATGATTGACAAGCAACCCAGCTCTGTTAATCAAGTTATGCTTACTCTAATTAGGACTTTAATGCGAGTAAGATAACCCGGTTAAGGTGTTTACATGAGAGCTGCAATAATATGCGTATTGCATTAGTGTGGTTATAATTGAATTATTGGTGTGCATGTAAATGCTCTTTCTCTCTCTCTCTGGCTCGTTCCCAGTCTCTGTGTTTTATCTCTGTGTGTGTGGGGGGGGGGGATTCTCTGTGTGTACCGAAGGTCTCCGTTGATCAGAGGAGAGGTGAGACATGAGCATGTGTGCAGCAGTTCATTTGAAAGCCACCTGGCTCTCTGCAGCTCTGTGATTTATGCCTTTGATAACAACAACCCAGAGATGCTTTCAACAACAAAGTAGCGCTGAAGGATGACAACAATGGGACACTTGTCAGTCTGGAGATGAAAAGATGTCTTGCTAGGTGCCTTTCTCCTTTGTAACTTTGATATATACTGTATATTTATTTGTTTCCCCTTTTTGTTTTGTTTATTTGTCTCGATGTGTTTCACTACATCTTATCAAAGGTTATTGATGAAGCAAAATGTGAAGTGGAGTCAGTTTTTCATCTCTGACAGAACGCCTCCCTCCTCCTGAGAGAGGCGGCAGTGTGCTTCGCTGCCTGCGCTACGACTTATCAACAGACTTATTTCCGCTGGCTTGTCCCTCTTACTGTCATACAGTGATAGGAACAACATGCCTCTCCCGTATGATTTCTTGTGTATCTTTCTCACATTTATTACATAAAACAGTGACGCCTATTTTACAGATGTATCAACATTTTTACCAAATAGAACAATCCTGCAATAATTAGTAAGGAGACTTCATTAAGGCAAGCAGTGTTTTTTTAATTTTGCCTTTGTTTGGTTTCCATGTATGTGTTTCCAATGAGATTACTATTCATTATCAAAACACATGAATTTAGTTTATGACATTTAATAAAAATCCTCAAAGCCATGAAATGAGGAATTCCTGGGTTAGGTTAAATGTGTACTTATATTCATTTTCATGGATGTATAATAAATTACATGTAAAGCCTTATATGCTAAACCATGATCCATCAATACATCTTGTGTGATTCCCCAAGCCTGCTAGTATTAATAAATCAATGATCAATAATTTAGTAATCTAAGAGGGGTCATTCTTAAAGTGAATAGTTAAACTTCGGTTTTAGCAGCGTCTATTGCAATTTTTGTAATGTTCATGTTGGTGAAATCAATAGTAATTGCAAGCGTTTTATTTTAGTCATTTTTTAGACCTTTTGTTTTGTTTTCACGGAATAATAAAAATGATATACTCCCCGTTCTTAAGATATCTGGGTCCAAAATACCGTACAGAGTTCCATGAGAACGAATGAGACACCTGAGTTCTGACCTTATTTCTCGCTCAATTTCTCATTCTCTTTGTCTTCTTCTTCTACTGATGTAGCTGCTGTCCTTCTCTGTTCATCAGTCTCACTCATCTCTGCTCTTTACTGTTCATCCGTCTCACTCCTCCTGTCTGCCCCCAAAATCCACCAGCTTCATTCTGAAAAGCCTCTTCACTAGCAAACCACGCTTCCAGAGTAGCATTAAAACTATACACCCAATGTTTGATATTTATCTAAATCAGAATTCTAGCCTGATAATACACACCTAATTACAGAGAAGAATTTCATCCCGTATTTGGATTGCAATATTAATACGCTTAAAGGCTATTGGGATTGCTCACTAGCAGATGGAGACATTAAATACTGTCTTATTCAAAATGTGCGCATTCACTGGGCAAAATAAGAACACGCCTCAACTTTGGAAACCTAGAACATGCAATATTTATTTAATTATTACATATTGGCCTGTTTTAGGGAATTTATGATGCCAAAGCCTTTATCTGCTGCAACTGATGATGTGCTGATATCATTGTGTATCCCCAATGAAAACGTGTTGAGCCAGCAGGATAATCCTGGATAACTGCACTGCAATGCTGGATTTAATACACACGATGGGAGCGTCTAGTTTGGCATAAAGTTAAAAAAGTTGCTTAACAAAACATCTCATGGTACACATTATTCACAGTTTCTAAACATTGTGTGTAAGCACTCTTACTTTATACCACTTGAGATGTCCACTGAAAATGAAGTGCTTCATGTAAGCCCTATTACCTTTGAGTTTCAGAAAGATAGTAAAATGTGGACAAAGACCTGTTCATCCATAGGGCCTCGCTAGATTATCAGCTGTCCCTGGGCTCCTCCTGTGCATTAGAGAGTTGACAGTTCTTCTTATAGCAGAAATGAGCGGAGTGCTCTGTGACTGATGGAGCTCCTTTGTCAATGACGGGGGAGCTGCTGCTGGCAGTTTTGGGCCAAAGAACAGTACAGATTACATTAACATCAGTCAAGCTGTTGTCAGACTGCTGGGACATAAATAGGACCTTATTGATGCATAATGCAACAACTTTTCATCGCGACGTTTTCTGAGTAATAGGATCTGAAAGTGGCTAGAAAGGCAGTATGTCAAAAAAGATTTGCAGAAATGTATCAGAAAAAGTGGAGAAAAACCTCTGATGTAGTTTAACCCCCATTAAATGTCTAAAAATACATATGTTTAACATTTATTAAGACACATTAGTTTTTTGATTTGTTCGGCTGTAATATGACAAAATTAGCCTTGCAGGATTAAACATCTAAGCTAGACAAAGTACACACACTCTGATGAGTAACTCAAACAGTACAAATGAAGGCAATGTGGCGCTCAGCATGGGTTTTCAAGGCTTGGTGATTTACATTAGGTAATTTTGATGTTGACAGCATGCAATGCAACCACAGAGCAGCTTGAGAACATGTTGACATGTGGAAGAATACATCATCCTTGGTCATGATGGGGCACTAGAATTAACCAGACCAATAAGAGCTACTTTAAAAGCAGTATGATATTCTGCAAAGTGCTTTGACAGTTTTATAATAGGGAAAACAAAGCTCTTGACCCGGTCTGTGCAGGCAGTCGCTGCAAGCAAATATTCCAGGAAACCTTGACACAAAAAGTGCACTGTGCAGTTTGATCACTGTGACAGTGCCCCTACTGCGTTTCTCCTCCTACTTGAGCACAGTCAAGTTCACAGAGACTCACAAAATACAGGTGCAGGTGGAAAAGAGCCGGTGTGCTCCCAAGAAAAATGCTACTTTACAGGCATAAAGTGCCGACATGTGTTTTGCACTGTCATGAAAATAGAGCCTTGTGTTGCTCTGAATGCACATTGTGTTACTTCAGCACATACCTGACAATACTATGAAATGAATGTACCACTCTGTTGGCAAGTTGCCTTAGTAAAGTTTATTATAGGTAGGGAAGGATATGGACCCATACGTAACGGTTGCTTCAGTTTCTGAATGTTGGTTGGATGGATAGGAATAGATTTAACGAATTGAATGTTAAATCTTATGCATCTAAAAAGTCAGATTTTTGGTTTTAATCTAGAGTTTAGAAAGTCTAATATATTTGCTTAAACTGAAAAAAACTGAAACGTTGACTTTAATTAAATGTATTATGTTGGAAAGCAATAATATTAAGTTTAAATAAAAAAATGTAGGTTCAACTTAATATTATTGCTTTCAACCAACCTAATCCAGTCATGTGGAATTTGTTGACATAATACATTTAATTAAAGTCAACGATTCCGTGTTTACAGTGATAGAGAAAGAGGGAAATATCTATGAGCTTTTTGACAGTCCTCATCATTCTCCGGGTCTAATCTTACTTCCTTTCAGCGTGCACTCCTGAGGAAGGCAGGATTTTTGTGCTACAGGCTTGAGGCGAGAAAGCTGAGGACAGTTCCCCTGAGTCCGGACACCAAGGCCCCCGGGCCTCCACAGCTCATAAACAGATGTGTCCTTGTCCCCAGCCAAGCGCAGCCACTCAAGTGGCAAAGCAGGGAACCAATAATTGTGAAGAATTGAAAGCTAAATATTGGCTTTATCTCCTCAGTAATAAAAGGGCCATGAAATTGATTTAATGCTGCAGCGCTTCTCTTGGGTGGCTTCTTACAGCGTGAGCACAAAACAATGAGCAGCAGCCATCTATTAATTAACCCACCTAATCCTGCAAAGTTAATCTCTCACCACAACTTTGCCCGCAACTAACTTCCAAGCCAGTGGGTCTATTGGGGGTGTCATGACAATGGCAGCGAGGGGAAGATAGATTTAGCACTTAGGAAAAGGGAAGAGAGAGAGTGGGGGAAAAAGGGGTGGGGAGTGCTGTACCGCTCAGCAGCCAAGGGGACACTGTAAGTGGAAATGCAGGGGTGCATGGCCATCATTAGCATAGTATCAGAGTTGATTTGTGTTTTTGTGAAAAGAGGCGGAGAAAATCATTTGAGCTGTAGGAATCGGGTCCTTTTAGTTGCCGTCTTTTTTGTATTCTTTTCCCGCTGTCGCCTCTGCCCCCTTTTCTCTCTCCTGGGCTGTGAGATAGTTGGGTGGGAAAAGTGCCATTTCTTTCTCTTCTTCACCTGCCGCAACATGCTGGCACCTCACACCCAACACACATTCACAGTCGTATTGTGTGGACAGAGTTGTGAATTACCTCCATCTCAGCCGACTGATGAAAAGCTATGTGTTTTTCTCTTTGGCTGCGGCTCATCTGACCCTGCCCTGTCACCTCCCCCTCCAACCCTCTCATCAGTCTTTTGTGTGAGCCCCTCACTGTGGAACAGCAGTACGAGGCTGACTCAGAAAATAGGTCACCCGCTGGTGCTCCTCTCACCTCCACAGCATTCAAAAAAATAATCCTCTAAGGTGTCCTGGGCCATTTTGTAATGTCTAAACCACAGTCTCCAGAACAGGGCCAAAACATAGACGGAACTCACACATGAGCACACATACAGCTAGAAGAAAGAAGAAAGGCTCCAATTGAAGGAATTTGGAGATGATATTTTTTGAGCAAAGTGTCCTGTGGAGATAATTTAAGGAAGCTGATTAGGCATAGACGGTGTTGAGCCCAGAGTGAGGAATCTCATCACCACCGCTAATCACATGCCATTCCTGTGCTGCGAGAGGAGCCCGGGCCCTGGGCATGGACTAGCCTCTGCCAGCCACCTCTAGCTACCGTGTTCATTAAGGCCAACAATGTAATTAGAATTCACAGATACTGCGGTGGTTTAATTACAGACTGATTATTAGGCTGATATTTGTGGGAATAATCAGACCCTACAGAGGTGAATTCATATTTGCATGGTAATATTGCCTTTTAGTTTTTAGGGTATCACACACTGACAATTTGGATAGACTTTTGAATGCTTTTTAAAGGTACAATCTTGAAAAGAATACTACAACCAATATTATGAAAGTATCAAAAACTCAATCTCAAGTAGTGAAATGCACATAGACCATATACAGAAATGGTGCCTTTATATAAGTCGTAAGTTTGGAATTCCTGAAGGTTATGATGTGACAACTATACATATGTAGGTGCAATGTATCGCTACTGTTTTGTTTCAGACATGTTCTTTATGCAATAGCGATGCAGAGACACCGAAAGCACAAAGGAAAAAGACCCCCAAGACACTGACCGTTTTGCAGGGGAGTCTTAAAGAGTCAGGCACTAAATCGGAGCGTTTTAGACAGAGTGTGAATGCAGGTATATTCAACTTTAAAGCACATGACCATGCTCTAGTAGAAATCCAAAAAACATGCACAAAGCTGAAAATAAGCATGTTATGTCTCCTTTAAAGTTTCCCAGATGTAAGGATTGGAGTTCTCTAAACTATTTAGCTAAGAAGTGTTTAGTCTGAACAGCAAAAACAGATTGAATGACATATCATCCAACAGATGTCTCCACTCGATTGTGGGAAATTATGATTTTCTTCTTCATCGCATATCTTCTACCTGTATAGCCCCACAGCAACAAAAAAACGTGGGAATACTTTGCTTCTCGGATGAGAGTGGATGATTCTGATTCCATTGAAACTCTCAGTAATTGGGAGCACTCCTGAACAAAATGCAGGGACGGTCCCCAGAGGTCGGGCTATTATGCCCATGTCTGTGCAGCTCAGAAGTGGCTGTAATCTTTCATCCAAAGCATATGACATAAACACCCCCCAGAGCCAAATACTAATATAACCAGGGACTTAGTGAATTGTCACTTTGCTCACAGTTCCATAGATGAATAAGAATGTGCACCTTTTCTCAGTCGGACAGAAATGTTCTGCGAGAGGGAAAATTGAGAGGATATGAATTTAAAGTGATGATCATGACAAGTACATTGAAGCTGCGCAAAGTATTTTAATGTGATATCCGGTGAGTTGCTCATGGCTATCTCTCTTATCCCGCGTGCGGATCAGTGGGTGTGTGGGGCTTTGAATATCACAGCAGGTTCAGTGAGAGGCTGCTGATAGATGTCGCCCCGACAGGAGTCTCTGACAGCTATAGTTATAGCCGGTAGCTCAGCACGGGTATCAACATTCTCCTGTAGCTCTGGGACAGGCTCATCCATGTGCAGGAAGTGATGCGTGTGTGTATGTGTGTGTATGTGCCTGCAGGCTTCCCAGCGACAGCGTACGGACCGGTGGCGGCGGCAGCGGTAGCAGCAGCGCGTGGCTCAGGTAGGGGGGCCCGTGGAAGAGGCGGCTACTTGGCGTACCCACAGAGCACAGGGCCAGGTAAACGCTCTGTCCATGTTCTGTGTGGCTGCTGCTCTCTCCAACTTCTCCTGCTCTGCTTCTCCCCATAGACATAGCCCTCCCAAGCCCCCACACACACACTCTTAAAACCTTTACTTTAGACTGACAGCATCGTACAGAAGAGATTGTATCTAAGATCTCTATAACTACAGGGTGGTTTTACACTGTAAAAAATGTGGCTTCTGTGTTGAGTCAACATAATACACATGTTTTTGAAGTAACTAAAAAAAACTCATTAATATAGAGTAGCTGTAACAATAACAAATCAAAAATAAAAATAAAATCAGTTCAACAAAAATGATTTGCCTAAAATAAGTTGCAAAAAAAATAGTACCGCTCATATCATTAAGGAAATTCTCTTTGTGTGTTTTATAAAGTTTATTTTTAATAATTAGTTGGCCGAACACAATTCTCATTCAATCAAATGATATTTAATTGAAAAAACATATAGTGTACATATTGTCGTTTAACTAACCAAATACATTTCTTCTAAGTTTCAACAACTTCCTGTAACAAAGTTGTGTTTTAATTAACATAGTATCAAATCAGAGGTGATTTACTTCTGAGAAATTAAAAGAAAAGTTAATCACAAATAATGTAGTATGACCCTGCAGTGAGTTAAATAGCCTGGATTCACAACTCCTACCAAACAGTCATTATGGAGCTTAACATAGCTTTACAGACTCTACACAGCACTACATGTGTACTGAATGTCCCCCAAAAATATCCTGTAATCACAGTATCCAAAAAACAAACCTCTGACAGAAACTCGCAGCTCGATGTCTCATTTGTAAAAACAGTCCATTCAAAACATGAATTTCCCAAAAATACCCACACCTATAAAAGAAAACTCCAGACTATACCACACATACTAAAGTTAAAACACACAAGCCTAACAGCCATGCTCCATTATATAAGCAAGGCTACTGTCTTATAGGTTAGTCTTAACCTCAGTGTTTTAACTCTTTCAAAGAGTCATTGATGGACTTCAGAAGTCCGAAAGTTTGGAAAAATAGTTGTGACTTAGGGTGTATATCAGAGGAGAGTACACATGCACTCTATAAAGACCAATCAATGCTGGTCCTCTTCTATGATGCAGCTCAGGCAGTGAGAAGAACCCTTTGGTACTACTCACTGCTGTCTCCTATAGGACACACAACTACACCATTAGTAAATGACACTGACACATGTTGATAAAAATATTCTAATGCTGCAATCTTTTAGTCTTGCTAGAGATACACAGTCTTCTGTTACAGTGTCTATGACATTAAACTATGTGCTTCTACAGGGATTTTGGCATATGCAGTCTGTGGAATAAAAGAAACAAGAAAATAACATACAAAAGCAATAAAATATATTTCCCTTCACTCAATTTCCCAAGAATAACCCCTTTTTAATTCAGTCTTCAAAATAACCTTTCCTTTGTTCATATAATAAGTCCACCCTCACTGCATCTAAAATAAAATTGAACCAAAATGAAATCGATGCAGGCCTAGGGAGCTAATGACCTAAAACAAATGACTGCTTCACCTGCTAATTCTACCAAATATAAAACACACATGCAACATTAGTTTATAACTACAAGTCCATGGGATGTTATCTGAAGCATGAGCAAGGGAAAAAGGGAGAACAGACGAGGAATGATGGGTAGAAGCTGAGAGTAAATTTCAGGCTAGCCATTGCAAAAGTCGGTGCAAAACACGGTGCTTTTATTTGGCTTTCCTCCTCACAGGGTCCATTGACAGTTTCCTGGCCCTCTCTGCCTAATGAATACAAATGCCCTTTCCTTTAGTCTCGTTTATCAATCATTACAGGGATATGGTATCACATACTATGCCTCTTAGATTATGAATAAGATAAACTTAAAGTAAGTTACAGCAATATAGGGAGGTTTTCCTAGAAATCTCCAACATTTGAACTAGGCAATACACTTTCTAAATATTTAACTGCTAGGAAATTATTTTATTTTTCTTTCTACCACTGTCCTTATCCTCTTCCATGTACTGCTCTATATGTATCTAGAGTCTGGTCTAAGCTTCCTCAAACATTTCGCTCTTTACCAGTAATTGTTTGCGATGTTGTTGCTAGATAAAATCGTATTGTTGGACTTGAATGCTACTGTGGATGAGTAAATACCAAACCTTAAATACAAAGAGAAGTCAGTGCCTCAGAGATCAGCTTCCGATACTCACACACTCCATTAAAGCACAATTACTGTACACACCTTATTTACACGGATACGAATATCTGCCAAGAGACTTCCAACAGGAGGCAAGTTTGTTCTTGTCTTAAATACAGCATTGATTAACTTGTTGGCTTGATTTGGACATCCTGCTTTCTCCACCCTCAAAACTGTAAATCCTTCAATATCTGTCAATAGCAGCTCCCCTGCCTGAACACACAGCCTCAGGGCTTTAGGGAACACTGTCTTTCCTAATCAGACATACTATTAGAAGCTTGTTGGGGGGGAAAAAAAATTCTGTTGTTACTGAAATGTTAGCTGTTTGGTGCCATCTCTCATAGACACACCTAGCTGCTGATACATGTTGCCCCTTTTGCTATCAACTGCCTTAACAGTCTAGCTGCCAACATTATGAACCTGGAAATGTTGAGTACCCAAAAGTTTTATGTTAGAAATTGAAAGTACGGGTCCCCTAGTAATTACAAACTTCTGGATGCTAACTCACATATCTTGGGCAATTTGCACGATTAGCATATTTTTCATTATTCAGCATTACATAGCATTTGATAGCAATATTTGTACTCTGTGGCCTGATTTTGACTACCATGAGTAGTGTTGCGATCACTAGAAAAAATGATTACCTCAGCTGTGGATCTTTTTTTTTCTTCAAATAAATAAGCAATCTGTACAATCTAAATGATCGATCCATCCATCCATCCATCCATCTTCTCCCGCTTTTCCATCAGTGTCGCGGAGGTAACAGCTCCAGCAGAGAGCCCCAAACTTTCCTTTCCCTGGCCACATCAACCAGCTAAATAATCTAAATGATCCAAAGTCCCCCAAAACTCTACATACCTTTATGCATCGTAATGCTGCCACCTAAATGACTGATTATATATTTGTGTTAACCTGCAGTTGAACCAGTGTACCTAATAAAGAGGCCTGTGAGCGTATACAGTCAGTACCTGCTGTGATACCTGAAGATGAACACAGACAGCTTACTGTTGTCATGTACTTAGCTACCTACATGTGCACTTATGCAAACTGCCCCCACCTTTCTTCATTTGCATTTAATTCAAATCAAGCAAGGGAAAACTGGAAGCCAAAGATGCTCTTTCTTTCACATCCGGGCTATTTGATTTTGCATTTTCAAAACAAACAATTTGCCCAACAATTGCTATGAACATCACTAAGAAGCAGGAATGTTGATTTGGGGTTAGCAGCAGCCAGGAAGCAAGAGACGTGATAGCAACCATTATGTACAGTTTAATTCTGACAGCTGCAAATGGAAGCGAGACAAGTAAATGACTATGAACAGGGAGGGGGGGTAAACAGTGACATCATGGGATTTTTTTTCTGAGTACTTAAAGAGCCGTGAGGCAGCAAAACATCACTCAGGGAAATCATGCTCCCTCACAATGCTCCCTGCATATAACAAAAAAAGCAAGGAAATCTGGAATATGAATAAAAAGAAATATCTGTAGGTTTTACCTGAATCAGCATTTTGTATCGTTAATATTTATATTTTCTAGAGGAGAGCTTCCCAAATGTGCAGCCTTTTGTTTTTAACAGTACAAACTAATTAATTGATCTTTTATGAAGGGTTTGATGTAAACAGTGTGCTACTATACGGATGAATGCATTCAGTGGTCTTCTCTCTAAACAGACACAGACAGAACAGAGGACACGGATTGTTTAGGCTTGACCTTCGTCTCTGAAATGTCTGGGGATGTTGCTGCACCTCCGTCCTATCTTACAATTTGATTTGCAGCACTCTCAGCCCAAATTTAACTCAGGAATGGCAATTCTAGTGGTTTGATCTTTCGCTTAATTCTCAAATTTTAGTGCAGAGAACGGCTTTAGTTGTAAAAAAAAAAGTATGACGTAAGTTTGGATTCTTTGTGCTTTGACTCCACCTACAGTTCCCATAGAGCACCACATATTATGTACTAGGGTCACACTTAAAGGGGCATTTAAAACAAAGTTATGATAATATAACAAATAAGGCCAACATTTATTACTAATATATACTTATTTGTATTTACAAGAAACCTTTCCATGTGTGCAGTGCCTTTTCAGGGGCTGTGAGGCGTGTTTGTCAGCGATACACACAGAGAGTGTTGTTAGCGTGGAAGACATTTTCCATCTCTGACAGAGGGTACTTTCACCCTGCTCCCAAAGCTCAGCAGACAAAATGACAGCGTGCTGCTGACGTCCCTCCCTCTGACAGAGCGCTGCTGATGACAAGGTGTATTTTGGACTTTCACTACAGCCTGCCACTTCGGCAAACTACACCCTAGACACAGAGTAGTTGTGTATTATTAGAGGAAAAGTTACTGAAGGCGTAGACTCAACACCATCTTTCAAAGTTTGCTGAGATACTACAGTATATATTCTACATTGATGTACAAATACATTTTTGAATGTAAGTGTTCACTCTTTTCCAATCAAGAACAGTTTAAGAGCTAGTCATACTTTGCTTTTTTTTAACCAATACAAATATTTCCTTGCATATTTAAACATACAAATACAGAAAACTTGTAATATGTAAGTGTTGTAGTCTTCAACCAGGTGAAGTTTCATGGTAATATTTACCCTATAAAAGTCCAGCAGTGGCTCAGTCAGTAGCGGCTTGGACTGGGAATCATAGGGTCGCCGGTTCAAGTCCCCGAACTGACTGATACTTGGAGAGGTCCCAGTTCACCTCCTAGGCCCTGCTGTGGTGCCCTTGAGCAAGGCACCAGACACCTCCAATCCCCCCCTCCCCATTGCTCCCCGGGCGCTGCACAATAGCTGCCCACTGCTCCTAGTACTAGGATGGGTTAAATGCAGAGGACAAATGTCACTGTGTGTGCTCTGCTGTGTGCATGTATGTGACTAATAAAGAGGGTTTCATCTTCCGATCTATCTTAACCTGTTGTGTCTTACAAAATGAACGTTTGCTGAGAGGCTTTATTATTTAGGACATGATTTATAGAACATTTTATTTGTAAAATAAAAATGTGTTTGTGACTATATGTGTCTCTGTAAGAACAATAAACTCTAAAAATCTTAACAAAATGAAAAGATAAACCATTTTAAACTGACTTTATCAATGCACAGATTTGGTTAATGTATAAAAGCATTACAAAAGACACTGAAGTCAAAATAAATGTAAATGTAATGAACTAGGGACATTTCCTGTTGATATCTATTACTATTGTTTTCCCTATTCACCTCTAGTGTCTCCCCTTTATGAAGGAACAAGGACCAGCTATAACAGTTGGAAAACTAAGTTCATTCCTTCAACAGGATAGATATAATGTGATTTTTGTAAAAGTTGAATCTAAGGTGGGGTCAGTCCTGAACATTTCTGAAGAGGTGGGTTTTCAGTCTGTATTTGAAGTTGGCGATGTATTTTGATCTCTACCAGGAGCAGGTTGCAACACTAAAGAACAGGGACTGGTCCTGTGTTTGTGAGGAAGTTTGAGAGACTGGGCTCCAGGCGAGAGGTAGATCAGAGAGATGTGGCTACTGCACAATCGCCTGCAGTTAGAGAGCTGCTGGCCCATACAAGGCTTTACAAGCTGGATTTGAACCTGATTTCAACTTCCACAGGGTGCCACTGGAGGGTCACTTTATATCAGGTGTAGGGGCTGAACATCTGCATAGTAAAGCAGCGAGGAGGAAATTGCTAATCTGGAGATGACTAATGCATGCACCAGCACCTGGGCTGCATTTTAGACCAGCGTAATCCACCTCTGCTGTTGGTATGAAGGATAAAACTGCAATAATGTGCCATTGTTGCCTTTTTTCTTTATCCAACCTTTATTTTCTACATTACTAGATTAAATGTTTGGGTGTACTTTTCTTAGGTATAAGATAATAGGGAAAAATGTCCAACCCAGTCCCAAACCCAAGGTGAAGATATTGCCTTTATTATGATGAACTCTCTCAAATTCTATGTGTGTTCATACATTATAATGTAAATACTTTATATTTAGTGTCTGGGCCCCTATTCTCAAGCGTCACATAACTGATCAGGATGTCCTATTCCACATAACCTATAACATCCTCTAATTGTACTGGTATTTTTTTTTACTTGTGAATAAAATAAATGAAATGGAATGATTTAAGAGAAACAGAATTGAAAGATTACTAGAATCAATGATGTATAGCCTATAGCCTATCTTTCTATTGTAAGGTATTTCATAAATAAAAAAAACATTGTTCTTATAATAGACATCTGTCTCAACAACACTCTTTTTACTCCTTCTTTAAAAGAAGGGTTTATATTATTCAGTTATAATTTTAAAGTAGACGTATCTGAAACCTCCTGTGCTATAGCGTTGTCTGATAAAAGCAGAGAACTATGCTAGTGATGCAGATGGTTCTGACAGTCCAGGGAACTCCACAGGTCCCAGTCTACTCTGGTTGAGTGTTTTCTTTGGTCCCTCTGAGCTTTCTGCGGAGCTTAAATGTCAGTCTCAGATCTCAGCTCTACCTGCAGTGTACACAAAGGCTCATTCAGATGCTTTTAAATGCTCCGGCTACTTGCTGTACTTGCTGTGTTTAGTAATTATTAATCTTTTTTTATTGAGACTCAGGATCTCCGTAGTCAGTTAGTTGTTGGTCTTCTTTGTTCTTCTCTGTCTTTTATTCATCTCACTTATTTTTCTTCTCCAATGTAAAGAGGGAAACAGACATTTTCAAATAAAGATTTTTATCAATTTCCTTACACCAAGCTCTGTGATCTGCAGCAGAGCCTGAGAGGACACCAGTATCAGCAGGGTGCACTGGTCTTAATCAATCTGGCCCTCGGTGAGCTCAGGTCCATTTGTCCCAGATGCTAATCTGCAGAGCTCAGCTCTGAGGCCAGAGGCGCTCTACATGTATTCGCTTCAAAATAACATGAGTAGGCATGCCAAGCCCATCCTCCTTGTGTTTTTGTCTAAAGGCCTAGGGAAAGATGTGACACATCGGGGAGGGCAAAGTGTCCCTTTGCGCCTCCACCACGAAGCGGTGGCTCTCACAGCTGTGGTAAGCAGATGCTCAGAGGTTACGCGCGCAGGCCGTTAGGGACATCAGCACTCTGCCCTCCAGGGGCCGCACACGTTACACACTCTCCACAGAAAACTTACTGAGGCTTGATGGGACTAAGGCAATCTGTAGTCGGTCCTGTGAATTTATTATATATTTGTTTCATTACATGACTCTCTGTTGCATCATACAATTATTTAGACGATATTATAACAAACCTGTTTTTTATTTGTATTGCATACAGATTGCAAAGCAAATTTAATTGTTGTCTGCATTCCTATTTCAGTACATGATAGCATACAGTGTTCTGAGATAAATGCCATGAAATTAAAGTTTGTGAGATGTAAGAAGATTTGTTGTAAGAAACAATATTGCTTTCAATCGTATTTCCTCTCCCAGTTGATTCATATTGTCCTCACTTCTGTATCTAAATCACCATTACATGCAGCTAGTATTGCTCTCACTTGCAGTTAGTCCTGCATTTCTTCAGACCACAAAATCCTGACCAGACATGTTTGAAAAAATTGTGTTCAGCCAAAAGGCCAGGGCTGTCACTTCTCAGCATGCTCACGATAGGATAATCTGTGCCGACTGTCGATAACTGAGTGCCCTTTCTCAGTCCTAACTTCACCATGTTAACATACAGGTTAAAATCTGCTTTGAAATCATCAAGTGCGCACTTATTAACTGCTCTGTTTGTACATTGTTTTACCCATGATTCAGTGTTCACCATTTCTCCTTCCACAATAATTCCCCAACCAAGGTTGAGGGTAAATGTAGATCAGTAGCTCTGTTTAGTTTGCCCATTACTGGAAAGAGCAGCAAGAAAAGGGAAAGGCAGGCAGAAAATGAAAAGTAAAAAAACTGAGGTCTGAGTATGGGTGAGTAAATGCAAGAAGAAATCATCTGTTAAAATTAATTAGCCAAGCTTCTCTGAACACAAAATGACAAGACATTAAATATGTATTATTTATGAAATGTCTGTGCTCTCTGAAAAGGGTGTCTAGTGCTGTTAATTACTCAGCCATTCATTCAGAAAAGATTATTTCAAATGGAAAGTGAAAGCAAGGCTAGACAGCAAAAGAGCTGTTAGTTTCTTTCACGCTATTTTTAAATGACATTGGTGAAAATGGAAAAGCTAATTATGGTAGCTCTGAAATTCAAAGCTAATTTGAGAAGCAGCATGTCAGGTTTATTGACATCTTCTGTAGAGTGATGTGGTTTGATGGCCACCGAGGAATCTCTCCGGCGCCGGGAGGGAAAGGGAGGAGCGACTGCATGAGAAATTATTCCTTGCAGAAATGAAAATAGCTTATGTTAATAGATTATTTGATTCTCCTATTCCCACTCATCCGTGCCTGTTGAGTGTAGAAATTAACAGATATATTTATGTATACTCAAAGAGTTGAAGTAAACATGAACACTAAAAGCCTTTTAAATTGATTTAGTTGAAAATATAGCTGATTTTAGCAAACCATTAACGGCAAAAACACAGGTTCTGTTAATAATCACATGTGAAATCGCTGTATAAAGATCACAGTGTGTAGGATATTGGGTGTCTTATTTCACATTACCTAATATCAGGTAGTTCAATATTAAACACTATATTGCTCATTCTTTAAGGGTACTTTTAAGGGTATATTTTATTCAGTTTTATTCATTTTAAAGTAGACCTATCTGAAATCTCCTGTGCTATAGTGTTGTTAGATAAAAGCAGAGAACAATGCTAGATGTTAAATATCTGTAATCAGATTACCGTTTGTGGGTTATAGTGTCATCTAGTGGTAATGTAGCAAATTGCAACCAACTCAATACCCTCCACCGCCGTTACTTCAAGCATGTCGGGGAACTACGGTGGCCTTAAGGGAGGGCGATATGCATTTCAAATCAAGTTCTTCCTGAGCTAACAGCAACCAGGGGGCAATCAAGATGTTTCGGCTTTACCATCGGAGAGCTGTCTTGCGGCCTGTAAGAAAGTTCTTAAATGTTTTAAGCAGACATAAAAAATGAAAATCAAATGTGTGGAGCAGAAGGTGAAAGCTAATGTTTGGAAGTATACATCATTTACCGAAATAGATCATTGTAATCTCAATATTGATGAAATATGATTGGGATTTGCTATTTATTGTGCAGCCCTATCTTCAGGTAATGGAAAAAACGTAAAGGGCCCTCACAAGAGCCAGAGTTTGGTTCTTCCATTCTGGGCTTCTGTAGAAATATGGTGGTGCATCATGGCCGGCTCCTTGGTAGTCGACTTGCTTCCTGTGTGAATAATAGGGCTCATTCTCTCTAAGGAAATCATTACGGTTTTTAGTTTCAGGTGATTATACAATAATGAAAACATTTGACAGCAGTTGTGAATATTACGTTAGATCTCTGACCTGAGACCTGTTCAATCGTTTTAAGGAAAGCAGTTTGAAGCAGAGTTTTTAAACTATGCCTGTGAATTTGTTTTTTTGTTGTCATTTTTAACATGGATTGTCTTTAAAAGTGTGCATGTGTTAGTAAATATCTTGAGTTTCTGTGGGATTAACATAAGGATCATCAGAAACTTGGTGCAGAACACTGGAGTAGTTATGAAAATATTTTTCACACTCTGAAGTCCCAACAGGCCCGGGAGCATGACGCTATATTTTATCATCAGCGTGATTAGTTTTATTTTCCAACTAGTGAGAAAAAGAGCAGCAGTGCTTTCAAGGTTTGTGATTCCTCCTTAAAGGCAGTCACCTGGCAAAGTGGGAACGAGAGCAGGGCATTTATCCACTTAAAGAGAGCCACCCCGATGATGTCAGTAACAGATGACTGCTAGACACTCCCCCCTCCATCGCCGCACAGCCAGCTTTGGTCATTGAGGGCAGGAGGGAAAGAGGGTGGGGGTAGGGGAGATAATTACCAGTATAAATGAAGCCCTGCGAACGATTCGCACTGCTGGGTCCCCTGATCTAGTCTCCAAGGCAACCTCAGCACGCTCATTTGTTTTGTAGATGAGTAATTACATCCAATTAGTGGCCACTGGAAAAAAAAGGAGTCCAAGAAAGGCCCATTGTTCTGGATAGATTGTGTGAATATTAATAGTGGGAAGGGCTGAGGCACCGTGATATGATCGGTGATACTAATGCAGCTGTGGGCACACTCTGCCCAGTCTCATCCTGCATAACGGATCAGATAGCCACTGATGAAAATATATGGCTCTGAGAGGCTGTGCCCACATGTTGTGTCTGAGCCCTACTTTTGTCCAGCTGCTTCTATCCGGCAAACAATGGCAGTTTGTTACCTGAGCCACCTGCACCTGCATGCAGTGTGTGGAGAATTCACAATTTTCATTAGCTGGCTAAATGTTATTTACAATCCAGAAAGTTCTGTTGACTTACAGTTCTATGTATGTAAACATCGTAGTGTCTGTGAAGAAAACACACTGTTTGTAAGTTAAAGCTTGGGTAGGTAACATTAGAGAAGCCAGCTAGTGTAGGCTGGATTTCTACAATTCTTAATGACCCCAAAATGATCACTATGAACATCAAAACCAACATGGCTACTGTTAGTACTCACAGTTGTCGAGATCTCATGAACACCACAATGAGTGTATGGGCAGAGTGAGCTGAGGTAGAGAGGCAGGTCGGACTTATTATCGTCCTTGTTTTGTCAGAGCCTTTGATTAATTGCGTAATGTCTGGATGTAAAGAGTATTTGAATAAATATCATAAAAATGTCATAAATACGTTACCCACCCGAGCTTTAATGTGGTTAAGTTTTTTGCAATTATAAGCTTATCTGAAATGGAAATAACTTGGTTTTATTTTGAAGCATCACTCCAATGATAACCCATATTTTCTGTTTGATTAATAATGATAATAATACATTTAATAACAATTATTACTATTATCTGTAGTACAGTTAATATTATCTGTTACCACAAGCGTTCTACCTTTATTTGTTATCCATATTGATCCTAAATTACAACATGGTTTATGTTTAGTTGCATACTTTTAGAAACAACTTTATAGAATATGCTCATTAATGCACCGTAAAGCAGTGTAACATGGAAAGTGATGCCTGTCTGGCTCCAGTCTCTTCTCTGTGCTGAACTGGTGACATATTTGAAATAGCTTCTTTATGAATTCCCAATAACACGGTTTGTGGTATTGTCAAATGTTTCTTTTCTCCCTATTATAATTATTCCATTGATCCAGTTTTCCTCATTAGCAAGGCCAATCAATGTTCTGTGACATTTGTCTAAGTGAAGTAAATGGAATGATTGCTTCTTGAGCTTTGTTCAATGTGTCAGGCATTATGTGACGTACGTGGGAAGCCTGCCGTATTTGGAGCCTATAATTTGATGAGTGGGCAGACAGCCCACAAGTGGTGAGATCAGAGTGCTAAAAAGCATTGGCGGAGAGAAACATCGCTGGTGCTTACTTTCCATTTGGCAGAAGTGGACTGTCTTACTCTGAATGGGGAGAGGTGAAGTGGCTTTCAATGGCTATTCGCTCCAGGTCCCAAATAAAAAAAGAAAAACACGCAGTGGGGGAAACCCAGCATGGAAAAGCCGGTTTCACCAATCTCAGTCCCTCATGAGTAGATTAACTATGTTTTCAAAGAGGTGTGAGTAGGAGCCTTTTCTTTTAATTGCACTCTTTATATGAGCAGCTTGTGTCAGATTAAGACGACAAGCAATAAATGCCAGCAGGACTGATTGCTGAAAGACATTTTCTAAACTGTTGATAATCCACCATCTGTGTCAAAGAGAGAAGCGCTGGAAGAGGCCAATCCGAGGTGTGTTGGGCTACTTAAGAACGCCTGTCATCAATAAACATGTATATCTGTATCTCATTCACATGAAAACCTTATCATCTGATGCTGTTTGTTTAAAAAAGATTAATATTGATCGGTGCACGCAATGTTTCTTTTCATTTAAATGACAAAAGCTTCCCTCAGGTGTGTCAACGAAGAAATGAGAAATGTATCGACCTGTGTTTTAATGATTCCTCAGTTTTATCTCACTGCTTAATGATGGAAAGAAATCAAGAATGGCACAGGTCAATAATGCAAAAACGTACATATGAAAGATGTGGCCTTACTGTTTATTTTGTATTAATTGTTACTGGTCCAGAGTCATTTAAGAGGTTTTTCATTGTTAGGGAGAGATGGTGTGTATCCATAAATGTATAGCTAAAGCGTCTTAAACACGGACCATATGCCAAGGAGGTCTGGCCACATGTTAGGAGCTGCTGGGGAGGGAGGGCAGGGGGGGGCAATTAAAGCAGACAAAAGTCAAGGATGTATTCTTAAAAAAAATGAAAATGGTGGAACACACCACGGGACTATGCTTAACAATCTGGACATTGACTTTGTAAAATGCAAAAAAAGTTGTTTTCCACAATGATGGAGTCCCCTCCCCCTCCCCCTCCCCACCCTATACTGTATCTCCCAGGCCTCCCCGATTATGGGTTTTACTCTACGCCCAGTGACCAGAGGGGGGGGCCCTGCTCCTTTGCTGACTATGGCTCCCTGGGGCCCCAAGCGGCTCAGATGCTGCACAGTGAGCATGCCACCTCCGCCTGCAACTCCCCCCTCCAGCACCTACACAGCCCGGATCAATTTAAGAACCCAGGTTTGTATAAGCGCATCTATCTCATCCACTTTTTTGGACTTTTCAGTTTGACTCATGACATTATTGATTCCATGCAGATCTAATATTTGATTTGAAGTACATTTTCTCTTGCTTTTGTTAAGGTAACAAATAAACCCCCCTCCTTTAAAGAAAACCCTGTACAAACATGTCTTGCTGACAAAAAAAAGCATTGCATGTTCTTCCTCCTTTTTTTTCTGTAGATTTTCTGTTTCTTTGTGAAGTTTTGTTCTAGCCCCTGCTTGCACATAAGGGGCCGACACATACAGAATGCAGCCTTCATTTGCATGCGAACAAAATAACTACTGATGATGTCGGAGAGTACACTCGCCTCTCTAACAGAGCTCAGGTTTTTGTGAATTTTGAAGAGCAAAGGAACAAGTTAAGTGTGGGAGTGAGAGTCCTTTTTTCACTCAAGCCCTGTACGTGTTTAAGTGTAAGAATGATTGCTCATGGTTATTAGTGTGTGACTTGGAGATCAGTGGAAATGCTGTTCGATGCTCAGTTAAAAGACAAGGTTTTTGCATAACACAGCCATTACAACAAGTCATTTTGTGTGCTTTTTCTGATGTTCTCTTATCTACGTTATGTAATCATGACTTTTTAAGTGAAATATACTGCACAGTGACATTTTAATACCTGCATGCAATGCATACAAATGATCATACATCCATGCTGTTTCTTTGACAGTAGACAGAACTCTTTACAGTTAACACTTTTCTTTTGAACATTACAGTATTTATGTCGTTGTTATTTTTGAAGCTCAGATAATTACAGTATATGATCATGTTTCCACTGGCAGGACACACCACCAAATTGTTATTTCATCTAAAGGAGGTGTAGTTTAGTGGAGTGCCTTCATGATGTGGGCGGTGTGCTTCGCTGCAGGGGACAGCGCTGACCTACGCACAGCGGTTAGGTTCCCTGTCTCCGGAGACTCGCGTGGCCCTGCTGGGCTTAAATCCAGCTATAGCCTCACTTGACAATAATAGCTAAAATATTAAAAACAAAAGGGTCCGTCCCCTCGCCCTTTTGGACCAGTAAAGTGAGTGTGTAAGTGTGAGACCGACCCTCCCCTAATGGGTAACGTGTTGGCCAGCTGCCCCAGGCAGATGTTGGCATTTTCTACAGACGTTAGCACAGCAAATAGCAAAAACCAAAGATGTGTTGTATAGAAACAACCACGCAGATGTGATTTTCTGCAGGGTTTCTTGTGAAGCTGCTCATTGTCACACACACAGACTAAAGGGCTGGGCAATACCCCAAAACTTCTAACGCAATGAGTCAGTTCATAATTCAGTATAGATCACAACATAGCACATTTAATTACAGTTTAAATTCCAAGTGTAGAGAAAAAATCTCTTTCTAGATATACAAAGACATACAGAGTAGATGAAGACTATAGTTCGATTTATTAAAAAACGTAAAGCTTGATGTTAAATAAAAACTGCAATCTTCAAATGATATTCCCAAAGTATTTAACATCAGAATTGTTGGGAGAGCTCAATATATGATTTAATCACAAAATTGAATTATTGCCCAGCCATACTGCACACACAGCTTCTATAGAGCAGTGCAAGGAGTGTGAAGTGTTGAAATTCCCTACAGCATAACGTCACAACACACTTTAATTATGCTCAGATAACTCTTTATTTAGAAGCCTGATGTCGACATGTTTTCTATACATTCGAGTTAAGAAAGGGTCCAACTCAGCTGGGTTTCTTAGCTTCTGTAAGTCACTGTGCTGCTCCGTCACTGCGTGGTTTGTTTGACTTTCTGCTTGGTTAGTAAAGCACAGGTTTTTCTCACTTGAGGCGACAGATTCAAATCCTGAGTGACTCGACCAAATTGATGTGCTTGTTGTCTGTGAAATAGACTTTATTTTTGTAGCCAACCTTGACCCCAATGATATGAAAAGAGAGCGCATTATAGTAAATGGAATCACAATGGTACTGTTTATTCTCATGTTTGTTTTAAGTAGATAAGGAGAATGGTTTTCAGGAAGTATAATTGATTTCTGTGTACATGAGGTGCCTTACGATGATGATGATTACCAGCCCTAGGTCATGGATTACCCATATTTCATTTCTCATGCCATTAATGTGGAAATGATACAGCGAGCGGCCCTGCTCCTCACAAAGCGCTCCTTCCACTGATGAAGATTGTGCCCCACAGATTGCTAGCCTGAAAGGGAGAATAGGATCTAATGCAGTTTGAAGGCATATCTCATTGATAAATGCTTTTCTGGCGCACAGTGCCACCACCTGTACTTCAGCTCTACATTCACACGAATTGAAATGAAACAAATATAGATTGGAAGACACAGACAGGCAACGAAGCACAGTGTGTAAAGAGACACACATTAAACATTCATCCAATGTTTCTCTCCACACACAGAAGCCCCCTAGCATCACAAGATTTTCTGTGTTTTTACTCAGATTTATCTGCACTACAAACTAAAGCCCAAGAGAGACTATCATTCCTTATAAAGAAAATAATCAAAATGACTATAAAAACACTAGCCTGTGTTTTTCTGAACAACAATCTGACCCACGTTGCACTTGAGATTGTTTTGCTCCCATAGCTCCAATTTTAAATGGAAAAATCAGTTCCAGAGGGAGACGGGTTAGCCGCACTCTTAATAAAAAAATCAGTCATAGGAAATGAGGATTGCCATTTGAACAGAAAAAAGTCCCTAATTATATAATAAGCCAGCCTACTGGAGGCTGTGCAGGCGAGATAAGAGCACTAGCTGCTCCCTGTTTAAAGTCCTTACAGTTAGACAGCAGTGGTGTGTATTTAGTGAGATGGCTTCATTCCTCTGGAGTGCATTACACCATATCTGGAGTATGTTTTCAGGTGCTTTTAATGGACCTAACATGGCTAATACAGCTCTGAGAGATGGAGCGCTGATATGTTAAACCTGACAACAAGGATCGTCAAACACTACAATCTTTATTTCTTTACTTGTTCTCCAAAGACTTCCTCTCAGGCATCATAGAACTCATGAGCTCATACACACAAGATGGAGCTATATGGAGCTACAGTGGCAATATTTTCCTTTTTAATACCGTTTTTTCACAGTTTGAATAAGGGTGAGGCAGGGTTATGTGATGCTGACAGCAGAGGAGATTGCTGTTAAGAGATCACTGCTTTTTTCTGTTCCTCCTGCATTTCTTTTTTGTTGCCAATGTCACTGCCCTTTAGTAGGCATCTCGATTTTCAAAAAGGCATTTTATTAGTCTGAGTTGCTCTTACTCACAGGGCAAAGGTGGTAAGTTGTGTACAGTATTTCTTTTTTATCCTCTCTGAGTTTGGACCTGCACATGAAATCGGGTCAAGCTTTTATATTTCCCCCTTGTGCCTCCTTCTCTTGTCTCACTTTATGCCTGAAGTCACACCAGCAGACTGAAGCACACAGCTACAAATATGGAGAATATTTTTTAGTAGGTTCTATGAGTCTTTGAGTCATAGGTCGTATAGGAAAGCATAAAGGGGCATAAGGTATTTCAAATGTCTGGCTCCGAGTTGCCTGAATCTAAAGTCGGTGACATAATAATCCTCTGCTACTCTTCAACAGCTCATGCTGTGTTCCAAGTACTCCTTCACATTATGCATGGCAACATTGACACTGCAACCTTACTAGTTTATTAGCATGGTGGAAGTATTTCTAGCAGCGTGCTTGTTTTGTGTTGTGCATGAAAATACAAAGTGAATGTTACTCCAATGCATTATGCACATGGCATGTAGATTATATGCAGAATATCATACTGGATTCTTAATTTCAAATCATGTTGAAACCTCAGCCCTGCACCATTTTAACAGTTGCTATCAAAATTGTTTTATTAGCCTCATCTGTAATATGAACAATAAGAAAGGCTTGTGAGACAACCATGAATCCAGTCATGTGTTCTTTTTTTGGTTTTCCTTTTGAGTCTTAGC
The DNA here is from genome assembly GCF_036324505.1 of Eleginops maclovinus. NCBI lineage: Eukaryota > Metazoa > Chordata > Actinopteri > Perciformes > Eleginopidae > Eleginops > Eleginops maclovinus. Next base: position 16,957,491 of record NC_086359.1, on the reverse strand, counting down.
AATAAGGATTGTAGAGCTGTTTGCTGTGTTTCTGAGCTGCTCTGCTCCCCGCTGTGTTTGTATGCAGGCGCCAACCCGTCAAGGCCCGGAGGTTTCCCCGGTGCTAACAGTCCAGGGCCCGTGGCTGACCTGTACGGCAACAGCCAGGACTCCGCTGTGGGGAACTACATCAGCGCTGCTAGCCCTCAGCCCGGCTCCGGGTTTGGCCCCAGCATCACAGTGAGTACTCCCCTGCTGACTTCCTGTCGTGACTGACCGCACCTTCAGCTCCTCAGTGTCAGAGTACCAGAACTAAAACTAAACACTAATGCACGCTCACTGGGATGCTCTGTAACACTACACTTTTTTATCCTAAGGAGTAGAGCATAGTCACTATGGGATTATAAACTCCTCTATATCAAAATAGCTACCATCTGCCTCTCAACACATATCCTGAATTCAGATAAGTACAAATCATTCAGCAGAGATTTAAGGATTGGATTATTTTGGTTACACTTTCTATGATGCCCATGCCTACAATGCATTATAAACTCATGTTATAATAAGCTTTTGGCACTGTATAATTATAGTTATAAACACTTCTATATTACATTTAATATTCACATGCTTCTTATAATGATTTATAATGTTAAATTGATTGCTGGTCACTAAATAGCACTTTTTCTGCAAGGATCATACTGTAATATAAATATAATATACATTTAATTATTATTTGTATGGTGCTTTATGATGAATATTAAATGTGAATATGATTATTAGCTGCTTTAGGGTGGTCATTGTTTGCTTTAGGTAAAGTGAACATTTTACCTTCTGTGTGTTCTTGTATACATTTAATGATATTGGTTTCTTTTATTAAATGCAAACAATTGTCACCTCAGTAACTTATAATGTCAGTGAGTGGCCAACAATCATGAAGTTTTATAAAACATGTCCTTATAAGTCATTATAAGATGCTTTATATCTGTATCTATAATGAAACAGTGCGATAAGCAGATTGTAATGCAATTGATGTGTGTTTACAATGCAGTAGAGTCATGAGCGTCATTGAAAGGGTTACCATATTTCTTTGCAGAGCTTTCTAATGCCATTTAGTTCACAGGGTTCCGTAAGCATTTTGTACGTCAGGGTAAACCCCGTCTCCTCTCTCAAAGTTATCCGTGTCAAATGCAAATGTTTATTCCCCTTAGCTGTTGCACAAATCACCTGACTTCAAACTCTGTGTCACCTTCCCAGAACTAATGTCCTTTATTTTTAGAAACCCATCTGTCCCAGAGCTTCAGTTAGCTCCGTCACAGGGACGGAGGTTTTGTCTCTGCGTGTCCTTGTCCAGGTGTAGTTGCTCAGCCAGGTGCTGGTGCACTTTTATATCTCTTGATGATCCGTTAGCTGCCAAATGCTACATCATCTCATGAGTGAGGGACTAGCAGGGCCGGCAGAGGTGTTCTCGTATGACTACCTGGTAAAAATCTAAGCTTTCCCTGTTATCAAAAAGAAGCAGATTCAGACATTTTTAAAAGGCACCAGTGACAAAGAAGACACATCCTTGAAAGATAGTAGCGCCCTATTCTATAGGAAAGTTTTACAAAACAGGGTTCTCTAATATTAGACCACCAATGCATGAAGAGATCATCTTAAAGCCCCCAAAAACTCTTAATAGTGGCTAGCTAGCTTATTAAGCACTTTTAAACAGTATAAAAACAAATAATAAGTGCATTTTATGACATATGCAACAATATGAGGTGCTTATAGTGTTAGACAATAAATACTTCTCCTATGAAGACAGATTTGTATATCTTACTCTCTGAGTCACCCTCATAGGCTTCCTGAGTCACAATGGGCCCCCTGGTAGCACTAGTTCCGTGTCAAAAGGGCTTAAGAGTGTGTGCCGCATATCCGGCCATTGAAATGTTAGCATCTAAATCATTCAAGTTAGATGAGTCTTCCTGAGATTCTACCTTATGTTCAGGACATTGTTGTCACCAAAGGGACGAACTCCACAAATAAAGTCTCGATCAGCGCTGTGTTTACTTTGCCTGTGTCGGACCTCTCTGAATAATTCATCTAAAACGCTGCATTATGAATTTTATGGCCCCTAGCAAGGTGTGGCGGGGCTAAGCTCTTCGTCTCGCTGCCAGCCTTGTTGGGGCATGTTTGCACTGTTTTACATGACTGAACTGAGTGACACAGTATAGGTTATGAAAATAACACCTGCTTTTCTGAAAGGAGCTAATTAATGCACGGCTTAACTGAGGTGGAATAACAACAAGCCCATTAGTACTGCGAGCCAGCGCTGCAACTCTGCAGGGTGAAGAAACTCTCAACTTTAGAGCCAACATCATTATTTTTAATTTCCTTAAAAAGTCACCAGGAAGTACAATATTTTTGGGCATTGGTGGTATTTTTATTTTGTCTAGTAGTGGTATTTAATGGCTTTTGTGGTCAATTGTCACTTACTCTGTGGTTTCATGTGAGAAATAGTGTGTGCGGTACATAGAATCAATGGGACTAAATGCCGGGGCTTAGAGAGGATAAAGTGAATGTGCAGAAATGTTTTCATTATAGTTTAGTGTTACTGGGCACTAATGTGCACAAAGCTCATAAAAAGATAAACCAGCTCATTTTAGCAAATGTGTTTAATTGATTTACGATCTCCAAAGAAAAACAGAGCTTAAGAGAAAAAAAAAGTTGGCTTTTTGCTTCCTAAGCAAAGCCCCTCTTATTAATCGTTTTAGGTCCACTGGCTATCTGCCATAATCTGTTGGTCTCAGCGTAGGAAGCTAAATATTTGTTATGAAACACCAGGCTGCCTCATTTTCCAAGCAGATTTACTAGCAGATAGTTTACAGATGGAAATGAGGCGATTTGTTTCCAATATTTTCTATTTGTTGTAACACTTGCTGGGTCAGAAAATGTAAAAATAACAAATACTATAAACTACGAATAGAAATGCTTTTCATATTTTCCTCAAAAGAGTAAAAAGGTCTCATTTATATCACAAATCAGCGTAGAATAAACTGTATTCCACCAAGGCCAGGTTTAGTGATTTCCCCTACAGAATGTGCCGGTGATACCACGTACTAAATCACCACTTCAGAATCACCCAGTGAATCAAGCAGAGTGCAGTAAAGCAGAGAGGTGATGCTGGCCCTGTGACTCCGCTCTCTCGGGGAGATGATCTCTCTATTCAGAACATTAAAATAGGAAATGATTCAGAACTAAAATGTGCTTTATACTTTGTTTTTTTACTGAATACGCTATTAACCTGAATACATCAGATCATCATATGTCACAGCCTCATGGATGACTTCAGAGTCGCTGATTTCTCGCTCGCTCTCACGCTCCAGCGATTCTATTAATCCCTTTAGCCAATATCAAAACAGCCTCTGTGAAGAAGCAGTAATGAACTTAACAGTTTTTTTTTATGCAAGACAATTAGAGTGCAATTAGTTGATTGAAGCGATAAAGACGGATAATAGGCGTCGAAAAAAGCTTCTCTTTTCAGCACAAGGATTTCTGCAGAACTGTCAGCAGCAAGAATGCACAGCGTCCTGATAACTGAGCCACACAATGAAGAGTTCAATACACAAAAACACACTTATCATACTGAGGCCTGTTCCCCATCCTATTCTATGCCGGCATACAGAATCAATCAGCTGTATATGTTAGCATGAATTGTGTTTTATTATCTCTTTTATTGCTTGTGTTTGTTGTAACCTGAGGAATAGGGTAAGGGAATCAAAGCAACGTACAGATCATTCTTCTTATAGTATCTCTAACTCTTTTTAACATCTTTATTGAGTCCTACATCCTGTTTTAATGTTGCAGTTACAATAATATAAGGTGAACTTGTATAACATGTGTGACAGTCCTGCTTTGCTACTGAACATGATCAAACTGAATCAAAGCGTTCACATTATTGAAATGATTCTCACTTTTTTCTCTCCTTGAAATGCATACTGACAAAAGCACTAACTGTACACTTTTAGGGCCCGTTGATTGCGACAGCTTTTACAAATGGATACCATTGAACAGGTGGCCGGTTGCCATCTCATCAGAGGTATTGCATTTTATTTACTGTGCATTTCTTTTCAATTCTCTCTCTAATACATGTTCATCACATCATTCCCTGTTTATACACCTCCCTCCACGTGAAAAACAGCTGGTGGTCTAAGTGTGAGTGTGACGGAAGGCTCACAAACACTTTAGGAGATGAAATCAGCATTAACTGACCCATGGAATAGTATGTATTGCTATTGGAAGTTTATACTTCAGTCACACACATACATACTACCTGTTTTCCTTTTTTCTTATTGTTAACATTGATGATGAAAACAAAAATCTGTGCACACATTTAAAAGTACAGATCACATATAAATACAAAACCTTTTTATTAACAACTCAACGGCCGTTAATCTGTACCTTTTAACCAGGCAACAAATGTCTACGGTTACCGAATACTTCAGTTTCATCATGTTTATTTTGTCCATGTAATTCATCTTTACGCTAAGCCCATTGTCCCTCATCTGTACTGTAGAGCATCAAACTGTCTTGAGCTGTCCGTCTGCTTTCAGCTATTTTTAGTGGATATGGTGTGTGTGATGTGTGTGTTAAACTCATGTGTGCACACATATGTTGCTTAATTTTCTCGCTAAGCATAACAGCTATAACAAGACTCTTAACATTATTGTGATGTAACTGAGAAGCAGGGTTGGGAAGGATTCTGTACTCCAATTACAAAATAATAAGCCAGATGTAACCAGATCCATAAGGTGCAATATTTGTGCCCGGGTGAATATAGTAAACAATGCTATTTGTACCCGGAATGTAAATAGCCAATGTAGCTATGTTTGGTGCCGGGTGGGTGTAAAGGTGGGTGTAAAGGTGGGTGTAAATAGCTAAATAGATTTGGTGTAGCTATTTTCACCTGGCTGCAAAAAGACACTTTGTATTTTAATGTTTGATATTGAATTGATAATATATCTTATTACCAGTAATAGTATCTGCAACAGAATACATTTTAAAGAAATCTGACCCAACCCTGCTCAGAAGTAAAACACTTTTAAAACACATTAAATAGTTGACTTGTTGTTCATGCTATTGAGCCACTTTGTTTTATCTGGAAGTGGTATTAGTGCCTACAGATGTCTGTTGTTAAAGGGTTTCTCACGATGTTGCCGTCCTCTCTTCTTTCTCTATCACCCAGCAGAGTATATCTGGTGGCCCGGGAAAGACAGGACGGAGTTTCTAATTGGCTTTGTGTGCAGGTGATGCTAACCAACTTCGAGCACTACAGCGTCACCCCGGCAAAAAGAAGGAAGGTCTGAAACATATGAAGAAGAAAAGAAAAACGTTAGTCATCTCAGAAAAATAACAACTGCTGTACTATAATCCAAACCTCCTATAACTTTACAACCTGGTTTGGTATGATGTGTCACGTCGATTTCATTCACCAACTCCCTCCCTCTGTTAGCGCTTTGTTTTCCTTAGTTTTTAGAGAGTCATTTTAGTTTTAACCTTAATTTTGTGTCATTTAATTTAATCTTATAGTATATTTGTGTAAAATGGGTTTCGTTTGAAGTAACGGGGGTCATAGCCAAGAGTATCTGAAAGTCACATCTTCATGTCTGTAGCGTGAAGAGGGAAAGATTGTTGAAATCTTCTGCATAAAAAAGAAGCTCAGTGTGGAAAGAGAAAAAAATTACATTTTAAAGAATATTTAAAGAGGGTATCTAAGTAATAAATCTCAGTAGCTGTTTTATTTCTTGTGATGTCTCATTGTTAACCATAATTACCTATTTTTGGGCAATACAAAGAGGACTCCAATATTTTTATGGTCCTTTTTTATAAGTGTTGTTTTTGTTGTTTAGAAAATATATATATATGCTATAACAAATTTCATATAACTACATTGTGAATTCAAACTTGAGAAAAAGAAATGTAGCTGTACATATTATTCCAGTCACTGCATATAACCAACTCAGTGAGAGAATAGCATATTTTTGTGATGGTGTGTCAAAAGAAACATGTTATAGCGTGTGAATAGAAGAAAAAAGCTGTAAACAGTTACTATTATTATACTTTTTTTTCTTTTCCTGCTGGAAGGCGGTATAAAAGACCCCGGAGAGGAACAGAACACACTTGCTCTGTAAATACCGAATAATTTTACAAGTGTCATACCAGCAAATTTACAAACGGCGACATAAGTCAACACAGTTTTAAGAAATAAAAAAAAAGAGTCTGATTGGTATCTCACTGCTCAGATATCAGTATCATTTCAAAGAGAGACACAGAAAAAAAAAATCCAAAGCACACTGTACTTAGATGTGAAGATTAGAACTTGAACCAGGCATTTGACAGTGCTCTGTGCATCCTGACACTTTTATACTCTGGAGAGGAACTTGTTCGTTGTATGTATCGTTTGTTTCATCCTGCTTGTTCCTGATTTATTTTTATTTTTTTGGAACACAATACCTTTGGCTCTGTGCTTAGATCCTCTATGTAACGCTTGTTCTCTGAATGGGTTCTTTTATGAACGAATTAGGAAAGTAAACATTTTGATACCATACCTCAGCCTTTGTGAGTTCAATCGTGGAATCATTGGCAGGTTTAAGTTATTCTAGTGGCAAAACAAAACACTGAAAGGTAATAAAGCGAGAAATCGATGCACTGTGAGTAGTAAGAGTACAGGCCAGTTTCCTATTTGCACATGTATATGTCGGCTTTTAGAAAGAAAACGGCCCTGTGCTTTGGGATAGCATGAAGGATTTTTGGGCTTAATGTGCTAGACTAACACTTCAGAGTTTTGAGGTGAGGTAACAGCTTGGGAAGTAGATTTGTTGCAGTGGATCTCTTTGTATATTACACCCAACTAAAGATATTTATACAGGGTTAAAGATGACACTGAATTATTCGCACTGCACCAGGTTTTACACAGTGTGTGTGCTTAATGATTTTACTGATGACAAACATTTAATAATTATATAAATATCTGGTTTTTCAAGTCATTAATGGAACGAATGGTGTGAAATACTTTACCTGCTGCGGGTGTATATTTGTCCTTTTTCATTTTACCCAGTTCTTTGTCTTTTATTTCAAAACAACCAGGTAAAGAAATATGCTGGATACTTCTAAAGTTAACGATACGGAGGTGTGATCAAGTAATAATCTAACGGAGAAAAAAAAAATCTTGTAATGTTCAAATGTAAAAGAAAATAAGAAACTATAAAAAAAAAGAAAAAGAAAGATGCTTCTTTGCTGATTTCAAGTTTAATCAGAGTTTTATTGATACTTTGTGGTTTATATATGAATAATTGTAATATACTATTAAAATGTACTGTGCATCCATTGCTTTCTCTCTTTCCATTCCCCATCCTTCAGAGATCCTACTTCTTTTGTTGATCATTCATGTATTCATTAGTGTGTAAAGAAACCACAGTTACCTTGTAAACAGAGTGCTGTCTTTGATACCAGTGTAGTGGTCTTTGTTGTTCTCCCTTTGCTCTACCTCTCCTTTCGCTCATATTTATCCCTCTCCCTATTGCGCTCTTTTTCTATCTCCTGTAATTACAAAGTAGATGTTATATAGGACTCATTAATATAATACTCGTAGTGAATAGTGGATTTAGGACCAGTCAAGATAGACCTTTCTCTAAATGATCATGTTATTCTGATATTTGCAGACAATTCTTTTTGATAGAGGTTCATTGTAATTTTATTCCCTGTACCTTTTTATTTTTGCTTTTTGCCACTCTCACATGGTTTCAGCTAACCAAAGCTCTCATGGATGAACAATAGAGAAACAGTTGCTGTAAGATGGAATTGTACACGAGGCATTATTTGGATCCCCACCCTTGAATGTTTTAAAAGGGGTGTGCCATACTACCTTAAATGCTAACGCTCGATATGCAAAACTGTTGTTTTTTCATTGTTTCTCAGAGGGACACAAGCTATAATCAAGATTTTATGTAAAGGAAAAATCATATATTTTTTAAAAGACACACTAATGATTCATTATATCAGTCATCATGCTGTTTAAATGACATCTTCTACTGTTGGTACACTAACCCCTGGGCCCTGTCTCTTAATCTTCTCAAAGACTTTAGTGATAACTAAATCATTGTAATCTTCAGATTCTTGGAACTACATTTAGTTTTAATACATTATCAGTAATCCAACATATTGATATTATAGAGCATTGCTATAAAAAGGTCAAATACATACTGTGAAAGTCTCTATCAAACATGTATTATTCTGCAGCTGTAACAGGATGAATGTGTACCTCTCTTAAAGCGGATTAATAAATGGTTGAATACTTCAGAAGATAATAAATTAAAACTTTAATCTATGTGCTGAAAATGTCCTCCAAATACTTAAATGATGTCCAGAATTCACAGATTTCCACAAGCAGTGTTTCTACAAAAGAAATGTAGCTATTATAACACCTCACGCTGAGCGTTATTATTTCTATTAGTATAATCTCAATTAAATATAATTTAGGTTTAATGACCGTTTTCTTTTTCTATTTCACCTTATGGGGTCTTAAAATTGAGTACTGTTTCATGAATTAATAACATTAGTGTTAATTAATTTTTCTCAACCAGTAGACTGTCAAATTACATGTATATGTGCAGTAATGGCAGCTCTGTTAGTGGCGTTATAATTCCAATGAATCCCGCAAGTATACAGGACATTTTGCTATTTTAAAAAGGCGAAAGAGAGAAATTATCCCCAAAATAATTGTTAAAAAGTCAAATAATATCATACTTTCAAATATATATCAATATCAGATACAGTATTGTAAAAGGTAAAAGTAATAGGTCACATTTGACAACACAGAAAAACAAAATGCAAAAGAATATATAACATGTTCTGAGTATTCAATCTAGTTTTTCACCTCATTTTCACTTTTATATTTCAAAAATATCTCAACAGTAGAAAAAGAATTAACATATTAGAATATATTATTGATTTGTTCTAGTTTATAAGTTTTATAACACAAGACAAAAGTAAGTATTCATCCTCTTCGCTTGCAGCAATGTCCCTGTTTGAGTATTTTATCAAATAATAAACTCTAACTCAAACCACCTACGAGGAGCTCATTAGGAGCTGCTGTTATTCCAATTGTGGTGCCATTTCATCTGAAGAAACAAATAACAGTGCAACAAGTATGAAAGATATTTTTGTTTTCTCACTGTTGCACCAAAGACAATGAAACGGCTCAAAAAAAAGTGGCTGGTTTTCCCCTCACACAATCTTCTATTGTTTTGTGATCCTGTAGCGTGGACTTTAAGGTAGCATGGCTCTGTTGCTGTAATTTCATTTGAATCTCAAACTGACAGCAGTTTACAGCTGATGAATGTTACACATCTTAGTAGAATAGCTTATCCATTTGGGGAGAGGGGAGGGGTCTTGGTTTAAGAAAAAAAAAAAAAGAAATCAAAAAAGAAAAAAAGTCAACCTCGAAGGAGTTGACATTTGTAGTGTACTACCGTATCCATTTAAACTTGAATCTTGAGGCAAGTGCTAGGCAATGGCCAAACTATTGATCCCATCCGCCGTGGGGGAAAAGCCCACCCTGAAACCACACAGAACACTTTGGAGATTTCTGTTGCCTCGGATTTGAATCTGTTTCATGGATAAGAAGCTGGGACATCAGACGAGGACTGTTTCAGGCTCGGCTCTATTTCCAATTAATTACTTTAAAGCCTCATTGAACTTTCTTGAGCATTTAGACCCAAAAAGGCTTATTCACAGTGGTGCTGATCGTTTTACACCAAACAGTGTGCCCTTATCTCTGAGATACTGTCACAGTGACTCTCTCTTGTTCCAAAACATTACAAAAATTCACAAACTTGAAGGTGACAGAAAGTTCTACTTTACTGTTGTGTTTCAGGGTGAATTTCCCCTTCAGTTCAAACCATTGCCATCTCACGCTCATCGCTAAATATATACAAAAAGTTGCAATATATAAGTGTATAGATGAGTATATATTTGCAATTCTGTCGCATTTGACCTTGTCTGAAGAATATTAGACTGGAGACCTCAGCTGTATACAGAATACTCGTTGCACAGCTACACCCGGGCTCATGTAGGCATTATTAGCTTCTGTTCACCGACACGAGAGTGCACCCGTGGCGTGTTGTCGAGTTTGGAGCAGACCGCATGGCCTAGAGGGGAGCCTGGAAGCTCTTCAGACTGCATGGACGGCAGTGTGAGGCTCTGCTGTGCTTCCATGTTTGTGCAGGCTGAGCACAGAGCTCTCTTCACTGCTGTCTGCCCATTCCTAACACTTGCCCCTTTTTTTATGTTAACCGACTTTTTATGGCGAGAGACAGACAGACTTGACTGACATCTGAAAGCATCTTTCAGGTTATCATATGGCTTGCTTAAGCCCTGTTGTAAAATATACTTAAAAAAAATAATGATAATAATAATAATGGATGGGGGTCTCTCACATATCAAATGTGGAAAGTCTAATTTTATATTTGTATTTTCAAATAATAATATTGACAAAAAATGTCTGTGAAAGGTTTCCATCCTCTACTGTGGTCCAGAAATTGATGTGTCTGTCTGGAAAATAAATAAAATAAACTGAATTGTTATATGACTTGTTTTCAATGTTTTATTGCATTTTTTTGTATTAATGTATTTGTGGAACAATGATTTTACCTAATAATATTTATCTCAACGTTTCACGTGTAACTAAGTGGTGATCCATCACATCAAAGACACATTTACTTCCCATAAAGCATCTGCTGGCAGCCCATAACTGGACACTTTGTCGGAAAATAAGTGTATTTTCTGTTTATTACAAACAATAGGGTTTATCACCATAAATAGTCTGAGCATTACGGTGAAAAACAAAATGCAGACGTGTAATTCTGCTGCCCCTCAGTGGTGTCTCCCAGTACTTTCAGGAGAAAAAGCACAGCGTAAAGGGATTATTTTTCAGTATCACATCGATAGTATTAATATTAGCAGAGGCCCAGTGTGTAAACGGCTGAGGATATGATATAAGTAGATGTACAACAAGGCTGATGCTCAACCGGCATTTTACAGCCTTACAATAGTAAACACACTCATAAAGTATTAAGGTTTACATTTAATGTGTTTGTCTGTGTTATTAGTCCTGCTTTTTTAGATCTCAGATGCCAGAAACCAAAAATATAGTTAATTTCATTCATTGAAAATGTAAAAGTAATTTATGTTCCCTAACCTAAACCATGTATTTTTCTGTTTCCTAAAAATTAAAATCTCCGGAGTTGTTGAAGGCTGGTTTCTGACTGGATTGTTCCATGTTTTACTAATATTTAATGTAAATGTTGTGCTGTCAACCATAGTACAAGAAATAATGTATTCAACAGCAAATTCTAAATATATTTTTGTGTATGTTCACTACGGTTGTTAAACATAATGTTACTGCTGCATTGAAATTCAGGGATCAGGATTTTGAATGTGTGTGCTTGTCAGGTGAGAGCAACAGTGCGACAGCTTCATCACTCATTCAGACACGGTGATCTATAATTCTGACTCCAATCAATACTGTTCCCAGCTCTGTTTTTCAGACCCCGGCGCGACAACTTTAGATCACGCTGCAGCCATTGTGTTGGTGAAATGAGTAGAATGAAAATCCAACTGACAGTCTGGACTATTATGTCAGTTTTCTGCAGAAGTTGCTTTTGATTAGATTTTTCTTTCTTTAACAGTCCAGTGTTGAGCCCAGTCTCAAGGTATGTGCATACCGAACATACAGACAAACAAGCCATGGTGTGTAAACAGTCAAATCATTTGGATGCCCAGTATTTCATCCCTTCCTGTGGTTAAATGTGGCTACTACTGACATTTCTGTAAAGAAACAAAAAAAAACATGTTGTATTGTTTTATGGTGGAAGTCAAAAAGATTTAAAATAATTGAAGGCAGTCTTTTATTTTATAATCTATTCTGTTTTTAATTTGGAACCTACAGCAGTTCTGTGTCCAGGTTTCGTGTCACTGTGGTTAGCTGACTCATACAGTCGATACTCGTGCCTGTCTGTGTTTTTAACCTACAGGCCTAACTGGTTGCCCTTTCCCAGCCACCTGCCTTTAACTAAGTGCTAATTAAAAGTGCCATTAAGATCAGAGAGCTGGGCACTCGCCTGCGATTAAATACAAGGATTCAGGTCTTCAGAGAGAAGCTGCAGGACAGCAGTCATTATGGAGCTAAATGTCAGCTCACAGCAGAGAAAAGGAAGCTGTTATTAATCTTTACAATCAAAAGCTTTAAAGTTAAAATGTCGTAAGTAATATTTGAGCAGCAGGGCCTCCAATATGAAAATATTATATTTGCCTGTGTTCGTTAAATCATCTCTATTAATCACAAAAGTAAAGTTGGTAAAAGTGACCTTTCGTATAAGTGCTGGCTGTATTCATTTTGCACTTACAAATAGTAATTTAATGACGTAATAGGCTAACCCTGTGTCCTCTGTTCCAAATAAGCATCATATAACATTTTAGTAAAGTAAAACAACACAATTATTAGCATGAAAAGCTACTAACAGTGTCAAAAGTACTCCTAATGCAGGATGGCCCATAGAGTGGTGCAGGGATGACGTATTTCTGTAGGCCAACCCGAAGTTAGCATCTCACTGGTTGCCTCCACCAAAACAAATGGCATGTTGGTCAACTTTAGAAAGTAAGCTCTGTGGCCAGCAAAGCTTACATATATTTTTCTTTGTAAAGGTTATCTTTTATGAACATCACTTTTATAAATGTTGAGACGTAGTTTCATAAACTACACCACAGTCATATTGCTCAGGTGACCACCGCCATCTAAAGGCATTGCAGTGATTGGGCGAGGTTAGCTCTACATTTAGCAGCTTGTTAGCCTCCTGTGAGCTCGGTCGGCACTGTTGTTGTTGTTGTTGTTGTTGTTGTTGTTGTTGTCTGCACTTTAACTGCTGATAGCAACATTAGCCGTTAGCCGCCGTGTAGGGAAACACTTGGGGAATCCTGCTCTTAGAACCCTAGGTAATGTATTGTTTTGCTTTTTTCCACTGTTGGTTATATTTTCAGTCACCATTGTTTGACATTCACGTTGCTTGAGATTTTACCAAAATACTATACAATTCACTGTATTTGCCAACTTACCCCTGGCAGGATCAGAGGTGGAAGTAAAAATAGTTAGTGTAAAGATACTCAGTAACAGGTAAAAAGGACTGTATACAAAATGTAAAAGTGAAAAAGTATTAGCATCAAAATATAATAAAAGTACCAAATGTATATATGTTTTGTTTATAATTATAAATGCATTAATTTGTTGTCAAAGCTGTTAAAGGTGGATCGTTTTACTTACTTTGTATGCTGCTGAGTACCTTTACATTTGTTCTCCAGATGTAACTAAATGCTTGTTTAGTGTTGATTTATATATCACATCAACAATCCAAATCTTCATAGTAACTAAAAGTTTTAAGTAAATGTATCAGAGTAAAATTACTCAATATACCTCTGAAATGCAGTGGGGTAGGAGTATAAAGTAGCATAACATGGAAAATACTACAGTTTAGTTCCTCAAAATGGTACTTAAGTACAGTACTTGATGTATATTGTAAATTTACACCACTGGGCAGCATGCATAGCAACAGTAAGGTGTCACAAGAAAAACTTGAGCAAGTGTGCAGGATGTCAGCAGCTCATCCAAGGGCCTTCCTTTCTACCAGCAACTCTGGTTAAATTCCCCATGGGCCAGTGCTAGATCAGGGGAAACAAAAACAAGCCACAGTGTGCAGGAACATCTCTGAGGATGCTGCACGGTAACAACACTGCAGCCGTGGAGGTGTGATGAAGAAGTGCGAGTTCAAGAGGCTGCCACCTCCGTGTGCGTCAGAGGAGAGAGCTGAAGAATACCTGGCTGCTATGCATATTCATACAGGGATGTGGTGCTGCTGCTGGAGCCTCACCACCCCCATCCTCCAGCCTGAGAGGACACCTCAGGGCCCCGCCGCATTTATTAACGGTAATTAAGAGCTAGTCTGAGATGCTGGCATGTTTAATTGCCAATTACAGGTAGGTTAGATATAGATGAAAATGACAGGTATTTATACATTACATCAGCCTAAATAATCAAGCTGCGATCATACCCTGAAAATGAATGAAAGGTTGGGAAGCATCCAGTTTCCCCACAGAAGCCTGGCATTGTAGGAATTCAAGTGCAATAATGAGCAATGTTCAATGGATATGCACTTAATTTTATGTGCATCACTAAATTATCTCCCTGCACAGCCATGTAATGGTTTCTCCTCTTTTGAAGCGGAAAATCTTTTTGACAGAGCTGTGTAATAGAGTCAATAGTTGATGGGAAGACTGCTGTGGATGGGGAGACGAGGCACTCAGGTGGCTGTTTCCTCCCAGACTCCAGGCCTAATGTAGCCTTTGGCATGGAAATTGACGTGACATTGATGGGCACTCTCCCGCCAGCAGAGAGGCATGCGCCTGCACAGCCTTCCAATTCACTAATAATTGCTGATTAAAAACTAGTTAAGAGTCCATGAAAACTCAAATGTGCATTAACCAAATGACCTTCTGGGAACAGCAAATAGTCTGCAGGCGAGAGCGCGACAGCTCCATATGTAAAACTGGTCCCTGGATTGTTTTTGAGCAGGTGGAGATAAGAGCAGCGTGCTGTGGGAGCCTATTGAGTTCTCAGAAGAATGAGTTTCATTGTCTCCTAATCTTCACCTTATTTATTTTAAAGAAACTGTGATTGAGCTTGTAATCTTTCACGATGTTTGAGTGGAGACTGTCTGACCCAAAGCTATTAGTATTATATCTTAAGAACTTTGAATCAAACGTTATAATGTATAAATTGTAGCCTATTAGAAAATTGTAGATCAAATTAATTATCTGTGGTCGCTAATAAATTAAATGTAGGTTTTATATGACCAGTATCTATATTTTTTAATTACTTCACAAAATGCCAAACGATTGGATTACTGTCATCCCATTATTTTGATGTGTAATCATTTCCCTCCCGTAAATTACGCTTACTATGATCAGAAATGTACGTTCCGCATGTTGAAAGTTTAACAATGAAAGTACGTTTTCATCAAAAATATGTTAATGTTTTTCCAAGCTGTATAATGTTTGGTTTATTCTTAAGTTTGCCCAATGCTTTTCACAGAAATAGAATTGAAAAGTACTTTGCAGAGCCGAATGCAGAGTGGTGACTCACTTCCTGATAGCAACATACACTTAGAATCAAAGTAATTACAGCTTTAATGTTTAGACTTTACAGCTGCATGTAGCCAACTGCATGAGCTAACTGACTCAGAAAAATCTCACATTGTGTCATTCTTCTCTCTTATTATCCAGCAGATGAGGCATTACATGCTTACAAAGGCCGTCGCTTTTGGCCCAGATCACAGAGGATGCAGCTGTCTGTTCATTGTTCTTCATCATTGTCTTCATGGATCCGATGCTCCAGAATCAATAGCTGCCTCGGAGCAAACTAGTGAGCAACAGACTGTAGAAGCAGGTAAGACTGTCAATTATTACTGGAGGACAGCGCGAAAACACAGACTAAATGCCAAAGGGCCCGGGGTAATGGTGTTGATGGGATCTTTACCAATGGTTTAATGATTACTTGGCTGGATGTGCGGCACATTTCTGACTTTTAAAGCTCACTTTGCAGGGGGTAGTCTCTGTTTAATTATTTTTTAAAACCTACCTCTACCCCCAGTGAGATGTCAGTGCATTTCCAGTGTCCCTGTGCGGAGGCATTCCAAAACTATTATGACAGCAATCGGATTAATGAGCAATAAATGTGTAGGTGGAAAGACTGTTTATTACCAACAGGTCAAGAGGCGTGCTAAATCAAATATTGTTTTAGTGGAACAGAGAGAGTATGCGTCACTGACACATTCTGACATAACACGTGCAAATGTTCCCAGCTATAAAACATCCCAGTTACACTGACTGCACTAAATGGCACAGATCTCCACTAGAAAGAAAGGCCAATTAGTCAACAAATAATCATGCAGCCTTCAGTAATATTTGCTGTTTGAAAGGTTATCGTCTTTCAAAGGATTTGTGTTGAATTTAAATTCTTGGGAAGGCCAACAAAACAGCCCAGAATGTTAGTATAACACCTGTAATGTCAGGTAAAAGACAGAATACAGTTTTAATAGTATAATCACTGTTAAACAATCTCTACAGTGCTTTTACAATGCAAATAAAAAGCTCACAAAATCTATTTCCTTGAATGTAAAGTCACTACAAACACCAATGAGAGCTATGGCATACCACACATGAGAAGGAACAAAAGCATTTGCCTGGGTTATCCCCTGAGGTGATAGGTGATTTATTGCAAACCTCAAGACGCTTGACACAATATCTGCTGTTGATAAATAGCATAAGACTCCAAGGTCAAACTCAAGGTCATTTATATATCCAACAGGATCATTTCACAGCAGCAGCAGCAAAGTAATGCAGTAATAAATCAAATGCAAAATAAAAATGCAAGTAGAACTTAACCACATAAACCGCACATTAGTTCACCGCCCTATCCTCAAAATATGTTTTTAGGAGGAAAGAATTGGATTTACTGTAGTTACAGCGTAATGGCAGTGTGAAGGAAAGGTGATATAGTTTATAGTTTCTCAAGTCGTTTTTTTTCTCCTGTTCCGTGGGTTGGAGGAGCAATAGGCAACAGTCAACCAGAGAAGCAAGCTTTTGTGTGTGTGTGTGTGTGTGTGTGTGTGTGTGTGTGTGTGTGTGTGTGTGTGTGTGTGTGTGTGTGTGTGTGTGTGTGTGTGTGTGTGTGTGTGTGTGTGTGTGTGTGTGTGTGTGTGTGTGTGTGTGTGTGTGTGCGCGCGTGCGCGTGCGCGTGTGTTGAGACAACACATACTCTTATCAATCTGTGCACAATAACAGAAAACAATTTGCTAATGTTTTGAAATAGCTTTCCCTCTCCCCGCTGCAGCATTGAGAGATGTATGCACAATTTCATAAACACAATCAGTGCGCTGAATGGCGGCACTGATATTCTGGGGGGGAAAAAAATATCTCATTATTGTTCCTGAGCTATGGAAAAGCAGTCAATGGCCCATATCACACAAAATGCACCCCCCCCCCACCCCCCGTCATCTCCCTCCACCAACACACAAACCTTAATTCCACCTAGCAGCAAACAATATGCGGCACTTTGAGAGAATATTACTGATGACCCAAAGCAAATCAACTGCAGGACAGCTGCTCTGGCCTCACAGCGTTAAGGCAGCACTGGGGGGCCCCCTGCTGAGATTGTGTGATGGTGGGCACTTGTTTTTTTAGCTTTCCAGCTGCAGTACCATGGTCGGACTGTCTGATTTCAGTAATGGAAGTCTGTTTAATGCCTGTGATACGGTATCTGCTGGCTGCCTTTATAGATTTCCAGTCTTTGGTAGCTTACTCCATCTTCCCTTCTCTCGTGTTGGGAAGAGTAGCCACAGAGGAGTGCACGTAAACAGGAGATGAGTGATGAGCCCTTTGAGATTTTAAGTGTGACTAAAAAAGACAAGAGGCGGGACCTATTGTGTGTTTCTGTGACCACTGAGCCTACACACAGCTTCGGTGATGGATGATGGCAGGGCATCTGTATCCCCCCCCCCCTTAACTCTGCTTAGTGGTTTGTTCAAAGCTACGCGTTCTTTCTTTAAATTACGAGACATAACTTTTCTTCTTACAGTTAAAGTATGAAAGAGTATGGGTGCCTGGCATAAGGATATATAAATGAGAAGGGTAAGATTTTGTTAGTTATTAGTTTAGTATTACTTTATTCCAGGTGTTTCGACTTTATTCTCAATATGGTGTTTCGACTTTATTCTAAAACAACTGAATTTATTAAATGTTGACTTTATGCTCAACATTTTGTCTTTTAATCAAATAATGCAACTAAATGCTCGTCCTCCTCTGATTTTCTTTTTCTTTTCTTTATTTGTTTATTTACAGGGACAGTGCAAATTAATAAACATTTCTGTAAATGCGGCAGTTAGCCAAGAGGCTATTTTTCATCAGTTGTTCCTGGACAGATGTTTTAGGTCACCCCAAAAACTAATTTAATATAAAATTACAGGTAAATAAAATCAGTAAACACATGTGTCATAGATGCTTATATTACTGAAGATGCTAATAAAAACCAACATGCATATTACATGGCAGGAGGGTAGCTACAGGTTAAGATTGTGAATACAAATTATTGAGCTCTGTGAAAGTCATTTGGTCCACTTTGGTCTAGACTTAAATAGGATAAGAGGATAAATCCTACTGACTTTTGCTATTCCCTGGCTTACTCAAAGAAAAGATCATAACAACCGTTAAATGAATTACCGTGAAATGGTAGAACTCAAGATATTCATATGCAGACGAGTCCCTAGAAGATAAATTGTATTGACATCGGCAACTTCATCCAGCACTTATTCAGAAAAAAACACAATATTTTTTATTTATGAACAAATACCAACAAAACCAATGACTTGGTCAGCCTATGCTGTTCTTTGTTTTAAGCGCTACTTTGCAAAACTGAGACGGTAAAGAGGATAATAAATATGAACTGTTAAACATCCGCACAGTAGCACTGCCACTTTAAGAGTGTTTTCCATGCCTGACTCTCGAAATTCTTGTTCAAAATAGATTCACAATGTCGTCCACGCAGCTAATTTGCTGCCTGCAGAATGTATTCATGCTGAAGGTGACATCTTGGTGGGTAGCCTGCAGTATCATCCTCTGAAATCAGTGCAGAGGTCGACCACAGGGACACGCTTTGGTGCACATGAAACTCACCGCTGGGAAATAGTCTATTACCCTTTATTCCAAAAATAATATTCTTTGTGTGTGTATGTAGCTCCCCCATATACCATATTAAAATGTAAAGGCAGCAGCTGTCCCATTAAAGCATCTGAGCCCTTGCACCTTCCTGCACTCACACTTTGTGGCTAAGCACACAGGAGATGTTAATTAAAGTGTGTGAGGGTTCAGTGTTTTAAGGCTCAGGGTGACCGTCGGGACTGGCCCTGCAGTATTTCTTCTCTGGACCACCATGTTCATCAGATCAGCTGCAAACTCTGGCAAGTGCTTCAGTGTGACATTTGATGATGTGAGGTTTATGGTGATCATCACAGAACACTTAATGTCAGGGACTGCCTGGTCGCTGCTGATATATTCATCCCAGAAAACAGGAGATGCTCCTGGATGATACACTGGCACTGGTTTCTGTCAGGAGAGAACATGCAAGGACTCTTCAGGAAGGTGAGGGCTCTCAATAGAAAACTCTTCTATAGGACAGTACTGGACTTCTATTAGTTAGAAATGTCATTAATCCCATCAACAGAAGAGTAAGGCCACATATAATGTCAAACAAACATGCCTGATTAGTAAATACATGTTTTCTAGGCTTCAGAGAATTCCAGTAACATCCAACATTCTTTACCACAGAGAGGATCAGTTTGACAAGCCCCATTCATGCAGAATAAAATCCTCATCCTCAATATTTCTTGGACTTTTTTTGTCAACAAATGACTGCCTGTGCTACCCTATCACCTACAGTGTGTTGGAGCGGTAGCCAGTAGAAGTATGAGTGTGATGACACATTGTTACAGAAGTAAACAAAGAGAGTCCAATGGAGCAATTCAGGCACGGGGGTGGGGGGAACTTTGGGACTTCAGTCTTTTACACATTTACCAGCACAAAAACCAAACCCCAAAAAGAATAACAGGGTGTCTTTTTCAGTAGAAGAATGTTGCCTTCATCATCGCGACCCAGTTTTTTAAATGTATTATTGAGTTTTGTTTTTCTTTCCTGATCAAGTTGATTTAGTTTTCTCCATGACTAGTGGTCAAAATCCCTTAAATAAAATAATTGACTTTCAAGCAGGCCTATCAAGTACAGTGTTAAGAACTAAATCCACCTGAACCAGCTACAACAGTAAAATGCTTTACCTATTGATGAATTAAAAAATAAAGTATCAAAAGTCATTTTGGGCACTTCCATCCCTGTCTCCAGTCGCACATGTTGCCATGATGACCCCCTCCCACACACATATTTGTGTACAATTGAGCCATTGAGTATGAGCAACCTTTTTAAGGTTGACAGGTTAGTATCATTTCATCATAATCATCATCACAGTGAAAACAGGATTGCTTGTTGCTTGTATTTAAATATATTAGTTAAAGCTAAATATATTTGTATTATTTATTGTATTTGATTTATTGATTGTTAATATCAATGAACCATTGGATTACGGTGATGGAGAGGAAGTCCTGACCTGTGTGTTCTCTGGTGAAACATATTTGGCTTTAGATTTGTTTTTCTTTTGCTCGTCACCCTTTTCTGTTTCTTTGCAGAAAGGGTCACCCTGTTCTCTTTCTTCCAGCAGCACTGGAGTGAGCAGAAGTTCAGAAATGGCTCAGCAAAGACCAAATCTTTTAGTGACCTTCCAGCACTTTTGACAATCTCTGCGCACCGGTGCACTAACCATCAAGCCCCATGAGGCATCCGTGAAGAGCACTGTAATCACGGTAAAATTGATGGGGTGGCGGTAAACACAGGTTCAATTCCATGGAAAAAGTGGGGGAAAAACGTGTGTGTGTTTGTGGTGAAAATACGCCACCTGCAGTGTCAACAGCTCACACAGTCCCCAGTAATCAAGCAACTCTAATATTTACACAGGTAGAAAAAACATGTTAGAAACAAGTCAGTACAATTTAGAGGTATTTGTACTCTCCTTGAGTATTTCCATTTACTTTGTTTTCATACTTGCACTACAATTCAGCTGCAAATATTTGTTTTCTCACTACACTATTTATTTGATCATTTAAGTTACTTTGAGGATTCAAATTGATAATCCAAAATGCTTATAGACAGATAACTCATGTTTTATTATAAGTTGTGATAAAGCTTTATTGATCCCATGGTGAAATTCACAAGCTACCCATCAGTGTACACAATACTGTATATCGTATAACATATAGATAAAGAGAAATACAAATAATAATGGAAAACATGAACAAATCTTAAGTGGGCTGCATGATTACTTGCTGGTATTTTATAGGGGCCATTTAAACATGCCATTAAACAACTAGAGGCGGCTTCCGGTTTGGAACATGTGGTGATCAGACGTGCGAACGAGTGTCTCCTGATACCTTGAATTTAACTACCTTAAAACTCCTTGTTATACAAACGGAAGTCGAGTATATATATTCAGTTAAGTATTTTATTTCATTTGTTACCAAAACCACACGTTCAGAACATGCCAAGCTCTCAGAAAACCAAAGGGGATACAGAGCCGAAGAAATCAACTCTTAGTAGCAAAGTGGCTAACATGGCGACGGCTACAGCTACTAACGAACTCGCTGGGATGCTAACAGCAGAAATGGAGAAGCAGCGTGAAAATCTTAAAGAGGACATGGCTGCACTCATTCACGCCTCTCTGGCGCCTATCCAGTCATCTATAGCTGGTTTTCGAGAAATGGTGGATACACTGGGACACAGAGTTACATCTGTAGAGATCACTGCAGGTGAGAACTTTGAAGCACTATATAAAATGGAGAAAACCATATCTGAACTACAGGCTGCGAATGCTGCACTAGTAGGCCGCGTCGATGACTTGGAGAACCGTTCTCGAAGAGCAAACCTCCGCATAATAAACGTGCCGGAGGGTAGTGAGCCCAACGGCGATATGGTGACTTTCATCTCCACGCTTTTGAAAGACGCGATGGGGACGCAGGTGTTTGCCACACCGCCTGAACTAGACCGAGCCCACCGTGCTCTTATGCGAAGTCCCAAAGATGGCCAGCCACCTCGAGCAATCATTGTTGCTTTCCATAAGTATCAAGACCGGGAGAAAGCACTACGCTGGGCTAGGCAGAACGAGATGCTGTATAAGGGACACGCATTGAGGCTATAACCTGATCTGAGTGCCAACCTCTCTAAGAAACGGGCAGCTTACAAGACCGTCAAATCAGCTCTGTATAAGAAAGGGATTCAATTCAGGCTTCTCTACCCTGCGCGCCTAAGAGTGTCTTATGGAGGAGAGACGCTGATGTTCGAGACACCATCGGATGCTGAGACGTTCTACGCTCGGAGGATTGAGAGGAAGGCCGACATTTCTGATGTTCCGGAACATGAGGATTAACTGAACACTGAATATCAATGACGCCGGGTAAAGTAGCAGCCACGGCTAACTCAGGCTAACTCAGTGTAGCATAATTCTTGACTAGCAACGTTATCATACATTAACAATGGCCGGCCGTCACAAGACTTTTTAACTTGTTGTTTTAGTACGGCATGTTTAAGTGTTATTTTTATTTCATATGACTGAAAACTGAACCTTGATTTATGGTTGGAGTTTATTGGTTCCATTAATATTAAGGAGACCTCGAAAGCAAAGTTTAGATGATTAAGGTGAATTGTTGGAAGTGTTCAGAAGGGGGAGGAATCCTGCGCGCTGCCAGTTTGGCAGACAAAAGGAGTGTTGGGAATCTGGGGTTAATGACTGGATCTTTTTGTCTTTTCTATATACTGTACATATTTTGGATTGCATTATGTTGTTTTCTGTTGAGGGAGGGAGGCGTGGCATCTACATGGTTATGCACAAAACGAGTCATGTACACTACACTTTTGACTTTATTGTGTGGCTATGACTGACAGTTTACAGGGTGGGGGTGGGGGGTCAACGATCAGTTTCGCATCATGGAACGTTAAAGGGCTCAACAGTCCAGTAAAGAGATCTAAAATATTTACTCACCTTAAGAATTTGAAAGCTGATATTATATTTCTTCAAGAAACTCACCTACGTAATTCTGACCAACTACGTTTAAAAAAACAATGGGTAGGACAAATCTTTCATTCTGGTTTTAATTCTAAAGCAAGGGGAACAGCAATAATACTACACAAGAAAATTCAGTTCACCTGTTCTGGTGTTATATCTGACTCACAAGGTCGTTATGTTATTGTCTCTGGACGGCTTTTCCATACCCCTGTTGTACTAGTGAACCTGTACGCTCCTAACTGGGATGATGCAGGGTTTGTGCAACAAATTGTCTGTAAACTACCAGATCTAAATTCTCATTTTTTGATTTTAGGGGGTGACTTTAACTGTGTCATGGACCCAAACTTAGACAGATCCAACCCTAAAGTACAGACCCTATCAAAAATGGCCAGTACATTTTTAGAATTTTTTGGGCATGCAGCATGTGTAGATCCATGGCGCGTTTTGAATCCTCAAAGCAAAACTTTTTCATTTTTTTCTCATGTCCATCATTCATACTCGAGAATTGATTACTTTTTCATTGATCAAAAACTGATGTGCTCCTTAGAGAAGGTTGAATATGGTGCCATCGTAGAATCAGACCACGCCCCCGTACTTATGCATCTCTCTTTCAACCACACTAACACTAGTCGTCCTCAATGGCGCTTTAATACTGCATTATTATCAGATGAGACGTTCTGCATTTTAATCTCTAAAGCCATCGATAGTTTTTTGAAAACAAACAGAACAGACTCAGTTTCTCCATCATTACTTTGGGAAACACTTAAAGTTGTTGTTAGGGGGGAGATAATAGCATATTCAGCCTTTATGAATGGAGAGAGAAAGAGAAAAAAAAAACAGTTAATGGATTCAATATTTGATTTAGACAGGCAATGTGCCGCATCTCCAAGTCCCTTACTCTACTGTTGTGTAGTTTTAAGCTTCTAATGATGATCAAACGTTTTCTTTGAACGGAACTTTGCTTCCAAATGCACTATTACAGTATTACAAAGAAGTAGTATTTATTTAAACTAAGGCAGGTTGCGACTTGCGACTTCATCTCTGGAATCCTTCATACAACGAATACGCATTACACATTACTTCCTGTTCATCAAAATAAAGGTCTCACATTATCACATTCAAACTAATAATTTTACCATCAGGAAGTAACATTCTCCAAATATCTACTGTAAATAATGTAAATACTTTTCTCCTAACTGTTTTTAAACTAAACAATATAATCATGCCAATTTTACTATTGGATTCAAATAATAATTCACAACATTCCCGCCCAATGAACAATTGTTCATTACTATTCAGTCCACTTAATTAATCTCCAAAGGATATATCAGCTGAACAGGTCTTCTTGACACACTGCCCGTAGAAGTACGAACAGTACAGGAACGAATGAGTCCATCTCTTCCTGGAAACAGTTCTGTTATTCTGCCTATTTTCCAGGTCTGCCGGGGTGCATTGTCTTCTCCGATCAGGATGACATCTCCCACCTTCAGCACAGTGGGTGTAGGTGTCTCACACTTGTGAGCTGATTTCAAGTCTCTGATTTTCGAATCTCTCTTGATGTCTTGACCTGATGTCAGCTGACAAATTTCTTGGCTGAAGCTCTGCTCTTGTGTCATCTTCACCCAGTAGACTTCTGCTGCAGTGAGCTCCTCAGAAGTTAGCTCTCCCTGCGTTTTCAGACTGGAGCGGGCATTAGCTATGAACCTTTTCACCCATGCAGTTATTCTTAACACTGTCTTTAACCTGCTGTACTTGTGTAAGTCTAACAGTGGTTCAACTTGTTCAGTGCTAGCGAGCTGTACTGCTGTCTGGAACTTGGATCTGAGCTCAGTGCTCACCTCATCCGCAACACGGTCCTCATCAATGTTCTCTGCCTCATCAGTTGGTGATAGTGACGGAGGGCCGCTCCACCACAGCCGGCTTTGGATGAGGTTCTCGACGCTCTGGCCTCTGGTGGGTAAATCAGCTGGATTGGTTTTACCCTGGCAGTGAGACCACTGTTCTGGATTGGTGAGACCTTGTATCTCAGTCACTCGGTTTGACACAAACGGCTTCCATTTTTGTGCTGCACTGCGTATCCAATGGAAAACAATCATCGAATCTGTTCTCATACTCAGCTGATTTTTCTCCATGTTCAGAGGCTTGAGAAGATTATTTCCTAACCTTGCTCCAATCAGTGCACCCATAAGCTCTAAGCGTGGTAAAGTCAATTTCTTTAATGGGGCTACCTTTGCCTTGGATGCCACAAAACTTGTCACAATCTCCCCTTCCTTGTTCGGTCCTTGTAGATAGGCAACAGCACCGTATGCCTTCTCACTGGCGTCGCAGAAGACGTGCAGTTTCAGTGTCTGTGAGTTTGGCTGAATGTCAATGTGGTACCATCTCGGAATGGCTAGAAGGTGTAGCTTCGGCAGCTCCGCACACCACTGATTCCATTTTTCAGCCAAATCTGTGGGCAACTGTTCATCCCAACTGATTCCCCTCTCCCACAGCTCTTGAAACAGGCACTTTACCCGTATGGTGAATGGAGTAAGGAAACCAATAGGGTCAAAGATACGAGCTGATGTCTGTAGCACACTTCTCTTTGTGTTCTCTTTGCCCTTTAAAATGTTCAACAGTCCCTTTAAATCAAACACAAACTCATCTTTCTCTGATCTCCATACTAACCCCAACACTTTCAGCACATTTCCACAGGTGTCTGTTTCTGTCGCGTGCTCCACTCCACTCTCTGCCCACTTGGCTCTCAGATGTGGTGAGTTGGTTACCCATTTGCACAGGTTCATGCCGGCATGGGACAGGATCTCCTTTGCTGTTGAGGAAACTGAAAGGGCTTCATTCACATTACTTGAGCTGTAGATCAGATCATCCACGTAGAGAGACTCTCTCAGTGCCTCCACTGCCCTGGGCTGCTCACTGTCATACTGCTTGATGTGGTTTCTTATGGTGGCAGCTAACAGGAATGGGCTGGGCGACACTCCGAAAACTACTCTACTCATCCTCATAATCCGCAGCTCACCTTCAGCATCTTTGGTCAGAGGTCCATGTAGCCACAGGAACCTAACAGCATCTTTGTCCTTCTCTGCTAGAGCTATCTGCAGGAAAGCCTTGGTAATGTCTGCAGTAAAGGCTATCTCATGTAATCTGAATTTGATTAGCACATCTAACAGGTTTGGATTAAGGTTTGGCCCGGTCAGTAAACAGTCATTTAGGGAGGGGCAACCTTCCTCATGTGATGATGCATCAAATACAATTCTCAGTTTAGTTGTTACCTTATCTTCTCGAAGAACAGCATGATGTGGCATGTAGTATCTCACAGCCTCTGGCTGCTCTGCCGCTGACACATCCTCAGGTACATCCTCACAGATGCCTTGCTGCAGATAATCCTGTATGACATCATTGTACCTTGAGTACAGGGTTGCATCCATTTTGAGTCTCCTCTTGAGGCCTTCGAACCGTCCTTTAGCCACTCGGAAGTTGTCTGGGAGTGTCGGTTTGTCAGGTCGCCATGGTAACTCAACTTGGTAGCGGTCATCTTTGTGTGTCACAGTCTGTTCAAAGTTCTGTAGAGCGTCAGTTTCCACTGCACTCTGGGCCTTCTCATTAACAATGCCCAGTGACTCCACCTCCCAAAAGGCATGTAGCTGTTTTGAGATCTGTGTGTCCTCTTCTAGGCTGATGTGCATACAAGTAGCATCAGTTACACTGGATGTTGAAACTGGCCCCTGCAAAGCCCACCCGAAGCTGCTTTCTACGGCCACTAGTGATTCTGTTATTCTCTGGACTTTGCCTGACACCACTTTCCAGTAATAGTCTGCCCCTATGAGCAT
The DNA here is from genome assembly GCF_036324505.1 of Eleginops maclovinus. Classification (NCBI taxonomy): domain Eukaryota; kingdom Metazoa; phylum Chordata; class Actinopteri; order Perciformes; family Eleginopidae; genus Eleginops; species Eleginops maclovinus. The sequence goes on along the minus strand of NC_086359.1, from coordinate 16,930,884 downwards.
CGACAGTTCTGGGTCATCAGGGCCGTCCAGTGGAAAATCAGCAAGCTGCAGACCTTTTCTCCTGAGCTCCTCTTGGATGGGTTCACTGGGGACCTTTATCACTGCCGAGCACACTTGAGGGGTTTCCACAGCTTCAATCTCAATCCTTTGCTGTGTGTTCCACACATTTTCCAGAGAGACCTTCACAATGTTACGCTGTGCCTTCACATGAGCTGTAGATCCAAAGGTGTGTAGATGCAGCGTTTCTTGTCTTACCACTGGTAATCTTAAGGCTTTCACCACACCCTCATGAATGAAGCTTCTCTGGCTGCCTCCATCTAACAGACAGCGTACGATTTTTCTCCCTGCTGGGCCCTCTGTCCATGCTTTCACTGTCTGGAGCAACACTGTGTTCTGTGAATTAGCTTTCTGTTTCGCTGTGCTGGACACAGAGGACACAACAGCCTCTGTGCTGCCACTGTCCACATCTGCCTTTGCTTCACCTTGCTCACAAACTGACTGGTGATGTCTGCGACCACACAGAGGGCATGAAACACCTTTAACTTTGCAGAATTTTGCTATGTGTTTTGGGCCAAGGCACACGTAGCATCTTCCAAGCTTTCTTAATTTTTCTTTGCGAGTAGACACAGAATTCTCAGTACAATGTTCTGGTTTATGGTTAGCACTGTCACAATATATGCAGATCTGTGGTGCATTACTTGCTGTGTGCAACGCAGTAGCTGAGGGCACGTTCCATTTTTTAGGTTTGTTTTCATAAGGGGGTGCTGGCCTACTGAATGGTTTATTACTTGGTGGAATGTCTCTTTGAATGTTACCTGGTCTGGTAAGCTGAAGTGCTCTCTCTCTGCTTTGGACCTCTTTTTGCAGGAACTGGATGAGCTCTGGCACCTTCCATTCGTCATTGGGGTCTGACTTGCGCGTGTAGACTAGTGCTATGTCTTCCGGCAGAAGCTGGAGCAGTACTGGACATAGCAGGCAGCCATATGTGTCACTGTGAACTCCCATGGACTCTAGACTGCGAATCTGTATTTCACATTCGTCGTACAGGTGCCTGAGTGCTGCAACATCTGATGACCTTTTCACAGGGGTTAAGCTCAGTAGTTTGGACATGTGTGCACTAATTACAATGTCTTTCCTTCCAAAACGATTGCGGAGCAATTCAACTGCAGCGTCATAATTGCTATCATTCAAAGTAAGCCCTGCAACAGCTCTTGCTGCTGCTCCAGTCAAATAGGATCTCAGATAGGTAAATTTCTCCCTCTTACACAGTGCATCATTCTCATGAATAGCCGTTTCATACTGAGACCAGAATTCTTGCCACTGGCTAATTTCTCCACTGTATTTCTCTATCACCAGCTTCGGTAGTTTAACAGTCTGTCTACTCACTGGTCTCACGGAGTTCGAACTTGCATTGCTCACCCGCACACTCACGTTATCACGTGCAGGCTGAATGAGCCTCGTGGCACGAGCCTTCAGCGTGGTAATGCGGTCCTGGTATTCCTGAGTACTAGCAATCTCCGTCTCAAGGTCGTCTGTCGACGTTTCATCTTCAATGCCTTTGTTTAAGTCCATTAAAATATCTTCCTTGGTCGACAATACTGACAGCATTTCACGAAGTTTATCACAGTCGGGCACCTCATTGATCGCCTCCTCATCTAAGCGATTCAACAACTTCGTTGTAGATGTGCGTACCGTCTTTCTCTTCTTCTTCATCCGTTCAAAACGCTCGGCCATCTCTGCTGCCAATGTAGCTAGCGTTAGCTTCCAACTTCGACACAGTCAATTCAATCTTCAATTCCCTGGTTTCGGCACCAAAATGTTGTGTAGTTTTAAGCTTCTAATGATGATCAAACGTTTTCTTTGAACGGAACTTTGCTTCCAAATGCACTATTACAGTATTACAAAGAAGTAGTATTTATTTAAACTAAGGCAGGTTGCGACTTGCGACTTCATCTCTGGAATCCTTCATACAACGAATACGCATTACACATTACTTCCTGTTCATCAAAATAAAGGTCTCACATTATCACATTCAAACTAATAATTTTACCATCAGGAAGTAACATTCTCCAAATATCTACTGTAAATAATGTAAATACTTTTCTCCTAACTGTTTTTAAACTAAACAATATAATCATGCCAATTTTACTATTGGATTCAAATAATAATTCACAACATCTACAAAGAGAGGATAGATCTTCAGACTCAGTATAATTTACTGTCTACTTCAGAAACAGAGCAACTTATTATGCGATCACGTGGGATGTTTTATGAACATGGTGAAAAGGCAGGCCGGCTTCTGGCTCACCAACTAAAATCTAAATCTGCATCACAACACATTTCTCAAATTGAAGATACTACAGGAAAGCTGACCACAGACCCTTTAGAAATAAATTCTACCTTTAAAAACTACTATTTTGATTTGTATAATTCAGAATCATTTAAAGACACAACACTTTTTTTACGTTTTTTTGATAAAATACAAGTTCCCACCCTCTCTGATGACCAAACAAAGCAACTAGACCAACCACTGAGCCATGAAGAGGTTACCTCAGCCATCTCTGCCATGCAAAATCGGAAGGCCCCAGGACCCGATGGGTTCCCAATTGATTTTTACAAGAAGTTTTCTGGTCAGCTAGCCCCCCTGCTGTTAGACATGTTTAACCACTCCATGTCCCAAGGTAAATTGCCAGGATCCCTAACTGAAGCATCAATTACACTTTTGCTGAAACCCGGTAGGGATGCATGTAAATGTGGTTCATACAGACCAGTGTCGCTGTTAAATTCTGATGTTAAAATACTCTCTAAAATGTTAGCTATGCGATTGGAGGCACCCTTGCCACACCTGATTTCAACAGACCAGACGGGCTTTATTAGAGGGCGATATTTGTTTTCTAATGTGCGACGTCTTTTAAATGTACTATACAGCCCTTCACCTGACATCGTACCAGAAGTTTTGGTTTCCTTAGATGCGGAAAAGGCATTCGACCGCGTGGAATGGGATTATCTTTTTTTTACTTTGAAGCAATTTGGTTTTGGTAAAACGTTTAGCCAGTGGATCCAACTTCTTTATTTCTCCCCACAGGCATCAGTGGTCACAAACCAGCTGCGCTCACAAAGCTTTACTTTATCTAGAGGTACTAGACAAGGTTGCCCACTTAGTCCACTTTTATTTACAATAGCAATAGAACCACTATCCCTTGCTTTAAAATCTGCACCCTCAATAAAGGGTATTCCCAGATGGGGAGTGGACAATAAGCTATCCCTTTATGCAGATGACATGCTGCTTTTCATCTCAGACCCACTATCAAGTATCAATGACATACTTTCACTGCTACACACTTTTGGACAGATTTCTGGCTACAAACTTAATTTATCAAAGAGCGAATGCTTACCTGTAAATAAATCAGCGAGGGAAATCCCAAATCAGGCACTACCATTTCATATATCAAGGTCAGGTTTTAAATATTTAGGCATTAAAATAACTCCTGCCTTCAAAGATCTTTTTGATGAGAACTTTGCCCCCCTTATTGTTAAACTTAAATCAGACCTACAAAGGTGGGATATCTTACATTTGACTTTAGCTGGCAGAGTGAATTGTGTCAAAATGAATGTATTACCAAGGTTTCTGTTTCTGTTTCAATGTCTCCCTATTTTCTTATCAAAATCCTTTTTCCATCAGATAGATAAATTAATCTCAAAGTTCATATGGAATGGTAAAATTCCTAGGATAGGTAAAGACTTACTCCAGCGACCAAGAGCAGTGGGTGGGTTGGCCCTCCCTAATTTTAGGAACTATTATTGGGCAGCAAACATCCATAAAATAACATATTGGGTGCAATCTCCAGATACAGATTGGTGCGAGTTGGAGTGCAGGTCATGCATGTCGACCTCTCTACATGCTCTGGCTTCATCTAGCCTTCCTATCAAGATTTTGCAGTTTACACATAACCCCGTGGTCATCTCTACCCTTAGAATATGGACTCAGTTTAGAAGGCATACTAACACAAGGGGAACACTTTTGATTCAGAGCCCGCTGTGTAATAATCATACATTTCTACCAGCCAAATTAGACCAGGCCTTTGCAGGATGGCATAGGAAAGGGATCAAAAGATTTAGTGATCTTTATGAGAATGGGATATTTTCTAGTTTCAATGATTTGATTTCCAAGTATGACCTTCAACAAACTGATTTATTTCGTTACTTTCAAGCTCGCCAATTTGCTAAAAGCCATAGCTCAAACTTCCCGGCTCTCCCGACAAAGTCCCTAGTGGACTCACTTTTGCAAGTTCCTGCCTGGTTGAAAGGTTTTACAACGCATTCTTATTCATTGATTATGTTACTTGATCATGTTAAGATAGGCAAGATCAAAAATGCATGGGAAAAGGAACTTGGAACTGAGATTTCAGAAGAGGTTTGGACCAAAGCTCTAACAAGAGTGAACAACAGCACTTCCTGTGCAAGACTGGGTTTAATCCAATTCAAGGTTGTACATCGAATACACTGGTGTAGAGCTAAGATATCCTCTTTCTATCCTAATGTAGATAGCAAATGTGTAAGATGTCATGTTAATGTAGCTGACTTGACACATATGTTTTGGTCATGCAATACATTAGTAGGATACTGGTCAACTATATTTGATGTACTATCTGAAGTTCTAGAGACGACTTTAGAACCATGCCCTATGATTGCCATATTTGGTGTACCTGACGTAGAAACAAACTTGACACGAAAACAACTCAACATCATAGCATTTGTATCTTTATTGGCACGTAGGCAAATTTTACTGCTTTGGAAATCAAGCGCTCCACCCACTGCAGCACAGTGGCTTAAAGATGTAATGATGTTTTTACACCTGGAGAAAATCAAATTCACAATAAGAGGTTCTAACAAGTTCCTCTCAGTGTGGGGATCACTAATGTCATATTTTAGTGGCCTCCGAGCCTTACCGATGTAGTGAGTGGACATCTTGGCTGAGTCTAGAGTGATTGCTTCCCCACCTCTATATTCGGGCTACACTGTGGACACCTGACTATATTAATCACAATGGTTGTCATGATATGGCTTTGAAAGCGTGCCATCCTTCACAGAAATCATATTTGTATATTTATGTTTCAATTTCAAGTCTGTTTTTTCATTCTAACTATCTGTAAAACTTCTATATACATATATATATTTTTATTTTTATTTTTATTATTTGGTCCAGTCAGGGTGGGATGGGATGGGATGGGAGGGGGGGATTCTTGTGTGTAAAAAAAACAAAAACTCATGTAACTGTACTGATGTGTCTCTGTTTATAAACTATATTTTTCAATAAAAAGAAGTTATAAAAAAATTTTAAAAATTAAAAAAAATAAATAAAAAAAACAACTAGAGGCACAACATACAAATATGAACCTGAAAATGAGCGGAGTAGGGCCCTTTTTATTATAAGTTGGTGCTATTATTCTGCATGTCCACATTGAGGTATTACTTTTACTTTAGCAGAAGATGTAAGTATTCTTCCATCTCTGGTAATAGGAAGGATATTAAACTAGTAAGAATATTATGATCAATTTCTAATGCACATATATTAAGAAATATCTAAGTTAAATTTAAGGTCGAAGTTAAAACTACATATACTGCAATTTATACATGAATACTCCAAAAACAAAATCAGCTTTTAAACGGTTGAGATAAGACTTTTGTCTTTTGCAAAAGCAGTTTAAAATTAACTTGATTTATACAGTATATAATTGAGTTGAAACAAACGAAGGTGGTTAAAGCAGCCTCTGTAGTTTTGTAGCGACTCGGTCAATGTGACAGATGTTCCACAAGGGGGCATCTGTGAACAACAAGTATCTCTGAGGCCGTTTCATCAGCCTCATTATGACCACATGGTGTCTAAGCACTGTGTGTGTGTGTGTGTGTGTGTGTGTGTGTGTGTGTGTGTGTGTGTGTGTGTGTGTGTGTGTGTGTGTGTGTGTGTGTGTGTGTGTGTGTGTGTGTGTGTGTGTGTGTGTGTGTGTGTGTGTGTGTGTGTGTGTGTGTGTGTGGAGCATTTCCTAACATATGCTGTCAAAGCATAGAGTTCTAAGAAGCAGATGTCGCACATCCAAAGACACTCCCCATTTGTTTTTGGTGTTTGGTAACCAAAAATATTTCTTACATCTAACTTTAATATAAGTTGCAAAGAGTGTTTTGAAACTAAAAACAACCAGATGGCTTATTCTGATTGGATCTTGTCACCAAGCTTAGACTGTAGGGATAACCCCCCCCCCCCCCCAGATTACTGAAACATTTTCCTACAGGAAACTCAGCAAATAGTCAGCCTCCCTACTGCTGTTATGATTTACACATTAATATTTAACATTTCACTGTGACATATTTACCCTCGAATATCATCGATAGACCAAGGCTGTATTATCGAACTGGCAACTGAACTCCAGAGGCCCATAAAAGTTCCACACTGTCTATCGTATTTCAATAAGTTCTATAAATTATAGTTCAAGCTATTAGGGAATGTGTGAAGTAAACGGATCATTTGTTTAAATAAGTGAGAATACAATACATTTCAATAAAGTTGAATTCCTGTATTCAAAATATTACTTAACAGAAAGGAGACTTTTGAGCAACATCTAGCACTAAAACTTTATTTAATTAGAATACTGTAAAATGGTCAGTTTGATTGTGTTAAATGTATATATTAATAATGATACTGATGTATCAATGTGTTAGTGGCATATGACTGTTGTAGCTAGTAAAAGTAAAACTCATTTTATCTACTTTGTACAAAGACCGCGTCCCATAAAGAGATTTGCTGTGATTGGGTCCTAAATGGCAGTTTCCCCAGCCATAACACACAGCTGGTGATCTTTCAGACTGCTTTTGATTCATATGAACCAATTCCAATAATGAATAATTGAACCAACAGAATGTAAGAACTATAAATATATCTCAAAATGAGAGGTGTTACACTATGTTTAGGAACAAAAAACAGTTCACCCTAAACTGGATTATTGTAAAGCACCTGAAACTAGCTGATTTGTATACAACAACTAATTTTGCTTCATCATTTGAAAGGTGTTGATGTTTTGTTCAAATCATAGAAGGAAAGGTATCTTAAGATCTATGTAGTGGAGTAAAGTCAAATATTTCCTTTGAAATATATTGGAGTAGAAGTATAAAGTAGCACACAATAAATACTCCAGTATTATAACAGTATACATATTTAAATATCATAGGTAAGTTCATATATTATATTGCCTGATCTTAAAGTCTTGTGTTGAAGAGAATCAGTTTATTTAAGGTGTTTTATTTCCGATTGCTCACATGATAAAGCGGTCTCTTCCTGGTATACAATACAAGCCGATATACTGACGGTATGAAATATTTAAACAGAGCTGAAGAAATGCAGCACACCACACAAAACACAGTATTCTTCATGAAAATTTGACATTTTAATGGAAACTAAAATTGTGAACACTGGAAGTTTTTTTTATTTTTTATATCGACTCTATTACATTGTTTGGAGTTTGAGGGTTATTATCATGCTTTTAAAAAAAACAAAAAAAACATTGTAATGTGACACTTCTGTTAAATTCCAAACAAAAGAAATAAACAGACTGCTCACTTAAAGACGTAAAATGTCGACCTGTAAGACAAGTGAGAAAGAAATATGATGTTGCCTCATCTTTTAGGGGGGCAAGAGATGTAAAAGTGAAAAGAAGGAGCAGACCAAAAAGAAATCAACACGCACAACAGCCATTTGAGATGACACAGAAACAAAACCAAAAGATGACTCAGCGCAACACATGGCCTCTTTTCATGACTGAACCTTGTAAAGACACATGGTGCCTTTTTTACATTTTTTATTCATCATGTGTGAACTGAAAAACACTGTACCTCTCGGGTGTCTTTAAATAAAACAAAAAAAAGCCCCCTAAATTAAAACATTTCCACAAAAAGGCAGTTTAAAAGAAGGGACAGTTTTTAAGTAGAGCACAAACACCAAAGTCCAGCATTTCCCATTACAGACGATTGATTACTGGATGAAGAAGAAGCAGCACTTCTGGTATTTGTTTCATCTTTTGCTCTCACACACCGTGAAATAACTCAAAGTGACATTCAGCTGCTACAGTAGTGACTTCTGTTCTTCACTAAAACCTCCAGCCTGTTATGACATCATCAACACGTGTCTCCGGTCTGTGCGCTTGCCCTTCACTAGCTGAATATCTGAGTAGTGTACCTTTGGCGAAAGCAGATTTCAGAGTTGTTGAACCGCACTTTAATACCTCACTCCCTCACAATATGATCACTACAAATAGAAAATATATTAAGAGGATCTCTGGGATGCAGCGAGTCTCGATCGCTCCATCTCAACTATCTGAAGAGTTAAAGTAATCTGTAGAAAATCTGCTGGAAGAGTTCAAACACATTAACGGTGCTATTGTTGGGGGATAAAATAGTTCTACATCAGTCTTTATCAGTAACTTAATCATCTAAAACTCACAAAAAAAATGAGACATCTTGATTTTCTGTATCATTTATTCCTTTTAGTCTCATCCTACTTGTGCATCTATGGATAAATTAGGTTATAACTCAAAAATAAAACCTTTTTTAAAACACATGTTAAAACATTAATTTGTTAAATCAGTTCAAATCAATTATGTGCTACTTCAGACATTAACCCGACAAAAGCACTGGCTTGAGTATACGCCAGCGAGAGCTCGTCGTCCGTCCCATTCAAACTGATTTTGGCTTATAGGTCACACAATTCAGAACACAAGCCATGACACATTTCCAAACCTACAAAACACATCAAATTCGCATTGCTTTCAACTGTGTCCATGTCGCTTGAAAGAAGAAATTATAGGATTAGCTGTAAGAAGACTTTAAACAGCATTGCAAATGTTACAAAAGAAGGAAGAAACAAAGAAAAGAAAAATGGCACGGATATATGCTGGAAGCAGATTTTAAACAATCAAAATTGCTGTAAAAGTATATATTTTTCACACAGGCACCTGAACATGAGACAACAAATGGGGAGGGGGGTGGGGTGGGGAGATCTGAAATATATATAAGGAACTTGCATATAATAGGAAGAACTCGCTATGCACACACCCAAAAATACAACGAGGCCGAACTCGTCACTCACAGCCTAGAAGCCTGCATCAGCGTCCTTGAGGTGATTGCACATCCTGAGGGGACGGAGATAGAAACTCCACAAGATCAGTCTTTACTTTTCTCACCAGTCACGCAACCCCCCCGCCCCCCATCACTGATTAGCCATTTACTCGGCTTCAAGAACCTGTTTTTGGTTTGCAGGCTACAATGCTAAACAATAGCTCTATCTTTATGAATGCATATTCAACATAGCCTTTTTGCTGTATTAAGTGCTTGAAAAGACCATCCTTGGGGAGGGAGGATGGGGGACTCTCTGATTTCCCTGTAAAAGGACCATCCTCTCGAAGAGCAAGACAAAATATTTTTTTTGTTTTGTTTTCAAAGTAAAAGGTCATAAGACTACAGTAACAACACGTAATACTCGTTTTAAACACCCTGTTTTACATTTAGAAGCCTATGGATGCATCCCTGTCCGTGGATGATAATGCTTTCAGCCTGAAACATTTTGGCATGTACCATATGGGAACCTGATTGTGTTGATTTGTTGATGGATTATGGACAATCAGAAGAAATGTTATTGTGAGGATTGTGTAACTTAATGCCGGATTAAATGTCATTTTCACAAGCACAGAAAAAAAAACACAAGTCTAAATGCTAATGGCCGATGTTAAATCAAAATGCCCTTGCTTTCTCATATCAGATCCAACACAGTTGTTAATATACTCAGAGGGCGCTTTTCCATCACAAGCCTTACAATGGAAGCCAAAAACAAAGCGGTTTGAATAGCTAACTGAGATGAAACATGTTAAATGTCAAGACAACTGGCTCTGCACGAGTACAAGCTGCAGCGCTGCCTAACCAGGACACGGTGGGAAACCAGTGTACTTAAAAGCTCATACCCAGTATGGAGCCGGCCAATAGAAACACCACTGATGCCCAGCAATAACAAATCAATAGGTACTTCACTATGAACACATGAAGGAGAAAAATGAATCATCAAAATTGCAAGATAACAGTACAGTATACATAGAAACAGCGCGTGGAGCAATGTGCTTTTTTCTTTTTTTTTTAAAGGGCTAAATAAAAAAGGAAATATTTGTAGAGCCCCAAATGACAACGACAGCACCTTGCACACCATGACAGTTTTCCTCCAGAGTATTTGGTGTTTTGTCATAGGAGACTCTATATAATAGGACTTCAATTAAACATTTCCAATCAGAGTACATTACATGACAGGGGCCGTTTGGCGAAGAAGAAATAAAATAATAACATAGTCATGGCTTTATTAACACTACCTGAGTTACATTTAATAATTCTGTATTTATTTTTTTAAAGTAACAGCCCAGAGCCATTCTTTCAAGGAGTATTTCTTGTCAATACATATAGAGCTCTCTTGTAATTAAAAGATAAAAGCAATTAATTTACATAAAGTGCTATTGATCCACACATTAACCAAATCATATCTTCTAGAGCAGTGGTTCCCAGCCTTTGTTGTCCCGTGTACCCCTTGATGAACCCCCTCACTCCTCGGAGATGATTTGCCTACATTTTTTCTCGCCTTAAACCCTTTGTAATCATATTTAACACAACAGCTCCTTAAATGAAAATCACTTGGACAACTTGCCTTTAGTTTACATTTACAGTTTCGTCATCTTTCGTTTAAACTACAGCTATTAATGAGATGCGCGAGCTAGCTTGAGTTGTATAAGCTATGATGGCTCTGGGGGCGGGACACCAGGCTTATGAAAATTGATTTTAAAATGTTTTTTGTGTGGAAATAAATTGAAATCCCTCAGTCTTTCTGCATACCCCCCGCAATCCCTCAATTACCACTAGGGGTCCCCACTCCCCCGGTTGGGAACCACAGTTCTAAAGAACAGAAACGTGGACAGTTCCTTCGCCATGTTGGATAAAGCGATCCTGATCTGGAGATGGTGATGAGAGTGATGTCACAGCTGGCCAGTTAGTGAATTTGGGCTCCCTAGACTTAATTAGATCTTTTAACGTGAGCTCTTTAGCAAAATCCACTGTACGATTTGTGCAACAAACTGAAAACGCACCAAACCTCACCAGCATTTGGGAGGTGATTTTGTAGCTCCATATAACCCATTACACATTGTCTGGATCACACGGTGTTATTGCACACTGGTTTGCAAATGTAAAAATGTTAACAGTAAAAACATAATAGTATAATTCATCTTCACATTTTAACACAAAGTGGCGAGTTGGGGAGGGGAACCAAGATTAGTATTGCAATTGTTGTTGTGTTGCGGTTATCTCTGTACGGCAATGAACACTGACCTCTGACGCGTTCATCCCCACCAGTAAACATGCAAGAAATACAATGCCGTAAGACAGAAAAGTAAAAGACCAGATGCCGAGTCAGAGAAACAGAAATGAAAATCAGTCATAAAATAACACATGTTCCTTTGACAATAGGAATTGAACAGTTTACATAGAAAGAAATGCAGGCAAAACAAAACATCTGTATGGACATCCTGAGTCTCGCTGCTGAACAAAGAGCACATTGGTAGCCCTTGCTCACTCAAGTTAATTCCTTAATCCAGGATTCACATACTAGAAGGTTTATATGTATATGAATCTGAATTTAGGACTTGACCTCATATCAATCGGCATGAAATGTAGTAGAAGCCGTAAGATGAAAATATGTTGCCTTTAACGGAGACCTGATAAAAAAAAATGAAATGAAGGGGCGTAGCTTTCCTTCAGATTGGGCACTTTTGTACCTGTGCTCTGGGGTCTGCAGGGCAGATAACACATTAATGTTAGGGCAGACAAATAGACGAGTAGAAAAAGAAAAAGCAAGTGTTTAAATTCCGGGGCTCTGATTTTCCCTAGAGGACTTAAGACAAGGTTCTCCCTTCCTGGATGGGACCTCACCTCTGAGCTTCCAAAGATCTGTACTCCACAACTTCAAGGCATTCTTTGCAAAGTGTGTTCTCCTTTTCTTCCACGGTAGATTCAAGCTTGCACACGGATGTGTATGTAAAACGTCTAACATATCTACAATGAACTCATTTGAATGCGTGAAGAAGAAATGACTGAGGCATCCCAAAGTCAGACTGACGGCTGCCGCAGTTCAACAGGATAAAGGCTTAGGGAGGTGCAATCCATGACACCTTCCTTTTGTTGAACTCCTGAACGTCATCCTTTAGGAGCCACTAGACAAACAACTAGCACAGCTCCAAAGTCTCAGTAATCGTGTTGGAGAGGCACCGATCAACTCCTAACGTCCCTCCAGAGTGTGTGTGTGTGTGTGTGTGTGTGTGTGTGTGTGTGTGTGTCTGAGGCCCCTAAAGAAGTCTGTTATTCCATCGGAGATTCCAAGGAAAATCTGTCATGCTAAACTATCAATGTTTTCACAGTTGTCACTTTATCTGTCCAACAGGATTCAGGACTCCAAAAGGTAGATAATCGCAGCACCCAGAAGAGAAGAAGGTAAGTACTGTAGAGCGTCTACCTCACTGATCAGGTCCATCCTTGGTCTCATCATAAACCACAACTCTTTTTGGATCTACAGCAGAGGGGGGGAGAAAGGTTAGTTGCGGGCCAGTGCATAAAAAAACATGAATAATATTTACCAATAATGAAAAAGGTCAATAGGTATTTTCTCACAGACATAATAAATAGCATATTTAAGCTCTTTTTAGTGATAACTACTTTATGGAGCAGATGTATACACATTTCTGCATCATGTGTGCCCCTCTGATTGTAGGAATTATTTTCTAAAATAATTTTAAATGTTTCCAATTAACATTTTCAATAAAAAGGTACTGATATTGGATGTTAAGATGAGTATCATTAGTTTGCCAAAATGTCAATGATGTTGTAATCATGTTGGTCTAAAACCCCAAAAGAATACAGGAAACACAATCCTATAAATCTAAATAATGGCATTGCAGATAAACTTAGTATTTCAGAACTTCTTTTACTAAAAGAAAAACCCTTTTTTGTTGAGAAATATGTTTATTTTTCTCCAAGTCGAGTAAGAAAAGTACCTTGATTGGTATTGGCAACTTAATCATCAAAACGTACTCCTGAAACCATTCCCAGCCCTGGCAATATTGGCTCAAATTGTAATTTAACCAGCATCAACACACTGTTTTTACTGTACTGTACACCAGCATTGAAGGGATTACCATGTGATGTTGGTCCATGAAATACAGCGATCTGTACCTGAAGGGCTCACAGTGGGCTTTAATAATTCTGTGCACCTGCTCTATGGTTAAACTAGAACAGAAGTGTTATTTGGAGTGATTTAGGGTAAGGAGTTTACTATAAAAAGTTCAGGGTCTTTTGCCATCAGGTTACTAATATTGAACCAAAAGTTAGCCAAAAAGTGAAACATGGGCAAACATTTACCATCTTCTCATATCTTTTTATTTATCCATCTCATATGCAGGTTTGTTTGTGCAACATTTGCATCCCACTTAGAACTGAACCAAAATAAAGCACTTGGTTCAGCACATGTATGCACACAAGTAACCTCAGACATACAGAGACTCCCACCGGAACAAATGAGTTTTCTTCTTTCACTTATAACATGTTCTGACATTTCTAGATCTAATTGTTGTTGAGACTGAAGGACCTAAACGTTTCTAAATGGAAGATAACGAAGTGAGAGCTAAAGGTTCAGCTTACCTTGTTTTTGCAGGCTGAAAATGAATTCCATTTCTGTTGAAGGAAAACAGAACACGCATTATTTCAAGTCATAAAGAACATTTTCAGTAAATGCAATACTGTTCTGTCATAATATTAAACGCAACAATGCATTAATTTATTGTTAATAAATACATAAACAGTAAAACAGGTCATTTCTTTTGACACTTAATGTTATTATCCTTAAGATTTTAGTAAATCAAAATGTAGGTAAGTAAGCCTCCGCCATTCCCGCACTAGATTCAAATTACATTAACGCACAAGAGGGATTCCAAGGAAACTATGCAGCACTTAATCCAGCAACAGTTTGTAATTTGATTCCATTTTTTCCCCTTTGTTTAATCTCCCTAAATCGGATAAAAAGATCTATTAAGCTACTACTTCTAAACACAGAACATGATTTCAGAATGCGTCACCAAATGCCAAAAACAGCTGCTTTAACTGAAACTCTGAAAAAAAAGAGGAAATGTATTTGTCACAGAGGTTAGCTCGAACTACGATGTTCTTCAATAATGTGTAGGATGTGGGTCGTTTTCATAACATCATTTGAAAGGCAATAATAGAGCCAGCAAAAAAAGGGCTGGGCAATATATCAACATCTGATAATACGAGACTTGATTTTGGATATTCTATATACACATAACATGTTCTATCTGTTTTATTATTTACTCACGTTGTCATCATATCCACATTACTGATGATTATTAGTCAAAAATGCCATTGTGTCAGTATTTTGTTAGAGCACCAACAGCAAACCCTCCAATAATGTCACAATATCTATATTGAGGTATTTATTTATTATTATTTTTAGTGTAATATTTGGTCTTCTCCATAGCCACAGTGAGCTTCAGGATAAAGACTCACAGGCTACAGGCTGCACATTTACTTCTCAGAAAGCTAAACTACTGTAACAGTCCCCCTGCTGTCATGGGGAATACTGATTGCACATTGAACGGCTTATAACAAGATTGAAATTGTAATTGTTTTTTGACGTTTCTTTACTAAAACAAGGAAAGTTTGGTGGCACTGTGAACACCCACTTGTGTCCCCAAATCAACCTGGATATAAATCTTAACCATAACAAATTAAATGGTTATAACTAAACCGCTAAAAAGAGTTAGTAGTCAAAGTTACCTTTAGTGTGATAAGTGACAGCAGCTTTAATATCGAAGGAGCCCCAGCTGCACCTCCTGCCAATGTCTTTAGTGTTAGCCTGTTGTTTGGAGGAGCCAAACAACACAGTGGTTAGCTGGCCCTGCGCAGGCTTAGCACCGGTGTCTTTACTGGCGGCAGAAACAGCAGAACCTGCACCCTTGGCCTCAACTTTTGTCTTCTCCTGGCTACATGGTTGCAGCTTGATATCCTCCTCACTCATCATACACGCAGGAAAACAAGCATTAGACGCATTGCAAGGAGCACAAGTCCTTTTCTCTGGGTCTTGAGCCAAAGTACCAGGCTCTAAAAAAGATGGGCCCACATCAAAGCAGGGCTGGGCAGCCTTGGCAGCAGCAGCCTGACACTCGCTTTGAGGTGTGACCACAGTAGTCTTGTCCTCTGCAGACACCTGGCCACCTCCTCCCTCTGGCCCCAAGTTAGGCTCATTGATGAAGGAAAGCCCCCACTGATTCTGGAAGATATCTCCCAGGGCTTTCTGATTTGTCTGAGCAGCCGGGGGGTCGAGGTGACGAGCACTAGGGAGCACAGGTTGCATATTTAAAGGGTAAATTAAAAGAGTACACTTCCTAAGCTCATATGATTCTCCATCTACAGGACTGGTTGTAGAGCTACAGTTACTTTCCAAAGGAGATGCTACATTCTCGCCACTTGAGATAGATGGGGCTGGTGGAATACTACTAGCAGCAGGAGCAAAGAAGGTACCCACTGATGGGCAGCCGTTTCCGGTTCCAGAAACAGGGCCATTAGTAAAGCTAGCTGAGGTGATAGTTTTCATAGCAGACATGGGGACCTGTGACAGTCTAACCGGAGGAGGCAGTGCCTCTCCTCCACCTTGAGCTACTTTGTTGAGGTTCTCTTTTACTTTACTTGCATAACTGATCTTGGGAACAATTCTTGCACTGCTATTGTCCACAGGAAACACCGGAGGGGGCTTGAACAAAGTCCACGAGTCCTCTTTTGAAGGTGAAGAAAGCTTGGCTTTGTGCCTTTCCTCAGTCTTTTTACCAAAAGTGCCAGTTGTTTTGCCATCAGAGTTTTTCCTCTGAGATTCACCCATTGAAGCCTCTGATACAACAGCCCGTCGAGCTGTTGACTGAGCTTCTAGTTTATTTGCTGCTCTAAAGCCATCAAGTCTAGAAGTAACTCCTTTCTCAATTGTCTCAATATTAAAAGTCCCGTGTTCTTGTGTAGTGTTGCCCTGCTGCATGTCTTTTTCCTTTTCTCTTATCACATTATCAGTGTTCTTGGCATTGTTACATCTGGCCTTGCGTTTTTTCGGAGTAGTATATCCACCCTCAGAACCGCTGCCATCATTGTCCTTGCTAGAATAGCCATTTGTAATTAAGCCACAGTTTACAACGCCATTTTGAAGCAACAAAGAGTCTTTTTTATCCAAAGGTTGGCCCTCATGATGATTCAAATCAAGAGCCTTTTCTTTGTCATTTTTAAGGTCCATATTCTTGTTGACGTCCAGTCCTTTGTTGCTCAATTTTGGAACAGTCGTGTACAGCTTTTGGGATGATTTCTGCTTCGCATTTGTATTACTTGCGTGTCTGTTACCATTGCTGTTGGGGGGATGTGACATAGGAACAGTATCAGACAGATGTGGATTCTTCTCCCCCTCCTCCTCACTGATGTTTACTTTTTTAATGCCTGAAAAAGAAAACACAATCAGTTTATGATGAAATGATACAAAACTTCAACCATGTGTTAAACTAGCTTAAAGAGAACTGTCCCAACTGGTACAGGTAGTGTATACAAAAACACTGTGCCGATTACTTGGCAAAATAGACTTCAAAATATAAGTCATGCAAAGGTACAAACTATTTTTAAAGCAACAATGAGAAAAAGGACCTGCCTTAACTCCCAGAACTTACAAAAGGATTAGGATTCTATAACTGCTATAATAGTCTTTTTTTTATTAACCCCATTATGAATTATCCAGCTCAATCACATTTGGCATAGCAACTTCCGTCTTATACAAACCACAAATATATACATTTTTGTATATTGTTCAAAGTTAACTTTTTCTCCTTTTCAGATAAATGATAGTCAATTTTTAAGAAAGCAATGTTGCCCAATATATTTTATCCAGGAGTAAAAAAAACAGCTAAATTGCCATTGCTAGTTTACATAGAAGTGTTAGGCAAAAGACACATTCCAAGATGAGCTGGGTGATCACTGTATTTAACAAGTTATAAGCAATATACCTCACAAAAGTCAATTGCATACTGGAATGCTAAATGAAATGATCTGACATCAAATACCAGTTGCTGCAAGATATAAAGGGAGGGTTTACAGCAGCATATATGACATACATTTGGAGTGGCAGTGAACCAGAAATAGGTCTATGCATTGCACAGAGCAGAGACATGGGCACGGCTGCGTCAACGTAGGGCTTCGAATTCAATGGTGCTGTCCCTCATGTCTGCGGGCACAGCACACAAGCTCCTCCATACAGCCTTGCTTCAATCAGTTGTATTGTACAGAGGCGTATTCTTTCTTATTTGCATTGCCAGCAAACGTAATGTCAGCGTAAAATGCAGTGTCTGTCTGTCTGGTTGCAGCAAACCATATATTGATCAATTGGTCATTATAGAGTTGCTGCGTGGCTTCACGTTGACTGGACAACATGCAACAGGCCTGTCAAAGATGGCTAACGTTAGCTAATGTCAACTAGCCAGGGACTCGTTGGGCATTAGCACGCCCTGGCACCGATAGTAGTCGGCTGTGCCATAAGACAGCCAATTTAACACCAACAACATAAGTAGACAAAAGAGGCCAACGGCAAGTCAGTGTTGCAATGTACCGTGATTAGGGGGAAAGTATTTAGTAGCCAGGTAACTGTAGCATTACCTCGCAGTGATATTCTAACATGGCCGACAGGAAATGGCAGCTCAGAACATTCCAGTGTAGCCGGCTCGCTTTCCTAAAACTGGACACAAGCATGTTGAAATGAATAAGGTAGAGCTATGCCTACTGTCGAAAGCGAATCGCCATGCACGTATAGTGGTTAATGCATATATAACACATGGTGACTCAGCCAGATTTCTGAAAGTATTTAGTTTCATTTGCCATAGAAAAACGAGTGTTGAAACCGGCGCACAAGGTCAATCCCCGATATGTCAAACCAGCGACAACTGTCACGCAACGTCAGCTAGCCACCAAGCTAACGTATTGCATGGTCTCTGGTCCGACAGTGGCTAACTGTCGGTCCATTGAGTTAGCCATTCACCCACTGTAGCGTTTCTCAAAGTACCCAGAGCGACAGCAAATACTTTGATTAAATAGCTAGCTGGAATGCTAAGCACTCAATCTCGGCAGAGTTAAAAGCTAGCAAATGCTAGTCAACTCGTTGACATTAGCTGAGTAAGGCTAGCAAGCGTTAGCTCACTTTTCCGGATGGCCCAACCTGTTTTCTTCGTCTGCGTTTCCTGATGCTGGCGCTGGAAGTGGCTCTGATCATTTTTTAGACAAGTTGTATGTTGAGTAGAGTGTCTGTCCTCTCCGTGGTGGTTGTATTGCCTTTCTTGTGCCCGATCTTTGGGCTGTTCCTCCATTGAAGTGTAGAATGTCGGACTTGTTCAACCAATATGTTAGCTCACAGAGTAAGTACGGGATAGTCCAATCACTACCAGTGTGAAACGGAAGCTATTTGAAGCCTCTGTAAACGTCAGCAGTAAACGTCTAAAAATGGCACTGTTTTGGGTGGTCACCGCCACTAAACTCCCTGTCTAGTTTTTGTGCTGAGATATGCATGGGGTATTTTGCAGAGCTTTCTCGATCTCGGAAGATGATTCAGACTAAAATAACGGACACGTGATAGAAGATAAAAAAAAAATCTTTTCGGGGTGGGGTTCGTGTGTGAACTAAAATCATATGACCGGAGGCGCTGCCACGTCTCCAGCCAGTGGACACTTTGGTGGAGGGTCCCTGCGAGAACAACCCCTCTCAAAAATAGAGTAACAACTTTAATATATCTGTAATCAAACATTCTTAATTCATTTCTAAAAACTTAACCACACGTCCAATAGAAGAAAAGTATTCATGTTGCTGTTTTTAAGGTAGTGGTTTATTTAAACCACACCAATTTAGTGTTTTTGCCTTTAAAGTGAATTTTAATAAATGTATTATTCTTCACAAATCAACATATATAATGCACTCTGATATATGTTATCACTATTTACAAAACATAGATGTGACCTGAATTAATTATACGTTTTACTAATCGGGCTTAAAATACTTTATTTGTAACCATTTTCAACTATACTTCTTTCAACAATTACAATAGCTCTGGTTTATAACTAGTCAAGAGCATCAATGAGACAAATACAATTCTTTATTTTTCTTTTCTTTATTTTATGACACTAAGATTGTATTAAGTGCAGCACAACGCAACATGTATTTTAGAAAGTGTAGTAATGAAGCAATATAAATGCATTTTAACTCACTATGATTGCATAATGCACTATAGATTTAGTCTTCAATAAATACTTTAATCATATTTATGTTCACACAAGTAATTAATGCGTCATATTCCACCAGGAATGTGTTTTTTCATACTTTTACTGTGTGTATGTATATTAATTTGTTCAACTTTATATCCCGTCACAAATATCAATTTACACATGTGTATTTACATGTGTGTTTGCCTACATGCAAAAACACATAGGGATACATGCTGTATGACTTGGATTACATCCGAGGATTACATCATTGCAAAAATATGCAGATAAACAAACAATATTTAATGTTTCTTTTTTATAATTGTTCTATTTTGATCTTCTTTCACAACTTATTTCCTTGTGTTGTTTATCTTTGTACCACCATACACCAAAGTATATTCCTTGTATGTGTAAACGTAACTGGCAACGTTGACACCCCCCATCTTAATTTTTTCCATAGATGTAGTTTTATTATAACTCTTGATAATAAGAGTAATTATTAGACATTGCGTATTTCAGTATTGTGTAAGTAATTTATCATTTGTAGGGAAAAAGGATGGTTTGTTTAATTTATCATTTCACAGACTATACATTACATATAAATAACAATAGATCCTGTCCTCACATTGAGTATTATACTGTATGTGGCTTATGTGTGGCAGAATGCATCGTTGCTCATGTGTGGAATAAAACAGACAACAGTACCCTCTTGTGGCAGACACAAAGACTCGGGTTTTGTTCACTGCACTGTACTTCATTTATTGAGTCTCTCTTATGGGATACGTTTTGGTTATCTAATTGCCTTTATGTATATTTTTTTGTGACTTTTCTTTTAAGAATATTATGGGTGAATACCAGGAGTTTAGAACACTGCAAACTGTTTTCACCCTGTTTTGCTTCCCTTTATCCCATCAACTCAGTACGGACAGCAAAATAAATATTCCTAATAAATATTCAGTATATAAATGGTGTTTTTCAGTTACATAAAGGTTGTTCAGATATCATGAACTGTATTTTGTTCATCAATATACATAATATTTTCCATTGACATGATGAATCCTTTAATATATATGAAGATGTTTGGTCCATCCACATTTTTCCAGAAAATGTATCAAAATAAAGTAATAACACGTAAGTACTATGACTTTTAAGTGAGAAACTATACGTCATGTCTTTTTAAAGATAATCTTTAATATTACTTCTTTATGCCTTGATTTACTAATACTCTTTAATAACATGCTCTACTATAACTTCTTTACTAAAAAACATCAAGGATCACCATATCGAATTACAGTTTTAGGTCTTTTTTAAATGCAATACTTTACAATTACTTTAATATTTTTCGAAAAAAAATTCAACTATGACTTTCCCAATTATAGTTTTGCCTAAATATTGTTGTTAACATACTACAGTAGACTACTACTGTTTTATTTTTCGAAATAATCTACTTTTTTATGACTTACTATACAATTACTTTTGCCATACTATGTATTTCTATGATATTATTTGACAAGAGTTTTCTGTGATCGGACATGTACTATTGCTAATTTTAATATCGTTTAGGTGTGCGATGCTATGACTTTATTTTGATGTTTCTCAACATACTACACAATATTATATTTTTAAAAACTCAACAATAAATAAATGATTAGCATTAAATCTTGTATTTTTAAACACATTTTTTTGTTATATGACAACATTTCTTAATAAAACAGCAGAATGTATATGAATCTTGTTCAACAACTTTATCTCGCAGTAAAGAAATGTTCAAACATTAAATACTTTTTATTTTTCAGCGTTGATGTCTGCTTATTCTTTAATCCGGTACCCTCATTATTTCCTCACTGCTATTTATAAAAAGAGATCATTGATGCTTCACTGAGAATTAATGTGCTGATGTTGGCAGCCATGTCTTCCTACTGAACTGTATATATGCATGTGGCAGCTACATTTGGAATCAAATATTAATATTACAGCTTCACTTTATAGCAATATTTTTTTTTAAATCAAGCAAGGTTTCTAGAAATGTTCTTTGTCTCCAGGCATCCATTCACATAAATTATGAACAATTATAAACCTGACAGGTAAATATATGAAGAAAAACAATTCTAGCAAGATTAAGCTTTTTACCATTGAAGAATTTCATAGTTTGAATTTCATGGCTGATATTAAAATCCGATCCTTTGATTTAGACCCTGGCATGCTGTTGTATTTGCAAAGGCAAAACCATAGACTGCAAAACACATGTTCTTATTATGTATTAGGGTTAAAATGAACAGATATTAAATGTTTTAATATGACTTTTCAAAAACTACACAATCATGCATTTAGTATGTCAAATTCAAGCATTTATTTTGTATTGACCAACAAAGGATTCCCTTGGGTACTTTTTTTGTTTCTAAAGAAAAGAAAAACAAATTCTCAGGGTGTTACATAGTCGGGTTAAACACCGATACACCTGGCATTGTGCAAACCTGAGGAGAACTTAGCACAATATGAAAACTGTTCCCATGTACCCTGATTTTGGTTGAGATTGAATAATGATACAAACAATATCTACTATATTTGGCAATGTCATTATATCAATACATAGTAACATCATAAAATATTTGGACAATATCCATCACTTCTTTAGGCATTAAATGCCTTCATTTGAAACGCATTTAAAAAACTGTTTATTCCAGCTGGTATTGCACATAGGAGGGTTAGAAATTTGAACTGATAAATATCATATCTTAAAGAAATAAAAAGTATTCCATCCTGGGACCGCAGCCTAATAAAATAAAAATAAAACGTATTTATTTCCGTTTAATGTATTTCCTAGGCCTGTAAAGCAAAGTTGCAAGTGTAAATCCTGCGTGACATGTTATGTGTCTTGGTGGTAAGAACCCTATGTTATGGGACACAGTTGAAACCAGGAATATTAGAATAAAAAATGTATGCCTGGAAAGGAAGTGCTACAGTGAAGCTACAGTATCTGGCCATACAGACATTTCCCATAACAAATAGTGAGGTGATATACTTAAGATGCGTACTGTACACTGATGTGCAATGTATAAACCATCAGTGCGGGGGAAAAGTGCATTTCTTTTAAATTATTCAAAGTTTAAAGAAGCCCATGAATGCGTCCATGTCATAGAAATGTCCATGGCACTGGACATGCAGTCACAACGCATCTGCATGGCTCCGCTGAGGACTGTAAATGTTTCAGTGAGGAAAGCAGGATTTAAAGTATCCGCTGTGTTTGCGATTCCAGTCTTTGAGACCTCACGGCACGGCTAGAAGGTCTTCATGTCGTAGAACTTTGTAGGTGAGCCAGTACAGGACATTAAACATGAGGAAACTCATGGGGAAAACAGCTCGGGCGATGGTATCAATCCTTTTTGCTCGATCCACAAAGCGCTTGCGGATGTCATAGAAACCCAAACCAGGAGGTAGATCGGCAGAGACCGGTGCATCCATTTCCGCCACACCTACTGATGACAGAGCAAGTCCATAACTCTGGAAGAGGAAACCCTGGTTTGCCATTTCATCCTCCTGGAAAGAAAAAGTCCCAGTTAAGAATGGCCCAATTATTAAACCCTGAACCCCCATGCTCTTAACTTATGCCACAAAGTGACTGAAAGTGAGTCAAAGATTTGAAGTGGTTTACACAGCAATCATCATGTTACCTTGGAAATGTCAAAACATGTTATCTACAGTTGTCAATTAATACATTTACACATTTTTGCCAAAACAGCACTGTTAAGCAAATGAAAAAGAGATGGTGGATAAATATTGTTTTTTCATTTTGCTTAATGCGTGGTTTCCCCTCATTTCATTTTCTATGTTAGCATCTTGAATCATTAATGTTTCCGTGTGAATTAAACATGCCATGCTAAACTCTTTGTGCCAATCGTCCTTGTTTATGACTTTTTAAATGCTTCCCCTGCTAACTCTTTTGTTCACGCCAAAATGCTGTTAATTTTAGTTAACTCCCTCATACAAAGTCAGCAGAAATGTTTAAGAAAGTTCAGAGAGCACTCAAAAAAACTGCGGGAGAACCCTAATGCACTGGGCGACCCTTAGGATTTACTGGGGACTCTCCGTTAGTCTATGAATGTGGAGATTTAGGTTGAGCTAAAACCTTGTACTTTGACAATCACACACCTTTACACTGATTGGCTGCTTTTAAACTGTATCAGAACCAAAATCAGGTTTACTGCCTCGTAGGCAGTGGTGTAAAGTAACCAATTAGACTCACTCAATTACTGTACGTAAGTACAATTTTGAGATACTTGTACTTGTTCAGAGGTATATCGTGTACTTTTACTCCACTACATTTATTTTGTTCCTTTAGTTTACAGATGTTGTTTAATGATGATGATTTAATGAATGAAATATAATCAATCATTAAATATTTTAGTTACACCAGGAGTAAATTCACCAGCTACCCTGCAGTATACAAAGTCATTAAAACTAGCTGCACCTTTACCAGCTTTGATAACACTTTAATGATCAATAATGATAATCAACTCATATCATATATATTATTCTGAAATGGACCAATCTGCATAATGAGTACTTTTGATTCTGGTACTTTAAGTCAATTTTGATTCCAATACTTTTTGTACTTTTACTTGAGTACAATTTTTAATGCAGGACTTTAACTTGTAATATAGTATTCCTAAACTGTTACTGCCAGTACAAGATCTGAGTACTTCTTCCAACACTGCTAGTAGGTTAACAACATCAACAAATTTGTTGCAAGAAAATGCATATAAATATACAGCAAAGTTAATACAGTAAGACTATGACACTAGATGAGATGGTGACAGTACGTACCTTTGCACAGGCGGAACACTGCTGGGAGACATTCCCGTGAGGAGTATTGTTGCCTGACATGTTTTTTCCTTTCGCCTTAGTGTCACTGCTTCCCTGCTGATAGAGGGAGGGGGGGCACACAAATGTAATCAATGAAATCATCAAACAGATTGCATTGATTTGCAAACATGGCACAGTCCTGTGTGTTCAAATCCTCAAAGCATCTGTTGCAAACCGAGTGAACACAAGTCTGACATTAATGTGAAATGAGACCACGTGGCAGTGCATTCAGAGCCAATTTCAGCGACGTCGCACGCTCCTGACGGAAGAATAAGAACAAAGGATTCATGCAGATGTTTTGTGCATTGTCTTATAAATATTACAAGGCATTAATGAATCCTGCAGCTGCTGTCCCACTGCTTCTTTTTAAGAAATATTTCATGTTCAAACATGGTTTGGCCTACTTTGTCTCCCCTGTTTTTCTTCAACAAGATGCTGAGAACCGTGGAATAAGGTGATGGTTTGAATTAATCACAGGTCAGTGCTGTCTGCAGTCATTGCAATGTGCATCTGAGTCGTGCAGCTCGTGCATGGCTGGGCTCAGAGAATAACAGGTGACAGGCGCCCGAGGGGGCTGAGTGGGTGGGTTGCACTCACAGTTCTCTGACGCTGTTGCTCTTTGAGCTTCTTCCTCAGTCTGAAGAACTCCTTGTGCTGCCGTGAAACAAAATTAACGGCTGCATACTCCAGCAGTGCGGCAAACACGAAGAGAAGGCACACCGCCATCCAGATGTCTATGGCTTTCACATAGGACACCTGTGACGAGGTGAAAATCAGATCAGTGGAATCACTTAGTTAACATGAGGGCTCATGCCATGTTAGGCAGTGACATGAAAGACATGGTATAACAAACTCTGTGTAAAGAGCTACATGTTAGATTACGTTGTGTTTCATTGGTTTTATAAAGAGGTGGAAGAAGCTTTATATAACTACATTTTGAAAAACTGTTCTGTAAAAACAAAAAAATACCTAAAGATATTTTTAAAGACCACAAGATTGGACCCTATTAGCAAAAACATGAATTTTCTTTTTAAAATGTGTTTGTTGGATCATTATCAACGAGGCATTTATTTTGTATGTACTTGTTGGCCAGAAAAGTAACTAGTAGCTATAGAAGTACAATACATGCAGTACAGCATAAAAAAAATCCAAAATGGGCATCATTGATCATACAAGGATGAAAAACACATATCAATATACTTCTTCATTACATTTCAGTAAATGTTTGTTTATTCAAATGAATATTTTCATCAAATGTGTCTTTATCAAATCAAAACAACTGCTGCAGAAACATGCATAAAATGCTGCATATATTTCATTTATGTAGTGTTAACTGTAAAGCCCCTCAGAAAGCTGGACATAATGTACAATATATTATTATTATTATTATTATAAATATTGGATTAGTCTGAAAAAGGCCTTTGTGCACAATCCAATGATTAAAGTTCAGAGAACAATCAAGCATAATTATAAATTGTGTTTAATGATTTGACTTGTAATTCATTGCTTTTACATTCTAGCATTACTACCTTTAAAGGGACAAAAGACAAAATACTTATGTGATATTAACATTTTGTAATGTTTTATTTATTTGATGTTATGCTTCAAGCGTAAGATCTGTGCTCGTCAACAACTATTGTATTTACCATGCAGTCTGTCTATTCAAAGTTCAAAAGCATTAAAGACCAATCTTAACCCAGTAAAACATGAATTGGTACATTTTAAATGAATAAAAATGATGTGTTTTTCCCCTTTTTCCATTATAGTGAAATGAACATCTAAAGCTGATCTCTTAATATAATTTTGATTTTGGGGTGAAATATGAATTTAAACCTGTCCAATCTGTTTCTTTCTTGAGATAAGTAACATGTCTGCTCTCAGTGACAATAAGCAAATGACAATGCAGTCTTTCTATTTTTCCACACAACTAAGATTTGACAGTGCTATAAGCAGATTATAACACATTATGAGAATGTTTAAAATAAATAATAGACATGGGTCGTCAAAGAGTGTTACAAAAAAAAGAACAAGTTCTTCTTGATATCATCCCGGAATATATAACATACAGTGACTAACTTAAAGGTGTCCGAAAGATAACTCTCTGACCTTTGGCAGGGAGGCCCTGGAGCCAGAGCTCTGCGTCGTCATGGTGAGCACCGTGGTGATACCCAGTCCCACTCTGGCCGGAGCCGCGTCCATGTTGATCCAGAAGGATACCCAGGACAGGATGACGGTGAGCAGGCTGGGGATGTACATCTGGATCAGGTAGTAGCCCATTTGACGCTCCAGGTAGAATTTGACCTCAATGCAGGTGAATTTACCTAACCACAGGGGGAGATACAGGTGCAAACTGACAGTCTTATTAGAAGTTGATTTACAGAACTGATCGAGGATGTTGCTCCGCAGGTGGTCACGTGTCCTGTACCTGTGTTGTAGTGCTTGGTGCAGTAGCCCAGGCCTTTCTCCTCCTTCAGCACAAACTGAGGGAGCGTCAGATCGTCGGCCACCTGTACGGCCCCCACATCCAGCCACTCGAAAATCAGATCGTTCATGGTGTAGCCAACTGCAGGAGGACAGAGATAAGGGATGCAGGTGCTTATCCATCATTCTGATTTCAATTCCCTGATTAAGGATGCTATTTAGGTTTTAGAGTCGTATGCCACATGATTTGAATTATTGTACATAGAACTCCAATTGTACTTTTCAGAGTCTAAATATGATAGTCTAAGGATTTATCTAAAAGAAAAATTGAGTCTGTTGATTCAATTAACAATCAAGCATTGTTGATGAAAGCTCGAGTTTAGGAGAACAAATTGATCGGTTAGAAGAAAAATGTAAGTATAGTATCTACTGGTATAATATCGAGTGGTTTTATACCACAACCTAATAGTTCATTTTCTATTTTCATATTCATTCCTATTTTTACTCTTGTTTTTATTATATATTGCTCTAACATTTTGCCATACCTGTTATAAAGTTATATATATATTTTGTTATGTTATGTGAAAGCTTGCATCTTTTTTGCATGTTATATTTAATTTGATTTGTTTTGGTTATTTTTAAATGATGCATATTAACTCAAGTTATTCAGAGTGCATTGGAAAGATCCACTCACAGCTCTCCAGCTGCATCGTGCACTTCTGGCTGTCCATGGGGAAGTTTTTCAGATCCATGGGACAGGAAAGGACAAGTGTCAGCCTGGAAAACAAGAACAGGAACACATGAATGGCAGTGGGATGGAGTGTAAAATAAAAAGGTGATGCTCTTGTACAAATACCCAGCTAGCACACAGCAGTAACCCCCCAGCAGCAGCCACCCCCTGCCAATCTGTCAGTCAAACCCTTTCCGCCGACTCCCATTACCCTATAGTCACAGGAAGCTGCTCTGACTGTCCTTTTCTCCATTTTTCTACTCCACTGCACCCTGGAATAACCACACAAAGCACTGAAAGGTGACAGGCAGATGCCAGCCTTTATGGAGAGTAAAATGGATGAAAACATAGCCCAGAGAGGCAAGTGAAAAAAATGTTGATTATTTCTTAAAGTCTGACCTAAAATGGTTTCTCTTCTGGCCTAAGAGCGGGGGGGAATAGGCTTTTTGCCAGGATAATGTTTTAATGTTACATTTGGCAGTGGTTTCTTATTTTTCCCTAGTTTTGGAACAAAGAGGCTTAAGTTAAAAACTCCTTCTTGACCTTAATTAGTGTGATTTTTCCAGGTAAGTTTGAATTTCTCCCCCCAATTCAATTTGACCCTCACTTAATACCATCATGAAGTCTTGGCAGGTTATTTAGCAACACTTTTATTCAGGAGTATATTATATATATATACTGTATATATATAGCCCGACCCAAAAAAAGGTCACCAGCCTGTGGGGGGCAGTACTATGGTCTGGGGTTGCTGCAGTTGGTCTGGTCTAGGTTCAGTAACGTTATGTGCCCAAAGAATGAGGTCAGCTGACTACCTGAATATACTGAATGACCAGGTTATTCCATCAATGGATTTTTTCTTCCCTGATGGGCACGGGCATGTTCCAAGATGACAATGCTTTGATCCATCGGGCTCAAATTGTGAAAGAGTGGTTCAGGGAGCATGAGACATAATTTTCACACATGGATTGGCCACCACAGAGTCCAGACCTGAATCCGATTGAGAATCTTTGGGATGTGCTGGAGAAGACTTTGCGCAGTGGTCCAAATCTCCCGTCATCAATACAAGATCTTGGCGAAAAATTAATGCATGACAGAAATAAATGTTGTGACATTGCAGAAGCTTGTGGAAACGATGCCACAGCGAATGCGTGCCGTAATCAAAGCTAAAGGCGGTCCAACGAATATTAGGGTGTGTGACCTTTTTTTTGGCCAGACAGTGCGTATATATATATTTAAAGGATTTTATTCATATACAGTAGAGGGGTACGGGCAAGGGCTGTCAGATATCACATACACTGACTTTTGTCCCTTTTTTTTGAGGCATTGTGTCTTTGACTGCTCTCCTCTTTATTCCATCAAGAAGTATGGTGAATAATCTCACACACATGAGCAATAGGACCAACACTGTAAAGAAGGGAAATTAATCTGATTCAATATTCTCCAGTACAGTAGATATAGGGGCTTGCCTAATGTGAGTAAGTGCATAAAGGCAGATTTGTTTTATATTGTGTCAAAGGTGAGGTTGTTTTCAGGTTGATGCATCCTACATTCAGTTGTTCCTCTTACAGTTCAGTGAGAGAAGCTACTGTTTACTTAGTTTCACAGGACTGCTAATAGAGCCTTACACACGGCTTCATCTTTCTATATTCCAATGAACACCATTACGCTACAATTCACCACTGCTTTAGTGCCACATTATGACCCAACTCTGTTTTAGCCCGCAGTTATTATTCACAGTGCTGGTCAACACAATGACAGCTGAACTGAACTGGAGTGAAACAAACATGTTGGAATATCCTCAGTGGTTTGAGACTACAACTTCATGTTCTGTTGGCGACCTAAAAAAAAACGCCATGGAGCTGGATTTATATTGCCTAATGGAGGTACATCCTGGTGTATTATTAACATAGAACAGCTTTATAGATCATAATCACCTGATGCTGTAGAGGACGTTCCGTTCTGGAATATCCGTAGCAGTTTGTTGTCTGTTGTAACCTCGTGAAAGTTAGCTCCCTTTTCATTTGCAAAGAACAGGTCAGGCTTCCAAATGGAGTCCAACATGGAGGGGTCCAGGTCAAGAGAGTCATCCGGATATTCCTTATAGGCCAGCCGGGGGTCATTCCACTGCTGTCGCAGAAACACATTGAGCCGGTAGTCCTGTATAGTATTAGACATAATAAGGATTACTTTTAAGAGTTATAAATGGCAATAATATATAGCCATAAGTGGTTGAATGTTCTTTTCATAGTAGAACATTTACATTTTAAAGGCAAATTATGTTATGCATTGTTTTATTCATTATATATTTTTAATTTAGTTGGATGATGTTATTCTATTTTATGTATTTTAAATTAATCCCTTGTGTTATTGTATTTAAATTGTATCATTGTATTACATTTTATTGTTATTTTATCGTTACAGTTTTTATTTCACAGTGTTTTATCGCTGTTACTGTTATTATAGCTACCAAATGCTCAAATTGTTAATTTGTTGACTTTTTCTATTTCTGTTTTCACAGTCCACATAATTGTTTTGCTTGTCAGTTATCTTCAAAGCAAATTGCACTGCACTAACCTGTACGAAAGGTGCTTAAGAAATAAAGTTTGATTTATTGAAGGCATTTCACTCGCTGAATGTGCTGACGTGGATAACTGCTTCCAGCTGACAATGAAAAGTGACGCACACTGAGATTATATCTAATCAAGCAGAGTAGACTGGGCTCTGGTTTCAGACAGAGGGTGAGAAAAATAAAGAGCTTTTTGAACATTAGAGGTACAAACTACAATAATGAGGGCCGCTTTAACCTAACTAGCCCTGTGCATCACTTTTTACTGTCCCCTGGAAAAGGTTTCCTTATAAGGTTGTGTTATCTGTATATGCAGGTCACGCCAGTGAAGAATTTTGCTTGTCTGTTTGCATAACTCTATGCCTCTAAGTATCAGTGAGAGGGCTAAGATCATGTACACTGGAACAAGTCACAGTCCAAAACAAATGAACCTAGAGCACATGTCAGCAGGCATGGGGCGCTGCGCGCGCACGCACCCAAACTCTGTGGGAGCAAAGATAAATAAATGAATGCTGACAAACAGACTTGAGTGCTCATAACCTGAATGACAGAAAACCCCACTTACAATTTCATTATTTAAAATGTGATGGCTCTGCCTAGAGGTATTTTTGTAAAAAGGATGTCTTTCCAAAGGAGTAAAAAAACAAGACCTCACTAAACCCACTCACTTGGGCCGCTTGAAAACACGATTTGTCCTTAACCGACAGAGATGGTGAGATAAGAAAATCCAAGCTGACATTTTGTAATGAACATACAAAATGGTGTTGAAAGCCATAAATTAGTCATCATCTAATGACAACATGTGTAGGCATCATTAAACTCGCTCTAAAGCGAAGAAGAGCCAGAAAATAAACAAGATCTGATAGTCTTACAAATCAAAACTAAACGATGATAGACTAAGCTGGACAGCAGTTTGTGAAGTAGGTTAAAATAGCATTGTCTCTTTCAGCCGCAGTATAAAAGTGATTATTACAAATATCATTCTGTAATAGTTCGTAAAGCATAAAAACTACTTTCTGTTTATGAACTTTTGTATTTATTTAAAGAGAAGCAAAGTTAAACACCTCTCTGCTTTGTCCCACCACAGTTAAGACATGATTCTTACCTACATAAATCAGTGGCACATATTCATGACAACCTGTGACATACGGATGATCAAATGACTATTAAACTGCCTGCTACAGACACCTGAATTATTTTTATAGCTTCTCTTTTAACCGTGTTTCCTGTCAAAGTCCTGACAGGAAACTTTTATGAATGTTATGCCCTTGCTCTGCCATCTTTAGAATCATGTGGAAGAACAACAGGTCTCCATCAACCCTGTCAAAACATTTGATTTCAACAGGTAAGACTTTGAACCTAGGTTTATCCAATGTTGAAATTGGATTAATTTATAGATATTACAACATATTTAATAAGATAATGCCTCATTTGCATACATACAAATAATGTGTCTGGAAACATCACAACAATAATAAGGTTCTTAATGCAAGTGGAGAAGTTTTATGGTGACAGCCATTGGTAGATACTTATTAGCCTCTTCTTCCATATATATCATCCATGATGCGTATCATAAAGAAAATACTCACCATGGTTGTTTCAGTGATGGATCCGAAGCTGTTGATGAAGATGTTGCAGGTGACGTTGACAGGAGGACCTGACAGAAGCAGATTGTCATCACACATTACACTCACAGCGATTTCTTCAAAAACAATCCTGATGTTTTCCTGAGCAGACCGCATGAAGTATTGAGGCCAGTGAAGAGCAGAGTATTTCAGGCAAAATCTCTCTCCTTTGCTCACTCCCTTTCATATTGTGCCATGTTGTGTCCTGATAAATAGACTTTTCTAAGAGAGGCAGCATGAAATTGTGTTGTCATCTGCAGTACGCTCCCATTAGTGTAGTATCCGTGGACCAGCGAAAACTTTAAATATTTTAGGGACTCATTCCTTCAGAGGCAATGATTTATTGATTCTCCTTTAGTTACATTAGTGTATTTATAGATAATCAGCTGGGATTTTCCCCATCATGCACTGACGAAGATGTGGGGCAAGCATGAAAAAAAGATGTGTGACCCCCAGAGAGTGAGGCGGGGAGGGGGGGAGTATGTCAGAGAGGATTTGCTGGCTTCACTCACAGCGACAGATCTGCATTGCACTGAAATGGGCCTGTGGGGTCACGTATGAGGGGAAGTGCACATCCATGACAAATCCACAAGAAGTCAGTGTAAAATCGTCATTACCTACGGCTGTGGGTCAGAATAAAAACAGTAACAACACATGACAAACACAAGCCTGCAGCACCTCTTACTTCCGACCCATCTGTGGGGTGGTTTGTGCTACTTCACTGCTCAGATTGTTACGCAAAATCACAGTTGCCCCACACCTGTCCCGAGCCTCCCGCTGCATGCCACACCAGGTTACCTTTGAAGTTGGGTCTGATGCGGGCGTCATAGCCGGATGTGCGTCCCATAAGTTTGTCCAGAAAGTCGGACGGGGAGGGTGGCTTGGCTGCCCTGCTGGGGAGCTTTATCTCCTTACAGAGCACAGACCTGCAGGGCGTCGGGACAACAACCACAGTAATTATGAATACATTATTATATTCCCTGTATGTTCATTAATTATGTAATTTCATAAATTACAAACAAAAAATAAATAAATACAAATCTGGATATACTAATAATAATAGTAACAATATATTTTATTATATTAATTACCAGTACTCATATTTTTGGGGTTGAATCATCTTATATAACTCAAATGTTACTTTAGGAATGATACCTGTTCTACAAACGATGCTACATATGATTATTTAACTAATATGACTTTAGCTGGAAGAGTGCACGTGCTTTACAACTGAATTAATTACAAAACATGTATTCTTTAACTGTTAATAAATGTGTTATATACTGTATAGTATCGAAAATGATATTAATGATATCACTATTTTACATTTTGTTATTATTATAGACAGACACGGTTAAAACGGTGATATTATCTAAGATTTTTTTTTTCATGCTGTTCAGTACTTTCCTATTATCCTCTGACAATAATCAACATTTGTGGTCTTTGCATTATAAATTACAACATATTTAATGCATCTCACTTTCAAGAGAGGAATGATAACATCTTTGTCCTTATTTATAATTACATACTAGTCAATAACCCATTTAAATACAGCACTAAGCCATGCCTTAACATCTTAATGGCTGATTAAAATGGATACAGATTCACCAACAAATAAGTTCAGCAAGGTTGACAGAAAACTCAAAATAGTCGCTTACCTGCCATGCAGAAAAATGAGAGAAGAAGCCCAAACTATACACCAGATGTGCAAAGGCATTTTAAGTTGGTAGGAAGAACAGATATAAGACAAATGGAGGGAAGAAGAAAAAGATAAGAGCAGAGAACTTGTTGTTGCTCGTCAGACAGACTGTGTGTTCTGGACTCGGCTCAGCCTCCCTACTCCCTCCCTCTCTGCAGGTGTAAAACACAGGAAGCAGCTGCTGTATTATTCACAAAGCCTGGTTTGTGTGGATGTCTTCAAGCTTTATCTCTTTTTCATGGCCATATGCATGTTCAAGGAATTACTGCAAGAATATTTAAAGAGACAGGAGCTTTTCCAGATCAGAGTGGCCAGCGTCCCCCTCTCCCATCAGGACATCAGATTAGCAGGAATAGCTACTTTCACTATAAAATCTAACTATTTATTTGAATAAGTATTTGTATTCAAGGATAAACAGTCAAGTATTTTAAGCCGGTGTTTAACTAATGACCAAATATTGATAGGTGTTGACCACACAGCCAGAAATAAATACATTTAATCTACAAATAATTGTAACCTCTATCTTTGCATACATGAAGATTATTATTATCCTTAAAGGTCAATTCTACATTTCACTTAATTTTTTTATATTATGGTACTACGTTGTTGTGGCAAAAAAGAAAAACCCATTAGTATATAACATCGTTTAGGGTGCATACGTCTACAGATGTTAAAGAGATCTGATCATTGCAATTAAGATTTAATGGTCTACAAATATAAACCACATTTAAATCACATGCTCCTATTTAGGACAAATTAAGAGAAAAAGCAGCTAAATGTAAAGCGAGATTGTTGTTGCATTAAAATGGGATGAAATGCATTTATATCCACTGATTCAAATGTAACACCTTCCTTTAAGTGTTAGCAAACATCCAGAGGTTATTTATGTTAAGCAAAACCATCCCATGTTTCCCCGTCTAATTATTTCCTCCTCAGATCGCCAGGCGAATTCAAATACAAATGTGGAAGCGCATGTTTATTCCTCCGTACAGAGGGGGAGGCAGTTCATCCATTTACTCATAAAAAATTAACGTCAAAGATGGGCGTTGGGACGTTATGGCTGCACGTGTTACGCCTCACACTTGAAATGCTGTTCACCACACCAAATTGTCAGAAATGATAAGAAATGTGAGGGGATGCAAACATGAATGCAATCCTAATAACAAGAAGCCCACAGCAGGGGAAAAAGAAAAACCCAGCAATGTTTCTGCATGCTTGAACATCTTTACCTCCGGACAGGATAAGTAGGCCAAGCTTCATTTTCAGCGTTGTTCTTGGTGGAGCGCACATTCGCTTAATTACATAAACTGTGAAATGTAGATGTGCATGTCAGGTGCCCTTTATACATCCGCAGGAATACAGTGCTTTTAGCTGAGGCAACAGTAGACCTTTAACATCACCTCTCTCCATGTTAAACGGTCTAATCTCTATAGGTCACATGGTCAGTTTGCCAAACAGCTCGCAATGATTAAAATGCTTGAGGACAGATGAGCTCAACCACACAGAGCGCAGAACGTCCTTCAACTTATCCGTCATCAGAGCTACTATCTGCGAGCAAAATGAAAATAATGGGATCACTCCAATTTAAAAATAGCTTTTATTGCAGCTTCTCTCACGACGAGCTGCTCTGATCACACAGAAAAACAATAATCCATGCTCAGCATTAATTTATCCTGGTATGAGGAGAAAGCAGAATTACATCTTTTTTTTTTTCAAAACATGAGCAAAGGTTTTGGGTGGAAAATGAGATGACTATTTTCCTGGATAGAAAAAGAAGCGCAAACAGGTCCAACACAGAAATTCCCAAACATGAAACATATTAAAGCCACATGACATCATTGACATGAATCCTGTTTTGTGTGTGTGATCGGTTGTGTCTTCA
This sequence comes from Eleginops maclovinus, assembly GCF_036324505.1. Taxonomy (NCBI): domain Eukaryota; kingdom Metazoa; phylum Chordata; class Actinopteri; order Perciformes; family Eleginopidae; genus Eleginops; species Eleginops maclovinus. Next base: position 16,895,692 of record NC_086359.1, on the reverse strand, counting down.
AGAGTGAGGCAATGACTGCCAAAGTTCAGTTTTAACATGAAGCCCAACTCTCTCTGCTTTAATAAGTGCCGGCCGTCTTAATCGTCGTGGATGTTGAACAGTTTGGCAACTTCGTTCAGATCTGCGTGTTCCTCTCCGTCCTTGATGATCTACAAAACAAAACATTTACAGAATTAGAATTCCTTAATGTGTCTTGCAACAGGGCAGTTATATACATTTCTACAACAGCAAAAGTATATATAGTGCAAATAAAGAAAGAAAAAATACTTTAAAAAGATAACCAAGTATGCACCCATTATTAATAATAAAAAACAAGTAAATAACAAATATCAGAGGAATACACCATGGTAAAAAAGTAGCAGTAAAATGACCATATAAAATTAGGGAGCTGGTACTGGTTGCCCAGCCAAAACCAGATTTCAAATCCTTATTGAGCGTTTTCTAACTCTGATGTACCTTCCTAGCAATGGGCATCCTGTTAAACACGTTCCACAGGATGATGCCCACCACCACTTTGTCTCTCAGGTAGAAGATGACTCCTTTTCCGTACTCGTCTTTGTGGGATCCAGCGGGAGCGGGCGTTGAGGAGGCCACTGGGCTGGTAGCTGTGTCCTCCGTTTCACTTTCTGACCGGATTCCAGTTCCTGTAATACATTTAATGAGACAGCCTTAATCTTAGCTCTGGTCCTCGCTTTATTTGCTTTATTTGATAATACAACTTAATTACCTGACAGCTCTGTAGCAGCTTTAGGCGTATCCTTGGCAGTGGCTTTGGCAAACACTCCTACTGTAGGTAGGCTGCTGTCAACAATCCCAATCGCCTCGTAGCCCACATCAGGCCCCAGGTCGCTCCTGAGAGGGTACAAACGATATTGCAAAACATGTTACAGAAGCAGTTCAATCACAGCTTTCAGATCAAGAAGCATTCTTCAAGTTGCAGTTTTTTTTTTTATAAGGTTTCATAAATCTAAAATGTCTCCCTTCATCATTTTCCCTATTGGACGTTTGTGAAAATATCATAATAACCATATTTATCCTTGAGTTATAGCCAGAAACTATTTTTTCAGGTTGCAGTGACTTTGACCCCTAAGAATTAAAAGTCTACCTAAAGCTGTTTGGATATCTGATTCAGTCTCTTTCTTTTTTAAATCAAGCTCCACTCAAACTTTTCCAGTTTTGGATCAGACTGTAAACCGGTGCCCTGAGACGGCTGATTAATTCTGAGAAGGAGCCACTGTAAGTTGACACTTGAGCTCAACATACCATCATTTTGTGCCAATTACTGTCAACTTCTTTCTCTTAGCATAAACAAAATCTTGTTAAACTTCTGTTAAAATAGTTTTGCTGAAGTTTATCCTCCACGAAAAGAAACTTTTAGATTTAAAAACTGTCAAAACAGCTTCCACTGTCGACTGTTTGTTTGTGTACCTCACACAGCTCATATTCTAGACACACACACATAAAATAACAAAAAGGCTGAGAGGGCACTTTAAAAAAATGTGAAATCAGTGATTACACCCCACCAACACCTCATGAATGGTGTCCCTACAATGACATGCTGCGGTCATTCTGACAGCACACCAAATATGGCGTCATTTATAAATATCCAAACCTATGGCTGATGAATTTGTTTGGAAACCTGTCGTCACTTTTTCAGTTGTGCTGTTCAAATGCTACAGGCTTCAACAGGGTTTAACTTCAATTATTTTGCAGGCTTATTTCCCACAAATACGAGGACCCAACCCAGAATTTTTGAGACCCGGATAAAGGTTCATTAGGTTACAACACATTACTTTTATAATGAAAACTCAAAGGCTTTTAAAAGTTCACAGACAACACAAAGAGAGAGGTTTAATTGTGTTGACACATTTCAATTGTGTTGCTGCGTAACTGTAGGGCAGATTACAGGCTCTCTATTTGTTGCTAGGTTAGCAGTAGAGACAGAAAATGATTTGATAATTAAATAAGAGCTTCAGTATGTTTTCTTGCACCAAAATATTCATTCATATAATTTTAATGGCGTGGATTTTTCCCTCTCAAATTCTACAATACATTTGTTACGACCACAGCAGCTGAAAGTACAGCTACAGACTTCGCTATAATAGCAAGTTTAACCATTTCAATGTTATTTTCATATGTAGTACTTCCCAGAAACGTGTTTGATATTTAACGCAACATTGGAGTCAATGGTGTTACAAACAATAACTCCCATGATCCAACACTTACGACCCAGACTCCCCTTAAAGGCAGACAATTAAAAACTGTGAAGTGCTGCTGCATTAAAAGGTGATGTGGTGATACCCAGGAGGCATTTCACAGCCTTTCAGAGGAACATCGGCATATCATCTGAACGCATGCTGGTGCATAAGTCACAACACTTTGACTAACAGTCCTGAGATTTTTTAGGGACTGAAGGGAACCCAGTGTGTCAGCAGTGTGTCACATTTCACCAGCTGTTAAAAACATGCAGTCACATCATTCATCCGTGTAGTGGGGGCCATATTCCACACTGTACTTCAGGTTTTTGGATCTCCCTGAATATCTGGCAGATATTTAGTAAGAAAGATGGTGCATTTATGATGGGCTGAGTAATGCAAGAAAAGGAAAAAGAAAACCTACTAATGTCCTCTAAAGGCGGTTTAAATATTTTAGAACTTAATGGTATTCAAGACTTCAAGGCAATCATGCATGTACATCTGACTTCTAAATGGATTTAATGTGAATCATTTGTGGAATTGTACATGCTGCCACAGTGGCCGCATGTGTATTCAATGAATGTGGACCCGTGCATTTAACAATTCAGACTGAACCAGGCTTTCTCCCTCATTTCCATTTAGAGTTGCTCTCATGGCTTGCAGCTACAGCTCTCATATGCAAAACGCTTTGAAATTGTGACCCATGATAACCTTGTGTTAGCATCAGTAGCAGGAAACGGGAAGTAGCCCTCACACTCACCAGAACATGGACTGATGCCAGTATGGTTTGTTGGCTCCGGTCATGTTCTCCCCTGCCAGCCTCCCGCTCACAACGGCGTGATCGTGGTGCTCAACCCGTCTGCGGCCCAGTCTGATGTCGTAGAAGCACGCAGCATCTCCTGCCTGGGACCAAACACAAGGGCTTTAGGAGATGGACTCAAATATCCAACTCTACTTCTACAGAGGTGCAGTGTGTGCCTGAAGGGGGCAATACGATAATAGGTATGACTGAAAACCTAAAATCTAGCAAAGCTAAGCATTTTTTTCTATGATTTATTTAATCGCATTAAGTCTTTTTACCCCAACTCTTTAAAAGAGAGTGTCAAAAATAATTGTGTTAAATAAATATGTAAATAAACACCCCAACAACCACATGATTTTCTTATACGAGTTGATCTCATTTGATTTTATCTGATCGTAATCATGCAAGATAATCACTTTAAATCTAGAGTTTACAAAAAGTATGCTCAAGAGTTTCTTGTAAACAATTCATTCAACATGAAGGCAAATAAACGTTTTAAAAAAGGAAATCTTGTTTAATGTCTATTTAATGTGTATATATTAAACACCAAGTATTAATTTTGCCAGGATTGTTTGGCTCGTTTTGTCTGTTTCTTGTTGTCACTATATATTCTATAATTAATAATATAATTATATTTCCCCCTTTATATAAAGGAGGTCTGTTTCTTAACTGCTTCTGTCTTATCGACTAAAGAAGTCTTTGTCAACAAAGACCTAAAAAGTCGACAAAGACAGAGCAGCCTGGATTTATCCCTTACTCAACTATAAAGTTTGTCCACTTATGAGTCCCAGTTTTTTAAAGTAGATAGGAAATAGTTACAAATGGAATGTGTGTTCACTTTCAGGAAGTCATAATATTGTGGACCACTATTGGAATACTTCTGATCATTAACTTACCACCCAAATGTTGGATCTAGCTTGCAGCTCTGCATTGACCCGAAAGCCTCCGAAGTCAGAGTCAACCTCCAGACCTGCTGACTTGGCAAGGTCGACATTGGGCTCCAGGCCAACAGCTGCCACAATGTGGTCCGTTTTCACCTGCAGGGTGAAGCAAGAGATAATCAGTAACTGATAAGTCACTTCCTGGACTGCTATGGTGTTAACATGTGAAAACCTGGATGTACCAATCGGCCATCCTTCAGCTGGATTTCTAACTTGTCATCTTTGGAGACCACTGATTTCACCAACGCTTCTGCGATTATTTTCACACCCTCTAGAAAACCAAAGGGAACAATATTTAATAAAAGAAAGAAATGATTAAATTAGAAATAAAATGTGTTTTTCTCAGGGTGTGGTTGGACAAAATGGACGTGAACCTCTCTTGACTTTTTCCGTTGTCCAGTTGCTCAGGTACTCAGGCAACACTTTCCCCATGTTGCCCTTCTCAGGGTACATCTGTATCACCTCCAAGTCAAACTCTGAAGCTAAAAAGGGAGAAAGAGTACGGTTGAGTAATCAAACAACAGAGAAACTAATTAATTAGTTTAACATCCGAAGTTACATATGTCTGTCATTTCTCATCACGTCCAGTCGTCTTACATCTCCTGCCGAGGGCACAGGCCAGCTCACTACCCAAGAATCCTCCTCCGATGATTGTGATGGATTTGACGTTTCTGGAGACCTTGTCGAGTGCTTTGAAGTCCTCGATCTGCAGAACAACATGTATACAAAATATAGTTTTTGTACTTTGGTAGCAATCGGCCAAACAGTGACTAAAACATGGGCTTATACAAGTGTGGTAACTTATCTGTTTAAGGATGCAAGCACAACTTTATTAAAAGAGTACATGGATATTAACTCATCAATAAAGAAGACACAAATTCAATATATGTAGAGGTAAACCATTAAGAAGTAGGACTTAATAATTATAAAGAGCAGCAAATAACCAATTTAAATAAAAAATAATTTTAAAAAAATTCAATTATTGAAACATTTGAATTAAACCAAAATAATCAAATAAAATTATAATCAAACATTCGTTGACCAATGATGCAACCAATACCAATAAAATTACAAAAATAAATTCTAAAATCATTTAGACTGACAGTTAGCCTACAGAAAGTAACAGCTTAAAGTACATTTTGCAGTTATAAAGGTTGATTGTGTTGGAGCATACCTAACATAGGTCAGATTTTCCAGCAGATTAAAGCATACTGCAATTATTGAACCATAAGAAATAGTGGGACATTGAACACACTGCAGTCCATTAAGGGATTGTAGTTACTGAGCAAGCATCTGCATTTCCTGCTGTTGTTATACTAAAACTAAACAAGTATTTTGATTACATAATGGAAAATGGAGTATTTCTCCATAATGTCTACCTTTAACTTTACTCCCACCCCTAGTATGTGTCTTTTTTTCATTCAATTACACAGACCTTCCGGGCTGAACAAAGTCATCGCCCCCTTGTGGCTACACACTGACCTTGCGGAATAAAGTGGTCTTCTGCATCACCTCCTCTCCTGCTCTTTCAATGAGCTGGAGATTTCTTGGCACGCCACCTGGAGCACAGAGTTCAAATAATCAACCTATTTTATTTATTTTTGTTTCTGAGATGTTGAATCGATCCTATTGACTGTATCTTTATTTCCTTTTGGTCTGAGTGCTATCACACTTATGTATTGAGATGGGAATGCCATCTCCCACATGTTATGTTATTATTATGTCCATGATTGTGTCTCTTGCCTGTACAAAATAAAAAATGAGCTTTGCACCAGGTTTAAACCACGCATGGTAATAAATGCATTTTTAAGAAGAGGCTTACCAGTAGCAATCAAACACTTGTCGTATGAAATCTCAGTGTCATCGTCCAGTTTGATTTTGTTTCCTCTCACATCCATGTGAACCACCTAAAGTGGATTAAGACATTCTGGTCAAAAATCGTGAAACACTGAACAAATACATTTACATTAATACAAAAAATCCCATTGGTGTAAAAACTACTATCGTGTACTGTAAATGATGAGAACATCAGACCTTTCTGTTAGTGAGAATCGCCACTCCACCATTTTCTGCACGACTCAATTCCTCTGCACTGATGTAGAATGACGGTGGCTGGAAGAAGATACTGGCAAAAGAAACAGAAAGGTATTACAATCTTAGAAAATATTTTCAAATAAAAACAAAAACCTGTAACAGTGGGAGGTCAGTATACAGAGTTTAGTGCACTGACTTTGTTTTAGATTGAAGTAAAAGCATGTCCAGTCACAAACAGATTTTGGTTAGTGAACACTGCTGAATGGATCATTGGTACCTCACTCCCATCACTCCTGGACATCTACGACCCCCGCCTCAACCGCAGACCACTCAGCATTGTGGGTGACCTCTCCCATCACCCTCCTGCCTTCAGGGAGAAGCTTCCTTAGCCTGAGGTCCCACCCGACTAAAAACGGTTTTTCCACCAGGCTGTCAGGAAGCTGAACTCTCTCCCCTCCCTCCCACCTCTGGACTTTAACACCCCCCACACACACACACACACACAGCACCTGACATTTTCTACACTGCTATGGACAGTCTTCGGCACCAATGTACTTAGTTTTTTTACTGCAATATATTCATCATTCAAGTGACTGCTATTTTGTATATATTGACTGTTGTGCCTTTATTTAGAAAAAAGAAGGCAGAGGGAACCAAAACCAAAAGGAAACACACCTCCTTTCCTTCCCGTTCCACTGCTTGAAACGCAGTGTTTCCGTCACACTGGGGTCATCAGAGAACCACAGTTCTTTGGAAAGAGGGGGTCTCATGTATGGAGCGTCTGGCTCTTCAGTCACAATCAGCACCTGGTAGCAAATATAAATAAAAAAAACAGATATAGAACATGAGGAAAATATCAAATGTAATTGAGGATCAACAAGGTAAATGATGAACTGAATGGCGACCTTGGCACCGGGGTCTCTGGCTCGAATAGACCGGGCAGCAGCGAAGGAGGCGGTACCTCCACCAATCAGGAGGTAGGGGGCGTGTGAGGGGACCTTGAGAGAGTCTCCTGGAGTTTGAATGACAGAGCGAGACACAGTCAGTCCTTATTCTTAGGTTCTCAACACTACACACCTGAAAGGAGTAAATGGCAAAAGAAATTAAACGTTCATGTGAGTGAGATTAACCTTTATCATTACGAGTACCCAAACAATGTGAAAAAGACACGAACGGGCAGGGAGTAAGCTGCAATGAGAAAAAGTAAAAAATATAAAATGAAGAGGAGAAGGTGTTTGAAGTTAATAAAATGGGAAATGTGTCATTGTCTGCACCGAGAGGGCAGAGTCAAGATGCAGGCTGCCTCCGGTAGAAAACATCTTTAACATTTTACCAATGTGTGTGAACCTTTATCATTACCCAAGCAATGTGAAAACACAAAAACAGGGAGGGAGAAGAGATGACGAATAAATGCTAAAAACAATAAAACGGAGAAAAGGTGTTTGAAATGAACAAGATGGAGATTAGTGTCAGTGTCTGCTCCGCTCCGTCCGAGGCTCCTTGTTCTTACCGCTCTCTGCCACAGCTTCTGGCTGAGGCTCGGCGGGCTCAGCTGGGGGGCTTTCTGCTGCTGCTGTGGGTTCTGTTAGTGTAACCGGAGCAATAACCGGTTAAAAGAAAACAAAACCTTACAGGCGGTAAATGTACATCACTGGTTCCATGCACAGGTCTTCTTACCGCTCTCCTCAACAGCTGCAGGGGGCTCTGTTAGCTCGGCTGGGGGTGGCTCAGAGGGGGCTGATGGTTCTGGTAGTATAGTGGCAGGGTTACATAATGACCTCTGATATGCACTATAGTCTTAAAAGGGTAACAAAAGTTAACTATGGACCCTATTTTACCATGTTTTTGTGTCTAAGGGGACAACCATTTTTTTTTACTTATCCAAAATGAGCTGCTGCAGCATTATGTAAAAGGACCCTACAGATTTGTGTCATGTGACTTCAGGGTCCTTTCCATAAAGTTGTGAGTCACTTCACAGGAAGACACAGGAATCTGAACCCTTCATTGGCAAAACCATTAATTTTACAAACATTGATCTCCGAGTTCTTAAATTGCAGACAGCTTAATGGTTGCAATCTGCACAATTGTTGTCCCAATTAGAAAATTAGGGTTGAAGTTAAAAATACCCTAAGTTACTCTTTACCTGAGGTGCTGTGGTGTTATCTACTACACTGCCTGGGCTCAGATGGGAAAGCAGAGGTGTAAATGGCACCTTATAATTGTAATAAATGAATTAGATCAGAGTATCTTTTCTGCTCTTACCCTCTTCAACTACAGGAGCAGCAGGGGGTTCTGCTGTCTCCTCTGGGGGGGCTTCTACTACTGGCTCTGCTGCTGTTAGGGCAATCCATAGTAAGGTTTACATTTTGAAAGACATTATTAAAGAGGGGAAGACCATCGGGATACATGCATTTCCTCCGCTTCACCCTGGGAACACTATGCAGAGCGTGCACACTAGTTACAAGTGGAAGCTGCCCGATGTGTGGGGAACCTCTACAGTGACGTACATCAAGAAGAGTAAGGATTTATAACATCTGTACTTTTTAGTTCTTCCTGCTGTAAAGACTTTTTTACATCCGAGACACAGCCTGACAAAACAATATGTTTGGAGATAAAACACAATATCCACTTTAAAGGGCAGCTTCCAATTATAAACAATATTATGAATAAAAGTTATTTTACTTCTATTCCGGGAGAAAGTTTGACACATTTACAGAAAAAGTCAAAGAGGAAAGGGTCCATTCTAAATCACAAATATGACAAAGCCAACAGGAGCCAAGATATTTGTAATAAATACTGACGATTCCAATGACTGTGTCCAACAAAAAAAAATTCAGAAGGGAGAGGAGTATGTGTGTCCAAAGTTCTACTGAAAGTGAAATGGGTTAATGTTAAGGTTAGAGGATGTATCACTAAATAGAAAGTGATAAACACATGCCTCTAGAGGGCACAGTCAAAGTTCATGCAATAAACTTCAGCTTCGTCCGGTATAAATCATCCTTAACATGTTACTCATGTGTGTGAACCTTTATCATTACCCAAACAATGTAAAAACACAAAATCAGGAAGGGAGAAGATCTGTAATGAGGGATTAATGCTAAAACAATGAATAGGAGAAAAGGTGTGTCTCAAGAAAACGAGATGGGGATTAGTGTCAGTGTCTGCTCGCTTCCCAGCTCCGTCCGAGGCTCCTTGTTCTTACCGCTCTCTGCCACAGCTTCTGGCTGAGGCTCGGCGGGCTCAGCTGCGGGGCTTTCTGCTGCTGCTGTGGGTTCTGTTAGTGTAACCGGAGCAATAACCGGTTAAAAGAAAACAAAACCCTACAGGCGGTAAATGTACATCACTGGTTCCATGCACAGGTCTGCTTACCGCTCTCCTCAACTGCTGCAGGGGGCTCTGTTAGCTCAGCTGGGGGCGGCTCAGAGGGGGCTGATGGTTCTGCTAGTATAGTGGCAGGGTTACATAATGACTGATGTGAATTACTGATAATATCTTTATGACATCTGAATATTTGTTTACGTAGCCCCTATATTCCCAATTTCTTGTGTCTAGTGGGGATTGAGGAACAATGTTTTATGCTGTAGTCGCTAAATTACCTGCAAAGTCATTTCTCCCGGCATTGTTTTTTATATGCATCTGACAACATTTTTGAAAAGGACCCTACAGATAAATAACCTTTTCAATATGTTCGACTTAATTGGGTCTGTTTGTTGCGGTGTCATGTGACCTATTGCCGGGTAAGAGTTGTGAAGTGTGAGAGAGTTGGAGCAAGGTGTGGCGGTTTTCTAACGTTTATTAAAGTGCAGAAAGATGGCTAAGTATATAGCTGCTTTCAACAATGTGGAAGTGTGTGAGATTTCAGTACGAGGTTTCCCTAATAAGACTAACACACTGGATCAAGGGAACGGTAAAGAAAAGCGTGTTTTATTTCTCTGTAGGGTTATTTTCATTAAGTTGAGCTGTAAAGCACTGAATGGCAACTTATTATCTTTCCAATATGATGAATTAAATCAGAGGATCTTTTCTTCTCTTACCCTCCTCCACTACAGGTGCAGCAGGGGGCTCTGCTGCCTCCTCTGGGGGGGCTTCTACCACCGGCTCTGCTGCTGATGGTTCTGGTAGTAAAGTGGCAGAGTAACATCATGACCTCTGAATTGAGCTGTAGTGTATCTACTACTCAGACTCAGGTCAGATTATAGCAGAGTTGTACACAGCACCTCAATATCTACTGTAACCTATAATAACGGACTGCAATTAATTGACAGCTGTTCACTTTTGCTGAGGGTTGTTGAAAATACCTTTTACATAACATAATAATACTGATATAACATAACACGAAGCGCTGCCCCTTTTTTCCTTACGTTGATTTGTCAGTTTTTACATTTAATCACTTATTTCCAAGACACTTAGGAGAAAGATCTCTGGTAGACACAAGATTAAAAGTGATTATTTTGCATTTTGCTTAATGGAGGGCAATTTTTTTATCAACGGAAAAATCGATTGGTTGTAGTGTTGCACGATGTACCGATACTTCAAAAGCACCGCGATTCTTGGAAATTAAAAATGTCACGATTCCTAAATTTATTAGTATCGATACTTCTAGAATGTCCGTGTTCCATATTTGTAAGAGACATATTTCATGTTGGTGTGTGCAACGCACGCTCGAGTGCCTCCCTATGGACGTCCGTGTTTTTTCTCCTCACGCACGCAGCAAGAGGCTGCACTGCTGCTGTCATTTAACAAACACTACAGAGAGATGGCTGCATGTGCGAGTGATACTGTGGCCGCCGGTCCACGGCTGGTTGATAAAGATGACGCGAGGAGTGAGATATGGAGGTACTTTGCCTACCTTGCTGACAGTGAGGGCAAAGCTACCGATATGTCGAGACCTGTTTGTCGTAAGTGCTACAAACAATTGCAAACTAAGGGAGCCAACACCTCGAACCTGGCGAAACACTTGGCCGACAAGCACGCCGAGTTGCACAAGGAGTTTAAAGACCGACAGGTTAGTATGTGAAATATAACATGTATCATCACGTTCATGAACTTCATGCCCTTAAAACAAGTCAAATGAGAAGGCTATAGTTTATTTTGTGACAAGTCACTGTTTTGCACCACCGTAGTTTGACCAGGCTATCTACAGAAATAGCAGGCTAACTATGGGCATTATCCTCATGGCTAACCACAATAGCCTGCCTAACGCTAGTTCAGCATCTTTCTTTGAAAACGCAACTTTCATAGATGACGTAAATAATTCGCAAGCTGCTAAAATAAAGCATACAAAACATCAGCTAAAATGATCTATAGCCTTTATTAGCCTATATGATAAAAATCACAGCATGTGCATGTTTGTCAGTGATTTATTTAGCCTGTATTGGGTTACAGCATTTAAAGAGCATGAACCTGCTGTACGCAAAGGAGGTGTAGGCCTATATGAAACCTTTGCCTTGTAAGAAATTATGGACTCAAATATAAAGTTAACCATCAAAGAAATCAGACATTGAAGTACAGGAAACGCCTATATTAATCCATGTCACAGTTTAAACAACATTAGGTTAACTCATTATATCCTATGAATAATGGTAATGTTATGGTTAAGTGAATGTTAGCAATTATCACTACCACTGCATAGAGATGTTAAGTTAGTCACAAGTTATTGTTACTATCACACATAAACTATTTAGGTCCTCCGTTATGACACATTTATCACCATCATATTTTAAATATTTCCATTTTCTTCTGCTACAGCGGTCTGCAGCTATGGGCTCTGGAAGAGCAACTCCTCAAAGGCAGCAGCCAACCCAGCAGCCAACCCTCCAAGCTATGTTTGAGCAGCACAACAAGTACCCCAGGGAGTCCAAGGAGGTAAAACGGCTTAACAGGGCAGTAGCAGAATTCATCTGTCTGGATCAAGTGCCAGTTTATATAGTGGAAAAAGCTGGGTTTAGAAACCTTATGCAAAATCTCGACAAAAGGTATGACGTCCCATCCAGGAATTTTTTCATGTACAATGAAATTCCCAAGATGTACAATGAAACAAGAGCGATAATCAGTGCCCAACTTAGTCACACACACCGAATACATTTTTCTCCTGCACCACTGATCTCTGGACCAGCAGAACTGTGGACACTTACATGGCAGTAACACTCCAGTTCATTACACAGTCCTGGGAGATGCAGTCCTGGTGTTTAGGGTGCTCTGCATTGTATTCTGATCACACAGCCGACACTCTAAAGGAAACCCTGGAGGAAATTATCACAGATTCCTGGGGGCTAGACATGGCCAATATGGCTGGAATGACAACAGATAATGCGTCAAACAACCGCAAAGCTTTCAGTGAATACACCTGGATACCCTGTTTCGGGCACAATCTGCATTTGGCAGTGAACAAAGCCATAGATATTGATCGTGTGGCAAGCTGTCTGTCCAGGCTCCGTAAGACTGTGTCAGGCTTCTCCAGATCAAACAAGATGTCTAGACTGTTCAAAGACAAACAAAAGTCTTTAAAACTGCCACAACATACATTAATCCATGATGAGCCCACCCGATGGGGTTCCACCTATGACATGGTGGAACGATTTTGTGAGCAGCAGCAAGCTGTCTCTGCGGTTCTGGCTGAGGACCGGAAGAAGTGGCACCTGATGCCCAGAGACACAGACATGACCACTATAGAAATAGTGAGGGATGTCTTGGCTCCACTCAGTGACTTCACTGATGCCCTGAGTGGAGAGAAAGAAACCACCATATCATCAGTCCTGCCACTGATGTGGAAAATCAAAGCCTGCCTAATAGAAGAGGAAGGCGACCGCCCCTTGGCCATAGAAATGAAGAACAAAATTAGAGGAGATTTTGAGAAAAGGTACGATGACCACAACCTGCAGATGACCCTAAACACCTCTACGTTCCTTGATCCGAGATTTAAAGATACTTTTGTAACAATGGAGGAGGATATCAAGAGGGAGCTGCTCCTTAAATCTGAGGCCGTTCAGCTTCCACCCCACAGTCCAGTGGACCCTAGAGGAACAGGTGCTGCACCAAAGAGGAATAAGAGAGACTTAAAAAGTTTGCTCTGCACCATAACCACAGAGAAGAAAGGGGCAGATAATTCTGAAACGAGGCACCATTCTCCCACACCTGCAACACCCACAGATAGACGACTAAATGTTGAGTTTCTTGAATACAAACAATTGAGAGAAATCAGCCCTGCAGAGGATCCCCTGGCCTGGTGGAGTCAACATGAGGCACAACTGCCCATCCTGGCACACTTTGCAAAGAACTATCTTTGCATTGCAGCATCAAGTTGTGCTTCAGAGCGAGTCTTCAGCACATCTGGAAATATCTGTAGCCCAAGACGTTCCAGGCTGACTGAAGAACATTTAGACATGCTAGTGTTCTTGGCCAAGAACTTAAATAAGTGTAAGAAATGAATATCTGCTGGCCATTCTAGGGCTAATGCTCTTAAGAGACTCAGTTTTGAGTATAAGAGATGCTGCAGCTAAATTGTATTTGTTTTTTTAAACTCAGTTGTGAGTATAAGAGATGATGCAGCTAAATTTTATTTGTTTTTTTAAACTCAGTTGTGAGTATAAGAGATAATGCAGCTACATTTTATTTGTTTTTTTAAATTGAATGCCATTGCTTTAATTTGTTATTTATGTTTATTACTGGTAACGCTTGTGTTTCTTATGACTGAGATAATGCTGCTAAATTTATTTATTTTTTTACCTTGAGTGTCATTGCTCTAATTTATTTTTTATATTTTGATATTTCATATTTTGTTCAAATGTTTAATATATCTGCTGTTCATATGTTCATTTATTAGTGTGTTATGATAAGAATGTTGCCCCAGTTTTAAAATAAAGCACATCAATGATATTTGAGAGTGTTTCTCCCTTTTCAGGAAAAGTATCGAAAAAGTATCGGAATCGCAATTCTTGACTTGGTATCGGTATCGAAACAATAATTTTGGTATCGTGACAACACTAATTGGTTGATATAAATAGAGTGTTTGAGGACTAAGATTTTTGTTTTGAGTATTGAATCAGAGGGTATTTGTGAGTTGTTTTTTTTTTTAATGCAGGTAGGTGCATCTTGGGTATGATTTTATTCCCCCATAAGTAAGACTGCATCTCTCCGACGTATGACTCGATACTACAAATCACACACTAAAAACGTTCCGCCAGCAACATACATCTGCCTGTGTTGCTGGCCAGACATGGGTGTGTTGGTAAGTAGCAGATTTAGTTCATTAAATGTACCAGGCAGGCATGCAATTTTGTACTTAAGTGTATTTCTGAAAGTTTTTAAATTATGAATCTGGGCAGTAAAAGTCCTTCACTTCTAATGCTAAGATGTTCTTTCTGCAAAATGCACTTCAATTGATGTTAAACGTGGGGAAGTGTCTAATGTGAAGTTGTTTGTATGAGCGGTGCTCGAGAAAACTGCAATTAGCAATACTGAAGCCGAGCCTTCATTTGTTTTGAACAGCACGTTTGAAAGAAGCACGGTGCTATTATCAAAAATAGAATGAATTAAATCAGAGGATCTTTTCTTCTCTTACCCTCCTCAACTACAGGTGCAGCAGGGGGCTCTGCTGCCTCCTCTGGGGGGGCTTCTACCACTGGCGCTGCTGCTGATGGTTCTGGTAGTAAAGTGGGTGGGTTACTACTACATAGACTCAGGTCAGATTATAACAGAGGTGTAAACAGCACCTGAATATCTAACAATAAAACAAAGAATATCTGTCTGGGTGTATTGGTAGGGACCCAAGGATGTGCAGTGTCAAATTGGATAAACGGCACGATCAATATCAATAAACTTTAATAAACTAAGTGTACAGCGCTTTGAAGAAGCTGGACGGGCCTCAGGGCTCTTCCAACTGTCGATCATGTCCTTTACAGACTGCAATTTCTTGACAGTGGTTCACTATTGCTGCTGGTTGTGGAAAATATACTCACATAACACGAAGGGCTGCCCCTTTTTTCCTTAAGTTGATTAGTATGTTTAATTAAACTTATTTCCAGGCGCTGGTAGACAACATTTCAAGTGTTTCTTTTGCATTTTGCTTCATTGAGAAACTCTTTTTGTCAACTAAATGAACTAATCTATAGGTTGAGAAAAATGTCCGTGGACTAAGAATGTATCAATTACTATAAATAGAATGAATAAATTAGTTGGATCACAGTATTTTTTGTACTTGAGTCTTACCCTCCTCAACTACAGGAGCAGCAGGGGGTTCTGCTGCCTCCTCTGGGGGGGCTTCTACCACTGGCTCTGCTGCTGTTAGGGCAATCCATAGTACGGGTTAAGATTAAATTGAGTTCATACAATTATTAAAGGGGAAGAAGATCCATGCATTTCCCCCTTTCACCCTGGGAAAGAATGCAGAGCATGCAGACTTTCACAACAACAAGTGGAAGCTGCCCGATGTGTGGTTTAGCGCTACAGAGACATATTGTTGAGCATCAGGGAGAACATGGGAGTTTGTACATAAGAAGACATCACTGCTCATTATAACTCGAGCAAGTCTCACCACAAAGCGGTTACACAGGTCATTCTTCAGAAGTAGAATAACCTGTGTTCTGTTTGAAGACTTACTGTTTAAATTAGACACTGCTGTGAAGACTTTTACCAATTTAGACAGAGGTTGAAAAAACTGTGAGGTAAGAAAATGGTTCACCTCAAAAGGGCAGCTTCCAAAACTGTCACAATTAACACTACAATCCCACAAGACAAAGTTTCACAAATGATGAGACATTCACAGAAAATATCCGAGAGGAGGATCGATTTCAAATCACAAATATATCAGAGGACATATTTATACAAAAACAATTAAATAACTCCAAAGACTGTCCCACAAAAACAGAAATATTAACAATTCAAAATGAAGGTGATCGGTGTGAGTGTCCCAAGTTGTATTCAATCTGTAAAGGGTTAATGTAAAAAAGGTAAAAGTAAATTGAACCCCACAGGATACACTGTGGTGGATACACCTGTGTCACCTCACAAATAGAAGGTGAATAAAACAAACGCATGCCACAAGAGGGCACAGTCACACATCATGCAGTAAACAGATAGAGACAATACTCACAAAGACAAGACAATAAAACATCTAGAGGGCCTCCTGTATAAAACATGTCATCACCAAGAAGTTGGATTTGTAATGTATTTACAATTTGGGATGATTATGCGCAAGGCATGAAGAGGAACCAGGTGTCAAATAAAGAATTAAAATAAACAGTGCTGTAAAATATGTTGGCTACATTTCTTTGGGTAGTTGGTTATGTATAGTAAGCCTCATGACACATTTTCAAGTTGATCTTATAAAAAAGGTACAAATTGCAACCTTGGATTACAAGCCATAACTCAAAATGTGGCACATCAATCAAACACAGTATTTTTAGCAGAACATACTGACATCCGCTTGTGTTTTCCCAAATATTTGGATCTGCTGTACATCGTATGTCTGTCATTACCAAATGCAATGGCTCTGTAGGTTTGAAAATATCTAACCCTAAAAGTTTATATATTTAGTGCAAAATTCCAAGCAGTAAAAAACAATGCAATTCTAAAAAGGTTGTTTTTAAATAGCATTTACATAAGGTAGATAAAGACACACAGAAACATGACATGTAATGACCCAGGTGTGTTTTACAGCCTGCTTTTTTTTCTGTTGCAGTACCATGACTTTACCATCTTGGGGCAGCATGTCTGACACCTCAGTTCTCTTTAAAGTATACTACTTGTACAAAGTGTAGTACACAATATTCCTCATCTAGTATGCGTCCAAGTGTTATTCTCCTATGAATTTCTGGTTCAAATACACTCTTTATACAGGAGGCACAATGTTCTGCATGCTATAAGGGTATTGAAAAGTATGCAGACAACCTGGGAGGGCTTCAGTTGTTTCAGTGGGTGCTTCAGTGGTTTTTGGGGGGGCCACCGTTTCAACTTCAGTGGCTGGAGGGCTCGGCTCTTCTGGTGAAGGTGCTGCTTCAGGTTCTGGCTCAGGGACAGCTGACGGAGTGGTAGGAATTAATATACATTAGCTATGAAAATATTAACTAAGATTTGTTTTAAACGCTACTCCATTTGTGTTATGTGAAC
This sequence comes from Eleginops maclovinus, assembly GCF_036324505.1. Classification (NCBI taxonomy): domain Eukaryota; kingdom Metazoa; phylum Chordata; class Actinopteri; order Perciformes; family Eleginopidae; genus Eleginops; species Eleginops maclovinus. The sequence goes on along the minus strand of NC_086359.1, from coordinate 16,878,614 downwards.
TTCGGAGATGGTGTTTTAACCAGAAAAAGAACAGGGTTTAAAGAGCATTTGTTTTACTTTAAAAATACTTATGAACAGGGTAACCACACCTTCTTAAACATCAAATTTGAGCACTTTTTAAGACCCTTCCAGACCAATTTCCCACAAAATAAAGCAACCTACAGGGCATAGTTTAGGACAGGATTCATGGTTAATTGCCCTTAAGACTTTTTCTAAGGGGATGCATGAAACAATCTGTGGAACACACACATACAGGCAGCAGAAAGTAAAATAAAAATATCCTATAGGTCTTCTTCTTTTAATAACCCATGTTTATCTTTAAAAGAACTTCATTTTTGCTCCCTTTTTTATTCAAATTAGGGCTTTTATGAACCAGCCCCAAATAAATGAAAATACATGTTCTTTTGTAGTCTCATTCACTGCTGTTTACATTAAAATAGAGGGAATACATCATGCAGTGCAAAGTCAGCTGATTCAAGCCTACTCTCAACACCAAGTAACCTTCCACTAGGATTTCAAAACAAAATCCTATTAGTCAAAAGTGTGACACAGCAGAAGATATACAGGCATTGTTCCTAATGTTGTACCTTAAGCGCCAGCTCTGTGTTCATTTTAGTGAATATGTTATATATGAAGTTTTACTACCTATTAACTTATCAACAGAGTTGGAGTTTGATATAGCAATCTTAAGATAAACATCTTCCACAGCTAAAACAAACTAAACTTGTACCAAAACAGCAGTTCTTAATTAATTGTGACCAAACAAGTAACAGTGAAATGCCCAGGCCTCTGAAAGGACTTGGACTGTTTATAAGGAATTAAGTAAAAAGGTCAAAGTGTCATCATAACTTAAATCAGTGGATATGAATAGCTCACCAGGAGGCTCTGTCTGTATGTATGAGGCTTGCTCTTGTGATTTATTTGGTCGGGAGGAAATTTCATCAATACGTTCCTGATATCTTTGGCCGTCTCCCTTGACAGTTCGATATGTCTGAAATAAAAACAGAAAAGTTATTTGCTTAACTGACTACCACTGATAATTCCACTGATGTTTAATGCATGTACTGTGACAGACCCATCCAACTCACGTATGCTCCACCAGCGACGCAGGCTGCTCCCACCAGAAGGACATATATCTGGTTTTCCCGACCTCCCCCTGCAGGCCCGCTGGACATGTGAGCCGCAGGCACATACGCTGGTGTTCCGACATTGCTTAATGCTGAAAACAAATTGACAACAGACATTGGTCAAAGTTAACTGAGAGAAGTCATTGTGCACTGAAGAAACTGAAACGTTGACTTTAATTAAGTGCATTATGTCAACAAATTTAATATAACTGTATTAGGTTAGTTGAAAGCAATAATATTTGAAACATTAGGTTCTACTGTTTTTGCTTCCAACTAACCTAATACAGTTATGTGGAATTTATTGACATAATACACTTAAATGAAGTCAAAATTTAAGTTTCTTCAGAGTGGTTTCAACACATCTCTAAAGCAAGTTTTATAAACCGTAGCTACATAATTATGAATTACAATTTCTTTATGTCACATTTTCACTATAGGGTGACTAAAAATGTTTCAGTAATTAACATATGCGTTTCCTATAAATACTCTCCATTATTGTTTATGTTGATAAGCTAACAGCTATAGGACTGACATTGACAACTGCTCAAATTAATTATTCAATCAATAACATTTAACTTTTCAAAATGATCGATTGAAGATACAAATGATTAACATTTAAAAAATGTTTAAATATTTTGGAAATGATAGTTTAACCACTGCAAGGTAATAGCATATCTTAGTTTACATGTCAGCGTAAGCATCAAAAGAAAAGGACTGTCATTTAATGTTAATAACCCTTGTGCTTGTTATTAAGAGGGATTAAAAAAGCAGGCAGACGCAATTTCAGTTATGTTTGCATGCTTGAATCCTCCTTTTGAGCAACCTCTTTCATGAACTTCTTTCCTCTTATATACCTGTCAAACTGAAAGCCTGTGGGCACAATCTGCAAACTTTGATCAGGCTGAGAAAAATACATTAAGGTTCCGAATTTTGACCCAACTAGTTATGAAGAGTTGTTAAACTTGCATTAGAGGAAATATGTCAGGTGGCTGGAAAAAGGCAGATCTACGAGTCTAAATAGCAGGCCAACATTGATGCTTCATATTGAAAAAGGCTGAACTTGGACTTTGCTTGGCTGAAGTTTATTTGTTATATTTAGGTTGGGTTTTTTTTGCAGACGATTGTGTGACTGAAGGCACGATGGGACATATGAACCATTGACTTGTTCATATTCAGGACTGAGAAGTAGTTTACTTTTATGCAGTGGTGTAATGTAGTGAAGTTCATTTACTCAAGTATTCTACTAAAGAACAATTTGGGGTTATTTTATAAGTATTTTTATTTAATGCTACTTGATGCTTCTACTCCCATACAATTTGGAAGTCAATATTGTACATTTTAATCCGCTACATTAATTTGACACAATTAGTTACTAGTTACTTGACAGAGTATTGGCAAATACAAGATACAAATAAACTAGACTATATAGTTATAAGTAAAATATCCATCACTTTTACCAGCCGTGATGAATGCATGGCTGCTCAATAATCCAGCAATTTCATATACATTATTCTGAAATGGGACATTACACACAACAAGTACTTTTACTTTTGGAACTTTAAGTCTATTTGGATGCCGATACTTTTGTAATTTTACTTAAGATTATGAATGCAAGTATTTTACTTGTAACAGTATGTTCACACTGCAGTATTTCTACTTTTACTTAGAACTTACTTCTTCTTCTACCACTGCTTATTTCACTTCAGTGCTATGATGGAAAAGCAACTTTTTTAGTTTATGTATTTTTTGTGGAAGATATGCGGGATATGCAACATCATAATCATATATATAGACAATTCTTTTAGTTTAAATAAAAGCATGACCAACGACTTTATATGTCTTGTTGTATTTCTTATCGTCGGTGTGGCCCTTAATGAAATTGAGAATGAAACACCTGCAGAGGTGGGAGAGGTACTCAGATCTTGTACTTGCGTAAAAGTAGAAGTACCAGAGTGTAGGAATACTCCGTTACAAGGAAAAGTCCTGCAATCAAAATGTTACTGAAGTAAAAGCATAAAAGTATTAGTATCTAAATATACTTTAAATACTAAAAGTAAAAGTACTCATTATGCAGATTGGTCAATTCCAGAATAATATACGATGTGAGTTGATTAGAATTATTGATGCATTAAAGTGTTATCAAAGCTGGTAAAGATGCAGCTAGTTTTAATTACTTTGTATACGGCAGGGTAGCTTGAGAATGTTACCGTAGGTGTGAATATAGTCTGATTTAAAGTTCTCCTATTATGCTATATTTGAAAAATATATTGTAGGGCAATATCTATACAAAACTTGTCTGTGAAGTGTTTTGCTCAAAATACCAAACAGCTTCAAATTTGAGCCGACCTGAAGCTGGCCACGGCCCTTTAGAGCATCATGCATGATAAGCTTCTAACTACTCAGCTAAACGCTGCTGTGATTAAACCCCATATTATGTTCAAAACCACACCAACATTATTTCTGATCACTTGTTTTTCAGTGTTTACCACTAGAACAGTGACGTTATATGAATTATATATATATATATATATATATCAACTCTAAGTCCCTCCTGCAGACATCCTGCACAGAGACACAGAGGTGCTGCAGAGGGAATTCAGCTCGCAACTGTATATTGCGGACAACATGTTGGGACTGACATGGGATGCCAGGAGTTCATGTAAAGCCAGCCCACACTCCGATATGACGTCAGCAAATCTGGATCAGCTCCTTTGTACCCCGTTTTTAGAGAGGTGGGTAAGGAGGATAAGGGAGATGGTCGTATTTTCTGACATTTTGTGAGCCACACATTTATGTATAAAAGACAGCAAAAAGTGCATTTTGCAAAATAGGGGACCTTTAAGTGTTGATTATATTTCACATTACTGAATCAAATCTGCAAAGTAACTAAAGGTATTAAATATAGTGGAGTAAAGTACACTATTTACCTGAACTGTAATAGGATACAAAGTAGGAAAACAATTGAAATACTCAAGTAAGTACAAGTCGCTCAAGTAGAGTACTTGTGTAAATGTACTTAGTTACTTTAGAGCACTGAACACCTGTTCAATAACTCCCCACTGCTGCCTTTCTTCATCATTGTAGATGAAGGACACTATTCTACACATTGTGCCAATTCTTTCAGGGTCAAATAAGATGAAAAATCACGTGATCCAAAATAAATTCGGCTTATGCAAGCATGGCTAAATGTGACGGGTTTACAAACTATGGCGTAGTATCTGTAAAAAGCGTAATGCAAACCAGCACTGAATCAGGATAATGTGACAAGGACACGTGTTCATTTCTTATTCATTCATTGAGCACTGTTTTGTAGTAGGCTTAAGGTGACGGCTACAACTTTTGTAGCGCAATATGCTCTGAGCTAACCCAGTTATAAAAATGTCATTGACTCCTGAATGTTGTCATTTGCTCAGTTAACGTTAGCTTTGGGACAGCTAAACGAAGGTCAACATACAAAAACTAAACTAAATAAGACCCCCTCTGGATTAATTTATTGTTGCAATTGTGCAATATGAAAGCCACGCGAAATTAGTGTTTGCATTGCTCACAATGACAAGTTAGTGTGCCTAACACTAGTTAGTTAACTTACCAGTTCTCCTCACATTCTGCCGGCAGAGCGTGGAGGAAGCTCTAGCAAGTGGTGCAAGCTTTTTCCATACAGTTCTACATTTCAGCATTATGGCTCAGCTCCGCCGTAACGGTCCCCAGACTACTAGAGGAGTTGTCGGATAGGAACACTAGACAGTTAGCGTAAATTAAGTCCAACAGCCAGCACACACTGAGACACTGACAACTAGCAGCACCGCGCTACACGCCAAGGCCAGAGACAGGTCATCCGTTTCAGGGGAGTTGTGGGTAATTGTAAAGACTCTTTGACCACAAAGATACGTTACCACTAGGAAAGCTAAGTAGGGCAACGGCTTTGGAAGAAAGATGGCGTCACTGGTTGTCATTGAACGTGTAGAACACGAGTTCCGTAAATTATGTTACAAAAATATGTTTTGGTCATCATCATTGTGCTATGAGGGAACTGTGCATTTTCGATTATGTGGTCAACAAGTCATTTTTAACGTTTATGTCTCTCTATTTTCTCTGTATCAATGCCGTTACACCAAGTCTCATATATTTGAGCTCTTTCCTTCAAGACTCTCTGGTAAACCGGTTCTTCTTCTTGACATTTCTAAGCATTACATTCAGCCACATTGTACTGCTGCCCTCTACTGTTTATTGAACATTGTTAACTTTGTACGTAAAAACAATTCAAGTATATTATACTAACAAAACAACAGAAGTAAAGAAGAATCAAATGCCGAATCACACGAAGATTTTTACTTCCGGTATCTTTATTTTTGAGCTTCTTTGCTTTGACCTGCCAAGAAACTACAGATGCAAATACGTTTGAAACGGCAATATGTTTGTGCTTGAAATGGTGACATGTATGAATTTAAACTGTACACTGTCCCTTGCAAATAAAACACGTATGAAGGATTGGGATACTGAAGGGTTAAGACTAAGCCCATACGAAGTATGCAAAAATCGATTCTTAGTCCAAGTTGGGGGCAGCAAAAATATGACTGTCAACCACACATATATATATATATATATATATATATATATATATATATATATATAATGTTATTTGGTATTGATATTTAACAGAGGTTTTAGGAATAAAAAGAGCCGATGGAGAAAGTAACTTCCTTTTTATATACATTTTTAACATTAAACATTTGAATTGTAATCCATTTTAAAACATTTACAGTTCGATATCACTGATTGATTTATGTATTATGCAGTTGTCAGTGTAGTTGAATGCTATATACAAACAACTAAGTGTACGTGAAAATGTTGGTGGCAAACTGCACATATTTGTACATTTGATTTTGTCACTCTTTCTATTTGAATTTAACCATATTTCAATGTTTTAGATTTGTGATCTGTTAACAAATAATGGTTAGTCAACTTTGTATTTCAAAATATCATTTTAAGTGTATGTAAAGTAAACTACTGGCAATAAAGTTGCATTACTTTTAAAAGTTGTATTATATTTCTGCAACATCACATACATACAAACATACAGCTACATCACACAAATTACAATGCATAAATAACTGTATAAATATCAGTAACTTGCTGTGATAGTTATGCAATGAGTAGCCAGTAATTTACTGTAAACTGACATCACGCTTTTTAAACATGAAATGAAATTAATCCATGTTAAATTCCCTTTTTATTTTGCAAATATGGCAGCGTCTTTTCGGCTTTATATGCACAATTTTAATTATATGGTTGTTTTAAGAGGCCTTAACATGTGCTTTTGACAATAGTTACAAAATAGCTTAAATAGATAAAGACTTCCAAGAGTTTAAATATATTCTAGTCGATGTTTTGATCACTGTTGACGCCACTTCTGGTTTCTGTAGAACTTAAAAACCACACTGGCTAAACCAACAACAAGAAATACATAATTACATCATTTCCACTTTCCTGTAGTGTGTTAGGTGTATGTGCATGCAAATGGTTGGCAAAGACTTAACACTCCCTCTTCTATTGTCTAGCTCTCCAATACATTGTACGTGATAGGCTAAGGGCCGGGACTTCTCTAATCAGTAGACCAAACACAACAAAGCCGGCCAGCTAACCAATCAGAGCAGCCAGGGCTCTGGTTTCAGACAGAGGGGGAAAACAGGTGCTGCAGGACAGGCAGTTTGAGGAAAATAAAGAGCTTTTTGAACATTAAAGCATGGAGACATGTCCCAGTAGAGAAACAAAATACAAATATGGACTTGAAGATGAGCAGAATAGGGCTGCTTTATAAGCGTCCAACTTGCGGCCTTTTTTTTCCAGGAATAATTTCAAAGCCAAAAGCTCCTTTATACGGAAGATTGATAGTGCCAGGAATAAGAACAAATAAATCATCAGATTTGTGATCTGTTAACAAATAATGTGGTTAGTCGACTTTGTATTTCAAAATATCCTTTTAAGTGTATGTAAAGTAAACTACTGGCAATTAATTTGCATTACTTTTAAAAGTTGTATTATATTTCTGCAACATCACATACATACAAACATACAGCTACATCACACAAATTACAATGCATAAATATCAGTAACTTGCTTTGATAGTTATGCAATGAGTAGCCAGTAATTTACTGTAAACTGACATCACGCTTTTTAAACATGAAATGAAATTAATCCATGTTAAATTCCCTTTTTATTTTGCAAATATGGCAGCGTCTTTTCGGCTTTATATGCACAATTTTAATTATATGGTTGTTTTAAGAGGCCTTAACATGTGCTTTTGACAATAGTTACAAAATAGCTTAAATAGATAAAGACTTCCAAGAGTTTAAATATATTCTAGTCGATGTTTGGATCACTGTTGACGCCACTTCTGGTTTCTGTAGAACTTAAAAACCACACTGGCTAAACCAACAACAAGAAATACATAATTACATCATTTCCACTTTCCTGTAGTGTGTTAGGTGTATGTGCATGCAAATGGTTGGCAAAGACTTAACACTCCCTCTTCTATTGTCTAGCTCTCCAATACATTGTACGTGATAGGCTAAGGGCAGGGACTTCTCTAATCAGTAGACCAAACACAACAAAGCCGGCCAGCTAACCAATCAGAGCAGCCAGGGCTCTGGTTTCAGACAGAGGGGGAAAACAGGTGCTGCAGGACAGGCAGTTTGAGGAAAATAAAGAGCTTTTTGAACATTAAAGCATGGAGACATGTCCCAGTAGAGAAACAAAATACAAATATGGACTTGAAGATGAGCAGAATAGGGTTGCTTTATAAGCGTCCAACTTGAGTCCTTTTTTTTCCAGGAATAATTTCAAAGCCAAAAGCTCCTTTATACGGAAGATTGATAGTGCCAGGAATAAGAACAAATAAATCAGGAGTGTTGTATCCTTTTTTTTGCATTCATGGAAAACACAATTTTTGGAGGATAGTGTTAAAATACAATATGGAGAATGTAAGTGATAATGTTGAAAATAAAATTGAAAAATGTCTAGTATAAATATAACATTTTTGAGAACAAATCAAGCTTCCAGCGTAAGGCATACTGTAAGTTCCACTTTATTTACATAATGCAAAATAAGTGACTGGCCCATATATTCTTGTGTACGATATACTAGCCCAAGCACATGAGTATACCATAACAACATGCTCTATCTCCCCCCGGCTCTGTCTGTCCGTCTCTCTCTTTCTCTCCCCCCCCCCCCCCCCTCTCTCTCTCTCTGTCAGTGTGATCAATTTTTTCGACTTCCTCCTTTTGGAGCGGCTAGGCTGAATACCAGAACACAGGATATGCTTTCGCAGTGCTCACAGTTTTAAAGCAGCAGCAGCAGCAGCAGCAGCAGCAGCAGCAGCAGCCACCGTGAGGACGACACGCTCTGCAGTCAAGATGAGTGCTGGGGATGAGGTGTGCAAGGGCTGGCTCATTAAATCCCCCCCGGAGAAGAAACTGAAGAGATTTGTGAGTAGGAGTACACACAGGACATTTGATTATGTCCTCTGCCAGCAGTGGGTATGGCAGGTTGTGCTGCTAAGCCTTGTATATATGCATATGCATATGCATATGTCTGTGTGTGTGTGTGTGTGTGTGTGTGTGTGTGTGTGTGTGTGTGTGTGTGTGTGTGTGTGTGTGTGTGTGTGTGTGTGTGTGTGTGTGTGTGTGTGTGTGTGTGTGTGTGTGTGGAATGATTATTTAGAAACATACCGTGGGTTTGTATGCTTTCGTCAAACTAAGATGTAATTCCATCTTTAAATCATTTTTCCTTGTTTCTATAACAACGCCCTCTGTGCACTTTAAAACACTGGATTTTGTCAACAATGTGTCACAATCTGCAGATAGGGAGACATTAAAATGACTCTAACAGCTGCAAGTATATGTGACTGCTTACACTGTTGGGGTCATGTGATAATGCTGTGCTGTGTGTGTGTGGTTGTTGTGTGTGTGTGTGTGTGTGTGTGTGTGTGTGTGTGTGTGTGTGTGTGTGTGTGTGTGTGTGTGTGTGTGTGTGTGTGTGTGATGAGCGTGTCCCCATTGTGAAACATGGGAAGTAATGTCAGCGCCAGTCAGACAGACTTAAGTGACAAGCAGAAATAGTCCAGCTTCATGACGGCTGTTTGGACTTCCTCTGTACTAGAGGAGGAGGAGGAGGAGGAGGAGGAGGAGGAGGAGGAGGAGGAGGAGGAGGAGGAGGTCCATTAGTAAGTGCAAGGAAAGAGTGGGTGGGTGGAGGTGTGTATTGATGGGGCTGCAGGCGGGAAATAGAAACTTATTTTAGCACACTATGCAAAACCTGCATGGTAAATATTTGTTTTTCAGACTGTTGTTAGGGGATACACACTATCTGACTCAGTATTCAAATGTCAAGCTGTTATGAAAATGTCAAGGCTTGTGGTCAAGCTTATCTGTGTGTTCTCGAAAGGAATGAAAATATTCTGGCAGAATACTGAAACACACTTTAACGAAAATAATGCAGAGTGGTGGTGTTCACCAAGGTGTTAGGTGAGTCGCTGAATTTTGCTGCAGCATCTCAGTTTTAACACCCATTATTAGAAATAGAAGTATCAACACACTTTCTGATGCCTCGTTTTCTACTCTCTGCAACGATTATGTGCATTTAACTGCTTTATTCTTGACGGTCCACTAAAGAGTGGTGAAGTTGGCCCTCACTAACAAGAGCTTGCATTTCTTCCATCAAGACATATATCTATAAATTATTTAAATATTCCTATATTATTTCCTCAGGGGACATATATTGTATTCTAAAAGCACCCAGTTACTGCTTTGTCTCATTTAAAATAATTACATTAATCGACTCATTTCCATTGCAAGGTCATACAGGAAAAGTAAGATATATTGTAAAAGAAACTACTTAATTGTAAAAATTAGATACTGTATGTAAACATCTTATATCTCATTGCTGATACTATCATTTTAAGACTCTTGATAATAGATATTTTAATCTATCTGTGCATGCTTGAATATTGTTGACACTATATCCAGGATTAAAATGATAAAATCCTTTATAGCTGAATTCCATTTAGCTGCTTCAATTTCAGGATTAATTAAACCTGAGTGGTAACAATTAATATAAAACCTTATTATAAATAGTAAATTGTTCATTGGACTTTAGATTATAGTTATTTTAGTGTTTAAAAAAAACAATGACATTAATTGTTTTATTTAAGTTTGATTTAGTTACAATATTATTTATGTTATTATATCAGTTCATTTGTGCAAATATTGTAACAGTTTAAGCTATATTTGTTTGTATTTTATATTTGTAAGCTACGTTTGCTGAATTACCAAATGATTTGTTAAACATCTATACACATTATAAAGAAAGATAGAGCAGACTTTGTTAATAGTTAATTATTAGCTTTTTTTATTTAACAAATACTTAACTTAGTATACACATTTAATTAGGGCAATGATAATCCATTATTAAGTAGTTTAATAATGTAATAAGAATACTATACACTAAGCATTCTATAATAACAAATAATAAACTAAATGATGAGAATAATTATAAATAAACCTTGTCTTTTTTATGTAAGTAAATAAAAAGGTTAATTAATTACCAGTTCACCATTTATTACTCATGTCTATTATTAAATGTTACTACCTCAGTTTGAGCCTTTTTGCTTGTTGATATTGTGACAACAAAAATGAAACTCACTTAATATACACATGGTCTTCCTCAGTATTTCATTCAAAAACTCCATTGGCTGAGGAAGACCATGTGATGTGGTTGAAAAACCATTAAGCATTCAATGAGTAAGGCATTTTAAGACAGCCAATTCTTGTATGAAACGTGCATGATATCAAACATGTGCATTTCTTCCTTTTTCACCAGCACCTTTATCAAACAACCTATATTTTGGAGCTCAAACCTTCCATGTTAAAAAAATTGATAGGATCAAATCGTCATCTGTCTAGTTACGGTTTCCTCTTAAACTTCGCAGTGTTATTAACCATTTCCTGGTATAAACACGGGCTTTACTAACCGACTTGCAGTTTACCCTCAAGCAAAACAATAAGGTTTCGTTTTATGTTCCCTCCACAGAAATACCTGTTTAGTCTCACAACACACTCAAAACCACAAAACCAAGTGTGAACATATAAAAAAATGTCATTCGTTTTGGGCGTAAAGTAGGTTGCTGGATCTGCAAAGACCTTTTCCCAGTTTCAGTATTAAGTTTTCAGTAAATCCTCAGTGTAAAAAGTGACAGAGCACTGTATAAATACCTCTTTCGTTGTGTTAGACATTTTCTGCTAAATACAGTTAACTTCCTCTTCTCTTTACTTCTGGGAAATCTGAGTTGAGGTTCCTCTTACAGACCATATCAAAAGCAAAAAAAATAGTTTAAAGTTGCTTAGTTAGCTGTTGTGATCTTATTCTCATGACCGGTCATGACTAATAAAATGGTGGGGGGTTGAAACTGTTAGAAGTATGCAGTACAGTGAATAATATCACATAGTAAGTATAAAGTTAAAATCAAAAACTCTTTGCTGTTTTCCTGCAGGCCTGGAGGAAACGCTGGTTTGTGCTTCGAAGAGGTCGCATGAGTGGCAACCCTGATGTGCTGGAGTACTATCAGAGTAAGAACTCCAAAAAGCCCATCCGCACTATCGACCTGAAAGAGTGCGAGGTCGAAATGCTCAACGGGCAGCTCAGGATAAAACGAGACTTCAATGGCAAACACCTCTTCTTGGTTAAGACCACATTTCGTGTCTTTTACCTGGTGGCCAAAACTGAGGAGGAGATGAACAGCTGGATCAGTGAGATTAGTAAAATCTGCCAGTTTGCGAGCCTTGAGGATGCAGGTAAATACACTCAGTTTGAAATTTAGTAATGTTTGAGCAGCACAGTAAGATATGTGGGCTCAGTATGTAGAGCGGTCATCCCGAATCAGAAAGTTGGGGTTTAATCCTTGCAGTCAATCAGGGCAGGCCTTGGGCATAGGCAGTATAGGCGAACGCTAAGGGTACATCCATCCATCGGGGGCGCCGTAAATTGGAGAGGAAAAAAAAATATTTTTACTATGTAAACTATAAACGATGTTTGAAACTACGCTTATATTGCGTACAGCGCCCATAAACTATGCCCCCACTCCCCCCACCCCCCAAAGGCACCTTACGATTTGGGGGGAGTGGCGGTGCATGATTTGGGTGTGGGGCACAAGCTAAAATCATGCCTAGGGCAGCACAATGGTCAGGGCCGGGGTGGCAGTCAACGTTTCTAAATGTCTTTGGGAAAGGGACTTTAACTGATGGCGTGAGTGTGCATGTGAAAATTGCACATGATGAACAGGTAGCACATTGAATAGTAGCCTGTGCCACACTGAAAAAACTGAAATGTTGACTATGATTAAGTGTATTATGTCAACAACTTTCACAAAACTGCATTAGGTTAGTTGAAAGCAATACTATTAGGTTTAATAAAATATATTAGGTTCAACTTAATATTTTTGCCTTTAACTAACCCAATATACAGTAGTGATGTGAAATTTGTTGAAATAATACACTTAATTAAAGTTAACGTATCAGTTTTTTCAGTGAACCTGAGAGTACAGTAGATGGATGAAAGTGTTAGCTTGTGTTGTGCATGACATTAAATGGTACCTTATGCAACAAAAGCACACTAAAATGTGGTCATTTACCATCTTTAAAATGCTCCTTCCTCAATGAAAATCACAGAAGATAGTGTAAACAAGTTGTTATGGAGTAGCTTTACCCTGCTGATCCAGGACAAATTGGTGTCATTTGACCCCAAACAGGAAGTGGTAAACTGAAAATCAAGCTCTAGAATGAGGATTTTGCTTTTTATTAATATATAAAAACATATTTAATCTACAAGCAAATATACAATCAGTTTGTATACTTTGTCTCTGAACTCCAACTACTGCCTACATTTGTTCACTGTAAACAATGACCAATGTCTGGAAGAGCAATAATAGTCGTGTGTAACTGCTGGCTACAAGGGAACCCCAGAATTACTAGATTAGAGAATCGGAGGATGAAACCCTCTTTAATGGTCACACACATGCACACAGCAGAGCACACACAGTGAAATGTGTCCTCTGCATTTAACCCATCCTATTACTAGAAGCAGTGGGCAGTTCCCAGACGCTAAATCATCTTCAGACCAACTACTGATGGGTTTCATGATTAATTCACACTCACATGATTTCTAAGCATTAGGTCCTTCTAAATCTGCCATACCCACTAGTTTGTTGATTACTAAAAATTCATGTTGTGAATGCTTTGTCCAACCTAAAGTATACCTCATTTTTGTTAAACAGCGTTTCTAAAGACTCTTAACGTAAATAAAATGATGCACAAATCATCAGGAGTTTTTCCAATCTTCTGTCAGTTTGCCTTATTTTCAACAATGATTAAAGTCTGAAGCATTTCAATCTACATTTAAAACACTTGGAGGACAATTTAGGAGAAAAAAAAATCTATCTACCATCTATCTTGATGATCCGTGTTTGTGGTTAGACTTCTGGACATTTAAAAACATTGAAGAACATTTTTAGCACGGTGAATGAACCAGAACTGTGGTCTCTTCTGATAAATTTCTCTGTAAGTGCGTTCCTAAACCCACATCACACAACACCACGTCAGCGGTTGAGAGCTTTCGATACAGATCTTATCGTGTACTTTCTACTGCAGCAACAACAAGTAACTAAACAAATTCAATGATAACTTTCAAAATAGTTCAAATAACCGTTTTAATACAATGCTTTTGTATTAAAATACATTTCAGATGATTGCTCCACTCTTTAAAGTCAATGGACCTGATAGCAAGTTTTATCATATACATTAGACGGTTGTTTGTCTGCAGATTATGTTTTAAACAATTCAAAGTGTTTTCACATAGCCTACAGTATATGCAGCTGTCAGTAGATCGAGAGGGAGAGTCCTAAAATAAGTAATTACGATAAATAATTACTTTTGTATCTCATCCAGGCACGTGCTTTGAAGCGGCACAGAATTAAATGTTGTTGTCTTTTTAAATATATATATGTATACAGCTGCGGAAAAAAGTTAAGAGACTACTTCAGCATTATCACTTTCTCTTGTTTTATTATTTATTGGTACGTCTTTTGAGTTAAATGATATTTTTTTATTATTGTATTCTATAAACTACTGGCAATTTTTCTCAGTGTTGGAATTCAACACACACTGTAATGGCTGTCTTACATGTAGAGATAAAGATTTAAGAAAAAATTGGAGTGGTCTCTTGATTTTATATATGCTGTATATACAGTTCTGCTGACATATCATCCCTCTTTCAGTCCATTGTCAGGGCCATTCTGTTTGACCTTTGCTTCTTATAAAAGCATAGTGAGATATTTTGTGAGTAGACAGGTCTGTAGAAACAATCTGTGTGAAGGAGACAAAGCAATGTTGCTGAAATACACGTTGCGCTGCATGATGTTGAATGCTTTCAGAAAAACACACATTAATAATTGATAATTATACAAAATCCAAATTCATTCAATTGTAAAAGCAGGTGGCAGTTTAAACAATGACCCAAATGTGAAAGGCAAACAAACAAAATGTAAAGATAGCCTTTTTACAAACTGAAGATGAAAGTTTAATTATATCCATGCACAAAATCTTCACATTTAAGCACCTTTAATATTTATTGATTTTACTTTGAGGCAATTTTTTTTCTTGCTAAAATGAAACAATTTTCAAGGAGTTTCTGACTTGTGTGAACAATGAAAATTGGATTCCACATACTAAACACTTACAGCGTTACAGATTGGGAATAATAGTTTTTATATAATTAAAGTTTAATGTTTTGTTGGTCGCAGAGAATCAGACTTGATATCAAGACTTCTTTAGGAATATCAAAGGTTGTTCTGTATCCGCAAGAGAACATAAACATCTATTAAGGGTAGCAAATGTTTAATAGGAACATTTAAACTTTTGCGCACACACACACACACACACACACACCCACACACACACACACACACACACACACACACACACACACACACACACACACACACACACACACACACACACACACACACCCACACACACACACACACACACACACACACACACACACACACACACACACACACACACACACACACACACACACACACACACACACACACACATTCTTGGTTCTGCAGGGAGAGCCTTGACTCGGTGGCCTTGAGTGAAATGGAATGAAACACATTTCTGAACGAGGGCCAGTCTGACTAAAAGATTGCAGGATGTATAAACAAAATAGGGAACAGAGATCCCATGTGTATTCTTACGGGGAAAAATGGGTATTCTCTGTTTGAATTCACTTGCCCCATTTGCAGTATATTGTCAAGAAAGAAACGTGTGTGTGTGTGTATGGCTCTATGAAGGTTTTCTAATCCCATGAAACTACAGGCTGTCTGCCTCTGCTTTTTCTCAACAGAGAGCTCAGAAGAAGGCTTTCCTCACACCCCCACCCCCCTTCATCCGTCACCTGACGGCTCCGACAGAGTGTCTGTATCAAGCCAACAGGATTCCAGCCACCCACTTGACTACCTACTTCTCTCACAATGTGCGACGGGGAGTGTGAGTACTATTAGGTATGTATCATCTGTAAAACCTTTGTGTAGTTCACTGAAAAAACAAAAATGTTTGATTAAATGTATTGTGTTATCAAATGTCATATAACTGTATAAGGTTAGCTGAAAGCAACACTATAAGTTGAACCTAATATTTAAACTTGATATTATTGCTTTCAACTAACCTAATACAGTTATGTCAAATCTGTTGACATAATACATCAACTTTTGAGCGTCAGTGTTCATGTTTAACACATAAAATATTTTCATCCTTCTCCAATGTAGACATGACAGCTTTTCAAATTCTGAGATCTCCCTGGAGCAGAAGTCATCAGACGATGCGTCCAAGGACGCCGTCCCCTCACCTATTCCTCTTTCCCTCACTGATTCCTCTTCATCCTCCATCTTTCAAGCCAGCCCCAGTCCATCTCTCTTCCCCAGTGGAAGGTTGACCAACCCTCCTTTCAGTGCTCCATTCTCCTCCAAGTCTTTACCACCATCCTCTTCCTCACCACTTCCTCACAGCGCCACAAGTGTCTTCCGCTTTGACAAACCTTATCCTTCTGCGGCGTTCGAGGCAACGATTGAATGGCAGACTCCTCCACCGCTGCCACCCAAGTCTAATCACCTGACAGAGCAAATAAGTGAGGACGCAGCTCACCTGATGAGGACAGTGAGTGCACAGCATTTCCCAAACCACGCCACGTTATTTCCCCGGAGGACCTCTCTCTCCGGCCTGGACCATTTCAGAATAGGTAGGACAGCAGTCTCAGAGTATACATTATCCAAAACCTGAGAAAAGCATTGCCTTTTACAATTGATTATAACTCTTGTGCTATTGTGTGGGGAAGCATATGGATTCATGTTGACTGTAAAGGTTGAAAATAACTAATGATATGTTGCTATCATACATATTTCTTTAGGAGATGCTGAAAACAGATTGATGAAAAACAGGAGGCAGAGTCTTAATCTGGTAAGAGCAACAACAATAGTAAAAACAATGAACAATGTTTAATAAGATCTTTCTGTAAAAAAAACCCTTCATATGTATTTGCAACATGTTCTCCTACCTAAATGAAAGAATAGGTTGTTATACAGTGATACAGTCATTTTGGGAACCCTGTAAAACAGAAACAAATAGTTTTGTTTAGGAGATAAAACTTCTTGGTTATGTTTAGGAAAATATTGGAATTTGGTCTAAAATAGGTAACTGACATACTTTTAGCCTAAGCTAAACTAAGTCTGTCTTTGCTGTTGCTTCAAATTTACTGTACAGACTTTCACATTTAATTATTTTCCTTGACTCCTCAAAAAAATGTACACTGAAAAAAATGAAACATTGACTTTGATTAAATGTATTATGTCAACATAATACATATACTTATTAAACAAAAAAATAAATAATAGGTTCAACTTAATATTATTGCTTTCAACTGACCTAATACAGTTATGTGAAAGCTGTTGACATAATACATTTAAATAAAGTCAACAATTCAGTTTCAGTGTATGCATTAAGAATAATTTGCAATATGATTTAATTAAACAAAAAGTATCAAAAGGAAGATGCACTTGTCTAACCTAACGATGTTATTTCTTTCAGCAGCATGGTTTGAATACCACACGATTTCAAAGCCTTCAGGATGAGTCATATGTCCCCATGGCATCCCCGTCTCCCTCTGCAGCCACCACTGAAAGTGATGGCTACATCCCCATGAGCCCCAGCACATTCAGCCTCCTCAACACAAACTGCAACGCCGAGTCCTCCACGAATCTCGGCCCACTAATGTGTCAACCTGGAGACTTCGTGCCTCCTCCAATTCACCGGCATCTCAAGCCTCGCCTGAGGAGAGGTGAGAATCACATAGTCCCGATTTGTTTATGTTACATTGACATGTGAAAAACTTTTATCTATACTCAGCTAATAAACTCAGCAGCTGGGATAATTTAGAGTAATTGGTCTTTGTTATAGCTAAACAAGGTTTACAAATGTAAAACTGAAATGTCCTTTGCAAAGTCAAGCAATGTATAAGATATCTTTATTTTCCACACAATGATAGTTTCTACGCATCACTATTAGAACCAGTCCAATTACTTTCTCCGTTTACAGCTCGACCTCCACCTCTTGACTTGAGAGGCCTCTCTACAATCACAGAATGTCCCACTCATCTTCCTCTGAGCAGAGCCATGACTGAAGCATGGTGAGAAGAAACAATCTCTTTATCCATGTTTGTTTGCATGGTTTGTTTATGGGACTGCCATTTATTAACAATTACATCTCATTAAAATAAAGGTTTAACTTTTAATTATGACAACGTAAATCTTTTTGTAAGTTGGTTTAGATATGTTGACCCAGCTCAAGGACAACATCCTGTTTCTCAGTTTGTCATAGTTGGTTGATTTCTGACATGAAAAAATATTTTGTTTTTATGTGCAATTGCAGTTTTTCGGTAAAATATTCACCTCTTGAAAGAAGAGTTGACAATGGGGAAAATCCAATAGATGAAGACACAAACTGCAACACAATGGTAACTATCGTGAAGGCATGAAAACACATTTTTAACCATGTTTTTGTAGTGTATAGATTATATTGATCATTTTTAATATAATATGCATTTTCTCCCCTCTTATTTTGGTGTTCCCGGTCAAATTTGACCGGGCTGTTTTAACTGCTTTTACATTAACACATACAAGAAAAATCATTAACTTTATTCAACACCCTTTTAAGCTGTAACCATGTACCATGTATCTGACTACTGGTTTACTTGAATAACTGTAGTGAATATACAAAGAAAAGACACTTAAAATGTATTCCAAAATGATGGCTGTCGATTTGTGGATGTGTACTCTCTGATAGTAGTACATAATCTAAGGTTAAATATTTGTTTCCTATGGTGGCCATTTTTGACCGGGAACACCATAGGTTGAGTTGAGTTGAGTAAACCACTCAAAATTCAAAATCAAAGTGGTGATCAGCAATTTCATATGTTCAAATGCCTACTGCGGAGGACTTGATAAGGCAATCAAATGTAAACAATATTTATGATTGATGAAAATAGTAAATCGTTCGAGGGTTACTAATGCCATCAACTTTCTTTCTATCAGGGACTTAATGAAGCCTTTCACTTAGCCATTGTTAAAAATAACTGATACATCGAAGTAGCTCTGATGGTAAAATACTTTCAGTGAACGACATTATTATTATTATTATTATTAATAATAATAATTCAGCCCAACTCTTCACCAGCTCATAGTCCTGTAAGTTGTGTCAATCATCCACTTCAACTTGATGCCCCTTTCCCAAACTAAATGTAAATCAATTTGTTATCAAATTGTGATTATATGTCTATGTTTATCTGATCTAATGTCCGATATTTGAGCGGAAATCCTTATATCACTGTTGACTTACATTTCAACCGCATCATTCTTGACCTTACTCTGCAAATTTTTGTTTAACAGAACACAAAAAAAGGTTTTTAAATCTGACATAATTGTTGGAATATTTATGGGTTGCAAAATTTGCTCTAATCTCAGTGCAGATAAGATGTTTTTTTAAGAATTCTGCTCAGCATACTGTAAATGCACTGGGTTGTGAGGAACCATGTGATGTCTTTAATGGCAGTTCCTGGAAACGGTGCATATTTAATTGATTTTCCAAGAATCAAATCTGAAGCGAAGCATATTAGTCACGTATCTCCAGTCACACAAAAACATGCTGACTAGCTGCACCCTGGAAACAAGTTGATTCCAATGTTTTACTGAATCTGAAAACTATTAGTTTAAAGCAACCTTTTACAATGTAGTAATAATGTAGAAAATATGGAAATATATTAAATATTCAGATCCTTTTACCCATCTCAAGGTATTTCTTTCTCCGACAGGATCCAAGACCACATTTCAGTCTCACCTTTGATGGAGCGAGAAGATCCAACCTCGACTATTTGTCACTTCATTTTAATTCCGCCTCCCCCTCTCCTGTGCTGAAGGTATGTTCCGCATCAGTTCGAAAAATTAACCAAATTGTTATTATAAAATAGAACAAAACAAAGTGAATCTATAAAATACTTTTGCACCAATGATCCTCTATTCATATTACAGACTTCCTGATTTTCCTAATTGGAAAAGACTCAGACATTCCCAGTGTAACATTTTTTACTTTGCTATGTCCCTTCCAACCTAATGCACTCATACATTGAAACATGTTTTATATGTGCACAACATCGCTTGCAATAAAAAATGCATGATCTGGATCCTACAACATTTGTACATTAAGGGTTATACAACACACGCCAATAGTTTAAATAAATGAAGGGCAACATGATTGCTTCTTGGTACAAATATAGCAGAACCATATTCATCTTGGTAACATATCACATTCTTCATATCGCCCTCTCTTCGTCCAGCAGAAACCCTTACTGTGTGATGAGCATAGAGTGGATTATGTGCAGGTGGATGAAAAGAAGACTCAGGCACTGCAAAACACCAAAATGGAGTGGACAGATGTCCGACAGTCAAAGACATAAATGGAATATACATGTTGAGTAAAATTAGAGAAACCTGGTTGCAAGAAGACCAACAATGAAGAGGACATGTATGAAGAGGACCAAAACCAATTGAAAGCACATTGAAAAACAGTATTTGAAAAAGTACAATAGTAAGTAAGCAGTTAAATGTGTGTATGCAGGGATCACAAAATTGCACTGTATTTAAATTAATACCAGATGTTGAACCGGGTCATAATTTTAACTGTAGCAACATTTTACCTAATTTTGATAAGGGCATCATTTGCGTCATGTGTGAAAAAGCAAACATGTTAGACTTTCTGTATATGTATGTAAAATAATTGTAAATAAGATAACTATTTTAATAATAGATTTTTTTATATATATTTCTCTTCCTGCTCCTTCTGCGACCTTCATATTGAAGATGTTTTTCACTTGTGTTGATGCTTTGAGCATTCCAAGAGATTTAAAAAGACATGGGTTCCTCCTTAGCCCCATAAACATCCCAAAAATATTATCTCTGGTCTTAATGATTTCATACGGAAGATAGAGACGACAGTATTAGGCTTCTAGCTAAATATCCTATCCACAACACAACATTCCTCAGAAGCAAACTATTACCATCTGTTGTCATTAACAATGTAAAAAAATAAAGGAAAAATGACTTTTGTTTCTCTGAATGAAAAGGTTGGTAAGCCCCCCCTCACAATTTTCTATTCTTGCATTTACATTTTTTATTTATTTTTTTGGTAAAATATTTAAATAAAAATATGCCTTGACTGTTGTGTACATGTCTTCATCCACTGGTATTTCCATTTTCGAATGTTGCTCTGAAGTACAAATAAAGTTTATATTTAAAAATAAATGATGAGATATGAGATTTTTCATTACACAGTAAATGTTAACAGAAAAATGTTTAACACAATGTGTAAAATGGATAATTATTATTATAATAATACTAATTATTGTTGTTATTGTTATTATTATTATTGCTATTATTGTTATTATTATTTAATTTCTTTCAGATCACTATCATTGTTGTTTCATTTTTACTTTAAAAAATATATTGTACTATTACAGACATGTGCCCAATATTTGAATACAGTGAAACTTAAACAATTATTTTAATAAAATTATTAAATGCATGATAATATTAAGACAAAATAAATACATGGCTTAAACCTTCATTTATATTACAAAGTTATGACAAAAATGCGTTATTCTTCTGTAAAGAGTCATACTTATGATGTGTATAATGATTTAAATGAATGTCAATGTGTTATATGTCATGTTAAAAATGAACAATGACATGGTGTATTAGTTCTACACGATGCATGATATCCCATCACATGTTGCGTCACTATCATGCGCCGAGAGGAGAGACACGAAAGGAGATTTGGGTAAATGTTACCTGAGAAGTCGAGAAAATAATCATCATCCAGCCTTTAATTGCATGCTGGGGTTTTATGAGGGCATTTAAGTAAGTCGGCATGCGTAGATAAACCAGGCTATACACCATGCGTATTTAAACCGAACACTTTTACTGCGACGTGCTTAAACGTTACCCACCGTTAGCAACCAGACTCACACTACAACCACTACTGCACTTTGTGTGATTTACGTTGTTAGCAAGCACCCCGGCTAGCTAACCGTGGTTGGGAACAAATGAAAGCGTATCTGGTGAAAGCTTTTCCGGGGCCCGAGTCGAGCATTCGTCTTCAGCAGTAAATTAAAGTGCAGAAAGCACTGAGAGCTAACTTGGGCTCCCAGTGAAAACCCAACACCGGCTCCGGGCTGCAGGATTCTGGCATCGGTTTGTAAGTTTGTTTACCTTACTACTCGGTTAGCTCCTCTCTTGCTAATGTGACATTTAGTTTGGTTTTACATGAAAATGGCCCTGTCGAACCAGGTATGTTGGTGGGAAACTACTCAGTGTTAGCTATTGTGAATTGTCTTTGCTAAGGCTTTCATTGAAAGTATATTTTGACCCACATTTCACCACTGGTCTTTATTGTGGCAGAGCGTCAGGGGTCATTGTTACATCTCCAATGTTAGCCTGTTGCTTTATCCCCTGGGCTTCAACATGCTAATATACAGGCACAATATTACTGTTTTTTATTGAGATATGTTACTTCTCTTTTTCTCGTTCTATAGCCTTTACGTATGTTTAGCCTAGATGTTCATCAATATCAGTGTTGTAAGGTAACTAAGTACATTTACTTACAAAATTTTACTTTTACTCTATTACTTTTATTTAAAACTCAAGTTGCGTTGCAGTTTGGGATTAATAATGCCAAATGTAATTAACACTCAAAAAACACTTTAGTTTCCAAGAAACATAGATAATTAATAGTGGTTGATTCTTTGTGGAGAAACTCAGTTTTCTTTTCAATTTCAATTCAACAAAATCACAGCAGTGTTATTTGACAGTATGTTTTTATATTCTTTTTCTTAGAAAAAGAATACCAAAAATGAGTGAGCAGGGCTTGAATCTAACTTACTGTAAAGTACGTTTGGTTCCCGAAACTAAACATAGTGTTTCTATTTTGGGAGAAAATATAATATAATAATACAATTCTTAAATTAAGAAGCAAATATGTTATTGCATCACAGATAACACACGTCTTGTTTTATGAACATCCTGTGTGTGGGAAAAAACAAACCATGAATACATAATAATAGGTAATAGGGAAACAAAATTGCTTTCCTAAAAATGTTCAAAGTCTGCAGTGTGAATGTTTTGTTATCCCTGTGGAAGATGTTAAATTTGATTTAATCTTTCTCAAAACAGGGTTGTATCAGATGGAGGAGAAAGCAGCTGCAGTGATCCTGTCGGCTGATTCAGAACATCCAGCTACTATGCCTTCTGTTGGACTGCTTTTGTGAACGTAGCAGTCATGGCTTCTCGTGAGGTAGATGAGCTACCAAGTGACACCAAGGAGTTGGTTCCTGCCTCTGCAGAGATTTCCCAATGTGGCCCCGATGACATCACGGAAGAGCCTCAGCTGGAAACTATGAATACTACGGTGAAATCTCAAAAATCTGGAAAATTTAGGAGAACTGCCCAGACATTTTTTGGAGTTCGTAAAAATTTTTGTATTTTACCTAGTTTCTTTGGAGGAAGGAGTAAAAATCCTTCTAAGTGGTCTTCTAAGAAAGCAATCAATAAAAGCAGAACACATGATGGGCTGAGTGATCTTAGTCATGATGACAATCTGAGAAGTGGGTACAACTCAGCTGCAGATTTATTGTACCACGACCCGAGGGGCTCTACTGGAGAGCTCCACAGTAGTTGTCAAAATGAATGTAGTCACCTCGGTGCTGACCAGAAGACACTTACTCTCACTCGTCAGAAAAGGGGTTTCAGGAGTCTTTTTCAAAGTTTTAGATATCACAGAAACCACAGAAATGCTGGATCTGATAAACCTGAAATGATTGCTATGTCCTCTCCTCGCTGCAAGAAAGAGGTGCCTGTTGTCCAGGACAACACCAAGCAGTTTGTCACTGAGTGCCTGGAGTCTGAACCTGATGTGCCTGATTTCGCAGATGTTTCATGTGACATGTCCATTGGCGCTGAATGTATTGACGCTGATGAGATGCCGTCAGAGAAGGGTGGGGAGCAAGACAGCCCCAAGTCCGAGGTTGACGGTGGGACATGTGATAATGTAATGGAGGAAATTAGTTTGATGGCTGTAGTTTCCTGTGAATTGAAGGAAAGTTCTCGAGGACACAGCGAGCCTTGTCTGAAACTCGAGACGATGTCCGAGCCGTTGCTGAAGTCCCAAACACCTGCCGGCTCGTCAGATCAACTAAACCTCATTTATGGAGATGTGGCATCATTAAAAAGCTTTGATTCCCTCACTGGCTGTGGGGACATTATCGCAGATCAAGAAGACGACAGCATCACAGAGAGCACCGTGTCTGGAGAGAGGAGTAGAAGTGGAGGAAAACGTGCCTCTTGCTATCTTACTTATCAGGGTGGCGGCGAAGAAATGGCCTCACCTGAAGATTTGGATGAAGAGTGTCTTCAGGATTTCTGGGGAAATAACGCATCAGAGGAAATGTGCTATACTTGCAACCAAGAAATCACAGATTTGACTGCTGACCTGTCAAGTTCTCACAATATGGACTTACTGAACAGTAGCAGTGCACAGCAAGCCAGTGGCATGGATGCTTCTTCAATCGCTGATGTGTTGACTCCTCAAAGCGAGCATCAGGAATCAGTACCAACTAGTGATGAGGGCTACTATGATTCAACCACTCCCGGGCCAGATGACAGACAGGAAAACTCCGACAGACTTAGGGCAGAGAGATTACCCAGGGACAGTTATAGCGGCGATGCCCTTTATGAACTTTTTGCACCTGATGAGAGTCTCATCAGTCCACATTATGAAAACAAATCAAAGCTGCCCGGGTCAAAACAGTATTTAAGTGAGCCGGTCAATGTGACAGATTCTGCCTTTGTTCCAGAGATGAACCGATTACAAATAAGTGGCCAACTCTATGAAGTTCATGGTTTTCTGGAGAAGCCAAGCACATGCAGCAAATCCTCAGAGTCGGCACAAAAGGCGATGGGTCGGCAGGAAATTGGCATGAACAAAAACTGTAATTTGAATTCAAAACCACAAACATCAGTCAATAAGAGTAATACAGAGCCCAATGTGTGTGAGGAGAAAGGAAATATGTCTTCTGCTTCCACTGAAAAAAATCTAAAATCTATAAACACTGAGTGTGAGAAACGACACAGCAGCGTTTCATTCGGCAGCACGTCCGACCCAGATTTTGAAACATTCTGTGAACCCAAAGAGCAGCATCTTGAGGAAAACAAGCCTGTGGCTTTGCCGTATAAAAACATCAGTTCTCAATCTGCAGTAGATATCAACGACTCGGATGATGGGCAAACTGTCTGTTTCTCTCAAGCTCTTGTGGACTACACAAAGCACTCTCAGATGCTGAGTAACTTGCGCAACGATGTGGATGATTTAGAGACAAACTCCGCCTTCACTTCAAATATGCAGGCCTTACCTACCATAGTCACATTCGATGTAGTGGATATGCACAATGAGGGTGAATACGACGAGCAGATCCACATGGAACTGGAGGAGGACATTTCATCGCCCTATCAGGATTTTGAAGAGAGCTACCTACAAAAGGATGCATTTGCCGAATGTGACTATCAAATGTTAGACATGTATGAACAGAACCTGATCAGTAACACGTGGGCAATTGCTAGTCTCCCAAGGCACCTTGGCCTTACAAGAGTCAGTCAGTCCATGCCTAATGCATTGTCTCTAGACAGGAGAAGTAGGTCTCTGGACAGAGAGAGCCTTGAGTTGAAGATGCCCGACACATACAGAGAGAACAGAGCTGCTATCGTTGCTTCTCCTCAAATTGAAACAGACTCCTCAACATATTACAAGAAGAATGTACTCGTGTCTGCATCTGAAGATAGAGACAGTAGCAGCATTATGGCCTTATCTTGGCAAACTAGATCAGAAATGGCTTTAAGCCTTCCTCTGACAGACGGGGGATTCAATGAACAAGTACAGAGTCTCAGTCAAACCCAAGTCAAACGCAAAATAATGTCTAGTTCATCCAGCAGCGACTGTCCCAACATTAAAACGCAACTTTGCTCTAAGGTGTCAGTAAATTCACAGAACAACAGGCAGCAGCACCTTCCCTCGCAGGCAGATTCTTGTTTACCTCACAGCACCTTTCTTTATTCTGGAATGATGGATGGTGAATCAGACGATGTAGATGAGGATGTTTTTTGCAAAGCTGCCACTCATTTACATTCCTATAAAAAGTGTGGGAAAAGCAGACCAGTGGCTAGCAGGGAAGCAGTTTCTCATACTGGCAGTCTTCTGAACACAGGGGGTCTTAATGATGATATGACTGTCCTCAGTGAAACAAGAACACCTAGGGATGTGGCCGGCAACAAACTCCCAGAGGCAACCTATAATTGAAAGGCCCTACGCACTGGGATCACATGTATTTGTGCTATTAATGAGTGCTTTCATGTTACATCCAAATGAGAAATTGTTGCGTCATTTTTTACTTGCACATCGGATTTATTTGACAGGATGAATTGTTATTATTCTGCCTGTGCCGTCATGCTGCATTAAGTACATGGCTGTCTCAAAAGGGATTTCCTGCATTTGCACAGTAACAGTTGCTTTTTCTTCCACATAGGCAACGTACATGTAAGTCTATTGAAAGTGACTAAGCAAGTAATTGTTTCCTTTTCATTAAGAATGCTCACACATTCATCACATTAAGCTATTGATTTAACTAGAATGTTCCATTTATGTAGCCTCAGTGTCTCAATGGTAATGCAACACTTTGTCTTATTTAATGGTTATTATCGTGGTTTCTTTGTTACAGCCCCGAAACACATGTATGCTTTAAGCGCCGGCTTATGTTTGTGTTTACTGCTTTTTAACAGTGAGCTTTATGTTGATTTGTCGATCCATAATAAAAAAACTTGTCTTTTGTTGATACCTCAACAGGGGGTATATTTGAAATACATTTAGCTGTTTTTGGCTTAATCTTAAAACATCTCACAGCTAGTTTTTCCCCCTCAACCCAGAATGTGATAAGCATCAATAAGAGATGTAAAGATGATCTGATACTTCATGCATCTTAACTTCCGCTGCTCCCTATACAAACTTTAGATAACTTTACAAGGTCTATCTACTTCAACTACTTCTATTTCTACATATCACATATAGTTACCCTGTGTCTGAAAGTGCTTTACATTAGACTTTTAAGAAACAGCAAGATAAATACAAAATGATAAGGAAAAACAAATCAAGGATGGAAAAATAAAACAAGTTTTACCTAATAGTCTCACAGTTACTGTGTTACTTGTGTTCTGAGAAGCCCCTTAGGCTTTACTGTGAATGCTGTTTTATTTTCATTTTCAACACCAGAAGGGTAAAATTCTCACTGAATTGATGCGCTCACTTAAGATTGTGGAGTGGTTTGGATTTCTTAGAATTATGAAATTTCAAAAGACAAACTGGTATTTTCATGTGTAATTTTCCCGTGCAGTTGATGTTTAATCAGTCCAAGGTCAAACTTCCAGATGATGTAATTTTTTATAGTGTGATAATGAACAAATGTCAAATAATTTGTATTGATGTTTTTAATTTCTATACTGTAACATTGTATTCTGACTGGTTATTACAATTTGGCAATTTTCTTTTTTTTTTTTGTTTTCTTTTTTCTAAATTAAGTTACACCCATGTTACATTAGGGGATGCCTCTTGAACTTCTGTTACTGTTTTTTCAGAATAGAACACTGCCTTATATTAAAATAAACATGACAAGACATGTTTTTTTGTTCATTTTCATTTACTTGTTCATAATCGGTTATTGTGGATCTGAAGTTCTATCAGGCTTCTTTATTCAAACCCAATGAGGATTAGTCAGTAGTAGTAGCAGTAGTAGTAGGGAGCCATTCATTTAGTGAATTAGAACCGAGTGATTAGCTATTGTGGCCTTAAATTTAATAAAAGGCACTGCCACAATTTATTAGAAGTATTTTGAAAAGTGACTTGGGTTAGAACAACGGAATTTTTATCAGCACAATGTATTTAAAGTATAAAAAGTACAAGTACTCAAGTGCAGTGGCTCATCTGGTTTTATTGCTAATAAATACATGTTAGAGCATTTTAAAAGGGAGTACACTACTGCATCATTATATAAGCATATCAAGGGGTTTTATATGTAAATAGTAGCTAGTAACTATGACTGTTAAATAAATAGAATGCAATAGAATGTAGAATATGTGTCTCCTAAATGTAGAATCACAAAAAACTGAAATAAAGTACCCAAGTAAAGTACAGTTATGACAAAAAAAAAGTACTTAAATAAAGCAATGGACTAAATGTTCTTAGTTAAATTTCCACCACTGGAAATTTTCTTAAAAACCAGAAGGATGGTAGGGTTGGTGGAACGTGTGTTTGTAATGTTGTGACCCCGGTGTTTTTTCACTGCTTAGATTACTTGTTTCCTTCGCGTTTATCTGGCAACCCTGAGCAAACTGCGACAGCGCCAATGGCAGCAAAACATAACTGTTACAGGCGAGGAGGATGACAGCAACAAGGTGAGATGAGCTCCGTTTGATGTCAACAATAGTCGTGATAAATATGCAGATTGTGTAGGGAATCATGTGGAGTTGCTGTAGTTATGCCTCCGTTTGAAAATACGGGATGGTCGTCAACTTTATCTCAAGTTACAGTAGTATTCTGGCAAAAATATAAGCACACGCTCAGTAGCTAAAGCTAACTAATGTTAGCAAGCAGCCTGTGGAGCCACTGAGTTGGCTGCTATTACTGTACGTAAGCTAACTGCTCTGCTTTGATACTGTAAACTAAATAGAGACCGGGTTGCATGACACAATTGGAATTTAGCGTTAGCTTGAAATATTAGCTATCCACACTCTCTAACATTTGATCAAATACACTGAAATAGGACGGTTAGTTTACGTAGCTAATATGTTGCTTCTCCAGCTGGCAAAGTAACGGTACAATAGCATGCTAGCGTGTGCTAACCGTTTCTCTGGGCCTGAGGATGTCACACCGGTTATCGTAAATCACATTTAATTACATCGGTGACATCGTGTGCAACAGCTATGTTATAACGGTATGTCAAAAGTATATATCTATTACTGTCATATTGTTTAACCTTGCTCCATTTCATCCCTCTGAACTCATGATGCTAACGATATGAGCACTTCAGTTTTTCTATTGACGTGTCAATAGTTAACGTGAGATGATGAATGCAGAATCAAATTCCACCTTGGTTAATTCAGCACTTCAGGAGTGTTCATGTGTGGTCACTGTCATTGTGATTTTGGGACCAATGCAGACTTTAAATTTGGTTGCACGTTTTTGTTATATTGCTGCTGGTATAAGTCTGGCTGAAAAATAAGAATTGTGTTCAATCCACAGTGTTTGTTGGCCTATTGTTAATATAATCTTAATAAAGGGACTTTTTCCTTTTCTGTAACCTTGAAATAATTCCAGCAACACACACATTAGTGGATTACTTTGTGAAACTTTATATGCTACTTACAAATCAACCAAATTATGGAGAGGTGAAACTTCAAATAAGTAAAAGCTCACACTAAAAGCAAAGTAAACATCCTGCATTGTTTATGACATTCGATACACTTAAGAGAGTGTGGCATATCGATCATTTTAAGAAATTAGTTTTTTGGGGTCATATTCATCTTTTCTTAGTCATGTTTTAATAAATTCAGATATAATCAATGTTACTTTATTTTGCATCTATTTGTAGTGTGAGGCAATGTTGTTGATTTCCCTTTTTTTGATTGGCCTGTTTATAATACGAATTGTAATCATGAAGGTGCCCGGTAGTGTAAAATCAAATGTGGCTTAATATGACTTTTAAGTTTCGCAATTATTCCAGCTTGACGTTAAGCATGAGTTTTACATCATATTTCAGTAATAAGTATATATATTTATGACTGATACCCGTAACATCTGCCTTTCTTTGTGAAGTGTACCAAGTTCATATAGAGGATGTTGGTGTTAACATGCCCTCCAAAATCGTAGCGTAAATGATTAACGGACAGCATTTGGAACTCCCAATTTAGCAGTAGGGATGTCATTTGTCTTCAGTCATCAAGAATATTGTTTATGTGGGTTTGTGCTTTTCAGCTGCGAAGTTATTTCTAGTCCAGATACATTTTACATGCTCTTAAGGCAGAACACACTGATGAGTTGTTACAGTAGCCACGCGTTTTCACACTTTGTGCTATCACAGTAACACTCGCATGGCATTCTCTCATTGGTCTGTCTCCTATAAAATAACGACTGGAACACTTTTGTCCATTGGTGTAAGCATAGACTTTAAATTTGTCGCTTTTGAATATATTTAACTAAACAAGTTGTACATGCAACCATCACTGACCAAAATGCAGATTATCCCTGCTCCATACTGGATACTATGTAGGGTCAGCAATGTAAAAGATGGCCTCAGGGACATGTTCTACTTGTTGCTATGAAACAGCAGCACACAAGCCTGTGCATGTGCAGAGATAGTCTGGAGGCCTTGCTGAGTCTGAGTCTTTGAATCTGGAGGTGGACAGCAAAGGATTGGAAGAGCTCTGCTCCCTGTGTTAATGTAGAATTTCCTAAATGGCAGTGGTGTGTGTCTGAGGTCCACAAAAGTGCCTCAATATCCCTGTTTTTTGAGCCAGTTGGTTCAAATACATCACTTTGTTTTCCATCTTTGTCATACAAGTTGTGATCAACAGTATCATAGTGTGCACACGTACGCAATAAAAGGTATGTATTTATAGCCATAGATTGGCCCTCAAAATATCTATTAACCTTCATAGTTGTCTATGAATATCTTATGTACTAACCTCTTGATGGTGTTGCCAGTGATATAGTGTTTGCCATGTAATGTTTTTTTTTATTGTGGAATATGCTGCCTCAAGAGTTTTAGTGTAGAGTTGTAGTGTAGCTGTAAGTGTTCTGCATTTACTGACTGCCTAAAGAGAGATGATGAGCTGTGTTTGTGTTAGTCGTGACTGGTAAAAAAGGAGTTAGCTGATGACAAGGCTGTGTTGCTAAGCAACGCACATCATGGGCTGCGTCTCTTGAAGCTCGAAGCTGGCTGTATGTTACTCTCTGCAAGACTGGGGCAAAAGTGTAGTGTTTCTTCTCATCATGCACTTCCTTTAAAGATGATTTGATAACCAAATCTATATGAAAATGTTGCTGTTGACAGTGTTGAGTTTTAATACTGCAGGCTACAAGTCCTATTCTGCTTGGTTCTGAGGAATTATGTTCAATACAGATTGCCTGTCAGAGGGCTGGAGGTGCAGGGATACCCTGTTCAGCCCACACTTAGTCTCAGGTTATGGTAACTCATGCACTTACCCCCTGTGTGTCTGGCCTGAATGTTGCTTGAAGACCACAGGCTTTAGGGCACATAAAGGCGAGGGTTTTACTGCAGCACATTAGCACATTCTATGCAGGAAGAATGGGGGTTTCCGTTGAAGTCAGGTGGATACTGATTTAGCTGGCTGTTGTGTCTATGTTTTCAATAATGCACCTACAAGCAGGAGAGGATCAGTTAGTTTCATTTTGTATGTATTTATTGTCAAAAAGTACCAGTGAATTTCTGTAATAGGCTCAGACTAATGCTATAGCCATCTAACATTATTAAATAAGAACAATTCTGTTGTTGTTGGTAAAGTTCTCACTGCATAACTACTACTGTACTACAACTAGAGCAGATGCTTTGCTAAATTCAGTTACAACTTAATGCATTAATAATAATAATAATAATAATAATAATAATAATAATAATAATAATAATAAATTGTGGAGAACAAACAAACATGTACGATCAACCGGCATGAGTACATAATAGGTTGAACATTTGTTCAAATTCAAGGAGTTTGTAGGTGGGACATAAAATGTAACTCGAAATGTAGCTTTAGACTGAATGCCATGCAGACTATTTAACCAACAGGTTTCTCATCAAAAATTCAAACTGAACAAAAGATTAAACTGCACGTTTGTGAACCACAAACATTAAAACAACAGTCAGACAGAGGACCTACGTTTGAATGTATTCAGATCAGTCTTTTCCCCACACTGTGTTTTTTTGGGTAACTTGTGTATTTGGGCAGGTGACTAACATGTTCCATATGTCTGGCTAATTTTGTCACATAGCAGTGTTTCCCATATGTGTCTTGGTCTACCACACTTTGAAATGCTTTTCCTTCACACTCAAAAATATCTAAATACAAATTGATGGGAATGGAGGCAAATTATTACTTTCAACATGATTTTGGAGTTAAAGTTGAACACGTGTTATATTTGAAACTTCTCATTGTGTTTTGGCTTCCTTTCAGGATTTGATAGTTTGATTTAGCCTGTCCACATCAAGGAGAACGTGTTACTTTGGCTCTACACGAAGAGCCTAGGGCTTAAGTCCCGCATTAAGTATGATTCCCTGGTTGCGACGGAGGTGAGAAAACATGGGGTGGAAATCTGAGGTGTCAAGACGAACGTGATGACAGTATGGTTGATGGTGGAGAAGCTCAAAATGGAAAAACGTCCATGCAGGGAGGAGAACATTGACTCCAGCGAGGCCCAGCATGCCAGTGATGATTCCGAGGATGGAAGCAGCTCAGAAAGCGAATCAGAAGAGCAGCAACACCAGTTTCAGGTGAGCAGGGGTAAGAAGAGGGAGCCCTTGGCTGTTGCCAAACCCCACCGACAGCTCTGTCGCTCTCCATGCCTTGACCGGCCCAGTTTTTCCCAGAGTAGCACCGCGCAAGATTGTCGTGAAGATGACTCCAGCGCGGGATCCGGGATCAAGCCCGCCAGTGAGAGAGAGTACCAGACAAAGATGGAATTTGCATTGAAGTTGGGCTATTCTGGAGAGCAGGTAGAATCGGTGCTCAACAAGCTGGGTTCTGCTGCACTCATCAACGACCTCCTTGCTGAGTTAGTAAGGCTTGGAAACAAAGTAGAACCTGAAATTCAACCTTGCAGCAGTACGGCCACTTCAATATCCCGGCCCCCCTGTGTTAAAGAGACTGTTAGTCCGGAGGTGTCAGTGGAAGATGACTCCTCTGCGGATATCTTTGATAACCTCAGGCCCATCGTCATCGATGGCTCCAATGTGGCAATGAGGTAAAACACTGACAAACTCACAATTGGACTTTGCTTCAAGTACATACACTCTGAAACTTTTGCCTCAATGAATGAGCATTTCTGAAGGTAAAAGTAGTCCTTATCGCACACTGTTTTGTCTTCTAGCCATGGAAACAAGGAGGTGTTCTCTTGCCGTGGGATCCAACTTGCTGTTGAATGGTTCTTAGAGAAAGGACACAAAGACATCACTGTGTTTGTCCCCGCCTGGAGAAAGGAACAGTCAAGGCCAGACGCCCTCATCACAGGTAATAAAGCTGTTTGTAAGGCAGTTGCTTTATTTAAGTTTACATGTTGGAAATTGAAGGCTACATGTAATATCGTGGTACCGTATATGCAACTGAAACATAACCTTGTGGTGTGTAAGTAAGAAAGGAGTTCTGGAGTTCATATTAAGGAAAATGCCATAATATAACCTCCATTACAACCGGAACACATTTGAATAAAGCTTTTGGCGGTTTTCAATGACAAAATGATAAACAATGTTACAACGTACTTGAAACTTCTCTTCCAGATCAAGAAATATTACGCAAGCTGGAAAAAGAGAAGATTCTGGTTTTCACTCCATCTCGGAGAGTTCAAGGCAGAAGAGTGGTGTGCTATGATGATCGCTTCATAGTGAAGCTGTCTTATGATTCTGATGGAATTATTGTGTCAAATGACAACTACAGGGACTTGCAAAATGAGAAGCCAGAGTGGAAGAAGTTCATAGAAGAGCGTCTCCTAATGTACTCATTTGTCAATGACAAGTAAGAAACCATCATTCATTCTTATGGCATCCAAATTCAAAGGTCATGTATTTTGAGGAGATGTTCTTTGTTTAACTATTGAAGTTAGAAAGCATATGTGATGACATTTTCTAAAGGACTATTTTGAATAGGTTCATGCCGCCTGATGATCCATTGGGAAGACATGGTCCAAGCTTAGAAAATTTCCTCCGCAAGCGTCCTGTTGTTCCAGAGCACAAAAAACAACCCTGCCCCTATGGTAAGTCCCTTAAATGTGTTTTTTCAATCAATGTCTGATTGCTGCTGTCGACTGTTCATGACATGATCTACTCTTTCTTTTAATAAAGGGAAAAAGTGCACATATGGACACAAGTGCAAGTACTATCATCCCGAGCGTGTCAACCAGCCGCAGCGGTCAGTTGCTGATGAACTGCGGGCTTTTGCCAAATTGTCTGCGGTGAAGACAATGAGTGAGGGGGCTTTAGCTAAATGCGGTACTGGTCCGGCAACTGTTAAGGGGGATAGCATCTCTGAGGTCAAACGGGTGGCACCCAAACGTCAGTCTGACCCCAGTATTCGCTCTGTGGCCTGTGAACCCCCAGAAGCACTGTCCATTGCTAGGAAGTCTGAGGCAAATTCAGTGCCTTCCCTTGTGTCTGCTCTCAGCGTGCCCACCATGCAGCCTGCCAAGAGCCACGCAGCTGGGGCCTTGAACACACGATCAGCCAGCAGCCCAGTGCCGGGTTCTTTGCAGTTCGCGCACAGTTCTCTAGAGCACATGTCCAGTGTACAGTACCCTCCTATTTTAGTTACTAATAGTCATGGCGCCTCTATAACTTACAATGACCAGTTTCCAAAGTATGACTCAGTTAGCGACCATGGATATTATTCACTGCACAGTGATTTTTCAACTA
Source organism: Eleginops maclovinus (assembly GCF_036324505.1). Classification (NCBI taxonomy): domain Eukaryota; kingdom Metazoa; phylum Chordata; class Actinopteri; order Perciformes; family Eleginopidae; genus Eleginops; species Eleginops maclovinus. The sequence continues at coordinate 16,844,043 of NC_086359.1, read as the reverse complement.
TGAGCATGAGCAGCATGCATAACGTGGACAGTTTCTGTAGCATGGAGCACGAGCATGGTGTGTATCAGAGAAATCCCAGCCACTGCCCTGAGTCCTGCCTCAGCCATTCAAACAGTGACTCCTTCTCCTCTTACGGGGACATGTACACGGGCTCTATGGACAGTAGCTTAGAGGATGGCATGAAGGGGCAGCAGCAGTCTCCCGCACCGGGTAGGATGCAAGCGTTCTCCCATGGGTTTCGTCATGAAGCGCTGACTAGAGTACAGAGTTATGGCCCTGAGGAACCCAAGCAGGGGCCCCGGAAGCAGCCTGGATCGCGACTAGCACCACATATCCAGCATGTTGCGGTGGGAGCAAGGTCCAGCTGTCCTGGAGACTATCCCCTCACTCAAAATGTCCTCCCACCTCTGTCCTCGCAGCCCACGAGGTCTCTCGGTATGACCCGGATGGACAGCATATCGGACTCAAGGCTGTATGATAGCAACCCAATGAGACAGAGGCGACCTCCACTGTGCCGCGAGCAGCATGCGAGCTGGGACCCTCTGCCTTGCGGTAATGAGTCCTATGGATATCATTCATATCCGTTGAGTAACAGCCTGATGCCGTGTTGCGAGCGGGTGATGGTCCGCAGCATGCCAGACAAAATGGAACAAATCTGGAACTCGCCATGGGAAATGCCCTCTGCAGCTGAACACCAAGAGCGGTATGCCATCCCGGACCACCAGTATCAAACATATCGCAATCTTTGTAACATCTTTCCTGCTTATGTTGTACACTCAGTTATGGAGAAGAACCCTCATTTGACAGATCCACAACAGCTTGCCGCCGTCATTGTCACAAAATTGAGGTCATGCCATTAAGCAGGTAGTCTTATTAAACATTCAGAAGTGATGTAAAAAGGGAAATACAGTTTTGAAATGCAAAGATAGGCACTTGTTAAATGTTGCTACATGTGCAACATCTGCCCTCAGGAGTTTTTATTTTTCTTTTCAAATGTCTCTGGTGGGAAATCAGATTGTACATCACTTAAATGACGTGGTAGTAAATAGCATAGAGGAGTTGGTTTGATAAGTTTATCTCAAATTGTAAAATGTGTCACATTTGAAAACTTTTTATATAAGGTGGTGTGCACAACTTATTAGACATTTGGTTCATAACACATTCATATTACCTGAGCAGGAGCTGCATAACAGCTTTGTACCATATCAACAATGAACAAAGCCTTTGTTCAGCATCATTATTCTAAATCATTTAATAGTTTGCTAACACTTGGCAGGACTCTTAAATGTCCCTTAGATACATTCTTGAAGTCTTGCCGATGATTTGATATATTAAATGAAAATTGTTAATGAAGCCCCAGGGTGTTCAGTATTAAGAACACAAGTTATACAAAAAGGGAGTCGATTGTTAAAAATAAACTGTCAAATATTTTGATTAGCAATTTTCACAGGAAATGTTCGTTATGTGGTAGACATTTCTTATAAATTAAATGTCCTTTTTAGGAAATAATTTTCTGATAGAAGTTTTGACATTCCTGTAATGAAGTTTTTTGTCCTGTACATTTTAATTTGATCTTCCATTTCATAATGTCAATTTATATTTAAACTGCTGTGGTGTTACTGCCTTCTGACCTTTCGGCCAATCAAATCCCTCTTAGAAGCTAGCAAAATATCAACTACTACCATATTTAGCCAGTTCCTCCAGCTCCTGTTAGCTAGATTATCAGCAACAATGTCAGATCCGTTCTGAATCAAATATCTACCCGCTGCATTAAGTGAAACGGGGCACACAGAAACTAACTCTTTGATTTTGCGTAACAAAGCTTCACCTGCTGCCCACATAGCTGGCTAACTAGTGTTGTTAATTCAGACTTACTTCCGCTGCTTTTGCAAAGAGACACAACTTTGTGAAGAGCATGTAGTCTAAAAGTCTTTCTCTCTGACAACCAAAGCCTACAGAAGCAAGCTAATGCTGCTAACATTGACTTTTTTCTCTGAGTTTGAATACTATCAAAGCTCAAAAGCCAGCCTAGCTTGTTAGCTGGGTAACATTTGAAGACTAGTTGAGCTGAGCCTTAATAACTAAAGAGCTTTATTTACTGTGTCTATGTGCTGTTTTTACTTGTTTAGCAGTCTAAAATGTGATAAATTTGGCATATTTGTTGTGTGGCAGCAGGTGCTAACGGGCTAAGTTTGTTGAGCTTGATATCTTGAGAGAGTTGAGATAACATGTGTTGTGCAAAACGACTGCATGGACTAAAATGTAACTTTAATATGAAATAAAACTTGACTTGAAAAACAGACTTAGGGTAAATATAAAAGGAATACTTTATTATATTTCATAATGACTGGTTTTAATATTTGGTTATTTTTTCAGATACTTAATTGACATATTTCACATTTCATTAATTCAGTCTTTTATTAAATTCATATTAATTTAATTTAATTAATCATCATAACCATTGTAGCCAACTGGTGTACTTAACGTTGTCCTTATGTCAAAGTGAACTATTGATGGCAACGCGTTAGAGATGGAAAGTAATAACTGAGAAACTTCTCCTATTTGCCTTGACATAAGAGGACGTTGACATGTGTACACAATGTAGCTTTTATGAAGATCTTGTTCAGGCCCTGTGAATGTGTTATGAAAGGCTTTTAAAGTGTTCTGGTGCAGTGGAACTATAAATAACCTTGCTTAGGTCTGCCTCTGCTGTAAATAATTCTTGTGACTTTTTTGTGCATTGATTCTGAAGTTAAGTAAGAGGGAGGTAGTTGCATACCTCACAGCATGAACTATGACATTTAATGGCCTTATATCTGAATGACCTCACGCTTTAGTCATTGTCTGATTGGTTTCAATGAAAGTCTTAGTCATTGAAGCCTCCTAGTTTCAAATGTAAAGCACTATCTCAGTATCTGAAGAGATATATTTTCTCAGCCTCACCTAACAAAGCTACTATTTTGGTAGAATTTGACAGTGCACAAAGCAAGCCAAAAGCGAGATTTGACTTGTGTACATGTGCACATATATGTACATATTATCACACAAAAGCCATTATTTCAAAGTCATTTATAAGCTGCTAAATAATGCCAAAAAAAGATAGAATTTATATAGTGTCAGTATTCTACATAATGTTACATTTTGGTTCACAGAATTGATTGGATGACGGTATAAACAAACATCTGTGTTTGGATAATTTCCTACTGTGTGCTGTATAGTAACCTTGAGATTTAATTGGATTCTACATCCAAGATTTCTTATTTCTATATTTGTCAAATTTGTTGTGGTTATTCTTTTCAATGTTAAAATATTCAAAGTATCTTTGTTTCAAACAGTAGCTCTAATGGACTTCTTTAAGTTGTCAGTGGAGCATGGGTTTTAATGCAGGAGCAGGTTAATTTTGTTTCAAATACTACTTTTACATGCACTTAAGCAGTCTGATGATTTCTGATGCATACTTGAGAAATAAGAAGCCTTTATCAATTTTAATAGTTAAAAGAAACCTGGTTAATCAAGCAAGATTACCGATGGGATTTGGCCATCATTAAACTTCTATAAATCATTTTATTTTGCGTATACTAATGTGCACAGGACAGGGAAAGTAAAGGTAATAAACAGGATTAGGTAATATTCCTAATAGTGCAGATGAATCATATCATTTAGAGTATTTACATCCAGAATCCTGTCTATGCCAGTTCAATTTATTTACATATTCTCAATGTTAGCAATTTAGTTTGATAATTTGCTTTGTCTGTTTGTCCCTACTTCCAATTGAAAACAAGTATCAGTATCATAGTTTTTTTCATAGAAATCCAACTATTGCAGTGCATTTAAAAAAGGTTCCCCAATGTTAATGCCTTAACCTGATTCCTTCAGTGCATGTAAAAATAGTGAGACTTTGAGAAAAACTTTCACTGGGCTGTGATGTGACTTACGCAGGGACAAGTCGTAGAAATGTACTATTAGTGATGGAAACAGTGTTTACCATCACATTTGAAATGTTTGCACAAGTAATTCTTCAATGACTGAATCTTAAACTGGTTAATGTTTGCCAGATAAAATGATAAGAATCTGGCAGTTCAAGTTAAATATTGGACTCGTGTTATATCGTGTAGAGTATGAAGTTTCGATAATTGTTTAAAAAAATGCTAGAAAGCATGTTGAAGATAAAGTTTAGTGTATGGCTTATTACGGGAGGCTGAATTGCTGCAACCCAGACGTACCGCACGCATAGATGCAGCCAGTCTCCAAGGTACCTGGAAGGGTTCGGCTGTGCCTTGCAGCACATTGCTCTCAGGATGCTTTCCAGTTTCTAGTTTTCAGTCTCTCCCTGCCAAAAATAATACTGGTGACTGGCCTACTCTGATCTAGTACTGATATATTTTGTGAACATTCTACATGCAACATGTAGAACCTTAAAAGCTAGTCATGTACAGTTGGAACGTGGAGATGGCATTGCAAAACTTCGTACTTTTTGTGTATATCCTTGTTGTGCACCTTGACATGTAGAGAATTGGGCTAATAGGATGGCTTTACATGATGCAGATTTAGTCAGAAGAAGTAATGTTGGTGTCCGTAATGGTGCCCATTCAGCCAAAAAATTGAACAGCAATGGGTGCCGGACTTGCCCATATTTTATTGTCAAACACGCTGTTTGTCTGGCATTTGTTGAGCCAGGGATCTTGATGAAGACTTTACATTTTATCCATCAGTGGGAGCATAAGGCTTCAAATTGTGGCATTGTGTCAATGGGTCAAACCTACCACTTTCATTCACCAGAAATATGAATTAATGCCGAGCACATTGATGCTCCCAAGAGGATAAACCCCTCTGATGTTAGTTATCTTTCCGTGTTTGTAACATGTAAAGCCAGCCCTATCAGCAAGATCATGCTTTGACTGCATTTAAAGGGAAATGCCACTTAATTTTAGGATTCAGGTATGCTTCCTCAAGGCCTGCTATTGGATGGCATGACTGAACATCTCAAATGTACTGTTTTAATAGCTAAATCATTAAACCACAGGGAAGTGATGCTGAGCTCAGAAACAGGATGGGCTCCCATTTGTATTAAAAGGAGCAGTATCAGACTATGTTTCTATGACATCACAACCTGTATATTTCTCCTTTTTCATTTAAGTAATATCTATGCTTACGGAGAAAAATTGCCTGATAATTTTGTAAAACTGAGTGGTATTACTCTTTAACAGGCCTAACTATGTATGCCTGACTTTTTTTCATTGGTGGTGCTTAAAAAAAAAAATCTTTATAATGTTTAGGTACAACTGCGGTATATGAACAGACATAAAGAAGAAAAAAAATAAATCTGAATGTGTTTTGCCCAAATGAGTCTGGGCTTTGCTGACTTTGTTTTTTCATGAAAAGAGACGAGGCCACCTAAGGCCGGCTGTCTGTTCATGAGAAGGTGAAACAAACTGCCTAAATGTTTCTTCATGTGAAACAATCAGATTGCAAGGCTGCTGTCAAGGTTGTTTCTGGCATTTGGCTAAAAGTTTGCGTGCCGTCCCTTTCCTTCGAAATAGTTGAATGGTCATCGACTTCTTTAAAAACTAGCATCAGTGGTAAAAAACTGATGTATTAGTAGAACACTGTCCCTGATGAAAGGAAAACACTCTTAAACAAAACAACAGGGCTGTTTTAACAACCTGACTTTAATTTGGGATTGGAATATGTTTCATGTGATAGTGAAGTCGTTCTTTAACTCGAATACTGGAGAAGTCAATTGCTCCAATGACGCTTTGATGTGTTTAGGAACTACATTACATTAAGCCACAGCACAAATCTTAGAAAAATGAAAACAGCCACGGTTCCTTAAACTGATTTCTTCTCCTTGCTGTAAAAAAGGTAAATCATGGGGTTAATTGAGTGATGTTCACTGACATTTACAGTAGTTTATAGTGTAGTAAACTGTGTATATCTCCAGTATACATATGATTCCTTGGTTTTGATTTACTGCCACTGACAAGATGTCTAATCAATATAAACTTGAATAAATCTTGTTGAATTTGCCTTTAAACCTGATAACATAAGACCTGCTCACATGATTAAATTATAACAGCTGATTTCTCTCAAGATTGAGTGGTAATATATCTAGCACTGTGCCACAGCCTGCACTACTCTGTCATTAGATTAAATGTGGGGGCTTGATATGTATTGGAGGAATGTCAAATTCAAAGCATAGTGGCTGTAAGTCATGCATTATATTTATACTTTAAAATCACTGTTACTATATGCATTATTGTCCCTCCTCTTAACACACTTCAGATTTCACTGGACAATAGACTATTTCCAGTTTAAAAATAAACTCTTTCAATGTACTCAAATGACTTTCAATCTACCAGTCAAGTATTTCACTGCTTTGTTAAAAGGTTACACTTAAGGCCAGAATGGTGTCCCCCACCCTCCCTTTGAAAGTGCCGCAAACAACTAAGCCACAAATGTCTAGAATTGACTTTTGCTTGTTGATACAAATTGTATCTATACCTTGAATGTAACAAAATATGATATGTATAATATGAAAATAGTTTTATTTAATAAAGGGGGGGAGAAAACTCAATGCCATAATGTTTGTGACACTGTGTGTCACTGGGAGTAGCCCATTGGTATGTACTGATTCTTACTGGGTACAGTAGTTAACTTACAGGGACATTGACGTGCCACATACCAGTGCACAGATGCCCTGTGTGCGGCAGTAAGCCTAATGTCCTCACTGTACATAGTCACACATGTCTGTGTATATATAGAAAGCGATCTGTAAAAGTAACAGTTACTTCAGTTGTTTAATGAGATAATTTCTGTTGTCTTGTAACCTGTGCACCCTGGTTATGTGCATCTATTTCTTCTGAATTGAATTGAAATGTACGCTGTACACTATATGAATGGTAATCTCAATATTTTTGAATATATTTTGCCTAATAAAACATGCCAAAGTTATATTTTGGGTGGCTTTGTCAAATATAGTTTCTTGTGTTTCAACACAGGGGTTGTCATGCAATGACATTTCAGAGACAACATATTTTGTTTACCAAACTATGTTAAAATTGCCAAATTGAAATCTGTGTCTGGCCTGGCGTTAAAAGCATACTACAGAAATTGTCATATACTAAACTCTGATAGTTTTTTTGATGACTAACTGTATGTAGAAAAGCAGAGGTGTATTGAATTGTGATTTGGTTTACTATTGACTTAAATTATTTAACAATCGTAAGTGTTGATTCCAGATGTTGATGTAATATGAACTGGTCCCTTAATGGCTAAGATCAAGAGCAAAGTGATTTTTGATATGCACACTGGCAATTTCTCAAACACACACTCGCAAACTGTTTTGATCAGATAATGTGGACCCCTTGACTTCTTGTTCCACTACCTAATATTTTAAATTGTATGGTGTACAGACAAGAAGACGTAAATATATTGAAGATGGCTCCGGCCGTGGCGCAACTGGCTGGGGCACCTGCACCGTATGCAGGAGACCTGGGTTCGATTCCCGACCCGTGGTCCTTTCCGGATCCCACCCTGACTCTCTCTCCCGCTTTCCTGTCACTCTCCACTGTCCTATCCGATTAAAGGCAAAAAGCCCCCAAAAAATATCTTTAAAAATAAATAAATATATATATATTGAACATGACTACAGTATACAGCATAATACTCAGGTTCAGTCACAGAAACATTTGAAAACACCTACTCTTTTGCTTTCTAATATTGAGAAATGCAGCGGTCACATGTCTCCAGTTGGAGTAGACGGATGTGTCTGTAATTTAGAAAAGGGAAATATAAAGCAAGTTGTTTGTGTTGTGATCTGCAGTATTGTAATCCACTCTGACGGATAGCATTGCTTTTATAGACCAAAATATATAAAAATAGATAATTTGGGTCTGTAGGCTCAAACAAAATGTAAGTCTTAATGACAAAATGTGTTTCTCTCCATAAATAAAGGAAAACTTCAATTCAAACTGTTTTATTGTTTTTAATGTGACAGAAAAGTGGCCTACCAGGAATCGAGAAAAACAACCGTGGAAGGTTTCTAAAGAGGCAACTGAAGTTATACATGTGAACGAAATGTCATAACAAATTGTGACGATTGAGGTAAAGAAGGGTAAAATATTTCCCCTTTGTCGACTATTTTAGAATGCTTTCTGATCAATGTTTACATCTTTCATCCTCAAGCGGTGTGCAATATGTTGCATCCATTGCTTCAACCAGGACGGGACTTCAGAATTGTATTGTAATAAAAAGCAATAAGTTCATTGTGCTGAATTTTAATTATGGGGTAACTGTCAATAGCCTCACAAGTGGCTTGAATAATTAGTCTCAATCATTAACTGGGTATAGAAGTGAAAATATAGCTTGATTAAATATAAAATACAGGAAATATCTAAGAAAAAAAAAAGACTCATGCATAGGGAACTCATCATTTCTGAATAACTTCAGTTCACTAAATATAATATATCAAGCACATTTCCATTGTAACCAGGAAAGTATCGTGAAGTCATTATTTTGTTTAGTAATTATTTTTCCAGTAGAACTTGACATGAATGTTTCTCATCGCCGCATTCCTTTTTACAATTATTTAATAATTACTTTAATTATATAATTCAAGCCTAGGACAGACATAAGTGAGATGAATCCAGTTCATTCATTCTGAAATATTAACATCACTTTTTTATCCATGATAGCTGAATAGATGGCTAAAAAATGTCTTTCATTGAAATCAGTCCCCATTGTCTATTAGGGGAAGTTAAATGCAGTATATAACAATGTGTCCAAAAACAGAAAAGTGTTATGGTTGGTCTCTAAGGTTTGGTATGGCAAAGCCGGATGAATAATAGGAACTATTCCCAACCAAATGGTTAACGAGGTCCTCTTTTTCTTTTTGGGGTTTTCCCTTTCCTGTAGTGTTATTATTTAGGTATTTGTGCATGTACAGTAAATGGTCTACAATGGCTTAAATTCCTGTGTTCCCTTCAGAGGGAGTTTCTCTCCCAAACACTCCCCCTCCTGCCTGAAATGCCTCCATTGTAGTCTTTTGTTTACTTTCCAATATAACGACATCACTATGTAACACTCGCGTTTCTATTGGCTAGTGATCCAACACATTGTACATGATACACTAAGGGGCAGGATATTTTTAAGCGGTTGACCAATCACAACAGAGCTGGACAGCTAGCCAATCAGAGCAGACTTAGCACTTTGCCTTTTTTCTGTGGATATAAGGACTGAATCCTTAAACATATTTAAAGTGATACCTTTTGAATCCATCTCGAATCCTATGAAGCTTTTTTAATTGCACATCAAATGCCTTTAACCTATAGTTAAACAGCACATGCACACTATCTGCTGGATACAGGGTGTAATGGCTCGAAACGGCATGTATCATTAACACACACACAGGTTTACGTTCATGATTTCACATTAATTCCTTTTACAAATGAACACTTAAACAACAACAAAAAAGGATACAGCAGCTGGGACTTCAAACAAAGAGAATTAAAGCAGTTACACCTACATGATTTGTACTACAGCATAGTGTACTATCAGTATAAGACATCAATTGTCAGATGAAGTGCAGGTCTGGTCAGCATCAACCTTGATTTCAGAGAGGGAGAACTACACAGCATGGTGCCTGTGATTGGTTGTCAGCGAGCAGCTTATTCAGTGAGGTGAGACTGTGGGAGTTCATCCTGCCCCGGGAGTGTAGGGATGAGTCAACATGCTCACGCAGTGACGTCTGTGCTCTCTCTGGGAGGACCAAAGCACCAGCCGCTCTCCTGGGATTCCTTCATGTAACCTCATTTATCATTTTTGTCATCAACTGTATGCAAGAAAGAATTTACTAACCTTTTTATTACGCCTCTGTCTAAAATGGATAAATGATTTGCTTACGGCTCTAAAATTAAAAGTGGTCATACATTTTCATACACTTTACTCTAAGTGGTCATTGTTTGTTTCAAATTATACACAATTCTTTGTGTTGTTTTAAGACAAATGGGTTCTTTTTATATAGCAACTAAGATATAGAGTAATTTTAATCACAATATGAGTAATTATAACAGTGGTTATAATGCATTTTATTCAATTCAACAGTTATATATGTATTATATAAGGATGTATTACAATAATACTTTTATTTTTACAAGATCTTTTATCCTTTTACAAAGCATTGTGGCCTTTTAAATGAAATACTTAGAACACACTTCATTCATACCACTACAATTCACACCATTTTATTAATTGGGAACCATAAATAAAGTACATTTGTTGAGGCTGTAGTAAAATATATAAAAATGCTGGAAACACACATTAAGCTTGACTGAATAGACATTCATTAAATACCTTGATGACTTAGAGAAGTATAGCAGGAGCAGAAGCTAAGCACTAAAGTTGAAGAAATCACAGGTAAGGACATCATCAGCTAGGGGACGCTGTGGAGGAACATGGGTTATTTTAATGTGATTTTAGCTCTGACCACAAATTCTCAATCTGGTCCCAGCTAAAAATATCATGCAGAGCAGCCACACAAAGATGCTGCATGTATAACACACAAAAACAAAATACAAAGACACATTCTGGTAAACTTAGTGCTGTGGATAAGTGTTTGATGAGTCAAAATATACACCCAAAGACGTCTGATGAAACAGTCTGGAATATTTGTTAAGGTGAGAGAAACATGTTGTGGCACAGTTCAGCCCGACTGAACCACTGCAAAGGATGGTACACTCATTCAACGTTTTTCTTTCCTGATGGGATTGGAGTTAGAAGGAGAACATAGTTTATCCCTCTACAGAGTACTGGTGGTATCCAAAGCGACTTACAATATGTGCAAAAACACCCAGGTCACCACATCTTAGCTCAGCTTCTGAATTTTTCTGGAGTGGTGCCTGAAAGTTTGCCCCTCTGATTCATTACAACACAAATAATGTGTGTACTAACAATGATTGTATTGCAATTCATTATGTTGTTCCTTTACAGAGCCTGTGCATCTGTTATAAATGTCAACAATCTGCAACAATCCAAATTCAAGGTAAAAATCCCCTTGCTTTTAGAAGGAGCCAGGGTTATGCTATCTTCTTAGTTGACCTACATAAAACACGTTATCTCCAGCTGAATAGTAGTTAGAAATAACAGGTTCACACGGAATGTGTGACATAACCATCTGCTTGTCATTGACGTTTTTAGCACTTCAATTTAGCCCTTGACATTTGACTCTCTTTATGGTTTGCGCTAAGACAATTTGGTGTCTTTTTGGTTCTGTTAGCTAATTGTGCTTCAAACAATAGTGTGACCTCTTTTATGATTTTCGATCAACCTCATATAACCCAACTTTACAGAAGTGAAATTTTGACGTTACATCAGTATGTAAGTCATATCAAATGCACTCTTTTTGCTTAAAAGTAACAACAACAACAACAACAAAAAGGATGGTGAAGAAACTGCAGCTATGGATTCAAACCCTTTTTACCTGGATGCAGGTGTAGTATATCTACGTGGCCTCCATTTGTGACCACTAGGGCTGCAGTGCACACTGAATTTACTTTCTTTAAGTGCAAAACATACAGATCAATGTCAGATGCAATGAAACAGATCAATTGAAAAAGTAAATGTAGTCAACCACACAATTAAGATCACTTAATAAAAATATTGATTGGAAAAATAGACGTTTTACACTCTTCTAGGCTAGTATTTGTAGTTTGATCTGCAAAGACCCCTTCTCTTAACCACTCAATCAAGAGTACTCAAGTAAAAAGGTCCTAAAAAGCACTTTTATAAGTAAAAGTCCTGAATTCCTAAAAGTTTTACTTTAAAGAATTAAGTACTTTCACTAAAGTAGGCTACTTAAAGTATCAAAAGTAAAAGTAGAATGAATTTACCTTGTTTTCCTATCCTGCATAATTCACTTAAGTAATATTGTATTGTTGTTTCTTTACTGATGTATTTATTGGCATTTGATCTTTTGGTGTTTGATATTGAGGTTGTCTAAACCTGCAGGAAACTATCAGGTTACATTACTTTTATATTGTGGTAGTTAGATGAGGTTACTTTTTCATTGTTTTCAATTTCTTCAATTCAACTCAATTTATTTATTTATTCACAAATAAAAAAAAATAGTGCGATCATTAGACATAATGGAAATATCTTAAATAGGACACCTCAATAAGCTACGCTAATTATAAAATAGAGGCCTAGACACCAAACATTAAGTATTTACATTCAATATTCTGTATAACACATTCACAGAGTTCATGTGTTATACAGAAACACCACAAGCTAAAAACATCTAGAACTAACCAAATGCTCTAAAAACTAGACTGATCTTATCATAACTGCTTTATGGTCCCTAAATATTTTGCTGCAGTATTTTTATTTTTCCTTTATTTAAATATAATATATGTATATTAAACACTATATACACACAAAACGTTGGCATCAGGGGTAAACAGTTATAGAGAATACACACATATAAAGAAATAAACATAAAGAAAATAGTGATTAAAACAAAAGATTAAATTGAAATATTTATAAATCACATGTTTAGTTTTGATTGCTTTATTATTTTATATTGCTTATATTTGTATAAAATCCATCACATTTAATGTTAATAAAAATGTCCTCTAACTAAAGTTGTATCGTCTTTTTAGAAACGATCAGTACAAGAGTTTTTGTCTGCAGTAGAGGCAACACTGCAGCCATGATGATGCGGCTGCTGAGGCGGAGTCTGCCGGCCTGAAGCCTCTCTTTCTGTCTGGCTGGCTGCTGTCCTGTCATCGGCCTGGGTGTGGTCTTGCAGTCTGGGGTACCGTTAGCAGGAAATCAAGCTCCAGTCCATTTCACTTAAAGGCTAAACAAAGAAAAAAATACTCTTACGCGAGTAAGGTTGAAAATAGTCCCTCGTTGTCAAGCTAGAAGGAACAATTGGGTCCTCGCGACCGGAAGACGTTAGATTGGCGCCGTTGTTCTGATGGGAAAAAGTTTTCCGCTGCTCGACTGATTTATTAACTTTTTTATTAAACCTCAACCGGACGCAGAAGAAAGGAAAGATGCCGAAAACGGTAAGACTGAAAAATGTTATAAGACTATCATATGAAAACTACCGTATTTTTTCTGTTTATTTCTCCGTTATCGCAAACAAATGATAGTTGTGACTGCTTGTTTGACACTGGTAGGCTACTTCATATAGTGTATTAGCATTAAATTAACCCTAGTTGTATTTATGTTTCATATTAGAGCCTTTTAGCACCCTTTTACATCCCTTCAGACTCCCCCGATAAATACCGGGGTACTTTCCGTTATGTGTGTGCCCGTGCGCGCTCCCGCCTGTTTGTTCATTAAAATGTAGCGCCTTTAATCACATAATTCATTCAGTCCTGTGGGCTCAGTGCGACAGTATAGTAATGTTACTATAAGCCTCTTTACACAAATAAAGAGCTCGAATTCTCATTTAGAGAACCGGCTTTGAGCGGAAGCCGCTGTGTGGCCTTCAGTAGCAAACTAGCTAGGCCTCCTTTTCAGTACAAGGAGGGATTTGAACTGTCATTCACGCCAGCTGTGCTGCCCAAACGTGAAGCAAATGGAGGCAAACTTAAAATAGGAAGGGGGCAAAAGGGGAGCCTTAACGTACTAGTATGCCTTTGTCACTTTTAGGAGTAACGTTTCTCTGCTCTGTGATACTAAATTAAGAAGCCCCCATAGATTTATAGATTTGTTCTGGTGTGTCTTTGAACAAAGAGAAGGATGGCCGATTGGCCGCACACAGTGATGTCTCTTTGTTTAATTCAAACAGCACCATAACAGGAAAAGCCCAATGTTTCCGTTTTAGGCCTTCACCAGTGGCAAACAGAAGTGAAAGTCTTTTCTAACTCATTGCATGGCTCGCCCCTTATGAAAGCAACAGTTAGGCTTTGACTCAGCATAATGCTTTTTGAATTAAGATAAATAAAATAGAGGGAAATCTGTGTGCAGTCTTTCTCATCCACAGTCTGTTCAGAGATGTGATTACCCCATGCACACTCTGATCATAAAAAGAACATTAAGAGTCACTCATGGGCCATTAGATGAAGTACAAATCCATTTACATGACAGTGTAAACGCTGCAATTCATTAAGTCACTTTATTAGTTTTCATTTTCAATGGAGGAGCTTCAGATTATCACACCCTGGGTACATGCCTTAAACTCACAATTCATCCCCATTATAAAAACTCATTATCAATTTGAGCGGTGTGACACTAGGTTATTGTTTGTTAGAGCCTAATTGTTAAAACTTGCATGCATGTATCACTGTTGACATCATTCACCTTAACTTGAGAGCCCTTGCACTTCCAAATTAAAAGTTTCTTTCTTCTAGAACTTCCTCAATATTTTTTCCAGCTGTCAATCTGAAAAAAATGTCATAGCATCCTGGCATTTAAAGTGTATCCTTACAGAGCAATCCCTATAATCATATCATCATTTTAAAATAAACTTAACAGGGTCCTTTATGTCAGTCAACTATACTTGTTGGGGCAACAGATTATGTATTAGTCATTAGCAATAAATCATTTCATTTATATGTAAATTATTGCTTTTTATCTCAATGAACAATATAAAAACAATTATTTTCAAAATATATTTTAGCACTGAAACATCATTTATCGGAATTGTATTCAGTCTCCTGCTAGGGCGGGATTGAGACATTTTGCGCTGCACCTACATTTTATGAAATTAAATTGTTCCTTTTTTCTGTGTTAACTATGCTCGTAAAAAGTCCTTCACTCAGTGTCAGTTTTTGGTCCAAATCTCTTCTGAGGGATGCTTGTATCCTCAACAACACCAGAGTAGTGGGCTGTGTAGCAGCTACTGAGGTAACAGCTGGGACCTGAATGACCTCTACAGAATCTGTCAGGATCTGTTCACAAGCACAGGGTCGGTGCAGCTGTGTAGCACAGACCTTTGCCTGTACATAATAAAGAGTTTGAAAAGAGGAAACCAGTAGTGGACACAATAAATATGAATAATAAAAAAGAGGAAGCATTGAAGTTTTCTAAAACAATAAATAGTGATCTAAATGGATTGTGGAATATATTTTAGACCAATATAAAAATATAGAATAGGGTGTGGTTGTTTTGTCACTTTTGTGCAGATGCAGCAAAGCCTAAATTCATCAGACTATATGCTGCTAAGTAATCCACCCAGACGTGTTTTTTTCAATCGTCATGTGAGGATGCAGTTAACAAGACGTATGAAAGAAGGAAGCTTCAGACACTGATTCAGCAAATGATCACTCTGCACCCAGGGAAAATTGTTTCCCAGATTTCTAGTCACACTCACAGCAATCCAGCTCAACGAGTAAAATGTATGGCTTAGGAAATTGTTGATGTTTCCATCAACAGTTTTGGGGATTTATTCAGTGTTAACTGCACAAGTCTTGACATTTCACAAAAGCAATTATTATTGTGAAACCCTGACTTTGCTGGACTCCTCTCGGCAGTGCTTAGGCTTCCAAAGGAAGTTGTGTTGTGACTCAAGGTTTCTGCTCTTACATCAGTTCCTCTGCTAATTTCCTTGCCTGCAGCCTTATAAGGACTTTCACATCACGGTCTAGCTGTTCTCCTCCCTGCTTTCCCCTAGCAGGTCCTCCGATGCCATGCTCCACTTAAGATTGCCTTAAAGCAGTGCAACAAGTCAAGATTTGAACTCTGTGATTTTCATTGGTATTTTTCATTTAGTGGGTATTAGTTTTGCTTTTAGATTTTTTTAGCTGTGAAGTGTTTCTGCATCTCACCATTTTCTAACAAAGCATTCTCAATATACTTAAAATAACCTCTTAAATCCGCCATTTTTGCCTTAATTACTTCCAAAGCCTTTAAACGTTTTCTGTTAAGTGTGATTGTTAGAAGTTAACAGAATGTTGTTATAAAGCTGTTTTTGCCAGTTCACTCACAGTAATGCTCAGGAGGCCTTGACAACAGTAACAGTTTGTCTTTTACTTTCCTACATGCTGTTTGAACAATAGCAGCATTTTAGTTTAAGTAGCCTACAGCAAGGAACCAGCCTTTTTTTGAACCAGTTGTTCATGGTTCCCAACTGTTTAATTAGGTTAATCATATTAACTGTGAACACATTTTTATCAACAGAAACTAGCACACAAAACTCGAGCCTATAACTTACCGTTTTAGTCCATTATGTTGAAATCACGACAGAAGCAGTTTTCTTGTTTGGAGGACCAAACTATTAACAAGTGTGGCTATGGAGAAATGGTCAATGGAAAGACCCAGCGGTATGCAAGCAGGGGATTAAAAGAGTGTGTAACGCACATAGCAGAGCAGATTAACAGTGTGTTGAGGTAGAGCTGCTGGACAAACTACAATCAAAAGTTCTGGGGTCTTGACACAAATAGTTCAATGTTTACTGTTAGAAGGTGGTGAGAAAATCAGACTTCTGAAAGTAAGTTCCTTGTTGTTACTCATTTTGATCTCATATGTAATTATCCTCTGGTTTTTGTTTTTTTATTTCTATAGTTGTTTTCAGAATGAAAATACTTTTAAACTATGTTTTCTGTTTAGATTTTTTTATTTTATTTTTTTAAATAACTTTAAAGAAATCTCCATTGATGCCGTCTGTCGAATAGCCTAACTGTTTTGTTGTTTTAAAACACAGATGTGTAAAAGGGAGTTTCTATACAAAAACCTTAAAGAGAACCACTTTTAATTCAAATCAGCTGTTTACCAGACAGTCATTCAGCATATAAAGCCTAAAATCTACTTATTGACTAAATAACTAAATAAATATTAAGACCAAAATGGCTGATTAGAGTGGGCAGTCCTACGTCCTACTTTAATTGACAATGGCCCCTATGTTATGATAATGAAAGTGTGTAGTACAACCTTCAAGACAACAAAGTGTAAACTCTGAACATACCATAACAAAATAAAATCATAAGCAAATCATTACTGCATGCATTAGCCAACATAGTATTGCATCCCTTCATACGAACTGAATAGCCTGTGGTTTGTATCACTATTCGTCTCGGGTAAACATTGTGTCTTAAGTCATCAATACTCGAATAGAGTTGCAGGCTATTGTACTGTTGATATGTCTGCATCGACAGAACTGTTGCCAGGGGATATCGTTTTGATGGGACTGCAGGATTTGTATTAGAATAAATGTTATCAGGTACATAGAAATGTAAATTAGACAATATGGTCTGCTTTTATTTGAACCCAAAGGCAGAGTTGGCAGACTTAACCAGTCGGGATAAAACGGTCCTTACTTGGTCATTAGGAGGCTTACAGTTGGCAACATGATGGTAGGCACGATTGACAAACTAATGCAGGGCAGCAGGTCAGAAGGAAGGCAATATGTAATCAGAGCAGAGCAAGGGCTCGAAAGCCCGGCAACACAAGATAAGATGAACGTTTATTAACAACATAGACAACATAGTCAATATGACCAGGATTAGAACTTAAGTGTGCTGGCAAACAGATTGGAACCCCAGATCATGGCAGCATTTATGGGCTTGATCCAGATTTTGGAAAAAGATGTGTCACAAGATAAAGTCAACTGAATTTTTGTTAGTGCCGTCATAGACATTTTAGACACACCAAAGTGTCAGCATCAATTATGAGCAATTATTTTAATGCTTTGTCCTTTTTTTCTCAACATGTTCAATAGTTTAAATGGGCTGATGGCAACACAGTGACAGACTATAGGGTCTGCATAAAAAAAAATGGTGGGAAAAAACCTGGGAAATTGGCGCAAACCCGGCTAATTCAAGCCTTGGGGAATTTTTTTTACAAAATGACAGGCCCAGCCGGGTTCAGCCAGGGAACAAATACTCTACCAAAGAGAAAAACACGATGAAGCAAGAGTTAATCCATAAGATATAGAAGATTGGAAAGGATGAAGCAGCAGCGTCTACCACAACGGTTTTTAGAAAGCTAGTTTATAATTCTTGACATTTAATCGTTTTTTTTAAAGCGGTCGTGGGAAACGGTTATAAAATACCCTTTGCCCTTTGTGTTTACTGTTCCCCTGCTTAGGGAGAAAACTCCTCTTCCTGTCACCCAACCTGTTTCTTCAATGTAATTCTTCAAGGCTCTCCACCACAGGGTGATCTGGATAGTAGACAGGATGAGAACAGATTACAGGAAAAGGAGTACTAGGATCTTAATTGTTTTTTGAGAATATATTATTTTTGGCTCACTGAAAAAACTGGAATCTCTGTATATTGAATTCAGAGGATATAATCATGCTTACAGTCTTGCTCACAAGTCTTTCCACGTGATTTCCCTTTAATTATTAGCTGCAAGCAATGGAATATGATGGCTGTTATGCAGGGCCTCTCACAGATTTGTTCATCAGTGCATATTTTCACAGCTTCGCATCACTGCATAGCCTAGCTGTTAACTGTACGTGACACGGTTAGAGTGGAAATATCTGTACCTATACCCTGTAAACAAATTATTACACAGCTGTACCCCCTCCTTAAACCGAAACCTTCATTTAGTTTGTCTCCTAAGTGGATCATATTTTTGTCACCTCTGATATCCACACATCATTTTTCAGATATGCTGTGGATCAGGTGGTGGTAGATGTCAGTAGCATGGTTGCTGTGGTAACCAGGGTGGAGCCATTGTTAAGAGACGTTAAGCGTGATTGCTGACCTTGTGCAAATGTTGTGCATAGCATTACTCAGAAATATGACGCAACCCTTGTGCATGGTAACTTGTTATAAACGTGCCACACTGTGCTACTAAGCTCACTTACGAATCCTGGTATCATCCATATACATAAGGATGCTGTCGAGCCAACATTTCTCTTCCCCCTGGCTACGGAAACCACTTTGCAATATCTTCCTTGTCGTCATGGCTTTGATTGTGAGCGGCACACAGAGATAGCACCAGTGTGGGAATGTGAGGGGCGTGACTGAATTCCGGGACATCAAGGATTCCCAGAGACCATTTGTACGATTAATCTCCACCCTGAAACACTGTTCTTAATAAAAAGGGGAAGTTCTGAGTAGAGAATGTGAGAATTAGAATGTTCGTACTTCACACCAGGCATGCTTTTGGTTGTACTGCTTTAAACCAAACCCTCTCGGTCAGCTCCAGTAGTTTTGCTTCCTCTAACTAATAAGGTAACTAGGGGTGTGTCCCAGACTTCCCATGTGGGTTACTTCTCCATTTTTTGCATATGTTTATTGATAGCTATATTATATCAAACATATTTTTATTGAATTGTATCTCTGCTGATTGGAATAATGCAGCTTTTTGATAATGTCAGTCTTTCTCTTTTACCCTTTATTCATTGATTAAGTTTTCAGCATTACAGCTTGGACGAATACTGATGAGTTGTTGTTATACTGATATTAGGTCTAACTTAATTTGCCTATCTACAGATATATGGATCATTTGGATTTATTGCTGTGTTGATCTGCGTCCATATCCATGCTAGTGAATAAATGAATGCAGATATGTGCAATGTCAGCCTGTTGTTTGTCATAACCGCTACATTAATGTTTAAAACAGTGTTTGGTTATGGACAAATGCCCAGTTGTGAACACATTATTCATTATTAGAACGCTATGAATGCAGTGAATGCCCTTTCTTCCACTGTCAATTTAATTGTCTTTTCCTTGGTCCATCCTACACCCAATCACCAAGTTTAATTCAATCTGGCCAGAATCTTTTTCTGTACACCTACTGACAGACAAGCCAAGTTGAAAACCTTTCTAACCTCCTTTTAGGGTGTTATAAAAAACAAATGTCTCACGCAGTTAGTGATATTCTTTGACAACTCTTGATCTTTCCTAAGAAGTATATGATCAAATACGACAGAATTGTATCAACATTTGAGATGTGCGTGGAAATGTACTTAGTGATACCTTGCTAAAAGCTGTTAATGGTCCTGCTTTGATTAAAAAAAGTTAAGAATAGGTCATGGAAACTTGACACGTGGGCCTGGGAGGGTTTTTTTTTCGAGCATGTGCTAATAATAGTGTGCTAAGTGTTTTTGAATTCAGGCCATGAGAGACACACCCTAACCAGGCAGAAAATGTAAGACTGCAGTTCCTTTTTATGCAGAATTAGTCACACTGACTCAGGAAATGAAACAGCAAGGTGGCCACTAACTGAACTCTTATCTACACTCATGAAAAAAGGTTCATAGAAGTTTAAAGAGTGGTATGACTTGAGGTAGAGTTCAGTGTGTAGGCCCAGGTTGTTGGTCTCGCTACAACTCTTTCTACTGGTGATGACAGGAAGTGACAAGAGCGGCAAGTATCCTGAGCAGTAAATGGGGTCCTGCTGACATGTATGGGAAAGAACGCAACTCTAATCAGCCCCACAACTGGGAAATAATGCATACCATTGTTGTTCAGCGCCGGCGTGGGCCTCAGCCTGCACAGTTATTTCCCATCAGACATGTTTGCTGTTTCCCATCTAGAGGACAGAGAAAATGAAAAATGCCTACACGGTCAGTTTACTCATTACAGACTGAGTTTATTCTCCGGGCAAGGGACTATAAGGTTAAATATATTCACATACTACTCAACATATCATTTTTTAAAAACACAAACTGTCCATTAAATCAGTAAGGCCTCTCTGTAATGATACATAGCACATTCTATTCTTTTCGATTCCTGCTAAGGCGAATAGCTTAGCAGAAAGCTGACAGGTTGCTTGATACATGACAGGATGTAGGCGACTCTCATGAGAGCTCAGTGTTCAGCAGCAGTGCCTCGCAGCCACCAGAGGATGTGGTTACTTCCTGCAGATAAGTTCTATACTGAGACAGAGCCTGATTGGCACCTTTATCCCACACGCTGCGGGACCCCTAGACAAGTTTTTTCATAATCGATACACACACCAAATGATATATTCTTTTGATGTGACGATGGTGTGGTTGGCTGAATGTTCACAGTACTGTGTGAGTGTGTGCACTGATGGTTGTGGGTGGTTGCACCTTTGCTGCTTGTGCATAGCCGGGTTTATTTGAAACCCTCCCAACAGCTCATTTAAAAAGTCATGATGCTACCTATAAAAATGTTGAGTGGCATTCTGTAGATTGCATTTTGGTATACTGCCACTAGGGGGCCACAGTGGGACATTTTCAAATTCTATGTATTGTAACTTCCTACTAAAGAAAGATGTTTTAAAAAAACAATTGTAAAAGAATGAGAGATGGACATTTCAGTGTTCAGTGTTATCTATACTTTGAGACAACTTTCTCATGCTAAATATGTACATATGGAGAATAATTTGAAATAGGCTAAATGCTTAAACATCATTTATAGTTTGGTCAGTAGTTCGGAAATCTCTGAGTCATTTTTTATGGACACAAAAGTCAGAAAAATCTCTGTTTAAGATTTAAAATAACACAATGATTTATGTGCGATACGTTCATAGAGCTATAGTTTATAAATGTGCTAATCTTTTCTACGTGCTTTCTTCCTCAGATCAGTGTAAGAGTTACCACAATGGATGCTGAACTGGAGTTCGCCATTCAGCCAAACACAACAGGGAAACAACTCTTTGACCAGGTATGAAAAAGTGCTGACTTGCCACCAGTGTAATGTGCTTTCTAATTCGTGAAACATTCATTTGACTGAAATGTAATTTGGAAGCACAAGTTATACCTATTATCCAAATAGTTTTAGAACTTAGTATTAAGTACATAACAATTGTTACTGTCAATGCAGTCCATTTTATACTGCCATAGAAACCACACATTGGATATACTAATGCATCGAGTACAGCAAAATGCATTCATTTAAAAAAAAACTAAAAAAAACTGGAACAGACAAAAAAAGATATATACAAATGTATAATATGTGTGGGGATGCAGTCACATTTTATATTTCTGTTATCTGAAGGGTTAGGAGGTTCTTAGTTCGCATAAAGCACAATTATATCATGTCTCTAAATATTTTTTTTGTGTTGGATGTTTGTTCTTGTGAGTAACACAAACTGCACCTGTTGTCTGTGGTTCATAGACCTGTTATAGAACAGAGTGTCCTAGTTTCTGGTGAGGAGGCCCACTATTTATACTTTTGCTGTTATATTTTCAGGTTGTCAAGACCATCGGTCTGCGAGAGGTTTGGTACTTTGGACTCCAATACCAGGATACAAAGGGTTTCTCTACATGGCTCAAGCTCAATAAGAAGGTAGCTCATACACAGCTCTGCCATTCTTGGTCAAACTTGAACTACGCTGCTCAACTCGATTCTGTTAACAGAAGCTAAACCTCACTTGTGTCCCATTTAATTTAAGGTGACAGCCCAGGATGTGAGGAAGGAAAGCCCGCTGCTTTTCAAGTTCCGTGCCAAGTTCTTCCCCGAGGATGTGACAGAGGAGTTAATCCAGGACGCCACACAGCGGCTGTTCTTCCTGCAGGTGAAGGAGGGAATCCTGAATGATGACATCTACTGCCCTCCAGAGACAGCAGTGCTCCTGGCCTCCTACGCCGTGCAAGCCAAATATGCTGACTACAACAAGGAAGTGCACACACCAGGCTATCTGTCCAGTGAACAGCTGCTCCCTCAGAGGTAACACAGGTGTATTTCACCGTATCCACAGGAGAAATGTCACCTTTCGCCCTGTGTCTTGTTACAAGATGTGTTTCCCTGCATGACGTCTGACACTTGGATGTCTTGGTTCTCAGAGTTCTGGACCAGCACAAGCTCAACAAGGACCAATGGGAGGAGAGGATTCAAGTGTGGCACGAAGAACACAAGAGCATGATGAGGTAACCGCTTACACACAAGTGAACGCTGCATGATGAATAAGACATCAGTAATTACATGTAAAATGCCAAGTGCGTGATCTAGAGCATTCTGATACCTTTTTTCTTTAAACTGAACAAATTCAGGCCAGTTGGCAGGGTATTTTAGGAAAACTTAACAAGTGTTGAGGTGGCAAAGACCCAAATATACAACAACATGTTGCTAGCTAGCTAACAAATGATCTTAGCTAGGTCTCGGTTCTATACCGCTCAAAGCTGCAGATTGATTTATCGATAATTGTAATTAAGTTATCACAAGTCATATTGTTTACGGGAAGAATGATCGTAATTTGATACCGCATAGTCGGGGGTAGTAGGGAAGGTAAAAGGGTCTGTCTTGACATAGTGTTCAAACTGTTAACAATAGTAGGCATCATGCAAAGGCAGGGATCTTGTGATTTGTGCACTTTTTGAAACCATTGCAGCAACACAAACACTTGCCATGTAAAGCTGAACAGCAGGGGGTTGGGTCAGGGTTATCTTTCTTCATCCATCGTAGCTGATATCAAAGCCCTCTCAAAGCCATTGTTCTTTGGAAATCTTACTCGTCTTGCTCTTCTCAAGACTTATTTTCAGCCTTGTTGCTGAACACTTAACACATCCCCCTGATTATAGACCTGTGCTACCAACTCTTCTTCTTCCACACTTCCAACATTTCAGAGTTTTGTGTTCTCCTTATTTACTGTCTGACACTCTATTTAAATACACGTCTTATTCGTCCACAGAGAGGAGTCCATGATGGAGTATCTGAAGATCGCTCAAGATCTGGAGATGTACGGAGTCAACTACTTCAACATCAAGAATAAGAAAGGAACAGAGCTGTGGTTGGGAGTGGACGCTTTGGGGCTTAACATTTATGAACAGAATGACAAGTAAGTGATTCAACATGAATGAAGGTGTTTAGCATTATCAGAGTTTATTAAAAACACAATGCATCTAACCGAGGGATTTTATATTTGCCTTGTCTTCAACAGAATGACGCCCAAAATTGGATTCCCTTGGAGTGAAATCAGGAACATTTCCTTCAACGACAAGAAGTTTGTCATCAAACCAATTGACAAGAAAGCACCTGTATGTAAACCCTTCATATGAGTAATACCAAGGTATAAATCCCCTGTACTCCTACTGATCAACATCTGTAACGTGGGTTTTAGGACTTTGTATTCTACGCCCCGAGGCTGCGCATCAACAAGCGCATCCTGGCTCTTTGCATGGGCAACCATGAGCTGTACATGCGCCGCCGCAAACCCGACACCATCGAAGTGCAGCAGATGAAGGCTCAGGCCCGGGAGGAAAAGAATCACAAGAAGATGGAGAGGTAAGGGTGACAAACTGTTGGCGGCGACACTACAATATGCTACCTGAGACGTTTGAGGGATCAGGAAATACCCTTCTGCTAAACATGTGTGGAATGTAATAAGCACAATCTGTTAAATAGCAATATGGCCTGGTTTTAGAGATTAATGTTTTGTTTTACTAAAAGCATTAACGAAACGACATTTCAGTGTCCAGTGTTGACAGTATTTAAAACAAGTGTCTTATGCTAGATACGTAAGTACATTCTGGTTAAAAGAGGTCAACATCAATCAAAGTCTTTGAGACAGCAAATATTGAAAAGTCTCAGTTTAATTGGCATAATAATTTATCTGAGATACAATTACTTTAACCGAAATGGTGTCTATCAAATCAGGAAATACCCTTCTACTGATCATGTATCAAATGTATAACCACAGTTTGTGATAGACCTAGTATATGGCCTGGTTTTAAAATGTCTATAAGAGGGTCAGGTGTTTTCTGGTTATGGTTTATATACAGCCTCGGAAAAAATTAAGAGACCAATTCAGCATTATCATTTTCTCTTGTTTTATTATTCATAGGTATGTCTTTGAGTTAAATTATTATTATATTTTTAAATTGTATTCTATAAACTAATGACAAATTTTCTCTGTGTTGAAATTCAACAGACACTGGAATGTCTACATGTAGAGATACAGATTTAAGAAACATTTGGAGTGGTCTCTTCATTTTTTCCGGAGCTGTATATAAATACCCTGTGTATAATATGGTGATCCTCTGCACAAATGACCATCATTTCTGTATAATTCAATACATTTTGTTTACTACAATTAGAGCTCTTCTGGAGAACGAAAAGAGGAAACGAGAAGTTGCCGAAAAAGAAAAGGAAAAGATCGAAAAGGAAAAGGAGGACCTGATGGATAGATTAAGGCAGATCGAGGAGCAGACGAAAAAAGCCAAACAAGGTGGGTGACTGTCATTATTAAAGAAATGACTGTGGGAGCACCGTAATAGAGGGTAACATGTTTAATCCTCCCATAATGCTGACCTTTAGTGCTTCTCTGTGTGTGTGTGTGTGTGTCTGTGCACAGAGTTGGAGGAGCAGACAGAAAGGGCTCATGAGTTGGAGCTGGAGAGGAAGCGCGCTCAGGAGGAGGCTGAACGTCTGGAGAACGATCTGCAGAGCGCCGAGGACGCCAAGTCCGCCCTGCTGCAGCAGTCAGAGAACCAGATGAAGAACCAAGAACACCTGGTCAGTGATCGCAATTTTCTTTTTAACCACAGGCATTGCAACTGGAAATTGTAAGGCTTTTTTGCCGACATCAATTAAGTGTGTTTCAGTGCTTCAAATATTTCAAATATCTAAAATAAAATATGCTTTTAGGCGACAGAGTTGGCCGACCTGACTTCGAAGATCTCCCTCCTGGAGGATGCCAAGAAGAAGAAGGAGGATGAGGCAGTGGAGTGGCAACAGAAGGTATGATCAGTGCAACTTCTTCCTGTGGTTACCCAATAATCTTCCTCCTTTTAGTGACTGCAACATTAGAGTACAAAGTAGAGTACCTCTATCTCCCGCTCAACATGAGACATGACATGAAAAGAAAGTGTTTGACTTTAACCTTTGACACACATGACTTGCACCCATAGGTACACAGATTAATTTCTCCTTCTTCCAATTGGTAAAAACTAAAAGCACGCATTATAGCCATCATGTGGTGAAAAGTGAGAAAGACAGGTAAAATATCTTTCCCTTTCTCCTCTCCACAACTACTTATATTACGTTCTGTGGCCCATGTGTTAAGGAGGCCCTTAGGTTATGGTGCATGTCCATTTTATTTAAATTTAGTATCTGCAAAGACTCCCCCCTCTGCCTGAAACGCCTCCATTGCAGTCCTTTGTTTTACTTCCATCACATAGTAACATCACTATAACACTTGGGTTTCTATTGGCTAGCGCTCCAACACATTGTACGTGATAGGCTAAGGGGCGGGACATCTCTAAGCGGTTGACCAGAGCCTGGTCTCAGGTAGAGGGTTAAAAGAGGTGCTGCAGCACAGGCAGTATGTGAAAAATAAAGTCCTTTTTGAACATTAAAGATAAGAAAAGTACTTTATTAATCCCAAACTGGGAACATTTTTAAAGCATGGAGACATGTCACAGTAGAGGCACTAAATACAAATATGAACCTGAAATTGAGCATGATATGTCCCCTTTAAAGCAGGGGAGCGGTCAGTGGCGCCTGTGTTTGGTGATCAGCTATATTGGCAAACTCAGCTCAGTGTTGCTGACGGTGTCACCCCCCCCCACCCCCCTTCCCTGGTGACACAGTGAGGGGCAGACATTCCTTAGACCTTGTTGTTGTGTGTTTCTGGGGGAGGGGTTGAAGCTCAGAGCTTGCCTCTTGTCTTTTTTGGTAAAAACCGATGTGTGCCAGCCCAGTCCTGACATTCTTTTTGGCAGTGTGACTCATGCTGTTTATGGCGCTGATGGCTCTCTTCAAATGAAGGAAATCCTGTCATAACTCTAATGCACCATTATGATATCCCGGCTTATAGAAGAATGCTATGTTAAGTGGTGGTTTCCATGATGTGTATTTTTGGCAAACACTTTAGTTCCACTTCAAATTACAGTGTTACTCAGAATAGCCTCTGATGCCTAGCTGCTTTAAAGCGCAATGCCACCAAGTCAAAAACATATCAAATCTGATTTCCAGAGCCTGGGTAAATCGAATGAATACTTGCAAGCCTCTATCAAAGCAAGAAAATAGAGAATTTATAAACTATTGCTTGTGATGTCACCAAGTATCGAGTCTGGTTCGCTCCATAAGCAACTCATGGGAAAATAATTGTTGGACCCACAGAGTTTTTTTTCTTTTTAACACTCAAAAGAGTTTGATCTGTTGAACTGATTTGAGTTTGATATACCTGTATACTCACAACCAGGGTGGGAATTTCACGGCGGCCATGACGGCCATGGCCTTCATTGCCCCTCGGTCTGGCTGTGATGCCCCGAAAATAATTGTACGTCCTATGGCCACCATGGCCGTTGTGCCCTGATTCTGTTAAAATCTCGAAGTTGCTTTAAAAGTGTCAGAGCGGTGGTCTGGGCTCTGAACTGCATTAGTCCTTGTAGCTTGGATTGGTTACGCGCACCTCACGTGTCATCGTCGCATCATTCAATCATCACTGCAGCGTCTCGCTATGAGAATACAAGGAGGCCTCGTGTCTCTTTTGGTCCGTGAGTTTATTCACTTCTGAGACAGGTTACTGTCGCCCGGAACCACGCCAAAACAACACAGAAGAACGTTAATTATCACTCGCACACACATATACCGTTAGCTCTCCCATAGCATTCCCCCGTCTCTCTCTCTCTCTAGGAACCTCCCTTCTCCTCACCCAGTGGCGTTTTTATATGTACAAAACTGGTGGGGCACGAACAACTTAGATATATAAAGGCTTTTTGTACCTTAATACATGGAGTAAAGAGCGCTATCACAAAGCAAAACTTAACAATAACAACAACCGTGACGCCTCAGCATGAACACATCAGACTGTAGGAAAACACAGACACTCGTCACCATGGTTACAATAGCAATCGATCCATCGATACATAAACTATAACTAACTATACTTCCGCTCACCAAAGCTCCAGTAGATGGTCAACTTCTTTCATGTTCTGTTTGTATTATTTACCGCTGGTGATGTAGTCTAAGCCCTCTCGTCTCCTCATAACTACACTTTTCGCACACACACCTACAGCCAATCAGCTCTGACTTATGAGATGACGTTTCAGTGGGGCTGCGAGCGCTTTGCTCCACTTGTGATTTATTTTTTGCCGCACACATTGAATGAAAAACTGCTCTATTCAATGCGCAGTGTAGTAAAAAACTCATTTGTTTTCCATGTTGTTCATGTGTTTTTATTATCAGAAAGTGAAGTTGTTTATTTGTAAACTCAAAATCCTAACTTTTCCCTAAATGGCCTTTGTGCCCTGGCATGTGGCCTTTGTGCCCTGGCATGTGGCCTTTGTGCCCTGGCATGTGGCCTTTGTGCCCTAAAAAATTTGTGACACAAAAGGCCAAATGGCTTTGCCCCTCAAATGACGAAATTCCAAGCCTGCTCACAACATTCCCCTGGTTGATCTTAGTGTTATCCAAAAACTAATTTCCTCTATTCATTGTCTATGGAGCAGTTGCAAACTTTATATTGGATGACATAAAACATTTAAGGTTTAAGCAATCTAGTCTGTGGATTTGAAAAAGAGTTGTTCACGTTAACTTGAATATTTTGGACTCTCGACACATTCTATCCATTCACTCTCTGTCAAAATGTTAGTAAGCCTTAGAAAGTCACCTCATTGACTGTCTCTCTTCCCTCAGGCCGTCATGGTGCAGGAGGACCTGGAGAAGACCAAAGAAGAGCTGAAAAGCAAAGTGATGGTGGCTCACATTCAGGAGCCCCTGAACGCAGAGAACGAGCACGACGATGAGAACGACGAGAGTAGCGCCGAGGCCAGCGCCGAGTTCGGGGCTGAAGTCGCGTACCAGGACCGCAGTGAGGAGGAGCGCATGACCGAGGCTGAGAAGAACGAGCGTTTGCAGAAACATCTACTCGTAAGTCTTCCCTCATATCTCAAACATAATTATACCACAGTCACAGAAACACAGTTTGTAATAACTCAAAGGCAAGTGGGCCATACATCTCATTCACCCATAGATATAGACATGTGTTTATCATTTTAATACAAATCTTTGATTATAACCTTAAATTTGAGGCTATTTGTATACTTTTATTTTAAGCAAACGTGTTTTGAATGATTTTCATCTTGTTTTTTAAACTACTGCACTTACAAGATGGGACACTTGCACGTCCCATAGAGTAGACGGAGAAGGTGAATCCGTCATATCTTATTGATTTGCCTTTGAAGGAATTCTTCGCCCTCACCGTGTTAGTTTAGCATCTAGTTTTAACTTTTGAAGAAATCCGTTTTTCCTGCCTGCATCCACAGTGAACAAATGATTGATAAACTGACAAAGTGCAGGATTCATTTTAGTAATGCGGGACCACATTTAAAAACAGCAAACTTTGATCAAAACGTCATTTACAAACTCTCAAACAACTCTTAGACACCAAGTCTCTCTAATCCTGTCGTATGCTTTCCAAACATGCATTTTCACCTCTACACTGTAAATTACACTCAGAAGCCCGGCCCCTATTTACTGTAATTGATCAAGCAGGCTATCAGTTTTTGTTTTGTCAGTGTCTGTGGAGGCATGAGGGGAGGTACTCCTTTAATAAATCCATCATTAAAGAGAAAGGATAGATAAAGAAAAGAAGAAGATGTAGGATTTGTAATTTAAAGATGACATGGTGACAAGAAAAAAAAGGTGTCATTCCAAAAAGAAAAAGTTGATCATGTTTTTTACATTCAGAGAAAATAATCTAAAGAGAGGATGATAAGGGCCACATGTGATATTTAAAAAAAATCTACCCAAATGTGATTTTGCTGAGAATTCTGCAATTAAAGTCAGATCTCCAAACTATTCTCACACGGCCCTTATACTCTTCCGTAATTTTGACACACTCCTGTGAGCTGTTTCTAATCCTGCGGTGACTGTGTTACAGGCTCTTAGCTCAGAGTTGGCCAACGCTCGGGATGAGAGCAAGAAGACGGTGAACGACATGATCCACGCGGAGAACATGAAGGCGGGGCGAGACAAGTACAAGACCCTCAGACAGATCCGGTCAGGAAACACCAAACAGCGCATCGACGAGTTCGAGTGCATGTGATTCTCTCGCTCGGCGCCGCTAAAGCCCACACAGCTGGACTGCAGTCCTGCCTCACATGAGCTGTTCCCCCTCTGCCCAAATAAATCAGATCCACAACATGACATGGTTGCACAAGCACAGCACAGTGTACAAACATGGATCAGGAAAATACTCCATTTGTTATCATTCCTAACTTTGAATCTAGGCAAGTCACTGGTTGAAAAGGGACATACTGTATTTTAGTAGTACATTCCTCACAAGGGGTTTATGTAGCATATGACTTATGGGCTCACGCCTCATTTCATGACACATTGAGTTAGCATTTTTAATTTCTTTATAAATTTCTGTCGCCTTTTTGTATCATGATTTCAAAATAAAAGGCCCAGAGACCAGTCCTACTTTCTGATTGGTCTCTGAGCCTGTCGATATTTTCCTGCTGCACACATGCAATGGTTCTTCACAGCAAGCTGGATTTCGTTATGATCTGCTGCTCAAAGGTTAAAACCCAAATGCACTGTAATGTGTTTGTGTGGAGCATTTTCAGAGCAGTATTATTTTTTTGCCAATTTATCTTTTGAGTGTATTCTGGATCTGCCAACTGTTACAAATCATTTAGTATTTACGCCGCAAGGTGATATTAAAAATCGATTCCATTTAAATTATTTGTCTGTTTTTACATTTCTGAGCAGTCAGTTTGCAGCTACAAGCTACATGTTGCTGTTATCCAGTGCCAATATCTATTTTTTATTCAGCATTCAATTAAAAGCAAGTTGATCTCACTGTAACTTTAAGAGTTTTACCTTAGTTTTATTGCTATGCTTTTATTTTGTAATACTGCTTATCAGTGAGGGTGTAGTTTGATAATCAAAAATTGCATGGATATAACCCGGCGAACAGCATAAGGAATCACACTGTAGTCGTTACGAGTCAGATTGGCTTTTGTTTTCGTAGAATCTAATGCATAGAATTACATCATTTCATTATACATGCACTGGAAACCCAATGAGTCAAGACAGCTTCCTGGACTTTATTTCCAATGCATGCATCTTTGATATACCGTTTGTATTTGATTTGTGTATTTTGTCATTTGGATTTGGCAGAAGTGCTATTATAATGAGGTGGAAAGCGGACACCACTGAGGATATTTTTGTATTATAAAACCTAGAAGTACTGGTCAAAGGTAGCTGTTTTGGTTGTGAAGGAACAGGATTTTGAAAACAGTATTTTTTTGTAATTGAACAGCTCACTGCTGATGGAACAAGCAACCCCAAACCCTTTGACAGGACCAATGAAAATCCAGAAGCTACAGAAAATGCTCTTCATGGTTTGTTGTTAAAGACAGGTAAAATACCATGAGGGGAAATAGTAAACCTGGCCTCAACATTTTGCATAAAAATGTTTTTTAAAAATCCCGCCATTCCTGCTGATTCGTTTCGGCCTCCAGAAATAGGAAGGGGTTTGCTTGTTCTCAGATTTTTTTAGAAATTAGTCTTTGAAAGATTTATTTACATTATTGTGCGAGTTTAAAGTAAATGTGTTTTAGATTCTTTTTTATTTTATTTTCTCTTATCGTCATTTGTACCGATATGCATTTTGATATACAGTATTCTCGCCCATTGAATGGTATAGTTTGTGTATGTGCCATCACATAATGCAGTCGTTGCTATTTTAAATAGCTCTCCTTCAACAGTTACTTTTATAATGCTACACTGTATGTTATACCTGAAGCACCGTGTATTGACAGCCTTCTTTGAAGAATTAAGTGTACTTTCAACCCGAGTCATGTCTGAAAAAGAAATGTATTAGAAGTTGCTTCTCAATATTTTGTCTTGAATTAAAAAAGGGCTGAGTCATAATTTTGTAAATCTAGAGACAGTGCCTTGCCCAAGATTTTCATCAGATCTTGCTGCTTCAAGTCTTCCTTTTACCAACGAATAAAAGTCAAATTAAACTGTTCATTCTTTACCCGACTAGTTCCTTACTTTTAGTTTGAAGTACTTTATGTCTGTGATAAATGAAGTATAAAACCAGGTCATTTAGTTGTTTCTCATAAGCATGAGCATTTTGCAGGTATTTTGCTTCCATAACATACCTTTGTTCAGAATAGTGGAAATAAAACATCAAAAATATACATTAAGGTGTTTATTTTACTAACTTTATCTATTTGTGTTTGTAGATATCACTTCATTTCAACAAAGTTTGCATTATATAATCCCCGACGAATACTTAAAGATGACATTACAAAATGGCTTTAAATAAATAGTTTTGCTGGTGAATTTCATGGTGAAATATATTAATTTAAGGGGATTTTTTTTCGCTTATTAGGTTCAGTGTCTTGGTCTTAGATCACATATTGAATTTATGAAACCAATCTACAGAGGGGTTAGTACATATATCATTAATAGCCTGATAATTATATATATCATTTTATTCTAAAAAACATGGCTCAAATACATTTGATTTTCAAATGGATATTCACAATTTGTTAACATTAATCCAGAATATCCTATGTCTACAAACCAAACAGAAACAAGTGTTTTGTACCTGGCTTTATCCAATAATCAGTTTCATATTTATGCAAATACAAGTATTGAATAAAATACTGCCTCATTTGAATGAAAAAATATAATAATTCAGAAAACTTCAATCAACCTGCTGCGCTGCTTCTACCTGCAGTTCTGCAATGAGCCGCATGATGGCAGTGTACCCTCAGTCTTGAACGACGCTTGTG
This sequence comes from Eleginops maclovinus, assembly GCF_036324505.1. Lineage (NCBI taxonomy): Eukaryota > Metazoa > Chordata > Actinopteri > Perciformes > Eleginopidae > Eleginops > Eleginops maclovinus. The sequence goes on along the minus strand of NC_086359.1, from coordinate 16,811,477 downwards.
ATAGTATGGGAAAAACTTGAATAATGTGACTTTGAGTTTAATTTCCTCCAGTTGTCTATCGCAAATTCTCAGAATGCAATTTCTGATTGATAATCAGATAAGAAAACATGGCTGTACATGACGTCAAAAAACATCCAGATCCTCAATACACACCAAAAAGTAAGCTGCACAAAATGAAAATAATTCTACTGAAATAGAAAGGAGTGGATTTCTCCCTCATGGAAAAACCCTCACATGTCACAAATGTGTTACATTTTAAAAATGCATTCAGGTTTAGACTCAGACTCAAATAAACACAGTGACTGACAGGCAGTAAAACAGGAAACGCTTTCTGTTTGCAATTTAAAACCGATGCAGCTCTCAGTTTGTCACAATATATCCGTTTTGCAGTACACATTTGTACTTGTGCTAACACATTGCACATTATGATATGCAAGTACTCATGGTAAATACATAGTGCAAGATAACTAGACTGTGGGAAGTTCAGTTAATTCTTGTTAAACAATCGGAACATCTCTTTCTCAACAGCAAGGGTGGTGGTGTTTTTTCATCCCCCACTTCCCCTATGTTTGTGGTATTCAGGGCCAGGGAAGGGTGTTGAAATGGTTCACACTTTGAACTGCCACCAAAAGATAAGCTGCCATGAGACTCACCGCTCGCAGAGTTTCACGCAGAATGACACAGAACTTCTGTAATTTCTGTCTTCTTCTTCTTCTTCTTCTTCTTCTTCTTCTTCTTCTTCTTCTTCTTCTTCTTCTTCTTCTTCTTCTTCTTCTTCTTCTTCTTCTTCTTCTTCTTCTTCTTCTTCTTCTTCTTCTTCTTCTTCTTCTTCTTCTTCAGAACTCTGAATATATCCCACATATTTCAAGTCCTTTAATTTATCTTATTTTCCGATCGCCAAATAGTGTTCTAAACCTCACTAGAGGGGTTTTGTCAAATTAATTCTTAATCATTTCACATATCACTATATCAGATTGCCACTACATAACTATCATGTCCAATAGAAATTAAGTTAACCATATTCTATGCTATCTATTAAAAACGTGGTAGTTCAAATGCTTACACTCAAAATTAGGAGTGTGAGGTGGAGAAAGTCTGTTGTATTTCAGTATATTGTGACACCCCCTAACTTGTGGCTCACAAAAGGCATGAAAAATGCCAACTGTAGGCAGTTTAAGAGGCGGGAAATGTATTTAAAAAAGTGAATACCCCTGAATGCTGTTTGAAAGTTTCCGACTTCAAACATGAATGAGTATTCAATATTTAAATGATTTAAATAACAAAAAATCTACTTTAACTTGTTGCACAGTATGTGAACTTTAAAATATGAAGACAAAGTTGTTTCACATTAGAATAACTCAAAGTTGTTTTACACAGTAAGACTATATCTAAGGATTTGATTTCTTTCTGTGAAAAAAAATATTCCTTTTCAACTTTAAGAACTCTCAATAGATTAGTGCACGGTGAAGACTGCACACACGATGCTGTGCTGCAACAAACAGCTCAACAATGATGCAATATCCACAGGAGAGAATCCTGAGAACTCGCTTTACACAAACTTCCTGCAGAATTGTATTCACTATTCAGCTTAGTTGTATAGCTTATCAGATCTGCTGTACATTTATTGTTTTACAAACATATGTTACTTAGTCAGGGTCAATGCGCAATTTTAGAAACAAATTGGGAATTGCTGGTGAACTACTACTGTAACTGTTGTATATTATACTGTACTATACCACATCATACCATACTATGCTCTACTATACTATACTATGCTCTACTATACTATACTATGCTTTACTATACTATACTATGCTCTACTATACTATACTATGCTTTACTATACTATACTATAATGTACTATACTATACTACGCTCTACTATACTATACTATAATGTACTATACTATACTATGCTCTACTATGCTATACTATAATGTACTATACTACGCTCTACTATACTATAATGTACTATACTATACTATGCTCTACTATGCTATACTATACTATACTATGCTCTACTATACTATACTGTACTATACTGTACTATACTATACTATACTATGCTCTACTATACTATACTGTACTATACTGTACTATACTATACTATACTATACTATACTATGCTCTACTACGGCGGTTCCCAAACTTTTTTTGCGGCGCACCCCCTTCTACGTCCCAACCGGGTTGACGCACCCCCCAAAAAAACGCGACAAAGCTTTGTTTTATCACCATATAAATAACTTTGTCATGAGACAGCGGCTGTCTTCTTCTACGTTTCTATCAAAAACTAATAAATTATAGTTTTTTTATTTAAAATAAAAGGGATTACAAAGGAAATGTTTATTGTTCCTGTTTTTTATTGTAGCCTATGGAAAAATCCCACTTGAAAAACAAAACTGTGTAAGGTTTTTATACCAGACCGCCATTACATGTTTCATCTTGCCACCCCCTGGTGGCAGCTCGCGCACCCCTGCTCTACTATACTGTACTATACTATACTATGCTATGCTCTACTATACTGTACTAAACTATACTATACTGTACTATATTGTACTATACTACTATAACACATTAAACTGTACTATACTATAATATACTATATTACATATTACTTTACTTCTATAATATATTCAACTATATTATACTAAACTATATAATACACAACAATACTATACTATACTATAATATGATATTGTACTATACTATACTATGCTCTACTATACTGTACTATACTATACTATACTGTTCTATACTATACTTTACTATACTATGCTCTACTATATTATACTATACTGTACTAAACTATACTAAACTGTACTATATTGTACTATACTATACTATACTACTATAACAGACTAAATTATACTATAATATACTATATTACATATTACTTTACTACTATAATAAACTCAACTATACTATACTATATTATACTATACTATAGGCTTTAAACTAAAATATATAATACACAACAATACTATACTATACTATACTATAATATGATATTGTACTATACTATACTATAATATGATATTGTACTATACTATACTATACTATAATATGATATTGTACTATACTATACTATAATAGGATATTGTACTATACTATACTATAGGTTGTAAAAAGAAATATACAATACAACATAATACAATACACAACAATACTATACTATATTGTTCTGTACAATACTGAATGCAAAGCCAGCTTATTCATACAGCACACTTCAACAACAAGGCGGTTGAAGTTGCTTTACAAATAACACTCAAAAGGAAAGTGCAAAAGAAACACGTAATGCAATGACATTTCAAAATCACTAGAGGCAATACAATCTGAATCAAACAGATGAAAACAGGTTTAAAATACAAGGGATACAAGCTGTGTAAACTGTAAAACAGTGCACTCTGAACAGTTTGCGTACAATATTTTCAATATACAGTATGTTAATAATACAGTATATCCTGTATAAAGTATAACCAGAATACAGTATTTCCAGAATAAAGTATTACCAGGACACAGTATATCAAGTATACAGTATGTTCAGTCCCTGTGTGTTAGAGAAGCGAGCACACAGCCCAGTGGTGGCTGCAGAGGGAAGTCCAGTGAGTGATAGGTGGTGCGTTGGTCCTGAGTAACAAGAGGAAGTTACACTGTGTAGTACATTCTGGTCGTTGCAAAAATTACAATAAAGGTTAGGCAGTACAAAGTGACTCTGATAGAGTTTTACTTGGAAGTTCAGGAGTCCAGACATTTTTAAATCATTGCATGGAGTCCTGGGTGGGCTTGACACGTAGTCTAATAGAACATGTTGTTGTGTCCAATTTAAAAACATTTGTTTGAACATGTGGAACTGGTTTTTATAGCCCTGATGTTTGTTGCTTTGCTGCACAGGGGGGCAAACTGACAGATGGTCCACCAATCAGCAGTGCAAGCTAAACACTGATGTTTTTCCTTGAAGCAGGAAGTAGCACATGATGGCCAGTGACGGCTGATAGTTCAGAAGGAAACATGGCCTAACATTTGAGAAAAATGTGTCCAACATTGCCGTTTATGGAGGTACAATACCAAGAAAAGACCACTGTAGTTAATTTGATCTCATAATGTAGTTTTAACACAAATCTTAGGATTCAAAGTCTTTATTTTCATAGCAACAGCATGGTTGGCTTCAGACACAAGAGGAAATACAATTAGTGCAAGAAGAAATAGAAATAAAATGGCGCAAAAGAATGGACAGAAAAACAGAATGTAAAATTAAATACTGTACAGTGGGACGCAATTAGATTACATTTAGTCTAAAATGCCATTAAAACTCTACACCATCTGATCTGAAATACTCATTCTCCTGTGACTTTACATACATGCAGTTCCATGAGCACATTCTGTACACAAGCAGTGAAAACACATGAAAGGCCACAAAAGACGAATGTGTCTTAGCAAACCATTATCTCCAAAACTGTGAGCCACAAACGGCATTTCACAACCATGACATGTTGACATTTAATTTCAACATATTTCCTGAGCTCTAGCTTCGCAGTTATCTTCCTTGTTTTGACTTCCTCTTTGCTGTGCCGCAGCTCAATGGTCAAACGAGTTGTCTTGTGCACAGTGTCATCATTGTGAACTCCTGAGGGGGGAAGAGGCACTCGGACTCATATGCTTCAAACACTCAGGTAACACATCGGTATCTACTTTCTAAAAGACATTAGATCTTTATGTAAAATATAATCATGCTTTTTTATGTCTTTATTGTTGGTTTGGTGCAGATTGTTTATTCCACAGAGCCAGTTTGCGCGATCAGGCCCCCCACTTAGTGTATTTGACAAGCTGAGTTTGACACTCTGTTTCGCTGAGTGTCAGTTTGTCAAATACCCCAAGTGAGGTGTCATTTTTCTACAAATGTGACCCGTCCTAGGACACTCCACAGCGGGGGCTACCACTCCAAGGAAGCTGAAAACACAGCGGAACCTGTTTCTTGTGAAACTTTGAGGATATGGAAAAGAAACGTGGTCAATGGTTCTGATTATGGAGACAAACAAAGTCAACCTATCATCTGTTTAACTATTAGTTATTTAGTAAATAATGAAAATGACTCATTGCTTCTATTTTATCCCATGAGAATGCAAAAAGGTTCAGTTAATGAAGCAACAAAAGCCTCATAGCGATGTTTGAGTAAGTTAAAGCCTAAACTTTTAAACCCAATTTTGTTTGCAGTCATTTTTTTTTCCTGGCTTTAAGCACAGTCGCTATAAATCTCAGTTAAAAACGGCATTATTGTTATTCTCAGGACATGTAGGCTGCTTTTTAATGCCATCATTTTTATGTTTGTTATGCATTCTCAGATCATTTTAATTTGTTTTGTGTTTTAAAACAAAATTCAACTAAAGAGGTTATAAAAATGTTGCTGAAAACTAATGAAAACAATCTGGTTTTTATTATGATCTGTTGCCACTGATGCAAACATTGAACTAAATGTGTTTTATTAGTCACACACATGTCTTGTGTTAGAGTGAACCCATGTATTATAAAAAGGACCAGCCTTAAAAATATAATTGCACATCTGTGGAGATTTTCAGCCTGTTATGAAGAATAACTTTTTCTCTTATGAAACGTTGTAAAACAATACTTTTGCATTTTAGGTACTTGCCTTATTAATTCCTGAAGGGTTTTGCTCAATTGTTTGGTTCAGCCTTGATGGAAGATTTCTTTCCCTGCCAACATGTGAGAGCAGCTGTCTTTTCAATTTCACGGGGAACAGGCAGAAGGGAAGAGAACAGCCCAATGAAATGTACAGTGCCTCCTGTGTATGCTGTAAAAAACCTCATAGATTCCCTAGATATCAGGTTAAAGACCTCAGTCTGAGTCCAACTCAGCTCTTGGAGGAAAGAAAGCAAGGTTTAAGTATTTTTGTTCCTTCAGCAATAAGTTCAATAACTGTTCAATAAGACAGGGTTGTTTTTGATGGTTGTTTTGGGAAAGGAGAGACTCATCTTAATTACACTGCCTGATCAAATGAATATTTAATATAAATAAATAAAAAATGGTCAAGGCTCTGTGAAATAGTGATTGTAATGCAATTCTTCTATGGTACAATTTAAAGTTCATTCAAATAGTAGGAATCTATAGTGTGTGTCAGAGTATGCTAGAGGGAGGGGGGTTGCAAGTGTGTGTGTGTGTGTGTGTGTGTGTGTGTGTGTGTGTGTGTGTGTGTGTGTGTGTGTGTGTCAGAGGGGTGGAAGTCGGAGACTGCATATTGAATTGTAAATATATATATGATCTTAATTGCACTTTGACAACCTCCATTTCAATATTTGTTATATTCATGTTTACCTTGATCTTTAATATATTGTTACATTTTTTGATGATCAGCCAAAAATGTGTAATAAAGATGAATGCGGTGCTATTTTTATATTGGCATCTGTGATCTCAAGGGTTCTAACGTGTCCTAAAGTTGCTAGCAGACAGAAGCTTATCATCTAACTGACAACACTAATCGCTACGCCTTGCATTTCCTGTTCCTGTGGGGACGGGCTGCGTAGCCCCATAAATGCTTTTAAAGACATACCATTGCATGACACATATTTCTAATATCCTTCACTTTATTCATGCCAACTATGCATTTTGCATGAATAGGCTGCTCCCACATAGTCATGTGAATTTTCTTGCAGAGACAAAAGTATTCTGCCATGTACGTTAGGTTTGTGGTGTCATGTTTTATTTGCACATTGTTGAGCCGGTACTGACCTAGAGTTTAAAGTTTGGTGCAATAAATCTAACTATAGATGCAACTTCTTACAGAACAGCACATATACAGTAACGTCAGTGCAAATATAAAGGACAAACTTGCACAAATAAATTGTGACTGTTGTGAATACCCCCTGGGCTGCCTCAAACAGTGTCTCTGATAAAGTGAGTTTCCTTTTTGTCTTTACTGTTTAACTTACGCTGCAACATTTTATTTACTTCTATTTCACTTCATCTATCAGAATCAGAATACCATTAATAGTCCCACAGAGGGGACATTTTTATTATTACATCAGAAAGAATCAAAGACAGCTTAGTATTACACACTCAAGATATTAAATATATATATATATATATATATACAAGAATCACACAATTTACAAAATACACAAAAATAAAAGTATAGCAGCCAGATATGTATTGCACAGTTATTAACACAACAGGGGGTGTTATAGTCAGTGTTGTTATATGTGTGGGGGTCTACCGGGGGCCATGATGGTTATAGAGTCCGATCGCTTGCTGTGTTATTTGTATTATATTTTGACATACATGTATGCCTTGGTTTCTTTGCCACATTGCAGAATTATTTTATTGGACCCTCTTAAGTAGTGAACGATTAAAACCAACCCATTATTTGTTAAAATCATTTCTGTAACACTTTTTATAACACCAACATCTTTAATGCGTTATGAACATACTTAGAATGCATTGTAACATTCTTATGGCACTTTATAATTAGATTTACAAGCACTCAGAAATATAATGCTTTATCACTTCACACTTTATTTATAAAATAGTAAGAATCCTATAACACATATGAAGGATTTTATCATTTAATTTTCATAATTGCTAGTCACTGACTGACTGTTGTTTAGCACTTGTCTCAAAAGAAGACCCATTCCCATAGTTATAATATATCTTTATGAAGGCGTCTTTATTACTTTCATAGCGAGTTATATTTGAAAATATGTTGCTGTCAGCTGTTTATAAAGTAAATTAAAAAATGTTTTCACTTTAGTCAAAGAAAACATTGACCACTAATAAAGAATGTAAAAGGTTTTGTTGTATTTTAAAAGCATTATTCATTTTAAGAGTGCTTATGACTTTAATTATGCAATGCTCTATGTAGGTGTTAATCCATTTTAAGTTGACGTTTTAATTAATATTACATCATCAGTCGTCGGGTCATAGAAAGTGTTACTGAAACAACATATAGTACAAATGTCCATATGGAATAACTATTCGGCTGACTCAGTATTACTGAGCTGCATGGCTTTCTGCAAGACTCCTGCCCCCTAGTGACCCTTACTCGCTGCCAGGTGGAGATGTGCAAAGATGGTGGTCGGGGGGAAGATGGTCATCAGTCATCGTGATTGATCGTGAGAGGGTGCGTTTAGTGTTCATGGATTAAAGTGTGGGGAGTTCTCAGCATCTGATCTTTGAGGTTAATTTTCATGGATTAAAGTGTGGGGAGTTCTCAGCATCTGATCTTTGAGCTTAGTTTTAATTCCATACCAGACAGTTATCGCTGGTGATAAGAGGCTCTGGATACATTGAACCAGTAGGATATGCTTGACTGTTGTTATTTTTTGTATATACAGTTGAATGTATGGCTTGATGTCATTTGCTTGATTCCTATTCTAGTGTTAAGGAAAGAAATTCTTTCACATTGTTAGGCTCTGCACTGTAGACAAGTCTTGTCATGCCTCCAAGCTCTTGGAAAAATGTTTTACTAAATGAACAACGCTCTGAAACAGGACAAATCTTTTAAAACCATCTGAATAATAATTAAAAAAAAACATTTAAATTTGATGTTGATCAGGTCTCCATTTAACACACACCAGCCATATGCATATGTGCACCTTCCTTAACTGTTAAGTCAACCAGAATGACAGATTTGGCACAGTTCTTATTCATGTTATATCACGCCAGTTTCAAATTTCAGGTCTAAACCTCACCTGTATGTGACTTGAATAGAATGTGTAACAGTCTGCTTTGTGAGTCACATTTTTAAATAAAGCGCAGACTCAAGAGTTAAGTATGAATTTGCTCTATTCACGCCACAATTATGTTCAGATATATTTAGTGATCTAATTCAGGATTGCAGCACATTTTGTTTTAAACTGCTACTTCTTCTCCAGTTCCTGTCTTCTTTCCTGTGTTCCGTCTTGCATCTGTTGCTGAAACTCTACCAGTAAGTGGTGGTAGAGCTCCATTCCTTCATGTCATCATACCATGAGGCCAGTTTTACATTTAAGAGTCTGATATTGAACACGTTACACAAATCTGACATATTGAGTTTGTGGAAGAATTTAATTTCCACTGCAAAGATAAGATCAAATCTACAAGTTATATCAGTGCATAACTACTACAGCACAGGCTCAAAGATCTTCTTCTTTAATAGTACACAATCTCTATTACACTGCTCTCTAAATGCAACTGTTAGTGTGGGAGCAATGTACATGTTTGTGTTAAATGTGTCATTTCCCATGATTTAATATATATTTTGGTGATAAAAGACAGAGTTAAAATATGTGTAGTCAATTTCTAAACCATGATCTATTTTCTTGCTGCTATAATGTATATTGTTAGTCTCAATTATTATTCATAGTGATGCATAGGATAAAGTGTGTTTAGTTACTGTTAAATATATTCTAAAATGAAGGTCATCAGCATGTGAAATACAGTGTACAATAAGACATTTTGCAATGCATTTTACTGTTCAAGTTTTCCGACTGAGCTTTATTTTTCAATGCCTCATAAGGACTCCGTGTGTCAACACTGGCGGGGACCAAACATTTGAAAAAGGATCACTAAGACAGAAGCAACTTTGGAATAATTACAATAGGAATTTGTAATACACTGCACATTACACACACATTTTTCTACCATGTTAAATTAATGTACAACCATAACCACAATCATACAAAAGAAATCTATGCATTGCAATATGAAAACATAAACTGCACGTCATTTTTTGCAACTTGCATGTTATATACATATTTACACATACATTTTGTTTTGGCTGCAGGAAAGTTTGCTATGCTCTTTGTAACTTTCTCTTCTTGTTCTATATTTTCTTTTCAGTCCTCTGTTTCAACAATACTTTCCAATAAACATCACAAAGGAAAGTGATTGATTCTACCTAACACTCATGTTACCCTTTAGTTTTCCCCGTCATTCAATATTCGAAAACCAATGAACAGAGCAACAGCACAGTGATTGACATTGACCGTACACCCTCACAGTCAAGTCATGTTTTTCAAATATTTATTTATTTTTTAACAATATCTTCAGGTAGTGTTGCGGGTGGAATCACAAAATTAAGAAGGGCTGATAAAAAGTGCTATCTGATTTTGACACTCAGCTGTCTAATTTAAACAGTGGAAAGGAGTGACAGAAACATGTCCTCAGTCCTTTTAAAACCTTGATCTAGAGGGGAAATATCATTTTAAAGATTTTACCAAAAGGTTATGCTCAACAAGAGTAACCTGAGAATCATGGGATGTTGTTTGGTTCCAAAGAAAGCAAAACAGTAGACATGCCAGCATATGGGATCACTTTTAAATCTGAAAGGAAAGAAAACATTTGAATTTAGGAGTAATAGTTTGTAACTGCTTTGAGGGCTTTGAGGGATGCAAATGTATTGTAGCCTTGGCAAAAACATGATTTAATTTAATGTGCGTGCATACAGACTTATCCTGAAAATCAGACGGATGTTAGGGGTGTATTACATATATTGTGTTTAACCATACAAAATCAAGCCATGTCCAAATTATTTTATAATAACCAGTAAATGCCTCACACATGAGAAAAACAGCATGCTCTGACAGCAGGTCACAAGGTGGTTTTGATATTTTTGAAACATTGCAAGGCTGTTTAGGAAATGAAGGACCTTTTTTAACCTTTCATCTCAGCTCCAGCAATAGAATGTCATAGTTTAAGAACAGCTGTTTTTCGAACCTTAGAGAACATATACACAAAAATGTGTTCTGGGAAAATCAAGATATAATAATTGATTTGCCATCAAAATGAAATCCTACCTCCAAATTCTATGTGGCTAAAATATTTAAGATCATTTAAGTTATTAAATTGTGTAAAAGTCTAACCTTTTTATTTGATCCAAGAATAATTCAGTCCACTGACACAATGAAAGCAGGCTTCATTCAAAGAGGATGTGTCTGGTGCATGTTTTTCTCTGGTTTCAACCAATCGCGTAGTTCCCCACTACAAAAGACCAAAAGAGCACGCTTCAAACAAGATCCCAATAAAAACAGTCTGTTTTTCTCCCGAGATAAAGTTTGCCACAGTTTTTTGAGATTGTCAGAGACAGTTGTTGGGAGGGAAACCTAGAAAATGACCTTGGTAACACGGAGATTTAGATGTGTTGAAGTGGCCTTCAGCCCCATGCAAACTCATCACTCTCAGTGACTTCAGTATGGCCCTGCACTTTGTTCTGCTGCTGCCATCCTGATCATGCTATAATAAACACACAAGAGGTTTATTAATAATAAGGCAATGGCAAGGCATTGTGTGGCACTTTATGCTTTCACTCTGTCTCACTCACATCACAATGTGTCTCTCAGAAAATGTGAAAAGGGTTACTACCTTATCATCAAAGCACTAAAGTAATTCAAACTATGGTAGCTCTTCCCTACATTATATTTAATGTAAGCATGTGATTCTGCATCCTCTGCACAAAGTATTTATAGAGAATTTCACAATTATTTCATGTGGTGATCAGCAAAAGGCAAGAGCTTGGTATCTGTGACATGTTTTTTGCAGAACCAAGGAAAAATGTAATCAACAGCAGTCAGTAATGATGGGCAAGACGTTTGTTAACCACCCTGCATGATGAGCCTACATGCTCTGTATTTTAATGGTACCCACAGCTCCGCTCCTCTCATGCTGCAAAACCTGGCACAAGAGCTGCTGATCCCTTTTAACAGTGAACATTGAATCTTTCTGTGCCCGGGACTGCTGACTCTGTTGACTCGGGAAAACTCTGATGTATGTCGCTTTTTAAGACTGCTCTCTTGGACACTGTGAATCACAGGATCCAAATCACACTTTGAACACTCTATGGGCATTAAAGCCAGTCCCGAGCTTGTCCTCTATCTGATTGTTCTTCAGCTCTGGCTGCACTTACCTGTTGAGTCCCTCAAGATTTCATTTTGGGAACTATTCTTCTCTATAGTATATGCTGGTTTGCTCATTATGTACAAATCTATTTGTCTATGAAAATAAATAAATAGTTCATATTCACTACAGACATTGCTGAGCTGATTAAATTACATCAAAACTTGGATGGATTGAAACGTTCTCAATCTTAATGAAAGTAAGACTATGTTTGTAGTAATTGGAGATTTTTGACTGCTCCTTCTAATTGGATAAGCATAATCAGTTCAGTTTTCAAAATCAGCTTTTTTTCAGTTAAGGATTTAGCCAAGTTAAGGTTTGTTAAAAAATATCATTTCATTAAATCGTAGTTGTGCTTTGTGAAACATGAAGAAGTTCAAAAGAGGAACTCACTGAATTAGGAAAGGCCTGCTTGGTAAATAATTGTACACGTTACATGATTGACACAATTAAATCTTACTCTGTTATATTTAGTGGAGCTGAGCTAACCAATAACTCATAAGAGGTACAATTATTGTTAAAGACAATTAATTATTTAGATTTTGATTGAATCAAAGTCATTTCCAGATATTGTTCATCTGACAGTTTACACATCTATATTGCTGCTAATTTTTTCAACCTCTGAACAAGTGAGCAGATTATGTCCATGTTTGTCCAAAAATATGGGTTTTTGTCCATTTCACAATTGTTGTTCCTAACTGATAAAACCAGTTGGATAAGAAAGGAGCTGCAGAGCTGCTGTACCCATCCAAAGTGAGTCAAGCCCTGCCTAGTATGAAACCACAAAAAGAAACACCATGTGCATGTACCAACTGTCCCCGTCTGGCAAAATAGTAAAAAGTGTGTAGCTCATAGATGTCCCTTTTTAAAAATAATCTATTTGAATGGAAACTCATCAGTTCATTCAATGAAGTCATCATTTCAAACGGTTTCCTCAAGTACAACCACGTGGTGGTGTACATGTGTGATTTCAAAATGTATACAAATATCTGGACAGATTTAGTTCATACAATAATCCTCCTCAGGATGAGTTGCAATAACTTTGATGATGTCTTAACTTTCAACTTAGAGTGATCTTTAGGTCAAACACATATTTATGTCCAATACTTTGGTTTACATTATGATTCAATACGATTATTCTTTATTGTCAGATAATGTCTGTAATGTTTCTTGCATCACAGCAGTGTCAATTGCAACATCAACAAGGACAAATACCAAGACAAAAAACAAGGGAACGTACAAGTAACAGGACATTACGATCACTGAAGACAACTTGTCTAAGACCCTCTTAATCGTTGCACCCTGTATTTCTGAGTTGATGGTAACAATTTGTGGTCACTGGTGAAGACATGGTTGGGGTCAGAGATGATGTTGTGGGCCAGCCTCACCATGTTATTTATTGATTCGACGAAACATAACAGACTGATCTGCAGTGTGCAGTGTGCAGCCAAGCAGAAGACATCAGGATTTCCACCTCTGCCTTTAGGTTTCAAGTTTCAATGTTTTATTGGTCATCATCAGTTTATTGATATTTTAATTGTGAATATGAGCATAAGCATCTGTAGATACTGTATGTTTACATGTTCAATCAATTTGTTTCCTATTATTTTTGTGTCAACTCTTATTTGTTGCTGCTTTAACACCGGAATTTCCCTATGGGGATCAATAAAGGTCTACCTTATCTTACCTTATCCTAACAGCCGACTACAAAAAGCTGCTAGCATTGGTTGCAGTCTTCTTTAAAAAAGGTAGTCATTTTCTGAAGGACTGGTCACTGTGACAAACAATAATCATACATGTATTGTAAAGAGTCATGAGCTAGTGAGTATTTATGATACAGTATCTTGACTGTATATTGGATTGAGTCAAATTTACTACAGTCTCACTCACAGCCAAGAAGGAACAACTGATGTGAATACTGCTTTAATTGCTATTGGGTTCAACTTCATAGGTTAGTTTCAAAGCTATAATATTAAGTTGAACCTACTATTTTGCATTTAAACGTAATATTATTGCTTTCAACTAACCTAAAACAGCTATGTGAAATCTGTTGAGTCTACCTTTCAGTTTTTCCTGTGAATTAGTGTGATTAAACATTTTTGAGTTTGTTCATTTTGGTGTTGACAATAGGAAACACAATATAGACAAAAGTTTGGGGACACCTACACATTACACCACAGGAGCTTTTATGACATCCCATTCCAAATTCTTAGGCATTAATTTGGTCCCCCCGTTGCAGCTGTAACAACTGTTCTGGGAAGACTACCTATAAGATTTTGGAGTGTGTCTAGAAGAGCATTTGTGAGGTCAGACACTGATGTTGGACGCGATGGCCTGGCTCGCAATCTCTGAGCCAGGCCAAAGGTGTTCATCCCTAGTTCATCCCAAAGGTGTTCAATGGGGTCGAGGTCAGGGCTCTGTGCGGGCCAATCAAGTTCTTCCACACCAAACTCATCCAACCATACCATTATGGATCTTGCTTTGTGCACTGGGGCACAGTCATGCTGGAACCGAAAAGGGCCTTACCCAAACTGTTTCCACAAAGTTGGAAGCATAGAATTGTCCAGAATAACTTGGTGGGATGAAGCATTAACAATCCCAGAAAAACAACCCCATAGCATTATCCGTGCTCCACCAAACATGTTGGCACAATGCAGTCAGGCAGGTAACTTTCTCCTGGCATTCACCAAACCCAGATAGAGAAGCGTGATTGGCCCTCCACAGAACACGTTTCCACTGCTCCAGAGTCCAGTGGTGGCATGCTTTACACCACTCCATCCGATGCTTGGTTGTGACTTGCTGCAACGGTGGCATCCTATTACAGTACCACGTTCGAATTCAGTGAGCTCTTTAGAACGACCCATTCATTCACACATGTTTGTAAAGGCAGACTGCATGACTTAGTGCTTAATTTATACAACTGTGGCAATGGGACTGAATGAAACAGCTGAATTCAAAGATTAAGAGGAGGGTCTCAATACTTTTGTCTATATAGCGTATATCCGCAGGGGAAGCAATGTTTAAACAGATAAACTATCATAACAACGAATCATATGTTAGTTGAATGTGAAAGCTCAAAGAGAAATACATGTCGAAGTAGCACTTATGTAAGTGGTAACATGTTGTATTGCAAACTTAGTGTGGCAGTGTTGCATGGATTAACTCATGTTCCTATAAAATATGTTGAATGTGCTAGATTAATACATTTTCTTTTCCTTTCATTGTCTTGTGTTGACAATAGTAGAATGAAACACATACAATGTGCCAAATAGGTTGATGTCGCAGGGAAGGAAACTACCTAAGCACTGCCTTTCCTACTCAGTGGTTCAGCGTGACCCCATTCATTGTGGATGTTGCACTCTCAATGTCACTATGACTTGTGCTTGGAGGAGCCCAGCATCCTTTTGGAGACCGTTAATTGAGGTAGAAACATGGTTGAAGGAGGATTACTTGTTCCCTGCCTGTTACTAAAAAAGTAAGTCAAATAAAAACAGAATTGAGCGCACATAATTACTTTTTCAGTGGCAGGCTGAATATCATTAATATGTTCAGTTACATTATAGCTCTTGCAATGATAGTTAATTGAGGAATTGAGAAAAATAATTGTTTCAGTAGATGATATTGGGTAGGTTTGTCTGAAAGCTTAACCATGGCTAGGTAGGATGAACAATAATAACTCAACAACTCTTCCTTTAATGCCGACAATATTCATTCAATTTCATACGAAAAGTAGGATTACATTTGCAGGCATTTTGAGTACCAGGGTTGTGTTTAGGGTCATGACACTTGCTAAGCAAAGTTTGGGAAAGGTGGAGGTGTTTATATAGCTGTCAAATGGAGAAAACTTGGAATAAAACTGGCTGTCTTTTTACTTAAGGTGCTACTGTCAAAACAAACCTTTAAGGATTGATGATAGATTTAAACTCCTATTTGGTAACATAGTGTGCATTTACTAAGCCAGAACTAGGAGTCTTCACCTCATAATTTCTCCAAAAGTTTGAAATATATTTTATTCTTACAGAACGTAAAAGAAATCCCAAACACTTTTGTTAGACTTTAAACATCTATTGGCCCTAATTGCCTTAGTTTACCTAAAGGACTTAGAGGAGGTAGCATGACTTTGCATGTTTTAGCTCATTTACATCTGTACAACTCACTTGATTCGAAGCTAATCATTTTGCAAACAATGCTGTTATTTTAAATATACTTGTGATAATGCTAATTGTAATAAAACTATTTGTCCAATCATTTTGAATTATCAAATTCCTTCAGCCTCAGTTGTGTGTGCTTATTTGTTTTGCGCTAATCACTAAATGTAAGCATTCTAACACGGCTAATTAAGATGGTGAACATGGTTGAACATTAGCCTGCTTAAAGGAACAGTGTGTACTATTTACAGGCATTTAGCAATGAGGTTGCAGATTGGAACCAAATACTCCTCACTCCATCATCCCTCTCTTTCCAAGCGTGTTGGAGACTTACAGCCTTTTTTTCTAGAGCTAGGGATAGATTGACGGTCCTAGGCTACTGTAGAAACATGATGGTCCTACCTGGCCAACTGCCATTAGAGGACCTGCACGCTATGAAGATATAAAGGTGACTATAATCATTCACACCGATCCTTTAAAGGTCCCCTATTATACTGTTTTTCAATAATATATAATAGGCCTCAAATATATACAAAACATGTCTCTGAATTGTTTGGCTCGAAATACCAAACAGATCATGCATTGTAGCATGCCAGAAACCCCTCTGTTTCAGCCCTGTTGCAGAAGTGCTGATTCTCTTTCTGTAGCACTAAATGCAAATGAGCTGCTGCTGGCCATGCCCCTCTCTGATATGTTTGGTTTAAAAAAACACAATGTGGGCGATTGTTACCTCTCTTGGTTATTGACTAATGGTTGCACAACCCAAAAAACATTGTGACATCATAAACTGGCCAAAATCTGATCCACTAATGTTCAGACGGTTTTTTATATAAATGGATCAGGATAAAAAGAGCGAGAATCTTTTTTCCTGAAAATTCCCGAATCTCTTTAGGGAGGGACACATATTTATATATAAAAGACATGATAGGATTGGATTTTGCATAATAGGTGACCTTTAACAGCAGGTTACATCAGCATTGTCATTAGCATGACAGTCTTCTTCTGAGTATGGAAGGACAAAACAACAACACATACTTTAAATAAGGGATGGGTAGAACTTGTATGTATGTATGAAATGTGTATTGAGGAAAAGAAAACTTTTCCATATCAAGATATGATAATAATATCTGTTATTTGTTAATGTTAGCTTTATTTACCACATGTGGACCGTGCTGTGACAGCTAACACTAACTAGCTCTTCTCCTGTTAGAACAGGGATCTGGCTTTATCATCAAAGACCAGTGTACGCCTCCCCTGCTGTCGGGCCTCCCTGACCTTGGTAACAGAAGGCCATAACAAAAGCTTATTATGTGCTCCAAAAAAATATTAATATTTACTTTACACAGCAGTTATATGCAGTTTTTTTCAGTCAATGACTAAAATGTACGAGTGGGGGTCTATATTAAGTTGTATCATGAAGAAAGGTTGTTCTCAAGTAGGCTATGTTTAATAATTTCTTGACACTTTGTTATAAGTCAGTTTTCTTTCCAGTGTCCCTTCTGAACTAACAAGCTATCACATTGCTCTCCCCTGGCTATTTATGGTTTATAAGGCTCTGATGTCTGCTTAGAATAAAAAAGGTGATACAGTTTGTGTTAAAGTACGTGTGTTGTAGTTTTCAACATGATTCCCGTTAAATCAAAACTTCTATTACTAGAAATAGTTGATGTGACACCATGTCAACTCCCAAAATTTCAAAATAAGATACTCAGCAGCAGAGTGTAACCCTTTTACGGTATTTTGCTTTGAATTAACTTATTCTCAAAGGATACTGTTCAAATCCTTATTCCTGAAAGAAAAAATCATAATGACCTCAATTCAAACCATTTTGAGAATGACACACTAAATAGAGGACTGGATTAAACTTTAAGACTCCTGACATACTTCATGACTACCTGTATTCATTAAACAGAAGACAACATCTCCTTTGTTCCTTAACAAGTTCCACTTTACATAATACATAATGCAAAACATTCAGTTTATTGGAAATATGCTTAAGATGTCAAGGCAGGAAGGCAGAAGCCAATCAATCAGGAATATGATTTTAATATCCTGATAAACTGACCATTATTTTTATAATAATTCAAGCAGATTTATTTTATTTTTTAAAGTATGAACCTGTTTTTTAAATGACAAAACAGTATACTTTCTAATGCTTCCTTTTCAGGCTATATTAATATTTTATTTGACTTTGGTACAACGTAGACCTTTTTTAATATGTTTAAGACTTATTAGCTCATATCCTCTGCTAAAATCTAATTACTTATTTCAAAGTAATGAAAAAGTTCAGTTGCTTTCGTTGGAGAATTTATTAAATGATTAAAAGAAAAAATAAATTTCATTGACTAAATGTGCTCATGTTGGCATGTGTTGGCAAAAAAAGTTTCACTCCTAGGCTAAGGTTGACATGCTAGTGCTTTTCCTGACATTCGACAAATGTGAAACAGATGATGGACCTTTTTGTTTTATAGAGTGCTGTAGTAAACCTGCCTTGCATTGTAGATTTGATGTTTTGATGTTTTTTATGCACAGGTATAGATTTTCAGTGGGTGGAACAATGACACAGAGAGATTCAGGTGTCACTCAAGCTTAGATATCTGGTGTTCTTAAATGATGATCAATCACGGCTATCACTTTGTGTGAACTTCATATTACAGTTTCCTTTAATAGAGTTAATGAATGAATTCTTGACATGACAAATGTAGCATAAAACCCTAAAAAACATCAGAATTTAAAATTGAAGCCACTTTCACCAAAAAAAACCTTCAGATATGAAGCTTCTTAAAGCTTCCTTTCCAATCTGATCCAAAATGATTTGACTTGATATAAGATCATAAAAAAAGAACATGCATGTATTTATCAACAAAGGGCATCATGTGACTTGCAGTATCCACTACTTGAGCCATTATTTTCCAAAATGGCCACATATTCATCTCATATCAGTGCATCCTCGATATCCTTTCGTTCTACATGTTGCATGTAGGATATTACATACTGTGGACTTGAGATTTGACATTGAGTAGGTGCGATGTGCCTATATGGACAATATATGGACAATATATAGCATGCGTTTCAACCCAGCTGTCAGCTCCTTCCCTTTTATTTGTCCACTCTTGAAGGACTGCAAGCACTATGAAGGTCATGAATGACTGCCAGACAGAAATATCCCAGATAAGAAAGCCCACTGCAACATTTAACACCTGCATTTTGTACTTTTTTTTCTTGCCAGATTTACTGTAGCCTTGCTGAAGCCTGTTGCAATGGAAGTCTCAAGATAGATTTTATAAGCTGTGCTCAGTGAAATTAAGTTCTTAACCTGCCTCCTGATGCTAGGTCAGTGTATTGTATACATAAAGCATGCATGGTTAAATTACAATATTCCAATGCATGACATTAAAATGTTCCATTTGCTCTGACTTCAGCCTTAAAGGATCCATGGTGAGAAAACCAACATGCAAATAACATTTCCCTGCATCATTCTTTGGCAAGATTCCACAATACTGTCGCTATTACTTTTTCTGATAGTATAAAGGGCTTAATATTACCCTGATCCTCGAGCTAAAGGAGGGTGGAGATAAAGCTGGGAATGTGTGGGAGGGCCGAGAGAAGAAAGCAAGGTTTTTGAGAGGCAAAATGCCAAGGCTGAGACATTAGACTGTCTCCTTGTGAAAAACAGGAAAATCTGTGAAAGTGAAAATCCAAGGTTACAACAGCATGGGGGGTTCCCAGTTTGGACTCTAAGACTTCACTGGGGAAACCACAGACATCTTTAGCAAAGTGTTGTATTAAGTTGATACACAAACATATTAATCCAGATTTTCCTTCATTCAGCTGACAGTAATGTGCACCTGAGAGAAATTCAAATTGCTTTATCACAGCAAAATAAGGTTTTTCAAGTTGAATGTCATGAGTTTAAAAAGGTCCACCTGTTTTTCCCCAGGTTCACCTCCTTAAACTGGCTAATAGATCACGGCTCTCGTCCTCAGGCTTAATGAGATGATCAGACAGGCTGCACAGCAGAGATGGTTGTCCTGGACACCATCATTGTGCATTTGGATCAAAAGGACGGATCGTTGGCCTACATGTAACGTTCGGTAACAAGCCAAGGCTTGGTCACATGCACTGAAAAAATTGAAACGTTGACTGTAATTAAATGCATTAAGTCAACAGATTTCACATGACTGTATAAGGTTAGTTAAAAGCAATAACATTACAATTAAATAGGTTCAACTAAATAATATAGCTTTCAACTCACCTAATACAGTTGTCTGAAATGTGTTGCCATAATACATTTAATGTAAATCAATCTTTCCGTTTTTTCAGTGTGGATGAGGGATTTCGATGCAGTAAAATCTTAACAGTTATTGTGGCCCAACGTTGTTGATATTATAACCTTATAAACTGCATCATATTGTCATAACTCTACCATGTACAATGTGTAATGTATAGTATTTACTCATACTTTATTACTGGCTGATACTTTAACACTCACACTGCAACACCACTTTTGAGAGATGCCTGTGCTATGTCCAATATACATTTCATACTTTATACACTTTGCTATTGTTGTCACTTGCTGCTACTTTCATATGTTCACTTTTATAATCCTTCACTTTAATATGTTTGTTACCATGGATGTTAATTTATTAGATTTTTTATTTTTGTACCTGCCCCTTTTTTACTCTTATTACTCTACTACTCTACTTCTTCTTCCTTCAGTCTGCACCTTTTGCTGTGACATTGTAAATTTCCCTGCTGTGGGACGAATACATTTCTACATTTTATAAATCAATCTTCCACACTTTGAAGTTGACTAACTGACTCAGAAGGATCTGTTTTCAGCCAGTTAAGACCCAAGAGTTTATGTTTTTCATGTTTATTTTTTATTTGTTGTGAATTAACGTACAAGACTGAAAGTTCAGCGTACTTAAAAACTGGTCTTTTGGCTTTATTTGATAATTCAAAACAGAGAGCCACGGGAAACGTAGGATGGCAGGGAGGATCAACAAGCATTTGTATCTTTTTTTGAACACATGCACGCTGGACAGTGGATTTAAATTTGCCTGTGTCAATGTTGTTGTCATATAAATTCCAGATTGTTTGAATCTCAGAGTACTGTTTGTGCAGCTCATGTTGTGGTTCCAGTGGAAAGACTTAGAAGACCTCTGTTCAGAGGTGCCATATTTCAACAGATAATCCTGGGTGATGACAGCGTACCATTAAGTGTGAAAACTTTAAGCCTCTATAGACTTTAATTCCTTCAATCAAAATTGGAGCTTTTATGACTTCCTTTATTGTTAGTTTTCTTTTCATTGTCTATTTCAAATGGTTGGACCTCTTTAAGCCCAACGTTATGTTATGTGTCTCTCTGTTAAGGGTAGCCTTTCTGAGGCAGTTCAATGTAGTTTTACATGGAGTCAGTGAGATTTTTATTTTTGTCCACAGACAAGACAAAAAAACAAAACTGTTAATGAACATTTCAAAGGTGAATTTTCTGACTTATTCTGTGTAATGCAATGCCCCGTGTAGGCTTCGTGTTTCAAGCAATTTGAAGGGATCCAACAGCAAAGAGCATCCTTGGCATTTGACGGAAAAAGCCAGCATATTTTAAGAGACAAACAGCACGAGCATTGAGGCCCTGCTCTTGTATATACAGCTCATCTGGATTGGCCACGGTGTTAGAATGACAGAAGACTGCCTCCCACACCGAGTCATCTTTTCCCAGCTGGCAATTTGTGAAATGGTCAGATAAGGGAGATATAAAAAACTCTGTGAAGTCCATCCTTAAAGAAAATGTAACATTAGTGCTCAACCTTAAGAGAAAAACAACCCTCGGATCCACTATCATGATAAGTGTTGAAACAAGTTCACAGAACCAAGGACAGAAAACGAGCTATAACCAAAACATATCACTGCCGTGGCAATGGAGAACAGATGTTCGTATGTAAAGGCACATGCGCTATAAATATGCCTTAATCTGTGATATGTGATAATGCACTATGGGTCACAGGTCAGATCTTTTTCTGATAAACTGTATGTAGGCTACCTTGAAACAATATAGTCCCTTAGTTCTACATGCTTTAATAACAGAAACCAGGTGGCATTACAGTTTTAAAATAAATGAAGGCTAAGTGATGCGTTATTAAGGGTGTGGCTGCTTTGCGTGATGGATGGGGGCCTTCAAAGCCTCTGGGTGTCCACTGTATGTGAATAATACACAAATGGAAGTAGGGTACAGGGTTGCACATCATTGGAGTTGTGCCTTGTATTCCTTATAGGCTCACTATGTTTTTTGTAATGTTCACATTCATAAATGTATAGAAAAGTAAAACCATGTTTTCAAGGTAAACTTTTGTGGAACTTTATATAAGGACAATAGCAAAACAATCTTACATTTTCCTTTACCTTTTAAGTTACCTGGCATGTTTTGTTACCTTTTTAGGCCCAAGCCTATATTGTAGTTATGTTCATCCTGTAACTTGCTTTTATTCATATTGACCGTATGTTTTTAATTTTTAATGTGTACAATACAGCTGATTTAGACATTTTAGGTCAATGTTTTTTTATTATTTCTTGTTTTGCATGCGTTTCACCGAATCCCTCAGGGCCACCGTAGTTTAATGTGTTTGTTGAAGCATACAGACAACACGTTAAAAATCAACGTAGAAGCACATCTCTCTTTGCTTAAAACATCTAAGAATCTTAAATTTGTCAAATGAATAAATCAACGGTCTGCTTTTATTTCAGTGGGGAGACTGTCGGCAACAGAAGTCTTCTCCTCACTTCGGCTCTTATCAAATCTAGTCTGAGCGCCTCTGACTCTGAGGATCTCACTTTAGGAGGAGTTTGTGACTTCTGTAGCTCTCCTAGGACCTTTCACCAAAACGGGGTTTTTTTCCCCAACGTGAACGTTGCGGAGACATTAATATTTGTCGTTCAAAGTCCAGTCTCTTGGAAGAGTACACACTTTTAGGGAAATTAGCCAAACTAACCGACAGTTTGCAAAACATTTGTCCAGGGGTGGGAGAAAACACACGGGCGTCCTTGTGAGCGCACACAGCATGGCGCTACTAACTGAAGAGAGTCAGGGGTATTTAACCAAAAACTCAACAGGAAACGGTGTGGAAGAAGCCGACAATGTATTCGCTAACATGTACGGCTCCGGACTTGATAATCCACTAGCAGCCTGTGACATGGAGCAGTGCAGTCAGACAGCTGCTGCTCCTCTGGAGGAGTTGTTAGACACAGACAGCCGTGTGGGCGACAGTTGCTCCTCTTCTGCCTGCGCCACAATCTCAGAAACAGCCAGGGAGCTGTGCAAAGCTGTTTCCGTGTCTCTTGGGCTGGCCATGGAGTCCGCTGACACAGCCGACATGGACACTGTTCTCCACCCGTGTGCGAATGACCAAATGCGAGGAGAGTATTTGTTCGGATCCCTGCCTCTGAACTGTCCCGGAGCTCCGGGTACCGTGACCGAGTACACGTGCCCCAATGACCGGCTCTCTCAACACGGCCACAAGCAACTGGTGGAAATGTTCAAAAGTTCAGAAACTGACGCGCGCCTGCAACACCTCACCTCCACTCGGACATCTGCGGAGGAGCAAAACTTCGCACTGTGCGAGGCTGATGACATAACTTCAGAGGAGATAGATCATCTGGACACAACGAGTGCTGTCTCTTGCCCTTATGCCACAAATGCGCCAAACAATTTGGCACACTTCGGACAAGCAGCCGTGGAGCGACAGTGCCGAGGCTACAAGCCCACCGACGAGGAGAGAGACTTCGGGGAAGCTATGGAGAAAAAGTTCGGGGGTTATCAGCCGGAACAATACAGAGTCAAAGTGAAATGTGAGGAAGGGGAAGCTGGCCGGGCACATTGGGACAGTAATTACACCTCTAATGAGAGGTACAACTCGCAGTGTTGGGGCTCCAGGCAGTGCATGAACGCGCACAGCACAGGGGCCAACACCGCGTTTATATGTAATCCATACGAGAGGAGCGCCGTGCGTCCCGAGCAGTGGTACCCGGGCGGGATGCTGAGGCCGCCGTATCCCAACTCCAACTACATGAAGCCGGAAGTCGGTGAGTGGCTGGATGTCGCCTACAATGACACGAGGTGAGCTTTAACAATACACATAATAAAGACAATACCATGTATTTCTTAATGTGTGCGTAGCTGACATTTATCCAATGTGACCCTTATGTGTGACCTTAATCTGACCCCAGACATGGGCATTTTCAGTGTCATCTGTTAAGTAATCCCCTATAAATGATGAAAAAATAGAATATTTACTTTATCATCATTTTAACCCAACTTTAGGATAATAAAAAAAAAAGTGTTAAAATATGTTTTTTTTTGTCTCATTTAGCAACAAAATGGCAAAATTAACAGTGGGGGGACTGGGGGAATCATATTTTCTACTGCACCCACAACAGACATATTTTCTGACATTATCAGGGCACTTTTAATAAAGTTCTGCTGCATTTTGAAACAAAAATATTTTTGGGGAAAACATTTTTTAGCTCGTCCGTTTCCATCCATGACATTTTAAATGCATATGCCACCAATACATTACGTTTTTATATTTACAATATAGCACTAAATGAAGTTCTTTCATATTATATGATTACTGGCTAAAATACATTTTCCACTTTGATGTTCTTTTCATTTAAGCAATTCCATGTTCATTTCAAAGTCATTTTAACACTGAGCTTTATCAATTTTAACAGTTTAAAAAATATAATAAAGTAATAATATCTTTAATTTAAACATGGAATCTTTGAAGTTATGTTTGAGAATTATTTAGTTTGGCCTTAATCAAAGTTTTCAGTGTTTGGTGATTATATTTTTTAGTATAACTTGTTTCTAAATGACTACAATGAAAATGTCATTGGAATGTGTTCTCTTTCTTCTAATACATGCCAGCTTTTTTTGCCAGGATAAATCTAGTCTTCTTGTGAGAAAAAAAGCTTGTTGAATTTGTTGGGTGAATCTCATGAATCCACTGAATACACTCGGAATGGACCTACAGTAAAGTCATGTTTGTCTACAATCAGTTTAAAGTGGATGTTATTGTTGGGTTGATATTTTATTTCAAAGCTATGCCCTCAATCAATACGTAAGATACATGTTGACTAACTTCCACAAAGGACTATGTTTACCCCAGACGTGTACTGCAGCTGACACTTATCACGCAGTTTACCTAGTTTACAATAGGCGATATATACATGCTGGTTTATTTTAGGTATTTTGCCTTTATTGAGTATTTGCGCTTCAGGTATTGACACTGGGAAATAAAGAGACTATTGAACTATGACTGTTTGGGTTCAGTGGGTTGATATGTTAATCAGTTACCTATTGCACATGCATAAAGACATTCAGATCCAGGTTGCATCTTGCTTAACACACCAAACCCTGCCTACAGGGCACACGTTGCTAGAACCAAGGCAGGTCTTTGATGCTCCAGTTTTACTCAGCAAAGGTATCCAGAGACAAGCCTCTACATGTTTTCACACATAAAATTGGTCCTTGTCATGTGGATTTAAATATTATATAGTTGTTTCGATTTGTATAGCTACCATCAGTTCTAGGATTTAAGATTGATGCAACATGACATTTAGTTGAGGCTTTAATCCAAAGCAAACACATCAGCATCCTAGACATAACTAATAATTTGGTGTTGAGCTTATTTGACATGGACACTTGAACAATTAATTTGGTTGTTGCGTTGAGGCTGTGCTTTTGATACAAAGTTAAAATAAATATATGATCTGCTAAAAATATCTCCTCTGCCATGAATGAGTCGTTGTGTGTTGTGTTTCTACTTGTCATGAAGGGTGTGTTCAAGGCGTTAAAGAAAACAGACTTAAATACAGACAGAAGCAAAGAAATAAAGGCCTGGGGTAACATTAAGAATCTGACCTGAAGCAGGATGAGAGGAACTGGTATAAATACTGAGGGGGTAAATAGGGATTAAGGGCAGTAAATCAGGTGAACGAGAGTTGTGGCAGCTGCTGCTGTGTAAGCCTAATTTGTGTCTTTAATAATACTTTTTAAAAAATGGGTGCAGTAGATGAATATGCAGTTTATCTAAACATGCAGAACATGAACCGTTTACTGATAGTGCCATCCGAGGAAAATAACAATGGATTTTACACATTTTGTGGAATGTAGCTAATTTACTCGAGAAAGATATATATCTTTTGAGTATTTAGAGAACGCACAATATAAAATAAACAGAATACTAATAGACCCTACTTCTATTGAAAAATATAAACATAAAATAATAGTTGCGTTATAAAAAAACTGTTTAATTTAAAATGCAGTGTTAGGACACTATTTGCCAGTTAGAAATCACTGATTAACTGTTAGTCTTGTTTGATGGTTTTGAGAGAATTTCTCTTTATTATTAGTATAAATCAGTTCTCAAACACTTCCTTAAATGGAAAGTTAAAAGCCAAAATCAACGCATCAATAAAGCAATATATTTAATGCAAACAAATTATAAATAAGAGTTGGACACGTACAGGGAAAAATGTCCCCATTTTTTTGTAGAAGAATATTTGCTGCTTTAATTTAAGCAAATACTTCTTTTACCATTGCATCTCGCAATAAGCAGCGCAGCTGGCTGAGGGTTCATGACATGTCAGTTGAGTTTTGTGACTTGTAGCTGTCTGTCACCACATCAGTGATTCCAGTCCAGGACAGATATTTCATTTCCTGGAATTGCCTTATGAAAGACTTCTATATTAGGATTGCTTTGGTGGGAAGGCCTGTGCTTTATTAAAACTGTTACACAAACAGACAGAAGTGATTCATTTTATCTATAACCAGTTGGATTTGAAGACTTAACAGGGGCAAAGAGCAGAGTGAGAAGGAGACAGTGCATGCCTCCTATCATCTGTGTGCGAAGAGAGGTGAATTATTTCCGGAGTGCAGTGGGAGCGGAGCACTTACCCATGAACGAGTACACATCTCCACGAGAGAAAAGTACCGTAGAGTGATTCAGTAAAGAAAGCTAGTCAGTGATACTACTGGTGTAGTATGCGATTGATAATTCTGTCCTCTGACCAAAGAAGAACTGCATCCATTACCTCAAATAAGAAAACAGATGTTGCTTAAACTATTTAGCTCCATCTAACAACGCTTAGCTTCCAGGCTCACTTACTCCAACCTCAACAATTTCATCAATGTATATAGGTGCTCAATTAACAGAAATACTATCTAAATCGCAATATGGACACGCCATATTGAAATCGGAGGACACAAAATTAGTGTAAAATGCTAAATATGTGTTAAAATACAGATTTGAACTGGATATCAAGACCTTATATGTCTACAGACTAAGCCAACAATATTATTTTTATTCAGATCTTCTCAAACAGGAAGTATTATGCTAATTTTGAGGTTAATATTTGTATTTTGTGCTTCTGCTGTGACATGTTGTATAGTTCAAAAAGCTCTTATTATTTTCCTCATACTGCCTGTGCTACAGCACCTCTTGTCACCCTCTGTCTGAAACCAGAGCCCAGTCTGTTCTGATCGGTTTCTTTTTTCCAAATTGTGCAGCACTAGTGCATACTGCTTAAGCATATGAAGCGAAATTAGGCAAACAAATTCAAATCAAACGCCTTGAAGTTAATGGAAGGAAGGAAGTATTTCAAGCGGCTCCCTGAGAGTAACAATCATGGGAGTGTCTCATCCAGCGACAATCGGATCCTCAGGCAGTGCTGCTGGCTGTTCCTGGCTCAAGGTACTTTTACATTTGAGGCCTCTCAGCTCTGAATTCCCTGCCTGAAGATCTGCATCAGAGAAATGTTTTTCTCAAAAAATGTCTTTTTATTCCTTTCATTTTCCAATAGGGAGAAATAAACAAAAATGACAAAGAATCCATTTGTTCTTAAGTTAAAGCGGATGTTATTGACTTTTGATTATTTATGGTGAAAAGCGTCACATGGATTTGCTGTACTATATTTAAGTAAATGTACAGCAAAAATAACATTACATTGCTCATACTGACAACAGTTTATAATTAATAGACTTTGCATCAATGTCACTATTACATCTTTGAAATAAACGCTGACCATTAATGGAATTTTCCACTTAATGGTATAACATTATTTGAATAATTGAAAGTGTAATAGAATTTTCTTTTTGTTTTTATTAAATTCCAACACAAACAGCACAAATGCTAAAACTAATTTCAACCAGATATTAAAGCTCCAAATGTTCAATTTCAACAAGTTTCTTATTATTTCAAACACACAGTTATACACTTTGGTTGTTGTTTTTTTCGTCCAATTTATTTTGGGTTTAAATAGTCTGATAATATATTTCATTATTCAAATTAAAATAATGCTGTTGCATAGAAAAACACACAGAAGTGGCACTACATTGATAAAAAACCATTAAACCAGATTTGACTGACTATAAGAGCTCAAAAAACATTACAATATGGCAGAACTTATTTTCATGGGGAAATTATTGAGGTTGTTCAGACAACACAGTTGTGTCTAGAATAGAAAACATTTATGTCTTTCTCTCTGTATTCACATGCTTATCCACACATGTAAAGCTGTAATTACAGTGCTGTTACAGATTCATTTTCACACTTTTCCTGCCTTTGATCAGAACCTCTGATTAATTATGCGATTTTATTTTGATCAACACTAAAGGACATGTCTGTATAGTGCTATACTCATTACTCACACAGCATCCTCTGGACTGGATTAAAGTGTTTTAGGCCTTCTCCTCCCACACGTACTATATCAGGCTATATCAAACATAACTCACAAAGTCAGTCAAAAAGTGTTATCACATTAAAAAGTCTCTCAGTGTTGCCAACAGATCTTGAAATGCAGATTTACTACATTTTTTTGATGGTGGATCTCAGACCACAAACACATTCTGATCTCACAATACACTGCAGTAGTCTGAATAAGATCTTCGTTGTTTCATAATACTGTATGTGCGGATTCTTTTTTGTTGTGTAACATCAGTTGCTTAATTTGTCCAAATCATTTTTGCCCTAATGTTCTCTGTCACCGGGACACAATGGAGCTTCACCCTTTGTCTTTATATCTGCGAACGTTGATGTCTGAGTTACACATCACTGAGGCAACGTTGTGTCTGAACCTTTTCCATTCTCTCTGTGTTCAAGGCTGAACATGATCCCCCCCGTCCCCCCCGTCCCCCCCGACCCTGTTGGCTGCTGTGTGGCTGCTGTGTGACTGCTGTGTGGTTGCTTTGTGACTGCTGTGTGACTGCTGTGTGACTGCTGTGTGGCTGCTGTGTGGCTGCTGAAATCTTTCCCACACCGTCCTCACAGCCATACACTCTCTGTCTCCCTTACAATAACCGAGGGGCCGCAGCATGTTTCTGGAGGTTGAACAGTACCTGCTCTGTGGGTAGATTTTGAATGGTAATCAACACATAAGAAGTAATTACTGTATGGACAGGACATGGTATACACACTTTTTTTCTAAAATATGCTAGAAAATCTAGCCAGAATACAAAAGAAAACGTTTTAAAAAAGTTAATAAGTAAAAAAAATCATTGTTACATTTAAGCTGGGGAACATTGTCAGTGGTTTCTAATGACATAAATTATCCAGAGTGCTACAGCAATTAATCCAGAAAGAGTCAGCATTTGTGTACATGTGGTTATCTCGTCTTGCGTCAATGGGCATTTTAAATGAGTCTTTGGTTAGAAGCCTGAAATAAAATATTAGGTTAACACAAGACATATTTATGTTGTGTTTTATGATACAAATTATGGCAGTAAATACCCTACCAGTGAATTTTATAGCTCTTATGTGTTTTATAAAAGAGGTGATTTCCTAAATGAAAGTACATATATTTTATTGGACAATAGCGCAAGGGTTTTTCCTTTTCCTGTAGTGTGTTTATAGGTTTTTGTGCTTGTAAATGGTCTGCAAAGGCTAAAATCCCGGTGTTCCCTCCAGAGGGGTCCCCCCCGCGCCTGAAACGCCTCCATTGGACTCCTTTGCTCACTTCACTAACATAATGACATCACTATGTATCGCTGGTGCTTCTATTGGCTAGCAATCCAACACATTGTACATGATAGGCTAAGTGGCGGGACATCGCTAAGTGGTTGACCAATCAGAACAGAACCAGCCAGCTAACCAATCAGAACAGACTGGGCTCTGGTTTCAGACAGAGGGTGAAAAAAGGTGCTGCAGCACAGGCAGTATTAGGTTAGGGTCAATGCACAGATTGCATGGCAGTGAAAGCAGTACTTCACTTCTCCCCTGTTGTGATGCGGTGTGAACGTCATCCTATCAAATACTCTGACAACACTGGTCTTCCTATAGCGGTGGTGACACCAAGTCATGTGGCTGTTGTGTAGTTTACAACCCAACACACGCCTTTTACTCACCGCGATTGCCTTTTTACTCTAACAACAATAAAAATAGTGATCATTTGTGAAGATTATCTGGCTGAACAAAACCTGAAAGGGTCATGAACTGTTTTACGCCACAGAGTTTACTCTTAGAATAATACGAAATCCATGGAAAAATCTGATTGGGTATTCTGTCTAGTGAGTTTTGGGTTGACCTACAAAGAAACGTCATCCCTGCAGCAATGTATTACCGGATATAACACCGTAGAGAACAACAATAAAATGTCAGACATAAACACAGGATGAGCAACTTGTTGTTTATCATACACAAGTGTCCTGCAGTGGTATTTATGGTTTATTAAAGTCGTGTTTCATATGTTTCACTGCAGGTTTGAGTCTGCCAGAGAGCACATGTTCCCCATGGAGTTCTTCTTCCCGCCACAGAGGACGTGCCTCATCTGTTCAGATGAGGCATCTGGCTGCCATTACGGTGCACTCACCTGTGGCAGCTGCAAGGTCTTCTTCAAAAGAGCTGCAGAAGGTAAAACTCAAACACCTGTGTATTCAACCTGTTGCCTTTTATTTCAACAAAAAATATGTTTTATTAGATTTTCTTTCGATATGTTTAACTATTCAACTGATTGTTTACCAGCATTCTCGGTTTTCTCTGTCCAAGTAGGCAAACAGAAATACCTGTGCGCCAGCAAAAACGACTGCACCATCGATAAGCTCAGAAGAAAGAACTGTCCGTCCTGTCGGCTGAAGAAGTGTTTCGAAGCTGGGATGACTCTCGGAGGTAGGATAGAGACACAATTTAAAATCGCTGTTATTTTATTGCTACGGGTTTCTTATAACGCTGACTTTTATATTTGTATAAGCTGGTATTAGTAACTTCAGAAACAGGATGTGTGCTGTACGAATGTGCATTTAAAACACATTCACATCAAAATCTGTGCTCTGAATACTGTATGATCAAAGCACACTCTGGAGAAAGTCCTAGAAGTGAAACTATTAATGGCTTCCCCAGACAGAGTACTATTCTCCCTTCACTTCACATCGTAGCCGGCTCTCTTCAATTGCAGCATCATCACAATAGGGGATGTTACTGATAATCAAGCCCCTGACTGAGCTGCCATGCAATTTAGACATCTTCCATTCACTTCTCCTTACTGTCACCCAGACCTTGTTCGTCAGGCTTTAAAGACTGACATGTAGTGGACTAATTTTAGTCTTGTGTTCAATTTTCACTCTCTTCCATTTTTCTCATTCTGTGGGTGGTGGAAATTGTACTGGAAGCACAAAGCTGACATGAGACATGTGAATTAAAGCAGCAGACATGCTGGTAATTTTGCCACCAGTCACCGTCAAACCCATGGAGGGAAAATGTGATCTAATGATGCGATTCTAAGTAAAAAGGCACACCTTTCGTAGTTGTGGCTAAGAAGAGCCTCTTTCACTCATGTTCTCATCCTGGACATGTAATTCACTCGTGGCATTTCACAGGAAAATGTACCACAATCATTTGCAGAAGTGGAGTCAGACATATTATACATTAGGTCATATTATCCAAGTAGGTTTTCACTCAAAATACTGATCTTAAAGGACGTTTCTAGTTCAGTATTTTCACTTTTATTGATTTATTACAAATTTGCTTATGTATTTGAAGTTATATCAATTAAATGATCAATAAATATTATCAATGAGATTAGATTTAACCTTCGTATTTTGGAAGGTCTGTCGAGAAGCAATGAAATCGTCTGATGCTTGCGTTCGGCATCTGTTCAAGACTTGAAGTTATTATAAATTGCTCAAGAGTTCAAATTTTATAATTTGAATTCCATATTCTCCCTGGAATGTTAATTACATCCACAAATAGAAGCTGAGCAGGGAGGCTGCTGTGGCCAAACCATGATAGCTCTTTCATTTTGCAGAAACCTGAAGAGGGTCGCTGCACATCTGCACTTAATGCGGAAATATCTCAAAGATGTTATCTTACTAAAAACTTTTTTTCAATTTTTGACATCAGCCCCTGGCTTTCACAAGGCTTGCAAATTGTGTCCCCAACCAAGAGTGTACACTTGTGTGAGACATGCATCCTAAGATACTTGAGCTTCTGTTTCAGCAGCAGCCGTAGAGAGTTGATGATTTACTCAAGCTGCTATTCTTCCAGAACTCCTAATGGAAAAATGCAGTCGGTGATGTGGGACGGTCCTGGCACCACCCCACTGTCAGTTTAAATATATAACTTATTCTAAAAATATTTTATTTAATGTGGCAATGAGGTGTTTTCATGAAATGGTGAATGAATGTCTAAAGCTTTAAGCCTATACCCAGTTGATCTTTTTACGGAGACCTGGTTTAAAAAACAGTGATGACCAAGCTTTATATTTATTTTCTTTTATACATTTAAAAGTTATAAGGACAGTGTACATTAATAGACATTGTTTAGCCAGCTACACAGCTACAATAAAACCATAAACCATTTAGTGAAGGGTTTTTCTTTGCTGTTCTGAGTTTGTGTCATCATGGTTTATTGCACTTATTAAATATCATGTAAAATACATATTAACAGGAATATCAATACTTTTTAAAATTAAATGACTTGGAAAGAATATATATATTTAACTTCAAACAAAGCATGGTATCTGAATACATTACAGAATATGGTCTTTTTGCCATGAGATTCATTTTAAATTAGCAATGTGTGTCACAGCCTCTGGTAAGTGTTGGCAGACCATGTGTGAGCTGCTCTCATCTCAGTCTGTATTATACAATACCCTGCTGCCACAGATCATATATTAACAACTTTTTTTGGCTTTAAGAACACACTAAGGGCTGCAGGACCCAAGCCTTATAGACCAGACAAGGCTCTGTGAATTTGATAAGGCTGTCCCTGCTCAGGCAGTAACAATGGTAATGGGTGTGAGGCTTCCTTACCAGCACCCTGAGACACAGCGGCATATAGACGTTTTAGCAAGGTAAACGACAGAATAATTATATCCAACGGTTTTAATGATTGATCAACCCTTTAGAGAAGCTGAAACCAAAAATAATCAGAATCAGAATTCCTTTATTTGTCCTATAGAGGGGAAATGTACATTGTTACAGCAAAAGTAAAGAGGCAAAATATTGAGGCATGCATACATTTTATAGATAGAAATGACACAAATTACCATTTACAAAAGTAGCCATGGACAACAACAAGTACAGTAAGAGCATTTAAAAAAAATGAAATAAGTTTAGCAGGAAATGGTAGTGTGATAGCATCCAGTTAAGAGTAGTGAAAGTAATAGTATAAATTGCACAGTTATTAAAGATTGTGTTACAGTAGTTGAATAGTTTAACTAAGAGATAGCAGCCAGAGCAATAACTATGAAGTGGTATATATATATATATATATATATATATATATATATATATATATATATAAACCACAATTAATTCCTTAGAATTCTTTTTTCACATATCACTTAATAATATAAAAGAATAGTTCCCTTATTCGCCATTGCAAACATTTAAGGGGATATTGTAAAAATTCTACTGTAAAAACTATCATTTGAAGACACCGTACGGCTTATTAAATGTATGCATTTTGTGTCTTTATATAATAACAATAACTCAGGGCTGGAAAAATTCAATATCAACTGTTGGTCCAATGGTGTTAGGTTTAGTGTAAAGTTGAATAAAGAAGCATAATTTAGACATAATGGCCCAAGCTTTTCAAAAATATGTCACTGCAGTTTAGAAACAAGTGTTTTGCATTTTTCAGAGAAAATCTAATTACTGGTTAAGTAAATGTTCTGGCATTTCATATTTACTTTGAGGGGGAAACTCAACAAATAACCTATCCTTAAAGTTGGCATTAAAAGTATTAGCATTAATATAACCACCGCATTAAGAAAAGAGAGATCATTTATGAAGAATGAAGTGACGGGGGTTTATCCGCATCCCTCTCTCTCTTCTGTGTCAGCTTCTCTGCTCCCTCACACCCTGCCAGAAACACTACTCACATCTGTGCACTAATGATCTAATGACAGCTACAACCTGGACACCAAAGTGAGAGTAAAGTGGGATCTGCAGAGGCACACATTACAAAAGGCGCCTCAAAAAGTGAGGAAAAAATACTAAACTGACTTTCGAGTCAATCAATTCCATCCTGGCAACCGAAAAAGAAAGTTAGGATGAAGATGGCGATTATTATGGTGATGAGAAAGGTAATGACATATTGGGAACGGGGCCAAAAAATGTTAGAATATTGAGGAGAAAATGTCCAATACATCTCAACCCTGTGATTTGATTGAAAATGGGCTTATTATGGATTTTTCTGCAGCTCCTCCTTATTCACTGCAGGTCAGCGTTTGGTGGAAACCTTCAAAGATACTAACGCTACAGTGGACAATACCTTTTAATTAATTTGTCTGAATGTAATCTGTGATTGCAGCAAATGGCGTGCTTGAACCTGTCGTTTCAATGTCAGTTTCACGTTTGTATTGGCTTCAATGGAAGCATGGGGATTTTAAGGTGAGCTCAACCCAAACTATTTACTCTGCACTCTGCAAAGATCAGGAACCTGCCTGTCACAGTTAAGAATCCCTGGGAGGAGTTTTTAATTAACCATTTTTATTTCAAATGTTTGTCATCGGATCAGACTTTGAAAATGTGAGACTTGCCAATTATCTTTTATATATAATCTGCAATTGTCTTCCAACCCGGCTGTTTATGAGAGAGACTTAAATTGTTTCTATAACTGGCAAAATTCAATATTTATCCAACTGAACTACAAAGCCAGGCTGCAGTTTTAATTAAACATTCTTACACAGATGCTGTGAGTGGAAAGTGCATTAGTTTTTACGGTCAGTCAACGTTGATGATGTTGATTATTATTGATTATTAAGAAATATGTTTTGTCTAAGGTTTTATTAACCTGAAAAAAGCTGAAACAGATTGGTCATTTAATGAGATTACACTTTTGTTAAAGAAGACATATTATGCTCATTTTCAGGTTCATATTTGTATTTTATGCCTGTGACATGTCTCCATGCTTTAATATTCAAAAAGAAATTTGAATGTCCTACCCCTTAGCCTATCACATACACTGTTAGGAGTGCTAGCCAATAGAAGTGTGAGTGTGACATAGTGATGTAACTATGTCACGGA
Source organism: Eleginops maclovinus (assembly GCF_036324505.1). NCBI lineage: Eukaryota > Metazoa > Chordata > Actinopteri > Perciformes > Eleginopidae > Eleginops > Eleginops maclovinus. The sequence goes on along the minus strand of NC_086359.1, from coordinate 16,775,928 downwards.
AGTAAAAATAAGTTGGCTATGGCAGGGGTTGAGGGAATCTCCCTTTGGAGGACACTTGGGATTTTAGCCTTTGCAGACCATTTACATGCACACAATATAAAACACACTGCATGAAAGGGAACACCCCTAACAAGCACAATAGAGCCTCTTTAAAGACTGTACTTCAAAGTTTGTGACCAAAAACACATTTTGGTTCTTCAATGCATTGAGCAAAAAGACACGTTAATATTTGTTTGTTACTCAATCTCCGGTAGGGCTGTTATTCTAAAAAAACAGCCGTAGCTAAAGTTTAACTGTTGGCAACTCTATAACTTGTATCTGTATCTATAAACCTGCACTCAGTACAGAGCAGATCTTCCTCTCCCCTCCCAAACAAGGTATTTGAGCTTTTGGTCTTTTAGCATACAACCATAAATATGCACAAAGATATTTGGCTGAAGGGTCCACTAGTATGTGCGATCAAATATGGCAAACAGACGGAGACACACACACACTGACCGGACACACACAAACCACCCCCAACCAGTCAAAGATAATAAAACCAAAACCAAATGTGTTTGGGAGCTGTTCAACATTTTTTTCCTGATTGTTTCAGTAAACGACACTGTACTCCACCAAAAATACCTTGATCCCATTGCATTCAGAAAATACTTAATTTAACCGTGAAAATAAGGTGTTGACATGATGATTACTGAAAAAAGAACACACGACGGGTGTTCCCTTTAGTGTTCATTTCCTGGCAGCCTTCTTCTGTTGATGTCTCTGATGTCCAACGCTCTTTTAATCTCTTTTCTTCCAACTTAATCCTCCTTAATATTCCTTAGCAACGGTGTGTTATCGAGTATTAACAACCTCTTAAATGTCCAAATGGACCAATAGGAATCGAGTATGTCCAAATTGACCAGTAGGAATCAAGTTTTCAACTAAGCCATGTAACTCAAAGGAGTATCCTACCGATGGAGTCTAGACACTGGTGGTAGTGAAGGGATGATGGAAAGTAGCAGGGATGGGACACAGAGCACGAACCTTGGGTATTTGGTGTGATAAGCACTGGATGTGAATGGCGTAGCTATGAAAGGAAAACTGTCAGCCTCAGAGAACCGTTTAGGAGTTAACCAGCAATAATGTGATTGCTTACAGATATCTTGGCATAATCCGATGGTTTAACCAAAAGATTTCAATGCCAATGGTTTGCAGGCTCCAACATAGAGCAGCTTCCTTAGGACTGTCAGCATTTGTGGGGTTATACATTACAGTTTTGTCATTAATCAAGATGGGGGCAGCAGTCTTTTTTTTCATACATAGACGGTACTTGCCATTTGTTGTCTCTTGATACCTATTTGCTCTGCAGTGCATAAGGAATACAAATATAATGTGAATATGCATGATTTATTGAGATGTATGGTTCAAGTAAAAACGGTATTTTCAAAACTGCAAAACCTTACTGGGAAAAGATGTGATAACAGGGGCTAATTTCCACGTATACATCAACAGCGAGCTCTCATTCATGACCTTTCCTCCAGATGAGACTCATCTGTTCAGAGAATTCTCTTTCAAATTGAATATGATTCAACTTATTTGATGCTATTATTACATCAATCTTGCTATTGTTGGGTAAAATTGATATTTCTCTTGAAATGTTACTTAAAACCCATAAATGCATTATAAGACATTTCCAACAGATGATTGGAAAGTTGAATTACATGAAATCTCAGCACAGTATTTTAAGTTGCACACGTTTCCTATGTTCAATGGGAATAACAACTACTCAAAATATGTATACTATATATTTACATTGTGTTATTCAGCAATGATAACCAGCTGAGAGGAAGTACTTTTTAAGTAAATTCCCTGATATCAACACCAGAGTATTGGTTTGTCATTTTACAAACAACATTTAGCTGTAATTGTTCCAGTTAGGCAGTAAAGGATATTTAAAGTCAATTGCAGAAAAGCCATTATGGCTTCAGGCAGTCTTTAAAGCAACAACTGTTCGATTCAAATTAAATTTTCCTTTGCAGAACAATTGAATTGGAGTTTTAAGACCAGGCCACATTGCTTGGTAGCTAGTTATTTGGCAAAATAGCATATCCATGCTAATAATAACTTAACTGTTTCCTGATTTCTTGATTTTGTATGTAGCACGTAAACTTAAGAAGATTGGACAACAGAAAAACCCAGAAGAGGATCACCCTATTCAGGAACATTCAGAGGTCATCCAGAACCCCTCTCCTACTTCAGGCCTGAACTACAACTCCCAAATGGTCTTCCTCAACATCCTGGAGTCCATTGAACCCGAGGTGGTGAACGCAGGGCACGACTACGGCCAGCCAGACTCCGCTGCCACCCTGCTCACCAGCCTCAACGAGCTTGGAGAAAGACAACTGGTCAAAGTGGTCAAATGGGCAAAAGGGTTGCCAGGTAGGATGCTACTTGAATTTTTTTGAAACTGTGTTGAAAAGCCCCTTAATGCTGAGCTTTGTTCACCAGCTACTCGCTAACTGCAGAATCAGGTGAAAATTCTGTGCTCCGCTTTAAGTCATTTTTTGATTCCCTCCAATCTCCTGCTCTCAGCTCAGTTAACTGAATGGAGATGGATTCAGATTTTAACTGCTGTGATGTTTGATTGCGTTACAACTATAGGAATTGCAATACACAATGATCTTTGGTAAAACTATGTCTGTGAATGAGCAGCAATTTTGAAATATTATAATACTAAACATCACTATAAGTCATTATAAAAGGCTTTACAATGTGTTCTTATTGTTATGAAGCATTATAAAAACATATAAGTGCTTACTGTTTTAGTTATACTGCTCTGTAAGTCAATAACAATGTATTATAGGTGTGTTTATAAAATGCATAGTAGAAATTGTACACTGCTACAGTAAGTCATTTTTTATCCCTTTTTTTGCAAAGCCATACTGTATGCTGTTACAATAGTTTGTCCAAACCAAATTTAAAGAAACAATATTCAAGATAGCAGACCTTTCAAAGAACGAACAAAAAACGTGCATAAATATTCACCCCTAACACATTAGTACTTAGTAGAGTCATCTGATGCTGCAATAACAGCTTTGGGGGTAATTATCTACCAGCCTCCCACACAGTCCAGCAGTGGCTCAGTCAGTAGGGGCTTGGACTGGGAATCGTAGGGTCGCCGGTTCAAGTCCCCGAACAGACTTGAAATATGGAAAGTGGACTGCTACTTGGAGAGGTCCCAGTTCACCTCCTAGGCCCTGCTGTGGTGCCCTTGAGCAAGGCACCGGACACCTCCAATCCCCCCTCCCCATTGCTCCCCGGGCGCTGCACGATAGCTGCCCACTGCTCCTAGTACTAGGATGGGTTAAATGCAGAGGACTAATTTCACTGTGTGTGCTCTGCTGTGTGCATGCATGTGACAAATAAAGAGGGTTTCATCCTCCGATTCTATCTATCTTGTTTGCCGGTGTTTATTCCTCATCTTTCCTGGCAGATTTGCACTAGGTTGTTCAGGTTGGTTGGATGACGCTTGTGGAAAGTATTTTCAAAAAGTGACACATTTGGGAATGGTTTGAGATCTGGACTTTGACTCGTCAGAAAATTCACCTTCTTGTTCTTTGACTACTCCTGCATTGCTTTGGCCTTGTGCTGTGGGCCATCTTTCCTAATATGTGCATGTCGTCCTTGCTTTCTCTGGTCGGGTCAGTTTTTATTAAGATTCGCGGGCCAACAATAGATAAACCTAAGTATTAGGAATCAATTGCTTGTGTAATTCACAAGTCAACTTCAAGATGCGGGTCATCTGCATAGGTATGGAAATAGATGCTGGGCCTCCTGATGACACTTTCAAGTTGATATAATATTGAGATAAAAAAGAAGCGGCCCTAAAATCTATCCTTGGGGAATTCCATAAGTGGGACTGTCAGGATAAATACGTTATCGACTTATTGTACATTATGGGGATATGACCTTGATCCTTTTTGCTGACCTTGAAATTGCCCGTTGCTTATACTTGCGGGTTTGTGTACATAAGGTTATAACAATATTTAGGCAAGAATCCAACAAGATGCTATGATTGTTGCAGGAGCATTCAGAATTTTCTCACATGTAATTTCCATTGTTTAACATTTATATTAAAATGATTGTTCTGAAAGGATGTATTGGCATTATAATGCTATTATTCTATCATTATATGAGTGGCATAAAATGGTCTTAACATAACAACAATTATTATTATTTCTGGTACAATATATGGTCCATCAAAGGTAGTTGTAATTAACAAGCACTCAAGTTATCATCTAAATCATCAGACAAAGAGCTGTCTAACGGAGATAAATAGAAGAAGGAAGCCAACTATAAACTCTTATAGAACAGTCAAAGTGTTGTTTAAAGTATTGATCATTTAATGTTAAAATGTACAAGAGTTTGTGTCTTTTTAGAACACAATAACCCATACAGTATTGTATTTGAATCTTAGGTTTTAGAAATCTCCACGTTGATGACCAGATGACTGTCATTCAACATTCGTGGATGGGGGTGATGGTGTTTGCCCTGGGATGGAGGTCCTATAAGAACGTCAACGGCAGGATGCTTTACTTCGCCCCGGATCTCGTGTTCAATGAGTATGCACACGTCTGATTTATAAAATTCAGTTACGGTTTCTGACATTTTTTATCTGGTTGTGATTAACATGCTTTGCTGCTTATTATATTAAGAAATCCCCCTCATTGAGTAAGCCTGTGCTGTCGTACCGCCACAGTGTTACACAATACAGTTCTTCATCACTTTCTCTCCCCCATCTCACTCTCATGTGCTTTCCTACTCATGCTCTAACACAAAGACATCTCTAGAATTTTATAAATGTGAAGTAGTAATTGTTGCAGGCTTTTTAGGTCCCTGTTCATCCAATTTCCTCCTTAGGTGTTCTTTTGTTACAGTGAGATTAAAGTGAGGAATATTAGTCTCAAGCATTAAAACTCTCAGAGCGCCAGTGAAACTGATTCAGTTCCGAATATTACTCCTGACAGACAACAGTGGTCAGGTCTGACTGAGTGTAAGTGGGGAATATTAATGGATAGCATTCAGTGTTGAGTTTGAACTAAGTTGTAATTATCTAAAAGGCAGAAAAATATTCAGACATAATTATCAAGATTATGTCTCTCACTAATATGTTTGTTTGGAATGGTACTTTCATAAGTTCAAGTTGGCAGACACTAAGACACAGCAGCAGAGATGGAGATCTCCTGGCTTTCAACCCCCAAACATCCAAACACTGAATCTCAAATCCTTTCCCATAAATCCATTATATAGTATTTTCCATAAAACCCTTTAGTCAATGATCACATCATTACAGTTATGTAAGTACTCAGATGTTTGACTTACGTAAACGTAGGAATACTTAATTGTAAAAATACTCTATTACAAGTAAAAGTTCTGCATTAAAAAAGATACAAAAAAGTACAAAAGTATTGGCATCAAAATATACGTAGATGTACTCATTATGTATAATGGCCCATTTCAGAATTGTATATATTTAATAATATGATTATTCATGTTTTAGAGTGTTTAACTCACAGCTGGTAAATGTAGAGCTAATTTGAATGGCTTTATGTACTGCTGCTGGATATTTGAACTTCTAATTGTATATACTTCTAAGTTTATTTAATGGATTTATACTTTGTATTAGCTGATAATCTAAATCACAAAGTAAAGTACAATGTCAGCTTCCAAATTGTAGTGGAGTAATGTATAAAATAACATAAACGGAAAAGACTCAGGTAAAGTAAAAGTACCTACATTTTACTTAAGTACAGAACTTAAGTAAAATGTAATTCATTTTTGAAACTCTTTTTGGAATAATTAAATACAGGTAAAGAAAGAGAAAAGATCATTTAAAAAGTTGAAAATGTATGTCATTACATAATATCGCATCCAGACTCAGGCAAGCATGTACATACTTGCAAAATCTACAACTGATTTATACACTGACTTATGCAGACCGTCCTTGCTTCACATTTCTGGCCACACCCATTTCAGTGTGTATGCACTGAGCTTAAGCAGGTGGAAGACATCATGGTATCACAAACAGATTCAAGTTGGGAGTTTGAAACTAAAAGAAGAAAAAGTTTCATACCAAGAAATAAGTCAATTTATTCATTTTTTTGTGAAATGGATTAGATGCTCCGATGTTGAGGCTGGAATTAGGGCTGGGGAGGCCATATAAGTCAGAAAGGTGGATAATTGTAGGCATTTAAATGAAATTTGAGCATGAAATGTTAATGGACTGAAGGACTCCTTGTAATTTTTAAGTTGTGCTGCTTACCTTCTCATGCTGAGCCAAGTCTAAGAGGGGTAAAAACCCTGGCACATCTTCGTAATTGGAGACTGAATTAAGGAGAAATTGAAAGAAATTGAAAGCTTTTTCCTTCAACTAAAATTGCAGGTGTACTTAACTTATACACCTCCCATTTAGAAAATCCTACAATGCAAACAGTTCTATGATTTGCTTTAGTTGTTTTAACATATATTTATTTTCAAATGAGGACTTCTGCTGTCAGAAATTGAGTCTAGGTTTGTATACAGAAGCCGGTTGACATACAGACATGTTTAGCTGTCAGTATAACTTGGAATATGCTACATGAGAAATACTATTATCATCCCTATAAATCACTTAATTAATTAATGTGGTACTAAAATATTAACAATCAATACATACTGCATCTTTAAAAGACATCATAATAAACAGCAGTAGTAGCAGTAGTTGTTTAGTAGCAGATGGAATATAAAATCTCTTCTTCTGTTCTTTTTAAATTCTTTAAACATTCGGTAATCTAGGGCTTGTGTATAATTTGGTAGTGTTTATAGCCTGTTACTGATGTCAACTATCCTCAGGACTTCTTTGCTGACGTCATGGTTTTTACATTTCTTCAACAGAAACAATCTCAGTATTGTATTGTATTTCCAGACTTAGTGCTTGACATATAAACAAGAAATAAACACGGCTCCTGGCCCAGGAATAATTTATTTGGTTTGGATTAGTCAAAAAAACAAACATGTTCTGTTATTTATAATAAGGGAGCTTTAGGAACAAGTTGGTAGATTTTGTGCACGTAGGACGGAGCCCAGCTAGTTGTCTTCCTGCTAAGCTAAGCTCAGCTAACAAGCATTGGCCGAATATTTACCGGACAGACAGAGCAGTGGTTTCGGATTTCAAATCAAATGTAATCCTCAGCAAGAGTGTCAATATTTCCCAAAATGTTGAACTCAATAAGTAGGCCCTGACAAAAATTGGGAAGTAAATAAAATCAGGGGAACCATGTTCTAAGTTTGATCTCAACTGTTTTTCTATCCTGTGTTAACTGAAGAACAAATTACAATTTTTTACAGAATAACCTTTTCAAACATTTTGCAAGAAGGAGAAGTGTTTTGTCCTTTTTTTTAACTCTTATAACCTATCCAGAAACTTTTCAAATAGTTGGCGTATACACTGGTCTGAGTATAAAATCTATAAAACCACATATCTAAAACTCTGCCTCCACTTCCAGAGAGATGGAGAACATTAATTTCCTTCTTCACGGCCATAGAATATGATACAAACTATCCTATTCATTGTTCATAATAAAGGCACAATCATTTCATTTGACTGAACAGAGAAAGCCAACCTTGATTACTATCCCTGTTCTCTTCTTCTCCCAAGCTTATTGAAGTAACTGAAGATCGTTAAAGCATGATGAACACAAACATACCCAAACCCTTCTTATAATATTGCACTATAATGACCAAAATACTACTGAACTTTATAGCCAATGATAGAGTATGAGATTCTTGTGTTACAAAGTTTTGTGTTTTTAACATCTGTCTCCAAATGTCAAAGATCACCCAGCAGAGATCTGTATTTCCATAAGTGTCCCCATTACACCATTAAGGGACACTGAGCCCACCTCTGACATTTTTACCTCTGCAGCAGTTATTCATTACAGAATAAATGTCCAAGGTGTAAGGCAATTTGTTCCTCCGCCTCTCGTGATTTGAACATTTACTTTATTTCACATTTGTCATCCTGACCTTTCACACCCGCAGAAATCGGATGCACATTTCCACCATGTATGAGCACTGCATACGGATGAGACATCTCTCACAGGAGTTGCTGCTGCTGCAGATCACTCACGAGGAGTTCCTCTGCATGAAGGCCTTGCTCCTCTTCAGCATCCGTAAGCACAGCCCTGTGTCCTGAGCATCAAACCGTTCTTTACCCCCCACAACTGTCAGGGATTTAGTCTTAACCATTTCTGTCTGTTTTCACCAGTTCCTGTTGAGGGTCTGAAGAGTCAGAAGTACTTTGATGAGTTGCGTCTCACCTACATCAACGAGCTTGATCGCCTCATTAATTATGGGATGGCACACAATCGTCCTCAGAGGTTCTACCAGCTCACCCGACTTCTGGACTCTCTCCAGATGGTGAGACACTGCTTTTATTCACAATATATCATTTTCTATAAAAGGGTTCTAATCTGCTTTTTGGGGTTTCCTTTTCCTGCAGTGTGTTGTAAAGCTTCTTGTGCATGTACTCCTAAAGTTCTTCCAGAGGGAGTTTCTCTCCCACACACTCCACCCCCCCTGCCTAAACACCTCCATCCTTTATTAACTTCCACGACGAAAATGACATCAATATGTAACACTCATGCTTCTATCGGCTAGTGCTCCTCCAACACATTGTACATGATAAGCTAAAGGGCAGGGCATCTCTTAGCGGTTGACCAATCATAACAGAGCCGGCCAGCTCTGGGCTCTGGTTTAGACAGAGGGTGAAAGAGCAGTATGCAGCAAACAGGCAATATGAAAAAATATACAGTTTTAAAATAGAGCTTTTTGAACATTAAAGCATGGATAAATATAAACACAAAATATAAATATGAACGTGAAAATGAACATTATATGACCCCTCTAACTAAGGGCCTGTTAACAATAACAAAAGACATTGCTGGTGGTATGGGATCATGGGAGTTGTTGACTTCACTACTATTGCATTCTCCTGCTTCAGATGTTTTCAGTCATCATAAATCAGTAGATTTAAGCCAAATTACCCACATGACTCTCTTAAAAATCTGTGATTAATTCTAGTGAAAACAGTGAAAAATTAAATTTCATGTTAAATGAGTGTTTCTACTCTGTCCAGTGGCGCTAGCATTTGTTCAGCTTGTTTCTCTGATCAGTAAAAATGCAGACATTGATAAATAAAATAGTTGGTTTAACATGATCAAGGTCAGGATGTTTAATGTGAAAATGTGAAAAACTGGACTTAAAGTGAATTCATGACAGCTTCTGGCAGACAACGCATTCACTATTCATTTTCTGTCTGTGAAAATTGTTGGAAGGGATGTTGTGTGATTTATTAGTACACTAAGTTAGTACAAGCAGAATCTGACAACCAACAAAAAAAAAAATGTCTTCCCTTTATTCACAGTTGTAAAAAGACTAATGGATGAGTTGAATATGATTCAGATCTCTAACCCTCAATTTGTTATTGCTGTAGTTGGGCGTATAATTTATCTTAATGAGTTATGTTTCTGAGTCACTGTCAAAACATTTTGTAGTAAATCTTTAAATAATGCCATGTGTTCTTCTGTTTCAGACGGTAAAGAAGCTCCATCAGTTTACATTCGACCTTTTTGTCCAGGCTCAGTCCCTCCACACAAAGGTCAGCTTTCCAGAGATGATCGGAGAAATAATCTCAGTCCACGTACCAAAGATCCTGGCAGGTTTGGCTAAACCGATCTTGTTTCACCAGTAGAAGGATTTTTGAATTTATCAAAAAAGTGACTCGTCTTTGCTGCCTGTGTAAACCCTAACGAAGGTACTGTTTCCCCACACCCCAAGTTTAATCGCTCTTAGCCCTGTCATGTAATCATTATTTTGTTGCTCATGTTTTTTTGTTCCTTTTAGCCATAATTGTGATTGTTTGTTCAGAACTGTTAAAGCTTTTATCTGAAGCGCTGCGAGTCCTCACCTGTAGACAGCTCTGCTTTTCCTGAGTCTGTGTTTTCAACCTGAGCAGAGCTGTTACTTTACATAAGTTTGTGTATCATGATTACAGCACACTAAAAGTAGCAGGGTTAAAAACTTGTTTTGCATATGACATTAAAACACTTGACAAGGTATTAACTTTACTAAAAGAACAAGAGATGGCACAAAAAGCAGATGATAATTGGATCACGGAAACAAAACAAAACTTACAGCCCTTTAATGTTCCAAAATCTGTGCTCAAAATCGCACCCCGACATACAATTCCTGTCAAATTAAGTGTATGTTTTCAGAGTATGTAGATGTTGTGTACGTGAGAAATACCCTTATGTGCCGTAAATAAGCAAGAATTTGTGAGGTTAATTTTGCTGGGCATCCCAAAATGCATTGCGGCTCTTTTAAACTGTTCATTAACAGGCGGCGATGTAGACGGTTAAAATAAATAAGCATGAGCAAAATATTTTTGAAAAAGCACATAAATACTCATATATTAACCTAAATGAAATATCAAAATATTTAAATTGCCTTCAAATAATACTGGAAAATATTAAATTGTATGGATTTTTATTCAACTGTAGCCTGGGCCGTCACACCGAAAAAACTGAAATGTTGACTTGAATAATAAGTTTAAATAAAAAAGTATTAGGTTCAACTTAACATTATTGCTTTCAACTAACCTAATACAGTTATGTAAAATGTGTTTAATACACTTACTTAAAGTCAACTTTTCAGTTTTTTCAGTGCACTTGTTGATTGATGCACTTATTTGATGCAGAAAAGAATAATTTATTTAATTAACTACAGTGGGAACAATCCGCTGGTGCTGGCATATCTTATTGTTTTTTTTGGCAAACACTATGCACGATATAGTGATTGAGTATGTAGCATGCAGTAAGTAGGTTTGTGGTTTTGAACAGCCCTAATGCTGCCTTCAGGAGCATTTACTAAGTTCCTGCTTATAAATATGAAAGTTGTTACAATTTGGTGGGTTGTAAGTATGTTGGCCTATTAGGACTACTTAGGTAAAAAGAGGTACATTACGAGCTGGGGGAGTGGGAAATACAAAGAGAAAACCTTAAAAGTTCCAGAAACTAAAGTAATACATTTATGCGAAAAAATAAATAAAATGGTTTTAGAATAATTAAAGTGATGATAAGAAATGATTTTATATTGTGTAATAATTATACAGTCATACATTTGCTAGATGTTGTTCTGCATCAGGATGTACACCATAATGGACAAATGAAAGATGTTGCCATGTTCCATTATGTTGCTGCTCCTCACTAACTAAGGTCGATGGAACTGACAGTATGTGGTACCCAAACCAATTTTAATTTTCGTAAATATGTGACTTTACAAATATCAGAGAATATCCAAGGCTTTTTTTATCTGAATATTACCATTTCCCATGGCTCAGTAATGTATTTATTTTTACCCTTCAAAGGCCCTAATACGCCATCGTTTTTTAGAGCTAAAGTGCCTTACACTCAGAAATAAAGACTGTTATCAAGCTTTCTAATGAATGGCCAAAATCCACTGCTGAGACAATCAAAGATATGGAAGTCAATCATTACAAAACAAACTTGATGTCCTTAATCATACTTTGTGTCAAATGTATCTTAAATATGATATTGTCCTGCAGTGAGAATGTACAGAAGTCGATAAATTAAAGAGAATACATATGAAACAACATGTGTTATTACCTCCAAACATAAAGAAACCATGTTTGAATTCTAATCATAAACTAAACTAAGCTAAGCAAGATATTTAGTTACATTCTGGTAACATTTGTATTTTATTTTATGCGTGGTATTTACCCATGCATTAATAAAATACGTGTTCTGTATGATTATAGCTATAAGTACTCATAAATATAACAACTTATACAACACAGAAGGATATATCATTCCAGCTATGAGACCTGAGTTACACTGCGTGCTTACTGTCGCTGCACCTAAAAGCTTTTCTCATCACACTGGCAGCAGCTGTTTAGAGCTGTTTCTTGATGTTAAAGCATTAACTTATAAATATGTATTGGGTAAACTTGTTCTGGTGGACACTTGGCATGAGTGAAATTAGAGAAAAATTATACTGTAAGCTGCTTTGAAACTTTAATCCTCCTCTGCAAAGCTACAAAAATTAACCATGCCACAAAGAAATCCCCCTTTGTTAGTTCTAATTGTGCATTAAATAAGTATCAAACCTCCTTATGCAGATACTTTAAAGCTTGTTAAGGCAAAGCTTACCCTTGAGGATTCATTGGTAAAACTAAAGTTGTGTTCACTCAGTAAGCGCTGCACATTACAAAGATAACTATCCCTAACTAACAACAAGGTGTTGACACATTCTGCTGTGTGTGTTGCAGCAGCAGAGACTGGCTCACACACAATGAGAAGTTGATTCAAAGTGCCTGGGATCTTAGATTAGTGCGGTATTTTTCCAACAGGACAACAAATAGTAACGTGCAGCCAAAGTAGAACTGGAAGGGCTTCTGATGCAGAATCTGAAAAGTCCTTGAATAGCCCTGCCAAACCTTAGAGTTCAGAACAAAGGGGGGGAAAAAATCAGTGGAATGCCTTGAAGATAACTCATCAAAGACACTTGATTTAAACAGTTGAAAACTAATGAAGCCGAATTCAATCATCAGTTTTTGTTTTTTATTTAAAGAACGCAAATTGAGCTGGTTAAACAAGTCACTTTGTACATATACCTTTGCCTGCTTGCTGAATGACACTGAAATAGTATATCGTCAGTAAATGAACCACACGTGTAGCAGATTAGCGTATTTATCACAATCCAGAACAAACACAATTTAAAAATCACTTCTGTTTCACATCCTGCAGCTCTGCTTTATACTGTAAATGCAACAGTTATTAAAAAAGTCCACATTTCTTTCAATAGCTTGTAGATGCATGCATTGTGTGTTTGTAGAACTGTGTTCATCATTTTTAGCTTTACACAAAGCAATGCATGGACATCCAAGGAAATCTCTCCTGTATATTCTATTATCATTCAATGCATGGACCATCTGTCAGGAAGCATGATGCCATCTTGTTGTACAGTAACAAGCTGACCGTAACAGTCAGCTTCAGTGTTTTGTATTAGACCCATTCATAAACTTGGCTGTGCGTCAAAAGTACTCTTCTTCATCTGCGAGTCAATACCTTCATCTTGTCTTTTTATACAATACTTGCTAAATGAAAATGAATGTGGAGGTTGACAAATCCGGGTGATCCATGATCCTGGACCCTCTCAACTTAAACAAATGTGTCTTCTGTTATTTAAGGGAGCAGTCATGGAGTGTGATATTGAACATACAGAAATCCCATTAAAACATGTTCTGTATATCATATATAAATCCAAACATGCAAAAGAACTGGAAAACTACTCATCCTGTGTTAACCTAGAAAACGGTTCAATACTCTGTTTTTTTATGCATGAAACAAACCAAGGGTAACACTGGGTGAGTAATTGATAAACAAATGGTCATTTTCTTGGCAATATTCCTTTAAGTAACAACATCATGTTAAAGTTTCGATTAAATTGAACTATCCAGAAATCTTGTCACAATTACCTAATGCACTATATTGTAAGACTGTTGTTGCAGATAACATTTTGTTATCCTTGAAATGAACACTGGTTTTAAATAATGTTGTATTCTTTTTAATTTTATTTGAAGGCAGTTGCTCTGTACATTTTGAATACTAATATGGTTCAGTCACAGTAGGCTACAGTGTTTGTATAATGTGGATGGACAATAGCTGGTACACCATGTGCCCAATGTACTGCATATTAACCTGGTCCTTTGTACATGCTAGCGTAACTGTTTAATGTCTGTTTTGGTGTCCCAGCACTTAACTTTTAAAGACATCTCTTGTATGATTTATACCTTTTGTGATTTTGTGTTTTTCAATATGTGTTTTTATCAAAGGTGTAAAGCTGCATTGTCTTTTAAAGACAATTAAAATAATTCTGACTCTTTGTTTGATGTCATTGTACTTGATATAAAGCAGATATTAAGTACAGATGCAAAAAAGAAATGTCAATTAAACTCAGGCTTAGGTCAAGAATCGGCTGTTTTCATTTTAATTATTTGGATTCCAACATGCATGAAAGCTGGGCAAACAGGGGAATTTAACAAGGAAATATTAATAACACACGTAAATGGATAAAAGTGCAATATATAGCTGGTAAACATGATGCCATTATCTTAAAATTGAAAAAATATTTGACAAGTGTCAGATGGTACTTTGTGCATTCCCAAAGTGAAGCAATAGTGGGATAATTTAGCCCTCAATACATGTTTAATTCATCTTGGAAGTCCAGTAAACAGTGTGCTTGCTTCAGTGAGAACACACACTGTTTTGTGTGGATGCTCCTCTCTACGAGAGCCTCGCACTTGGCCGCATATTAATTTGCAGCTCAAGGTTATTTGAATTGGCAAGAATTTGGCAAGGGAGTTTCTGCCAGTGATTATTGTTGGAAAAGAAGTCCAAGTCTAAATACTGGGGATGCACATTAGCTAGTCACTTTTACAAATTGAGGAACAAGCTGAATGTTGAAAGGAAAGTTTTGAGGCGGGGTGGCGAGGCTCTAACAGGTGGTGAAGGTTGGAATGTGGAGGAGGCAAAGAAATTGCTATGTGAGTTTAAAATTGGTTGCATAATGCACGACACGTGGTCCGTTTTTCATTTGGTTTTAAGCGTGAAAGTTTACCATTTTATCTTGTTCCATAAATTATGAATTTATTTCCTGTTGACAAGATATTCGAATGGGAGTGTATAAAGGCCAAACATCATGGAAACACGCCACATAAATGATGTCCATGGAGCCAATGTGGTTAGGTTTCAGTCAGACAGCTTTGTTTTGATTGGCTTTACAGAGCAGATTCTATCAGAACAATTCGATAAGCTCCGTCCTCCATGCGAGTTTATTCATTGGTTACTGTCTGTGGCCGGAGGAGAGACTGCAGGGACCATCAACAAACTACATATATTCAACCAAACCTTTTGGTGTAGTCCAAACAGCAAGAATCCCTTAATGTGTGAAATGACTTTGTTTGCGCTACACGGTAAAGCAGTGAAGCTATGCAAAATATTTCAAAATAAATATTCACCTGTCATATTTTACCAACCTTTTTGGTGAGGTCCAAAAGAGGAGCCTAATAATGTGTGTAATGAGTTTGGTTGCACTTTAAAGTAAAATGTTCTATTCCTTCAAAACTACTGGTTTAGTGCCACCGGCAGGAGACTATTGATGTCTGCAATACGTTTGGTTGCAATATGAAATTAGTGCAAGGTTATTCAATAAAAAAAGTTTACAATAAAACAATCTCCCCAAATGTTTTAAAAGTATATTTCCATAAAACTGCTCTGAGCAGCAATGCACCATTGATGTGTGAAAGGGGTTTGGTTACATTATATTATTGTGTAAGTAATTGAAAATAGTTTGAAATAAAAAGCAAGAATTGATTCGGCGTTGCTGTTTGCTGACGTCCCTACAGTCTCTCTTCCGCATACAGAAACCAATGAATTTGCGTGGAGGACGGAGCTTATGGAACTGTTCTGATAAAAACTGCTCTGTAGCTCTTTGTCTACTGTGCTATGGTTGTAAAATCACGTTGTTTGTATTTCTTTTGAGTTATTGATCCGCGAAGTTCGAATCTGTCAATATCTTTCTAACTTTACCGAACTTTCAACCCCTTCCTTTCTCATCACTCCCCAGCAGCTCTCTATTCTTTCATTTTTTCAAACGTGCAAACTTTTTAATTTAATCGAGGCTTCAAATTAGGCCTATATCTCGTATATTTTTTTCCTCTATATGGCCACTCCCGGGCTCCGGAAAAAATAAATGTCTGTCATGGTAAAAAACATTTTGGTACATTTCACAGAAGTGTCTCAATAGTGCTATTAAGACAGTAGCCTACTTACATTTTTACAAGCGCTGGAAATAGAGCATCTTTAAACTTTAGTTTGTCAAATATGCTCATCAATAAATGAATCATAACAATATATATCCTCATCTCTCTGTTGTTTGGATTAGGTACACAAAACTCATACATTTGAATGTTTGATACTAGTCTACATGCACCCCTGGTGATGTGCTGTCATATTGTGAAACCCTCTGTTCCTCACTTGGCAGGTAACGTAACAGGATGGTGTGTGAGCCGTAACAGGTGCTGTTTTGAGCCCTGGGTGATGCAAAAATAAATATTACAACACATAGCCAGGCTTTATTTTGTGTTTATTTGAGACACAATTGCAAATATATTTTTAGTTTAATTTTTTGGGGTGAAATAACACAAATAAATTGGGTAGAATACCAATAACATACCATGGAGCAGTTACGAAGACGATGTGGATGAGGATACAAGAGTCCAGGAGTAGAGATTGGATTAGGTGTAATCAACACCAGAGGTGAATTGCAGATAAAACATATTTTTTGGACCAAATTAGATAGCTTACGAGATGGAGTAAATTGCAAACCTTATACCTGCTGAACATCAGTAATGTCATTTATGTTGGAATTTGTATTGAGCATGCATTTCGCTTGAAGCACTGCCCTCAGTCTCCTTTGGGAGGTCTAAAACGTCATGACGGAGTTGAAAGTAGTATTAAGAGCTTGGACTTCTCTCAATTCAAACATTTCCAGAAACCATTAAGTGGGAAAAGGTTTATTCTTTACATTAAACATTTAGTTTGGGACACCACAGGGCTCATTGTTTGGCCGTCAAGATACCCTATTCGATTTTACTAAACAATTATAATTGCCAAAATAATTCACCATGTTAATAAGGGCTAAAATCACAGAGGTCCCTCCAGAGGGAATAACCCTCCCACTCTCCCCCTGCCTTTAACGTCTCCATTGTACTCCTTTGTTTACTTCCGCAACACTTCACTATGTATCACTCGTGCTTCTATTGGCTAGCACTCCAACAAATTGTATGATAGGCTCGATTGGTAGACCAATAACCATAGTGCCGGCCAGCTAACCAATCAAAGAAGACTGGGCTCTGGTTTCAGACAGAGGGTAAAAATATGTGCTGCAGAACAGGTAGTATGAGAAAAATAAACATCTTATTGAACATTAAAGCATGGAAACATGTCACAGCAGAGGCACAAAATACAGATATGAACCTGAAAATGAGCAGAACATGTCCTCTTCAGTACACATTAGCATTGCTATGTGTTGTGATAATGCAAACATTCTCAAACAACCTGCATCAATTTTATCAACGGTTAACATGCAAAGGTTTTTGGCATACATTGTATCAAAAGTTGTGATTAACTGTGGCAAATGCAATTGCTGATCCCACTGTTCCCATGGCATATAAAAAGGAAACTCTTGATACAATGACAGTTTTTAAATAAAAATCAATATATCGAATGTTAACCCTCGTATTGTATAAGTATCGTATTGCCAGATTCTTGCCAATATACAGCCCTAGTGTAAAATTGTTCCTGTGGGTATTGTCCTCAGTATTCAATGTATTATATGTCCAATATATGTAATGATATGTTGGACATGTAAACGTTTTGAGAACTTGGAAAAGCGTTCAAATAAATACCATGCATTATTAGTGTATGGTGACAGACCTTCATATAATAATAATAATAATAATAATAAATTAATTTTATATAGCGCCTTTCAGGACTCTCAAGGTCGCTTTACAAAGAGTGTGTGTGTGTGTGTGTGTGTGTGTGTGTGAGTGCGTGTGTGAGAGCGAGTGAGGGTGCAAGTGCGCAGGGCGCCAGGTGGGGTTGTGAGGGGGTTAAAGTCCATAGGCCTCAGAGAAAAGGTGTGCCTTGAGGTGCTTTTTAAATGAATCAACTGAGGGGGCACAGCGGATGAGGGGGCACAGCATATGTTTCTAAAATCAACCTAAACTGAGACAGCACTTACATTTCGTTAATTGTATAACTTTGCAAACTGTTCTTGCACTCTTAGTTGGTATATAACACATTAGCTTTAATTAAAACGGTCTCACTTTAAATGGTGAAAATGGGTCTGGCACCAAGTTGTATTAGAGAGCAATAAACACCACATTAAGAAGATGTGTTACTGCTTTTCATCACCCCAGAGAACACATAAAAATAAATGGTAATAAGTAAGTACAAATGTGAAATATAAACTGTGGAATTGATTTCAATGTCAAAACACTAGGCCATACACAGCTTTGAGTAATAACATTCACTCAAGTATTATTTATTTTTTACATATTGCAACAAACAATTGTAACAAATTCTTATTTAAAAACATTTTTTGTTTCTCCAACAATTTATTTGAGTTTCAACAGACGCAGGTGAACGTCAAGGCTCTCTGGTGACACAAAATCAGAATTAAAGGAATGTACACTATTTTATGTTCCCTTTTAAACTTACGCTAATGTAATATTCATGGTGTAAATTCAAACTACACTGACAAGCAAAATACTTTTTGTAATGCCTCTTAAAAAGTGACTTATGGCTGAATGACACACTATGTCTAAACTGACAAACATATTTCAATCTAAATATTATTTTAAAAAGAAGTAATTACTCCCAAGCTGTAGCTTAAAATGAATTTGCTTCACCCAGCTCCTTGACAGACCAATACTTGTAAAATCTAAAGTCAATATTATGAATAATATTTCACAATTTCAAATTAATGAAAAATTAAACCTATTTAATCATTTTAGCCTAAGTAAGCTGTACCCATTAGTTTCCTTACACTAATATTTAACATTGTGAAATAACAAAAAATAAATGTAATATTATTTGACACAATTGTAAAGTGGCATGAAACATGGGGAAAACAACAATAATACTCCATCCTAACTTTGGAATAATAATGAAACACTTACAGGATTACTTTGCATTTACTCCAAAATTCCCTTTGCTACTGTGTTGCCTTGCACACCACTCTTGCGAATAAAAATCAAATAGATCCATTAATTTAAGAGTCACATCCTCAGAGTGTTGGCGGGGACTCCCTCCAGCTTGATCAGCACCCAACAGCACATGTAGAAGTCACATGATGTGGTCTGAGTCTCGACAAATTTAATTTTCTGAGGAAACAAAGCAAAAAGTTTTCGTCAAGTTCATAAAAACACATTAAAACAGATGCCTTTTATACACAAGTACACTGTGTGCATTCATTTCTATAATGCTGTCAAATCTGAAACAGAAAACAGCTCACCTCTATTACACATTTGAACTTGTTGATGAGGATGGAGATGCCGGTGGACTAAATTAGAAAACAGAAAAACAAGTCAATTATAAATTACATTTTTGGTTCCAGCTCACCCACAAGACAGCCCAGTATCCGCCTAAAGGTCCAAATAAGCAAAGAGCATGTCTATAAAATCTAAACAAAAAAGTCAGACTGTATGACCAATGCCCGAGTTATTGTAGTACTGTTGTTTGTAAAAAAACTGTCCACATTTGTCTAACCAATTTTCGTATTACACAGTTGTAAAATAATAAATCTGGTCAATAAAGACAAATATAAACTCTCTTTGATGAAACTCTCACACATTCCTCATTTCCATCACTGTGTGTGCAGGGAGTGCAACAGGGATCCTAAATTGGATCATCCAAGCAAATCATCAAAGATGACACACATGTTTCTATCTCCAGAATTACATCATTATGAAAAGAGTCAGATTTTAATCTTTTGTTGAGTTATAACCAACTGTACTGTAAAAGCATGTGGGGAAAAACCGGACAAACTAGAGTAAAGACAAAACAAAGAAGTGGCTTTTACATACCTGGCAACATGCCGAGAGGCATTCTCAAAAAACTTGGTTTTAGAAGCAACACTGCGGAAAAAGAAGCAGATATATTTGTAGTGTTGCAGATAAACATATTTTTTAAATTATTTGTGAGATTCTTTGTTAAAAAATGTTATGGTGACCATAGAACATCTTTCCAGGGACTACTGATGAAAAATAGCCTCTTGGCTGAGTGTGGCGCATCTATAGAAATGTATTTTTCATGTGGACTGAAAAAAAACAAATAAAAAAATAACAGGCAATTGAACCAAAAGAAAAATATAACTAAACATTCAAATGTATTTAAAAAAAATGTTTTAATAAATATAACAATGTTAAACATAAATATGAATTCATACAATTAAATCAAATATATTTTTATTTTACAGTGAAGGAAATAAGTGTTTGATCCCCTGCCGATTTTGTTAGTTTACCCACTTACAAAGAACTGAACAGTCTGTACTTTTAATGGTAGGTTTATTTTGACAGTGAGAGACAGAATATCAAAAAGAAAATCCAAATATGTACATCAAAAAAATATATAAATTGATTTGAGTTTAATTGTGGGAAATAAGTATTTGATCCCCTTGCAACCAACAAGAATTCTGGTTCCCACGGCCCTGTTACCACAGAGAAGCAGCTTGGTGTGTTTAAATATGATGTTGAACCACAACTTACTAGGATATGGCGTTGCTCTCGCTGCTGGCTGCACTCGGGATCTTTAGTGAAGCGGGGAACCGTGAGGGTGGCTCAGGAGGCCTGACAGGGGGTCTGCAAATGGGTTGTTTCTCTGTGGACCTCGTCCTGGTCAGACCATCGGAATCCGCTAAAAAAACAACAACATTTGTTCAGATTATATTAAAGCATGTAAAACATAAAAAGTGAAGGCACAAAATACAAAATATGATCCTGAAAATGATCATATAGGGCAATTTAATGACTTAAGTTAAATTGTAAAAGGCTAAATGAAACACTAAAGGCTGTAAATGAAAAGAGGTGAGGAAACAAATCTTGACGTTCACTATAGTATGGCTGTTCAATTCAAATAACAAAAGAGCTTTACAATTACAGGCGGAGAGTTAGAGCACATACTTTTTTGGTAAAAAGAAACCAGCAAATAGGCCTTTACGGCTGCAAACAAAGCTGAACAGTGACAAATTATCTTTCACCATGATTGCTTTAATGACACTTATTTTATGATCCATTGATTTCATAGGAAAAGTGTTCACTTAAAACTTTCAAAACCAAGACTTCATTCATTTGAAAATGATTGAAAAGGAACAAAACCACGGCAGATGACTTACCGCTGAAAGCAAGGATGAACAAGTGGGACTTGTTATAACAACACAACTGAGCCTCCTATTTCCACAACCATACTAAAAAACCCAATATTTGCATCTTATCCCTATATGTTTTCCATCTCATGTTGTATAAGATAGGTACGTTTTTTTCTTTGTGATGTTATCATTCCCTGATTGTACTATGGTAATTTGGTAAAACTGGATATGAAGTTATGTATATAAAGTATTATAAACCCACTTAAATGTGTTATAATCTGCTTGTAGCACTAAATAAATGATCTATAAATCGTAATACTTTGTTATAACAATCATCCTTATAAAGCGTTTTAAAATGACTGTAAAGGTCAAGTTTCATAAAATCTGAAACGCTTACTTTTGTTGTTGCAAGGATCATAGTGTGTCTTAACTGCCATCATAAAAATATACGTGAGCATTCACTTACACATAGTATAAAGAAAACAACGGCCTCCAACAGTAACTCATAGGCACATTATAACCCATCATAAATGATTATAATGCATTATAAAATCATAACAATATATTATGGGGATCAGAAAACACTACAATTCTTTATAAGACTTTATAAGCTAAACAAAGTCAGTGAGTGACCAGAAACTATGAGGTGGTTGTGCACTTGACCTTACAGTTATTATAAAATGCTCAGAATTTAACGTAACTACAGCTACAGATTATAACTCATTCAAAGTAATAGTTCAATGCATTATAGACATGACTTGATTGGAATCCTCTGGCAGAAGATATATAGTAACTCAACGGAACTACTTGCTCAAACAAAATACAAAAGAAAAGGAGAGAAGAATGACTTTAAAGGACTGGATGCAGCCACATGATAAACAAGCAGACACAAGTTTTCTGTTTGCTGACAATGTTACTATGCGTATTTTCATGTCCTAGCAAACCAAAAGACAGAAGACTTTATTCCTAAATCCTACCTTCTCGGTTGACTGGCGTGACTTTAGGAGGTAGTTTCCTGCCCTGGAACGACGGTACTCTGCTCACATAGACTCCAGACTCCCCATTTGCCGCTGCAGAAGAATCCGGCCTTTGTCTCGTATCGTCTATCCTGCCAGCGTCAGGGTCTGAGTGTTTGTCATGACGGCTACCTGGCCTGGGCATCAGCGCTAGTCTCGGAGGAGGCTCTCTTGGAAGCTGCGGAGCACAGCCCACAGGTCTCGTCCGCTGCAGGGGGACGGGGTTGCTTGAGACCTCCTCAGCTGCAATAGAGCTGTCATTCTGGCCATCTGATGCAAGAAAACACACTGGTTAATGCAAGGTCATTGAAGTGCCAGACAAGGAGATAAAGAATAGGTTTTTCTTCATAAATCAGTTCAATAACTTCCAGCCAAATGGAAATGTTTCCCTCAAATTATGTTCAATATGGGAGAAAAGGAACAGGGAAAATAGACTGAAGGTCATATTAACCCAGCATTACACTGGTAACACATTCACAGGTTTGGATCTAGTTTGATTCTTTTGTTAACTTTAGTAGAAAATAAAGATAAGCCAAATGTGTAACCAATGCAAAAAGGAAAGGCTAATAGTGCCCAATGTTTCTGCTACAGGGTTTGAGAGGAAGGACACACACCCACTTAATAAACGGTTCAGACAGACAGATTATACGATTGAGTCAGGGGCCTTGAAAGAAAAAAGGACTAATGTAGGATCACCGCCTCACAGTTGTATACCAACGCTTCACATTGAGGATGCAGTTTACATCCACGTCTTCCATCCAGTCTTAAATATATCTGTGTATAATGTTTTGTATTTGATATTATTATACAATGTTCAAAAACTTGTTTTGTTATCTTGATCTACTAAAATGATGATGATGATGTAATAATATCTGTTCATCCTTGAGTCCAGGTGAAATGGAACAGACACACGAATAGAGTGGAGTGGATACATTTATTTGTACTTGAAGTAAAAACGACCAAATCCATAAACAATAAATGACAATTAATACGGAAAGGATTTTGATGATTTGGATTTGACAAAGTATTCCATGTTTAGAAATATGTGATTTTTTTTTTTTAAATGGCATTTGATAGATAAAGACACAAATAACAGTAAATTAAAATTTGCTGAGAATGTTAAGAAGAAGAAAAAACAGTAAAAATAATTACTGTACACTTATCACAGACAGGGTGGGATAATGATGAGGATGAAGATGACAGTGAAGGCAAGGGAGACTAATAATTACTTTCTGTGTGAAAGTGGTCATGACTAAGAGCCTGAAAAACACGAGGTGGCCGCTTGGAGATTGTGATTGGTTGCCGCTTCCTCGGGGTGATGCGCGGGGGAGGGACAGGTGGGGCAGTGCTGTCCTCCGGCACATAACTGAAGATCTGTCATCAAAAAAAATTTGAAGTAATACATGTTTATACATGAGAAGGAGCAGAAAACACAGACTGTGTACAAATACCAAATGAGTTACCTAGTGACCAATAGCTCAAACAAATGCTTCTGCTGCACAAAAACTGCATCAGGAAGTATAACAATGTTTTACATTTTGGGAAATACACTGATTCAAGATAGTAGTCGGGTGGAAAGTAAACAGAAGCAATATTATCTTTCTTACCCATAGTTATATAATAGCAATGACACTATTTCTAACATGTCTGTGTGCAGTGTTGTGCATGAACGAGTTCAAAAGAACGCGTTCATTGAACACGCTCATTTTTTCGTGAACGTTGAACTGAACGCAACACATTTTTCAATAAAGAACTTGAACGTGAATTAGTTCACATTATGTGTCATGAACGGCAGACATCACTATAAATGAACGTTGGCATTTGTTTTCCATTGAAAACTGAGTGACATCTGTTTTCTCTTTTGAAACGCAACGAGAGAGAAAGTTCCTCCCTCCTGTAGGTGCCGCTTAAATCATGTATCAACGCAGAGATAGTTTTGGCACTGTATGCGCAATGCATTGCGGGCAACGTAGTGTCCGCCTGAGAATAGTTGAGTTGAATAGTTGAAACGTACTGGCTTCCGCACGACGTTACCCATGATGAATTGCAGCAGAGCGGCTTAGGCATAGCAACGCCGAGAGCGCGGAGGGCTGGAGGCTCGAGAGAGAGAGATAGAGAGATACAGAGACCAATGACGAGAGTGAGAGAAAGCGCTGCGATTTAAAAAAAACCAAAACAAGATGGCTAGTGGAAGTGATGGCACGGAGACGGACTCCGATTCTCCTCACGAACATTTAAAACAATTTTACACTCTTGCAAACCAAGACCCCGACGGCAAAAATCTTTCCTTCCTGTGTAAGATGTGTCCACCTGCGCAGCAAAAACAAGTTAGGACATCGACAACGTCCTTCTCGAATTTGAAACGGCACATTGAATTAAAACATCCATCCAGTGTGAATGCAATTCAAGAGTTTTGCTCATTTCATACACACACATAGGTATATATAATATCATATATATCAAATAATATATTCATATTTCATATTATATATTCTTTATTTAATTGAATGCTAGTAGATTTCATTGCACTAAGTATAGAACTGGTCTATCTTGTCTGTATTGCTACAAGTTTCAGCACCTGTTAAGAAACCCACAATAGCAGTGTTATGAGCAAATGTCTACAATGAACAGTTTCAAAGAACGTATAGTGATTTCTAGTAGTGTGAAAAAAAGTATTTATTTGAATATCTCACGAAAAAAGTGAAATGAACTGAACTTTGAACTAGTTCAGAATTAAAATTGTGAACTTTGAACGTGAACTGTTCACTTTGAGCATGTATGAACTGAACTTGAACTAGTTCAGAAAAGCTGTGAACTGGCACAACACTGTCTGTGTGTAGCTAGTAGTAGTATAGTCAGCAGCCAGCTAGCTTAGCTTAGCATAAAGACTGCTAGCCTGGGTCTGATCAATGGTGTCGTTGTATAAAGCATTATAATCATGTAAAAACCTCATTCTGGAATTTTACTTTGGTTTTTGTGATAGACATTTTCTTTGCCGTGAACAATTATCTATGGCATCAAAATATATGACCTTCCCCATTTTGCAGGCAATGACCCAACAAATTCTAGCTAAGCCAGCTGTTCACGTCTGTTCTCAGTCCTTGTGCTAAGTGAGTTTGCTGCTGCCGTAAGCTTCATATTTACAGACATGAGTTCTATGAATCTTCTCATTTCACTCTTGGCAACAAGGCAAATAAGCACATTTTCTAAAATGGCCTTCAATTCCCTTTAAGTAGTAGAAAATGTAAACACTGATGGGGTTTAACTCTTTTTGTTTCAGACCAAACAAACTTTAGATTCTCTTAAAAAGTACCTTTTTGCAGTTCTCAATCAGAATTTCAACGACAATATTCTGGAACTTGATATCCAACATGGCTGCCACCGTCTCCTCCTGTGCTCTCATCAGCGTGGGTCCAAAGATAACCGCCATGTTTGAAGGGGTCATCCGATTCTCATCACTGTGACTGCACACACTGTGGACAAAAATCACAGTGGGTTGAATAAAATGTTACCAACTCTCGCAAAGGGCAGGTTCATGTGCAGTAATCCCAGATCCTTTCAGAAAGACAGCAAAAGGTCTGATATTGGCAGTTAAATAAATGTAAACTAGCACTTACTTGACCAAGTGTTTGATAAGCATCTCCACCATCTCCCGATTCTTCTCTGGTAGTTTGTACGAAAGGGAATGAACCTCACTCAGCCGAAAATCGATATTATCGGACTCTGTGACACAAAGACAACATACAATTACCTAATAAAAGAACAGTATATATATAAAAATCATAACCGTTTAAAGTTCATTCAACATTATGGTTCTTTTACTAAAATATATGGACTATCAGAAATATTTCAACAGAAATCATTCATAAATAATATTATTATATATTTTTAAAAATAACTAAAAGAACATATGGAAAAGGGAATAGCGATAAATTGCAAAGGCACGACAGAGAGGAAAAACTACAATGATCCTAATCAACATCAGGCCTGTGTAATAAACTGTATAAAGAAACTGAAGCCAACATTCCTTTCAGAGTAACATCCTGAAGGAATGAAGCTGAGGCTAATAAAGTCATTGTGTTTTCTGTTTTACAGTGACTTTGTGTGACAGATTTAGAAAGCAGACGACTCCGATTTCTTTTCGTGACTTCCAGACAGACCTGGTGCTGCTGGTAAACTGCTGAACCTGCAGCCTGCGCTGTATTTAAAATGCTTTTGTCATCCAGTTTTTTATCCAGGCGATTATTATTATTCATGGAAACTTAAGTCTGAAGGAGAATACGATACAAATTGAACGTTTAAATGAAGCTATTAAAAAAAAACTGAATTTGAAATAGTGCTGCAAAGATATATTTCTCAACTGATTCGTCTAACCGTCAATAGTTGTCAAAATAAGTAAACATTCTCTGATTACATCTTTTAAATTTAAGTATTTTCTGGTTTCTTTACTCATCTATGATTCTAAACTGAATTATTTTTGATAGGGTGGTCATAACAATGATCTTATCTTTTGTTTGATAAAGATAGTTTTTACTTTTTTCAAGGCATTTTATAGACCGGACGAGTAATTGATTCATCTATAAAATAAAATCAGAATGATGGAAAATGACAATTATCTTTATTGCAACCGTGATATAAAATGTAAACAAATATAATCCAAGCATCCATCCTATAATTTATAGATTATTAATAAAGCTATCCGCAAACGTGTGATCAATGCATTTATCACTTTATCTTTGTTTATTGTTGCTAAAAGAAAATATTCAGTATTTGCCTACTTTAGGTAAAACGTGAATGAGCATGCATTTAAAAGAGAACTATTTTTTCCTGTTGTGTGCTAAAAGGAGAGGACTATTAGTTTTATAGAGTTGAAAATGGAGACCAAATAAAACATGAACATGCAAACCAAACTGCCTAATCTAATGGCCAAAATCTGTCTTACTTGCAGCACATATGAGGTCTCTGTGCAGACTGTAGGTCATCAGAGGTTCAGACAAGCTCCTGCAGAAAAAAAAATACACACACTCCTAACAAAAGTGCAAGGCCACAATTAAACATAAACGACTACTTCAAACACTTTTTGCCAATTAAATTAGAGATTACAGAGTCAAGCACACATTTGATGTATTAAGAACGACAGATTGCTCCTATGTTTATCTGGATTCAGATCAGTCCACACAGAGAAGCGGCTTCATGGAAAATTGACTATGCAGCGTTTTCCACACTCTGACTTTGTGTCTCCAACCTGCATGCATCTTCTCACACACAAACGTACCTCAGATAAAACTTCAGTGCACTTGTGATTGTTTTAACATCCATTTCGCTGCTGTGGAAATCAACGTCTCCTGGGTTTGTTGGGTCTGTGATGGAGCAAATCAAAACAAAAAGTAGAAAACTTTGTAGGTTAAACTAGAAAATATTGTAGAAAACACTGATAACCAGTTACACATGTCACATCTGCTAGCTAAAATGTAATAATAAGCCACGTGAGGCCATGAACTCAGAAAACATAGAGTAATTGTATTTTAAAGAAATAAAAGAAAAGCTATGTCTCAATAGGAAAATCAGGGCTAAATAATAACAATAACAATGGCTAAATTCCATTACGCTTTTTCAGTTTCATGGTCCTGATTTGTCTTCTGTTTGACTCTTAATGGACCATCATTAATTGAAGATCACTTGAAACTAGCAATATACACCAAGATGCATTTTGAAAGAAGTAATGAATCAAGTGACAAGTAGTGTCATTTTTTCACAGACTTCTACAAAATCTGCATTCTTTAGGCCAGCCCACTGCTGGCAACTGGAAAGACTGACGGTTAGAACAACTTTGGTTTGAATTTTCAGACCCCTTAATTGCACTTCTTTTATCCACATGGTTCACAAAGGAACTAGCTGCTCATTTTAAACAGCTGCTGTTAACTGAAAATAGCAAACAGCTGCCCGTTGGGGCTGAATAAATGCCATGACAGAGGAGGGATTGCAAATCTAAAATAAAAATTCGGACCACAGCATTAAAGCAATGATTTAAAAGACTCTATGAGGCAATGTTGAGCTTAAATTAACAAAGAGATGACTGTTTTCTTTTTTAGAATTGGCGCCAGAGCAGGGGCACAGCAGGTCAGCGACCGGCTGATCACTCCTTGTCATTAATGAAGATAAGGTTTACAAAGTGGCAGGACCTGCTTCGTTTTATGGAGAAAGATGAGTCCAAGGTAAGGCACACAGTGAAGGGAAGGATGTAAAAGGTGTTCACAGGCTTATTCCCTTACCAAAGAAGGCATTTAAAAGCTTCTGCACTTGGATGTTGCTGCCAACTGTTCGGTACACTCCTTCTTGTGAGATGCCTAAAAAGAGGAGAGGGGGAGGTAATAAGAAAAGTCTCTACAAATACAGAGTAGTGGAAATGTACCACATGGTTCTCTGCAGGACCTACAGGAGCCATTCTTATGATACCTGATTGAGAATGCCCTCATCTGAAAATTAAGTTTGAGACTGAATATGGTGCCATCTGTGGATCATGAGGCAAATTCCATGTTTATGACTTGGATACTCCTCTTCAAACTTGTGATATGAATCACTTAATTTGCAGATAGGGCTGTAGAATAATAAGGTTATTTCTTTCTTCAAGGTACAATTAAGTTATTTGGATTCAACTTGTGTAAGCATACTTGGAGAGTAAAAAAATCAGAGCTAAGATATTAATCATTTGGGATAAAAATGTGATCATAAAAAGTATGTACAATGTGAAATAGACAATTAACTCAAACTTTGAGTATTGTACAAGAGGACATTTATTCCCTGAGTTTAGCCTGCAGGATTGGCATCAAGACTATGCATCTATGGCTAAACTGTGCCCCCTTCAGGGGAAGTAGAAACACTAACAGAGTTAAAGAACGCTGGGAAAAATTTCAAAAAGGAGACTCTACCGTTTGTTTCAATGAAGTTGATGCATTTTCGCACAAACTTGAATCCTGTTTCATTCAGTTCCACTGTTGAAGTAAGATAAAGATAAAACAGCTTTAACAGCAGACAACTTATTTTCAACATGAGATTAAACGTGAGATCAATGTATCACTGTGTCATACAGTTCCTATACATCACAGCGTGATACGGGGTAATGATGACAGACTTACTTTCAGCTTGCTTGTGAATTGGGGAATGATAGATCTGAATGGAGAAAAAAATAAATGTAAAAACGAGTTGATGTCCAAAAAACATCTAGAAAATATCTATGGCTGGTATTCAGCCTGATTAATGAACATGTTTTTCTTCAGACTCAAAATCAGAGCAACACTCGATGCTGGCAGGAGGAACATTATGCTGCAATGAAACCAATTTCCTAGAGTTTGTTGCAGGGATTCTCCGAGTGGGGATACTAGCATACTGTCAGGGGGCAATGAAATGATTTGCTATAAATTAAAAATTCTGCAGATGGGGAATATTTGAACCAATAAAAAGGAGGCATTTAATTTCTATTCCTCCCGCCCATGTCATTATACACTCTGATATGATTGTAAGTGAGTTAGGTTTTATCTGGATTTATGGGAACTTTGAAAGCTTAACTTTTGTTTGTTTCCTTAAAGCTTGAATGATCAATTACTAGAACAATATAAAGTCTGTCAAGTTGAATCCATATGCAATTTTAATAAAAGGATCCTGTGTTAAAAAGAGTGGTATTAACATGAATCATATTGGAGTGTGTTTCCATTATCACTACGTAACAGGTCCGAAATATTTAGGTTAAACCGCTTCATATCAATCGTATAATCCTAATGGAATCAAAAGTACATGTTAAACTGCTACAATTATAAAGGGTGGAAATGTTGACCCCTACTAACACAGTTTTCCAGTTTCACTCATGTGCGGAATTGCATACAAATGATAATGAAGAGAAAAAAAAATGGAGGTGGAGAAAATTAAAGGTTATTTCAGAATCAAAAATATTAAACAAATAAAAAGCAATAAGACTTCGAGCATACTGGTAACACAGTCAGGACGTCCAACATTTTTATATCAAAGCATTGTCTTATTCTTCCCCAAACACAGCTGAATTTGTTTTTCTGTTTTTTTCCTCCCCACTGATGGGTATCTGAGGTCAGGGACCGCTACAGAGCAGCTCGGACAGTACAGTAGAGTCTTGTTCGAGGACTCTAACACCGGGGATGAGTGCTTGTTGTCACAGGTTTAAACATCAACATCACACCCTGTTATTTATTTAGACCCCAAAATAGGACAACTACCACAGTCTGTACTTTGTTTAGGGGGAAACTCATCGGATGTGTTCTGTTTCAGTGTTTTCACATGGTAACTTTTAATAAAACAATAAAGGTCAGATGGAAGCTATGATTAAAAACGGACCAATATGAACTCTTCATGCAAAGATTTTGAAGCTAGATCAGATCATTTGTTTACCCACCATTGAACTATAAATTGCAGTGGCTCAGAAGAGAATTAAGCTTTTTTTTTAATGTGATGTATTGCCTTTTCCATACTGGCACACAGGTTCGTGCAATACGACCACTCTTTGGGTTGGAAATGTTACTATTTTTCCAAGCGACAAACTTATGGAGTAATGGACCAGCTGGCTGTCTGCAGAGACCAGGGTCAGCCTGCTGCTGCCTCTAGAGCTCCTCTCTGGGATATTGGTCTTAAAGAGGAACTTATGCTCATTTTCATTTTGATACTTGTATTTTATGGCTCTACTGTGACATGTTTCCATGCGCTGGTGTTCAAAAAGCTCTTTATTTTTCTCATATTGTCTGTCCCATCTTTTAGCCTCTGTCTGAAGCCAGATCCCAGTCTGCTCTGATTGCTTAGCTGGCTGGAACTGTTGTGATTGATCAACCACTAACAGATGTCTCGCCCCTTATCTTAACATGTACAAGGTGTTGGAGAGCTAGCTAATAGAAGCATGAGTGTTGCATATTGATGTCACCATGTTGTTGAACAACACGTGTGTTGTAGAGAAACTCCCTCAGGAGGGAACATAAGGATTGTAGCTTTTGCAGAAAATGTACATGCACAAAAACCTATACAACACATTACAGGAAAGGGAAAACCCGAAGAAGCAAAACATATTTTCATACATGCAGATACCGTAATTTCCGGACTATAAGCCGCTACTTTTTGCACGAGCTTTGAACCCTGCGGCTTGTAGTCCTGTGCGGCTTTTCTATGGATTTTTCATGATTTTTGTGATATCGTAAGAGGTTTTGTTTTGGTTTGTTCCGCTGTTGTATGGCACTACTTTGCCTGGCGGAAGGGCATGTGATCAGACACACAGTCACGGGGGAAAAGAGTGGTATGTTGGTCACATGTCCGTCCGCCAGGCAAAGTAGTGCCGTACGAATTAGCGCGAAAAAGAGACTAGATTAGCAAGAGCAAGACGAGTACCGTAATTTCCGGACTATAAGCCGCTACTTTTTGCACAAGCTTTGAACCCTGCGGCGTATAGTCTGGTGCGGCTAATGTATGAACAAAACAGGATTTTCCCCTAATTTTAGCTTGTGCGGCTAATATTCAGGTGCGCCTTGTAGTCCGGAAAATACGGTACTGCAGAACTGCAGGAAATCCTCACCTTAAAAGGGCCTGGAAGCAGTGGACATTTTGATTTCTCTCTACCAGAATGACTAGAATTGGTCTATTTTTGAATACCCTTCCTGTTAAATAGGTTTTTTTTCCAGATTGTGAGTCAACAAGTGTGAGATGGAAGGGGAATCGTAGAGTACTATTTTAACACATTAATTGTTAAAGAAGACCAGTATGCTTCCAGAGCTGGGCTCAAAAGATTAACCAAAAGACAGCAGAGTATGAGGAAGTTTCAAATGATATGGTATGAACAGACACAGGTTCAAACACATAACAGCAAGCATGGAAATGCTGCACCTCAAGGCCAAAGAAAGTATATATTTCAGCTTTCAAAATGCTAAAGTGGCATGTAGAGTTTAATAAAATTGAAAAGAATGTGTGGTAGTGAAGTTTATTCCAGCTGCCGAGATGATCTTGTATAGACCTCGGCAGCAGTGCAGTGTATCTTTGTGCTTGACAATATTTGGGCATAGTGAATGGAAAACGTCTTGTGAAATTTGAGAAGAAGGCAATAGGGAAGTTGCACAGGAACCGAAAGGTGTGCCTTTTGTTGCTTTCACATCCTCTGGCACTGACGTTCTACATGTTTTGCCCACACGACAACCCTCTATAAACCTAAATCATCCAATATGACAGAAGAAACAAAAGAGTTTAAAGCTACAACCAAAAGAGGAACTGACAACTTGTTTCATCACTGCTGAATACAGACAAGACTGTGGGAGCAGCAGGGTGTGTCTGATAATTTGGCAGTTTTTACTTTCACAGAGGTTTCCACTAACACCTCAAAATGATTAGAAGAGCAACAAGGAAAGACGAATATCGCTAACAGTGTGCGTCTTGCTGTAGGGTGCCATTATTTAGCAGTACACAAAAGGCTAAATGTGCCTAACAAGCTTAATACCATTTCACACATCACCTGTGACTACATCCTGCTATGCGAAACAAATCTCACATGTAAGCATTTCTAAATTCAGAAGATTGGCTTCACTACGCAGCTTCCTGCCTATATGAGGTAAAAAGTTGGATATCCCAAAACGTTGAGGTTATTGCATTTCTCTCTATAAGCTAGATGCTAAATTCTGAATAAATGGACTGATGTAACCTACTGCGGCTCCCGTCCTTTGTTTCCATCAAGCCATTAAACGGTTCTGACTAATTATCTTCCAATTTATTTGTTTTACTTACAGTTGTGATGACTTGTTTGCGTCACCATACTGTGGTGACGTTGTGCGACTCACGAATAATCAAAAAACTGTAAAAATCTTTCCACACTTTCAACAAAGAAAAATAGGCCTTTTTTATAGTAGAAGAAATGTTAAAAAAGAGGACAAACTCAGATGAAATAATAAAGAACTAAGAACTTTTACATTATTTAATGTAACTTAACTGTTAAAAACTGTGTCTCGACAGCATCTTCCACATAGGTTGCCCATATCTGTGTCTCTTATAAGGTTGGCACTGTGGGAAAGGTAGTCTTTTATAGCCACTTCACTACAGAGGTCCTGATTGAGTTACAATTTTTGGCCTTTTTTCCATAACAAAAGACTAAAACCCATCCATCACACAGGCGATGGATCAGAGAAGAGATGTAACACATCAAGATGAAGCAAAAAGATAGACCGTCAAAGGCTACATTAGGAGATTTTACAAAACCTGCAACCTAATAACAAACTTTGTAAGTTTCCTACCCGGCCTGGAACTCAAAACAAATTCCTGACATCTGTAGGGACCCAGCGTGGGTCATTGGTTCAGACGAAAAAATTATGTTCTGTGGACTGATAGCTAGAGAGGAGCCAGTTCACCTCGCCATCTGTCATCTCAATGTCCTCAGAACAATATTTATAGCTGTATCCACTCAGTTTACTCCATGTTGCTGCTTTGACATGTTGCAAAAAGCCTGATTTTGTACGATATTTCATTTTAAGGGCAATGTAGAGTAAAACATGCTGTGTGAAATTAAAAGCTTGTTGAAATAATGTTTCAAAGCTCTGATAGATATTAAAGGTACCAAGCTTTTGTGTATTATATCTGAGGTTAATAGCATTTGACTGAGAAATATTGGCAAAATACTGACACATCTCCACAATGCGTTTGTGCAGTGTGTGTATTTCACCTCTAATGTGTAAAGGTTCTATTTGCACATGTGTATTGGTATTTTATGAAAATTGGAAATTTCCCTTGAGAGATTATTAATTGAACTGTTCTTACCTTGTCATTCTTTCTATGTACTCTGAGGTGATAGCTTATGAAATAAATGAAAACGTCTCTACATATAAAGATATTTTTTTACACTGACAAGACAGAAGTTCTTTGCAGTTCATCTTTGCCCTGATCATGTCTCAAATGTCACAGCAGATCTTGGTGTTACTCCTGATCGTTACTTGCAGCAACATGTTAAGAAATTAGTCTGGTCATGTTTTTATCCACTGAGGGATATCTCTCAAATAACATCAGTTTGGTCCGGCCTCATAGACTGTAATACCTTGTTTACATGCCTTAACAATTCCACTTTGTTCAAAATCTGGTTATTATATTTAAACAGTCTGTTTTAAAGCCTTTTCTTCAAACCACCATTTTAGTTGGTTCAGTAGATCCCAATAAATCAACAAAATGTGAAATGTTTATGTTTTATATATCATCCATAATTCAGCATTGCAGGAATGTTGGTGTTATTTTACACTAAAATCTCAGCTAAGACAAGCATGTCAAATCACATATTCAATCCTGCTTATTTTCCTCAGAAACGTTCCAAGATCAGGCCATTTATTTCTCCCAATAATGTGGAATTTGTTATACAAGCCTTCATCAACAGTTGACTGTAAAGACATTTTCTGGCAATAAATCCCTCTCCCTCCTCCGGCTCATCCCAAACTCTGCAGCTAGGATTTGAACTTGGGCTCGCAAATGTGACCACATAACACCGATCCTGCTTTCCTGAAACTGGCTTCCTGTTGCCTTTAGATTACATTTCAAGATTGGATTCATTACTTTGAAAGCCGTGCAAGGCATCACTCCAAATTGTTTATCCGACCTCTTATATCGATTTCTCTTAAAAGCCATTCCTTGTTTTTTGTGTTCTTAGTTACTTTTTTTTTTTTTTTAGGTTTTGTATTTTATTTTATTTATTAATTTGGTCTTCCTTTATTTTACCGAGAGGGATGATCATTTATTTCATTGTGGTTTTTTTTAAACCCCTCTGTCTCTTAAACTGTTATCATGTTGTTATGCTGCATGTGTTTAAAAAGGTTTTACCGTCTGACCTGAAGGGAATTTCTTGTTCTCTGTTTTAATTAGTGAAAACTGCTTTCAAAATAAAGCTTTATTATTATTATTATTATTATTATAATTATTATTATTATTGGCTGTGTGTTTTAAATGTGTTCTGTTTTATTGGAAAGCACTCTAATTGTGTTTTAAAAAGGTGCTTGTCAAAACTCATCATGCTTGATCTGTCACTCAAAGTCTGTTAATTCACACCAAGGTAAAAACATGGCATGTAGCTTAACTGTGATCATGGAATTAAAAGGGGAAACACAGAAGACAGACAGCATGAGCTGAAAGATCCTGCTTGGAGTCAAACAGTGGCCACTTCATGTTTTACATCTTACTTACTGCGGGATGTTAGGCGATGTAGAAATGCAGGTCATTTGTTTATTGTCATTGTTTACCCTTCTATTGCTTTTGTTTTGAATTTCCTTTGACAGTGATGTATGCTTATGACATGAACAGTTCTATACAAATAAGAAATACTGTTACATATTATTATTACCGGATGAACATAACAACAAAACAACTTTTCTCATTTGTTCCAGTTTTTCCTCCAGGCTTCAACAGAAGCTGTTATTGTGAATAAAAAACGTCTTTTTATGGGAAATCCAATTTAGAATTAGCAAGTGAGGTTAATCTTGATAATTGTGGCGTCTTTTTTTAAGAAAAAGGTGTAATTACAGATTTCACTAGCAGAAACATTGAAGCTAATTAACGTAAAACATGGGTTTGGATAGACTCTGCTCCACTGATTGGAAATGGAAACTGGCGATGGGAGATTTGTGCACAATAGCCAGTAGCCATGCCTCTCTCATGAGAGCAGACTCCACACTGCATTGCAGAAACCATTGGCAGCAAAGCACTTCTCACAAACATGATATCTTGGAGAAGAGTAATCCAAACTGAGAGGAAACAAGAAATTAACTCACAGGCTCTTTTCCATCCATGGCCTCCATCCACAACTTCCTGTCTCCCTCCGTAAGAGCTTGGAAAGTGACGGGCGTGTTTCTATGGAAACAGCAACAAATGCCATTAAAAAGAGACAAAGGCCGGGATTAATTGTTCAGTCACACTGCTGCAGTATCTGAGTGTTGTGAACGTTTGGTTTCACGTCTTACACTTACTTCTCAAGCTGGACAAAATAACAAGTAGTAACTGATTACATGTGTTTTTGATGGAGCCAATCAAAATGTATGCTCACATTGTGACAATTCCAGCGGACTAATGATGCATGATATTAAAAGCAGAGGAGAAATATAAACTCATTCTACAGGAGGTCATAGGTCATGTAAAAGCATCTGGAGCCTTTCAGGGACATCTGCAACCGAGAGCATCATCTACACAAGACAGCACTGCCACCTTCAGTTTATCATGTACCTCCTCATTGACAGAAATGAAATTGCTCAACATTCAGGGACACTTTGGAGCACTTAATGAATAATTCGAGCAGCATTTGT
Source organism: Eleginops maclovinus (assembly GCF_036324505.1). Classification (NCBI taxonomy): domain Eukaryota; kingdom Metazoa; phylum Chordata; class Actinopteri; order Perciformes; family Eleginopidae; genus Eleginops; species Eleginops maclovinus. The sequence continues at coordinate 16,739,567 of NC_086359.1, read as the reverse complement.
TCCTTTAAAAATGCCCTGTTGAGTTTTTCCTGATGATATGTCGGAGCAGCCTATGGCGTCAGAGTCTTTTAAAATGCACTTTGTACTGAATTGCCTGCTTATATCATTATGAGCTTGTTGTGTTGCTTCCCCTGAAATCACAGAGTTTGCCATCTGTTTGCAGTGCGTGCCCGCTGCTTAGGGATTGTTTGGGCTACGGTCCATTTAGCCCTCACACTCGGTCCTCGTGAGCCACCTGTTCACCTCGCAGCCCCAACCTGTTTATCCCACAAGGCCTCGGTGTTGCCTCATCTCTCAGCAGCTCGGATTTGTTTGCGCTTACCTCTCGATGGTTTCCACGTCGAAGCAGAAGCGCTTGTCTATGGACTCCGTCTTGCGGCGGATGCAGGACTTTAAAGTCAGCTGCGTAGGGCCCTGCAGTGAGAGGGAGAAAAGTTGGGTCATGTGAAGGAGACAATGACAGAGCCAATGTGAGGATTCCAACTGCATTCAGATGCTGTATATGTCAGTTGGTATGTATACGTTTGTTTCTCTCTATGACAACAAACAAAAACACAGGGACATTTATAAATGTAAATAAAAGCACATGCACAGTTCACATTGCATATAAAAGAGGTCAGACAAAAACAAGATATTCTTGGGATTCTAGACGTTTGGCAATAATCACATTTTACCAATATTTATCACCCTACTCGAGTTCATTATGTTTCTTCTGAGCCTTTTTTTCCTCGCAGTCACAATAACCTTCAAAATGTAGGTGTGGCTCTTATTGAGAACTCTGGGGGGTTTTACCACGGTACAAAAAGGTAAAAGAAAATTCAGATTTCAGGAGTAGAATCTCTGAGAATAAATGGCCCACTCATTCCAAAAGCCTTGTGGACAAAAAAAGAAATGTCCCCAAAACAAGCAAAAAGTGGAAATGGACTGGGTTTTGAGTGGTTTATTGTAGTGATAAGGAATTCACAATGTGGATTTTTATAAGATGGTAACTGATAGATCCCTGCTTTCTACCTATAATATGACTTTTTTGCAAAATTATGTTTTTTGTTGGTCAACTGTAATTTATGCACACCTGAAGGATAGAAAAGACACGATGTAGTTAGCAAAGATACTTATCATCGATAGCTAACTGATCAGTATCGTTAACAAATACGAACAGCCCTGATGTTCTTTAATTTTTTCCTAGTTAAAAATAAAAGTATATTGCAAATTACAGTTGGGATCTCTTTTCTACAGAGAGAAGACAGTTTGTGAAGAATGCTTTTAATAATCTGTCAAAATTAAGTCTGTATTATACTGTACATAATAATATACATTTCCCTTTATCGGCTGATTATATACAGTGGGGCAAAAAAGTGTTTAGTCAGCCACCAATTGTGCAAGTTCTCCCATTTAAAAAGATGAGAGAGGCCTGTGATTTTTATTATAGGTATACCTCAACTATGAGAGACAAAATGGGGGAAACAATCCAGAAAATCACATTGTAGGATTTTTAATGAATTTATTTTCAAATTATTGTGGAAAATAAGTATTTGGTCAATAACAAAAGTTCATCTCAATACTTTGTTATATACCCTTTGTTGGCAATGACAGAGGTCAAACGTTTTGTGTAAGTCTCCACAAGGTTTTCACACACTGTTGCTGGTATTTTGGCCCATTCCTCCATGCAGATCTCCTCTAAAGCAGTGATGTTTTGGGGCTGTCGCTGGCCAACACGGACTTTCAACTCCCTCCAAAGATTTTCTATGGGGTTGAGATCTGGAGACTGGCTAGGCCACTCCAGGACCTTGAAATGCTTCTTACGAAGCCACTCCTTCGTTGCCCTGGCGGTGTGTTTGGGATCATTGTCATGCTGAAAGACCCAGCCACGCTTCATCTTCAGTGCCCTTGCTGATGGAAGGAGGTTTTCACTCAAAATCTCACGATACATGACCCCATTCATTCTTTCCTTTACACGGATCAATCGTCCTGGTCCCTTTGCAGAAAAACAGCCCCAAAGCATGATGTTTCCACCCCCATGCTTCACAGTAGGTATGGTGTTCTTTGGATGCAACTCTGCATTCTTTCTCCTCCAAACACGACGAGTTGAGTTTTTACCAAAAAGTTCTATTTTGGTTTCATCTGACCATATGACATTCTCCCAATCCTCTTCTGGATCATCCAAATGCCCTCTAGCAAACTTCAGACGGGCCTGGACATGTACTGGCTTAAGCAGGGGGACACGTCTGGAACTGCAGGATTTAAGTCCCTGGCGGCATAGTGTGTTACTGATGGTAGCCTCTGTTACTTTGGTCCCAGCTCTCTGCAGGTCATTCACTAGGTCCCCCCGTGTGGTTCTGGGATTTTTGCTCACCGTTCTTGTGATCATTTTGACCCCACGGGGTGAGATCTTGCGTGGGGCCCCAGATCGAGGGAGATTAGCAGTGGTCTTGTATGTCTTCCATTTTCTAATAATTGCTCCCACAGTTGATTTCTTCACACCAAGCTGCTTACCTATTGCAGATTCAGTTTTCCCAGCCTGGTGCAGGTCTACAATTTTGTCTCTGGTCTCCTTTGACAGCTCTTTGGTCTTGGCCATAGTGGAGTTTGGAGTATGACTGTTTGAGGTTGTGGACAGGTGTCTTTTATACTGATAACGAGTTCAAAAAGGTGCCATTAATACAGGTAACGAGTGGAGGACAGAGGAGCCTCTTAAAGAAGAAGTTACAGGTCTGTGAGAGCCAGAAATCTTGATTGTTTGTAGGTGACCAAATACTTATTTTACCGAGGAATTTACCAATTAATTCATTAAAAATCCTACAATGTGATTTCCTGGATTTTTTTTCTCATTTTGTCTCTCATAGTTGAAGTGTACCTATGATAAAAATTACAGGCCTCTCTCATCTTTTTAAATGGGAGAAATGCACAATTGGTGGCTGACTAAATACTTTTTTGCCCCACTGTATAGGGCATTTCAAACATAACGGGTGGTGATGGTGGAAAGATGGTGGGAAGGTCAGACAAAAAAAAGGGAGTGTACTTTTCTATACATTTTTATTACTCTCCGCCTTTTAGAATTATACTTACTAACATCTAAACATGAATCATGGTGGAAATGTGAGTGGGTAGATGCTGTGCTTAATATTTTGTATTATCGTCCATTATTTAATTATCAGAAAACACATAATTACATACCATTATTGGCTGATAATATATCGTGCATCACTAGTAGTAATAATTACTCATTCATTTTTATAAAATCACCTGTTTGGTTGTGGTCTTCTGTTCACACGGCACCATGAGCAGCTGTCTTCCCTCCTTGTAATACTTGCAATAATATTTGACCCAGGACACACCAAGAGCCCCTGTTGGGACAAAAAAGAAACATGTCAGGCCTTGTCAGAGAGAATTCCTGCAAGTATCGGGCTTCTGTAAAAACACTGAGCACACGTACACTTCTCCTGACAGTACAGGTAGCCCTCGAGGGGCTGGAAGCTGTGCATTTGACGGATCTGCGACGGGTGTTTCATTCTCTTCATCAGCTCCTCCATCTCCTCACGAGTGCTCTCATAGTTGTTTCTCGTCTGTGGGAGAAATCAGACAGCACTTTAGACTCTCCTGGAGGTGATTAAAGGCTATTAAGTCTCACTAATGGCAGCGTTTTCTGCCACTTACGTTCTGCAAGCTGAGCTGCAGCTCTTGTTTGTAAGGCATGAAGTCCTGAGTCATCTCCACTGTCAGGTTGTTGAGCGTGAGCACGCTGTGAAGAAACGCCAGCACCTATGCAACCAGAGTATGAAAACACATACTTAATGCACAATATGTAATTTCATGCCACCAGCAAGGAACATTAATTTGTGTCGGTCTCTCAATCACAACAATAAAGAGATTTGTGAAGAAGTGTTGCATTATAGTGCAGCTGCCAGCAGTGTGAGTACCCCAAGGTCACCTTAAAGTTACAGAAAAAAATACGTAATCAGATTTCTGTTACATTTCTGAAAATGAGGGATTATAAGAAAGTAAACAATCTTACTAAAAACTAAAAAGAGCCAATAGTGTTTGTGGTAAAAGGATCAGATTTCATCTTTTCTCTGTAAGCTGTACTGTTCTGTAGGCTAATATTTTAAGTGTGAATCTTTACACCTACTGCCTTAATCTGCTTTATGGTTTTCATTTTATTTGGTTCATTTGTTCTTCTTTAATTCAGTAGGTGAACCTATCTTTTGTCTGGTTACATTAACATTGAGGATAATGTGAACGGACAACTCAGCTACAGAGTTCTATTCCTTATTAGACATTTGAATGCACACATATTAGTATTAAACTTTTAAGAATGCTGTGTATCATTGTGGGCGTCAGTTCAAAGCGAGATTAAAAGAAGTGTTTGAGATAGATATACGTATAAATCCAAATACTTTTGTTCTCAGATTAAACTCAATCTATGAATTGAGACACAGGCTAATTCTTGGAATTTATTTGTAAACTGCACAACTCAAAATATTGCAGAAATGGCTGGATGAAGATATCTTATTATGGTATGAAAATCTGATGTCCATTTTGCAATTGGAGAGATCACCACATCTTTTTAGAGGAATTCTTGATTATAGCTATAGGCTTAAATATAACAGAATAAGTATTCATACTCACACCAAATTAGATTTTTACTTCTGCTGCTTTTATTAATTTGTTGTCTGTTTTTGTTCTGTGGGTTTTAATTTATTTTTGAAAAATGCTGACCAAGCAAAGAAAGCATTACCATAACCACTTGGATTTTTTCTTTCATCATCTATCATCAAGTATTTTTTAAATGTGTGGTATGTTTCCTCCACCTCATGTCACATGTGTGCAGCAGCAAAGAGGAAGCGTGGCAGACCGCCGGCAGCACTCACCGGCTCCACCACATCAAACTTCTTCCTGTCCTGCACCTGATGGATCTGGTATACATACTCCACCGACGACTCGCAGAAATTCACTCGCTCTTTGTCAAGGAGATCGTCAGCCTGTCGATTTAAAGGAAAATAAATGCAAAAATATTCATCTCTTTCTTACCACCAAACACTACACAATAGATGGAGTTTGTTGTACTGCACCTCTTGAAGTTGGCTCTCTTTCTTCTTGGCAGACATATTCAGGTGTTTGTCTATCTGGGAGAGATATTTCTCACTGTCTTTCTCAAACTTTTTTTTCTTTTCCTGCAGGACAGATGTGGGAAATCAGCAAAGAGGAGTTTTAATCAGGATTTTTTTATCTGGAAAATTCACTGAAATGCTATTGAGGTTCACCCCTTGTTCAAATAATGAGCTGATCTACAAAACTAAGACTAGCAAGATTCTTATTTTGAGACTTTTATGAACAATAGTGGATTTTTCAGGCTGATTACAGATATTTGAGAGCTTTAAAGAGCACATATTATGCACACTTTCAGTTTTATATTTGTATTTTATGCCTCTACTATGACATGTCTCCATGCCTTAATGTTCAAAAAGCTCTTTATTGTTCTCATACTGCCTGTGCTGTAGCACCTCTTTTCACCCTCTGTCTGAAACCAGAGCCCAGGCTGCACTGAGAGGTGAGTGACATACATTTAACATTGTTTTTAAAACAATTTTATAGACAGTTTATTTTAATTACACTTGCGGATTAAAAAAATATCAACTCAGCGGCCAGAGGAAAAGAAAGCAGCTGATTAATAAATACTGAGGGAAAAAAACCACCAGAGCACAACCAGGAAGAAACTGAAATGTCATGCTGAGTGCTCAAATAGATATCCCACAGAGTCAGAATAAAACGCTGGTGGAGCACACAGGCGGTCAGGTTAGAAAAACACCGGCGGTTCTCAACTACAAACTGCTTTCAGCAAAATGTCTCAACACATTAAAGACTTTCAAAGAGGAAAAAGCTCTTAAACGAGTACGTGTTTCACACACAGATTTGGGGAAGTGGCTCATAAGCTGTTTTTTACTTCGAAGCACCTCAGTAAGGTTTCATATGTTGTAATAGCATCAGTGTTTATTTGAGGATTCATGAAGGGACTACTTCAGAGAAAATAATTCAGTAAAGAAAACTCGCTTTTGTAACTCCGATTTGCTCCTTTCTGAACTTCTCCAGCGGCTTGATGAGCAGATCGGAGGCGTTCTGAACCTGGAAAGGCAAACATGGAGCAGATGTTACTGTGGTGCAACTGTACATACACGGAACACACTTATACATATTGTAATGCCATATGTAGGACACACTTTTTCCACGCTCTATGTCCGTAGATAAACTGTTATATGCGGGGTTCATGTTGAAAACAGCTTAGATATCTCAAGTGTGAGTGTAATAATGTACGTTTCATAATAATGCGGCTCTTACATACCATCCCAGATACCGCACAAGAGATCACCTCAACATTTTAAAATCACACCTGTAACCAGAAAACCCAGTCCAACAGGAAATGCTACTGCAGCCACTTCATTGTTAAAGTGAACCAGAGGAACAAAAAGAGAATATTCATGTCCGAGTATATCTAGCCTGGTTAGAAAGAAAGGATGTGTGTGAAAATGTCTGCAAAAACAAAATGTAGATTATGATTATAAAGAAAAAAGGTTTAAATATAACATAGGGGGATAATGTTTTCAGTTGTTACATTAAAAAGTGTGTAAAATATTAGTCTCTGAAGTAGATTTACCATTTACCATTAGTCGACTGACTTATCCACTTAGTCTACCTACAGAATAATAAAACAAATAAATAAATAATTGTTTTGATACTCAATTATGCCTGCATCTATCAACTATTTTAGTAATTGAGTTTTCTACCATATATTAATCAAGTATTACAAAAATATTTTTGCCTATTTAACATGAGAAAGTGTGAGAGATAAAAAGGGAACGTCCCAAAATCAGTGTAAATGGTCAGAAATTATTCTCATCTTTAACAGTTATTTGTATGAAAACAAACAATTCAATGATTGGGAAATAAATGATGTATCACAATTACAATATTACCTACAATTAAAAATAATCTTGGTATTAGAATTTTACAATAAGTATCATATGCTGCTTACAGCTAATGTTAGGACTATTTTATATTGATGTGAGGGCGTAACGAGTATTTTGTGGAATAGTTTGATCCAAAATCAATAAACAGTATTCAGTTTGAGCCTCTCAAATATGGAGATGTCTTGCTTTTCTCTGTTTTATATCATATTATTATAAATATTTTTTGAACTGAGTAGAAATGTATCACACTGGACTTGAGATAGTGTGACAGAGTGTGTGTGCACTGTCTCTGTAACTTTAAACCGCACACATAATGGAACAGACATTTTTGACTATTTTCTGACATTTTATAAACCAAACCATAAATCTAGAAAATAACTGTCAGATAATGGGAAATGAAAATTGAGAAGTGATGAAACATTATGAAAATGAGGCTTGCAATATGGAACCAATAACAAAACCAGAAACAAAAAGGGGAAATGATAGCAAAAATAATTATCAGTATTGCTTTCAAAAAAGCAAAGAAACACATCATCCGAGTGTGTGGATGTGTCTTGTGGTAACGTGTTACAATTAACAGTTACTACTTAAGAAAAATTTGACTGGGTTATCTGCCAGGGGTTCATTTCTATTGAGTGTTAAAATAGGATGCAGAGTCAGTGTGGAGGAAGTGGATAACCCACCAGCATCATCCTGTCGTGCTCCACTTCCTGCAGGAGGCCGGCAAACTCCTGGAAGGACTGAGCTGCGGATGAAAACACAAAGATGATGAGGGGAATACACACATTCTTATCTTAAGTGTCTGAAGCAGGAAACATACAGAACGATTATTATTCTTTTTTTTAAATGTGCTCCAATGCATTAGAATAGGCTTGAATAGACGATAATGTTATTTCTGTGTAACTCACATTTGTTATTATGATCTGTGTTCTCCAAACTATGCTGTTTGCTGATTCCTCACATTCAAGTTGAGAGGAATTACTAAGTGGCTGCCAAAGATGATGTGTATTTATCCATTTAGTGATACTAATAAGAAATAAACCTACTTGAAAATAACATAAAATGTTCTGAAAGTTTTTTACAACTAGTTACGTCCCCATATTGACTTACAAAAGCACACAATGCTCTGCTTCAGATTCATATTTGTATTTTGTTCCTCTTCTTAGAAATATTTACATGCACTTATTTCTGCTCTGATAGATTAACTGGGTGGCTCTGTTATGATTGGTCCACTGCTCAGAGATGTCCCTCCCCTTAGCCTAGCATGTACAATGTGTTGTAGCGCTAGACAATAGAAGCACAAGTGTTGATGATATTTTGTCAAGGAAGTAAGTAATAGAGTCCAATGGAGGCATTTCAGGCCAGGGAGTTGGGGGCACAGGGATTTTAGCATTTGCAGACCATTTACATGCACAAAAAATTATATAACACACTACAGGAAAGAGAAAACCCCAAAAGCATAATAAGGCATGTTTAATAGACAGTAAATATAGGATGTGCTCATTATCCTACCAATGTTAATCTCATCATCTGTCAGGGAGTCACCGATGACGTCGAACTGGAACATGCTGAGAGTTTGGGAGAACTTCTGTATTGCCAAAGAATAGCCTGTAAGAAAAACAACATGTAGTCTTTAAAAACATCTAAATGGAGTATCAAATACTCGATACAACTTCAGCTACAGTATACAATTCTTTATCCTCTTTAAACCTACTCAACTCTCATAAACAGTGAGAGCGGTCCAGGATTATTGTTACTGTATTTTCTTTCGCTCTGTTAGGAAAGCTACCCTTGGCCGGTTGATCAGCACAACAGGAGCCAGTATGCAGGCTTTGCAATTTATTATCCCTGCTTTGTCTAGGATTTATAAACAAAACAAATACCAAGCAGATTAATACTGCATGGCTTTGAACATGGGGAACTTGGCTATGATACCCAGTAATATATTCAACATCTTTCAATGTTTTGTTATGGGACAGTGTACAACTTTCCATCAGTCCACATTGGTTTTCCCATTAACAATGTGTGCGTCTGTTTAATTAGTCTATTTTCAATTCTTGTTTAAAGCAACTAAAAATGGAATGACTTCTTTAAAAAACCTGATTAATTAATACACTTTGGCAAGTAGCACGTCTCTTTAAATGTGTGTCTCTGTGTGTGGAAATCCATGTGTTTTGGAAGAAGTGGGCATACAGTACAAATGGAAACATTAGACTTGGATTGCACTGCACAATTTTGATATTCTATAAATGTATTTTTTTTATACAGATGTGCTGTTGTTAAACAAAGCTCAGTTTAAATTCCATACATGAAGACAATTTTTTTGGTTTGCAGTTCAGTGTTGGCATGTGAAAAAATAGTATTCTTGAATATTTAACAAAGGGTAAGTAAAGATATGCAAATATTGTGGGAGATGTTTTCCTTTAATATTATCTTTTAACAAGGCTTTTATTGAAGACAAAGTGCACAGCATATTCAACAATCGCACAGCTGAAGTGTTTAAAAGTGTAAAAATTGAACAGTAACGGAGCAGTGAGGCCTGAGGAAGAATATGTGACTTTCTGGCAGTGTACACCAACAATTGAGGAGCACTCGTGACCTCTGGCTATTCTCTGGACTGAATATGGACTCTCAGCACTGTGCAGCACCGCCAGAGAAGCTACAATGACACTTTCTGTGTGGTGGTGATAAAGATGGACAGAAAGCTATCTTGGGAATAAAAAAAAAAAAACAGTGTTATCTTGTGGGTGACACACTGACCCAAATATACACATCTGCTGGATGTTGTCACTTGCTCTGTCTAATCAACATCAGGCAGAGATGAGAGGGGAGCTGCAGCACAATAAGATAACAGCTCACCCTGCACATCTGCACCAGATCCATAACCTTTCAGACCAGGCTGTTTGGTCCTCTCCCAGGGGAGCACTAGCACCTCCCTGATTGTGCCCTCCCACTCACAATGATCCTGGAGGCTCTTAAAAAAGGCCCCAATGATGATCTAGAAAAGATCCTCTGTCAAAACTCATCACTCCACAACATCCACATGCAATGAGCAAAACTGGTCTTTCAAAAACTATAAAGAAGTGTTCTTACCTTTGATTGCAGTGATCACACTGTTGCCATCTTTTATCAACTCTTTTAGGAATTTGCTTGTCCTCTCCAGCTCCAGTTCATAACACTTGAGAGTCTCTCTGAAGTCCGGGCTATCCAGATAGCAGTCACTAAACTCCAGAGGAGGGTGCCCCATCTTCAAGGGTAGTTTTTAGACAATAGAAACACTGAATGTGTTACAGTGAGCCACGCAGCCTACGCTCGTCTACCGCACACTGGTCATTGTAGCTCAGCTGTAGCGACTTTCATCAGAGGAACCATGGTGTCGGTGGGAGCCTGCGGTTGCAGCTGTTCACCAATGAAGTCCACTAAACAGTGAGAAGGCAGCGTATTTCTTTCACTTCCCTCTTCCCCTCGTCTGACGCAGTGTTGGGGCTGTAATTTGCTTGTATCCTGGTCCTCCTTACCACTTTTTCTTGTTGCGGTTGTCGTGATTAAGAGCGGCTAGAATACATTTGGACGCGTACCATTTCAACATATTTAACACTTTCGCGCCACCTCCATTCGTTCTTTACTCTTGATTGGGAATCATTATTCTATTTTTCAAATAAGCAAGACCCTATCAAACAACTGAATATGCATTAACGTGTATATATATTTTTAAACTGAGGTCATTTTCACATTTCAAGGCCCCACATCTTAACAAAGAGCCTAACACAAAGCGGAATGGGACGCGGACTCTCCACAAACTTCCCTTTTTCCACACCCAGGCCGGAGGTTCTTAAAGGGGCTGCTGCACAGTTGCTGTCATTGTGTTGACGATGCTGCATTCAAGTGCTGTCGGAAATCGAGAGCAAGGGTTCTGAACTCTTAAATGGGAACAATGAAATTCGTAAATACAACTTATAAATGGGAGGAATAAAACAGTATCTACATAAGCAACATTTAAAAATAAAATGAAATAAAATATATAAAATAAATAAGATTAAAAAACATTTATAATCTGCCCCATAGACAGTGAATATGGACTTACTTAAGTAATTAAATATGGTTACTGTAGGTGCAGCACTGTGTGTGTGAGTCAAACAAATTAAACGGCAAAGAAGCTCATGGCACAGACACACCTGCACAAATATGAATGTGTGAGGCTGTGAAACTATCACAAGAAAGTAAGAATTCCACTGTGAGTCAGGTCACACCTGCATGTGACTGGGTGTGTTACTGCATTAAAGATAATGATGATCTTACTGGCCTTTGTTGCACAGGCAGGTTCACAAGACTGAGCTTACATAAGCACTGAATAGAATCAAGCATACATAAGCATATATAGGAATTTCCAATACATATCTAAATGTCTCTGAAAATGCTATACTATCACATGACTGAGAGGCCTATTGTGTTGAGGTGTTCCGTTTAAGGAATGTGGTGTTGGTTCACTGAACATATTGCTGATAGTGTACTGTCACTATTTCCAACAGTGATTTCACCAAGATAACAATTATTAAAATGTTGCAATGACTGTTTAGGACCTGCAGATGTCATCATTCACACTGTACTGAAGCAAGGTGCAGCAGTTGTCCTGAAAACACACACACAAATTGAAATGGTTAATTTGACTCTACCGATTACATTATAAGTATAAACAGCATTCTTTCAGTTTCAATTAAGTTTGTATTCTAGCTCAAAAAAGGCACAGCTTTTATGTATTTGTTATATTCGTTTTCATATATGTATAGTTAGTATATATAAAAACTTCATTAATGTACAGTTGAGAAAACTCCAGGTCTTAATTTACTAAAAAAAAACAAACTTGGTGTTAGAAATGTTGCAGAACAGGTACTAATTCTAAATGAGCTTGGCTTCCCAGGAATTTCCCCACATATTAAAGTTTCTTGTCTGACAGGGAGCAGTAGCAATCAAAGTCAACACTAAGCTTATGTTGTGTAGTACGGAGAAATATTCTCAGCTAAAAGCCATGAGTTCCTTTCATGAAGTAAAACAAGTATACGAATCAAAGTTTACTTTACCAATAGTAAAAGTACTAATTATTCATAATTAATATAAATGATATTACAGGAACCTAATTACTGATGAATCAATGTTTCCTTTACTTTAATTTAAGGTGGTGCTTGCATGTATTTTAGCCCACTGCTTGGTAGCTTGTAGCTCTGTAATAATATATGATAATGTATTGCTTAATTTGTATGTCAATAAAGTTATCAGTTTTAGGAATCGGGGAACTTTTTTTTACAATATTTGACTGACTTACGATTTTTCTTGCCTTTGATACCATTTAATATAAAGAAATTGTGGTTTTCATAAATTTTGATAGATATGCTTCTTCAGATGACATCTTTCTCACCGTGTTTCCACTTTTGTTGACAAAGCTTCCAATCAAGTCCACTTGTATCCCACTAGGATTAATATTGGGCCCCCTATCATTCAAAAGTGTAGCTGCTTCTGCTGCCTCAAGATAACAACGCTCCAACAATGCCTGGGATCACACCTCACTTCCATGGGCGCAAAGATGGATGCAAATGCATTTGTTTTAAAGACAACTTGCATGAAAATGACAACTCAGTCTGAACCTAGCAATGACATATGCAGTGGGTGTAAGATATCGCACTAAGTGGTTTGGCTACATACTGTATCAGAGATCGTGCTAGTTTCCCCTCAGGCTGCTGCTGATGCTGTTGGAGATATACTGCAGATGTGATAATGATTTTAACCACGAAATAACATAGATGTGGTTGTTGCTGTCGCTTTGAATATGCCATGTAATGACGCTGCTGAATCCGAACCCCAATGATGTTTTGGTCACACGTCTGGTAAATGCAGCACAGGTTTAACCAGCACAGGGAAGCGGAGGTGGCTCAATGCTTTCAGAGGTTTTTTAAAGGAGGAAAGACCACTGAATGCATAATGTCAAATGTCAAATCCTTTTTCCTTTCCGTAACATCTACAAAGCTTTCCAGTGTATTAAACTGGCCATTTACACAAACAAGAAGTAGAAGGGCATTTAAAACCTAATGTGAGCTAACCTTTATTCTACAGGTAACTCTGTGACTTTCTTAAAGGTGAAAATAAACACAACAGACTTGTGTGTATTCTCTATAACTGCATTAAAGTACATATGTAAATTTAAATGTTTAAGGTTACTGCAGGTTGTATTTGAAGTCTTCTATGCTAGTAAACTAAAGAGGTTATTCATTCTCCCAGGAAAATACGTCAAAGTGTGGCCCCATCGAGATCACAGTGAGCAGGTTGAATCCTTGGTTAGATGTAAGGTGGGCAGCAACAATGTGGATGTAAAGGTTGAGGCGGAAAAACTAGATAATAATTATGATAATTCACCCTAGTTCTCTTATCTTTAGATGTTATGGATCTTTCTTTGTTTTAGACCTTTTATGGTTTACTCCTTATTGCGTCAAAAACACCCATCACTTCCCATGCAGAACACAGCACAATGAGGACGGGTGGAGGACAGATTGCAGTCCCCACACAGATTCCTCAGCTGAGCCCAAATAAAGCGTTTGATCTGAACTCTGAAGCTGTTTGTTTGGTATCATTCAATGGGGCTATTGTATGCAAATATTGCGCACAGCAGCATATGACCTCTCCAGTGCAGGGCAGTGGCTAGTGTGAGGGAAATCATTAGCAATGCAAAGTCATGGTGCTATGATACTCTTGTTCACAGTCACAGATTGACAAAAAAAAAAAAAAATCTGCTAATGTCAACGTAAATGTTGCTGGATGTGCTTTATTCCCAAATACAGCTGAAGGTAAGTGTGCTTCATTTCTACCTCAGATCCTACAGCTGAGGACAAGACAGACAGACTGTTTTCATTGTGCTTGGATGGCTAAATCTGTGCTTGGTTTATTCCTTATTGTCGTGTCTTAAATTGACTGAGGAGTTTTGAAAACTAAATCACATTAAAACTTTGACTTAGTTTTTGAGACATTTCAGCCGAAGACAAATGTATTATTGTGACAATCAAACGAAGCAGCATGTATTTTGCGGTTCCTGGTTCACCAAGTTCGGAGTTTTTATGTCATCATTAGTTTAGCACCATAACATTTCTTATTTAATGCACAATACTTATGGATCACAAACTATTTTTCTGCCAAGAATTGAGGGCCATACGGACACTGTTACGTTAGGCACTGATGGCCTCTTTGATTTCTACACCATTGCAACTGGTGAAAGCATGTCACATGACGCATGGTGCCAGAATTCAGTGTTGCACTCTTAAGTGGCCTGCCAACTGCAGAGGGGGGCAGAGAGGCTTCCTTCTCCTCTGGATTCACATCCATGCCAGACCAGCAGTTCTACACTGTCCTCTACGCTGCCTCCTATGCCTCTTACACCTCCTGCTGAGCCGGGTAACAACTCTGCAATTTGTACTAGTTTGGATATTCAAACATGTTGGGGACTCAATTATTAATGATCAGCACATAGGAGATAAAAAAAACTAGGGTGATGCTTGTTATGTTAGACATTATTTCTGAAACTTTACTAAGATCGAAAGAAAGAGTGGGAAAAGGTATTATTAAGCATCCAATAACTTAGGCTTAGGTTTTAGGTGTACTAGTCTCTATGAAAGGTACAATTTTACATATATTTTTGTATCTAAAATAGTACACTGAAATATTGTTTTTAGGTTTTGCTTCTTTAATAATCTTTTAATGTAGCATCGTTAGATAAGACTGATGAGAAGATTGGAAATTGAACCTGTGACTTTTTAACTGTGATGCTTCTGGTATTATTTTTAATATCAATGTATCTGCCAATTTCTTTCACAGTTATACTGTTAATTGCTTGAACTTTGATTATTATCTAAAAATGGTCATCACAAATTCATGTGATCCAAGGGGACCTCTTCAAATCACTTGTTTTGACGGACCTGCAGTCAAAAGACCTACAATATTTAGTTTATCACGCAAGAAAACTCGGAAAGCTGGAACTGTACAACACTTTCTATTTTGCTTGAAAAACATCTCCTAATGGTAGCTTGATTTGACAATTGTTGATTGACAATTAATTTGAAAGTTAATTGTTAATTAATTAATAATCATCCTATTTTTTCAGCGCTAATGCATTCTATTTTTCGCTTGTGCATAAATGTTATACTGTATTTTCTTATTCTAATTTCTCCAGAGTGCAGGACCTTGCCTCTATCTCCCTCAATCTTTCATAAAAGTTTGTCTGTGGCAAAATAATACAAAGGGAAACATTACTAGTTAATTCTCTAATCGCAAGGCCGGATAATTATAAAGGGCAGTGTGGTTTAATTTTTGTACTTTTACAGAGTAAGACGAGGGAGATAATATTAATTTTAGTGTGGGCATTTTTAAATTTTTTATGCTGTGTTATGTTTGTATTGTTCTTCTTGTGTATTGTTTTTATCCTTATTTTTTAGGAATTTATTTGTTCTTCTTCTGCTCCTTAATGCCTTAGGTGTGTTTTGTCTTGTGTTTCACTATATTATTTTTTTCCTGGAAAAGCTGCTTATACATCACAATACTCTCTCAGATGTTTATATTATGATTTGTTCTCCATCAGACCCGGAACCAAAAATGAACTGGGCATCGTTTTATGCTGTCATCAGCGGGGTGAACAGACACTCCACGGGCATCGGTCGCATCTGGCTCTCTGTCTCTTCATTTTTCGCATCCTGGTTCTGGTGGTGGCAGCGGAGAGCGTGTGGGGCGATGAGAAGTCCGGCTTCATTTGCAACACTCAGCAGCCGGGCTGCAACAGCGTCTGCTATGACCACTTCTTTCCCATCTCCCACATCCGCCTCTGGGCGCTCCAGCTCATCCTGGTTTCAACCCCTGCCCTGCTGGTAGCCATGCATGTGGCCCACCGTCGCCACGTGGACAAGAGGATCTACAAACTCTCAGGGCGATCCAACCCCAAAGACCTGGAGCAGATAAAGACTCAGAAGATGAAAATCTCAGGGGCTCTCTGGTGGACCTACATTATCAGCCTGTTTTTCCGCATTGTCTTTGAGGTCACCTTTATGTATTTGTTTTACATGATCTACCCTGGGTACAAGATGATCCGCCTGGTGAAGTGTAACTCGTACCCCTGTCCCAACACGGTGGACTGCTTCGTGTCGAGGCCCACGGAGAAAACTGTCTTCACAGTGTTCATGCTGGCTGTGTCAGGGGTTTGTATTATACTCAACATTGCAGAGGTGCTGTTCCTGGTGGGGAAGGCCTGCGGTAAGCATTTGCACTCTGCTGGAGAGTCGACTGTGGGGGCTTGGATCCAACAGAAACTCTGCTCGTAGTAACAACACAGATTTCAAACTAGTCCAAAGGGATGCATACTTGCACTGAAAAAGCTGAAACGTTGACCTTAATTAAATGTTTTATGTCAACAGTTTTCACATAACTGTATTAGGTTAGTTGAAGGCAATAATATTCAATTCAACTTGATTTTTTTGCTTTCAATTAAGCTAACACAGTTATATTAAATGTGTTGACATTCAATTAAAGTCAACATTTCAGTTTTTTTCAGTGTAAATCCAAGTGACAGCCATGAATTCAACTTGAGTAAGGTGTATATAATAAACTGTATATCGCTGTTTCATATGCAAGTGATTTGTCTAATGGTTGGGTATTTCAGAGACAGGGCATTCTACTCCAAAGCGGAGACGAAGCAGTGTTCAGTGAACCTGTTATATCCTTACCAGATTTAAGAATATATTTCAAATAATTCCCAAAGAAACTATTTAGTATTCTTTAAACATTTTCTGCAGTGAACTCAAAATCTGTACACCGCAGCGCGTTATACTGGCACAACCTCAAAGCTTGAGGTCACACTGAAAAAATGTAAACGTTGACATTAATTAAATGTATGTCAACAAATTACACTTCATTGTATCAGGTTAGATTAAAGCAATAATATTGAGTTGAGCCTTGTTTGTTTTATTTAAACTTAATATCATTACATTCAATTAACCTATTACAATTTTGTGTAATTTGTTAACATTATACATTTAACTAATATATTATTTCAGTTTTTTCAGTCCAAATAAAGTTACGTGTACTCATTGTATAGATAAGAAATATTTCTATTGATCACATTAGAGGCTTTTTCTTGTCAGGTGCTTTGATTCCTACAATGGTTGACTGTAATTTGATGAGGATTTTTAGTCTTGAAATAATTAAATTTTGACATGTGATACGTGTTATTTGAAATCATTAGGTTGTGTCTAAAAGTGTGCCGGATAAATATCATGATCATTGAAATGTATAATAATCAGTGTATATGATCCCAAATTTCATGCTTTTATCTAAATCATAAGGACTAAAGGAATGATGGCTTTTCTTCAGCAGGCATAAGCTAGATTTAGTACTAATACATAAAAAAACACGTGCAATGATCCAGTGTTTGTTTAATACCGATGCTTAACTTTGGTGGTTAAATTGCTTAGATATAAAAAAGCAATTGCCTACATTATTAAGATAAACTTGAATTGCGATTATTTATTTTTTTAAATGTACTAGTTATCGCTACACCTGTGATTTAAATGTATCCATTTTGAAGCTGGATGTTTGTTTATTGTCAATGCATTGCAAATAGTCACTAAATCGTAGATGTTATTAACAAATAAGAAAACAACTATTATAGATGCTGAAATTACTCTTGTGTAATGTCTTTGGCTTCTGACAATTTCTCCAGAGGGAGTGCTCCATTATATGACAGATTTAAACTGCTGGTTGTGTTGTTTAATTGC
Organism: Eleginops maclovinus; assembly: GCF_036324505.1. Lineage (NCBI taxonomy): Eukaryota > Metazoa > Chordata > Actinopteri > Perciformes > Eleginopidae > Eleginops > Eleginops maclovinus. The sequence continues at coordinate 16,721,806 of NC_086359.1, read as the reverse complement.
CTGACCAAGTGGAAAAAGTTCATGTAATACCTGAAATAGCCAGAAAGCAACAGTAATCTGTAAAAAAGAAATTATCACTGGAATCAGAGTGGTGCCACGTTCTTTAGCTGTCCTTAGTGCAACTGGGACCAAATCAACAATAAAAATCATGTGAATGAAACTCGGAGATCCCCAGAGCCATATTGCCACCTGTGAGGAATTGTCTCCTGCTGATTAAGTCCTTCTTAAAAGCTCTTACAGGCCAGAGGGCAGAGTTTGATGTTATCAATAGCCAGGCCACGCACGGGGTCAGTGTGTGGGTGACAATGGTCAACACCACGGACAGCTGGACCTGCCATGACCTGCCTACCTCACATGAGGACACTTCTCTTTTTATGGAACACGTCGACACCACTCCAAACACAAACACCATGTATGGAGTTCCAATTGGCAGCAAAAACAAATTCCTTAATACTGTTAGAAGTTATATGAGGTGTATCTCAATCCCGCATGTTGTTAAAAGGATTGGAAAAGTTATTTTAGAGAAGGTCATCATAATGAGGCTGATTTTTATGATGATCTTTTGTATTAATGTGAATTAAAAATGAGTCAGTTATTGTGTTAAAGAAAAAGACGGCAAAACCTAAAGTACCTGGACTAAAAGTACTCTCTACAGTCCCTTTAGAATATTAAACCATGATGAACAGTATACAAAAGGCAAGGCAAGGCAAGTTTATTTATATAGCACCTTTCAACATAAGGCAATTCAAAGTGCTTTACAAACATGAAAGACATTAACAGCAGTAAAAAAAAACAGTGCAGCATAAACACATTATAAAAGGGCATTTAAAAACAGTCAAAAGTATATTGTGATGTTGTTATTATTTTACTTTTCATACGCAGTATTTTAAAGTGTGCAGAAAATGTTAACTCATTTATTTTATGTCTAACAGTGTAATCCGTAACAATAAAGCACATTCTAAAGCTGCACTTTTAATATTTTAATATCTTTCTATGGTCTATAATGTACTGGATATATCTGCAAATAGCACTGTTAATTTACTGTAAATTAATGTTCACTATAAATGTTCGTAACGCATTATGACCATTATAAAACCCATATACAGCATTTTTATTATGACTTACAAGGTTGAGGACCATGATACTTCATAATTGCTGGTTATCAATGACACTTTTTTTTTGTGCAAAGATCATAAAGTATTGTAATCGTAACAGCTGTAATCTGTAATTATGTTCATTATAGTGCATTATAATGTGATTATTAAACATGTGTCATACTGTGTGTTGTTCTTGCATATGATGATAGTTTTCCATTTTCTTAAAGCACAAAATTACTAATTAAAGTTAGGTTTAGTCACAATATATTGCATTATAACTGATTATAATGCTTAATGAAAAGATTACATTGTTAAATAACTATTGGTATCATAATTGACCTTGAATGTTACAGCAGTATACAATTAAGTGAGTGTTGAAAATTTAGGAAGTTTTATATACTTGGCCATATAAGTCATTATAAAGTGCTATAAAATGTGTTCAATGATGACCATGTGTTAATATTATAAAGCACAATAAATAGTGAAGGTATGTTCACAATACATCACAGACATGGTCTTCATAGAAAGTGCAACCAACATAAACTAGTGACATATAGTGAGGTTTAAGGTTTGAAGAAAGAGAAGGTGAAAAGTTAGACCAAGACTAAACATCTAATACATTCTATTTGATACTGTACAGTTCATAAAATTGACAAAACACAAGAAGGTCAAACATAAAAATGGTGCTAAAGAATACAAAACTTTCAGATGATAAATACATGTCCATCGTATTAAAAAACTTTGGAAAGCGGTAACGCTCAGTGCAGCACTGAGGGTAAGTGTCTGACGCCCCACCACGCAGTCAAGGGTCAGCATGAGAGTGACAACAAAGCCCCTCCCATCACCAGGAATTATATTTAGACCCCACTGACATGTAAGACTAACCTGCATCCGCAGTGGACCGTTGAGCTGCCACTCCATCGAACAGGAACACCTCTTAAGTAGGGTCATCTTGTAGTTGATCTACAAGTGGGAATCTTCACATCTGCTCGCACGCGGACCAGGCTGTGGTGGCTTGCTGAACACCGGGGTCAGAGTGGGTGGGTAGCAGGCGGGATCACAGAGCCTCGAGAGAAAAGAAAAGTTTATCTAAGCACTGCAGTTTCCTCAGTGGCTAAGGAGACCATGGCCTCTCTGTGAACCATAGAGGCTCAGCCACCAACTGACTGGATCTGCAGGAGATGATTACCAGGTATGTTTTTCTTAATCAATATATCCAAAATACATATTTGTAATGCCTAAATTAATAATCAAAAAGCATCGTACAGTTCTGGAGTTAATATGACAGTCTGAATCTCTAATTAGGGATGTAATTCCAGGCTGGGTATTTAACATACTTAGTAATTACTCTGTGAAAAGTGTTAATCCTTCAAGTGATCCCGTTAATCCTGGCTGACAATAGGTTCAAGCAGGTATTCAGATTCATAGTTTGTCAACCGCCGATGACTGGAAGACACATACAATTATATTTAAAGAACATTTCTGCTAAGTTGTAAACCAATAGGCCCTGCAATATAAACTAGAAACCTAATTCTGGAGTTGGGGAGCACTGCCGGGTACTGTGTCACAAGATCATAAGAGTCTGCTGCAGGGCGATCTCTCACACACAGTCAGCTGTGTCTCGGAGTACATTAGACAGGACACAAACTCTGGGAGCACAAACAGTGAATTCATAATAAATCTGTGTTTTTTAGTCACAGACAAATACCATATTTATGATTGTATGCATTGAAGGGATGTCATGAGTCAATAGCACAGCAAGGAATTGGTTTGACATATTTTGCCTAATGTATTCAATGTGATTATGTGTGAAGTGTAATTGTAATTATTTATATGATGTATCACACAATTCCTTAACAAATGTACTTAATTTGTGTGAGACACACATTGTGCATGCATTAAAAGCAACAGATATTGTATTTAATGAAAACATTAATGGATCATGACCTTTCAAAGTTTTCCTTTAGCTGATAGAATCTTAACATTTTAAATGATGTGTAATTTGAAAATGATGCACTCACTGAAGGATCATCCGACCTGCAGTAAGTAGGCTACGAAAAGAAGGGAAATTAAGAACCGGTAAAATAAAAATGTTCTCCTCATTTCTGTACATTTGCCACATTCTGCTCATAGTTTTGGTTTCACTGCTTTTGGTTCATTTTCTCCTCAGGCAGCATTATTTTTTACAATCAGAACCAAGTTAGCAAGTAGCTAGCTACCTAGTTAGTACAAATGCCAACACTGATGTTTTTGTTATCTGCCTTTTGTCCCTTTTAATGCAACATCTTTAAATGAGCACAAATGTAATCATAGAAATTGATAAAACAAAAAGGCATACATTTCGCTTTTATAAAATACCGGTCAAATCCAGCCAATGGCTACTTTTAAAAATTGGAATGCAAAAAAAATGTGGCCTTGTAAGACACAACAAATATACATAGTGTGGTTGGTGAACGTCATCTTATTTACATAAGGCTGAAGGCAGTCAACAAAGCAAATGTCAACCATCAATCTTTAGCCAATAATCAGTGCATCCCTGACTAAATATGAAGATATCTGCCCTCTGGATTTAGCGGGGACCATTCACAATGGATAGAAGACAGCGATACATTCAAACTAGGCAGACAACTGTTCACCATATCAATTTAAAAGTGTTTTCTTCACAACTTGTTTAGGCCAAAGAATGTGCTTTTGAAAGGTTCAAGAAGTTGGAAAAATAAGTGAAACCAAGGTTTCGAAGCTAACCACTGTCAAAGAAAGGGCCTGTGACTGTAGGACATGCTGTAGGAAGTCTGTTTAAAAGTCTAACCCAGAGTCTTCAACATCACTGTGTTTATTTCATCCAAGTGAAAGAAAAAATGTTCCCTCTCCTTTCAGGCATATCTCCTGGTTTTGTGGATAAAACTGTGTCTATATCTGTGAGCGAATATGGGGGACTGGAACTCGTTGGGGAAGCTGCTGGAAAGCGCCCAGGAACACTCCACTGTTGTGGGCAAAGTCTGGCTCACAGTGCTGTTTATCTTCCGCATCCTGGTGCTGGGAGCCGCCGCTGAGAAGGTGTGGGGCGACGAGCAGTCCGGCTTCACGTGTGACACCAAGCAGCCCGGTTGTCAGAACGTCTGCTATGACAAGACCTTCCCTATTTCTCACATCCGCTTCTGGTCAATGCAGATCATCTTTGTCTCAACGCCAACTCTCATTTATCTCGGCCACATCCTTCATCTAGTCCGCATGGAGGAAAAGGAAAAACAGAAAGAGAAAGACCTTGCAATGCAGAGTGAAAAGCAAACCCAGCAATTACATGTCACTAAAGCCAAGAAGGCCTCAATTAAAGACAACCAGGGCCATGTTCGCTTGAAAGGCGCACTCTTGCGTACCTACGTCTTCAACATTATTTTCAAGACACTTTTTGAGGTGTTCTTTATTGTAGCTCAGTACTTCCTGTATGGTTTTGAGCTCAGGCCCATGTACACCTGCGACCGCTGGCCTTGCCCCAACATGGTGAACTGCTACATCTCCAGACCTACTGAGAAGACGGTCTTCATCATCTTCATGTTGGCCGTGGCCTGCGTCTCTCTGCTGCTCAACCTGGTGGAAATTTACCATCTAGGTTTCAAAAAGTGCCAGCAGGGCCTCCGTTACAGACGATCACATGCTGCCAATGAGGCTTCCAAGACCCTAACTGATGTCATACCCTATGTCCCAGAATATAGCTACTTTTCTGGGCATCATGCAGTGCCTGGAGCTTTCCACACGGAGCAAACCTCAGCCTTCAGCCCCTACAGCAGCAAAGTGGTCTTCAAGCAGAACAGAGACAATATGGCGGTGGAGAAAGGTCAAGAAGAGGAAGATGATGCGGAGGAGAATAAACTCGCCAGACATGCCTTATTAGAGTTGCAAAATCAGCATAGGAACAGTTGTCAGTCAAGCAGGCAGAGCAGTCACAGGAGCCGGATGGATGGCCTGAATATTTAGAGACCTTCTATGCGTTTCATCAGAGATTCAGGAACAACATGCATTTGCCTGTGAAAATATTTGCATGTGTATGGAAGACTATTATGGACAAAACTATTAGGTGACTGCATACCAAAATGTAGCCGTGATATTGACTCAAATGTAAGAGGGCTTTACAAACAAGCTTTGAATGACATACCCATAAATGGCTCCTATGGTCAAATTTCTCAGGGTTAAATATGGCGACACATAAATAATGGGGTTCTTCTTTCACTAAGAGTTAGATATTCTTTGTTTGTCTTGAAAGACCGTCCCGTGTTAACAACTCTGCTCATGCATTTTCTGAAATGTCAACTTGACTTCAAAATAGTTTTCAACTCACTCTGTATTTTTGAATTGATGATCTTCCATTTTTGTGGGTGATTAAGTATACAAGCAATTGACTTCCTGAAAAGCATGCAAGAGATATCAAAAGCAAAAATGTGTTTTTAAACAAAAATGAACCTCTTCATTATACTTGTGACTTTGTTATTTGATTAAACTGATGTGATTTAAAACAGTGTTTGGTTCTTACTCGTGTTTTTATCGGATAGAAGATCAACAAGGTCAACTATTACAATTTCTTTCTCACCTGTCATAAAAAGTGCCACAGATATACTCTACTGATATTTATTCTACTCACATGCAGCTTTAACACAGCATAGCCAGTGCTGCAGGCAAGTTTGTGCTGTCATAAAAACAGCCGTAAATGTTTTAAAGTTTTATCATCCGCAGCTAATGAAAATGAACTTCAGTGATTACTCTAACATTGCCTTGGGTGGCCGAAATTGCATTTGATTTGTCTTTAATTTATTTATGTCCCATTTGCCCCAAGACCACAGGCAGTCAATTTAAGAGAAACACTGAACCTATTATAACATGACTGATGTTTCAGTGCATCACAGCATTAAACGATCAAATGTGAATTTAAAGTGGCAATAGAGAACTTTTTCCCCTCCTACATTTCTAAATAGCATCATTTTTAGCCCCATTGCCGCAAAGACAGTTGATCGCTTTCAGTTTTCCTCTGAGCCTTAAGTACTAGTGAAAAATGTAAAAGGCTTATTCAGCCTTCAGGGAAAAAGTCAGAAATATTTTCAAGTACATTTTGTTATATTTACTTCCCCATGCACCACAAAGTCTTGCCTTTTTCTCTCGGAAGTATCTTCCTCACGGCAAAAACACCACAATGAAGCTTTATAAATCGGATATGCAATGATGTAGCTAATATGGAAATGAAGGTATGATGTTATTGGCTACATATATTGGAAAACTGTTGGCAACTCTGCACAGAAAACTGCATGTAGCTTTCCGCTGTTCAGCGGTTCCATCGCCCACCTTCTTTACTGGGTATGTAAAGATCTAAGATTGATACGTTATGGTCAATTGAGAGAGCTACCAACAGCTTCCACAGGCGGTTCTAGGGGGGGGCCTAACAGGGGCTATCTCCCCAATAACCATAAGCTGGGACCCCACTGGCAAGTTCAATGTGCCCCTCTAATAAAATGACAGGCCCTAACCCGGCCTCCCGGGGAAATTGGTCTAGAACCACCATTGATTGTGACTCACTTCCTTTGTGTCATAAATAGAGAATATGTATTCTTGGAAGATCGTACCCAGTGGCAGACATTGCACTGGGAAAGCAAGGCTTTCCAAGTGTTTTCCAAAGCCCCACTCTATTGAAAAATAGAAATAATAGAAATGAAAAGTGTTTAGAGATTAGGTACTACACGTTTTTTCAACAGATAAGTTATTAAATTCAGAATTCACTATTAAACATTTTTCTTTTGATTTATAAATTATAGATTTAGCTGGCACATTTTTCACAGGGTATTTTTTTTGTCTGTTATAGCTCAAGGGAATAATAATGGAAGAACATCCTGAGTCGCTGCTATGGATCACTATCTGGGCCGATCTGGACATATTTAGATCTCTACCGGCTAAAATAAAGCACACCAGAATTTGACCTTCCTTTACTCAGCTGTGTAAGTATTGTACACCCCAGTCTTTGTCAGCTACCAGCTAACTCTCCGTAGCTGTTCCGTGCTTTTTTGAATCTAGCTAACTTTTGCTGATTTCTCTAATGTGACTTACCCAAGCACTCAGGATCAGAAAGAGAGGAAACTAATCATTAGAACATAACTAGAATAATGCAAAAATGCTAAAGTAAGGCAGAAAATTCCTATTTTGTACTCTAATTGCTCAACTGCTTTCATGTCTGTTCAAATGCTATACTCTCACCTGATTGGGTAGGAGTTGTCAAGTGTAATCTGTTGTAGCCAATCAACAACAAATCTTGTATTGAATGGATCCGTTTGTTTTTGAACTGCAGAAAACTAACGTTGAGATCATTCATGTGCAATAATGCTGCTCAAACAATATGAAAATGCGATGACGTGATGTAATAAATAGACTTTTGTAATTGTGCAAACACTGCTATGATTGGATTTGCCCATTGTATCAATGCAGCCCTGCTATTTTCTTCCTGAAGCTGTCATATTAACTGCTTGGTTTCCAGCAGCTGCAGCCAACACGTACAGACTCTGGTGTGGATGGAGCCATTTACAAAACACATACCATCGTATACTGGTGAGAGCTCTGCTTCAAAGCGTCCACACTGCCGCTATTAATAACTCTCATGCACACTTACAGGAGCATTGTGGGTTAATGGGTTCAGGAGTCACCCATTAACCCAAATTTCTTCTCCACTTGCCAACAACAATAACGAATTGTTGTGAACAATTTAGCCCAGATATAGGTAGAGAAGCTTGGTTTGCATGGAGCAGTGTATCTTTCATCCATTCAGCCACATACTTGAAATACATTATACAATATTTTGACTATGGGTGTGATGAAGCATTGCTTTTTATTTGAACTTTTTTGTGTTTTTACAAGACTTTTAGAATTACACATTATTATTATATTGGATTATCCAAGGCCAGTGGCATTTATGATAATAACACTCGTTTGCAATACTTCTTTCATCAGCGTCCAGGCTAGTGTTTACTTGAGAGTGCATTGCACATTTTAAAAAAGTGTAGCTTATGAAATAACATAAAATAACTAAGAGACGCAAAACTCCATCACAGCAAAAGGCTAAACAAAACATAAAAAATAAGGCTGTGAGAACTCAGGAGAAATGCCTTCGGTCTATATTGGCTTCCATCAATGTTATGAACCAAGATGAGTACTCTCAAACTTGCAGAGCACTCTGCTCTCCTGACAGGACAAGGCTTAAACTGAACAGGTGACGGGGGTGAAGGTTGTGAACTATGGGTAACAACCATATGCAACCAAATCTGTGAGCAAGAATAGTGTGAGTGATACGCAGAGACCATCCATCACTGAGTCACACTCGTAAATCAAAATGACAGGGTGCACGCTTTAGGACGTTAATGAGGGCACATTTTACTGCTAATGACGAATAATTGTGGGAGTATATTTACTGTATGGTCCCATGTTTTAGTCAGGCTATTAAGAGGCTATCTTTGTACTGCTGTGTCATGGAAACACTGTAAGTATCCATCAACAAGCTGCTTTGGACAGAAGTAGACACCCATGTTTAGACACCTGTGTTTTTTTTAGGTAAGTAGATTCAAAAAATGTTTGTCATTGTCTTGAAAGTTTCTTTTGACAAACGTTTGAGAAGAGAAGATTAACAATACTCATCTATTCATGACCTTTTATTTATTCGATCGGTATTTGACCTTCATGAAAAGGGGGCAGAGGATATGAAGAAGAAAAAACAATCTGATGCAAGGACGCAGACCACTGAACCTCTTCCAGCACCAGACCCTATACGCTTATATAGTATAATAAATAAGAAAAAACTCAAACATATAAAATCATCCTGTGTTCTGTGACATACACTACCCTCAGTGATGTTGGGTTAACATGAAGCTTCGGAATAGAAAATCCATTAAATGTTGTATTTTGATGTGAAAGCTGAAAATCTTACCAGGAAGCTGTTTCAAGAGGGAGGTATATACAAGTAAATGTATTTGTAACAACAAACAGATTTAATTCCTCCTCCATCATGATATTCCCCTCTGAAGTATGGGTCCCCAGTATTAAGAAAATGTCAGATGCTTAGCACATAGGAATATTTGCATACATTGCATTTAGTAGCGTTGTTGCCATTTATCAAATAAATGGCAATGATTATCTATCCATGACTATATTTATGAAACAATAAAATCCAAACCTAGAACATAGTCTGTGCAAAGCCTATAGACAAATATAAACATGGCTTAAACCGGCAGATGTTATCCAAAGACAGAAATAAACACATACCTATTAACATGCCATGAGCTACATTTAAAGACATGTTGCTGTGTGTACATCTAAGGTGTCTCATGTAACACTCAATGACCAAAACCTCATTATTCATATTATAATCAATCTTTATTCTGATACCTTTGAATGGACATAATAAAAATAAATCATAATCAAGCAGGTAAACTGAAATATTGTGTAGTACATGTAATAGTGTTACACATGTTTTGCAAGACAAGCTTTAAATCAAAAGTGACAGATTTTAAAAGCTGGAAACCACACTTGCACATGTAAGGACTTGATTAATCATAAACTAATGCAGGAGCTGGAGCGTTACCCATGTCTACTGTTAACACTCAGATGCTTAATGGCAAATCTGACAGCCTGCCAGGAAGATGAAATCTTCCGTGGCTTTCTCTGCTCCTTCAAAGTCATCTCCTTCCTTTTTTTCCATACTGAGTGGAAAGCACAAACTATTTTGTCTGTTTAAAAAAAAAATCTTAGTTCAGTATTTCAAAAGAAATAGTTAGGACCAACAACATGTTTTTGTAGGATTTCTAATCATTAAAATATATGATCCATTTAACAGAAATAGATCCAGGAATAAACTGAAATGCAAAGCTCAGAAAGCTAACAGAAAGACTAAGGCGCAGTCTTTGATAAGAGGTTGTTATTTGCATTTTATAATCATTTCAGATATGTTACAAATGCAGCGTGAAACTGCTGGGAAACAGTCAATAGAGCTTTGGATTTAAGAAGTGACAACATTTAAGATGAATAGGGTGCATCTTGATATTATTTTTTACCCATTAGTCATGTAAACAGTTTAACAAGTATGTGCAACTCACTTCAAATATCTATAGGAATAATCAAATAATTACACCATTCTAAACATTTCTGATTGGTCCTAAGTGAAAAAATAACCACAACACGTTCCAAGCTAATTGCAAAAATAATACAAATATAAGACGCAGAGAATTGCACTTGAACTTAAAGAGCTTCTAAAACAGTTTTTCCCTAGACAAGCAGAAATAAAGCTCTATGAATTTGTCAATTTGGCCCCTAGAGAGGACAAGCAGCTGCAGCTGAAGCGGTCATGTCCTTTTAGAATTCAATGCCTTTGAGATCTGGCTGAGATACAGACATATCTACTACCTGTGAATCTCAAATGACTGTGCAAATGATTCACTGAGACAGAAGCCCAAACAAAAAAAGCAGAGAATGCACAGGAAAAAAAAGGAAACAACTGAAATACTGTCAGACAGCTCTGGCTTTCTGTAGTGAGCAGAAATAGCTGCTGTCTAGGAACACTAGCCTAATGTGGTGAATCCTGTAAATATGCTACACATGCGTTATATTTTACAGACATTTGTAAGCTATGTATAACTCTTATACTTTATTTGTCCCAGGTCGAAAAAAATATCCCTTTTGTCCTTTTTATTTTACACAAATTACACCCTGAGATTTGATCAAACAAAATGTGCACAACAGTCCACTAGCTCATATTTTACATTATCAACACAAGCCTCAAAAATGCAATAATCACACGGCTATTGAAACGGATCCTTAAGTACAAAACGCTGCACTTTTACGAGCGAAACATCCTACGTATTGACGGACATAAGCAAACAGTACATCGACCGATCGCACACTTTAGAGCACGCACAGCACATTTTCTAGAAGAGGATGCAGAATATTTCCCTGCAGCAGCACTTCTACTTTATTTTCCCTCTGCAGACCACAGTCCTGCTAATATTGTAGTGTGCTGCTGTTGGAGGAATGAGAGAGGTGAGAGTGGCAGTACAGCATATTCTCTTTTGTATTATTGCAATATATAATACCATTATTTAAAATGTAATTATTTTCATTAAATGCATCTGACCTCCCTCAATTCAGATTATCTCTGAAATCAAATTAAAGCTTCCATTGACAACACTGTCCTCTCTCGCTGTTTACACCGGTTCCACTTCAACTGGAAAGCTATTGTTTCTCACAATAAGTTGGCATGTACAGAAAAACACTAATGTTGCCTAAGAACAGGAGACACTGAATCCACAGGACACTTTTACAGTTTGTTTCACTATAGCATTAAATAGTTATCTTAATAAAGAAAAATATATTATCCAGAGTGAGACTCTTCCTGTTGAATCGGTCAGTCCGTTGTTATAGAGTTAAAGGTCAGCATAACATCAGAGCCGGAGAAAACTCTTCTGTTCATTTTGCTAAATATGTTCCTTACACATTAAAAAACTATATAGTATGTGATCCATGGCATATAGGGTTGGAAAATATATGTCAAACTATACTTCTATGAAATTCGAAGAATCTAACGCTACATAAAGGAACACATTTCATCACAGAGGCTGAAAATGCATATTCAGATTCGAGGAACCTCAGCCTACAGGGCTAGTATGTAGCGAGGCCGTACATGGAAACGCACTGAAAGTGGTGGTCAGTGGACTGTGACAACAGTGTTTACAGAGATTACAGATTAGCCATATTCAAGCCACACACAGGTTGAACAGCCGATTTTAAAATCAGTTGTCTTCTCTTCATTTATATACCACTTTAGCAGTAATTGCTGTTTGCATCGCCCTATCCAAAACGAGATTCATGGTGACGTCTGGTTTGGAATCAGAAGTAAAAAGTATCAATTCATTTTATTTATCTTTTCACTTAATCCCCTTAAGCTTCAGCTGGGCCACCCTAGCTTGTCCCAGTTTAGTTTTTAGGTCAACAGGCCTTTCGAAGAAGCTCACTATGGTCGGCTCGTTCAGCAGAGAGGCCAGGACCTGCTCGAACGAAAACGACCAATCAGTCTCCGCCTCCTGACTGTTGGTGGAGCTGCAAGTGTCGGACCTCTCCAATGTGCTCGAAGCCTCTTCTGTTGGAGGCACCGCAACAGCAGCAGCTGTGTTGGCAGGCTTGGCGGACTCGGGTGGGCTGCTGGGCTCCTGCAGCCTCCGTCCCACCTCCTCCATCCTCAGCAGAAGGCTGGTCACATGGGCCACGGCTCTGTACAGAGGCTCCTCCTCCGGATCGCCATGAAAGATGTTGTACAGGGTCTTGGAGAACTGGATGAACTGGGACTGAGATATATATATATATACATAAATATATCAGATAAAAAACATATCACATTTCATTGTGAAAGCTGTATCTTTTTATTTTGCCACTTCAGTCAATACAACATAAAGTACCTGATTAATCCGGGGTAGGTCCTTGATGGTTTCCTCTTTCTTAAGAATTTCATTTTGCCACTGTTTCAAGTATGCCTGCAGGTCCACTTTTCCTCTACCTGTCGTTTTCACACACAACCTCTACACTATCAGACAAAACTAAGATTTTTTTTTTATAGCCATGAAGTATTTGTGATATTTTAAGGTGAAATAATACCTCGTTCGGGAGTTTTCCTTATCACACCATCTTCAGGTAGATCAAATGCTGAAATAGAGAAGAGGCATGTGAACAAAATGTATAAGAAATGCTTAAAGAACATTTAAAAACATTCGAGGAAATCGGGCATGCATCAATTTTGAAATTCAGGAGGAAATGGGGAAATTTGAGTTTGAAAGGTGAAGAAAGAGTAAAGAGGCTAACCAGCGAGTCTACTCAAGTGAGAAGAGTCTTCAGTCACTGCGATTAAGTGCTGGATGCTTTGATCCTTTAAGTGCAAAGGACTACCTGTGAAAACTAGAGAGAAGATACCGACAGTGAGTGTATTTAGAGGATAGGTGAAGAGACACCAGGATGACAGATGATACATGTGAGCAGGGTAGATTCCATTTGTTTCAGAGAAGATTAAAGAAAACAAGAGGTTGAGGAGTTACCCAATAATGTAGTTTCAGTGTAATGCAATCCCACTTTATAATCCAGAAAATATTGTATAACAAAATCAACTCCATATTTAAAACACAAAATGTAATTTTCTGCCAGAAGGGGTCTCTATTTCAAAACATGATATGATTTTGAATCTTAATTATATAGTATGGTTCATTAAATGCGATACTGTAAGTAAAGAATATTGGAAAATAACATTTGAGGAACAAAAACTTTCTCAAATATATTAGAATAGTGGGATCTGAATTTGCATTTAAAATGCCCTACAGTATAATGCGCATTTTCAGGTTCATATTTGTAATTTGTGCCTCTATTTTTCTTTCATTTGGCACATTTGACCAAAACACAAACTACATATATGTTCATGTCTTCTTCAAATCATGAGCTGATCCATGAAACTAATAAGCAACATTTCTTGACCAAAATTGGATTGTTCAGGCTGATTAGATTCAGTATTTTGTGCCTCTCCTTTGACATGTTTACATATTTTAATGTTCAAAAAGGGTCATTATTTTTCTCATACTGCCTGTTTTCTACCTCTTTTCACCCTCTGTCTGAACCAGATCCCAGTCTACTCTGATTGGCTAGCTGGCCGGCTCTGTTGTGACTGAAACCATTTAGAGATGCTCCGCACCTTAGCCTTTAATTTACAAAGTGTTGGAGCAATAGCCAATAGAAGCGCAAGTGTTACGGATCTAAAGAAAGGATCTAAAATAATGCATTTACTTAATAGTTACTGCCGGTCTAATTTTAATGGCTCACTCTATTATAATTTGAGATGTTCTTCTATGCTCCGACCCCACGATGTGTGTGTTCATGCGTGCTTGTTAGTTTTCATTGCTTGATTACACAATTATCCTCACAGGCCAGGGGTGTCATTATATTTGCCCAATAGCTCTGAGCTGCATGAGCGGCACAGCCTGAAGATTGTCATGTTGGTTACTTGACTTCCGTCCGTCCGTCCGTCTGTCCGTCAGACTCTGTCTGTCTGTCTGTCTGCCTGCCTGCCTGTCTGTCTGCCTGTCTGCCTGTGTGTGTGTGTGTGACATGAAATTTGTTGCTGATATTAACAACTATAATTTCTCTTTAGAATCCAAAACATTATTTAGAGTCTTATTTGCCAAAAACACATCTCAACAAAAATGATCTTAACATTCTGACCATTTCATCGCCAACTATAACTAATGTCTTTGAAAACATTACTACATTTCATGTGCAACAGCTATATGTCAAAGGTACAGCCAGACCTTTTGAGACAGCTGATGTCTCGGCTCTCTGATTGGCACTGGTACTGTAAGTGAATACAGCTGCAGAATTTAATGTTTGGCCTAAAAAATCTGCAGCCTTTCAGCTCTAAATACCCCATCATTTCATTTCCATGATCAATGGAGCATTTGGCCCAGTTTCAGGGCTCAGGACTGTCCCACTGAGAAATGTGTGAGTGTTTAATGTCTTTCTACCTTTGAGTTCTCTCAGTTCAATTACAGTAAGTCCACAACAATGCTGACTTAGCTTGAGGGAAAAGCCCACAATGCATAGCTTTGGGATATTTACAATGGTGATGACAACCACATTTTGCATTGTAAACCATAATTACTTGAAAGTAGTTAGTTTAGTATAATTGACATCTGTCTGTCCCAAGCATCATCCCTTTAGGACAGAGATCGTATTCGAGTTGTGTGTGAGTAATCCCAATTAGCAAATATATATTATTGAGTGATGGCCATTAACTTGTTTTGCAAAGTCGCAGTGACCTTGGCTCACCAAATTCTCATCTGCTCATCATTTTGACCATTTTGACAATTGTGCTAAATTTGAAAACAAATATCACGCTGGAAAACCAGAAAAACATAAGGTTGTTGGTGTGGAAGCATAAAAAACTGAAGTAAATAAAGAATTAAGCAAGTGTGTCTTCTGATGACAGCCACACGGTGACATAAATCATATTCATCTACAACTGACGCAAACAGCAAACTGTCTACAGCATTACACTCCATGTTAAAATATAAGCCCCCACTGTGCATAGAAAGATCACTGTCTCAAAGCGCTGTCCCACTTTTCAGACAGCGTTTGAAGCCCTCACACCCTCCTCAGACATAGTGATGTCACCGATGACGTTGGGTAATGTCTGAGGGTTCAGTGCTGAGGATCTGTCCTTGGTGCTGAAGCGATGTGCCCTCTCTCTGTGAGACATAGGAAACATGCTTTCCTGCTTTTCGTTCACCGGCCTGGCTCTCCCATCACAGATGGTGAGTCAGTGCTCGTCTGCTGCTCAGCTGTCAGTTGTAATCCGAGCACTTCCTCCTCCTCAACAGACTCTCTGGAGAAACTAGCCCTTTGCAAAATGCCCTCACAGTGCCTTACACACGTCGTTGCCATGGCAAAGTCTTTTCACCCAACATGGACTATTCTTACCGCTGCCTTGAGGCACGTGCTGCTGCTACATCATGCAGACAAGAGACACACATTCAAGGACAGTTTCCACCCCCCGGCAATATGCTCCCTCAACAAATGCCGAGTCATGGACGACTGCTACATTCTCAAGCTCTGCAGATCCAAGCCTGATGTTTATCTGACCTTGTGTTTTCCTTTCGGCTGCTTCTGACACCTGCTCATCAGTTATTGCTGTCATGCCGGTCAGAATCTATTGAATGATAACGATCCTGTCCTCAAACGTTTGATGTGCTTGAACTTTGAACCTGTAGCATCACTGTAGACTAGATATGTCATAAGAGAATTGGGTCAGAGGTTGAGGCTGAAGCTGTGCAATCTCCAATATATTTGCAGTTTACACGACACAAAATCCCTGAGACACCACCATGGGGGAGAGTTGTCAACTTGTCACATGAGAAATGTTTATCGTTTTAAAAATGTTGCTGCTGTGGGTAGCGATGCCCCATTACTGACTCGTATAGCAGCAACATGGCCAATCTTTTTAATTTAGTTCAGTGGTTACATACCGTACAAATAATATCAGGAATTTAACTTAAATTTAATTTAATTTGGACCAACTTGTTGAGTTTTTACCATGTTGCTGGTGTTCAATGTATGTGTTTAATCCATTAAATGCATATCAATACCTTTAATTATTAAATAGCTTTAGAGAGTTAGGAGAGCATAATAGAGCAATAAACAAATTTCCTGAGGAGATCAGGGCTGCAAACGCTGTCTGGTCTTTTACTCTTTTTCTTTATAACCAGCTTTTTAGAATTGCTTTTATGTGATTTTATTACTACTTTCTGTTTCTTATATAATGTGTTAAGTTGCTATTTTTTTCTGCATTGCATTCTCTCTGTCTGTTGAATGTGGTTTTTGTTTCAATGTAAAATCACTTTGTAATTCAGTTTGAAAGGTGCTAAAGAAATACAATATGCTTGTAGGTATATGGAATGACAAAGACAGAGTCAGACTGTTGCATCCCAGGCTGTGAGCTTTTAGATTTGTTGTTCATCACTCACCTGGTGGCAGGTGCAGCTTGAAGAGGAATTTCAGCTTATTTGTGAACGATCCACTGTATAAAATATCTGCGGGAGAAGCAATGAGACATTTTAGTGGTGAGGAAAATGAGGTTAACATGAGCTGAGAGAGCAGAGAGCACGTGGACTCACCTAGGGTGCAGCAAAACTCTTTAAAGTTAACCAGGCCGTCCTGGTTCTCGTCTATCAGGCGGAAGACCCAGAGGGAGAGGGTGCTCTTGGAGCTGCAGAAAGCCCAGGGCTCCAGCAGCGAGAAGAGCACGCTGAACTGCTGGAAACCCAGCTGGTACTGCTCCAGATAGGCCAGGCTGGGGTCATGATGCAGCAGAGTGGGACTCTGCATTGTCCAGTAGCAACAGAGAAAATGTTGCCTCTGAAAGCAGAAAACCAAGAAACCATTTCCATTTCTATGTTTTCTTATTATGAGCGTTGACATTTTGGTATGATGACGGTGAGGATACCGTATCATGACTTTGACTCACTTTGAACAGGTTGTAGATCTCATCAAGTTGCGAGGCTCCGAATTTGACTTCTTGGGTCACTACCCGAATCTGCAAATTGATTTGAATGATTTGTTCATTTCAACGTGACAATGCGCACTAACTTATTTTAATCTCGAGGATCACCTACCACATTCTGTTTGGTTGTGTCCTCCAGTGTCTGGATCACATGCAGTTTGTTTCTTTTCCGCGAACTCTCGACTTCCTCTGAACGGATATTTCCATATTTCTGCAACAAAGAACAATAAGTATAACAAAATAACAACACCGACATCAATGAATAAAACTGACACAGAAAAATTGGTTATTTAGTCGGTTGGCAGAAAAATTATCCCAACTTATTTTGAAAATGGATTAATTGTTAAATAGTTTCAGGTATAATTGGCAATAATGCTCTTTTCAGCATCTGAAATATGGAGATGTGTTTAATGTCACTTAAAAAGGTGAATACTTTGGGGAAAACTTGGTCTTTGAGAAAGTGGGATGGAAATGTTTCATTATTTTCTGAAATGTTTATTTACTCAAGCTTTTTAAAAACCAACATGGTTTGAATATTGTTTCAAAACAAAACTTTGACGTGATTTAACATAAAATGAATTGTGATATTTGTTCAAACAGAGGCAAATGGTTGTAGAAGCGGTATCCGTCTTTGGTTTTAAATGAATGTCTCTGCAGTGTATGCAGAAACATAAAAACAAGTGTCCAGGTGAAAACATCTGTCATTGAAGGAATGTATAACAATTAGACATGTCTTTTGAATTATCAAAAGTAAGACTTTAACTTAGATATGTGTAGCTCTGTCTAGTGCATGTCATCCATTTGGGGGTATTCTCTTGCTCTATATGTAGAATATGCCAAAATCAATCAGAAATAAAGAATAATTGTTTGCAGTCCTAATACCTCATAGGCCTCTCGAATCAGTTCGCTGATATCCACGCTGACGTGCGAGGCTTTATCGTTGCTGCCCACTGAAGCTTGCTGCACAGTCGGTGGCAGCGGGCTGTCTTTGTTTGTCACACTGTCGAAGAATCTGAAACAACACCGCCACAGAAAGAAAGACAATCATTTACACAGGAGTAATGTTTGAAATACGTCAGTCCTGCTTCCTTTGCTTTCACACAGACTTGTTAAGGATGGTGACGGCCTCAGCGTCGTCATGGCAGCTGATCAGAGCCTCCATGTTGTAGTCCAGCACCGCCAGGCCCAGCTGCAGAATGGCTTTGATGCCGTCGTAGAAAAAGCAGTCCACCACGTTCACAGCGCTCTCAATGGGCAGGACACTGATGAAGAGGGTGAGGAACCAGGACAGGGACACGGACGAGAAGAAACTCAGGTCTGTCATGTGTTCCACCAGCTGGGGGAGGTTTTCTCGGATCAGGTCCTCAAACACCGCCTGATCGACCAGAGCACCTGGAGAAATATTATGCAACATTAAAGTGATAATTCAACACTGGAATCTTTGGAACAGTACGTGGAGCGCTCCCCCTCTCACCAATAATTCGGCGATTAAAGTAATCCGGCAACATCCTCTCACAGACAGCCACTAGGAGCCAGAAAGCCTCCTCTTCTTTCGCATAGAGCAGGAGAACTGAGGTGAGAATGTTCATGGCCTGTACAAGGAAAAATAGCACACTTTAAAAACAGACCACTTCATTACATCATACGGTTAACTGGAGGAAAGCCAATATAAATGGTGTATGTGATTCAAAAAGGGTTTTCAGAGCATCGATGCCTTTTATAAGGGTTTGTATTGATGGTTTTATATCCCTTGTGGCCTTTTCTCAGGTCCATAACCTTATTTTCAAGGTACTTTTTTAAAAATCTCTTCCTCTATCCAGACTCGATGCACTTATCAATGTCAGTAAATTGAAAAGGACACAGGGGTCCAAAACTGTAAGTAAAAGTAAAGGAGGATATGTTTTTGTTGAAGTGCGTTTCACCTCACCTGTCACAATAGGAACAGCAGGGATAAGGTACTAGGGTAATTACTAATACAGACAAAGAGATGGAGGATGATCATGAGAGCTAATGGACTGCACACTGTTTTTGTGTTATATTCTTTAGTGGCTACATTTTGTATTTGTCTAAAACAAACCACACAGCCAGGTTACGCAAGCCTTCGCTTACATTTTATTTCCCCCCATTCCTATTATTATTGTTCCTGTAAAGTCAAAATGTTCTCTATTGTATTTGTGCATATCAAGTAAACACTAACTAAAGGATGGAATAATATTCATTATAATTCTAATAATATCTCACAGTTATTGTTACTTAAATGTGTGTAATTACCCAGTGCCTAAGGGGGAATCTTGGGGGTTAATTGTGGCAGGCATGTGTATGAATATGTGTCAACGGGGGAAAAAATCATATTTACTCTACAAAAAATAAAAGCAATACATCTGTTTTCTGGTTGTTCCTCTAAAGAACAATTAACAACAGAATGATGAATAATTTGTGTCAGTTATAGTAGTATAGAGTAATTTATTACACAGTTGAGGTAACTGTCAGATGCTCTGATGCTACCACCAGGGTATGTATGTGTGTGTAAGTACCTGACAGTAGCCAATTTTGGGGTTCCTGTATGCATAGGCGGTAAGGACTCTGCGTAGAGCGGAAATTCCCGTGTCGCTCTGGAAGGCGGGGTGCTCTGGCAGAGAGCGGTGGAGGTCTCTCTCGATCTCATCTGTAGCCAGAGTGCTGGTGCCCAGGGACTGTTCCACCAGATCAGTGTAATACCCGGGGTGAGTGGCCATGTCGTTCACAGCTCCTACAGAGGCAGAGCCGCAGTCAGTACAATAACACATGCTGCACAGATCCCACACTCGCTTCATTATTTATGTTGCGTGAGCACCATGCAAGGCTTCCAAACAAATCACTGACACTGCTTGCCGCGGAGGCTGAGATCCAGAACCGACTCGTCTTACACCCTCTCCTTCCACCCCCACTATGTTTTTTGCATTTGCGTGGAGGACCGGCCACATCAAGGGCATGTTCCAAGCCAACAAGTGGGCAGTGGGAATGGGATATTAAAACCTCTGGCAGCAAGTCTGCATTGATCCTGACTTACCCAGGGCCCTACCGTATGGAACAATATGCCACCTTAAGCATTGCTGTTTTTGTCCTTTATGGAACACACATACTGTTAAATATATATTTTAAATTGTATTGTATTCTATAAACTACTGACAACATTTCTCTGTGTTGGAATTCAACAGACACTGGAATGGCTGCCATACATGTAGAGATTGAAATTTAAGAAACATTTGGAGTGGTCTCTTTTTTTTTCAGAGCTGTATACCCCTGTGTAGTCTAGAAAATATTGTGTTCATTTGATTGTAAAGTTTTGTGTATTTACAGAGACTGAAAAAAAACAAGCAGCTTAAAAAACATTAGATTTGAAAAAGGAGGATAAAGATTTTTAAGGTTTAATTATTATTTTTTATTCAACAATGGTCACGAAAGGTTACAACAGTTCCTGTTTTATTTACACCATCCACCTGAAAGCAGGGAGTCTCATTCGGCTGTGATTGTGACTACAGACCCAGTTCACTCCATCAGGGAGTGAGAGGGTGTAGGGGCCGGCTTTTTAATTTGGCCTTAGTTTACGTACCATGGCGAGAATAATGTGTGCTGTACAAATACCTGAAAAAAGCATCCACAGCTCTCCTCTCAAGGCCTCAGGAACACCTCGGACGATCAGGTCTCGTGTCTTCCTGGTGAAGAACATACTCGTGCCACGTCCGTATTCAGAGAAGTGGATGTTCCAAGACTGTTCCTTCATCTTTTCTTTAAGCTGTCAGACACGCAGGATGATAAACACCTCAGTGTTACTGCATCAGCTCTGCAACACTGTTCACACTGTTTGTATTCCAAACAGATACATGCCCTATATTTATTTATGTCCACCCCTGAATTGATTAGTCACCCACCCAGAGCATAACAGGCTCTAGTGCATCAAAATGACATTAAGGTAATCCAGTCAGAATTTTGTGGTTTTCCAAAAGTTGCTGCTGAAGCTTACCATTT
Source organism: Eleginops maclovinus (assembly GCF_036324505.1). Lineage (NCBI taxonomy): Eukaryota > Metazoa > Chordata > Actinopteri > Perciformes > Eleginopidae > Eleginops > Eleginops maclovinus. The sequence continues at coordinate 16,700,599 of NC_086359.1, read as the reverse complement.
TTGGGTCGAGGTTTTCAACATCCTGGGGGTGGAATACCGTCATGAGCGCCTCGGTGCTTACAGCCTTGCTGCTGTCTTTCTGTCCCACCATCAGTGTGACGTCCTCTGGGTTGTCCTCAAAGTGATTGATGAGCGACTGGCACTCGCCTCGTATAACCTTAGTCATAAATACATATTCAGTAGCAATATCTATGCAGCCCATGTCTGTAATGCATTTCAAATATACTAATGTATAAAAATCTGAACGATAAATAGTTGAACAATATTTTTTTTTACTTTCCTTAAAACACACAATGAACACGGAATAACCAGTGAGCTACAATTAAGTGTTGATATGTAATCTAATTAATGATTCAAAAATTCGTACAATGTCTCAGAAATATTGTAAAAAGGCCTTGTAAAAATCTATGAATGCTGATAACTATAATTTATTTATCTGCTATGAGCAGATTATAATGCATTATAGGAATGTCTTTATTGCAAATCAGACCAGATAGTAAGTGTTACCAAATGTCACAAGATTGTACAAACTATATAACCAATATAATTCTCTACTGCTTCTACTTTACAAGAGTAAAGTGGCAAAAATAACACACAAACATGTTACCTCTGATGATGCAGAGTGCTGAGGGCTGGCACTGATCCCACACCTGCTTCGGAGCGTGTTTGCCAGGCGCTGGTAGTCCCGCACCTCGGAAAATCGCAGCGCCCTCTTTCCACGGACGCACACCGTTAAAGCCCTGCTGCTGGGGTCTGACCTCTCCACGTTAATGACCTGAGAGAAGGCAGCGTTGGCACAGCACACAGCCATTTTCATCACAAGTTTTAATCAGTGTGCAGGTTGCAATATTGTTATTAAACCTTACCTCTCGCATTGGAATGATGATGTGGCATTGGCTCCCGTCTTGGCTGGCGAAACACAGGTAGTTCTCAGACAGACAGATCTTGCCAAGCGTGTTAAAATGGCTGAAGGGTACCCACAGGAAGCTCTCATGCACCTCTAACAGATTCTCCTCTTTAGGGAGCCTGAAGAATGTCCGGAACTGCTCACTCTTTGCATGAGCTTCCAGTCCTCTGTGGGCAAAAGTAAAGCAGTATATAATGTCACGAGCAGAACGTCACGTTTACGTTTTCAAAGAACATCCTTTCAGCAGCCTTAGACACAGATTTTCTGATATTTTAGCGTCTAAGAGTGATTTGGAATACAACAGATATATATAGTACGGATACAGATCCTTAACTTGAGAAAAAGTAGAAATAATGCAGTATTTAAACACAAAAATGAACCCAAGTATTATCAACAAAAGGTACTTAAACTAAGAGGGTTTAGGAACTCAGTATGCCGAATGACTCCTTTTAAGTGTTGTATTATTGTAAAATATGATATTGATCTCCTCTTGTGAATACGCAAGACCATTTTTTATTTATTTGGAACAAATGTTAGATCTCTTTTATACAAATGGTTGGATAAGTAATTTAGAACTGCATCATTATCATAAGTTTCTTTGTAAATGTAAACACTAGAAAGTAGCACAGAATAGAAATAAGGAGAATCCAAGTTTGTCTAAATTGTACTTGTGTACAGTACTGGAGAATATGTACTTAGTTAAAGTAAACAACAACAGTAAGCTGACTTTAAAAATACCTCTGGTTTTTTCATCCATGACCTACCTGCAACCAGAGGAATGTTAACACAAACACAGATGCTTTTTGACTGGAGTCAGACTTTATTTCCCCCGGGTTCTACCGGTTGGCAGCCGGCACTAACAGGATCATGTAAAGCCATGCAGAGCAGCGCACACAAACGTCATTTACCTCTTGGTAATCTGAAGGGGGTCTGAGAGCGCCGGCTCTCTCTTGAAGTCCTCTTTATCGAATAGACGCTTGATGGAGTAGTTGGCCAGCTGTTCCATGATAACGAAGGTTTCGTTAAGGTGCAGCAGCATGGAGAAGTAGTGATCCTCCCCATGAGCCTGGACATGGATGCTCTCAGTCAGGATAACATTGGAGGTTTTCTCCAGTCTCCAGATCTCATCCCAGGAGATGATCATTTTCACTGCACAGGCAACACAATGAATGAAAGTCAGTGATTTAGGCTCACAGCTGCAAGGACAAAACTCTTAAATGAATAAGAATATTACTGTGAAATGATGAATAAAGGACTAATTCCTTCCTATAATCATGGAACCTGTAATTACTTCAAACAGTTTCTGTAAAAAATAATTTCCAAAGAATGTTCCTTGCAGACCATAAAAGCTAGCTGTGGTTGCCTCAGAAACTATCATCAATTAAAATGAGCAAGACAAATGGCAGCTCATGTTCAGAAATGGCTCACCCTCAGATCCCAGCAGGTATGAATAGAAGCAAAGGAAGTTAGTGCTGAGGTAGAGCCAGCCCTGGCAGGGCACTTTGCCTCTCCAGTAGCTGCATGAGTAATATGTGACCAGCTTTTCCTGCGGTGGCAGCTCAAACCACTTCTCAAACTTAAAAAGTGCTTCTCGGAACTTCTCTGGATCTTCTTCCAGCACCAGCGATGCCTTCCCTTCTTCAGCGATAAGACCCTAACAGATTAAACATCAAGGGTTACTGCAGATGGTGACAATAGAACAACAAATCATGTTCCTAAAATTGCCTTAATCAACAGCTTGATATTCCTAAATGAAATCATAATTGTGTGTACTAAATGTGTGGCTGTTGTTAGTGGAGAACAACTTGAATAAAAGGTTTAAATCATTGAAAGTGATACAGTTATGTTTATTATAAATGGTATTTCATAGCACAACAATGACAGTCAGCTCTGCCGAGAAAAAAAAAGTCCGTACTCTTATCTTGCCCTGTACAAAGCTGGTGATGTCTTCGCTGGAGTCAAAAACAGAGAGCGTCCTCATGATGTTCTGCTGCAGCCATTCCCAATGCTCATTGATCTCCTCTTTGGTGACACCTTACCCCCCAAATATACAAAAACTGGTATTAAACGTCATGCATGGGAGATTGTTTTGTAGCTAAAAGAGTTTTAGGTGACAAACTGTTTTATTTACAGTAAAATCTATAAACTTGGGAATACAAACGAATAACAAATAACTTAAAGGAAATACGTACCGCATGCTATTGACCAATACACCTGTGAGTCTGGTGTGTGGTGTAGAATACGGTAGGGAGCAACTTTGGATGTGGAGTCCAACACAGTGTCCAGAGTTCCCACAAGAAGGCCTGTAACGTACAGTGGTAAATGAATATGTTTAACCAGCATTATCACACATCAGCCTCAGCCACCTGACACTGGATAGAGGATATTCAACAGGAGCAAAAAATAACAACCTTTAATATTTTGTCTATCAACCCAAAACAAATTAACAGCATCAAAAAATATGAATACATTTAAAAAGGGACAGTTAACCCCTTAATCAAAAATAGATATTCCTTATCTTACCATTAACGCTATTGATAACAATCCAGGTTGTCTTGCTTTAGCCCCACCACCCTATCACAATTGAGTTCCATAATATTAATGAAAAGGTAGGCATCACTACGGCTGACATTTCAAAAACTCACACCAAAACCATCTAGATTGTTAAATAGCAGAACAGGTAGATGTAAACATAGGATGTTTTTTAAATGTAGGGTTTGTTGTCCCTTTAAAAAGGATGCTGCTATGGTATAATGTTAGTTGCATATCAGTCATCTTTTATTTTGATCTAGGGCTCTGCTTTTATACTCTTACTGACGGTGCAGAAATCCAATACGTCTCAGGTCCACGTCAGTGCTAAAATGAGCTAAATCTGTTACCTTTATAACTTCTCTCTTCCATGCCCTCCATGAATAATTAACAACGTTGCTGTGAAACCACTCTCATGCCTCAGCATTATAACGGTCTGCCTGCCTGCTGAACACGGTCAAAGCTTTCCACATGCTCCTTTAGCGAGCTGCCAAGGAGGAAAGGATTCAAAGGATCAAATACAGCTCACATCATTTATTTTCTTCCCATCGCCATCAGAGAGTGGAGATGAACATTGACTTCAACACAGGATACTTCAGATAAAAAAGGCTCTTGTGCTGGACAGGGCTTCAAGTGCAGTATGTCATCAGTACGTAACCTACACTATCATTAGGGGGACAACAGTCTTCAGCTAGAAGACAATTCATCATCATTAATTATCTATTTATAACCTCTAAGCTATAACACTGTGGTACGCGGTTAGAAACTGTTTGTTATTCGAGGTATTACAAGCACCACAGTAGTTTTTGAAGATTTGATAAAAGTGTCATTACTTGGGGTCAGAAGTGAGAACCAGAGGGTGGACTTGATTTTGCAGGACTTGAAAAGAGAATGATGTTAATTTTAAAATTCCCATTGTTTTATGTTAAGACATTTAACCGCTCTTCCCTTAAACTGGTACAAAATGTGTTTACGTTATTGTCCCTCAGGGGTTATGCTGCTTACAATGAAGAAAAATTACAAATAAAAAAACTAAACATAAAAACAAGAGATCAAATCAAATCAAATGGTCTTTCAGGAACATTATGATTTAGAATGTTGGTAATTATTGTCAGAATAATCAATAATGAAAACAATAATGGTTGCAGCCTATAAAAACAGACGCTGGCTTGCCTCCTCTCTCGCTGCTAAAATACATTTGGTTACAATTCATTTTAGCTCCAATATAACCTACATTAGGCTACAATGTGACAACTCCACTAAGCATCAGTGTCCCCATAATGTCCCTGACACATCTATTGCCCGGGGAGCAGCAGTCCCTGACATTGACATGACATTATAAATTTAAGGGTGTCGTATGGTAGGAAGTGGTCCAAATAATCACGAACTGCAAAGGGCACAGCAACACAATATTCTGCTTAAATATTCATTGAGGAATAGACTGGTAAAAATGATATGCTTGTGTTCAGTCTGGTTCCTGTTAGCTAGTATTGTGACGTGAATTTAAATCTGGCACAAGACGGATAAAAGTTATTAGCCGTGTGTACATCCTGTAATCTATCCACAGGTCCGGGGTCAGTACAATCAGAAGGAAATGAACTATGCTGTCAGTGCTGTAAAGTAACTAAGTACATTTACTCATGTACTGTACTTACAATGTTGAGGTACGTTACCTGAGTATCTCCATTTTCTGCTGTTTTGTACTTCTACCCCACGACGATTCAGAGGTAAATATTGTACTTTTACTCCACTACATTTATTTAATACCTTTAGTTACTTTGCAGATTGTGAATAATGATATACAACTTAATCAATACTTAAAAAATACTTACATCTGGACTAAATACACAAACTACCAAGCAGTAAAGTAGTAATAAATAATGAAAGAGATATCACAGCATCAACAAATATAATCAAAACATTTCGAAATGGGCCAATCTGCATCACTGCTACTTTAGGTACGTATATTTTGATGCTAATACTTTGACTTGAGTAAATTGCAGGATGTAACTGACTACTCCTACACTCTGGTATTTCTACTTTTACTGAATGACAACATCTGAGTACTCCTCCCGCGTATGTATGTTGTCGACTTTCTATCATGTGACCACAATTCTATGCTGTATCAAACCTTACAGGATAATACTGTATATTGACAAGTACACTCAGAGGGACCTTTACTCTTGCAGGCTGCTGTGTCAACATGAGGAAGCAGCTGTTGATCATGTAAGGTGTCATATCGACAGTTGGCATAAACCTGTTGCTATGAAGAAATGTTTCTGTGGACGATTAGGCTTTACAGTAGAACCCGCCCTGTACACGCAGACATGGAGCTAGCTATGCAAACGTATGGCGGTTTAACCGGTTAATAGCTTGTTGCATTAAACGTGGTTGCTTGTTTAGCTTTGCCGCTGTGTCTGTCCTAGCGGAGGTGATAACATAACCGCTAACGTTACCTGTCAACCCGCCTCCACCTTCTCCGTAGCCCCGTCTCCTTTGCAGTACGAAGTACTCGTTATCCTCCTCGGTGACCCATAATTTGAACGCGTTTTTCAGCAAATTCTCGTCCGGTTTGAGCCACATGTTTGAAATGTCATGAAGTTAGCTATCAAATCCAAATGACATGTTACAGTTAGCTGTAACGTAGCACAACATCAAACCCGCGGACGTTTGTTTGTGTCCGAGTGCCTCCCTTCCCACGTCGACAAGAAATGCTGCCAAAGCTGCAAGGCATTCTGGGATTGTAGTTTCTGACGAAAAAGGTGGGTCCAAGAGATTCCTTCCGTCGAGGACCTGATTCATGAATGAAATGGGGGAAAACTACTGAAAAATTGGTTCATTCATTTCTTATGTGTGTGATCATCATTTATTTGTGTTCATCCAGCTGCGATATGTCTTTTTAATACTCCAATACACATAAACGCAGATATGTATTTTGTATTATTACGTTGTATTGCTTTTTCTCAATCATTCACGTATACAAATAGGCATATGCATTTTTTCCACTGCCTTTCTTTAAAAAAAGTTGCCCAGATAACATTGAAACAGATAAAACAAAAACATATTAAACTATCTGATTATACAGAATAATTCAAACGTGGAAACGAGGAAAATATAAAATACAAAAATGTTTCAGAAAAAAAATAATTCAAAAAGTAAATTTTGTGTGACTGTTAATTACATTTGTTTGTGCTCTTGGTTTTGTAATCATCTTGCTTTCTTTATGCCAATTGGAAAACAAAAATTCAGCTGTTATGAAGTACAAATGTACTTCTCAACTTTTGCATCTTTTAAAACTGTTGTTACTTCATTGAAGGAAATGAGTGATTCACTTTCCAGGAAGTTGAAGCAACGATTTTGATTTGGATCAGCACTTTGAATAACTGTTCATCACTCTTAAACAGACATTTCACAATGAACATTCAAAATAAAATAAATAACCTTTGGTTACAAGCATAGGAGACACATAATATCCTCTCCATTACTGTTGGATTGTGTTTCTTTAAGGTGTCCCTTTATTGAAGGCATGGCCCAAACAAAGAGCAATATATTTTTGACCATATGCAAGGAAGCAAATAATGCCCTCTCTGACTCTGATTATTTGTTATAACTTTATCTGGACAGAAGAGGTCCTATTTAAGTAATTAGAGCCCTTCATTATTTTATAGTAAAAGGGCAAGGCCAACTTGTCACCCCCTGCTGGCACCACAAACTGGTACAACTACCTATCATGTATTAATTAGCTAAAAAAAAGACTGCAAAAGAATATGATTTACAACCTTTGAGCATACTTTTAAGTAAGCGGTATGAAAAATGTTTTGTATTGAGATTGTAACATAATATCAAATGGGAGCCTTATTAAAGCATGCCATAATAACCAGTATAGACATACTATACCAGAGTTACAACTGCTCCAGCTACTATGGCCTTTTTAATTATACTTTTTTGGAAACACTTTACAATTACTTTTCATGACTACTGTTTCAAATAACCACATTACAATTTTTCCATGTTTGTCTCTTAACAGGTTTTTGCAATATGTATTTTATTTTGCCAACAATAAACGGTCTGTGTATTCTCCTCACAATGTAAGTTGAAATTAGATCTGCCGTTTAAAAGTATATTTGGAAAGTTGTTTAATAAATGTTTGGTGCTTTATTCACATGCTTTAAATCAGCCTCTCTTGAATTCTTTCATTGCCTTAGACTCTAAAGGACCATGCCAGTGGTTTTACAAGCTTTATCACATGAAATGTAATTCATATCTATTACCCAATACCTTTGAAGATCTTGATGTTGTGTTTGAGATAATTATATCTCGCTCAGCATTACAATGGAACACACTAACTTTCGAGACCCTCTGAGCCTTTGTCACAACTTTTTGACTGAAACGTACATGATAAATAAATAGAAATGATATGGCCCTTAAAAGGCCCTGCTTTGCTAATTGTCAAGTGTGTGTCTCTACGGTGACATGTTTACATGCTTTAATGTATAGGGCCCCTTTAATATGATGCATAGAATAGCTCTACAATAATATATATAAAGAGCATCAAGTGATGAGGACCACTTCGATCAATAACATGAAGTCATCTTAGAAAATTTAAACATTTTAATAAATAAAGACTGATGTAATATACACCATTTTGAATATACAACTAACAACAAGCATACCAAGACATTTGAAATACAAAAAAACTGACAGGTTGCTTTAAAAGCTTCAATTTTAGGAAGAGTGGGAGTGAGCAGGATATACAATAGCCATACATTCTTTTTAGTGTTTGTGCCGACAAATATAAAAGGCATCATGAGTGCTAAGTTCTCTGAGATGGTGAACATAAAAAACTTAATAGTTACATGTGTGGAGTGAAGTTTCCCATAAATAGAGACATTTTGAGGTACAGCTCATCTGTAACAGTGAACACACACACATGTTTTGGTTGTTTTCCGGAAGGGAACAATACAAAATTAAAACAAACTCTGTAACTCAAACCTATTCACACATTTCAGGAGGGCAGAACAATTACGAGGAGACAACTTCAGTTTGTTCTTCAACTTGTATTGCATTTTGTGATGAAAAACAATAGATAAATCAACATCATGTACACAAACATAAATATTTTGTGAAAAGAGACTCCAAAAAGTTGAACTACATTCAAAAAGTATCTTAATGAGAAAATATTTCAACGCTTGTTGTGGTCTTAGTAACAGGTGTCCCTTATGAGCAACAGCCCCATCTGGTGGTGGGTGATGGCGTAGCTCAGCTGCAGAAGAATAATGACCTGAAGGAGAGTGGAAGTCTTACATCAGTCCCTCCTGTCATCATGTTGTTTATACTGAACAATAAAAGGGTACCTGCAGAGGGACTGAGTGTGTTAAACCTGACCTGATAGAAAGACTAGAGAGAGATCTGACTGTCTAAGATGATTAAAAAAGTCACGGTGAGTGTTAACTCAGCACCAAACACAATGTGTGCACAACCAATACATTAGACTTTTGAGGTGCAAAATGATCACCAAAATCATAAACTCAATCCCAATATAATTCATAATGACATGTATGCTCAAATGAATGTCCTATCACATTTCCTTGCTTTAAAACGCCACTCAAAATGTTATCTGATCTGCGTATTCCCTGAAACAACAGCAGTCAAAGTGAACCATCAAAACAAACGACTGAACCAGGTCACATGATGACTTACAGTAGAGTAACCTACAGTACAGTACAGGATTGTGTAGCTACATTTTGTATAAAACAAGGAAATATTCTAACTTAAAAAAAAAAGCACCACAGATGTTTGTAATAGCACCAGTTGTCTGAATGTATATGAGGTGTTTTTTGGCAATGTACAGCATTGAATTAAGAGTAAAGTTAAGCAAAAGGCAACAGAACGTTCATATTAACTTGCCCAATATGTCGTTTCAAAGCAGCATCATGAAGCACTTTGACTTACATACTGTGAATACACGCTGTGAAACATTTCCCGCTGCACAGTTTGTGAAGATGATTATACATTTATATTGTTGTGCTCTGCTGTGTTAAAGATTGCAAAGGGAGTGACATAGGGAAACATATTCTCACAATTCCGTCAAGCCGAAAAAATATTGAAAACAATAAAATAGCGCGAGCAAAATCACTGTCCCCCAAAAGGACAAATGAGAAGTGTGGTTCACTGAATAAACTGAAACATTGACTTTAATTAAATGTATTATGTCAACAAATTTCACATAGCTGTATTAGGTTAGTTGAAATCAAAAATATTAAGTTTAAATAAAAAGGTTAAACTTAGTATTTTTGCTTTCAAATAACCAAGTACAGTTGTGTGAAATTTGCTGACATAATACATTTAATTAAAATCAGCGCTTCAGTTTTTTCAGTGTTAGATGATGGCCCACAAATAACTCAACAATTACAGTTGCTAATCACACCAAATGTAGGTTGCTATAATAACTAGATTGCTGTATGTTCTCTGGGTTTCTGTGTATCAGACAGGGAGATATACAGTACAGTGGATGCACCATTCTCTTTTGAACAGAAAAACATATTTCTCTACGTTATGTAAGATTCTGCATTGCTACAGTATAGAGCAAAACATTGATATAAAAATTATACAATATAGACTTATACATTCTTGAAAACAATTACTGTCACCAAATATAGATACTCAGGTAACCGTTTTGGTTCCATGATAATATATTTATATCTATTTATATATGTTTTTTTTTCTCTATAATTCCTTGCTCTATAATATTAAATTCATTTCTAGAAGATTTCCATCACTCACACATAGACGTTGGTCTGGTACATCATGATATATCACTGAAGCAGACCCTACACTACTCAGTTCCCACTCAAGTCTTCAATATAGTTGATGTGCATCATATTTTATTCTACAAAAAATATATATGACAAGGTAAGCTTATTTGAGATATTATTTACACAGTGTAACAAAATGTTTTTTTTTTCATATCTCAAATCTGTAATGCTTTTTTTGTACACTTGAGTTAGGACAAAAGTTGATACTCAATACTCCGCCGTGTTGCTATGAATACACTGATGATTTATACAAGTTTTTCTCAAATGTGGTTTACTTAAGTATCTGCCTCAGTGCATCCTCAGTGCCAAGTCTGATGAGAAAATGTTTTCTTTTTATTGTAATATTTCAGTAGTCTTTAAATTTCTCATTTCGGCCAAATTTGCTAAAGATCTGCTTTTCTTTTGCACTGAAAAAACTTTAACGTTGACTCGAATCAAATGTATTATGTCTACAAGTTTCACATAACTGTATAAGGTCAGTTTAAAGCAATACTATTAAGTTGAACCTAATCTTTTTATATTTAAACCTTATATTATTGCTTTCAACAAACCTAATACAGTTATGTGAAATCTGTCATAATACATTTCATTAAAGTCAATGTTTAGTTTTTTTCAGTGTGGAAATAAGGAAAATAATGAGGCAGTTTTATTTATCAGATGCAGAGAATTCAGAGGTGAGTTTCAACATCAACTCAATATGGTTCCAACATGGAGGCAACAAAAAGGTTGTAGTTGTGCAGCATGTGTTAGCACCAGAGATTCTCCACAGCGTATGGAATAAAAGCAGTTCCCCAAGCCAAACGTCCTCAACAAAGCCATGCTTAGTCTCCCCTAAAGCATCGTCCAGCCCGAGCATAACGTCTCCTCAGCTCAAGAGTGATACAGTACTGAGAATGATGAAAACAATTTGATTCTATTTCTTTAGAAACACCACAAACATAACTATTTTAAGCTACTTCAACTGCAAATCATCACTGTTTTCTTTAAGTGTAGAACCATTTCACAAAGTTACTCAGATTGTCCCTCCTTATGGTACATACATCTGTAATAAATCCTGGCCGGGGTAATTCACCAAAACATCTATTCTGTACTAAACACAAGACTGCAATTGGACAACTAGAGCTTTAATATGGACCACTTCTGTTTTCTCCAGACTAGTTTGTGAAGTTGCACGTACAATAGAAATATAAAGTAATCGACATCACAGAGTAGTAAAGAGCAAATCTACCTCCCCTAAATCACCACATCATTTAGAAATAATTCTAGTAACAGCTTCAATTACACTGAACGCATCTAACCGCACCACATGTGCTTTTTATTGCATGTCAATGCTGTGGCACAACTGAAAACGTGTCAAATTTGGAATTTTAAATCATTGGGATAAACTGATTGCTCAACTTTAACTTTGAGCTAATCCTAGCTGTTCCATTGGCTTCAGCTTAAAATACAGACAGCTGTTTGCATCATGCTTCTCTTACACAAATACAGAATGTTGTTCTGGCACTGGCCCTATTTTCCCTATTTCTGGACCGTCCAAATGTCCCATGTAAGTATCTTTCAGTATACATGAAACCATTCTCACTGGCACATTAGGAAGTATACATTACTTTAGATCTGACTCAGCCCTCAGCCTTGTTCAGATGAGTCTCATTAAAGTCCTTGGTGAGGAAATAGCTCAACAGTCACACAGAGACAATTTCCCATCACCTCTGTTTTTAAGAGTTGTCATGTGACATTGAATCTTCAGGATTTTGTTAGTGAACTCAATATCTATATTTGACCAAAACAAGGTATAGCACTGAACTTTTAGTATGAACAGAGCAATGTACATTTCAGCGCTTTTTTTCCAAAGCATTTGGAGATGATAGAGGCTAATCCTGTTTATTTCTTCTTGCTTGGACCTTCACTGGGCTCAGATAGACAGTCTAATGTCACAGGAGCATCTAAATAGAACAAGATAGACATTTGACCATATTTCAAATTAATTATTCTATCTACATGCATATTATTGACCAATTTGAACAAGAATCACTTTTTCTTTTACAATTAAGGAATAATTAAAATAATGTATATTTTGGATCTTATGTAATTTCTGTCTGTGCTTTGGTTTTTAAATGTGGGGTAATTGTAAGATGAGACTTGTTGTATTCGGTTAATATGTTGATAAAATACAGCTTGGCCATGTCAGTTAGTTCTGTTTTAGATTATTTTTTATATCAACTGAGTTAAAATAGTTACAAATCTAAAACTTTCCAGCACTGGTGGAAAATAGTGATTCTTTTGAATTACATTTTTGGAAATGGTCTGCTCTCAAAACAAAACATATTGCTAATTTCTAAGTTATTAAATAATCTAATATGGGAAATCATTGTCAATTGATCGCAATCAAACTCTCCCTTTAGGCTAGTCACCTTGTCTTTCCATAAACACATGCATTTGCAATGGCTCCTCTATCATTCTGGAAGGTACAAAGCCAAAGTAATTTAACAAATCAAACAAAGTGCCTACAGTCATTCTTTGAATTCCCTCCATAGATCAACACAAAGTCTGCAGTGAACATCCTTTTCAAACAAAACTATGACACCCTTCTTATTATATCTGACCTAAACATATCTATAAAAAGCGTGAAACCAATGGTATTCGATAGCAACAAAGTACCATACAACATGTTGACTTGGAGAACATTTTGCATCAGAGTGCCTGCAGTTATAAAAAGCCTTTGTGGAAGAAGAGGGTTTTTAATTTGTTCATTGCCCTTTAACCATCTATGCTATGAAACACAGGCAGCAGAACAAATCAAGACAGCAACACAGCAATGACAGTTGTTAAACTGGAAGTGGCATTTGTAGTTATTTAAATATATACTCATTAGTACAGCTTTACTTCATGGTTTGCTTAGCACCGTAGGCTGAAGAGCAGCCTGTTTGACACCACTGCTTAGCACCTGATGGGATGGCCTCTGATATGTTTCAGTCATCACTTCGCTCAGTGCCTTACGAAGCAGCTAAAAGCAAGTTGCTGTCACATGAACCTTCCTCTAGGCTCGCCAGACTTTAGAATCTTTGGAAAAAGAGACTGTGGTTTTACTTTTAGTTGCAGGTGTAATTGTATTGTAAAGTTATTTCCACAATAAGTGCATTATGTTGACAGACACAATACTTAAATATTAGCTGCTCCAATGCTGGAGGATAATAATAATCATAAAGGCACAAGCTCTTTAAATATAATTGCTGCTTTTTTTAAAAACTGAAGTATCTTTTATGTATCTGTACGATTGATTTGGAACTTTATTCCAGTATGCTGGATATGTTCTGAGTCAGTACATTTCTGTCATGTTTTTGTGTGTTTAAGAATGATGATTGCTTTCAGGAGACAAAGTTAGTATTTCCTGTTGTGTTGAATAAATCACATCACATCTCTTCATCAATTTTTCTGAACTCTAAATATCTAATATGACATGAGAGGTCAGCTTTTTGAAAAACTCGAAATGCCTCATTTTGTAAGCAATCATTGTGGAAATATCTTAATAAAGCAACCACATTTAGTCACTTAACATGTGGTTTGTTTAAGAAGACTAACTTGGAGTGGTACAGTACGAGTCTGCTTAAAATCACAATAAAGAAATCAAACAAATAAATACATGATTAAAATACATATCAATAACATCAGAACATGGACACCGCTTTCATTTAGAATAAAGAGCCTAAGATATGAGTCCATAACTTCTGTACATGAAAACAACTTTTGGAGAAATGGAGCACCTTTTGAGCAAAAACAAGACCCACAGCAACGAAATGGGTACAATACACTGCCATTGTTTGTTGAATCTTACATGAGGTGCAGTATGTGTGATATAGTTTAGTTTCTAATGTTATGGCACTGTGTTTACTTATTCAACAAAACACATTTTAGCCCCTTAGTGTCCATATTTCCATCTCAGTTTGACAGGCAAATTTAACCATCACATGTAAACAAAACTGCCTTTTCCAGTGACCCACACATAGTTTGTCTCACTTTGTATTTCTCTTAATGCCACGTTCTTTTTCCTTAAGTGATGACACTCCTCTCAGCATCTCCACATCAAATGACAAACACATAAAGAGACAAAATACAAAGAGGCTGATACTCACACATGCATGCACTAATGCACAAATAAAAAATACAAATTGGACACAAGTGAAGCAGGTTACCAGAAGCTCAATTAAGGCCAAACAAAGCCATTATTTTGTATGCCCTCGAATATATATATATGAATAAAATACTATCATATACTATGGCACAGACTCTTATCCTCGACTATGTGTTGTTCATTTTTTTATTTGACTATTTTTGGCATAACTATTGTGAATAGGATTTGGTGTCCTCTACACTACCTAAAGCTCACAAACTTGTGTAAAGAAGCGACACAAATCTGAGGAAATGGACAAGATTTTGCTCCAGTGCAAACAGTGATGAGATGAAGCTTAAGCGAATTGGAGCAATTACATGGCTTTATACAGAATGACTGAAAATAGTTTAATTTAGATTTTGCCTGTTTGTTACAAGTACATGAAATGCAAAAGTACAATAAGCCCCTGTGTGATTCGCTGCTGAATTACATTATTCATTAAGGATTAAGATTATTCCTTCAGTAGGCTGAGTAAAGTAGTCCAGGGTTGTGTGTTTGTCAGTCCTGATCATTTACAGAAGAACAGAATGTTAAAGATCATTATCATTCTGAGAGATAAACTGAAATAAATCCAGATATGGACTTCTAACAAACTAAAAAGTAGTAAATATAATAAAGAAAATCTTCACCATGTTTCAAGAAAAGTAATTATGATTAAAGATATATAAAAAGGCTAGTTTGCTCTGCTGGCTGATCCTGGTGGTTGTGTGGTGTCGTGTCCTGTGCTCTGAGGTATATTTAGTAGGAAGTGAGATAACACATTTGTGAGGCGAGTTTCTCTGCAGATATAAACGTTGCTGGCGGAGAAGATTTGTTGTAAGGGGCTGTAAACGGAGACCGGCAGGGATTTTTGGGGGGCAATTAACACAAGAAACGTGTTCGAATTTGAAAAGGGTAACACTGGACTTTTTTTAGAATTGTATTAGATGTGGAAAACGGGCACTTGTATTGCCTCTTTTTTTAACTTATCTTTTTGCACTGGAGTAAAACTTTGGAAAATTGTGGCAGCTATCGTTTTGATTTGAATCGCTAAAGTTTAAACTGATTTTTTGAGGGGGGCACTACCGTACTTAATACATACAGTATGTCGCAGTTGTGCATTTGTGCATCCCAATCAGTAGTATTCAAATAATCCTTGGAACTAGGACTGCATTATGTGATGCCATTCCAAGTTGTAAATGCTGCAATATCACAAAATGTAAATTTGGATCAGCATTTCACACACAATCTGTAAATCTTCCCGGTTCTTGATATAATTCTTCCAGGTACAGTTGTTGCTATCACAGATTGAATTCTGCAGAATGCTTACTAGTGCAGATTGAACTGACCAAGGGCGTAGCTACACAATGTACCCAATCTGATTGCTGAAATTGAGTGCAAATCCCCTTTAAAAACAATAAATTGCAAACATCTTTGTTGGTTTTTGTTCGTTCTGGTAGTGATTTTGGAATGAGAGAATATTGCATGGTTGTAATTTTGTCCTTATGGGCTTTCAGAGGAGGGTTGCATGGTCTAGGTCTATGTTGTCCATGCTGGCCAAAATAGCCTTCTGGTCCTCCCTCGGAGGGCGGCGGTACAGCAGAGCAGAAAAGCGAGTATAAGGGTCGTGGAGGATGGGTCGTTTCTTCTTCTTGCGGAGGTAGAGAACTTCTTCGGGCTGGAGTACCTGAGAGGTGTAGGCCTGCTGGGTCTGAGAGGTGGAGACACCTAGAGGAGGGGAGATACAAAGTCCGTCATAGCCTCAACGACTCACGGTGGCATGTTGCAGGCTGTTCTGCATATTTATCCCACTGACATGACTTTATTAGTCGTTTCCTGTCCCAATGTTACCACACTGAAAAAACTGAAATATTGTGTTTAATTAAATTCATTTTTGATTTAAACGTTAAAGTCAACGTTTCAGTTTCTTTCACCTGAAATCATTAGTCTATCTACCACATCACACGTTACACATCAATAGCTTATACAACAAAACAGGGGATTGAAACAGCACATACATCTGGATAAGACAAATTTGGTAAGTATAAACACCACAACATTAGAAATGATACTGTATCACCCGTTTCATTGTTAACCAACTGTTATGCCCTCCTTTGTGTTTTTTCTTTTACCATTTACATATATATATATACTGCTTACAGGTACACAGACAAACATGCAGAGGGGAAGGAACCGCTTAGAGCTGGCAATGTCCCGCCCCTTAGCCATCATGTAAAAAATATTAGTTTAAACTTATTATTATTGCTTTCAACTAACCTAATACAGTTATGTGGAAGCTGTTGACATAATACATTTGAGAAAGTCAATGAACGTTTCAGTGTACAATGTGTTGGAGCTCTAGCCAATAAAAACACAGGTGTTACATAGTGATGTCATTATGTTACAGAAGTAAACAAAGGAGTCCAATGGAGGCATTTCAGGCAAGGGGAGAGTGTGAGGGTTAAGAAACTCTGAGATCTTAGCCTTAGCAAATCATTTACATGCACATAAACCTATATAACACACTACAGGTAAGGGAAAACCCCATTAAACTTCAAAGTTCAAACAAACAGGAACTGGGTTCACACCTGCTTTCTTTCTGGACTTTGAGTTATTGTTGTTCATCATCATCTTCTTGGCCTTCTTTATACGTTGGTATCTCAGTGCATCAATCCTCTCAGACCCCGAAAGGGGAGTCGGCACACCTCGATATTTTCTGGATAAAGAGCAGAGAGATGGGAAAACGGGTAACTCCAGGCCAAACGTATACAGTGGACTGTGTTTCTGCACTACGGAGTGCAACAGAACCAGAGACCCACACAATCCCAAAACAGCACTGCTTGTGCTAAGCAAGAGGTGCAGCACATTGCCAAAGGATCAATATGAGATAACAAAAAATGGATTGCTTTTTTTTAAGTTTGGGAATGATTTCATTAACTCTTCTATTACTAAAACATTGTGCATCGTCTGGATTGACTAGAAGTCATGTTTAGGGTTGACTACGATTCACAAAATACAGTCTTAACCAGATGGTCCTTGAAAAATATTTCCCTCCAGGAACATCTAAGATATTTGTTCTCAAATTGATCCAAACAATCTTTACCAAAAGGAAAGCAAAGGGTTACACGACCCCTGAGACCATCTATGTACCTCATGGTGCAGACTAGAACAGTGAGAAACATGTTTGGGAATGTACAACATTTAAAAAGACTTGCACTGTTAGTTTCAGAAAAAAATGCAAAGGATTTTCTTGTTTTTCCCGGACATAATGTAAGAATGTCTTTAAAATTGATGACATGTTTGTAAATTGGTTGAATTCTTAGTAAATGTATCTATTTCCATCTGAAAATAACAGAAGCAAATGTTTCCTTGGTTTTGAGTGTACATTCCTCAGCCGCTCATGACTGCAAAGACCTTTCCCCCATTCAAGGAGGCACTTATGACTTGGCAGCCCACAGACTTCTGCCACACACACACACCACACACCACACACCACACACCACACACACACACACACACACACACACACACACACACACACACACACACACACACACACACTTCTCTCAAGGCACAGAAAACAATAAGCATTACAGAGAGGCCATCTTCCAACCGTGGCTGCAGAGAGAAACCGAAGGTTGTTAGTAGAGGGGAGAATCACAGCTGAGCAACAAAGCATCATCAATATGTATTCATAGACATGGGTACTGTCTACAATGGGCTTCACCATGCTGACAGGGGGAGAGATGGCGGGAGGGGAAAATGACTACTCGGGAACAGTCACATAATGAAAAATAAGCCAAAGAAAAGCGAAGCACTAGAACAACAAATGTAACAAGAATTTATCCATATAATTGTTTCCTTTTTTTTGGAAACGAAGGAGCAATATTTAGCGATGGCATGCATGGCAGTTTGCACATGAAACACGACTTTAAAGGGGAATACATTCAAAAGCACTGGGCAGTTCCTTCACACATAAAGTGGGTCTAAAGCCCCCTGTGTGTCCACCCTCTGCAAGCCCTTGGCAAAATATTTGTTCCTTAGGATAAAAAGAAGTGCATAAGCAGTTTTGGCTGGACACTTGCTTCACATAGTAGTGAGGAGCTGTTCTGCAGACCAAACTTAACAAGGGCCATTTGTACACTTACAGTAGATGGTTTGATGCGTGCTCTATACAGATGCTTTATACCTGGCATTAATACTATGTGTCCACCAGGACTCTTCTTTTACGTATCCAGGCTAGAGATGCTTGCGGGAAGTGCTAGTCAAGACTCCTCCTATTGCTCGCGTTCTGTTTACAACCGAATATGATACATTTTGACAAAGCCAAGGATTATCCTTAACTTCTTGAAACTGCTGCGCTGAGAACACATGCTAAGCTTTCATCACTGCTAAGAACATGCAACAGCATTTCTTCCCTTAATGTTAATGCAAAAAATATAGCTGTGAATGATCCCTTCCAGTGGACACACAGCTTAAGTTACTGTCGTAATATAAATCTTAAAAAATATTTCTTAGATATTTGGTCCGCACATATTTTCAATTGGTGTCATACAATACAAGCATCTGTAAAATACAAGTGATCAAATCTGTCACGCTTGAGGAGAATGCTAAAACTGATTTGGAAAAGTTTTATATGAAAATAAAAAATGTCTATATCACCGTAAACATAAACTACCCTTTGATGAATACACATAATGCCACACTACAGAAAGGCACAAGACACCAACATAAATTGGTGACCATACCGGCTTTGAATATCATATTTGTTTGTAATCATGAAACATTGTTAAAAAGCACTTGGATGTAGATCCACATCTATACCTATTTGTGGGGCCATGTTGTGGGCTATTGGCCGTTTCTTCATATAGGTATAATATCATGTGTTAAAGTGACCTTTATTGTTAGGATTACTCTTTGCCATTGGCCAGGGTTAAGAGGTGGATGAGATTGTTCCTCCAAATCCCTACTAGGCTCATCTTTAGACAAGGAGGAATGAGATGACAAGGGTAACCAGGGACTGATGAATATCAGTACAATATCTTGCTGGATAGTGAATTGGAGGACTAGTTTTTTCAAAAAAAAGTGGTAACCACTTAGCATCCAAAGGCACAACCAAAGGTGCCTGTGTCCGGCCTACTGGATGTACCACACAAGGTTCTCTCATAGTTGATAATGAAGACTACAAGCATTCTGCAAAAGTGACCGCCTCAATGTTATCCTTGATAATCTCTTTTGCATTCAGTTTAGTTTTATTCAGTTTTATAGTGGCGAGGGAGAACCTCTAATACGGCTAGGTTAAGAGCTGCATACTGAGCGGCATTAGCATATAAGAAATTGGACAGGATTAAGAAGCAATTGATACCTTCCTGAGAAAGACGGCTGAATGGGAAAGATGTTTGCTAACAAAAGGCATCGCCATGTGATAAGCAGAAAGCAAGGCATTTTTTCTTTTTTAGAATTATTAAAAAGCAGGACTTATAACCCAAGCTTTATACTCCCAAAAGGGAGTGGGGCACGATTTGCATTGCTTTAAATTGCACTGAGCTATACACCAATTTTCCCACCTATCTAAGGTTTACTACCATTTGTCTGTCTCAGGTCGCAGAGGCAGTTGTGCTTTCAAATAAACAGGAGAGTGCTGAGCTCTTACATATTACTATCAATCTACATTACGCTTTCAAGACTTTATTTCATTATTGAAGAACTCCTAAGGGGCGTACATCTGTATAAACAACGGTTTAACTTTTGGCGGGTTGAACACAGAAAACATCTTACAGATTATCAGTATGTAATTCTGAACATTAACATACGAGCAAAAAATATTTGCTGCGTAAAAAGGTATTGGAGTATTGTGCATTTTAGCAGAGAATTAAGTCAACCTCCCGCTTGCTGTTTCTTTGTGCTATGTATCCAGGCCAGCTGGGCGTACATGTGAATATTTGTATGGTTCTGACCAACAATGTTCTTGTGGAAACGCAAGTCTCACCCTTTGGTTTAGCATTGAGGGCCTTGTTTGCACTTTTCGCAAAGTTTGCTGCCAGTAGCAGGCTTAGACATCGCCATGAGGACGTAATTACTTTATTTATAGATATGCTTTGAATTCTGAAATTAAAACTTTTAATTGTGGTTTTATCTCTAGACCAAAGGTGCATAAAACAAATGAAAAAACATTTAACTAAAACTAAATGTGTGACCTTTTCTGAACATATTTTCACAATTGCCAATACATTCTTCAATACATATTTGAATTGGTTTGATGCTGATTACTATTCTATTGTCTTACTTATGGGTGATTTTTCTATGAACATAGTCAGTTAGCAAACCACTCAAGCATGAAATCATGTTGGCGATACATGTCTGACCTGATCTATTAGCTATGACGGCATATGCATATCAAAATGCATAATGTACTGAAGACTATGGAACTTAACAAACTTTAACAAAAGAGGAAAAAGGAAAGAACTGAAATGAACTACATGTGTTGACTGAAGTAAGGAACAAATCAAACAAAGACTTAAAGTCTAGTATTCCCCTTTAAAGGACGAGGTGATCAAAAAAGTCCCACCTGCTAACCCCCCCCTTTCAGACATGGATCCAACCCTTACCTATTGCTGTGTAGAGGACCTGGTCACAACAACGCTGCCCAGATAGCTGAGATCAATCAAAAACAAAGCAGGTAAGACTCCAGGAGCCATCAAGAACCACCATACTGGCCCTACTTGATAATGATGGAGACATTGCAGTACATGAGAAGCGGACAGGCCCTGTGACACACTTTGCCCAACAACCTTTCCTTGGTAGTCAGACCTGGGGTTGTCCTGGAGGCAATTGAAGGATTTGGGGTGAGGAGGGTTACAGAAAGGGAAGGGAAGGGAGGATAGGAACAAATCTGAGAGGTTCGAAGGTGAGGGAGAATTGATCATACAGTCAGGTTACTAAGGCCGAGGATGGGCCGCAGGGCCTGCCAAGATGAACTCTTCTTAAAGCAACCATCTGCATGATAAAGGCATCTTCATAGGCTTGGAGCTAGACATAACAATGGGTGCTTGTTTTGTCTGGGGAATCCATTGGATGAATATTATGGGATTCCTCCTGTTAGGTGAAAGCAGGGTAACGCATGATACAGATGGAAAAACAGGGATCCTGTGGTGATGTCTGCAAATTCCCTGTATTTTAGGGGCTTGTGCGAAGACATTACACAGAGCACCATCATTTATGTATTTTATTTCTTTAGCTGAACTTTGTCCCCAAACGTACTGAAATCTAATCTGTGAAGCAAATGCATTTTTATTGCCAATTCAACAAAGACATCATGGTCCAATTTACCTTTAGTTGTAAAAGTAGTAAATGCAATGTTTTTTAAGGTGATACCTTTGGAATAATGCTTCACAGATTCAATGGGTGAATACCTTGATGTCTGAAATGAAAAGCAGCATTGACCAAATTGGAACTTAACTGAACCTCCATAGTTGGATAAATACAGTTGTAATTTTTCACATAAGTTATTAGAAATGAGAATTAGAAGAAAAAATATATATATTTGAAGCAACTTAACTATCAAACTACTTTGCTGCAGTGATAATTAAAACAATTCTTAGATATTAGACATCACTTCAGTAACCAAAATGTCAGAGCAGCTTTACACATTAAAGCATTATGGGTTGGGGCAGATGACTCATATGGTATCCCTCTCTGCATGCCTAATGCACCTACCCTGAAGCTGACAACTGGGATGGAGAGGGCTCAGATGGAAGAATCCCCTCCTCAGTCCTCCTCTGAGATGGCATCTGCCCAAATATGTTGCTGCTTTCCATGGGGGGTGACGGGGACTGGGAAGCTGGGTAGCTGGTTGCAGAAGTGGCAAAGGCTATGTGGGAACGGTAGCTGGGACTTGCTCTCCTGCTACCCTGGCCATGGGCAGGTGAGGAAGAGGGGGAAGATCTCCTTGAGAAGCTGGCTGTGGAAGGAGGGAGGAGGGTAATCTCAGACATCTCTGGTGGTATGCGAGGTTGGACAATGTTGGGACGTGGCCTTGGACGTACTACAATCTCTGGGGAGCCTTCGTGAGAACTAAGCGGGCTTTGGGTAAGGGGCGAGAGTCGGGAGGGCTGGAGGACCACCTGATGCATTCCAGAATCCACCCTACTAGCCTGTCTAGGATTGAAACGAGGGGTGGTTTCAAACCATCGCGTGTCAAGGCTACTGAATGCACTAGGTACAATATGGGCCATTGGATCGGGGTAAGGCAAAACCGGCACACCCATTCCGTGGCTTGTGTGTCTTAGATGCCCTAAATGTGCCTCTTGCATAGCTAAATGCTTGGCTGGGGAGCCATGAGGCTTGGCCTTGCTGGGAGACTTAGTTGAGCGGCTCTTTGGGGCCTCCAGTGGCAGGACAGCTGGATAAGTAGGCATTGGAAGGGAGGGCTGGAAAGCACTTAGGGGAAGAACATGAGGTGGAGGAGGATAGGGGGAGTCGTGGCGGAGATGCAAAGGGTGGTGCGGTGGGAAAATGAACTGGGGACCCTCCAGACTTGCAAAGGTGAAATCCAGTCCTTGCCAAATCTCGGGTGTACGAGAGGAAGAGGTGATAGTCAGAGGAAGTGGGAAACCAGGGACAGCATATTGTGGAAAATCACCCTCCCTGCATTCTTCAGGAATCATGGGGTGACCAAAAGGACCTTCAGCAAGGTAAGGAGGGGAGGACATGACAGAACTGAGTGGGCTAGTATCAGTCATGTAAAAAGGAGGTGGGGGGTCATGATCCCCAGGGTGGCCTAAATAGCCATAGAAAGCCCTGTGGTGGAGAGAACCTCGGATCTGCCCCGTTGCCTGGAGCCGACTGCTTTCCATGATGGTCATACCTTCGAACGGCCTCTGGAAACGAGGGCTGTAGGCCGGAGGTTGCAAGTAGGATTCCTGGCTGGAGATCGGGGAAATCTGGTGAGGTCGTAAAGGGGCCATCACTGGGGGCAGAGACCTGGGATCATCATTTTCCTCGTCTGACTGCCGGAATTCAGGATAGTGATCTGATTCTTCCACAAATGGGAAGCCCTCAATTCGCCGGGGCTTTACAGACATTTCTGCAACAGTGGGATCTATGACAAAGCGTCCATCTGGGCCTCGGCTAATGAGTTCAATTGGTGATTCTTCAGCTTCATGCTTGGACATGCCGTATTTCTTGCTTGTTATTGCTCTTTTCGTCTTCTTGTATAAAGACAACTCCTCCCTCTTCCCCGGAACAGTGGTTGGTTTCTTTCCCTCCCGCTGGTCATGACTATCTTCAGATGATTCTGACGGAGATGCCTTTGAACGAATGCTCTCCGGGCTCAACTTTCCTGAAGACGACCTAGAGAAAAGAAGACATAAGTGAAGCTTTAAATGATCAAATAGCCAGTACTTTGCACAAAGCTTTACTGATGGCGCTGAAAACAAATTCAGCCACAATTAAACAAAAATGACAACAGATCTTTCACAAGAAAATGATTTATAAAAAACACAGAAGCCATTAAAAACATCAGTGAAAGTTGCACTTCATTTACAGGACTATGAGCCTAAAATCTTCTGGTTGATTCAATAGTAAACAAATATCCAGCAAAATATGTTTTCTGCAGTACAATTAAGAATACAAATAACAAGTTGTTTTTTAACTTTTTGCCATTTGCAACATCTTAATACAATGATAAGAATCTCATAAACCTCCAAAGTCTTGAATATGAAAATACCGTTTAGGAAATAGAGATAAATAACGACTAAAATCAGTTTCTGATTTTCCTTAATACTAAAAATGATAAACGTATTTGTATTTGCTGCAACACCACCTAAACATCTTATTCAAAATTACTTTCCATATTGGCCATATAAGCATTGAAATGGGATAATATTTTCTGTTGGACTAAAACTAAGCCATTTTAAACACTTTAGTAGAGGATCTCAAAACCTTATTCAGATTATACAGTATTTCTGATTGAAGCATTGCCTCCACACACTCAAACATGGTGAAGCTTACCAAGCACATTAAATCTGTATTGTTGTTTAGGCAACGCAACATTTTTTCTTAGCTTCATATGCGACCAAACACTGGTTTCCTGAAAAGTCCAGTGTTTGACCAACATATACTGTATATCCCACTGTCTTCCACACAAATGTTTTTATGCTAGGCTACTACCCCCCAAAATTATATAGACTATTTAGTTAAGGTTTAGTTGTATGAGAATGTCATTGTTAGAACACCAGGCTGCATAGACACATACACTAAATGATGACACACTAAATGGACCAATGTGAAAATCTAACATACAGTTTATCCATCCCATGCATTTCCACAACAAAATAGAGAAAGAGAACAATAACCAGCTACACATACACAGAGCCTTTCACTCTAGATATCTGAATGGTAAAATATTTGGAAAGTGATAGACTTTCAACCGTTTCAATCCAATATACTACATCACATTTTAATTAATTCAAAAGTTGTGAGTAGAGCACAAAGAAAAGACCAAAAGCCAGGGCTCTGTGGCGTAATGTGGATTCTGGGAGTGGTTGTTAAATACACAAATAAACTGAAAGTATGATAAGAACGTCCAAAACACATGATTCCCAAGGTTTCTGTGAAATGAAAAATACTTTGTAAATACTAAAACTAATGTCCGTTCTTGTTAAAAACACAAGAGCAGACAAAATATAAAGACCTACCTATAGGACTGTAGCCAAACCTAAAGAAAAAGTCACGCAATGCCACTGCTTGCAGCTCTTTCCTAGAGTTCACCTAACTTTTTGACAATGTATAATAATAACAACGAACATGGGTATGCATATGGATATAAACACCCTAACATAAAGTATGTTCGCTTCAAGAATGGCTTTGAAATGAAAGTGTATGTTTCTGTATGGCACACGTTTGAGTTAATATGTGAATATGCCAACTCTGCTCTTCTGTGTCAGCGCTGGAAGGAAGACTCATTTTGTGCCATGTGCACTACTTGATGCTCTTGGTGAAAAGGTCAGGATGGCTGGAATGGAAATTGTCTGACCAATCCTCTCCAGTCAATCTGGGAGTCAGTCTTGGGAAGAACAGCTTTCCAGACCACAGGCCAAAACGTGAGTATCCATGTAGTATCAAAAGACTATATTTGAACAAAAATGTAGCATTAGGATTGAGCAATGAAAGGCTGTGGTGTGATGTCAGGCTGAGGAACGAGACGCTCCACAAGCCAAAGATCCTTCAATTAAAGACTCTCCTTCCACCCTTCTGAAGAGTGAGGACATTACAAATCACAGCTTGGAGATTTAAAGGTCCCTAATTATGCTATATTTGACCAATATATTGTAGGGCAATATCTATACAAAACTTGTCTGTGAAGTGTTATGCTGAAAATACCAGATCACCCATTGTAGCCATGCCTCATACCCCTCTATTTCAGCCCTGTTCCTGAAGTGCTGATACTGTGACTGTCGCTTTAAGCAGACCTGAAGCTGGCCACGCCCCCTTGGAGCATCAGGTAAGCTCTCTCCTCTGTGATTATACACGTCGCGCATTGTTTCTGATACGCCACATAGCTTGACATGTTTTTTCTTCAGTGTTTACCGCTAGATAAACGCCATTATATGTACAATATATACAACAACTCTAAGTCCCTCCTGCATACACCCTGCTGAATACACAGAGGTATAAAGGCATCTTACACTGAAAAAACACTGATACATATAATAGATATTCCAACTTTGTTTCCTATGGCTGAGGAATGGATTCTCAGATATGGTTTATGTAAAAAAGTACCTCTGATTTATTAGCCTACAAAGACAATAAAATGTGAAGTGGCTTGTCTTCATAACCTGCTAATAATAATGTAAAATCACAACAACAATGCTTGTCTTATACTCTGCTCATATAAAAAATCTCACACAATGTAACAATTATAAATAATGGTATGGTATTCTTAATGAAAAAGTGTTGATTTGACCATCATTCTAAATGGTTATAATATTCTTTTTATCAGAAAACTAATTTTAAACAGGGGTCAAAAGGGTAAGGTGATCAGGGTACAAGTGGGCTTGTTTTAAACCTTTGCGACTGATTTAACTTGTGTTTAATAGTTGGTACTTATCTTGTAATTTTTATAAGCTAAGAATTAAAACTTGTGAACTCAACATTTTCATTGAATGGAAAAAGAGGGATTAACAGGCAGAATAGAAAACGTGTCTGTGACAGCATCTGGGATAAGAGAGGGATAGGAGTGAAGTCATTCAATTCTAAAGTGTGAAAAGAAAATGATTCAGGCCACTTGAGGGGGTGAACAGTGATTAAAAGAGTGAGAAAGGACCTGGTTACATAAACAGCTCAAACATCAGATATGATTTATTAATTATTAATTTTAAGGAAAAGTTTGACATTTTGAAAAAATGCTACTCTCTCATACCAGTATGGTAAACATGTGGTGACAGCCATGGTCTTGTTAACATGTTTTAGTTTTGTGGTAAAACGTTCATCTATTGAATGATTGCACTGCTCTAAATAGTCCCTCTTGTTTAAATATATATATATATATATTTTTTTTAAAGCAACTGAATATACACCTTACACGTGGATGCAGTGTATGATGTTATTTACCACAGTAAAACTCTTAACTTCACTTCAATTTCATGATTAGCCTTGGTCTCATTGATATTTCAAGAAATGAATCACCGTTACCATACAGGGAAGGATCATTAGTCTGATTGGAGTTGAATAACAGAATCTCAGAGCCTGGCAAACGTTTAAGTTGATAAGAAGAGTGATGCCACACTGATATACGAACCACGAAGCAAGGACAAAGAGGTAGTAAGGTTAGCTTAGCACTAATGCTAGAAGCAGATGAATTCAGATAGACTGGCTAAGGCGAAAAGCTCACAAATAAACAAGATATACATAAATTATTATGTCTGCTTCTATTATTCATGCTAAGCTGAGCTAACAGTCCACTGGCCCTACCTTTTTAATAGCATACATACATGAAGGCTGGGTAGCACTAAGATCCTCTTAGAGAACAACATACAGCATAATGAACATTTACTGAATAGTAATGGTGTTA
The DNA here is from genome assembly GCF_036324505.1 of Eleginops maclovinus. Classification (NCBI taxonomy): domain Eukaryota; kingdom Metazoa; phylum Chordata; class Actinopteri; order Perciformes; family Eleginopidae; genus Eleginops; species Eleginops maclovinus. Next base: position 16,673,129 of record NC_086359.1, on the reverse strand, counting down.
AGTCTTAAACTAAGAGAAATTGGCTTACAGATTTTGTCATGCAGTCATGTTTCTTTGATTCTCATTCTGCATTGCAAGATGGATAATGATATTTCTTTTTTAAATCCCTAACAATCAGGGCTGAAATATTTGTTTTAACATCTTCTGATGATGGAGATCGTTCACCTTTGATCATTGAAAACCCAAACCACAAATGTTGTGCTGCATTGTGGGGACATTTTGGCCGGATGCATGCAGCCAGGTCAGGAGTCTGAGGATCTGGGGGTTGAGCCAAAGTGCAAAAGGGGGTAAACAGTGTGCAAGAACAAGCGACAATGGTTGGCACACTCACTGAGGACTGGAAAGTTGAGCCCTGTACCTGTCTGCGTCCAGCCCCTCCCAGTAGGGTTCAACACTTGGAATGAGGCTAATTGGACTCCTGTAGAAGTGGGGAGATCAGACAGTAAGAAGTGAGGAGAGTATGGAGGTTAACAGGAAGCTTGTCAACGAGAGGTGTGTCTGAAACAGCAACAGTAAATATTTAGTTGGTTGGAAAAGACCCAAATGGGGAGAGAATTTTGGAAGTCACAGAGATAATCTGAGAACTGGAGAAAAATCTTGAAGACAAGAATGGCTAGAAAAGAAAAACAGAAAAAGGCAAGAGAAGGAAGGAATACGAGTAGAGATGTGACTGATGCACTTGGAGACAGATCTCCATTTAATGAGGTAAATGGCCATAAAGCCTATTCAAATTCCCCCTATGTGCGAGGCATTGGTATTTTCAGGCTTGGGTGAAGTAACGGTATTTTGATGGTGTGAGTTAAAATGACCTTAGATAAAATACTGTGGTGTGTTCGTGGTGAGAGAGGAACATGTCAATCATTAAAACAGTGCTTTTAATGGAAAGCAACGGAGAACAATGGCCCAGCAGTTTAAAGATAACCAGTGCAGGGGAGTGTCCTTCTGAAAACACTTCCACAGGATGATCATTTCCAGCAGTGGCTCAGTCAGTAGGGGCTTGGACTGGGAATCGTAGGGTCGCCGGTTCTAGTCCCCGAACAGACTTGAAAATATGGAAGGTGGACTGCTACTTGGAGAGGTCCCAGTTCACCTCCTAGGCCCTGCTGTGGTGTCCTTGAGCAAGGCACCGGACACCTCCAATCCCCCCCTCCCCATTGCTCCCCATGCGCTGCACAGTAGCTGCCCACTGCTCCTAGTACTAGGATGGGTTAAATGCAGAGGACACATTTCACTGTGTGTGCTCTGCTGTGTGCATGTATGTGACTAATAAAGAGGGTTTCATCCTCTGATTCTTCTTCTTCATCATAGATCTTACTCAGGCCTCGCTCATCTGAGGGGAACAGACCATGGCGTACATTTCCACGTGTGTAATGCAGTTGTAACAAAATGATGGATACATTTCATTCAGGTGTTCCAATACCGATTATAAAGTACAATTAATGTTATTAGATATACCTGTGCTCTTGCTGCTATCACATGTCAAAATGACCCTAGGTGTCCTTTGTGATGGTGGATTGGATTGATTTCAGGGTCACATAAGGACAAAGAAATGAAAAGACAGGAAATAATGGGATGGAACTTTTGCCATCTGCAATCATGCTGTCATTACCATCACAGCAGTGTGCAGCAACATTTCACACAGAGAGTATAAACTGTAAGGCTGAATTAACAACGGATTAGATCCAATGAATAATAAGTTCTCCGTTACTTATCTATTCCCCTTTGTTTATCATGGAGGATTATTTCTTTGTTATCTTAAATAGGATATATGTGACTTTCTTCAAATAGAAATGGGAATGTCTTTGTTTGCAGATGGCTGCCCAAAAGTCAAATTGCAGTTAAAATCCATGTCCTTCCAAACTGTTATCCCTTCATAATTTTATCCTATTAGACATTTGTCTGAGATCATCATTGTTAGTATAAGAATTATTAAGGTATGGCCAAAAGGGTTTTTAGTAAGATAAGGTGTGCCGAAAGGAAATGCTATTCTCTTAACATGTTTTGGAAATGTTTCATTTATGAGAACTGGACTGTCAGGCGTACCATAGACTGTATTAAGTGTGGATAAAGACTCTGAGACGTATGTGGTGCAGGCAGGATTCTACTTTTCGTGCAAATATTGGATTACTATACTATGGCCTGCTGTGCGATTCCAACAGACTGTCAACAATTGGCTGTTAGCCAGCTAACACTATAGCTACGTCTTCCGATTTACCTTAAAAAGTCGACATGCGGCCCAGCCCCAGCCTGGGGACGACCACAGGGTTTACAACACCACAAACTAATGATAGTCAGTAATAGTCAGATTTGAATTTGAGATCTAACAGTGAAAATCAAAGAACAAAACCAGTACATATACCATATAATTTATTGAAACGAGAAGCAGTGGATATTAAGGATGAACAAAAAAGGACATAAAACACAAAAAGATGGATAGTATTTCACACTTTAAAATGTATAAGTAAATACATTTAGTCACATGAAAGGACTGGACCTCAGTCTACGTCGGCACTCAAATTATCCACACTGTGAATATGGCTGAAATATAAACAAGATTAATAAATGTTTTTAACAATAAAAAAATATCAAGTTATAAAGGGTTGCTAAGTTTTTCATGTTGACCATACTTTAACCAAGTACTTCATATTTTAAATGGAATCAACACCTCAGATAAAAACAACAGTGTTTGAAATATTTTTGTTTCTGTTTTCTTTTCACGTGTCTAAACTTAAGCAGGACTCCCGTACAGTTTATTGCTGTGTGTTGCAGGCCTGGTGGAGACGTCAAAGGTGGCCCTGACCTGGAGGACCTGAACTGAAAAGATATAAATATGTTGTAATAAAGATAATTACATAATAAGTGTTTTTCATTCTTAACAGTCATATTCAATACGATTTCACACAGAGCTTTAGATAACAGTAGACTAGTAGATCAGTTATAGTCCCCTGCAGACCTCTGTAACCATACATATGTGAAGTGTTTGCAATAGCGGTGTGTGGAATTACAAACTTTAAAGCAAACTGCAATACACAGATGTATCAATGCAAGGAAATATAAATAAAAACATCTATAGTAAGAACTCTAACTAGCTACCATCATAATGCATCTTAGCTATTAAAAGTAAAATAAGCAAAAACAAATAAACAATCGTAAGTAACATTATGTGAACATCTAATTACAGGTATACTTTTACATGGTTACAATAGCTTGAAAACAAAATCCAATTTTTAAATGTGCTGCAATTATAAATTGAAATAACTAGGAAGCATTTTAAGATTATGTAACAGAAATGTACATTCCAAGTATTACTGTCATTTCAAGTTAACTTACCTTGAGCTATTTGGGATGGGAGGACGGTGTATGAACCAGGAGCAACAGGAACGCAAGTTAGGTCATGAATGTGTTGGGTTAGCTGCTAAGCAAATTACAGAGCAAAATTGTCTAGCTTGTTTGCCTAATCTAGCTCTTAGCTTTGAGCTAGGTGGGCATGTTTCAGCAGTTGGGTCTACCTCTGTCCGCAATTTTTGGATAAGACCGGATAAGGTGGGAGTTAGGTACTGACATCACTGCCAAAATGAAAACAGCCGGTATCAGCTTGACAGGGCGGCTATTAACAATTATATAATCACATCAACAAATTTCAGATAAAACATATCACTATGAAGCTCCCCTGATTCTAAAAAAACCAAACAGCCTTTGACCAACTGTATGAATGAACACAATCATCATAATCACAGCAGCATCCACCCTAATAATCTATAACCCTAAGCCTTAAAATATTTAAAAACAGGTGAATTACAGTTTAGGCCAAAATGATTAGCCCCCCTTATGAAATTAGACAAAACTGTTGATTTCTCCATGGAAATGACCATTAACAACAAGTGTTTATAGTGTTGTTTCCAAAATAACAAAGAAAAAATGTCCACTAAGTTTGATTAGGATATTCTATTGAAACACCTTCAGGAACTGTTGGATCAATTTCGATGTATGCTTTGGGTTATTGTCTTGTTGGAAGACCCAGCGACAACCTAAGACTATGAGCAGATTTCAGCATATTATCCCTCAAAATTTCAACATAATTTTCTTTTTTCATAATGCCATGAGCTCAAGACTGATTTCCTTTGTCTTTGGCAAGGTGAGTAAAAGTAGTCCCTCTCAATAATGTGTTCAAGTGCCCTGTTCCTTGGAGTCCTTTTATGCTGATTGAATGCTCAGCTGTTGTTATGAAGCCAATTGACTGCAAAGGTGTGCTTTGAAAGCTGATTGGTTAATTAGGTGTGTTTTGAAAGCAACAATTCACATGGGGGGGGTAATATTATTGACCACCCCATCATGGGGGCTAATATTTTTGACCACCTCATTGTTCAATTTATTTGATATAAAGCAAGCCTCAAAATGTATTTTATATTCCAAAATGTCAACTGTATATAAAAATTCACCGCAGTTGACATGAATGGGGAAATTAGCTACATGGAGCTGCTGTAAAGTTCACATCGGGGTATGTAAAGGTTGAGTGCCTCCCTATATAAGCCAGCCTCCAGTTGTGTATGTTTATCCTTCACATTCAGAGGTAAATTTACTAAGGTCATGTCATTATAACTTAAGCTAACAGAGCTTAATTTGACATTTCGATTAATTTTAAGTAGGTGTTGGAGTGTATTTTGTGAAATTGAAACATATCACTTTTATTACTTAGGGTGAGCAGCATTGTTAAATTCATCCATTCCTTTGTCAGTCCTTCCAACCATAACACACAAAGGTTGCTGTTTGCTGCATGCAATGTCACATAGAAGTACTTGCTTTGTTGACTACAATTATTTTTGGTAGACATACAACTACACTTCTGATCAGGGATCAAATGAATGCTGAATGCTCTGCTGTTTGATTATGGGTTGGCTGTAGATCACTGTGTATTGCAGTGAAGCGATGTTGTGTGCTACTTACGGAGTTTCCATGCTTTTTCTGCAGTGCGTTATGGATAGAGGGGGGTCTGGAAGGGATGGGAGAAAGAGAGATAAGGAAGGTGAATTTTTGGTATATTAATCACAAATTAGTATGTCACTCATCTTTTAGAGGTATTCTTTAAGAACTGTAACAAACTTACCAACTTGGAAACAGATTTTTCATGAGGTGCGGGGACTCATTTTCAAAGTCCCCGCACCTCATATTTATAATGATAAACAACACTGATCAAAGAAGATTGGACAAAGGTTTATGGAAACTTGGAATTTCCAAAGATGACATCACAGTAGCTGCTGCTGCTGCTGCTGCTGCATTTGTAATAGAGTAACATAATAATAACTAAATGGAAAAGAGACTGATTAAAGCTATGGTCTCTTTTTGAAATGTCATCAGTCCACTTTTAGCTTTCATTTTAATTCCAGCATTAACTTTTTATTGATGTTTCCTACTGTATCATGTAACTGAAGCTGAGACTCAGATAGAGCAGCATGAGGTGCAGTGCATAAATCACTTAGGTAGAATCTTTTTTATTTTTGATCGTTTAATTGCCCCCTAAAAATGATTGGGAGTGATTGTGATGGTAGCCATTATTTTCCAGGACTTCACTCACCTCTTTTCCTCTTCATCTTCCTCCTACGCTGCTTGTTGACGAAGCAGGCAGCCATAGTGCTGAAGAGGACAGCTGCTGCCAGGAAACAGATGGTTGCCACAATGCCTGCCACCACAGGCCGCGCCAGTCCACGTTCCTCCACCATCTCTGGAGGAGGAAAGAAGTCTGCAGGGGGAGGAGGGGGAGAGTCAGGGATGCAAAACTGGGTAAAGTCACAGTGTGGCTACAGAATGAAAACGATGCAACAACGAAGGGAACGACAGCTGCAGAGTGTACACACACTTGGCCTACCCAGAGGTATGAGGACATGTTAATGATAGCTACATTTTGATTGCATGACTGGCACTGTACAACCATCCCACAAGTAATATTGCCAGCTCTAAGCAGGTATAGATAGCAGTAGCTGATGTGTTGCGTTTTCTGGGGCTTTTATTTTGAAAAACAAGCCTAAACCTGAATCTTTCTGTTACTTTACAGTTTTACTATAGGCGCTTTTATTTGAAAAACAGGTCCTTTCTAAAGCATCCTGGGGGAGGCGTTTACTTAACTGGCTTTCATTTCGAGAAACAAACAAAATTTGATTTTTCTGTATGTGGCAGTAGATGAAGAGTTTGAAGAAATACTTAGGATGCCGAATTGTAAACTTTATGTGGCAGAGAATAAAGGAAACAAGGTAAAACTTGACTTACCGCACAATACTTTTTTAAAATATATTTTTTAAATAATAATAATAATAATAATAATAATAATAATAATTATTATTATTATTATTATTATTATTATTATTATTATTATTATTATTATTATTATTATTATTATTATTATTATTATTATTATTATCATTATTGCCAACATTCATTTTCTGGCTCTGATAATGGGAGGTTATTTACTCTAGATAACTAATCCGACATGATTCCACTGAAAAACAGCACACTGTTCCCTCAAGAACCTACTGTTCTCTGATTAGGAAGCTTTTCAAATATGGCTGAATCAGGCTGTTTTTGGGGGTATGCATTAGAGATTATTTTCTCTTTCTCTTCCTTCCAAACCAAAAAAAAAAAGACACCCTGTGCTATAATCTGTAGGCTTTGAAGGGCCTTTTGAAAGAAAAGTCCTTCCATATCCAATAAGATGCTATCTGACCTTTGAAACTGTGTGTGCTTTTAAAATAAACATTTCTGCAAGCAATAAACCATGACGACGAAGCAGAAAGTCAACTTTCTTCCAAAACTATCTGCATAGAGATCTCACAGTGAAAGCTGCAGTAAGTACATGTGCACTATAATGCCTGTTTGATACTTCTGTATGTTGTTATCCACTGAGATTACTGTGAGGGATCAAAGGTATTGTACTTATTTGGACATACTATGACAACATCGAAAATGGAAATGAAAGCATGTTTGTTTCTTTCATTTTTTGGTTTTTGTTAGACTAAATATTAAATTAAGATACAATTGTGTTATATGCAACGACAAAGTAGTCAAATTAGTTCAAGAGCAACAGAGAAATGAGCAGCAGCTTCTGATATTGCATTAATCTCCAGCTTTACCAGTAGGGGGCAGCAAAGTTCTTCCACTGCAAACCTTCTTCATTATAAATGCTACCAACAGCTGCTCTTATCAAATTATGTGTACCCAGTGACCTCTGCAGGGGAGTGACATCACGTTTCAGGGGTTTCATTTCAGATTTAAAACCGCCTCTAATTATAAGGACCGAGAAAAGACAGACTTTGATTTCTCTTTTTATTTCAGATTTATTTTTGCAGAAAGCAGCCCAGTACAATCCCGTGAGGCAGACACAAGGATGATGTCATACTTTTAAAGGATGGTAGAAAGGAGTGTGCATGTAAAGAGAGCTTGTGTTAATAGTGCTGAGTGGGAAAAATGTAAAGTTGGAGTTGCTGAGTGTGCAATACATCTACCGCCTCTAGTCAGATCAGGACTGCAAAGATGGCCTGAGGTTAGAGATGCATGCTACTGCCAGAGGTGGTTGGTTTGAATCAAGCAGTTTAATGTCGACCTGCCCTTCCTTCTCTCAGTTACATATTTTGTTTACATGCATATACTGTATAATCTTGTTTTTTATATATGTGTATTCCATATATATGCAACATGTGTTGAAATGTCTCACCTGTGCTGGACACACCTACTACGTTACTCGGCTCGCTGATGATGTCATCCATGACTGCCATCACACGGAACTCGTACCAAGCCTCCTGAGAGCAGGAGAACAGAAAGAGAGAGAGGTCATTCCAGGGGTAGAGTCATGTGGTGTCAGTCACGTTTCATTCTGTTAGTGTCTCAGCTGATAGACAAGGCTTTGGAGATCACTCACTGACTGATACCATTTCGTTAACATCTAAAATAAAAAATCATTGGTCCTACATGTATGTCACAATGGACACTACAAGTTTTGCATTGCAAACTTTGGTAGGATTTAGGTTTTTATTTAATCCATTAATTATACAAAAAAAAAAAAAAGATCAGTTTAATAAGCACTAAAGGAAATCAAGGATAACTCCTGAAGCTATGTCATAGTGATCAGGGTTATCTTTGATTTGATTTGACACTAATATTCTGTGTCTCAATTCGGACACTTCATTTATTACACTGCATGTCGTACGCTACGAACACATGTACAGTTTGTACATTTTGACCATGTAATGTTTCAAATCAGTTGCAACACCAACCAACCCAACAAATCGCACACCGCTGCTGTGCCCTCACTGGAAGTGACACTGCAGTTAGCTAGCTAGCATTATTAATGTTTGCAGTAACAAATCATTACAGACTGCTTAATTAACCTTATAAAGTTACAGTTTTTTGACACCAATAAATAAAAAACCCATGTACTGTATAACTTCTGTTTGTATAGTTCTGTGTTCACTGCATGGATGTATAATGAGAAACAGCACAGAAATAACAGAAAAACGGCACTAGGACTAGGGTTTTGGAATTATCAGGCAGGAACTGTTAGAAAGGCTTTCAAAGTTCTGCCTTACGGTCTTACTTTCACACAAGTCACTTGACTCCTTCATTCACCTGCTCACCTGCTTCTCATCAGCCCTGCAGTATTTTCACCTGCTCATATCAACCTTCTCCTTGACAGATTGACAGTGTTGCGCAGGCCTGTGCTTTCCAGCCTTCTGAACGTCTGCCCAATCTATGTCTACATTTTGTTGCCTGTTCCTGACCTGCTCCCCTGCATGCCCCTCCTGGATTTGTTTGACTGTTTTCAATCTGTTTGCTGTCTATCCATCTGGGTTTGAATCTTTCAATAATTTTGCATCATGTGAAAGTAGAAACAAGCATTATGAAGCTTGACCCGTCATCAGAATATCAAACACCTGCTGCTTTGCCTAATTTTTACTAATAGAAACTCAAAAGATGTTTGAAACTTTAATATCTGTAAACATCAAACTAAGAGAAGTATCAGTGATTTGGTGTTCCAATTTAAAATCATTTCAGGTATGAGATATATTGTAAGGGGGAGCAGAAGATTAAAAAGAAAAGTCTCCATAGAAAATAAAAGAGAGCAGTTGCACTGATTTCTTCAAATAGCCTATTGCGTCTCAAATTGATAAATCACCTATGAGTAAGTCATGATAAAACAACAGATTAAGCCTTTTAGAACCTCTTTCATTTTGCTGGTGTTGGCTGCGCTCCACAGTGCAGGTCAGCTACAGAACAGCAGCTGTGGAGCTGGCACGGATCCAGTCGGTGTCTTGCTCAAGACTGAGTTTTGAATTTAAAAGGTACCTAACAAAGCACCACCTAGACGCAGACAACCAAACAGAGCGTCCCTCTGGCCAAATTACCTCATCTGATGCAGTAAGAGATTTAGAGCTAAAAAGTTAAGCAAGCGAGGTGCTTTGTGTGTGTGCTGAGAGAGCTGGAGAGACTGAGTGGGTGTTGGCTGTGCAATGGAAGGAGAGATAAAAGCATCTGCATGGAGCCGACAGTGGTAGTTGGAGAAAAAAAAAAAGCTCAAACATTATATGGACAGAGATTAGCTGACATAAGCAAAGATGTGAAATGCATAAAAAGCAGTAATGTGTCTCATAAATCCGTAAGGATATATTGATTTTTTCTCTGCTGTAGTGAATTCACTGTCATCCAAAAAGCGTATTGTATACATTATTCATATTTTTACAGTGTATTACATTGCCTCTGACTCCATGTTCCAGATGCTATTCTCTCCTCTCTGCAGAAGTAAAAGCATGTGTGTGTTTTTCAGGTTTAACAATGTGTTGTGGCAAGAAGAAAAAATGCCACAAAGTAAAACACAGATGTCAGAAAGAGAGTCAAGTCGGCGTGTGCACACCTGCAATGTTACTATGACAACTACCTTCTTAAATCATCAAATTTTATTCCCTTCCAAGGATATTCCAGGACCAAATCACACAAATTTAAGGATCCAACACGGTATAATTTGAGACACGGATCAAGTTGCTACAATTAAAAACACCAAGAAGTTTTACAATGAAACCTCACAGACATCAATTTAAAAGAGACGCTTTAATGTTTAAACACTTGTGGCTAGTTTATAGTGAATTACAAAGCAGTGAAATTAAATGATGGAACATTTAATCTGAGAAAACTAATTATAACTACCACAAATACTATTGGCGGCAACTTTCTTTTCTGGATGTTTATTTAAAGGGATATTCTGGAATGCTAGAACCCTGGACTCATTTTCATGATTTTATTATACTATACTGGTCTTGGATTATTATAACTCACATTTAAGGAAACGTGTCTCAACAACCTGTAGTGCAGCAAGCAGCACAGCTTTCTTACAGTGTCAGCAGTCGTTTGCCAATCTGCTAACAAAACAGCAAGCATAGTTAGCCAAGCTTTTTCAGGTGGTGTGTTTATAATCTTGTTTATTTGAAAGACTTGCTCATGCTGCTTGCAACTATACTTTCTTTTGCCTTATTTCATCAGAAAAACACCTGCAATTTCTTATTATAATGTATATCAAGCTCTTATATCAAAATATAAAGAAAATTAAAAATCAAATGTGTTCTTTTAATAGAACTTATGCTGGGGTGTTGACAATTTTTTGATAAATATTGTACTCTTAACACTTATTTTTTATTGTGAAATGCTTTGAAGTAACAGCCATGTTCTGACTAAGATGATAATAGAATAATAGACATAGTAGAAGTTCTAAAAATATATGTCTTACACATTAAAAAGTAAAATCAGGTAATAGCTGTAGTCAGAATTTTAATCAGGATTTTAATCTCTCTTTTCAGTTGTGTTTAACTTAACTTAGATTCTGCATATTGAAAGATACAATTAACCTCCACCGCAGGCCAGACATCCCTTCAGATGAACGTCTTCTTTAACACTCTGTCTACAGTCCATGTCCGGTCTGTTACCTGGATGAGGTCTCGGGCGAGCAGGTCCGTCTCCCCTGCCGGAATGCTGTCGTCCAAGACCTCCCATCGCTCCCCCAGTCGGAACTCCATGACATAATGCTGGATCGGTGCTGTATGATTGGCAGGCAGGATCCAGGTGAGCAGAACTCCCTGCTGCGTGCGATTGGCTGTGAGGCACCGTGGTGGGGTAAGCAGCACCAATGGTTCAGGGGTACTTATAGGAAATACTGAAAGAGCACAAAAGTGTCTGTGAGCAACTCAGTTATGTATTCAGTGTACTGTTCACCAGCATGATACCAGTGAATCATCCTCCTTTACACTTTGACACTGACATGTATGACAACTACAGTGTGAAGTGATTAAGCTTTTATATCAAATGCATCTCTAACATATTCACATGTACATTCACATACATCTTGTACATTACTTAGTCTCTGAATCCTTACATTCTTGCATCCTGAGAGTCCATTTCTGGCCTGCATGATGCTATCTTATAATCAGCCCCTGTCTCAATGCTTTGTCTTCTTTCGTTCTACTTCTTGGCTGACACAGAAGGTGATAAAGCGTGAATATTAATCATAAATTAGTATGTCACTCGTCTTTCAAGTGACAGCTTTATTTCGACCTAGTACATTTCCTTTTGCCCACTGCTATGAGTAATGCAGAGTGATTCAACAAAGTCTTGTTTAAAAGATGTAATATGAAGCATTTCCCTCAAAAGACAGTGTACAGTATAGACCCCTGTCAATTATTCTTGATACCCCGAAGGCCTCTGTCTGGCTCTCCCCTTTTCTTCTTATTGAGCATTTTGGTCATTTCTGGGCATCAAAAAAAGAGGCTTTGCGGTTTTTAACCTCTTGCTTTTTTTAAGCCATAACCTTGTATTTCTACACTTTTTTTTCTTTACTGGCGTCAGTTGAAACTGTGCACTCTACATATATAATCAGAACATTAAATAAAAATATTCCATGGTGTTTTCCAATGTAATATTGAAAAACGAATGCATTTTTTGGCAAAGCTTATATTGTGAGATGTGGACTGGGAATTGATGTGACTGGATTTGATCCTACATGATGAGAGCGTGCTTAGCAAAGGTCTGTTATACTGCAGTCTGCTTCACAAAAATAACAGACCTCAGAATGTCAAAATTATCAGATTTGATCATTAATAAAGCTGCACAATTAATCATTTTATCCCTTTGATTGAGTCTAACAGCCGTAGATATTTATAAGTATCCTCACCTAGTGTGTTCACAGTGACAACCTCGCTGAAAGGGCCTGTGCCAAGCTTGTTTTGGGCCAGAACGCTGAACTGGTATATTGTCTCTGGCTCCAAGCCGGGCACCACCAACCAGTCTTGGCCTCCAGGCACGGGTATGGAGAGCCAGTCATGTGGACCTAAACGCTCCCTCTTCAGCCTGAACGACGCGAGTCAGGAGAGGTGAGCGGACAGACAGAAAGGATTTGAAAAAAACATAGTGGGGATACTTCTCTTTTTTCTTAAGGACTGAGGAAAAAGTTGACTTAAATTTGATGTCTGTACATCGATGCAATATAAATGAAGTTAGCTAAATCATTTCAGATACATTTCTAGTTCCATCATTGCAGACACAAAATTGATTATTTCTTGAATGAATTGTTTTCACTTCATTCTCATCTTGACTTTCACTTGATGGTATTAAGCCCATGCTGCGCTCAGCTTTGCGGATTGCTGTTTGCCCATGCCATACATTCAGCGCTGACTGACTTCACCAGATAAAGCAGAAAACTGTAACATGCAGCTACAACACTCCTACTGTTTATCCCTGATGTGATTATAAAGCAGAGCCTATATTTAAGTAGTTTTGATGTTGCAGGAAACATTTGTCATGCAACAAATCCCTAACTGAGATTTTTCATTTAAGCAACATGGCTTCTATAGTACTGTGTGAAGCAGAATAATTACATGTAATAATTAAGTTATCAGTAAAATGTGTTTTTTGCCCATTTTTTTTTGTCAAATACTGACTTCCTTAATATTATATAGGTTGTATTTGTTTACCCTATATGATACAGCTGCAAAGAGCTTACTGAGACTAAAGTCGGCCTACATTTAAATGAGTATTGTTAATTTAAGACAGCGGCAGTAGCAGTAGCACAAGCGGCGGCAGCGGCAGCAGCAGCAGCAGCAGGAAAGACAATTTTGGGTCATGTTCAGGTTTGTTGCAACTGTCTTTATGCGTTCCTGCAGAAAATCCAAGATTAGAGATGAAAACTCACTGAACCTCGATCTCCTTGTATTTCGATCTCAACGTTTTAACAACTGTTCTGAACACAACCCTGGAAAAAGACATTTTCAGAAACAACAAAGGAAGTTTTGGAAGAAAAAGAAGCAGGAAGCAAAGCATGCTGGAATGACTCACACATGGCCATACCAGACTGAGAACGTCTGCTGGAAGCCTCCGTCATATCCCACCTCCCAGGACACATTGGCCCAGGTTGAGGATGCCACCACATGGATGCTGGTGGGGGCGTGGGGGCTTGTGCCTGCGGAGAGGGGAAGCAGTGAGGATGTGTAGTTAAAATGGCAAATTAGTCACAAAGTAGTCTTGCTGTGTTCCATTACATGTAATTTACTTGAGTGATGGAACAAGCCAGCAAACCAATGTAGACTCATCAAGCTTTTTCTCTTGTAAAAATGAAATGTATCAATTGAAAACGCTAGCAAGAAGAAAGCATGCATCAATCCTTTTTCTTGGTAAAGATTTTAAGCCAAGCAATCAGAATTTGGCTAGCTTGTCTGATCATAAAAGTCAAATCTGATCATACATGAAAGTCAAGAATACCTTGTTTCATCTGTAGCTTTAGCCTTAATTTCAGTAGGTAGCTATATTCAAGTCCCTTTAACATGATTTTTTTTTTTGAAAATAAGTCAATTTGAAGCATTAAAAAGTCAACCAGACGATTGCTTGTTGAACCGCTAGCTAGCTCATTAGGCTAATGTTAACAGATGCAAGCATGTTTTCATTTACTGGCTAGAAGTCAAATGTTGCTTTTGCCTCCTTTTTCTGAAGTCAACGATACATTGGGTAGAAAATGTACACTGTGTTAAACGTGCCATGCTAGAATGTAACAGGCAGGCATAACAACAGTAACTCAGTGGGGGGGATTTGGTGAACTGTCAATTACTCTACTACTCTAGAGAAGATTCTCATGTAATGCATGTAATATGTGTAGGTTTATATATGTAAATGTGTTTGTGAAGTTGTGTATATGTTGGGTACCTATTACTTGGACGTGCGTGCTGGCAGTGATGCTCGTGGCAACGTTGGTGGCGACACACTCCCATTCCCCATGGTCCTCCTTGGTGAGTGACTTGAACTGTAAGCTGCCCCGGGGCAGAACATTGTGCTTGCTTTTACTAGGCTTGCCTACCTGCAGTCCACCCATCCAAGGTGAGACAAAGTCAGCCAATGAAGTAGAGATGGAGAGAGGGGAGTAAAGGGTTGGTACATGTTACTCACAAGTCACAACTTTAAAATACAGCAAAGAGGGTAATCGGCTGTTCAACAACAAACATCTACAATTGCACATATACCACAAGATAATGGCTTTCAATTTGTATTATAAGTTGAAATTAGACAGAATGATGCATTTCATAATTGCTAATCAGACAGTATTCAATGAGACGGATAAAGCATGCCTCATAATCAAAAAACCAATGGAGGAAAACTAATATCTTCCCCTGATTGCATATTTTATAGACATCATTTAGATGTGATTAAATCAAAATGATATACTGTAGCTTAAGTAAAAGTCAAAGCACCTTCTACAGGCACAGGTTTGAGAAACTTAAAACAAATGATGGGCAAAAACACAGCCTCTCAAAAAATCTAGTTGCCAAATCATATACACAAGCAGGGGGGGAGGTGTCTTACCTTTCTCCATGTGATGTTGGGAAAGGGATCTCCCTCTGCCTCACAGGGGATAACCAGTTCTCTCCCAGCCTCCTGCCTGTACTCCCCTCCGGGAACCACTGAGAATTTAGGAGGCTCCTGTCCAAAGGGAGGCACCAACACAGGTTAGATAAAAAGAATGAGTTGCTTTTGTAAGTTTGTATTGCCTCATGGATGCATCACAGCTGTTTTGCTGTGGGATATGCACACTGGCTCTGGGCGTACCTTTAGCACCAGGGGAGCAGGAGATGACCATCCCAAAGAACCCAGGGCATTGTAAGGCATGCAGGTATAGGTGCCGAGAGAGTCCTCCGTCACCTCTGCCACACGGATGCTCCCATCGTCCATTTGGCTCCAACCAGGGAACTGTGGATGGAGAAGTAATTGAGGATGTGTAAGGAAGAGTAACATTTTTTAACAGACTAATGATAATGATTCCTAACCAACCTGAAACCTCACACTGAAATGTTGAATTTAAGTAAATGTATTACATCAACAGATTTTACATAACTGTATTAGGTTAGCAGAAAGCGATACAAAATAAAATCTTAGGTTGAACTTAATATTATTGCTTTCAACTAACCTTATACAGTTGTGTGAAATCTGTTGTCATAGAACATCTAATTAAAGTCAAAAGGGCAACTGAATATTTCCAAGAGACACACTAAAAACTACAGGAAGTAAAATCACATGGAGCTTTAAAGAAATGATACACTCATTTCCAGTGTAAGGCAGGGTAAAGTGAGCGGAACAAAAGCTGCAGCAGCACATCTGCTCACCTTGTCTATCCGGAGAGGGAGGCCATCTTTCTTCCACTTAACCACAGTTACAGGGGGGTTGGCATCTATAGGACAGCGGATGAAGCCAGGCATTCCAATGGCCACATAGATGACGGATGGCATGTTAACCACACGGGCAGGATCTGGTGGAAAACAAGAAAAAATGTGTTATTTGTAGCTTTGGTAACCTGGTAACTGCTGTAGTTTATGGGAAATGGGCTTATCATCAAATACTAAATTAATTGATTTGGAGTTGAATGTGTGTTTTCCCAAGTAAGGTATCTAATATGAATGAAACTATTTTAACAATTATTTATTGACAGCATTTTATCACACCTGACCGCCTATTCTCAATCAGTCTAATCAGATCCAGTCTCAACCGTTTAACTTGTATGACTATATTATGACTATATTTGCTCCACATTAGTGGCTATCATTTAACTTTTCTCCCCTATATTCCAAGTATCAAATAATTGGGATTCGATATGGTCGAGCCACTTCCTCTAGGCACCGACAAAAAAAGGGATCCCATGTGGCAAAGGAAAGAAGCTACAATTATGAAAAGGAGGGGAAAAAAGAAAAGCTAAAATGTGTCCATCTTAAATCCGGATTTCTGAAGCAGTGAGAGGTGGTTTCTAATGAGGTCAAGGAAGAGAACATCAAAGTAGACACTGGGTAATAAGGAGCAGAAATGATGGGAGTGAAAGGAAGACGGGGGGGAGGGGGGGGGGTTGAGCACCATCAGCAGCTGAGCACAAGCGTGGGAAAGAGGACAGGTGTGAGAGAGAGAGGGAAGGGGATGACGTAAGGTAGAGATGAGCTGCTGAAGGAGAGGAGATGAGGGGGTGAATACAATAGAGCAAGGGGAGGGGATGAAGGGTGACAGAGTGAGTGTATGAATGTGTGATATGATGGGATGGATTAAAACACACAAACACAGAGATCGATTGGCCGCACTGCTGCCACAACAACTTTGTCCCGCAGCTGCTGTCCAACCGAGTCCTGACCGCCAGCCCGGCAGCACTCTGCCACAAAGAGCCCCCCAGAGCAGCGCCGCCACCAGCACCACAGACAGGAATATCAGCCAGGATTCTAAAAATAGCCCTCAGACAGCGCTATCGCTCACGACACACTGGTGCCCACTGCACCATGCTTTAGGGAACTTATTCTCTGGCAAGCATTTCAGGGACAGAGACCGAGGGAGGACAGGGGAGACGGAGGGAGGGAGAGAGGTTTAAACAGAATGAAACAGAAGAGAGAGAAATGGAGTGAAATAAATATTGAGGATTGAGAGAAAAGAAAAGGGAAAAAGGAAAAGATGAGAATAAAAGGAAAGAAAGAGAGAGCAGTCTGCAGTCTGACAGAGAAATCCCTGCTCTCACAGCAATGATGTAATCCCCACTCTCACCCCCCCTTCTCCTCTTACGACTTGTGTTGCCTGCCTCTGTTCGCCCCCCCCCACACACACACACACACACACACATACACACACACACACACACACACACACACACACACACACACACACACACACACACACACACACACACACACACACACACACAGCAGTCTAATAGAGTTATCAAGGAGAGCAAAGGAATGCAAAATGTTGGTTGCCTTGACTACTGCCAGTGGTCGGTCACCAGTCGATGATGCTAAAAAATCTGTCGTCAATTCCAAATAAGAGTCGCCAGAGTGACACATCCACAAGGCGACATCTCTCTACTGATCCCAGTGACTCAGGGAGTGCTTCATGGGAGGAGAAAATAATGAGAAAGCAGAGAGATGAAGGCAGAGGGAGGGAAATAGATGTGCTGCTATACATATATATATATATATATATATATATATAAGTATAATATAAGTACACATGGGAAATGACTGGAGAAAGAAATGGGGACGCTGGGGATAGAGACAGCAAACGTAAAAAAAGTGGAGTTTTTTTAGAACACTAATTGGCTGTGAGGTGGAACAGTGTTTGAAATCCACATTGCAGAGGATGAAAAAGTGTCATTTTTTACCCAAATATGAGAGTTGACGACTATCTATGATTATCCACAGTGTCAGATAACTACCAATTACAGATAAGCCTTTGTTTAAACCATAATCCCTCTGAGCTATGTAAAAAAGGATTAGTCATCTAGAGTACTCTGTGAAAGCTATCATTTGTAAGTCAAGACATTATTTATGTAGAAAGCATACAAGAAGTCTGAAATGCATCTTCAACAGAATGTTTCTGCTATAAGACACATTGATCTATCATGCAATCAATATATCACATGTTTACCAATCTTTACAGTTGTCTTTTTCTTTTTTTTCATAAAAAAATATATTTATATACAGTATATAAAGAACATATAACACAACATTATACTGCAGCAGCTTTTCACAATATTCTTTAACAAATATCCTTTTCATTAACCCATTAATGACCAAAAAGGTTACAAATACAAAATAAGTCCATAAGACATAAGAAAAAAAGAATGATACTTAAACAAATTAAAACAATGTTGTTGGTTTTCTTCAGGAATACTCTTCATGGAGCTTATTTCAAAGCATACTTTCTTTTTTGTTGAAGATCATTTTTGGGCCACCAGTGTGTTTATTGGAGAGATATTTGAAAGGGGGAAACAGAGGGAATGAAAAGCTTGAATGGTCCCCAGGTTCGAATCTGACCCGGGGACATCCACAGCAAGAATTGAGCCCCAGAAAGAACATGGGCTGCCAGCTGTACTAAGTGAGCTAATGTGTTGTGTTGCCCAATGAAAGCTACCTTTACCTAGAACATGTGTAACATCAGCCAGACTGGTGAAGACGGTTGGTATGCTGCTGTTCACTCAGATGCTCAGCAGCTGCTGACAGAGCAGCAGCAGTAATAGTAGAATGATAATGACAGGTGGGTGGGCGGAGGTGGTAGTCAATGTGGACTAAACAGACTGAACCACAGTTCATGTGATCCATGTTCTTGCATTGGACAACATCTAAATCATTACACGCTGTTCCTTTCTGAGCATCTATCAAGATAAGCCCTTGCATTTAGGTAATAATAGTAGACTTATGTGTGTGGTTTTGACCAAAACAATCCAAAAGGAACCAGGACAGACTCTAAAGTTTAGCACAGTGAATCAAAAGTCAGAGAGTACATTAAAGCAAACTCACATTGCACTGTTAGGAAGGCATAGGCAGTTGGTGGTCGGCCCAGGCTGTTGCTAGGAGCACAGGTATATTTGCCAGCATCCTCAGGTTTGACTTGGGCAATGATGAGGGAACCGTCAATGAGAATACTGACTCTGCGCTTTAAGTCACTGCGAAAAATTAAGAAAGGGGAAAAATAAGTGTTAAGAATAAGTGTGTTTTATCTGATTGTAATCTATCAGTGTGGAGAAAAAACATTTAACAAACATTCAAGTAAAATTCCTAAAAAGACTTCCACTCAGAAGCTTCGGTTTTGTGTGATTAATCCTTCCCAATACTTAACACAATTTGAACATACATTTTCAGAATGAAGTGGGAATATTAATGGATGGATGCACGCGTATACTGTCACTGATGTATGGTTAAATGCTTCTAAGAAAATGGGGACTGTGTAGTTGTTCAGAGAAACATGTTCCTGTCCTTGGTGCACATGTTTGGTGGGTAAAAAAGTTTTTAGTTCAACTAATTAAAACATTTAGAGTAATGGTAATCTATATTTTGATAGCTTGAGCCAATGAAAAATAAAGAAGTGGTTTTGGCCCTGGAAACTATTTTATATGACTTGGCACAAAGTCTATTTTTGTAATTAAAGGAAGTCAATACCATTCTGTTAACTCCTGTATTTAATCCAATCAAAAATATAGACGTTATCATACAATTTTTAATCATTTGAGAAATACAATTTAATGTAAATTGAAACTTAAGGATTTAGTTGAGTTCCAGACACTACTAGTTATATTCAGGTGAAAAAGCAAAGCATTACCAGAACATTTTCAAAAAGTGTTTGTTTTTAGTTCAGAGGATACGGAAATTTTAAGCATCAGTATGCACGGACTACTTTAAAGCAGATGTGTATTTCAGTGGTTGGTGTCAAACTGTGGAATTGTCTACAGAATGATTTAAAGGGTTGTATAAATATTTTTCAGTTAAAGAAAATGTATAAAAAAAGAGAAGCTAAACTTTAGTAAGTAACTATAATTGACAGACCATCTACTTTGATTGTTTACTTATGTGTTGAGTAAGGGGCAGGCAAAATAAGATGTATTCTTCTCCCTGCTCCCTTTCGCTCATGGAACGTGTAAAGAGTTGTGTTTTTGAATGTGAATTGATTTTCTTTTCTTTTTTTTTCTTACGTTGTGCTTTATCATGAGCGGAACAAATAAAAATGAAATGAAATAAATGATCCCTGATGGAGACACCTCATCGCTTCCATTTAATCACTGTTGTGATGTCACTATAGGAGTAGCAGTATCTGCTTATTAAATACAAATATTGTAAAAGCAACATGTGAAGTCAGAGATCATTTCCAAATTGGTCACTAGTGTCTTTTAGAAGGGTTTTGCATGTAAAAAAAATGCAAAGAGCTGTTAATGCTGCTTTGAATAAAACATGAGAGAAATACATTTGTTGGCCAAATGGCAATATTGTTCAAACCAACACCATTACAATCATTAAAAAAGGTTCTTGAATCTACATTGCCTGCCTTGTCAGTGTTGCAAGCAAGACGCATTTTGATCATGGTAACTCAAACATTGCAAATGTGTGAATATACATCCCCTAGTCAATAAAAAAAACTGCCTAAAGGAATGTTCTCACGAGAAAGAAAGGAACAAATCCCAGAAACATTTTTCTACACTATGTTGAAGTAAATACTTTGTTGGCCTTAAGCCACAAGACCTGACAGATTCTAAGCTGCTGCAGTGCAACAACCTGCAGGTAATGTTAATTTTGTGTATATATTTGCTGAATTATTAAAAGGCACATAATATTATTTTTCGACTGTGTTGTTTAGACTTCTGTAGCACACGAGAAGCAAACACTGTATCCTGATTACAAAAAGTGATCAGAATTATCATCAAAATATGCTTCAAACTGGCACTTATATACTTTAATTACTTTACCTTTCATGAATGTTAAAATCAAATGCTTTTTGCTGCACACACATTGCAGAGCCTGTGGTGTGTTTTTACAGCAGCGCAGCATGCTAAAAGGCTGTGTGCAGGTGAATAAAGATCAGCAGGTGTAGAGATTATTCAACACACTCAGTCCGCCACATCATTGGATCTGAAACAGCAGAGCTAATCACAGCTAACGTGATAACAACAGCTCAGCAAACTAAAAGCTTTACCTCAGGAAATGTGTGGATTTTTTCAAAGCATTAAAATGATTTACTGACATTAAAAACATCTGATTACCAAATTGAAATAGCTTTCAACATTCAATAAATAAAAACATTTAAAATATCCAAGTAATTAATTCATTCATTTATAAAAACAATAATATTGTTTTAACATTGAATATTTAAAAATACTTTTTTAGTGTGTGTTCCTTTCTGCAGACTGTTTGCAGACCACAATAACACATGACTCTGGGAAGCGGCTGCTGAACATGTGAGGTGATATGGCAGACAATAATGACACGGATCATAACTTTACTTCTTGAAGAAGACGTTGTCCTCCTCCCAGAACCAGGTGTAGGTCAGGTTACGAGGGTAGGCCTCCGCCTGGCAGGTGAAGAAGGCGTCCTGGGAGATGTTCACTGTAATGTTCTCTGGTGGGGACACGATGAAGGGAGGGCCTGATTCGGGAAAACCCAGAAGCAATTGTCAAAAAAAGGGTTTAAAAAAAACAACAAAATTAAAACCAAATATTTTCTTTTTGCTGGGACAATTGAAATTTGAAAAATAAATAAAAAAGGGGCTGTCACTTTCATTTCAAATTCAACTACTTTGGTTAAAACATTACAAGACAATATTACAATTAATAAAAAAATGAAATATTCAATTCATAATCATCTTTCAAATTGATTAAACTTTGCTTTTGAATACACAATATGAGAGGAATCTTATCTGTGTTCAGCTTTATATTCTGCTATCTACAATAGCTTCCTGTCCACATGGGGAACATAGGACGGTGTGACATTCACAAAGACGTCCCACAGATACAGCCTGACCCCTCTCAGTGGGAAAGCTCCACTCATCCCCATCACACCCACTGCAGACACAACACAGTGATTAGTTACTTACTGGGCAGGGGTCATGTGGCCATGTGCACATAATACACAGACACACAGAATCAACACCGCTCTGCATTCTGTTAAGTGTCACTGCAGCCTCCAGAGTCATATCAAAGACTTATTTTGCACTCAGTAAAGGATTATGAGAATTATTGAGTGATCCTCGCTGTGCCAGACGGATCATCCTCCTTGCACGTACGGATACTGTATATTTATACTCTGATGCTGGATTTGAAGATATTTCCTAGCTGTGACCATAAATACATCCATAAGCATGCCGAGTTTGAAAAGCAGCCTTTTTTAGGTTCATATAATTTCAGCTTCTTAGCACACAATAGGTGTCTGGAGTGAGTGAGCAGATGTGTCAATACCACCCGAAATATTACACATGAACATAGCTTAGGATAATTGAGCTGTTGCTAGTGAAAGATTAACTAAATTTGATCCTGTCAGTTCTGCTTTCTAATATGTGGATTTGTTATTTGAATCCAAAGATTTTCAGCAAAACAGATGAAAGTGGCATTCACTTTAAAGTCCATACAAAACATAACAATGCCAAATGAATGTTAAGTGAGACTGAAAGTTAAGGGGCCAAATACCAAAGAGATCTTTTTCTGCCCCCTCAGTTGGCTGATGAATAAAAATATTTGAGTTCAGCAGTTCAACTTCACTGCTCCAGGAGCAGATGAGATGACTTCAGTAAAGGAAATTAGCTAACATTCAGGGACTGTGTGTTTTCCTTAATTAGACCAATTAAGTGAAAAACATGGTGTGCACTGACAGTACAATACTCAAAAAACATTTTCATACTCAACCTCTATTACAGTATATCTCTCTGTCTGATTGTACCAAATACCTCTTATTTTAAGTGCTTGTCTCTGGATTTAAATATTTCAGACACTTTCATTTACACTGTTGGCTGGCAGTGAACCATTATGAACCTACCTGTTCATGACTAAAACTAAACACATTCCAATCCTTGAGCAAGGACCTGAGCCAGCTGTTGGAGTTTGAGAATGTTGAAGTATCTGCTGGATGTTACTATCAGTTGCCATGCATAAATTCAAAAACGGTCTAATTCCTGAAGTTGAGAAAGGAAGGCATCTCTATGTCAAATGAGGGACAGATGTGGGCCAATAGTAAACAGTTGTAGTTAAAATAGTATCCATAAAAACAGCATTTCCATCTTGAAAAAGAAAAACTGTCAGCTAAAGAACAGAGCAGTACGCTGTCAGTAACTTTGCTCTTCTCCTTAAAAACACTGAATACTAGTCAGAATGTCAAATGAAAATCCTGCAGCCTGCATGAACACTAAGTATTGAGACGGAATTTGTAGGGGCTGGTTAATAATAACCTTCAAATGTCACCCAAGCACGCATTTATCCTCAATATTGCTTCATTACTTTTGGTCCACACAAGGATTGACCCAAAATACGGCCCCCTCACAAACACACACACACACTGACACACTGCTAGCGCCATATGTTAGCACTGATCTGCAGCCCAGGGCCTGATCCTTTAACAGGCACAGCATTTCCATCTGCCAGCCCCTTAGCGGGACGACCAGCACCAGGCCTGCGCTGATAAATGTGTTGATGGTGTCTGAGTTTGTGTGTGTGTGTGTGTGTGTGTGTGTGTGTGTGTGTGTGTGTGTGTGTGTGTGTGTGTGTGTGTGTGTGTGTGTGTGTGTGTGTGTGTGTGTGTGTGTGTGTGTGTATATTTGTACCCAGCTGAGTGCTGGAGATTTGTTGGCACTGTAGTCTCTTAGTTGATCTGCTGCTCAGTGGCTTTCCAAGAGCACTTCTAATAATCCGTCTCTCCCCTGAATTATACAAATCAAACAAGGGCTCTGGCTCGGCCCGTCTGTACCCAGTCACTAAAGGAAATATGTGATCTCTTTGAACGTTTTCACTGCCTGTTCTATGACATAGGAAGCAACTAACATCCAAAAAAACACAAATACTGATGTAGTCTAGCAAAAAATTGATGGAAGCAATGAATACTAAACTACAGAGCTCAGGGTTAGGGTTGGGGTTGAGTGAGTGAGTTAGAGCAGAAGTGGAGACATGGTCATAGAAGAATAACACCAAATGTTTAGATTGGTTTCTTATTACATTGTGTCCTTTGGGCCCAACCTGCCTTTCACAATAAAAGACATAAACATAAGCAGTTATCACTTTAACAGAAAGCTCGATAGAAAGCAACTCAACAAAACAGCGTAAAGTAGCTAGAAAAGACCCGTTGACAGCATGTCTGCTTGTTAATTTTACAGGGTGTTTGTCTATGCCTTTAGCAAAACACTGAGATTGAGGCTTCGAGTTCTTTGGGGTACTAATGGTTGTTCTTTTTACGGTAGCTTTTGCCAGCCTACTTACTAGCAGTTTTTTACTGAATGTCCCAAACAAATCAATATTCTTTTTCAAATATCGGGAGATCTGACAGTGTCACAAACAATGCTAGATAGATGTATTCTTGTCTTGAGTCCATGGCATTTATAAGGAGCGAGCTCTGACTTGTGGTCAAAGGAGCGTAAGTAAAATGTGGAAATAACACATTTTAGTTCCTATACATTTTCACATTTTAAAAAGCTTTTATAGTGAACCAGCAAAATCTGGAAATGTTAGGGTTAGGGTTGTTTTACATCACACTGAAGGGACTTTGAGACCTGGTCAGTCTGTGTCAGCCAGCTTCAGGTCTCATAGTCCAGTCTTGCTAAGTCCTTTTTCTGCTATCTAACTGCCATTTATCATAACATAAGCATGTCTCTGCTTCTGTACTCTGATTTCCATCATTCTTTTAGAATTGCAACAAGCTGGTAATAACTCTGAAAGTGTTTACAGATTCAGAGTTGGAGCCTCAGTTCATCTAAGGTCGGGACCGTCCAGCTGTGTTGATCTGAGGCAGCGCTCTGAACGAGATGACCTGGAATGTTTGCTGCTTCATAATTCATCCAATTGGTGCATCATATCTAAGGTTGCGGCACAGTTACACATTAGTGTTGACTTTCAATTTAGAAAAACTTACAAATAATGACCATTGATGTGTGATGAGGCAGATCTTAGAGAATTAATGTGTTGATTCTGTAGCAGACTGTGAGCTGATAAAGACAGATGCTAGAGTTACTGAAGCTGCCATTACATTTTTTTAGGAGCTGCCAGCTTAAAGCTCTCTCATCATCTGACTTCATTTCTCTGTAGGCCTCTATAAATAATCATCTGCTCAAAAGTTTGAATATAATCGTTACGGTCCATCTAGCGTTAAATGTTCTAAAATGCAGTCGTCCCCAAACTAATTTCAGAGTTGTCTAGTCCCACTAATAAACATACTATTTAAATTCTACTCAGCCTGATGTGATAGCACAACGTCAGAGAAGATGTACTTAGCTAACACATTTTAAATAAAATGAAACTTTTACCATTTCAGTTGTTGCTGTTAAGCCTGTTATTCTAACTCAGTGGAAGTACTATGTCGGTCACCTGGTCAATAACTTTGTTCCAGACGGTGATGCCCTAACTATTCCTCTAGCACCACTATGACTATGACATTTGTTGTTTTGAGGGAAATGCGCCAACAATTATTGTAAAGATTTTTTTTTTTTACATATGTATCTGTTTATAAACAACACACAAGGTGTACCTAAAGTAAATGTTATACCGTTATGCTAAGATGCACATTTAGCTAAAGTTCTGCCACATAGCCTATCATTCATACGACACGATACCTTATTGTGTTGAGTGTCTTTTCCTATAGATTCAATACTTAAAACTAAATATGCTCATTTTCAGCTTCATTTTTTATTTTCTACTGTGACATATTTACATGCTTTAATGTTGCAAAGGTGATTTCTTATCTGGTCCGTTCTTTTGTAATTTTGCAACCACTAAGACAGAGGTTCCCAAAACAAACTTCTTTTGGAGGGAACACAGGGATTTTAGCCTTTGCAGACCATTGACATGCACAAAAACACACTATAGGAAAGGGGAAAACCCAGAAAGCATGATAGGGCCTCTTTGAGAAACTCGATTAAGTAGAAAAACACTGATTTGGGGGCTCACATAGTTCCTGTTGTTGTTGTGGATCAATACAGATCAATGCTGTGTACCCTTGCTGCTGTACAGGTCTGGTCGCCTGCTGTTTACTTTATTGATTAGTTTGAAACAACATTTCTGCTGGATAATAGTGAACCCAAAAATCTGCTCCATCCTTCTTGATTTTAGAAACAACAGTTTTCTTTTTCCTCTCTCTCTATATACTGTTTCACTTCTGAACCTCTCGCTGTAATAATGTTGTTCTTTCTCTTATCTTATCTGCTCTGCTCTTTTCAACAGTACTGGCAGTAATTTCATTTTTACACAAATTGTACTGTAGAAGCCTAAAGCAGATATCTGTGTCTTGTAAATGTGCTTCATATTATTCAAATGTGTTATCTGACCTTAAGCTTTGTTCACGAGCACAGTTTTCCTTTGCAAAGACTATTTTCTCCTTTTGCTCATTAATGACTCTTAAAAGGTACTGGGGGCCTGCCCAAACTTAAACCTGCACATACTCTGCAAGTGGAGGACATTCTTTATAAGGGTTTTCTGAACAATGTCATACTTTTGTATGCATGTGGTAGCTAATAACTTAGAATGACTAATGTCAATAGCTCAACATAAGGACTTTTTCTGCAATAAACTTTACAAATCAGAAATGAATCCATGGAAGGAATAGTGCTGTGCATACATGCTATTGTTACTTAGAGCTAGCTTTGTGTCGTATGATGTTAGGAGCTATTGTTTCTTACTGAAATGCCATGCAAAAGACATTGTCAGCACACGATATTGTAGTCTTAGAAACAAAGAAGAAAGTATAGAACTACACAAAATCCAATATAAGTTAAGATAATGTAAAGAAGACATCAAACAAAAATGTCACAAATGAGCAGACAAGAGCATCATTTCTATAAAACACTAATCTCGCAATGCATCCCTACTCAGCATCCCATTCATACCCACCAAAATAGCTACACTTTGTCGAATCTGTACATTACATACGTTACATCTGTATAATGAACCCTGGCAGCTACAAAAGCCATGAAAGCCAACAGAAAAACTGAAAGTTTAAAGCATCAATTAGTTTGATTGAAGATGTGGCTCAGTGTCAGCTGTTATATATCATGCTGTCTGAGGATGGAAACACATGGGATGATGGATATTATAAAAACTTCCAATGAAATGTTTTAATAGCTGTTTCTCAAATACTCTCTTAATTAAAATAAGTTTGAGCGACACATGTAGCTACCTTGTACTAGCAGCCGTGTGGTGTGAACGACTTCTCCCTGGGGGCTGAAGGCTCGACATGTGTAAGCTCCACGATCCTCGCGAGTGATGGATAGCACCGTCAAACTCCCATCCGACACCTGAACACACACACATTAAAGTACTGAGAGTGCAGGGAAGTAAAAAAAAACAAAACATAAATATAAAATAATAAGTAAGTAACATAATATTTAAAAACATATATAATAATAAATATTAATAATAACCTGGAAATGGTGCCCACATTTGAAAAAAGAATGTTCAAGTGCAGCAGAGAAATAAAATTAACATGAGAACAGCAGGGTCTTTAATGTTTTATTCATGTAGTAGAGTGCACTACTGCATTACTTGCATCTCATTGATTATACAACAAATAAGAGATATTCTGTGTTTTCTATTCCTCAAGATGAATAGTTTTAGTCAAATGTTGTTAGATGATTTATAAACCTGCAGCAGCACATTTAAAATCTATTTATAATCCACCAGAAGCCAGTGTAAATATTTAGGGGCAGGAGTAAAACACTTGGTTTTCTTAGTTGTTAATAAGATGAAGTTGTCTACTGTGTGGAGGAACACTAGGTCTTCTTTTCCTCATTAAACGTAAAATCTAAAACCCTTCTCTGCCATGGTGAGTGTAAAAGATGACAGAGACAAGGATCCCAGCTGCAACGACAATGTGCTCACTGAGCTGCTACACTCCCCACTTACAGCTGATCCCACAAGGATCATACTCTCTAATAGATTCACAAATTCTCCAGGAGATTCAGCAGCTCCCCTCTTTTTTTTTGTCTGTCTGTCTGTCTGTCTGTCTGTCTGTCTGTCTGTCTGTCTGTCTGTCTGTCTGTCTGTCTGTCTGTCTGTCTGTCTGTCTGTCTGTCTGTCTGTCTGTCTGTCTGTCTGTCTGTCTGTCTGTCTGTCTGTCTGTCTGTCTGTCTGTCTGTCTGTCTGTCTGTCTGTCTGTCTGTCTGTCTGTCTGTCTGTCTGTCTGTCTGTCTGTCTGTGTCTGTCTGTCTGTCTGTCTCTGAATGGAATGCTTGATTTTGTCTCTAGTGTTTGTTTTTTTTAGCTCTGTCCTCTTCCAGGTCTCAGTGGTGGAGAGGAGGTCATGAGGCTTAGGTCCCATCTGTCTGGCAGCAGATTTGCCATTTATGATTACAATCTATAAATTGTCATGCTGATTTTACATATTGTCATTACTTTCTCATCCGGGGATCCCACCTCAATTGCTTCCCAAGGTTTCATTGATTTTCTTCCAGCTAAAGATTTTTACGCAATATGTATTGAAGGTCTAATGACTGAGGGTGTGGAATGCTGTATTTTGATATTAGGTTGTATAAATAAGACTGACTTGATCAATAATTAAAATAATAATCAAAGGGGTCTGAAGTAAAATCTATAAAAGCTTTCTAGAAGATGGGGCAACGGGACTGTTCATTTGGATTTTGGAATATTCCAAAAAAACATATAATTGGCAAACGCACACTTATGTTACTCCAATTGTTTAGTTCAGGAGGATAATATTCACAAATTAACGCAACTGTATGATTATTTCAAAGTAAATGTAAGTGTAAGTTGTGATTTTGATATAGATCCTGTGTAGTGTTTCAACTTTCTGTGAAGTATGAATCACCATTTGTCTATTTCAACTGCCTTGCCCGGTTAAATAAAACGAGTGATCCTTACAAACAGCAGTGTTGTAAGTCTGAAAACCATGCTAAGAGAAATAACTGGATCACTAGTCGGAGGATACATTAAGACAGAATTTACCTTGTACTTGGCACTGCTGACCATGAGGCTGCCTTCTCGCAGCCAGCCGACAGACGGTTTAGGGTTGCCAAAGGCTGTGCAGGTCAAAGTGATGCTCCCACCCTCCTTGGCCTCTACGTACTGAGGTGGTGTATCCGTGAACGTAGGGGGGGCTGAGGAAGAGACAGAAATAATTCAAAGGGATCAAGCAAAGGTAGTACAATGGACAAGAGTTCCTTGTGTAGATCATTGTTAACCCAATATAAAATGGTGTGTACTGTGAGCAGCAACAAAACACATTCATCTGACAAATCTAAGCAGTTTTGAGTAAATAGAATACCCTGTAGAGTACGCATTTTGCTATAAGACGTAGACAGTCATTGCAAACATTAGCTTATCTTTGATTATTTGAAATAAATACAATATTCCCTCAATATGTTTTTGCCAAAATATTTGAAACATATTCTGAAAGTCCAGGGAAATTTGGAAAATAAATATGTTGTGGATGGGCAAATTCTGCTGATCTCACATCTCTTTTGCTGGGTCAGTCTTGTTATAAGTTCAAAACCTTCTGGTACCTCCATCCTTCCACAAATGAAGACTAAACTGCTCTGGCAAGCTATATATTGTTCGATTACCGTTTATGATAAAATATGTATCTGTAACAAATAATAGTAAGTTATGAACGACAGTGTGCGATGTCCCCTTAAGCTTGATAATATACTTGATCAAATCTGGATGTCGGACAGAGAGAAGGAGAAAACACAATAGATTTAGATTAAGAGAAATGCAAAAGAGGTCCTCAATGTTGAAAACCTCTTTTGTACTCATAGAACATATTACAAAGCAATACATACAATCTCCTGGTAGATTATAGAATATTTGCATGACCAATTAGTAGCGGATGTTAGACTATGGGATACATGTATCAACTGTGCTATAGAGGCTAAGGAAAATTGTCATCTGTCATAAGTTGGCTTTGTGATAAGTTTGACACCCTTCAGAACACAGTGGGTGTTTCATCACTTGACTCTTGATTGCATTTAATATATATCTCTTCTCAAGCAGGTGACATGTCACTACATAGAGTCATTAAAGTCAACAGCCTTAATGTTGGCAACAAATGAGCTAAGAGACTGTGTTGTCATGGTGATTGAGATCCTTAAATACTCAAAGAGTAACTTTTATACAACATGTGTGTAATGTAAATGGCACAGTACATTATATGTAATACCATCAAACACTTACAGCTGTTAAAATGTTTTGTTGCACTATTCTTAAGACAATGATCATGGATGTAGCATGGATGTTCACCACTGATTGCCAATTCTTTCACATATTCACTGTACTCCCCCCAAAAATCATTTCACTTGAAGGTATTTTAGTTTTAAATGATGTAAACAGGTTATAATGATGATATTTACTTTCTAGGAGACTTAAAAGTCTTTAAAGATATGTTTTAACTGGGTATGAAATCATCTCATTCCTCCTTGAAGCCATGAATCCAACAGGTTACCAACACACTGCCTAATGTGTAATGGATTTTATTTGGCATTTGGGTTGGTTGATTAAGGGATAAGATAGATAGATAGATAGATATGACTTTTATTGATCCCAATTTGGGAAATTCTTTTGTTCCAGCAGCATTAGAAACATAGAGACAATACAAATATACACAATACGAAATAGTAATAACAGTTTAAGATTTCTATAAGTACCGGAAGGGTGGAAGCCAAGGAGCAATGGATTGCTTGTCACATTGTTTATTCCTTAAAAGCTAAAGAATAAACATTTTATATCATATACATATTTTTGTTATGTGTCCTTTCACTCTCTCTCCTTAGTGCGCAGGCGCACCTAAACTGCCCCTGGCTCCGCCTCTGCCCAGGTGTTCCCAACGTGGGGCTGATCACCCATAGGAGGAAGCTGGAGGAGAAGGAGGATCTCTCTGGCTGACGGCGGCTGGCATTCTCGCTGTCAACCCCCTTATGGCTTTAGCGTTCTCCTAATTGCACGTTGACTGTGATGCCTGGAGGACCTGCTAGTTTTTGTTTTCTCGTTTTTGTTTCCTCAGTTTATGTTGCTCACTTGCCCTTAGTTTAGGGGGGGCTTAAACTACGGCCCATGGTGTAGGCTCCCTCCACCCCTTTTGTTCTTTTTTGGCCAGTCCTCCAGACCTTCCTTATTTAAGATAATCTTGTGTAAATAAAAGTTCATGTTGATTGTAAACTCCACTGGTTGTTGGGTGATAAATCTATGTTGGGTGTCACCGCGTGAGCCACAACTGTTGTGGCCGTAACAGGGATGGTCATACAAGACATTTGGCACAGCTTTCCAAATTCTCTTAAATACTTTATACTCTTGTCTAGCTTACCCATCTTCATTTAACCTTAACATTCCCAGTTCAATGCACACACACACGTCAATACCACTGTCAGTGATATAATGCAGATTTTGTTGTCATAATTCCTGTTTTGATATCCTCTATCTAATCACCTTAGGACTGAAGCTGATCTGCTTACATGTGTAATCCTTCAGCTTCTCAATTGCTAGCATGTTATTCTATCTGCAACCATAAACCCGGGCCATAGTGCTTATTCCCCACCACATGCTTTGGAACGCCACAGAGATGGTGAAGATAAGCACCATGCAACTTCTGAGACACAATCATCTCCATGCATTTTAGATTTTGAACCACCAGAGAACGAGTGTGCAGTATTTTATTTTACAGAATATTTTGATACAAACATTTTTATGTATTAAAATCTATATTGACACATTCAGAGGCCTTATGGTGTAACAAAGACACCATATGATTTCATCCCACTCTACCGAGGTGTGAATACTGGATTGCATCCTACCAGTGTACAGCATCCCTGTGCACAATGGCATGACTTAAAGGGTCCCATTATGCTTGTTGGTGTTATTCTCTTTCCTGTAGTGTGTTGTATAGGTTTTTTTCGAGGAAGTCAATGGTCTCCAAAGGCTAAAATCCCTGTGTTCCTTCCCACCCTGCCTAAAACCACTATGTTGGACTCCTTTGTTTACATAGTGACATATGATTCACTTGCACTTTTAATGGCTAGCGCTCTAACATATTGTACTTGACTGGTTAAGTGTTGGGATATCTCTAAGCAGTTGACTAATCACAACAGAGCCGGCCAGCTAACCAATCAGAGCAGACTGGGGTCTGGTTTCAGACAGAGGGTGAAAAGAGGTGCTGCAGCACAGACAGTATGAGAAACATAAAGACCTTTTTGAACATTAAAGCATGGAGACATGTCACAGTAGAGGCACTAAATACAAATATGAACCTGAAAATGAGCAGAATGTGTATTTAATAGTGCTAAGCATGCCACTGTGCAGGCATGGTCAGGCATTGCTTTGCACTTTTGAAGAAAGGCTTAACCCCATCCTTTTCTTTATACCCAGAAATATCAGACGTGGAGCTGGCCAGCTTTAAAGTTAGTCAAATAAGGTATCTGCACTTTTTGTCATTTGTTCTTTAATTTGTAATATCAAAGTTTTATTTTCATTGGTAACTCTATCAACCTTCTTAAATGTATTTTACATTAATCCTGTTTCAATGCTGTGTGTGCTGCACTGCATTTGATACTGTATGTTTGAAGCATCTTGTTTACTATAATTAAATAAAATGTGTTCATCATTTAAAATAATAACATTACGTGTTTGCAGCCATGATTATTTTCTCTTCCTGCTTATCCTGTTCTCCACTCGCACTCTGTCTGAGGATGATAATGGTTCAAAAGAATGCAGGATAGGTGTGAATTTGCAGAGGGAAATGCATCAGCGCGATATACTGTAGCACTCCCGCCCACAATCTATATGTATCTCACACGGAATCTATATGCATCGCTTACTTCTTCAATGCCACCAAGGCTGACAGCTAAAGTGCTCAGAGTAATCACCGACAACCACTGATGTTTGACTGTGATAGTGAGAGGTGGATGGCAAATGGAGCTCTATAAATAGCAATGCAGCAGGAGTATAAAGCAGGGCGTGATCCTTCAAGATTTGTCACCGCCAATAATTCAACATACTCATAACATTAATGCCTAGGGGATTAAAGGAAGTACACAGGTAATACAGCTTTACTAGTGAATGATATACATTAATGTCAATGTTGACTTATCAGCGCTGTATTATTAAACTATATTGACAGAAACTTGGACATGAGGATGTAACGTTTATGTGGAATTATCTACTGTGGGTGTCATCTCATATATTAATATTGAACCCTGTAAAAAGCAGGCTTCAATCATTTTTCACAGGTTCTTTCAGCTCGATTTTACACTTCATTGCCAATGGCACTCATAAGCCTGGATAATTCATTTTCACTATTACACTGTATGATCAAAAACAGTGCAGGCATATTCTCAGTCAACCCCTGAGGACCTTTTTTACAGCCTGTAAAATTAAAGTCAAATTTTGGACTTAGTTCCAAGATGAAGATTAAAAAAATTTCTCTTCATCTTAAATTCACGCAAAATAAAAAATAAAAGCTAATCAAATCATGACTCCATGACTGCAAAATACTCTTATTATTCATGAGTATGTCAGAACTGGCCAATGAGTTCAAATTCATGCTCAGGAAGTAACAATGCCCTTCAATGTACAGCCAGTTTGAGAGGAGCAAAATGAAAATGCAAGGACAGAAACACAAGTTAGAGACATTGAACTTGTTGTTTTCTATTCATTACACTTTTGCCAATCTCACCAAGTAAAATATGTTCTAACCATCTCTCAAGGAAGCTTTATCAAGCACATGTAATACTATTTTGACTTTATTGAATTAAATATTAAGTGGCCCAATCAGCAAACGTAAGCCTTTCTCTGCCTTTCTTTGTAACTAACGGGGTACAACCTTTTCTGTCAGTGGACTATATGTCCTCTTTGATCATTTTTTATGCACAGAAACCTATATAACACACGACAGGAAAGAGGAAAAACCCCAAAAGCATAATAGAGCCCCTTTAACCCTTGGTTATATTGTTATAATTTAAGCTTCTGTTCATGTTGACTTCCCACCCACATACAGTACTGGCCATTTCCTTCAACTCTGCTGGCATATAACATTTTTCTTAGTGGTGAAAGAATAGACACTGGAAACTCCACAAACACAATGGTGTCTTTAATGTCTAGACTATCTGCTCAATTAAACACATTTGCTAATCATCAAAAGCCTTTAGGGAGGATCTAAGTGATTACAGTAAGAAGTACACTACATCCTGTTTTTGAAGTGGAATCATGTTTCAAAACTAGACTCATAATGTGAACCTGCACTTAATAATTAGTTGATTCTACGTGCCCAAAAGTGCAGCAGATTGAGCGTTTGGGAATGTTGAAAGCAAAACATTTTCACCACTTCCTTAATAAATTCAGTGATATGATTTTATGGTGCGCCATTTCTAAATACACAAACACTCACAGCCTGATAAGTCCAGTGAAATGTTAGTTTCATCCGAGTCAACATGAACTTTGTTGGTCCACATCTGAACAAGGATTATCACAGTATTGTAGACTGAGTAAGTGAGCTGTGTTTTGCACATTAGCACTGACAATCTGAGTTACTACAACTGATAAAAGTGCTGTGGCTTATGTCTGCCGTGTCAACACAACACTAAAGGACAGCCGAGGAGTGATGGACAGAAAAAGAGAAGGCAGAGGAGGATGCCGGAGGCCTTTAAACACTTCTGGGAGAGAGAGAAGAGGCAAGGCCAAGCATACACAACACTGATGAAGCTGAGCTAATGTACCGTAACCACATTGGGGGGGGGGGGTAAAAGGACCCTAACTGCTGTATCTGTTACCACAGCAACTAGAGTCATCATATGCTGTCTGATTATGTGTCTCAATGAATGCTTGAGCTACCAAGTGAAGGCAACATATTCTTAGTCCCGTGGGTGTTGACACAAGTGTGGGTTACTTCTCTATACTCTGTGTTTGTCTGGAGTTCCTCTCCAGAGACAACTTCAGAAAGATGATTCAGAAAATGTAACTGGGACAACTTTATCAACCTTCTAGTCATTACACAGCCACCATGAGGCCGGTGAGTCACCACAAACAATGAGCGAGAATCAGTGTCAAGAACACTTTGGACTTCTCACTATGGGGATTTAACCTTTGACCTTGTGGTATCCTTATCTGGGCTGGACTTGAACAACAGATGGTGTGTATCATGGTCTGCATCTCAATCCTTAGTTAGGAGATTAAGATAATTAAACTAATAGCAGAACACATTATACAAGTGAATTGGATAAATAATGGACAGATGAATTCATTATTAAAGGGGCCCTATTATTCTCATATCAGGTCTATATTTGTATTTTGTGCCTCCACTGTGTTAAACTGCTTTAATGTTCAAAAAGCTCTTTATTTTTCTGATACTGCCTGTGCTGCAGCACGTCTTTTCACCCTCTGTCTGACACCAGAGCCCAGTCTGCTCTGATTGGTTAGCTGGCTGTCCTGCAGTTATTTGTCAACCGCTTAAAGTTCCGCCCCTTAGCCTATCAGGTACAATGTGTTGGAGCGCTAACCAATAGAAGTATAGTGACATAGTGACGTCATTACAGGAGCAGTGATCTGCTGACTTCAGGCCTTTCACATACTTTTGCCCACCAACGTTCTGTTTAGATAGAAAGTCCTTCATTTTGGAAAATACACATTTTAATGACTAAAGTTACTACCTCTGTGATTGATTAATTTTAAACTTTCTGCATACTGCAAACATCCATTTATCACGTGCACAAACACACAAAACATTTTCATAACAAATGCAAAATCTCATCGTTACAGATTCCAGCAGGCTTATTTTAAGTTTTACAGTAGCTCATTTAATGTGTCTAGTTCCATGTCCTTGTGTGTTACAAATAATAATTCAAAAGACTGACATATACGTTTCCAGTTGCGTCTTAAACTGTGTGCCTATTGCCATTACTCTGGAGCCCATCCTCACTAGCTAACACCTCTGCTACAAATGATAATACATTTAAAAGTCCATATACTTGTGTAACAATAAAACAATACAAAAGTCCACATACGTAACATCATATCTGCATCTCCAGCACTATTTGTTTGTTTTTAACGGTATGAATAGAGCATGCGGACTTCACTTACCGTTGACAGTTAGATGCACCCAGCTGCCATTGTGGAAGGTGTCGTACTGCTGCTCCAGCATCAGCACCTTACACTCATACCAGCCCTGGTCGTCTGAGCGCACGTTCTCTATCCGCAGGGAGGACTTGTCGTGCAGACTGGCCCGGCCTGGGGGAGAGGGAAGGAGATGTTGTGTCAGCAGAAAAGGACACACAGAGGTGAGTCGATTGGGTGGATAGAATTAAATGAGGAAGGTAAGGAACAGGGGAGAGGACAAGGAGGAAAGAAACACCAGATGAATGTCTAAAACGTGGTCAACCTTTGAAATGTTCAGATATTATTTGTAGGTATCACAGTGTTAGAGTTTCAGGGTAATGTCAGTGTGCAGACCTGTTGTTTGATAAAGTTTATAGTTAGGGATGGCTCAGGCTTATTTTGAAACAGCCACTCGTTATGTTGCTATAGGGTCCGACTGTTTGTTTGTGCTCATGTCCAATAAACTAACTCAGCATCCGTGGCATCATTCCTGGAGTTTTTGTGTCCCTCACCTGGCAGGTTGCCAGTATTAAAGTTTAACTTTGTATGATGAGTTGTTGACCTGCCTGATAACCATGTTATGTATATATATTTTTGGCAGAACCTGGAAGGTTGTCGAAATCCACCTTGATCGAACCCTTCTTTAAATATTCACATTAGGATTTTTGTCATTTGGATTGCCTATGTTGTAATGTTCTTATCTTTTTTCATCTATGGAAATGACATCTACCTGCCGTGGTAAATATGAAGTGAAATGCATCACTTAAACCCTAGTGTGGCTGAGATGTCCTTATCTCCATGTTTGTGCCGTTCTATTTTGGAGATGCTCTCAGGCAAGGACAGGTCATTACTTCCTTTGAGGAGTGGGAAGACTCCAACATGACAACAGAGAACCCTCAGCTGTAGACAGGCTTTGCAATCCGTCAGAACAGATATCGGTTTTTGATTTGGAGGACAGAGTCAGGAATAGCTGCATTTCCTTTTACAGATCAAAAGCTGAGAGAGGGGGATTGATGATGTTGCTCCGGGCAATCTGGCAACTGAATCATAACAGATTGCGACTGGCAATACAGGCTAAACAAAGGGCTTTAAGGAGGCACAGGCCAGCTCAAAACGTCAGCAATATCAAAGCCTGGCTATGCCTCATTAATCCACCCCCTCCCCCTTTTTCTCTACACTTTTTGGGTATTCCTTACTCATTATGTTGCTTTCATTAAACCCCTCTGCAATATCACAGACCAGGTAAATAATTCAAGCGCACTGAGTTAAGGTACAGAGATAATAGGGATGTGTGTTCACTAGTAGTAGCACATAATACAAAACAATTGAAGAGATATTTCAAATCTGAATAAATTGAACAGCAAACACGCCTTGTTCAAAATCTCGTTAAAATCTCTGATCAATTTACAGTAGGATTATACATCCTGAACTCTGTCAATAGAACAATATAATAAGTGAGAGAAGCATTTCCCTAGGGCAACAAAGCGGCAGTCAGCAGGACTTTGGTTCATTGAAGTAATTGAGACAGTCGAGCTGTTTCTCCAATCGTTTTCTGTTCATTCAGTCTACCCTATGTCTTGTTTCTTCTATCAGTGTCCTGCAGCCAGCACACAGCAGTCTGCCACAGAGCGACACTCGTCATGATTGGCATTAACTGTGATAACGCAAGAGGACTGCCTGAGATGCCTCAGGTGCTGTGGGTTGACTGTTCACTGCTGCGGTGTTTATCCAAGGCGATGTCATTGAAATGTCATTGATTTCAAAAATCCATGATTCAATTTTAATATTTATTTCCAGAACTTTGAGCTATGCCATTGATGCAGTCTGGATTGGTTTCGATTTGAACACAAAGGTTATATGGTAACAAGCTGATATATCCACTAAATTATATTTGGAATGTAAGACACTAAGGCCAAAATGAAATAATGTTTTACCGGTCTTGGGAGCAAATTGTAAGCTACAGAGAAAATAATACTGGGAGAATCGCCTGCTTTTTTTCAATTGAAATTGTTTTCAATGAGTAGGCAGCACATGCTGTTGAATTGGGCCTACTCCAGAAAAAGCGCTACACCCAGCAGTGATTTTAAACATTTCTTTAAGACAGAATCAATCATGACAAAGACGACAAATCTGATTTGTTTGAACAGATCAGCCAGCGGGCCCTAAATGTTGCTGTTGATAAGTATCTACCCTTCGCTCTACAGCTGTCAAACTGAGCACTGACAAAAACTCATCTCCCAAATGAGAGAGCAAATATTGTAATGGTGAAAAAACAAGATAAAACATATACATTATACAGCAGCACGTACAGGTAATAACATCCAAGGGGGCTATGCTACCCTGCCAGAACCATTCTGATAGAAGAAGCCGCTTAGTGTACAAAAGGCCTTAAGCTTCGGAATCGAAATCATGACCCCTATGATAAACTGTACCTTGCATTCATTCTCATTCATGCACTCGATATTTAACTGTCCTTTACCATGAACCCAACCAAAGATATGATTCTTTTAGATGCATAATGCGATCAAATTTCAACCAAACAAGCTACACTCTAATGTAAGCTGCATACATTTAGAAGAACAGAAAAGCAGGTTTGATAGCTTCAGGAACAGTCTGCTGGGGCAATTCATTTTGAATGCAACAATTCTGCTGGACCTAGCACAGGAACCCAACAATGATAAGGGGCATTCAAAGATGTAATCTTGGACTACTGCAATTTCTTTGTTCTTTCTATATGCCTCCATTTCCGCATTCATCTCAATGTTGTATTGCTCTCTTTCTCTCTAGCTATCAATTGAAGTCCATGTCTTCCTCTGTACTCTCATTGAATAGTTCTATACTGTTCTGCCTCTTCCACTCAGATGTTGTCTACCTCTTCCTGTGGAAAAAAATTATAAGAGAATGGCTTGTTTGAGACCAAGGGCAGAGGGGCGAAGGAAACAGTGACCCTGTGGTAGGCTCAACTCATTAACCCCCTCGACATCCTCATAAGTCTAAACAGGGCACAATGTGAGCCACTGTAACTCTCAGAAGCTTCAAATGTGACCTGTGACTTTATTCCATGATGCAACATTAGAGTCACACTGCAGCACAGTGGGAGGTTGGTGTTCGTCTGTACGCAGCTATAACTTCAGATGTTTCACTTCTGCTTTCTGAAACAAGATGAATCGTGGCTTTGCTTAAGGCTTAAGCAACTGATGTGTCTCAGGATTGAAGACACAGCAAGATGAATTTTAAAACAGCACATAAACCAAGCAGAGTTTGTGCACACAGTCTCTCAAATGTCATTGGTATTTAATAACTGCTGTCTTTAACGTTAATCCAATCAAGCAGCACATGATCGACAACAGTTTGAATAGTTTTGTTCTTCATTATTTTCAGAAGCTTCAAAATGAAAAAAAAGTATCATCTTTGTGATCATGATATTGAAATCACGGTATCAAGTTAAGAATCGAAACACAGTGGCCGTTTTACTCTTACAGATAATATAGATTTGGGAACATTGGGATTACATTGAGCTATTTGATCAAACTAATAACAGAAAGGGATTATATAAAATGCAGTGATCAGAGGAAAGTAAAATGAAAAAGCAGTAAAGGGCAAAATCCCTCTCGCCTCCCCAGCAAACGTCACCGTGAGCACAACACAAAGATAATCTGAGGAGGAAAGAGTGGCTGCCTCCAAAGGAAATGTCATCTTAATAAAGCTGTCTACACTTGTTAGTAAGCAAATACATTACAGTCTACACTGCACACCACTGATCAGACAAAGCTCTGTCAAGAATGTGATGGTTTAATGTCTAAACTCTTTACCAAAACATAGAGAAAGAACAAATAGCAACTGCAAAAGTGATCCAATGTGATTCCATTAATACAGATGTATTAATGGAAGCATTTGTTGAGCATATGTTCATTTGTTTCTATTGTGGCCCTGAAGGTCAAAACACAATATAATTTCAAAAAAGATAAAACTGCAGAAGAAACACCAGCAAAGGACAAAATATAATGACATTAAAAGTGGAACGTAAGTATTAGATGATATATCCTGATCTCTGATAGGACGCACCCTTTGTCAGTCTTAACAAACAGAAATAGTACTTTTGAGCACAGACAAGTCAACATGTCCCATGAACAGGTACACACAGAACAGCCCAACAGACACACTACAAAGATCAAGCAAGTTGTTAACACATTTTGCAAGCGATGCCATAGAGTCCTAAAAAGCAAAAATGACATAGCGTTTTACCACCTCGGTTCCCTCATCCAAAATCAAGTTTTTTTAACGTGTTTGTGCTAAAAAGCCAGAAATAAATTCTTTGGTTTACACAAGCTGAAGAGATTGTCTTGTTTTGTTCCAAGACATAAAATATGTTCTTAAAAAAAACCCACCAGTGAATGTCTGAAGCTTTTATGTGTCATAACAATGGCGACTGCTAACAAGTGTCTAAAAGCACAAGTTAGCTGCTTTAAGTTAGCAGTGTTAAGGTGAGTTGAAGTTATCCATCTATGAAGTAGTTTGTTTATATCTATAACGTTAGCTTTTTACTTCTGGCTATTGCATTTCCACAATATAATCCTGCTGAATAAAATTGGTAAGTATCATAAATGTTGGTGAGGGGACCGGCTAAGACCCTATGTCCTGAATATGATGTCAGACACTCACTGGACATCAGCCAGTCAACACAGAGGAAGACTCACAGTCCCTTTAACTCAAACAGTCTGATGCTTTGAGTACAAACTGCCAAAAAACACAGCTCTAAACTGCAGCTTGTCCTGTGGTGAATAGACTTGGCACGGCACTCTGTGTTAGACAGTGTTTGGGTAAACACTGATTACCTTACCAGCCCACTTCCTCCACCCACATATTGCTTTCTAATTTATAACATTTAAACCTATTACTTAGCATATCAGTGACTGCTTTCATTTAATAAGAAAACTACTTTTTTTTTTAATATTGGAAAATACTAAAAACGGCGGATGCCACAATTATAAAGTTAAAGTGTGACGACATGGGTTGCCAAAAAAAATATTTTCCTTACCACTGTTCCTTAACCTCAGTGAAAAAAAGAGTTATGGGGTTGAAAAGAGACGCGAAGGGGAATTCATAATGATTAAATAAAAAATTGCACTTACACTGAGCAATGTATTTAGGGTGTGCCAGCAGATGTTATTGATATAAAGAAACTACAATATTCCGTAGACGGAATAAAAGCAATGAGTGCACTTATATGCATACATCTGTTAGGCCTACACACAATGTTGAACCACCACCTAAATCTGACTTTACCGAATCATTTTAAAGTAGTCAGAGTAAAGTTCATAGTTTGCCTTGCAGTTTTAGTGTTAGAAGTTCAAAACATAGAAGCAAATTTGGCAGGATATGGCCTAGATGGAAAATGCTGAATCATTTACATGTCTGTGTTTCTCGGTCACGATCGGTTGTTTCGTTGAACGGCCTAATGGTGCATTACTTTAAATGTTGCAGCCACAAGGAATATTGAGACAGCAGTATCTCCGTTCTGTTCATAAAGGAATGTCCGGTGTGCGCTAAACTAAAGGAGATTATAAACGAAGCTTTTAAGCTCCTTCCTTTCATCTAGAGCAGGGGTCTTCAACGTTTTTCAGGCCAGGGACCCCCAAACTGATGGAGAGTTGGAGCAGGGACCCCCTACTATTAATATGGCATACAATTGTGTTTTATATTAAACGGGGCCTAGTGCAGTGTGTAAACATAGATACTGTTATTGTACATTCAATACTAAGCTATTCAAATAATACACAGGTTAATATATTCATGTTTTTATTTTAAACAAGTGCAAGGTACAGTGTGGCCGTACCACTGCCATTTATGAACATATATCTTGCACACAACACAGGGCTATTAAAATAAATCACAATAAAAGTTTGAACTTTAAACAAGTGCAAGGTGCAGAGTGGCTGTGCCACTGTCATTTATAAACAAACACTGAGCTATGAGATTTTAACACTAAACATGCATGTAGATGGGACAATGAATCCTCAAACCATCTGTGGATGGCACACGTACTCTCACATCAGTGAGATGTCTGACCCTGATGAGCAGCACACAGCTGATCCAGCCTTGGACGGATGGAGGTTGTCAGGCAGAGGGTCATATCAGCCTCAGGCTGCAGCCTTGACCTGTATTTGTTTTTCAAGTAAGTCAGTGAGGAAAATCCACTTTCGCAAAGATAGGTTGTGGCAAAGGGCAAAAGGCTCATCATGGCTTTTCCTGCCAATTGCGGAAAGTCTTTCTGGCAAGAGATCCAGAACTGGGTGAGTGGTTTTGTGTCATATATGTGTCTGAACGTACTGTCAGTGGATAGTTCGATTAGCTGATCCTCCTCCGTCACTGTCAGGTGTGTGCCGTCTGCTGCGTTGTCTGTGAATGGAAACAGTATCCATGTCTTGTCCCTGCTCCAGGAGTCAGCCTCAGAAAAGTAGTGCCCAAATTGTCCCTCGAGCGCCTCCAAATGCGCAAGAATTGCGCGTGTAATGGGGGGCGAGAGCACAGCAGAATCTCCCAGCTCATCCACTGATGGAAACATGGAAAATATTTCCTCCCCGATGAGCTCCCTCCACCTTTTGATTTTTTTTAGAAAGCCTTCCATTTTGTCATACAGTTGAATGGCATGG
The DNA here is from genome assembly GCF_036324505.1 of Eleginops maclovinus. Lineage (NCBI taxonomy): Eukaryota > Metazoa > Chordata > Actinopteri > Perciformes > Eleginopidae > Eleginops > Eleginops maclovinus. The sequence continues at coordinate 16,630,400 of NC_086359.1, read as the reverse complement.
GTATTGCGGCCTTGCATTGAACTGTTCAGTTTGTTCAGCTCAGCGAAAACATCAGCAAGATAGGCAAGTTTGGTGACCCAAACATTGTCACTGAAAAGTGCAGCCAGCTCTGTGCGCTTTTGGAGAAGTAAAAACTCCCGAATAGACTTGCGCAATTCCAGCACACGTGACAACACTGTTCCATGTGAAAGCCACCGAACCTCGGAATGGTAGAGTAGCGCAGTGTGTTCTTCTCCCTCAGCAGCACAGAGATTCGAGAAGAGACGTGTTTGCAATGCGCTCTTCTTGACTAGGTTGACTACTTTCACTACCGAGTCCATGACATCTGCCAATTCAGCGCTCATATCTTTGGCAACAAGTGACTCCCTGTGTAGCATGCAGTGCGTCCAAATCACTTGCGGAGACACATCCCTTACAAGCGCGATTAGTCCACTTTTTAAACCAGCCATGGCTCTTGCACCGTCAGTGCACAGCGCAATACATTTTGTCCACGGAATGTCATTCTCTCTGAAAAAAACATCGATCACTTTGAAGATTTCAGAACTAGTTGTGCGTTGAGGGAGGCACTTACAAAACAAAAATTCCTCCTGCATTTCCTTATCATCGACAAAGCGCACAAACGCCAGAAGCTGGGCGTCCTTCGACACATCTGTTGACTCGTCTAATTGTAACGCAAATGCATCTGCCAACCTCAGCTTCTCTATCAGTTGCATCCTCACATCAGATGCCATCTCGTCTATACGGCGAGCTATGGTTGTGTCCGACACTGGAATGGTTTTCAGTTTATTAATGTCAATATCATTTCCATACATGGTTTTACACATATCGGTTGCTGAAGGCAATATTAAATCCTCTGCAAGTGTGTATGGCTGTTTCTTCTGGGCAATCCGAAGGGCAATTTGATAAGAGCATTTCAAAGCTAGCTCCCCAACTTTGGCTGATTTTCTGATCAATGTCTGTTGACCTTGGAGGGATTTGAGGCTAGCTTGGAAGTATTCAACAGGTTTGTCTTTTAAGTGGCTGTGTGTTGTCTCCAAGTGACGCTGCAGCTTTGATGGCTTCATAGATTCATTTGAAAGAACAGTAGAGCAAATGACACACATTGGAAACTCAATGCCATCTGTCTCCTTAAAGGTAAACCCGAACTTCAGATAATGATCTGAATATTTTCGTGTCTTCTCCCTTTTGCGCTTACCCTTATTAGCTGCAACATCTGCAGGCGCAGCAGGTTCTGCCTCGTCACTTGCATGTTCACTGGTGGATGGTATCTCGCTTGTGCTTGTTGATTTTTTCGCTCGAGTTACAAAACGATCCATTTTATATGTATGGTCTTCTCAATAATGTCGCTGCGTGCATCCCTGTGTCTGGGTCTTCAGTAAACTGGGGCCTGAATAGGCTCTCGTCCAATCATGGGGAACCTGACAGAGCCAGCGCATAGACATAATATTATGTCTATGAGCCAGCGTGTGTCACACGGCCTCGTGATTGGCACATCTGCCTCCATTTTTCCGTTAGCTATAATATTTTGGATTTGTGTTGTGCATTTAAAGACATTGCAATTTGTGGGAAAAAACGGTTTGTAAAAAAAAAATATATATATAAAAAATTGTCTAATCAACCAAAGATTTCGCGACCCCCCTGCAGTACCTCCGCGGACCCCCTGGGGGTCGCGACCCCCCTGTTGAAGACCTCTGATCTAGAGAATTCAAATAGCTCTTATCAATGCTGACAATTTGAAACTCCCGGGTCATTTGAATCCGTTAGGAACCTTTCTGAGAGAAAAATAATTTCAACAGTTTCAACATAAAACCAAAAGCCAGCATACGCTTTTTATGTTTACTAACAGAAAAAACAGATTTATAGAGAGCTGTACAAAGAGAAAGAGGACTAACGGTTGTATTACTTCCCTCATCCAAGATGAGGAGGGGAAGCAGGAGAATCATGGGGAAACAATGAATTAGGAAACGTTAACAAAGACTTTGTTGCTCCGTCAAGTTCAAAAGCACAATAATATATGTAACCAGCACAGATTCCACTATGAATTATGAACAAATATTCATGCTTTACAGAAAAAACTGACTTTTGTTGACACAATTAGCATCTATTCAACAAGTAATTCATTAATAACTGCCACAAGGACACAGCGCTCATACTTGAACAAAAACGTTTTTACATTTGATTGTGTCTTTAAGAAATTAAGACTTATTTAAAGATCCCCTCTGGGCAAAAAAGATACAAATACAATGCTGTGAATATTAAGTTTTCCGGGCATTCACATCCAATCTCACAAACACTTTGTCTCCATGCAAAACCTCAGCATCTTGGAGAAAACTGTGGGATCCATAAGAAGGGAACATTTTTGAGGACTGACCAACAAAGTGAGCTATAAAGCTGCTAGTCTCAGCCAAAAACGGAATCTATGAATATGCTAATTAGTTCATGTCTCTATTTCCCTGAAAAGGCCTTTTTGTTCACTGTTACTCAGTGGTGTAAATTAACTAAGTATATTTACTCAAGTACTGTTCATACGTTAAATGTTGAGGTCCTTTATTTTTTAATCCTCGGGATTGAGAGAAACTGTAGTTTCGATCTCTCCGTCTGTACACACAAACTGAAAGATTGACAATAAAGTTGACTTTGACTACATCCATTTTCTGGTACTTTGTACTTCCACTCAACTACAATTCAGAGGGAAATCGTGTACATTTACTGCACTACATCTATTTTTTACTTTAAGTCACTTTACAGATTTGGAATAATGTGAAACAATAGTCAACACTTAGCTGCACCTTAAGCAGCTTTGATAACACTTTAATGCATCAATAATTATAATCAAATCATATAATATATATTATTCTGAAATGGAACAATCTGCATAATGATTACTCTTACTTTTGGTATTTTAAGTATATTTTTATGACAATACTTTTACTTGCAACAAAGTATTCCTACACTCTGGTATTTCTACTTTTAATAAAGTAGTAGATGTGAGTACTTTACTGTGAGTAAATTGAATGCTGGGCTAAAATTAGATGCAAACAACACTAAATCCTGCCATTTGTTCCAGTAGATACAACTGTGTTTTAAGAAGAGCAAATTAATGTAAAAAGAAAACCTCTGTACCTCAGTGAAGTAGCTGTAAGCAAAACGCATTATTAACTGGCGGGGGGAATTCAATTCCCAGTGAAACGGAACTTTGACTTCTGCACTGTGACATTTGATGCAGTGAAACAGAATATTTCAGCAGTGTACAATTCAGGAGGGACTTAAATCTTTTGCGCTTGTCGGGGGGCTTAAGATGTAGCTTGATGCAGAGATACAGAGGACAGTGACATCCGCACCTTCAATGTTGCTAAGAACTGCAGATTGATTGATGGATGTCCTCTATCATACGTTGAAATTGGTTGGTACTAGCTTACCTACACTCATGTCATATTGTGTTTACAAGAAAAAATATTTGATGTAAAATGTAAATACATTTCCAACCCTTTTCGTATCAAGTCACAGATACAGTTTTGATGAAACTGCCTTCACCATCTTACCAGCATATTCCGGGTCCACATGAGGAGGGTAGAAGCGAAAATTGATGAAGAAGGGGATGGGCATTCCATACTTGAACCATTCCACCACGTAGGGCTGGCCGTTCAGGGGGTGGGACACGTCGCATCCCAGGATGACGTTCTCTCCTGCACGTGCCGTCACAAACTGGGGCTCCTCTCGCACTCCGTGGGCACCTGGAGGGTGAAACAGCCACAGATTAGCCAGGTCAACAATCCCAGGGGATCACCCACCCAGCTTGTGGCTAAAGGCCAATTTGAAGCATACACAACTTAGGTTGCTCTGTAGCATTTCACACAATTAAGTTCCAAATACACTGGAGACCACTGCACATCAGTAATAACCATCACAACCCCAGTGTAACGGCACACCTGATCCATGGCAAAAGTCCTGCAATCGTTCTTTAAGCGTGATGGAAACAGAGAAAAGGAATTTTGTTTAACCATGGTCCAGTTTCTTGAAGTTCACAGGGGTGTGAGACAGCAGACAGGGTCACCACTGTGGGAACAGATAATGCTCGCAGTGTGATAGCAGCAGAGATAATATGCCCTGTGTAGCGAACATTATACAGAGGGGAATCACAGCTCTGCTTGGTGGAAAATTGGCAGATCAATAATTCAGAAATTGTCAAAACTTATGTTAGATTACATAATAAAGTAAAAAACCCTCTGATTCCTCTTTCCAGTTTGTCATGCAATTCTATATAACAACACCGCACATTAGTTGTTCTTTCTCCCCCAAAAATACAAGTAAATAATAGTCTTTTAAACTAGTTGAATAATCACAGACTATTACTGTAATTAACACCAACATTTTTCTTGTTGATTAGCATGCATTGTCCAAAAACAACACACAGTAAAAAAATGCATGCTTTGTTTAAGCGAATACTTTTGACACCTGTCAGACAACATGCTTATTTACTTTTCAGGGAAAACGATGAGTTGATAAGATTGACACCACTCTCTTTAAAACTTCTCATCTAACTCTCTGCCATTTGGGTGTTTCAAAAAGTTAATCAGGTGCACTTGCCAGAATTGTAGTATTTGAGGCAGGCGGGGTGTAAGCACATGTTCCCCTTAAGCCTTCTCCTTGTTTGAGCCAGTGTTGACAGTCTATTCCTTACTTCCTCGAGCTATCAAGACATCAGTCAATTGAAGGTAAACAAGGTAGGAGTGGTTAACAGATTCCATTAGTTTCATGAGAAATGCCACCGTGCACACTAGATGGCTTAGATTACAAGGAAAAATAGCAAGAAGGTGTTTAGAAAAGCATGAGATTAACCCAGGAAGAGAGCGATAACACAAACATGTGCTAAGCTACGTGTTCCATCACTCAGGACTGCAACGACTGCCAGTGACAGGTCCAATACAGAGCCAAGGACAAGGGGCTGGGAAGAGAAAGATTAACGGCACCTGCAGACACATGAATGGATTTATCTTGACATAGTCATCTAATTCGTCTGACAGAATGTGGCCAGAAAAAAAACATAAAATAGGAATGTGACAGTAATGCGCCTGATGTCCAATAATACTTTGACCTTTAACCTATTTACAAAAAGGATTCACTATGTTTGCTCAATAGTGTGTCTGTGAAGCCGCATTGATCCCGGGCTAATTACAATGTAGCTCGGCTTTAAAAGTGGAAACCCGGCGTGGTAGCATTTTAGCGATTCAGCTAATCACATGTACACAATGCACGTCCCTCTGTGGCTGTAAGGAAGTAGGCAGCTAATTACTGCTGCACACAGATGATGGCCAACATTTCCTCTAATTACTGAAAGTAAACAGTGTAAGGCATTGTGCACAAGAACCCAACAGGAATGTATTCTATAATATCTGCAATAGACTTAGACATCAGCGTATCTGGCACTATATTCTGTAACAAAGTATAGCATAGGTTTGAGTGGGTAAAAACATTTTCTGAGACTGAACAAAATAAGTATAGTCAGAAGCGGATAGAGAAAACTAAGGCTCCCTAAATGATTGGTTCCTGGTTCATTGTGCACTAATCTGGTCTCATATGCAGGCTACGTGTACTAGGGCTGTGCAGTATGACAAAAAAATCATATCACAGTATTTTTCCAAATTATTACGGCATCGCAGTATTTATTTATTTTTCGATGTTTGAAAATGTATTTACATTTGTACATTTTAGCCCCACAAAAAAACACCTGATCAGTGGTGGCCTGGAGGAATCAGAATGCCATACCACATAAAAGTAATAACTAACAACAAAAACCCTGTTTGAAAATGTAAACAAATCTCCACCTTCCATAAAACTGCAGGGCGGAAATTTAAATACTTATTTATTGATTTATGATTGACCTCCAAACTTAGGTTCAAAATAAAAAAATAAAATGCAACTTAATAAACCTTGCTTCAAGCCATGGTACACTACACAAACAATATTCAAGTATTTAAACAGATAAAACTAGTGTAGTGTGAAGCTTGGTTTACTAGATGATGAGAGATAAGAAAAGTGATGAATTAGGTGAGGAATAACAGTTTCAAGGTTTCAAGGTTTCAAGGTTTTATTTGTCATATGCACAGCAGATACAGCGTATATGTTGGCAATGAAAATCTTATGTCCCGTGCTCCTCCAACAACTCAACATACATGGTGCAAATAAGATAAATAAAATAGTGCAAAAAGAGAGAAGAATATTTACAATATCAACAATAAAGATTTGAGGATGTGAAATATATACATAGTTGGAATACATTCAGTGGGCTAACTCACAAATATTCAAACGACTCCAATCGGCTGAGCCCCAATCCCCCACTTGACGTTTTCTCAATTATAAGTGCTTGTTGTGAAACAGCACAACTAACTGCATTGATTCTTTTAAGGCCAGCTCATAATACCTTATTAACAGTCTCTACTTCACAGAGTGGGCTTTCTAAGGCATATTGAGGCTGCAGAAAGCATGAAAGGGTTCCACAGTCACCTTGAACTGAGGTCAGTATGAGGAGAAACTAATTGTCTTGGTTTATCAGTAAATTATTATCTTATAATAAAGCATAATAGTTAAACACTCTAATAGGAGTGAAATGTAAATCAACAATTACCAGTAGCATAGTTTTACTAAACCCTAGAGAGGCGCATTTCAAGAGCCCTGAAATACAATGCACAACATAGAATGTGTGAATACACCTTAACTCTCCTAGACTGGTTACTTGCACACGGCATAGAGTATGTAGCACTCTTATGTAACATGTATGGAGTACATTACATCATTGAGAGGCTGTGTATCGAAGGGAGCCTGTGGATTGGTGATTTGATGTTCATACGTGCTCTCATGCTTGACGACAGAACCAGATAATAACTATGCTTTTCCCAGTGGTGAGCCCCCCCTCCTCAGACACACTACCTCAAGCCGCGCTGTGTGTTGATTGGCTGATGGTGACATCATGGCAGATAGCACAAAAACAGGCCCCTAGGAAGGTATGACTTCACTGTTTATAACCGAGAGGGAGCTAGAGAGAAGAGAAGAGGAGAGCAGCTGATGTGCCCACCCCCACCCATCAGGGTTCAGCTCATTTACAATCAAAGACCCAGGGGAGTGCACCATCACAAGGTGTAACCACTGAGGTGCACACACACACACACACACACACACACACACACACACACACACACACACACACACACACACACACACACACACACACACACACACACACACACACACACACACACACACACACACACACACACACACACACACACACACACACACACACACACACACACACACACACACACACACACACACACACACACACACACACACAGTAAGCAATGTGGGAGAAGGAAGGGGAGTGTGTGTTTGCTGAGTATTTGTGATTGTTACCAGGAGGACTGTAACACTTGGGTAATTATGCTTTGAAGCTGCCATCAGACTAAAAATGCTATTGTGCTGCAATATTACCTAAACCAGTAGGGACTCCACAAGTGAGCAACATGTGCAAAGTTATTGTTATTTTGAAGAGCTGGCATTGAGAACAATTTATAGGAAGAATTGTAGCCAATTTAGAGATCCCCAGAGCTAGATTTCCATCCAAATGTAGTGCATATCTAACTGAATTTTCCAGAAAATGTGAATTTCCATTGATGACTCATTCTAAAATTGCAAGTCAAACCTCAAACATGTAGCACATATTACAAAAAAATTGGTATTTATGATGGATTCGTGCATTTGAGTGAAGTCACTTTTCCCATCATCTCCTCTCACTATTTTCTCCTAGGCAGGCAAAGGGCCTTGGGAGAGCTGTTACTACCGGTATGATAAGGCAGGCTTGGGCTCCAACGTCTTGGCGTGACCATAAAACAACCTCTTATTCAGACAATAAAAGGACGATTTGACCCTGCCACTGACAGGACTTGCAGCGTCTTAGCATAATGTTGATTATGCTATTAGGAGTGGTGGACAATGAACGAGAACTTCAGAGTTGGTTTGGGCAGAGGCTGTGTCGAGCTTTATGGCAACCCGTGCAAATGTGTTTGCGATTTAACTATAATTACCTGTGAAACATAGTGACTGTCAATTAATGTCATTATATACTTAAACACAAAAGCAGGTTTAAAAAAATTCACCAATATTTGTTTTACTCATTTTTACACTAGTATACGGTAGTACAACTAGTTTGCAGGGGTTGAATTATGTAGGTAAGATACAGACAGCATCAAAAAATGTAAGCTTGAATTCATTAAGTTCTTCCTCTCTGATTTTAGAAAAAGTTTTATTTCATCCCTGCTCACAACACCCACACATTAGTCTAATGTGGAGCTGGCGTACGAGGAAAGGGCGGTGCTAGTGACAGTCTCTGTCTGTCTCTTCTGCGCACATTTTCAATTGTTTTATAAACACTTTTTATTAACCACCATCACTTAACTTGAATATTAATGTTGTGCTTCATGGATTTTCATATCAATGCTTTTTCAAATTCCAATAAATGTGAATTTTGTCATTTTACTATATTGTTACGGTAATAGCAGAATTTGAGGATGCAAAGTGATGCAATACAGTGACATTTCTGGCCATAAATATTGCAGTGTATAAATATGACAGTCCCAGCAGAGAGGTGCAACAGGTGAACTAGGATCATCAAAGGTTGGCATATTTGAGCCATCCAAGTAGTTCACTGGATAACACTTCGGAGAAGGACAACAGTATTTACATTTTAAAGACATTTCAAATGTTTTTTTTGCCCCTATTTTATTGCAAAGAAAAGACAGACCAATGTTCCCCTCATGGTGCCGCACTACACAGCCCTTCCAAAGTCCTGTGATTTACAACTTATATTTGACTCCAGGTCCTTGGGTGTCAAAGATAAGCTGTTACTCACAGTATAACTGCGGTTATATGACAGTATAATTCCATGTGACAGAACAAGCCTTACAGAAAACCGCACCTTTATATTTAGTAAAGCTGACAAATGAGCCATGCATGAAAACTCAGAGAGATGCAACGAATAAACAAAACAAGTATGAAACATTACCATGTATAAGACACACTCTAGTACTGTTTCAGCTGAGACTGAATATACTGAAGCCCATCAGTTATTAAGCGTTCTACAAGTCGGTTTCACTGTTTAATAAATGTACCACAGTACTGGTGTTGAAAAGAAGCCGCCTATGGGGGAATTCAGCATTGTAATGATTTGGTAGCGTAAGATTGTTGCTCGCTAGTTAGCTAACAGCGAAGATAGTGACTTCCACTTATGGCAGAGACCTATTTGAACATTAAAGCATGTAAACATGTCAAAAAATACAATATAAAACTGAAATTGAGCACAATATGTCCTTGTATTAAAACAAATGATGGTGATGGTCAAACTAAACTAAGATTTGATTTGAAATGTTTGAATATCAAGCCATCCACTCATTCTTGTTTCCCCAGATACTACTCTCATCTCCTTAAACTGCTAGACGGAGGCAATTACAAATGAATCTGCAGCAGCATCAGATTACAATCCAGCCTTTAACTATACATTACAACTTTGATCATTCCCTATAAGAAAGTGATACTTTAACCGAGTACTAATAAGATGACTTAAGTGCATCAAAACTAAAATCCAATGCAGTTAATATCCAATAAATTTGTTTTAATAAAACATATAAGATATTCCATTTAGAGCTACACCAGTGTTGCTTAGTTGTGTTTGTCAGCATGTGCTACAACCCCTTAGATATATCAGGGGGGCTTAAAACAGTAAAAGGCTGAGACTTGACCTAATTCTGGTCTCCTATTCCTACTTGGAATTCACAGGAGAACTTTCCAGGGAGCATGTGATCCGTACTGCACCACCCTGGATTTATAAAACCGCAAACATTGTGAATAGTCTGGACAACATTGTTGACTTCCATAGACATTTAACTGCATTGTATGTCTAAGCAAACAGCTGAAGCCAACTGTCAAGGTGACCCTTTACTTGAACCAAACAGACTTCAGGTCAGCCAGTTCTATCATGGTGTTGCTGTCAGCAGAATGTACACTACGGATTTTGTCCAATAATCCTGTCCTTCTCCGTGACCCATTTTCCCTGGTGCTGCTGCTTATCTACCATGGCCATACAAAATCCTGCATGAAAGTCAGAGTTCGGTGTTCTCTGCCACAGAGCAAAATGTGTCAAAGATTCTGTTAGCCATCAAATGAATAACTGTTGATGAGATATTACAGTCAATCCCTTGATGCAATGCCAACAATTCCACCAATTAGCTGCTGCTTCTCTAGCTGCACTGATGATTCACCCTTGATACTGTTCACCCTAACAGTACCCGTCATGGCAAAGCAGTCTGTGTTACAGAGTGGAAAACTACGACCCACTGCGTTTTCGCACATAAAATAAAAACCCTGTATTATCACTTTAAGACTTAAAATTGAACAATTTGTTTATTTTTCATCAAAAAAGTATCACTATCTGTACCTAGAATCGCCATCGGCTCGTTTTAACCCCTCATAGAACAGCTGTATAATGCAGCATTAGAAATTCACGCCCCACAAGTCCCAAAGAATTGAGTTGGCCATTGATGCAAATTTTCGTAGTGGCCAAACGATGGCATAACACCTTCCGTGTCATCGTGACATCATAGCTCCCAAAAAGACCTAATCCAATTGATCGCTAATGGGAAAGAGATTTCTGTTAATCAGCGGGGGAGCGGGGGGGGGGGGGGGGGGGGGGTAAATCAAATTCTGAACATTTATTATCCCTGAAAACTTTGTAAATTGTGCTATCCAGAATTATTTTCTTTTCTTTTTGACTAATCAGAGACCGGCCGTGATGGAGGGGCTGGGTTTTCAAATAGTAGAATAGGTAAACATTTCCAAACCAATTTTATGTTTCTATGTTAAAAACTCTTCAATACTGACAGCAGAAACAAGAAAGTTAAACAAGTGTATTTATCTCTATTTTAGAAACACATACCATAGTTATCACATACATTGTCCGAAGATCATGTTTTGAAATTTGTTCGGCAAGTTGCTTTTAAAGCTGTTGCAGGCTACAGGCTTCTACCTTGAGGGCAAAGAAATGTTTTTGAGTCTCTTAACTATGTTTGACTGGCTGGAATTAAGGGCAGATGGGGAGGATCAGCGGACACTCAAGTTCAGGAATGCTCACAAATAAGCCGGGGAAACCCAATGCATGACTCATCTTGATGACTCTCAGTGATATATATTAATTGACAGCAACTACAAATCAGTTACCATACTGCATCTACACATGATTTCTACCACAAGAATTGACTTAGTTGGGCCGGCTATGTAGAGATGCATTCTGCTCAGAAATGGACATGTGTTGTCTGTTTAGCTGTCGGATCATTAGGAGCTTCAGGGCCTGTGTCCACATAGTTCCTTATTTGGAGCACCAGCACCTTTTTTCAATTGTTTATAAAGAGGAGATGTTGAATGCGTCCGCCTGGAGATAAAGCAATACACCCGGCGTCTTTTTCTCTCGCTCCGAGCTCTAAAAGTTGAACCGCGCTGGTGAAATTGATGTAGGAATTAGAGGAAAAATTGTGTTTTTGGCCGTGTCTTTCAGACGGAAACTATCATAACAAAGACTGAAAGCTCATTTGTTTGAGCAGATCAACTAGCGGACACTGTTGTTGTTGGTGAGTGTGTGACTTTTATCTCTGTGCGCCCATCCGCCTCCTCGCTCTACGGCTGTCAGACTGAGTGGTGAAGATCATTCAGACAAAGTGTGAGAGCAAGTATCTTCTGGTTGGATTAAATGGTGAAAAAACCATTGTCAAATAAATATGAAGTAGCTCAGATAGATAAATGAAAAGGCAAAAAGGGAGAAGATAGTCCGTCTTATAAAATGTGTGATATGTTGTCAATAAATCGATGTCACAAACATTTTAAAAAGCTATAGGAGAGTTTTTTTGATGAATTGCTTGAAGGAAGCTCTTCCCATCACCCTGCCAGGGCCTTTCTGCCAGAAAAAAGATGCTATGCAGACACAGGGCCTCAGTCTGCCCCGCATGTTTTCTCTATAAAGACACTGGGAACAGGTCACCATAACATCCCATCATTTCAAGTATTCCTTGAGCATTTTGCTACCTGAAGATGTCCTTAGCATGATTGAGGGAATATAGTCATCAAATGAAGGAGTGACCACAGTGATTGGTTCTCCTAACTACAGCAGAAGTTAAAAGCAGCACACAGGACAAGGAGTGTTGATGTAAGTCACTGTCAAACAGAGATTTTAAAAGTCATTCATTCTTTCCATAGTACAGGAAGACAAGGATAAAGCTACTATAAGTTACAATAGCAGAACATTATATAATTATGCACTGATCACTGCCATTAATGCCCACATATCCAGCAAAACAGTTGTAAATAAACACTTAAACCGATGAAAATTACTAATAGTATACATTTCTACACACACATTTCCATTTTTACTTCAAATGTTAACCAGTGCAAGTGGTACAGGTGGTCTTATGAGTTTCTTTGTCTTTACAGAACTCCTAGAACTCTGTCTTGTATAGATTGTATTTAAAGATGTAATTTGATTTTTCATTAAAAATGACATTTGAAGATTTCTTTCTGTGTCACATCTTGGAAAGACCGTATTTTTATTTTGTAATTTGCCTCCCCTTTCTTCATACAAACAAAGGACCGACCAGTTCGAGCAGTTTGAGATTCAACATCTTGCTTGAGCTGCGGTTGTTCCCTTCAGATTTATTGGTCTTTCTCTCTGCCATTATAATGCCATGGTTATGGGGATGACACAAGCCACAGAAATAATTTACAATAATTCAAGTCAAGGGTGTCAAGGGTGATGGACTGAGCGAAGAATGACACGCTGTCTTCAACAGCCACCAGTTTTTGTCGCTATGGATGGATGGGCTGTTATTTATAGCAGCGTTTGTCACTTTTGTGGAATATGTCTGGTGCTGAACCTCTACAATGGCTTCTGTGTACCTTGCTCCTTAGCAGCCAGTGGAGCAAGTGTCCATATAGTTGCACTATGGTTCATTAATGCTCTTTTCAGTGAAAATATTTGGCAAGGGCTAATTATAATGATATCCTATTTTCAAATGTGTTCTCGTAAAAAAACAGTTTTCACATCAATGCAATACAATTATGATCTGCTTAACCAGAACATAGGATTAATTGTTTTATTTTAGGTTGTTTTTCAAATTGGTATCAGGAGTCGCATACAGTGTATAGGTATGGACTAAATTTCTGTTATCGTCACATCCATTGTTCGGACAGTGCAGCTTAAACTTTCAAAAGAACATCCTCACAACCCGATTGGGAACCGGTTGATATCCATCTTAATTAAAGCAGAAAGACAGGATAATTAATGCCAGGCCCAGGGGACACAAGTATAGTTCACTGAAATCAAAAGAAATCCAGTTCAAGTTTAATTTGCTACCTGATACAGAATGTTTCCTAGAAAATCTGTTATCAAATTGATTTGAATGTTTTCATCAAGCCCGCTATATTTTTAAAAAGCTTGTTGGAATCTGTACCATTTCAAGCTGTGAATGGCTTAACAAACAGCAATAGAAATGTTCTAAATAAGAAGCTTTTCTCAGCTTCAAAGACATGAAGCAACAAGTATTCTGAAAATTAATCAAATGTGTTGGATTACATGCAACATTACATCGGTGTGTTCCCTTATACTACAGATAACAGTTCCAGCTCCAAACACTGACTGAGCATGAAGGAGTTGACTCAGATGGTTTCCTCTCTTCTCAGCCAAAACCACTTGCTGCTCTTTTTTGCTGTTTCTAAAGATTACTTTTAGTCCTCATCAAAATCCTTCAGTAAACTGGTTGAACATGTGAATTCAAATCAACAGCATTCCCTCTTACATTGCTTCAGTCCCTGTAAAAGGGAATGCTGTATGTCGCAATCTGAGTTTTTATGTAATCATATCACTTGGTGTAGGACTAGATATACTGTCCTCACATCTTTGTGAACTACATCAAGTTATTGCTTCTGCTGATCACCAGCTAAAAAGCATTAGTGTGTTTTCCATTTTCTTTTCTGCCATGTACACTGTACAACACACACACACACACACACACACACACACACACACACACACACACACACACACACACACACACACACACACACACACACACACACACACACACACACACACACACACACACACACACACACACACACACACACACACACACACACACACACACACACACACACACACACACACACACACACACACACACACACACCTAATCTAGACAGTCTCAGGACAACAATTATTTGTTGCCCTGCTTCATGGAAAGAATCAGAAAAAGGCTTTTTGCTGCACTTTTAAGGACTTAATCTTCCTAAATAAAAAAAAGTCCTGCTTGAAGTCTTTCTTGTAAAACCATAGAAAATACATCTGATAAGTGTAAATATCCACTTTATCAGATGCCGGAAGTCTACATTTGGTCTACTGATCTGGCTGCATTTTGTGAAAAAGGGACATGTAACATGCTAGAATTAACATGACATGCTATCTCTGCATTTAGTCATCTGTCTCCACAGACTTGCATTTGCCAACCCCAATCAATGAAGAAATGTCAAGTCCTAATTTGAAAGGAAGAAGCCCAGAAGCCACCCACCATCTATAAGCCTCTGGGATGGCAACATGTGTACAGCTGCTTATTAGTCAGTGATATTATATCAGAATTCTGACAGTGTCATGGCAGCGGCTCACACCAGATAAGATGGCCAAACACTGAAATTGTCTACCAGGAAACCATTGTATTCTAAGTCCTGCAGTTTAACTCAAATAAATATAAATAGATGCCTCGTTTTGTAAGAAAGCAGGAGAGTTGCACACTACGACTAAGGATTTTTTTTTACAGCAGGATTCCTGACAGATATGTAGGACACAAATCCTGTATTATTTGTGAAATGCTGCTGTCCAATCTCCACAGTAAGCACATTTTACCTGGTGCTAGAGGATATACAATGCCAGCTCCCCTAATACATCTCTATTTAGACATGACAGCTATTCCCGCCTCACTTCATGTCCTCATGTCCACAGTGCGCTCCCCCTGCTCTGAAAACAGCCAGATGTCCTCTACTTTCCAGAAAGCTCACAATTTTTCATTCCTTTTTTTACAATCTTCCTATAACAATCACATATGAAGACAAACGTTTGTTCTCCATGCATTATCTCCAAGCTGCTCTGTGATATTTTAGTGAACTGTCAGAGCCTTTCATTGATGCATGTGTCTGCATTGTTCCTTAGCTGTACAGTAAAGATCTGACCTTTCGATGGAAAGATAACAACAAGTTCACGTCAGCAGTTGGCTAATTAAGTTGTTACTTGAGACATTGGAAGCAGAGGCTAGCAGGATGATCTATCTGAGAGTCATGGACACTGCAACAGACACAGGGATAAAGCTACTGCACATACAGCAGTTTGTTTAAAATAATACAAAGGTAAATAGGTAACATTTCAGAATTTAAATGCCTAAACACTAAAGCTATGTGAGATTGGGTTGAGTTGAATAATAACATTCTCAAAATCTCCCAAAATGTTCAAACCCAGAAAAAAAAACAGGTAGTTTTTAAAATCAAGGTTTTTCCATTTGGTTATGGCATCATAAATACATTTTTATCTTGTTTTTATTTATTTTTACCAGATTGTGTATTTTAGTCATTGTATGTCTGGATCTTCAGATATCAGAGAAATAAAATGAGAAAATGTAGCGTCGGCCAAACATTCAATTTCTACGTTGTTTTCCTATGTATCTCGATTTGGAGTGGCAGGTTCAGTTGGAAACAGGTAATGTCAAATGTTTGTCTGAACCAACCAGGGTTGAGTAACATTTGAACAACCAAACATCAGTCACATGGTACTGATTGGGCAATTAACTGAGTTATTTCAAATGAGTTAATAAATCATTACATATTTTTAAATCTACAATTTCCCCCTCAAAATATAGAATCGTAAAACTTTAATCAAAATGTTCCTTTTTTTATTGCAAGCAAAGTCCCATAATAGCCTCACCCACAGAAAAACAATACTGAACATTCAGGTTTATTGGGTCCTGGTTGAAATCTGGTCCACAAACCCTTTACAGTCCTGTCGCTATTCATTATTAATAACATCTAGCAAATTTGCAGTACAACAACACCAAAAAGTGGATACAAGGGGCAATTTTTTCATAAGCTCTTTATGGGTCGCAATAAAGACTATATTTCAGAAGCGTTACGCAGCGTGCACACGGTTCCGTTGCGTTGACGCTTGCCGGTGGGCGTGTCTGGCGCGTGGGGTTAACGTGACCAACAACCAATCACATTAATCACCCACCCCGGACATACATACACGTGGTTTGATTGGTTAGCACTTGTACTGGCATATTTGCATAAACAGGATTTAATTGGCTGGCGCTTCCGTCGACGCTTGAAAATGTGGACTTTTCTCAACTTTCACCGCGAGCAACGCAGCCAAAGCGAAGCAACGGAGCCACAATGCAGTTCGGCAAAGCTTGACGTCACCCCATTCAAAGTGAATGGGAAGGTGCGTCAAGCGTCAACGCAACGGAACCGTGTGGACGAGCCGCTACAGTTAGTCCACGAGCTGTGTGGAGGCGGAAGCAGTCACAGCGGCAACACATGCAGCACCTTGAAAAGCACATAAAAATGTCTTTTGCTAGAGAAATGACATGTTCAATCGATAAAACAAGTGTTACTGAGTGGAAATGTTCATGACAGCCGCAGTTCCCTAACAACTCCACTGAAAGTTCAGATTTACACTGAAAGAACTGCAACATTGACCTTAATTAAATGTATAATGTCAACAGATTTCACATAACTGTATTAGGTTAGTTGAAACTGATAATATTAATTTTAAATCGAAAAGTTCAGTTTCAACGTAATATTATTGCTTTATACCCTAATACAGTTATGTGAAATTTGTTGACTTAATGCATTTAATTAAAGTTAACATTTCAGTTCAAGAGGGAACATCCTGGTAATCTTAGCTGCTTTTAAGATTTTGGGCCTAATTACTGCTAACCACATTTCTCTTGGGAAAACTGTATCAATCAATGTACTACAGAGCAGTGAATGGATCATGTGTCAGATACTGTGCCACACCAACATCCATCAGTTGGTCTGCTGCATGAATTTTCCATTGAACCCATACACAAAACATACCTAGAACTCGCCTCTTGGTTCGCAGCACCAGGGTGAGGGTGTGAAGTTCATATCTTGGGCTGAATTTAGATTAGCAGAGCTGAGGCTATCTGAGGTATCTTGTGGCCCTATCCAATGAATGTTTAATGGGTCTGGAGATGTCGGCCAGGAGGAAGCTGACTGTGCTGCATCAGTAGGCCGGGCTGTAAAATGAGACCGACAGGAAGCCAGTAGCTCCGGCTGGAGGGAGGGGAAGGGAGTATTCAGAGAAAGTATACATTTGAGCAGGAAACCAAAAGATACACTGCTGCACCAACAACCCTCTAAATGAAGATTGTATTGATATGAATCATATATTTTGGAAATGCGCTATTCAAAACCTGCACCCAAAACAGGCTTAGTTTAGTGGAAATAGACTACACACACACATCACTGTGTTTACACAGCTAAGCCTGAGAGGTGACACAAGAGTTAACACTTTCACATTAATTAAATCAGAGTGCTACATAAAAGTAGAATTTATAAAGGATTAGGAACAGCAGTCTTTGTTGGGCTGAGCTCTAATGACATGTGTTAAAGATCCCTACAGTGTCCAGAGGAGGTAACACCAATTGGATGGATTTCTATGAACTTTGGTTCAGATTTTCATGTTTCCGTTTCCTCAATTAATGAAATGACTGGTGATCCTTATCATGTAGCGTCATGATCAGGCCAGAGTTTTCAATTTGGTGATTCCCAGGGAAAATTGAGTTGATTTGTACTGATGAAGAAAAAACCAAGGTCCTTAAACCGTTAGTTAGAGAGTGCAGGTTGATGTGCTGAGAGAGCTGTTAACCCAGAGGATCTTGAGGTAAGTCTTTCTTTTGGCTTGTCATGTGTCTGGGGCGCTGCACACTTACCTATCAACATACTGTAGCAACTATGAAGGTGAGTTAAAAGTATTATCTCCTCCGTATTGTTTTATTGTGAGCATGATAGCATGGTGACATCAGCATTAAGCTCAAAGTTTGGAGCCTCATAATGAAAAAAGAAATGCAGTTGGATAAATACACACCTTTATACGTATGTGCAGTTAAAGTGAAATATCACGTTGCTTTAAGTCTAGTGCTACAGCACAACCAAACTAAGATAGATTAATCAATGGAAACTCCACAGGAGCACTACGAGTAGCCAATGCAACTAGACAATATGTTGATGATGTGCACACACTTTATCCTGACTGCAGCAGAAGAGATACAGCAATTACTAGCTTAAGATGAGTCAGCTGAAGGACACTGGTACAATACATTCAGAACAAATACCAGAGAGCAATACTTTCATAAGAGCTGAGCTGAAAGGTCTGATCAAATCATAAACTTAGCGTGATCAGTATATCAGACTTGTGTTTAAGTACAACTGAATCTATTTGAGTCATCAACCAAACATCTGCCATTTGTTTCTGACAGGACAGCAGCTATCGAATATTTTAGTAGTCCAGTATTGTACGCATTATATCATCCATCAATAAAGTTTGGTTTAATACCCTAGTTTTGATTAAGAGCCCTCCGATAGGGGACCCAGTTAGTTAAGCTTAATCCAAAAAAAGAAGCATCATGGTAAAGCTGAAGTGTTTTCTCAGCTCGAGAACTTAAGGCCCATGTCCACAGAGCACCTTTTATGAGCATCAGCGTCTTATTTGAGAACAGAGCACATGCCGTCACATGCGGCTGCCTCGAGAAGATGTGTCGCGTCCAGCGCCTTTTTTGTGTGCCCACTCCGAACGCTGTGAGTTTAAAATATTTCACAAAAGCGTCGGTGACGTCACTGTAGAAATTGAATGTAAGGCTTGTCTTTGGCTGTGTCTGTCCGACGGAAGCTATCATAACAAAGACTAAAAAGCCTGTTGTAGCAGATCTGCCAGCGGACACTGGATGTTGCTGTCCGTGAGTGTGTGACTTTTATTGTTCACGGATCATCCTTTTTCCGTCGCTATACGGCTGTCAGCTGTCGCGGGTTTTTCATACAAAGCGTGGGAGTAAGTATCTTTTAGTCGGTGCTCATAGTGAAAAAAAAATGGTCAAACAAATATAAGATAGTACAAACTGCTGATAAAATCCAAAGGGGCAATGTTACAACTGTGGTGATATGTAGTTGAGATATCATTGTCATAGTAACAATATGCTCTGCCAGCACCTTTCAGTCAGAACAGGCTGAGAGTAGAGTATTGTAAAAATGTGGTTTGAGACTGTATAGAAGTCAATGTTATGGAAACTTCTGGCAACCAACAACAACAATGAGGTCACCATAATAGACGACCAATGAAAGCAAAATGAAACGGAACATTACTTATTGTTTCTCTTCAGGTATATAATATGTTATAGCTTGATTTGAATACAGTAACAGAACCAATCAAAAGCCGAACCCATTCAGTCCAAGTTCCATATTACATTATTCTGTTAAAGGGTGTCAGGAATATACTGTTGCTTCATAGTACTGTATCTAATCTGTTATCCCAAAACCTCTAAAAACATATCACATGGAAACAGCATTCTTAGTGATAAATCTGTCTTAAACATGACAGCAATAATAATCATGCTGTAAACATGAATCAAGTGTTTCGGGGTTAACTGGACTGAACTAAAAACACATTGACCTGAGCACAACCCCAATACTCTCCGGACTGCCCATTTATAATTGAAAAAGGACCGGCAACAATCTCAAACCACACATGGAGCCTCTCTTGCTGCCAATCTGTTCCATCGGTTCATCGAGCCAAACAAGCTCACCGACTGCTTCACTGAACCTTAACAGGGGCTGCTGGGAGCCCGGGGCCCGGCAGCAGCCGCCACTCACTGCTCCTTGGCCCAAATAGCAGAATGATTGCCATCTCAAGGTTGGTGACTTTTATGAAGTGTGCCATTTGCCCTAAGCAACAGGGGTGCAGCTTTCAGTTTCACTCAATGGGAGTGAAGGCTTCTGTACGGAGCAGCAACAGATTACACAGTACACACACATGAACCATTGAGCCCAATTCAGCTCCTCCAATGTAAGAATGTTGTTTATTTGCGTTATATTATAATAAAGTAAATCATTTCGGTCTGTGTGTATAACATGAGTAGGGAGTGTTTCCCCACAGAATCGAGCACCCTAAAGCTGCATTTACATGATACGCAATTTGCTCTTTGCTCAGTGTGCAGAGTATTGCGGTGAAAACAGCCAGCTGTGTTTTGTTTCTACGGTAACCTCTCCTGCTAGCTTGTTTCAAAGTTGAAATCATTTTAACTTTGAGCGCAGCGCTCAGCGTACATTTTTAGCAGTGTGCGATGCCGAGGGTAGTGCTTCCTAGTAGTTGGGCGCCATCGCTCTCTCCATAGAGCAGAGATTTGTTGCCTGTCATGTGCAGCTTTATGGGTTCAATTATAGATTTATGTTTCTATTGTGTCCAAACTTTATTATTGCGGACAAAATAAATAAAAGATGAGTTGTGTTCCATGTGTAGTCCAAAAACTAGTGGGCAACATTTGAACCTTCAATGAAGGTTGGAATATTACATATTTTGTGTAAAATTCTGTGAATATTCAGTTTGCGCGAGAAAAGAATCCATGATCATACACGACCCTTCCTTTGTAAAGGGAAAACAGACAAGTGTATAGGGTAAACCTTTAACTTCAACAATCAGACTGAAAACTGCCATCTTAAATCTTGACATGGTGGGGTTTTTTTCGTATTTCTTTTGAAGATCAAGATGCTAAGCTAAGATGCTTCCTCTGATTTTAACAGGACCTGTGGCCTCAATCATCAGAGTAGAAGGTTGGAATTAGAGAAACATTTTATCTGAAGCTGTACACTGACACTGTTGGCCATTTCAATCTAACTCAAGCTTCTGAACTGAACTTTAAACTGCATGTACACTCCAGAATGGAAATTAGCCTTTTGAAGTCCTGAAGGCAAAAAATAGACATGGAGAGAGTAATTTCCATATAAAGGCAGCCATTCGCACAGTCCAGGGGAATGTTGGTGCAAGGCTGAGATGCTGACAAGATTTACGTTGAAATATGTTGAGTCACGAGTCATTAAGTGCAGGGATAGGTATCAGATCGATAAAAGGCCAGATCGAAGCCACACAAATCATTCAACACACAAGTGCATCAGTGAGAAAATGCTGAACATCCCCAGGATTTAAATCATGCTGTGAACGAAACTCTCTTTTTCTTGGTCAGCAGCTTTGTTTTTACCATGCAGCCACCCACACAAAGGAAGGAGGAACAGCCATCAGGTCATCATACGGTGTGGTTCGTTAAAAACCTGGGATATCAGGGAAGTTTCGGAGCATGAAATTAATTAGGCACCACACAGTTCATCTAAAAATACACCAGATTTACATCCCTGAATCATAAACCCAAATTCCAAAGTTTCCTGGGAGCTACTGGGTGAATCTCATTTCACTCAAGCAAAAACAGAGCTTTAAAAAAGGTGTGCTGGAAACAGACATTTTGCTATTCTTCTTAAAGAATAACCAACTCAAATCAACTGACTAAGTGTTACAGTTCCGCAAATTCTCAGTGTAAAGTGTGGAACGGAGATGTGTTTCACAGTCAGGTTTAAATGTAATCCAATTAAATCAAACTCCCAGAGAGATCACAGAGAGATGTAAAGGTGTTTTCACACAGCGGGGGTTTAGCACCACTTACACTGTTTCCATAATAAGCACAACTTCAGCAGTAGCATGGAGATGAGGTGGTGGTGGGGGGCTGCTGCTGTGTGTGGCTCTGCAGCCTGAGTTGATGATGGTTGAACTTTTTCAACTTGCCACT
Source organism: Eleginops maclovinus (assembly GCF_036324505.1). Lineage (NCBI taxonomy): Eukaryota > Metazoa > Chordata > Actinopteri > Perciformes > Eleginopidae > Eleginops > Eleginops maclovinus. Next base: position 16,608,420 of record NC_086359.1, on the reverse strand, counting down.
GCATGTGACCATGTTACCATAGCAACAACAGAAACCACACCACAGTACAAAAAACCTCATTTGAACTGCTTTTAACTATGAATTAGTCACCTCTTCAACATTATGGTTTTGTGAGGTGACTAATTTGCTAAATCAGTTTGAAAATGTGATAATATTCACTGGTCAAATATTGTTTATAAAAGCTGAAAACATATTATTCTCATTTTCAGGTTCATATTTGTATTTTGTGCCTCTGAAACCAGAGCCCAGTCTGCTCTGATTGGTTAGCTGGCCGGCTCTGTTGTGATGGATCAACCGCTTAAAGATGTCCGGGCCCTTAGCCTATCACATACAATGTGTTGGAGCCCTATCTATGTTTTATAGATAGGGAGAGCAAATTATTCAAATATGTGCTTTCACAAAACAGAGCTAGTGCTAACATTAAGGAGAGGTCACTTTCCTTTCGAAAGCTTTAAAAAGCCAGAGGAATCTTCTACCACGGAAAATGGTTTACAGTTTAAAGTTTTATATTTATTTACATACTTCTTGACTCAGTTACTTCCCCCTCTAGTCTCTGACACATTTTACTAAATCAGACTATCATTTTTTACGATCTCAAGAAGATTTTTAAGAAGAACTAAACTGTGCTTAATTCAATAAAAAAATTAATGAGCGGAAAGTGCATCTGAAGGCTAAGTGGTAAGCTACTCTGTGTGTTCTTTGAGCTGCCGGTTAGTGAGTCAGTGTGTTTTTCAGACACACTGAAATGACACATCGCAAACAGGATAGATGGTATATGAATAATAAAGCATCACCCCTCCTACTCGATCACCATCGTTTTTCTGGCATATGTACTTATTGAGCAACAGAGTGGCATTTATCTCACAGCTTAATCATAATTAGTCCAACTTAGTCCAAGGCAGGCAGCCTGTTAGTGGGCATATGCTCAGATCCTGGTTAAAAGACACACAGCTCCCCCAGGGGCATGTTGACATGTGTGTGTATGCGTTGTGTGAGTGTGTGCGTGGGTAGGGGTAACAAGTGTGTGTGCGTGTGGCAGCAGACGGTTGCTGTGGAGCGCGCCCTGAGCCTCCATTAACACAACCCACCATGTTCCCCTCCCTCGGCTACCCAGTCATGAGGAGCGAGGCCACGGGAAACCTGCAGGGAGACGAGTGTGTTCACCCGAGTGTGCGGAACAGGAAAGTGACAGGATGGAGCGGGAGAGAGGAGGGACGGGAAGAGGGTGGGAGGGCGGTGATGACACTGAAAAAACTGAAACGTTGACTTTAATTAAATGTAAAATGTCAAGGAATACACATAACAGTATTAGGTTAGTTGAAAGCAATAATATTAAACTGAACCTCATGTTTTTTATTTAAACTTAATATTATTGGTTTCAACTAGCCTAATACAGCGGTGGAAGAAGTATTCAGATGCTTTATTTGAGTAAAAGTGCAATACATTACTGTCAAAATAGTTCAATACAAGCAAAAGTCTGCAATTCAAAATCTTACTACAAAGTGTTATAAGCAAAATGTCCGTAAAGTGTAAAAAATCAAAGTAATCATTGTGCAGAAAATGTGTGTATGTAATTATATTTATACAGTATGTGACATTTCTAGATAATATTTTTGCATCAAGTAGCATTTTACAGTTCTAGACAGACAAAGTTCTGATTTACGTTTTGTAAAATAATTGTATAATTTGACTCTTTAGTACTGAAAGTGTTAGTCCACTTGTTTAGGTATTTCAGAGGCATTTTGTTAAAAGTAGCAAAACTGTTAAATAGATGTAGTGGAGTAACATTCCATTATTGCTTAATGTAAATAATATCCTATTTTTAAATTGTGGTGGCTGTAATTTGGCCTTCCATAGTGTATAGTTGACAGATAGTCTACAGATTTGTATCTTTCACAGTCAGCTTGCATATACTTTACTTTTTAGTCTGGTTTTATTTTCTATTTTGAGAAGTTTTCCTTTTGTGTTTGATTATGTTCTACTCAAATGATGTGCAATGCCTTGTTTTAACATGTAATCTTATCTTAAATGTAGTGGAGTAGAGGTATAACCACCATTAACTGGGAATACTTAAGTAAAGTACAAGTGCCTCAAATTGGTACTAAGTACAGTACTTGAGTAAAGGTACTTGTTACCTCCCACCTCTGCCTGACGGGGGAAAAAAGTGAGAGGGGGGAGGGATGAAACAAGGCGAGGAGTAGAGGAAACCCGAGAGGAGGGGAGGACAGTGGGAGAGTCTGGCGCAGGTCCAGGGTTATCTCTGGCAAAAGTCGAGTCCTTTGCCAGCTGGAGACTAGCGCTAGGCCAGAAGGATGCTGTCGTGTATGTGTATGTGTGTATGTGTGTGTGTGTGTGTGTGTGTGTGTGTGTGTGTGTGTGTGTGTGTGTGTGTGTGTGTGTGTGTGTGTGTGTGTGTGTGTGTGTGTACAGCATGGATGCTGCAGAGCACTGTGGGTGTGTTAAAGCTCAGGACAGGGGCCAGATGCATAACCAGCTACACTGACTGAGGGGAGTGTCTTTAAGCAGGGCGAGTCACAGTCGCTCCTCTCCAGAAGTAAGTGTGTTTCTGCCAAGTTGCTTGCTCTCCCAACTGTGGAAGAGAGGAGGGAAGCCGCTTAAACACATCTCCCTAAGTCTCCCTCTTTTCGCAGACGATGCTTAAGTGTATCCTCTTTAGGCAGAGCATTACATAACTGTGGAGCCAGCCAAGTCAAGTGGCAACCCTGCAAGACCAAACATAGTTGAACCTGTATGATTTTTCAAAAGTTTAACACGTGATAGAAAATGAGTTTATACCAAACGCATCTTTCTTCATCATCTAATCAGCTGATCTGATTGTCTGCATCTCTCCTCTCTATAGAACATGAGGGGATTCCTTTTTTTTTCAGGCAAGGTGCGATGCCGCAGCAGCTTTTCTTTCTCACCACATATGACAGTTCTCACCAATGAGACAAGCTCACATGCACACATTACACACCATCAGTTCACACAATACCACGTGGGTCAACCGACTACAAGTGATGTCATTTTGGATTAGAGCTGTATGAGAGTTATACGTACTTGATTAATGGATCAAGAAATTTAAATTTAATTTAAATCCAAGTTATGTTTTAAAGCAGACGTAAAAAGCACTGTGTTCAGAATATTTCCGTCTTTTCTTAGTAACCTATGATAATAATACATTTTGGGCTTTGAAATGTTGGTCTGAAATAAGAAGCAATATGACGGGTTTTTTTTTTTTGAGCTTTGGGAAATTGTGATTCACATTTATCTGAAATGTTAAGGTCTGAAAAAACTGAAAGTGATCAGCACATTATCTAATGATAATGAGAATACAATATAATATATGAATATAATTCTATTAATACTATTATGAAAGCTGAAACTGATTCTACAGGGGCCTTGCAGTCAGAGATCAGCTGCAGGGTTGACGGTTGAAGGATCAAGGATAAAACCATTGTCAAACAAGACCCCTGCTCTTTTCCACAAAAAAATAACATTTAAATGTATAAAAGAAAACTCACGGGAAATCACATATGTGTTCAAATGTGCATCACACATGACAAACAAATTGGCTAAATTCATTTTAACGTAGTGCCTCAGAAAGCGCTCCCTCTAACGGACACAGACTGTCACACTCTGATTTAACAGGAACAGCTACCCATGAAGAAGTTAATCCACTCATAGCATTTTAATGTGAAACACACACGCATCATGCTAATCACATTTGCCTTCACGTTTCATGGAGCGCTGGCAGCCGGTGTGCAGCAGTGTGCCCGGCTGCTGCTGCAGAGGCAGACCGGTAACATGTCCTGGAGCTCCTTGAGAGCAAACTGAACATTTGGTGGAAAATCATGTCAACCCTAAGAAACCAACACCATGACGCCAAAAACATGCCATTAAACACACATGCCCATACTATATCCTGGTGGGTAAAACGGCTGTCTTATATCCAAAATGGTTTAAATATCGTCCTTGCTAAGCTGTGTAAAATCTTTGAGCGGTTAGCCGGTGCTTCCTCATCACCGGCCCGGCTCCACTCAGGTGATGAACACGCATGAACTTCATGACGTAAAGTATGTCATTTTTAACAGCGATATATTCAAAGTTAGCAAACAGACAGGTGTGTAAATGCTGGTTTAGAAGAAAAAACCCTGAGTTAAAAGTTGCACAGTAAGCAGTGTGGATGCAAATTCTGCACTTCGACTCACCTTGAGCGGCCGTTCCTCGGGTGCTGAATACACTTGCTATCAAAGTGGCCACATACCAAATCATAGTACTATTGCCGACCAGAAATAAACCTCATCATATCTCAAAGTGCCCCTTTCGATGAATCTCTCATCGCCGAGTGTCCCAGGACGAACTGAAGAGGACCGGATGCTGTCTTCTTGTTAACCGAGCCCCGGACACTTTCCCATCGGCGCTTTCCCCTCTCTCTGCCCCTCTCCTCCGCGCTCCTCTCGCATCCTGAGACGGATCACCTGCGCCAATGTGATGAGAGCTGACGAAGCCGCAGTGAAACCAAGCAAGCTTCTTTAACCGAGGCCCGCCTCCACATTCGTTTCATTGATGGGCGTGGGACGAGGTCCGAGCGCTGATTGGTCAACTGTGCTGTCTGTTCCAAAGCTGGAGTGTTACCTTCAACGAATACGGTAATACTCGTAAGTTTCAGTATTGCTTTTAAAGAAACCAAGTCAGTGTGCTAACAGCAGCTGGAAAGAGACCCTGATGTAATAATAATAATAATAATGTGAATAACAATAATAATAGTAGTTATAATAATAATATGTTAAATTGTAAGTAGTAAATACTTTTATAGTGCTGTAAAAAGTAGCAAACCACAACAAAGTAATTAAGATAGTAACAAAAACAACATCATTAAAAGCAGTAAAAGTAACTACAAAAATAATAACTAACCATTTACTAGAAGCTGGACAAAAATATGTAAGCTTATCATAAAACAGAAGGCAAACATTGTTATGATTTAGTAGCTACAGTAAGCCTTCAAAATATACTCAACAATTTAATATATTACTATTGCCACCACAGTGTGGCAAAATCAATTACTGTAGGTAGGTAACTAAATTGTAGTTGTGATGAAATTCCTTGTTCAAAAAACAGTTTGAATAAGTTAGTGTTTGTACTATTAGTTTTTATTCAACATGAACCACGCCTTTAATACATGAATAACATAAAGAGAAGAGAATATTTATTATTATTTAGCTATTAGATCATTTCCAACTCATGTCTCTACATTATACACACATCAACAGACAGTCAAGACATTCATTTACATGTAACACCATTACATATGTTCTGTCACACTTGTTACTTAATAAAACAAAAAGATGGAAGCATAAATCAACATATAGATAAGTATTAGGTGTCAGGATCTACTTCTCGTGTTTTTGACTTTGTGGTGTCATCCTGGTTTTCATGGAGGACCTGAATGCAGCACAAGAGGGACGGTTTTAAGGTGGGTTGAAGTGTAAAGCAGTAGCTGAGCTGCGGTATCATCCTGCGCAATTAGACGGGAGGAATCCTAGGCTGTGCATCACCACATCACTGCCATCCTTACACTCGCTGTTCTAAAGGAGGTTAGGCTGCATTAAAGTCCCATCACAACTTGATTTACATGTGCTCTATCTGTCTTTGTGACTCCTCCCTTATCCCTCATGTAGAGTGTAAAAAAATAATTTAATAAAATAATTTTGCACCTTGCACCTTTAGATTTATTATAAAAGACGTATTCTACCTTGAACGAATCAAAGGGCTGAAACACAAACTATTTTTTTTAATTATATAGGGGACATGCTCCTATTATCGGAACATCCTTGTCAACAGTCTTCTATAAAGAAAGGAACACAGAATGTTGTAAATGAGCATTCAGATTCAAAAATTCAACTAAACCATTTGATATTACGGAGTTTAGTTGAACACTCTATTCTGATTGGTCAATTTGGACATTTCAGAGGTTGTTAATACTCGCTAACACACTGCTCCTAAGGATAACATGGCTGTTGCTAAGGAGGATCAAGGACTATGTGCAGTCATATCAATCCGCAGGAAGAAGTCCAGTTGATTTAACTTCAGCTGCTGACCACAAACGCCCTTGAACACTTTTTGAATATTAATTTGTTGTGGAGAGCACGTATTCATGATGGCTGTCCCCAGAAAATAAAATAAAATCAGCACTAACAGGAACAACTCTGTTTTAGTTGGTTCATGGAAAAAGAAAATGTGAACAGATTTGGACCCTAACAGAAAAACTCACTCCAAAAAAAACTGTCATTTTCAGTTAGCCGAAGCAAAACAGCAGCATTTTGAATCAATAAGTTGTTAGTTTATTTTGTTGGATAGTTGCATATCATCCCATTTCTTCTCTGAGTAGAAGAAATATGTCTTTCCAATGCATTAATTGAGCGTCCGAATAACGTTTATTTTGTCACTAGAGGCAGTCTTTTTTTCCAACTGCTTTGCTCCAAGCCCTGCCTCAATGGGCTTTGATTGACTGCTACTACTGTGATTGACAAACTATACTTCTAATTGTAACTTTGATCTTCCTCTTTGCCATGTCTCATAAAGTCTGTAAAACCTCAGCTTCTCCTGTCGGCTCTTCTAGAAAAACAACCTGGAGTTTGACATGTCAAGCCCCAGCATGTTAGCATCTCACTCAGAACAGAGACATCACTGCATGCAGCTGAAGGCCCTTATCCTGATGCTCAGCAGCCATTCCTGCTACCATGGTGATGGGAGTATATCCATGTCCCACAGCTAACTGTCACACTGAGAAGTGTGCTTTGAGGAGCTGTCTGATGTGCAAATAGCGCAATTGCCTGTTCTTTAAGTTTAAGCACGGATCTTGTCGTTTATCTAGGGCAGGGACATTTCTGTACTGAAATCTACGTCACTATGTCATAGGAGCATCTGAGGCCAATGGCTTATTCCCTACTTTCCCACATCCCTACTTCAGACGGCCTTGTTTGGCTTGACTAACTAAAACAAAGTAGTCCCTGTAAAATGCCCATCTGATGCTTCAAAACTGTAGTCCACATACCAACGGGTGACATCACTTTGACCTATTATAGACTGTCTATGGTCTGAACGGAGCAGGTGCGGAAAGCTGCACAGATTAAAGTCATGCTGGTAAAAAAACACATTGTTTTCTTGCATTCAAGAAGTTGAACTGAATTTCCATAAAAAACATGACTACTAGTCAAACACCATTTCCAGTAGCTTGGCATGTTGTCAGTTAACTTCATAGGGGCATTCCACAAGTCTGTGCTTCCTGCTGAGTGATCTGGTTAATCTGTTCTATCATGTGCCTGGGAGCATTCCGTGCAGACTGGGAGGGAATCGATGCTGTACTTTGTGCTGATTGCTATAATGCGTCGATAACAACAAGGTTAATGTTGAACCTTTACAGAAATATATACACATATACATAGTTTATGCCTAAATGCTTCCAAATAATACATTTTTTTCATCTACCCTGACAAGTCAACATTTTAAATTTAAGAAGGCACAGCAGGTCAGCAGGTCAGGAACAGGACAAGATAATGTACAGGTTCAGAAAGCAAAGGATTCACATTATTGACAATCTAATGGGAAATGAGCAAAAATGGGCTTTTCCAAGCATGACAGGGCGGAGAAAAAAGAGGTGAAAAGCTGAAATCCCAAAGTTTCCTCCAGACAAATACTAACCTAAAAAGGAACAAAATATGTCCTCTTCAAGTTATTTCAAGCCTCTGTCTTCTCTTAGTACCAACAAATGGGGCGAAGCCTACAAGCTAGTTCAGGCAGTCAACCCGAGCACCAATGATACATTCGCACATAACGCCCCTCACCACTCTTGCAACCAACCTAACAGTCTCCTAAATCTGGCGCTCTATTTAAGCTGTCCGATCTGCCTACCTGCAGCTACAGGATCAAAGCAGTGGATATAACCTCCCAACTTCAATTCTCACAGTACTGGGAAAGGGTACACAACTAATAAGCACCACCACCATTCAGGACATCATTAGCTTTCAGTCATAACTCAGGATACATTTGAGCCCTTTCATAATGCATCACATTCTCTGTCCTCTGGGTTTGCCACGCACATGACTGGGGTAGAGTTGGCACTGGGGTGGAGGAGATCAATTAGGGTTGTCTGCTGGACTTCCCCCCTTCTCTCTTTTCCTCCCACACACACACAGACTGTTGTGTCTCTTCCTCACTCAACCTTTCCCCACAACCAAGAAGAGATGGCTGTCCAGCTGGCATGCAGCCCAGGTCGTGCCCCCCCCCCCCCCCCCCCCCCCCCCCCCCCCCCCCCCCCCCCCCCCTCTGACCACCTCCATGGGGAGTGAACTAAAAATCACAAACAAATAATATCCAGGTCACCAAACAACAACTGATGCATAAACTAAAAGTGCAATTCTAATCACACATGCTTGGCTATTAACAGGACAATAATAAAATGCTGTTTAAATTGAGTTTCAAACTTGGCAAAAGTCAAAGTAAGAACAATAACAGCGAATATCATTTATAAATAACGCAAGGAGATGTATGTTGATGAAAAGAGAACAAAGTTGGATTCGTATGTTGTTTTGCATTCAAAGGTTTTGTGATGCAAGTTGTGAAATGCCACCATAAAATCAAGCCAGACTAAATTTAAGCTCAAAACCATCTGTTGCTAAAACTCAGTTGTTGGGAAACTCTTGGTTAAGATAGCCAATATGTCATACAGTAGACAACTTTTTTTTAATAAGCATAGTAGTTTGAATGATCAATTCTTTATTTATATCTACTGTATTATCTTGAACCTAAGCCAAAAAGCAGAGGTGGAAGTACTCTGATCCTTTACTTGAGTAAAGGTAGAAATACTCCATTACGAGTCTAAGTCTTAATTGTGAAATGCAACTTAAGTAGGAGTAGTATCAGCTACATTTACTAACAGTATCAAGAGTAAAAGTACTATTTAAGCCAAATGGCTCTTTTCACAATATTATATATTCTGATAATATTATATTATCCTGCTTGTATCACTAACATACTGTGTGACATTTCAGGGCATTTCTTTGTTGTAAATTGTTAATGGGAAGCTAATTTTAGATACTTTCTAAATACTGGTTTGTATCTTTCTATCTGGTGTTGCAGTTCTGCATCATATCATATGAGCAAATTATATTTTGTAGTATGTAAAGAGTAAATAGTTACTATGAGTGTTGAGTTAATGTAGTGGAGTAAGTATAAAGTAGCCTTAAATGGAAATACTGAAGGAAAGTCAAAATAGTACTTAAGAGTGATACATGTCTTTGTTTCTTTCCACCACTGCCAAACTACGCCAACCAAAGCATTAAATGTGCCATGGAGTGCAGGGTTTGACGAGAACGTGGGAAAACAAAGCCACTGATGAGACACATAATTTGGATGCCAGAAATAAATGGGCCAGTAGTTCAGTCCCTTGTTTGGGTTCTCAGAGACCTCTACAAATTAGAGTTGCCACATATTTTAGGAGAAAATACCATCTATGTAAGAAAAAACAGAGGTGTGTGGGATGGTAAATGGACTTATATAGCACTTTACATACTACATGTCATTCACACAGAACAGTTTTTGCTCAACATTTCACACACATTCATACACTGTTGGCCATGCCATCAGGAGCAAATCAGGGTTAAGTCTCTTGCCATCAACATACATCAACATGTTGACTGCTCGGGCTGGGATCGAACACACAACCTTCTTGTTGAAAGATGACCGCATTACCTCTCAGTCACAGTCTCCCCATTGGATGCCAACAATGAGAATATAGAGGCAATGTCTTTAAAACACAAGGCTTTAAGGAAGGTTATATATTATTTTTACAGCTTCAAGTGCAACAAGATGTCTGAATAAATCACAACAGAGCCAGCCAGCTAACCAATCAGAGCAGATTTGGCTCTGGTTTCAAACAGAGGGTGAAAAGAGGTGCAGCAGCACAGGCAGTATGAGAAAAATAAAGAGCTTTTTGAACATTAAAGCCTGGAAACAGTAGAAGCACAATATACATATATGAATCCTGGAGAAAAAAAGCATAATATGTCCTCTTTAAAGACGCTGTGGTTGCAGTCAGGTCACTGTGTTCTGTGCTGCTTATTTTTGTTGTGTGTCGCTTTTTTAAAAATGCAAGACTAATTTTCTAACCATTTATAGGAGGCTTGTGGGAGAGGCAAATCCTTCCAAATGTCTAAGCACAACTCATTCTCTAAATAGCTCAATTTACCTGCAGTTTCCAACTGCAAACTGCAGGCTTTCTCTCTATCTCTTCCACACACATCTCACTCAACCTGCCCAAAATGACACATCAGCTCAACATTTACATTTATAGTTTCCTATTTACAGAGAAATCCATTTAAAAACAGCTGCCTAGACTGTTGTTTGATGTGATGAATGTGGAGGAATGTGAATTCCAATATGTCTGGTACACGTTTGTTTTAAATGAACATGTAATAGTCCAGAATGGTGTTTATTTAACAGTGTTTCTTTTTATTCAGGCTGGCTACTGCAGTACAGATCTACTCTGAAAAGAGCTTTGACGGGTAAATATCCTCTATGATTTGCTGTTGCAGCCTCCTCTTAACAAGGATGTGGAGTATAATTCAAAATGAATATCAGAGATGGCATTACTATCAGAAGAGCACAGATTGTGCGCTTCAAGCTTTCAAGCCTCAGTAAACTTCAAAGGACACAAAGAAAGGAGTTCTATATGTTTTCTTCATAGGAGCAGTGTACAATAACCCAGCCTTTACAAAAGTCTCTGTATTTTTTATAAAGCTCATGTATTTATTAGGAGGACAGCGTTATTCACTCAACAATCTTTCAGACCCTTTGAATTACAATTGTATTTACACTGTGTATTATTTATTGGCTGCAAGTCCACTTCATCTTGGTGAAGAATAAAAGTGGCCAGACAGGGGAAACAATAGATGGAAGACGGTAACAACAATATTCATGAATAAACTAAAACCAAATGAATTTATTCATACTGTACAGGCCATCTACATTAAGGTGTTATGTCCTCATGTCTTTTGATATCAGGTTTCAATTCTGATCTGGATTATTACAATTTACACAGCGTTTATGTCAATATGACAATGCAGTGACAAACAGAAGACTCCAGAAAAAGTCCCTAGTAGATTTCAGAGAAACAGTTTGAAGGTGGTAGTTTGAATATTGCAGTCATTTTTGGAAACACATGCAGTTTGCTTATGCATTATTAACTTGTATGTTACTGGAGTCAACAAAGTTTTGTGGGCAGACAATCAAACAATAGGTATCAGTGGTTATCCTGCCAGACTGGAAGCAGATGTATGTCAATTGCTGTGCGAGCAAAAGTCTGACCTGTTCCCACCCGAACTGCATTTCTCTGTGTCAATTAGCGATTGTACCCAGCTGCCTTTTATGTATAGAGCCTTTCTTTCTCTCTGTCTCTGTGTGTGACGTGTGTGTGCATGTGTGTGCGTGCGTGCGTGCGTGTGTGCGTGCGTGTGTGTGTGTGTGTGTGTGCGTGCGTGCGTGCGTGCGTGCGTGCGTGCGTGCGTGCGTGTGTTCAATCCTATGCAGGTTGCTAAGTTGCACAAGAAGCTAAAATAGCTTGACTGTGGAGAATCCAGATCATCTTGTTCAATTGTTTTGTACTGTGAAGTTAATTTAGCTAAACAATGTACACTGATTTGCAGACGCCTCTTTCCTAATCTAGGTCAATATGAAAAGGTTTGATTGGGCCCAAATGATGCACCAGACTGACACAGAAGTTGGAGTACCACCGCTTTGTCACTGTGAATAATAGTGAATAATGATCACTTCCTGTGGGTTGGGCTTTACCATGCAAACATTGAGCAGAATATCAGCTCTCCCAAACTAACTTTAATTTCACGACTACAACAAGTGAAAACAACAAACTCTCTGCAATCAGCAAACACGGATCGAACAATCAATGACAGGAAACCAGAACTTACATACATGCAGGACTAATCTCAAAGACAAGACACAGCTGGGGAGGGCAGAAAACACAAAGGCACCAGGTGAACACAATCAGGTAATCAAACATTAGGAAAACAGAGAAATAGGAGGTGAACACCCTTCATAATAAAACAGACCGATCTTGACACAACGTTATGAAGACAAAGACTTCAACATGTTGAGCCTAATGGGTGGGGTTGCAGGCACTTTCTGAACAACATCTATTGGGCAGAAAAACAACTGGCAATATCCGATGACATTTAAACAGGGCGGTGAAATAATAATCTTTAAACAGAATAGTACTTAAAAATGCCATCTATGCTACTTATCTTCAGTATCAACGGATGTATGAGATAAGCAGTGATTGTATTCTAAATATGGACCATCTTTATTTGCTGACAAAGAAAAGAATAGAAAAACTGCATGTAACAACATGTCAAATATTTAAATCAAATGCAATTAATGAACTAATACGAAAGCATCTGAAAACCCCTGTGGGGCTCTCACTAACTAGCAGTTTAATCAATAGTGACCATTATTATCTAATGTAACTGACTGATAGGTCATTACAGTGTCAACAACATGCCATCAGCGCCAAGGAAACAAATCTGTATGTCTGGTTGCTAGTAGGTAAAAGTTACATAAAATACACATTTAAATCAAAAAGAAGGGTCACCAGTGGGACAGTGTAGTTTAGATTTGAATTGTTCTTCTCACAGCTTTATGAAAAACAAGAATTTATAATAAAACAACCAATTGATCACTGAGATGTGTGGGTTGTTTGTGTTTCAGAGGATTGAATAGAGACTGTTTCTTTCAAAATTGCCTGGTGTTTCCCTTCCAACCCCCACTTGTATCATAATGCAATACTTATGCAATGCACTACTACAGTGATAGCAGGTTGTCTCATTTCAAATTAATGGACACCCACTGAAGAGGAATGCAATCAAGGCATTAAGTGTCATCGTAGTGGGAAAGCCACTCAAGACCTCTGGAGGGACCACCAGCCTCTCATGCTAAACATTATACCTCTTAACAGTCCAGGAGGAACAGTGTGTTAAATGTACAGCAGCTATTAGGTAGCTAGCATTCTACTACATGGCCTCATTCCATATGCTGGCAACCGAACATGGCTATTGTGTACGTTAAACTTATATACTTTTTAAACTAAAGGCTTTACTAAACCGGAAACATAGTTAGCAAGGTGTTCCTTACACCATGATCTATTAGAATATAGGAAGACAAAACCAACTGAGGATTGTATTCATGAGAACCACGTAATGTCACTGTATCCTAGCGCCACCATTTTTCCGGTCCGGTCACAGCAAGTCATTAAAACAACAGACGATGGATTTCTTAGGTTAACTTTCAGCTCATGGTAATGTATGCCGAGTCTGCTGCTATCCCAGCTCAGGAAGGTCTTGTTTTTGACTGGTTGTGCCTAATAAGAATTATTTATTCATTTAAATTGTACTCATCCCTGTTGCCTACCTCTTTACCAACATCATTTTTGAACATACTGAGGAAATATATGTGGAACCCATGTTGGACCCCACAGTGAAAGCATTTTCATATATACTGTATTTTTCCCTTCTGCTGTCTACTGTAAATATAGTTGCATGACATATGACATGCATGGCTCATGCCCATCAGCCATTAAAGAATTCTAGAGCTCCCTGGTGTCATGAGAATCAAAATGTTCCCACAAGTGTATGGCATGCGTTTTTAACATGTTGCTACTAACATGCAAACGTCCCTGTGCTGTGCAGTTTCTCACAGCAGCAGCAGCAACACTTCGGCAGCTTACCTCAACAAGAGCAGATGAGGTGGAGAAACCAATCGTGACCTCCCTGGAGGAAAATATACTGTAGCATGATGTGATGCAACTGTCTGCAATTTTGTCCAATGCCAACAATTTTAAAAAATCGAACTTTCTACCATGTCTGAGCATGTCACTCTGCAGAGGTGGGACAAGTACTCAGATCTTGTACTTGAGTAAAATAAGTACCAGAGTGTAGGAATACTCTGTTATAAGTAAATGTCATGCCTTCAAAATGTTGCTCAAGTAAAAGTACAAAAGTATTAGAATCAAAATAAAAGTACCAAATGTAAAAGTACTCATTGTGCAGATTGGTCCATCTCAGAATAATATATATGATATGTTTTGATTATAAGTATTGATGCATTAAAGTGTTATCAAAGCTGGTAAAGGTGCAGCTAGTTTAATGACTTTTTATACTGCAGGGTAGATTGTGAATTTACTCTAGGTGGAACTAAAGTCTGATTTGAGAGTTGATTATATTTCACATTATTATTGCAAATCTGCACAGTAACTAAAACATTGAATAAATGTAATGGAGTAAAAGTACATGATTTATCTCTGAATTGTAGTGGAGTATGACCATGGACTGACTATATTCAGGTCCTTTAATCAACTAAAGTTCCAATACTATGAGACATTGCAGGTTAACGTCTTCTCTGACTGATTTAGTATTATTACCTCGATGCTTGTGGCCAATTTAGGAATAATATGCATAATCCTTCAATTCTATGGACAAAATTATTCTGCTACATTGGACACAATGTACCTGCTGCATCATCTCTGCACGTGAGATGAATTTAACCAAGAATATTTACCATAGCTTCATAGAGTGGTGGTTTTAGTGCAATAGGGGAATCATAAAAAGTGCCATGCACTCGAAATGGACATCTCTTGTTATGAGTGATGTCTTGTTTGGATCACTGATTTGTCACTTTCATGTCTCTTAGTCACTCCACCTTCTTATCACCTCTCCGTCCCAAAGCACAACTTTGCATGTCAATGAGAGGAAAAAAACTGCATTGTCATCAATTAAGGAGGCCCTGGACGATGTATCCTACTAATGAGGTGTGTAGGACACTGGTAGAGGAGGAGGTGTGGACGAGAGGAAAAATAATTAAGAGCTAGTCCATAATAGAGCTTTTAGACAGAGTACTTCATGAATACGGCTTTTCACACAACGGCTAAAGCTTTTTTTGTGTTAATTAGTACATAAATTCGGAATACATATATAATGTATATTTAGGATTTATTTTTGTAAAATTGATTTTATTTCAAACTGTCTAGGGGAGTGAATACTTTTTACATTTACAATAAATACAGGGGAACATATTGGGATAGACTGAAAGAAGTTAAACATTGTCTTTAATTAAATCTATTTTGCAAACAAATTTCACACAACTGTTTTAGGGTAGTTGAAAGCAATAGTTTTAAGTTGAATGTTTTTTATTTTAACTTAAAATATTAGCTCTCAACTCACCCTTAATACAGTTATGCGAAGTCTGTTGATATAATACATCTAGTTAAAGTCACATTTTTTATATATATCTTTATTAGCCAGTGACTGTTTAATGAATTAACAAGCATAATGTTCACATTTGCTCATAGAGGCATTAGGCAAAGCATATTTTCTGATTGGCTGTCCGAACACAGCAGCTTGAACACATGATGCAGCTCACTCTGAAACAGATGGTAAGTGCTGTTTAATTGCTGAATAATCTTCCCAAACACTGGATTGTGGATTTTTTTAGATGTAAGCCAGTATATCCAGACTGCATGCTGGGAGATCACAATTTAAGTCTCATCTGCACATGGAGTTTCTCAGTAGGGTTTCTGCTGTTTTAAAGCAGATTAAAGCTTGACACTGCTGATTTGGGCTGCCTCATCATCTGTGTTTTTGCGTTAATTTACAATGGAGACATTTATATGAAACAGCTGGTTGAAAGTGCATTTACTCAAGTACTTGTTTTTTGACATTTTTATTTAACTTGTCATACATTTGAGAGTGTACAGCCGCGAAAAAATTAAGAGACCACTCCAATGTTTTCTTAAATCTTTATCTCTACATATATGGCAGCCATTACAGTGTGTGTTGAATTCCAACACAGAGAAAAAATTGTCAGTAGTTTATAGAATACATTAAAAAAATCAACTCAAAAGACGTACCTATAAAAAATAAAACAAGAGAAAGTGATATTGCTGAAGTGGTCTCCTAATTTTGGCTTACCTTCTCATGTCACATCATCAAAGAGGAGGGAAAATAATTCACTTTCATTCATCAGGTGCTCAGAAACACAACATCAAATGGTAATTTTGTTCTGTAACTGCTGAATATCTACTGTCATAATGTATGTTAATGTTCTGTTAACAACTTGTTGTACTGCCTGGTAAAATTAAAATGTGCAGGTTTAAATGAGCATAATGCGTAGTTGCATATACTGTAGCTACAGTAAGTGCTATAGATCAGCATTTTCCTTTAACTCATCCATTTTCGCAACAGAAATTAGCTGACAGACTTCCTGCCTGACACATGTTCCATTAAAATCAACATTTAGTGATATCTATTTCTTCTACAACAAATCAGTTTAAAAAGTGATTTAAACAGGACAATGAAAACCAATCATCAACAGGGTACAGTATACGTTTGTAAATGGAAGATGTTTAAAACGTCAACCAAAAAACATATTGTAAAACCTTCTTGGTCTTCCACCTTTTATTATATTACTTTAGAAAAATGGCCAGGACACCGCATAGGCCTACGTCCTGCCCTCCTGCTGACGCAGAGCCAGCATGAAGCCAACATGAGTCAGCAGCTGATATTTCCGTGTGTGGGATCTAACTGTGAATAATGGTGACTAACATTAATGACCTTTCTGGTCCGGCCAACGCCATGCACCCTACAGCCGGAGCAGTATTGTTGCCTCTGACATCATCAGGAGCCGCCCACCAACACCTGATGTTATTTAGCGACCTGTCACCGCGTTTCATTTGAGCGTTGTCATTAAGATATGAAGATATTGCCTCCTTTCAGCCACTTACAGGACTGAGTCGTTGTGACCGATAAGTGTGTGGCCATCGACGCATGAATGAGTCACACACCCCTCTGTCCCCCTCTTCTGCTCCTACATGTTGTTGCATATGTGGACAGTGTGAGTGAAAAGGAGCTGGGCGTACTCTGTGACTAACTGAAACTCCAGGTTCAGATTCCCTCTGGTCCTCTGAGTGTGCATGAATATCGTCAGTCAGCATGTGACCATCAACCAATCCTCTATGACAGGGGTGTCAAACTCAATTTAATAGTGGGCCACATGAGCGCTATGGTTCCCCTCAAAGGAGCGGTTGTAACTTTAAGATACAGTATAAATATACTGTATCATATTACATAATTGCCTATCAATTTGATTATAATTTGTAGTGTGAGAGAAACTCGGAAACTCCCTCTGGAGGGAACTTATGGATTTTAGCCTTTACAGACATTTGGATGCACAAAAACCTGTGAAACACACTACAGGAAAGGGAAACCCCAAAAAGCATAATAGGGCCCCTCTAAGTTCTGTGCTACAGAAACACATATTTTATATACATTAGATAAATATAGAGAAGGGCTGTGACAGTCTGGTCAAAGTATTAGTATTACACAGTTAAGTAAAATGATAATATTTATTTATTTATTATATATAATCTTTATGCCGGAATTCACAATTTATTGTTTTCAAACAGTTTACTGGGTAATAATTGGAAGGCGCAGCACCATTTAGTGTTGTTAAATTATTTTGGACAAAGACAGCAGAGCCTGGATTAACCCTCATGTTAATTCATTAGTTCTTGCTGCATTGCTGGCAGTTGAAATACACAGGATCATTTTGTAGCTTCACATGAAGAGATGAAGCATGGGCCGCATTGGTTTTGATTCAGTGTCTGTAGTTGCCAGGTGGCCACGGTCAGTATTTTGACACCAAAGTAAAGGGTGTACCGGTGTGATGTGTTCGCAGCTTCAGTACCTACGCACTTTGGTTAATGTTGGGTGAGGAATGATGCAGAGCACACTGTGCCATGTAATCACAGATGTCAGCCCGAATTGGCCTGACATCTTTTCTGTGTGTGAGCTTTAACATTGATGGAGTCATGGAGCCAAATCGCAGTAGACCAGGTATTATACACCAAAGCTGCATATGTTGGTATTAGAGCTAGCCAGATAAATTGGGCAATGTTACTGAAGGCAATGCAGATGTATTGTATCAATGCTGTTGGGAATTCATCAACCCCTCCATCATTTCCTGCATCTGGTATCACATTTGGCACATACAGTATGTGTAAAAACTCAGCTGTTAAAAGACAACATAATGTGAGTGTATATCCTTTCTCCTTGGACTTCCACATCTCTGGTCTCGGTGGGATGGCAGTATATCCACCAGTGAGAACATACGTATATGATACATACTGTAAGATTTCAGATGTGATGTATCTTGTTATTTTGATCCAAATGTGGGAAGTCCATCATCTTTTAAAATGATTTAAATGTTTTCCTTACTGTTGCATCAGACATGGTAAAAGTTGACCAATCAAATTTGGCTATATAAATTCTTAGTCAGACACCCCTAAAATACATTAATATTATTCATGTTTTTTGGCTTACTGTGGATGACCAATAGTCACTCTTTTAGCTCTATTGTAGGAAAAATGTTTTATAAAACATATTCATGATAGATACTTTAATGAAGACAAATTAAACATTAGGATGATTTGTGATTGGAAATACTTTAAAATCTAACACTTTTTTGCATGGTGGAGCCACACACAGGTTAAAGAAAAATACTTTTTACTAACTCCTGTTGGAAATATTGAGTGCCCCAAAGTTTTATCCTAAAAATGTAAAGTATGGGTCCCCAGCACATAAAAACTGCGGGATGCTAACTTTCATATGTTGGGCAATTTGCACAACTAGTACAAGTTGCATTATTTAGCAGAAATAGCACAAAAACAATACAATTTTGCAGTAATTTTGGAGGTTATTTAGGATGCTGAATCAATTGTACACATTTTCAGGATTAACCTGGCAGTTTTAACCATAAAATAGCCATATTTGTATTTCCGGTGGACTGTTTTTATTAATGTTGGTTAGATTTTTTATGATTACACTGGGAGCAACAAAAAAGCTGCTGAAGACATGATGAAAGTACCTTGCGTACAAAAGTTCAAACAGAAATTCCACTAGTCAGTCCGCATCGTCAGTGTCACACTGGTTTACAATGGAGCAGAGATGATAAGCTTTGTGAAAGAGTTTCTCAATGAATGACTCTCTGAAGTTATACACAAGCATCCGGATCTCTGTTTCTTTTTGCTGTGTTATTGCAAAATGTGTCTGCTCCTCAGAGACCCAGATTGCACAAATAGAAAATCACTTAAATTAATTTTAACTTTTCACAGAGATCTCCAACATGAATAAACTAAACTGTCTGGCTCATGCTGATTAATATTTGAAATAGCCTGCTTTGAAAATGCGTATTTTGCTAAGTTTCTGCTTGCAGTCTCATAATTATCACAGTGAAGCAAATCATTTATTTAAACAATTTGTTTTAGATGTTAAGTAAGTTGGAGAGGGATGTTTTGTGTGTGTGTGTGTGTGTGTGTGTGTGTGTGTGTGTGTGTGTGTGTGTGTGTGTGTGTGTGTGTGTGTGTGTGTGTGTGTGTGTGTGTGTGTGTGTGTGTGTGTGTGTGTGTGTGTGTGTGTGTTCTATATGTTGCTTAAAAAGCCTATTTACCCTTTGTTTAAGATTTATTTAAATGTGCTCATTTGTCCAATTTATATCATCATCATAAACCAATTACTGTATATTATCATTATAACCTGTACATAAACCAAACATGCAATAGTCCAAAAATACCCTGCACTCAAACATATAATTATTAATGTATGTCTGTCACAAATTTGAAAACGAGTTTATTGCTTATTTGTTGATAAATTGTTGTCACAGCAAGAGCATGCAAATAAATAATGTGCTTTAATCATTTATAACTAAAATACCAAATACCAAATTAATATGAGTTAGGAGGCAGGCTTAGTTGAAGGACTAACTGATATATGAAGCTAAAGCATAAGTTCATTCTGGAAGACTGACTATACATTCTCAGCTGCATATAATACTCATTATAAAGAAAACAAAAATCATGTATGAACTGATCGGTAACTTTTAAACATTTCTTGACATAGTTTTTGTTTCTGTTTACCATTCTTAGTAATTATCAACGCTGACCTTAAACTGATCTCCCTTATTACACTGCCTTACAATTGTGCATGTTGAAGACCCTTTAATAATATTCTCACTCCCCCTACTTTTCAAGACAAAGTGACGCCCTTGGTCAGAGAAAAATGACCAACTGGTCAATAATTATGTATATGATATAATAATTGATAAGAACTTTTAAGGAAACAAACAACACCACTACACTACCACAGTATCTTTCAACTGTTACAGTGCAACAGCAGGGTGTTGTGCAGCGGAGAAAAAATGGTTCAGTAGCAGATGACTCACCACAAGAGAGCAGCCTTTGACTACAAACCAGATCAATCCTCTGGATCCTGTAATCAGATCAAAAATACATCTCTGAGACCTAATGCTTTGCTATTCCATACAGAAGCATTAAAAAGTAACTAGACAATGTATTTATACAATATGATGATACATATTCAATTCAGAACATGTATGTGTAGGGCTGCACAGTTACTTGACAATTAAATCAAAATGCAATATTCAAATCACAGGAGGCACTAAATGTGTTATTTGCAAAACGTGTTTAAATATTATTCTGAATTAAGCAGTGTGATGCGGCACCGACCTACAAATCATATCCTTTATCATAATAAAAAATGTTTTTGTTTGGTACAGATCCTCTTACACCATAATAATTTTAAATATATCCCTCAGTAATAATATAGTCATGTAAAAATGATGAATCCCTCCAAAATCGTCAATCATATCGCAGTCAGTCAAAATAATCTCAAATGGTTATTTTTTAAGGATCTTGCAACCCTATGTCCTGTTCTGCAATAAAAGAGAATTTCTTCATTTTAAAGTGTAAGTCAGAGCCTTACTAACAAATAGACATTGCACTCTTGCCCCTCTAATTTGGAACACATGACCTTATAGTGAGAGAATTAGCAATCTTAATGATGCAGCTTTAAAGTTGGATGCTGATTCATAGAACCAGAAGCAATAACACTAAAGAAGCAAAAAGCAGATAGGTAGGCAGTCAATCTGAACAGATATTACACAGTCAAATGTTGGCTGCCAGAAAGCTGCAGCCAGGAGCTTCTCTTAGATAAGTCTTCCCACTGTCAGGGTCTATTTACACGGACCCCACTGCCCCTGTTTCATTTAATTGAGGGCCAGGATGATTTGGCTGTGGGCAGGTGACGGCAACAGGTAGCCCGCCAGATTCCACTGACCTGACAGAGCAATTCGGCACTCTCACAGGGTCTGCCGTGTGCACGCCTTTGGCTAACACTGTCATTTAAGCATTTAGCAAAAGGAGAATGTGTGTTCTCTACTGAGGGAGGGTGCGGGGGAGCAGCAACGTGGGTTTGCTTTCTGGCTTTCGGGCTGCGAATGGCTGAAAACAGTGGATTAAGGGAAGGGTCACGGCCTTGCTGATGGGATTTTTCTGAAAATATAGCCATGCCCTGCAGCGGTGTTTTCCTTTAAAATATATAAATAATGTTTGACTTTATGGGTGCATTATTAACACTGGTGGAAAGCACTGTTGGAAACACATTAGAAGCCATTTAAAATGAATGTTTTTTTCCTTTCCATCAGACCTCTTAGTGTGCTTGAACTTTTGTCAGGAAATAATATGAAGCGTTGTTTCAGCAAAAATGAATCAAGTGTATGATAGAAATTGAATGGCACTTAAAAATTCATGCATTAAAAAGAACATTCAAATCATATATATAGTTTTATATAAGTTAATATCATATAATATTATATTATATTAAAACAATTTTTTTAAAACTGCATAATTTGACCGTTGACTCATTTTTTTCTTTCCTGCAGTGTGTTATATAGGAATTTGTGCATGTAAATGGTTTGCAAAGGCTAAAATCCATGTGAAAAATGAGAAGAATAGGGCCCCTTTAATTTTGCTTCTTTACATACACACTGTATCACCAGCTTTTATAATACATAAAATACATTCTACTATCCTCTTATCCATATAGTGTTAACTCGACTACACTGACAGGTGCTAATCCGAATATCATTTACTTTTTCATTGTTCTGATTACGCTTCTTTAATCTTTACAAATATACACTTAAATGCTGGATTGTCTTTTGGAGTATTTTTTAAACGTAACATTGCTACATTTACTTAAAGTAATGCCTGTCTAATCCTGGAAAGCTGCCCCTCTGGTTTCATTGCCTGGTGGTTGAATATAGCAGCTGTTGGAATGTTGAAATGTTAGTCCGAACTATGCAGATGAGCTCAGGAACAACATCAGCGTCATGAAACTGTAAAGACATAAAGAAGAAACCATGAAGATGTCTTAAACATGGTTAAACACTGGACATATTGTCATGTCGAATGTGCTTGCCATCTGATTGCCAAAAATGTACATTTGATTTATTTTATTTTGTCATAAAGTTACCTTTACTATTATCAGTATCCTTATGAGGGCTAATAAGACTTGTTTTGCTAACAGTAAACAGATTCTATAGTATAGTATTATGAATTTGAGAACTAATGTGATGTGCGAATAAAGTAATGTCAGGATCCCTTTTAAAATAGGCCATATTTAAAAACATGTTTTTTATTAAATGTCAATTTCCATACACTTTTTCCCTTTATGATCATGTGAAATGAAATCTATAACAGGAAGTGAGCTAATTCTCTGACAAGATGCGTCACCTCAAACACATGCAGTTTATGGTACCTGTTGGTCACAGCTTCAAATAGAAGATAAAACAGTGAGTGCTGATCAGTGAGCCTCTGTTTGAATCGTCTGAAGCTAAAAATCCTTTTAAGATCCCTAATGGAGACTGGCCTGGACCGCCGGCATTCCTCCATAATCTCAACCCTGCACACACCCTCAACATGTGTTCACGTTCACTCTTCCTTTTCTCATTCCATCACACATCTCTAACCTAACTATTACTTTCTCTGGTAACATAAAGTCAAATAAAATAGGTTGATCACAGTTTCTACCCTGTGTGACTGCTTTTTCCTAGATGTTAAATGTGTGATAGACATCTTTAATGAGCAAAAGAGTTTTTCTGGCATCGTGGAGAGAGCAGATATCTGCGGACAGAAATAGAAAGGAATGAGGGAGGTCTGTGTTTTAGGGAAAAAGCCTTAAGGGATGTCTAAACTTGCACAACTAGCACAATATATCAACAAAAATATCTCTGACAGTTCAGAGTATTGATGTATAACAGAGTTGATATTGTTTTTCCCATTCTCTACGATTCAAAGTGAAGCATCATGGGATGTTCTCTTGAGCTATAAAGATGAAAACCAATGATACACTCATTTTGTGGTTTTAACATGATTATTTACACACATATCAATTCAATATCTAATTACTCTTCTGTCTTCTGACACTTTTTTATATACTGAGAGAAAATCTGAATGGAAGTTAATGGTGAAGACTTGCGTGCATGACGGGCTGAGGTTACGACTTGAATTGCTAGCTCACCATCTAGTGAATTACATTGTTGTATTTAAAATTAAGTTGAAGTGCTTATATATATCCTCTTTTAAATATAAATTGTGCCCATGTTAAATTCTAAAGCAGAAAGACTAAGCAATTAAATGGAAAATTAATTGGTTCACTTGCTAGCTAGCATCTTAGGTAGTTGTCGATCTAGCAGCAATTCAGTGGAATATTTTTTAAGGGGTTAGGGATTTTATCGTCTTAGATAAAGACGCATGGTGTACAGACAACAGGCAGCTCATGAAGAGGAAATGGGCAGGTGTACAGACAACAGGCAGCTCATGAAGAGGAAATGGGCAGGAACACAACCCCCCCCCCCAAAAAAAAAACAGAAAGTAACTGGCCTAATGTTATCTCAACAGTAAACACATGGTGTTCTGAGCAGCCTGTCAGATACGCTCTGTTTTTAAATGCAGTGTTTTTGACAGTCTAACAATTTCCCTTGCACATGAAAGAGCATAAAGATAAAGCCTATTCAGAAGCAACAGTGTTTAAACGTGTATTAGTATTTTTTTAACCTGTAATTAGTACATGTAAATGAGCTTAGGATGACACCAACTGTGTGGGTCCAAAATGTATTTGTTGCATGTCAAATTTCAAAGATGAACAATTATTTGGACAGAAGTCAGAGGATGTTTTCAAAGGCAGATGGAATATGCTATTCTTTAAAATGGCTGATGAGCACCTATCTGAGTCAGAGAGCAGTTGTAATAAATCAGCTTATGTGACCAGAATTTTAATTTAGAATTTAGACTAAACCATTTTCTCTTTATCTGCTCAATGAGCACAGAGAAGGACCAGGGGGGATTCACATCTGCATGCTGGAACAATAGTTAAATTACTCAGATTCACATTGGTATCTATAGCTGACAATTACAAATACGAAGTGTCCTCATAATTGTGTCTGCACACATGTCTGACCCATGTTATTCATGAAAAGTATTTGAAGGTCACAATAACCTTTGAAGATTCTTAAAAAATAACATTTAGTTTTACATACAACATTTCAGGTTCATATTTGTATTTTGTGCCTCTACTGTGACATGTTACATGCTTTATTGTTCGAAATGGTCTTTTGCTGTCACAATATTTATCGTCACAGAGCATAGTTTTGATGCAACCAGTAAAATTTAAAGTATGTTAGTGAAGTGGCTTGGTCTTGTGACCCTAATTTCACAAGACCAACATTTCACAAGACCCAGATTACGTGTGCTGCTTGATTTTGTTTTATTTATATATATTTACACAAGGGCATATCAGTTCATCCTCAGTAAACATGTGCTCACACACTCACCCTGTTCTGTCTTAGTTTTATAAATCAACTAGCATGGCTTTACAGTAACAACTCGTGTCTCCTTGTTGTTGACATTCATATGGCTACGGTCTTGCAAAAATATTTTGCTCTGCTTTTATCGAATGGAAAGTTGGGATGCATCATCCAGGCATTTGCAGTGAGAGACCTCGCCAATAGACGAAAGACAGAGGAAAAGTCAGAGCATTTGTTTTATACTACTCCAAAACTGTTATTTAGTTGGAAGCATTACCATGGTGTAAAAATGTTCCAATACAAGCATGTTATTTCTTATGTATTAATGTAAAAGAAAACTAAGGTGGGAAAGATTGAAAAAACAAGCAAGAGCAAATTTGTTTTAAAAGATGTCCAACCTCTAAACGCAGCATAATGTTGCAAACTCTTTGTCTAAATCAAGCGAGAATGTCGCTTATTTGTAAAGCTGAAAGCCTGTGGGTTTTAAACCCAGAAGTTATTTAACGTTTTAGCACTTCTGGTTGGCTTGTCTCTAAATCAATGTTCTTTTGAAAATATTGGGCTGATATATTTTGGGAGAGACCACTAAACGCTGTCACACCTAACATAAGCCGCCTTTAAATTAGCATTGTGTACATGAAGTCATGTTGATGGAGGATGTCTATAGCATTAAGTTAGCGATTTACGTCTGGCCATCGCATTTACACGAAAACTTGTAAGTGGTGTCAATATGTGTGTACTGTTGGCGTCCTTTAATTACTGTATGTGCAATACAACTTTCTGCATATTGACTACTAACTATAGCTGTAGTGCAGGTAAAAAAAGTACAATATTTCATCCAAAATATAGTCAAATTGAAGTACAATGAGGAAATGTAAATACTCCAGTAAATAAAGTGTCTAATGGTAACTTTAATAGTACATTATTTTTGCTTCAACACTTTCAAATGTATAATACAATTCCAAAGTATTTTTGAAATTTAATTATAGAGGGGGAAAACTCTTCCCTGTGAAATTATCCTTATGCCTACAGAGACTATGAGACAGAGATAACTATCAATATCAGATCCCATATCAGCACATCATATCTGATTCATCCCAAAAAGGGCATGATGACATTGATTTAAAAATGACTGTAAGCATTATCTGTTTCAATCACCTTGATGGAGTCGGTGAGCTTGCTTGATGAAATTAAGTACATCAGAACAAACCAGATGCAATCAAGTCCCAATGATGGTAATTAGCATTAGCTCAGTGAGCATCTCGCCTCGCCAAGGGTAAACAGAGAGCTGATACTGAGCCTGCTGCTGTGGCAAAGCATCTGGAAGGATGGCACAGGGCCAGTCCATCTTTCTCTTCCATCTATGTTTGAAGTTGACTCATGTTTTGATACAGATGTTGGCACATTAGAAACACATAAGTGAGGTTAACTTAGGGGCCTAAATCAGACGGAATTCTGGCCTGAAGCCATGTCGAGGTGCTAAGGGTGCACTCTGTCCCTGAGACGGCTCCCTCTGACCCAACCAACCACATAATTCACTGGCCTGAGAGTCCTGTGGACCATGCATGCCAGGCATGCTGGGATTTGTGACAGCTGTGGGCACAGAGAAGAGACATTCGCTTAGTCTTGGCAACTGGAAAGAAGGGACAGGTGGAGCAGAGATCATCCGATTGAGTCTTGCATGCGTGAGGGGGTTGAGTCAGCCAAAGCCTCATATTAGCATCATAATATAGAAATCCAGTACATGACCTCTATCAGGGATGCATGTTGATGCCTGAAAAACAGTGACAGATGATGGCACACGACATGACAGTTTATTGTACATTTTTCACTGATTAGTGAACATAAAAAAAGCTTTATGGACATAAATAGATGTACTTTAAAATAAGATAATATTAGCCCCACCTACGCATTAAACCCCATCCGTCTAAATTAAAATGCTCATGTACTATGTATTTTTATTAAAAACTGCACATAGACTGCACATCTGATTAATTTTGACCTTGGGTGTGGCTTCAAAAGTATTTAATTAATCCATTCACATTCCCCTAAACCCTTGGGGTGCCAGGTTTCATCATTAGAACAGTTAGCCTTTTAATGTCATTCCTTCATCTCCTCCAGCATTTGACTAGAATTTAACAAACCTGTCATCTTTTCAATTTGTAATTGTTAAAATATAAAACACTTGGCAGAAGACAAAATATAATGTAAATATGATTGATTTTCACAATAAAATAAGCTATTACATGCAGAAGAGTGTATTATGCTAGTACATTTTTTTCTTTAGCTATTTTCTCAAAGCTACATAAATATAGCGATTAGGTCTGCCCCAGAAGTGGAAATACTATCTTGTGTAACAGTATGTTATCTCATATTTAAGTAAATATGACACATTTGAGCACAATAAGTTAAAAATACTGTTGATGTTCGGGAAAAATAAGATGATGGGTGTACGGAATGTTCTAGGATTGTAGATTTAACAGTCCTGGTGCTAAAGATCCGAAGAAAATCTACAATAAACCAGCATCATGCAAACAGATTGGACAAGATGCAGATATGACAGATGTGCAAAATTCGGCTACCCTGAATGATTTAAATAATGAGCAGATTACCAGGGTTGATTCTGTGTGTGTGTGTGTGTGTGTGTGTGTGTGTGTGTGTGTGTGTGTGTGTGTGTGTGTGTGTGTGTGTGTGTGTGTGTGTGTGTGTGTGAGAGAGAGAGAGAGATAGAGAGAAGGACAGAGACAGAGAGGATTTGCTTGCTGGTGCAGGATGGCTGACATTTTATCTCCGACACTAAATTTAAACATATAGCAGCCTGTTTACAGCCGGTGTTGTTTTGACACCTATATGAATTGAAGGCATTAAACTGCAGGCACATTCGTCTTCAACTATTGGCCTGTGCCTTTCTTTGGTTTTCTAAAAGATGGAAGAAAGACCTTGCCTCACTATCCTAACAATCACAATCAACTCCCTTTCTTCTGCTCAGCAGCCTCTTTCTCATACACACGTCCTGTTATTCCTACCAGCATTCTTTTTTCCGCATCGTTCCAGATGTTTTGGCATTCCTTCCCCCCTCTATCACTGACACATCCCTCATTTTTCCTGACTCTATTCATCATGATTAATTTTTGATTGTTGAGAAACCACCTGCCTTTATTTCCCAGAAACCCTAGGTCAAGAAGTCTTTGAAATGCAGCCTGTAAAGATCCATCCCGCCTTCCACTCTGGCTCTGAGTCCACGTGTCGCTCGCTCATGCCTGCTGTCAGCTCCCATTACCTAATTGGAATTGAGATGCATCTGGCCTGCGTTTTTGTCTGCACTGCACTCCTGCTGGAGATACCCTCCCAGCCTCCCCCCTCGCTTGTTTTTATGCCGTCCCGCTGAGAGAGGCTTTTCATACCCCTGATGTGTGGTCAAACAGTCGTTTACACGGATAAGAAAATGAGAGATGGCACCAAGCAGATCACAGCTGTCTGTAGGAAGGCAACTCCTGCGGTTCACTATGGTTAATAAGAGCACTGTTTAATTCATGAGATCTGTCATGGTACAGTGGCTTCATCTTCACTGTTGATAAAAAAATTACAGCAGCTTCTACCTCAAACTCGCTGTTTTTGTCAGGATCAGTGACCTTGCATCTCCAAGCCTGGGATCCATGATGATGAGGATGATAAATGTGCGCTAAGTTTACATAAATGAATCATAAAGCTGGATGTGCTACATCACAATGCATGAAGCTTGAATCACATTATTGATAGTGTTCACCCCTGCCTAGTAATTCTTTCTTGCTAAGGGGAAATATAAGTAGCCTGTCACATCAAATGGATTATAGCTCATTAATATCCATTAATCTAGAAACTAAAGGCAAATGACCCAAATTCGAAAGGGTTTGAGGACAGCTTTTATAATAAAATGAGCGCTCTGGAACAGAAAGAAGAGAGTTAATTATACAAGATAACTCTTTTCAACTTTTATGGTCATATTCAGTGTACTGGTGCTTTTATGAATCTGCACCATTTTCACTCAAATGAAAATAATGATATATGTGAAGAAGATTAATTTAAAGCTAATGGAAATAATTGATTGGCTTAAAATCAGTTTTACTTTAGAAATAATACAGGAGTTGGTATTGAAGAGCTTGTATTGGAGGTCACATAGTTTGTCCTTTATTTCTCCTTATTTCACATATTTGCTTTTTTAAACAGGCGAATCTGTCTGTTCATAGAAGGCTCAAATAAAGGTTATTCCACATCACTAAGGTAAACGTTTAAGCTATTCAATTCAACATAAAGGAGTTTGAAATAGTTACATAATGAACAAGTGTAAAATGGCGAGCCAGAGACAGATTTACAGCCCTGTCTTGAACACGGAAAGAGTGATACGCTGACGGAGCAGCAAGGGATTGCAGATAACTGACTTTTTTGTCACTGAGAACAAATGTGTAATCCTTCTGTGATGGAGCCAAAAGTCCAACTTAATTTATCTGACACAATAGGCTGAATGATATTCATTCAGAATAGAGAAGCTCAAGGGTTCCCATTCAGCAGGGAAGTGGCATGAGTGTTGGACTGATGTGTAGAGATATTTCACATTTAAGCTGGAATAAGACACTGTTATACATCAAGGTTAACATGACCAAATTATTCTACACAGTCTTACACAACTGTTGTACCAATGTTTGGCAGCTGTTGCCCTTCATTATTTATATCATATAAGAAGTCCACAGGTGATTTACTGTAGGGGCCAAGTAAAGTAGATTATCTTCAGACAATCTACAAAGGAAAAGGTATCTTGTTGGAGCAATAATGAATACTAATGGATGAAGCCCAAGCTCATTGCACACAAGGATATTGACAGGCACAGCAGAAATATATATCATTTTGATATTTAAAAGAACAAATGTACAACAATTTGTCTTAAAATCTTTGTTGGATGTCACACATCATGAATTCATATGATAACCAAATAGTTCCAAACTATCTCACAGTTGCAGCACATTGATTCAATAATCCTCAAATGTATTGTAACATGAAATATTCACTTTTAGGTTGCATTAGGGGACATTAAGGATTGAGCATTGACCTAAACTTGGAACTAAAGTCCCGATAATATGAGCAAGTGGCTTAAAGAGGCCCTATTATGGAACACTTTCCCTTCTGTTGGCTAGGCTCGAACACATTGTAGGTGATAGGCTAAGGGGCGGGACATCTAAAAGCAGTTGACCAGTCACAACAGAGCCGGCCAGCTAACTAATCAGAGTAGACTGGGCACTGGTTTCAGACAGAGGGTGAAAAGAGGTGCTGCAGCGCAGGCAATATGAGACAAATTGAGAGCTTTTTGAACATTAAAGCATGAAAACATGTCTTTTTTAAAACTGTATCAACAAATGTTGTCATTCTCATACTCATTCTTATCATTCTCAAATATGATTGTAGCATGAAAAATGATTCACTTTTTAGTTGCATCATGGGATATGCAGCATGGAGCATTGCCCTACTCCTAGAAAATAACTATGACCTTTATGAGCATATATTTACCTTCAAACATAGTTGTATTATATATTTGTATATAAAAGCAGCAACAGTTGAATGCTTCAACTTGTGCAGGTTATTTTGGGAACCCCTGTTTCCTGTCAGAGAAATCCATTTATCCAGAGGCCAGGCCCAACTTTCCGTTTTCTCACCGGTTATCACTGTATCGTGGACTGCAGCAGCAGCAGCACATCACTGCCTGAGGCCTGACTCAGTACTGTGAGCACTGTGTCTGATTTGCTGCGCCTTCTTATTGGTGAATGTGAAGGTATAGCAGCCCTGTGCATAAATATATTATGAATGTGTGCTCAGTGTGTTGAGTTCTTTTAAATAGCAAGTAAACAGTACTGTCTCTTTTACCGCCAAATGAAATATCCTATGCGTGTTGTAATGGAAACTTTTGGAGCAATGAAATCGAAAAACAATGAGAGCACGGGATAGCTAGAACTTGATGGCAAACGCTGAAGGTTTATTATGAAGTTACAGCCGGAGAACTGACAAGACATTGGCTGCAGACACGAGGTGTCAGAGCAGTAGCCCGAACAATTCCATAGTCAGAGGTTTCAACCAGTTCAGAGTGTATAATCAACATTCTGCATAACAAGATAAAACAGGCAAAGCAATATAACACCTCTATCAGCTGCCGCCAACAGGCAGGAGAAAGGAGACAAAACACTGAGAGCACAGCACTCCAAGGTTGCAGGCCTGTGCTGAGCAAGGGCAGAACAAACTAATAAACTGGGTCAAAGGTATGGACCAACCAACACATGGTAATGGGTTTTTATTTTGTTAGGGGAAGGCATGCTGCTGTTAGAACACAGCAATGTTTTATGATAAAAAATGTGTTGAGCACATTTTTATAACCAGTATTTCACTTTCATCTTTCCACCAGGTGTCTATCCACCTTTTCTCATTTCCTGTTGGACGGGAGGCTTTCTGACATGAACATGCATTATTGTATGAAGGTCTTAGGGACTAAACCCTGACTTAAAGACTTACATTTAAGACCCGGAATTTCCTGAAAAAGCATCTGTGCCTCACTGTAACACGCTCTTTCTTACTGTGCGGTAATGACTTGCCTTGTGCGAGAGGGTAAATGTGTGTGTGCATGGTTGATCTCACGTAAGCTCACCGAGGGGGCTTCACCCGTTTCACCCTCCCTGACCACCTCCCAGAGAGCCATCTGGCACCCTTAACACAGGCCTGCTCTCTATCTGTTTGCTTGTTTATTGGAGTGTGTGTGTGTGTGTGTGTGTGTGTGTGTGTGTGTGTGTGTGTGTGTGTGTGTGTGTGTGTGTGTGTGTGTGTGTGTGTGTGTGTGTGTGTGCACGTGTGCACGTGTGCATGAATTTGCCTGTGTGCTCTGATCCGCGCAGCAGTTCTGCAGTATTATACATGTAAACACCGCTCTGCTGTGATTTATTGATCTCACCTTTATCTCTCAGCGCAACCTGGATCCTCCTGTGATCCGGGATGCACATTTTTCACCGCCCTGTGTTTATTCATTTGTTGATTTATTTTGACAGGTAAACAATGGTAGGAAATCCTCCAAACCCATTGCCACTCCATTTATGATTATCCAGAATCAGTACAACTCTTGAAATAAATATTTCAAACACTCATAACCAATCATGTGCTTTGTTTTGAGCCACTATTTTTTTATGCAGCATGAAATGAGCATACACAATACCAGCCATGTTGTGTGTTAAGGTGTACCTTCTCACACTCAGTATGCTGGTCTAATTTTAGCCTGACTTGCTTTTCCCCTTGAGGATCAAGGTTTTGCCTTGGGGTTGAACAACAGTGCTAAATGTAAAGCGGTTGTATGATAACAGCATGGCAGCAGTAAACTTGATGTTTCCATGACTGATTTGCCAAGCATGAGAAATGATATCTTGAGACATGTTCTGTCCCTCTGAGAGAAAAACGCCCTATTTCTTTGATCTGAATTCATTTTATAGTTTATTTTTATTTTCCTGCACAACCTTGTGATTCCCCCAAGCTTGACAGTACGGCCCTGGATGGGAATTACCAAGACTGGAGAAAAGCTATTATTAACCAAAAGAAATCCAAGAGTCCAGATTATTTTTCAGTTTTTTACTTTGGGGAAGGGGGGGGTACAGGGCAAGATGGAGCCATAGAGAATTTAGTGTGACAGAAGCTTTCAGTTTGCCTGTCTATCACTTTGTTAGATGTGAGACATGAGGGATATAAATACACTGGCTAGATACCCTTGTCTCCATCCCTCTCCAACCTTCTCTTTTTCTGTTTTCTCGCTGCCCTCCTCCCACGGCTCCTTACGGAGGCCGGGGGTCCGTCTGAGTGCTGGGAGTGTCTGGCCCTCCATGACTCTGATAAGGACCTCAAAATAGCAAAGCAAAGCCTCCATCATTCTCAAATCAGCCGGCCACAGATCCAGCGGCTTTATTGCATTAGGTGTGTCTTTCTTATTGTCTCATTGCCTAAGACATAAGCTGAGACAACATGACAAACCTGTAAAATGGCAGGCCAGCAGGCAGATTAATTAAATTTAATAAAATAAAAGTATCTCCCAGGATATACTCACACTGAAAAAACAGAAACATTGACTTTAATTAAATGTGTTATGTCAGCACATTTCAAATACATCATTTATTACACTGTAGTGTGCATTATTGAACCTTAATATTAATATTATTCTAATATTAACATGATTGCTTTCAGCTAACCTAATACAACTATGTGTAATTTGTTTACATAAAACATTTATCTAAGCCAACATTTCAAAATGTCAGTGTATATAGACCCCTGCATTTACTTGGTTACTTGCAAAATGTTGCTTTTTTCGATTATATTTGACCTGTATAAAGTTAACTTTTCCTGCCTGCATATTTGTCTTGCACTATATTATTTCCAGTTAGTTTCTTCTTGTAATATTTCTATTGTATATTTAAATGTGTTTTATGACTTTTATATATTTATGTTGCATTGTTGGAAGAGCCTTGGACTTTTGGGGACTTTGGGATATTTTCATTGCCATACACTGTAGCTACTGTGCATACTGTATGACATGTGACCTTGCAGAGTGACTCAGTTTAGTCTCTGAATCCATGCTGGTGGAACAAATGTCTTGGCAATGTAGACAGACAAACTGAGCTACACACCCTGATTCAGTGACCCGGATCCAACACCAGGGGCCAGAAGGGCCAATAATGTTTACAAAAATGGGTACAGCACTTTTCCAGTCTTTCTGACCCCTTAAAGTGCATTCACCCATGCACACACATTCATACAGAAGCTGCCAAACAAGGTGCACCTGCTCAGGGAGACGAACATTAACACACACTGTTGCACATAAGCATCAATTTAACAATCAAGGGAGCCATGTTGACTGCTGGGCCTGGGGATGAACTATCGACCTTCTGATTGGTGGACAACCATCTACATCTTGAGCCACAAGCACCACTCTAACATTAAGAGTGTTGAAAATAATATTTTTTTAAATATTTTTTTTTGTTTGTTTGTTTCAGTGTAGTCTTGCTAGCAAATCCTAAAGGGCCCTGCACTAGTAAAATGTGTAATTTGTCAACACCTTCAAGTCAAATGTCATTCCCATAAGCCATAGCTGATGAGCTGTCAGGGTTTGAGGAAACAGGACCCAAGTGCAGTAAAATGAACGGGAGGCAGGTATGGGTCCAAACAAAAGGCGAGCTTTATTTAAATTAAATCTGTACGTTCAACCAAAAAATAACCACACCAACACTAACCAGGGGATACAGGGACACTGGGAACAGGAGCAGACAGACAGACGGGCAGAAACAGGCAGGTAACAGGTACAGGATCAGGTAGGAAACGACGACGACCGAACAAGAGACAAAAGGGGAACCAAGACTAAATACACAAGGCTAATCACCAAACAACTCACAGCTGGAGAGGGGAGGAGAAACACAGGGGCAACAGGTGAACACAATGACACAATCAGGGGAAGGAGGGAAACTAAAGACAGGGAGTGAAACTTAACCTGACACAAGAGGGGAAAACCTTTCAAAATAAAACACACAACACAAAGACATGACAGACACGAAACCAGGATCATGACATGAGCCTTAACAGAAGAGAATGAGTAATTGTAGCAGGGGTGTCCAAACTGTTTTCACTGAAGGTCACATACAGAAAAATACTAGAGGTGAGGTATATTGCCTCATAAGCATATGAGTTATAAGTTAGCAAAATCAATCAAATGTAGGTCAATTATTCTTGATACTTCAATATGCTATTATACAACAAACAGCCTACATCACAGCTCTCCATAGGGTTTAATTTATTCTGTTGGCAGGTCAGTACTTAAAACGGAAGACTCAGATTGCTTAAAATAATGGGAGATATGAAGGGTATGATTCAAGCATGTTATGCAAATTGTATTTGTGCTTTTTTTTATCAACTAAGATTTGTTAGAAAACGTTTTAAACTCCATGTTTTTACGAATATATTTCACTATTTCATATTTGCAAAGCTGCTCTTATTGTTGATACATTTAGTTTATATTTAGTAATATTTGATGTATATTTAGTGTATATTTAGTGTATATTTAGTAGTTTAGCTATATTGAGTGTATATTTCTCCTTCCTTCTTTGTATTGAACTGTTGCACCTCAATTTCCCTCGGGATAAATAAAGCTTCTTGAATCTTGAATCTTGAATTGATTTGACATTGGGCTTATTCAAATGCGAATACTACTGTGTAATATATGTTTACATTTATTTGAAGAAGTACAACATAAGACACGCACAAATTTCCGGTGTGGGCCATACTCCATTATACTTTTAGAATTTGCTGAGGGCTGATTCAAAATGGACAATGGGCCCCCTTTGGCCAACGAGCCGTAGTTTGCGCTTCCCTGAATTGAACTGGCCCAAGATATAGCCCAGAGACTTAGTTTAATTTTATCAAATTACAGCATTGAGAAGAATGTTCCTGTTAAATTTGGCCCAGGTTACAGCTCAGTATTTGCTGCAATATTATCAGAAATTGCATTATCATTCATTCTATTTTCTGAAGGGGGGCCACAGGAGGGTCCAACTTCAGTGTTACAGGCAAACTGGATCCTGTTGGCCCTCCCCAGAACCTCCCATTCTCCATAGAGCAAAATTGTCTCACTCTTTGTGGTTTTCTCTCTGCCATCCCCGAGCTGACACCCCTCAAGATTTTTGTTTTGTTTCATTATGTGCCTGTCTGTGCTGTCCTGAGTCAAATGACTTATTGTGAAAATCAGACACATTATACCATCGAAAACTTTTTACAATTCACAGTGCAACACAATCGCCCCAAAAACCTAAGAGTAGCAATATATTTAATCAAATTGCAATCTGGCAGACACACTCCTGGATAACTGACAGTGTCTCTCCCTCAGGCAGTAACCTAGAGAAGGGGTTTCTTTTTTCACAAGATATGCTTGCTGAATGCAAAAAGTCCTGAGTAGGCTGTAAAAATGAGGTTATGCTTTCAGAGGCATATCAGTAAGCCAAACATTTATAAAATGAATCAGGCTATCAAGTTAGTTGACTGGCATGTTCATTAAAGGACCATGAACTACAAACATCATATACTTTTCCTCGGAGGGTCGGAGAGATGGAACGAGAACGTCAGCCGGGGTTAACATACGACTGAATCACTCACTGCTGAATCTTTATCAATCAGGGTCTCTGTGTGTGAGGAGCTGGATCAGCAGTGTCCTCGGGGCTGCTGCCTGCAGTGGCTTCTCAGCAGAATCGATCAATTACAGCTCAACTTTAGAGGCATGTATTACTGTCCCAGCCTACTCCACAGATTTGCTCATTGATCCGTGTTGCTTACATCTGTAGGAATACATTTATGATATACATACCTTTACAGGGCTTCTTGAGAGAAACTAGATTTTCAACCATACACATCTGTTATTTTACAAAAACCACTATGCTAAAAAATGTTTTTACTTTGAGCATTTCCTCTATCATGTGGATGCAACTTTGCATGCACCTTGAATAAAGGAAAATGTTTCAATTGTATGAAAGTTGAGATCTGCACTCTCGGATTGTAGAATGAAATGCAGAAGACAATGTGAACCAGTTTGACAAATCATTAAACACATTCATGTTAATGCCAAATTTCCTGGTTTATCACCTGACAAAAAGTATATCTGTCCCTGTTCCAAATATAAGGTGTATTCTGTCATTTTTATTCAATGCTGATGCTATTGATGTAAATGTTTGTACAAATTCATGGTCCACACATAATGTCACATGCAATTTATGTAAATGTTTCTTCATGGTTGAATGCACTTATTGTAAGCTGCTTTGGGTAAAGGGTCAGCTATATGAAATGTAATGTACAGATTCATGGTCCCCTCAGAATGTGTCATCCTATTGATATAAATGCTACTTTCTAACAATATGAGTTTGGAAATTGATGTTTGCAATTAAAGATTCCAAAGACTTCCCAAGCTGAATAAAGGTTGTATGGATTCAGATTTGCATGGTGAAAACTAAACTAAATATGCCCACCCTTCACCGTACCAGTAGGATTTCTCTAAACTTCCCTTCTGGAAACATAAATGTTTGCTGCACATACTAACAGAACTGTGAATGTTGACTTGTATTCAAGCCAAGCAAGCTGACAGGATTTCTCGTTCAAATGAGTCAGCGTGCCCATCTGTTATTTGAAAAGCTGCATATCCCAGCTGCAGTCCTATCAAAATAAAGTGTTCAATCACTAGGGGAACTTCCAAATGGAGACGTGAGATGTAGGCTAGTGTGAGGGGAGAAACAAATAGCTCGCCTGGGGTGAGAGAGGAGCAGAAGGTTTTGCTTCTGAGCAGTCTGCTGGTACACGTGTCTGTAGTGAGGACTGCACAGTCACAGGCTGTAGTGTTTACAGAGCCTGGTGCACCTGAAGGTCACCAACAGCTACACAGATGACTGGAGTTTATCAAGAAATAAAGACCATGTCTTTATCTTCTCATATTTACACCAGTGAACTTATAAATTCGACGTAAAGTGATATACAGTGAGTTATCAATTACATACAGCCTGGGTCATAATCACATTGCCGAATCAGAAACAGGTTTATTGCCAAGTAGGTTTAAAAGAATGTTCCTAGGTGTACAATGGAGCATGCATAAACACAGGAAGATACATTACATTTAAAAATAGAACCATTATGAAAACTGTTTTAAAAATTCGCTTAAAATGTAAAGAAGGAAAGAAAAGTAAAAAGAGTTTTAGAAGGCATATACAAAAAAACTATGTACAGTTCAAATATGACAAATTGCAACAACAACAAAAATACATATGTCTGTAGTATATCAGATTTCAAAGCTGTGCATTCTTTTATTTTCTCAATCAACATCTTTTTGCTTCCTTGGGTATTAACTTAATTATCCTTTAAATTATTCAGAGTATTGTATTGTATTGTATTTTCTATGTTTCCCAGAGAAGGGTTGTTTGTTGCTATTTACCGTAGTTCACATAGACAGTTAGGCTAATAGTAATATTGTAGGTGTCCTCATCTTTGAAAAGCTCATTGTAACTGTAAACCAGAAATGTCAACCTAATGGTTGCAGCACACTTAAAAAGTGTACATTTGGGAAACTATCTCATACATGTTGTGACATTTCAGTCTGCACCAAATTAGAACAACCTGCCAATCACCTTTGTCTAAGCGCCACGACACTAGCAAATGGCTAAAAGCTATACCTACGGTCTGTGGTTAATACCTTACCTTATACTCTACTGCAGCTGCACAAGAAATGACATCCTGACATTTGCAGGAATAGAAATGCCCCATGGACTCAGTAATGCACAAAACCTAACCAAAACCCTATTGAACGTGTAATCAGTCTCTTGGTTACCATGGTTACCAAAGCATACTTCCTGCTGGTAAGTGGCAAATTGGTACAGCAGTTTAAAAGCAATGTTTGGATTTCTCTGCACTGGAAGTTACCGTTGTGCAATTATAAATGCTACAAACTGCAAAGAAAACAGTCAAGTGGATTGTGCATTTCGGAATAAAATCCGAAGTAATCTTATAAAACTCTGCAATTGCATATCACTTCTATAATGTAAACATCAAAAATACAATGTTCTCATAACCATTCAAGCAAAAGTTTCCTCTCAATTTAGTTCTTTAAGTATATGAACAGCAAAACAGCAATAGCAACAAAAATTGTCAAGCAGAGAAAATAAGTAAAACATTAATTGATTTAGAATATCCTCATTTTAAAAAGCCTAACGCAATATATTTTTGATCGCTGTTTGTTAAAAAGATCCACAAATACCCTCACCGTTGTTTTCTTCAATCCGGGGTTAATGCGTGGCTCGACAGTTCTTGCTCCCCCAGATTTACGAATACCGTGCAGGCTCAGGGCCAGCAGCTTGAATTTGAGTGAATGAAGAAAGGGGGAGTGTTGTTCTAAGTGCTGGAAGTAAATCAGAGAATTCAATAAGTCTCCCGTCACTTCTATTATTCAAGAGACACTAGGAACAAAAAGAAAACAAAAGAGGAGTGTAGTGTGTGTTGGAGTGCATGGGGAATGTGAGTGTGTGTGTTGCAGGCTTCTTCTTCTTTCAATCCACATCACATTGGGAAACTTGATGCATTCGGTGCATCATTTATCTGAGTTGTATCTGTCTCCACTCTGTGGGATATGACATTGTTCTCTGGAGATAACTGAACTGGGGGGGAAAAATGGGCAGTTTTGTTACTTGCTGGGTACACGCCTCATGGTCAACCTGTTCCCACAAAAACACCAACACTCACAGTTGAGTTATCCCTCAACTTAGTGTATTCAAGAAATTAGCTCAAAAGACACTTGTTTTGAATTTCTTTCATAGTCTCTATAGTACTGTTTTAACCAAAAAAAAAACCAATTTCATTAAGTTTTTTACTTTGGTTTTTAGCTATGCTAGCACTCACGCTACCAGCTGCTACCAAGGACTTGGTTCGGAGATAATTTCTCTCAGAAATATACCAACTAGCTGGATTGGACGTTTGTTTTTATGTTGAGAGCTCTGTCGCGTAATGCTCGACCGTGCGACATTGCGCAACACTCAAAATTGGCGCTGAGCAATGTCCTCAAAGTTTAAATTATTTCAAATGTGTCCTCGTTTACCGCCTACCTTCAACGGCAACCAATCAAATGACAGCAGCTCAAATATTTGTTTGTATTGTACTTTTTGTTTAGAGCTAATCATCTTATATTAGCTCTACAATATACCTGCTAAACATCAGCATGTTGCATTTTATTTATGCTGTTAGATAGAAATTGCTTGAATCAAAAGGACCTCATGTTTCTTCCACACAGATTTCTGTATAGGCCTACAGCAAGATAAGAATGTCTAAATGTGGGAGATGTTTTGATGTAACTGATTTAAACATTTAGGAAATGTACAATTTCCTTTAATATACTCACAATACTACTTAATAATAAGTAAAGGTATTTATATTTACGTTTTTTAACAGATTATTCATATTTGATGGTTCTTTCTCGCTTAAGAAAGAATCCAGGAGAGTGTGCGTCTGTACTTAAACATATTATTTTCCAGGTTGGAGTGTATGGCAGCTACATATGACATTTCACACTGCTGCAGAATCTAACACACAATCCAATTAAAGTGTACTGAAGAGTGTGTGGGAAGTAGAACAGTCTTGTCAACTAATGAAATAATGATCTAATGAAGAAGGTATTTTATGGGAACAGGAATATGGAGAATGTAAAGCTCTGGATAGTATTCAGTTTTAAAATATCCCAAATATTAAACTGTTCATGGGTGTAACCTAGAGTACAGGATATTATCGTCTTATTTTCATTGTCAAATTATAAACTTATGTTTTGTTTTATTTTATTTTGCTGCATACTTATCTAATTCCTGCAAGTATAAAAGAAGAGTATTACTTCCTGGAGGCCTGCTCAGCCCTGAAACTGTATCCAATAGCGGAAATCGCAGTAAACCTGAATAGCAAGCTCAAGCTGATCTTTTTTTGCAGTAAGAACTTTTTTATATTAAAAAATGATGTCTGATTTATTTGTACAATGCAACTGTGGAAATACAGCATTAATTGTATACTGAATTGTAATTGTACCATACTGAAGGTACTGCCATGCCTGGTTCACAGTACAGGCTTAACTTGGAATGACAGTAATAAAAGACTGAGGCTGGAATTTCAGGTCCAATGGGATGATATTAGATACTACCATCTGGCTGCTTGATCCATGAATGATGCCTCTACACAGAGTCACTCCCACCACCAACAGCTTAATGGGTGAAGTAAAAATAGAAAAAAGGCTTTTCAAAAAGAAAACATGATGAAATACATTTGTGTCTCATTTAATAATGAATTTAACTCTGCTAGGTTTTATTTGACAACCAGGAAGTATTCACAAGCAAGAATACAATTAAAGTGATATTAATTGTAAGAAAAACTAGACGATGCGAGCAGTAAAGCTGAAATAGATTTTATCCAAAAGAAATATGGCTTATATCCTTCATTATAATTCTAAACCGACAGTTTCAGTTTTACATCATCCCCCATGGGCAGTGGGAGCAGAGTACATGAAAGCCCTTTGGTGCTATTCTGTTAGACCAAGAGAGAAAAAAACACTTCCATGATCATGTACAGTTATTCACCACCAAGTGTTCCAGACAAGAGCACTCAAAGTAAAGATAACCAGCATTACGGAGAGAAGTGTTCCAGTGAACAACTGAACATGTTTATAAGAAACAATGACAGTTGGGACAATGTCCCACTGAGGAAGTATGTGTGATATAAACAATGCTTAAATGAAGATCCGAACAGATATTTGCTATATCCAATATGAAATACCGACTTACAGTATGTTACAAAACTCCCCTTTGCCCTCATGTTTTAGTCTTTCACATTGCTTATGATATAAACCCTAACCCTTTTAGATCATATTGTTTCTTTGCATTAACATTGTTGAATGGGTAATTAAAAAAAAAAAAAACTGGTAGTAATTTCTTAAGATATTAATTAACAGCACCTACTGTTTGTTATGTAAGATCGCCAAATAGACACTTAACATTGTGACACATAAGACTGCAACAGAAGGACTTGTAATGCAAACCTAGAGAGCAGAGCCTCAGGGCAACAATGCGGTTAAAATAACTGCACCTGATTCCTATTAGAATCTCGCTTGAATTGAGTGTTACGTAATAGATGCAAAACGCATGCTAGCATAATTAGACATAGTTCTATTTTTAGACATAATTATCACATTAATACAGTATTCATATTGCTATCACCTCAGATATAATTTTGTAAATGCAGTTAAGATACCTTTGTGCACCACATAGAAGTATAACTCTGAGGTGAGGAGGAACATTTCTTGATCCAAGCAATGAATGTCACTAGAATAGGAGACCATATCCACACAAAAACAGGAATTTACAGGATTCAGGTGAATAGTGAAGAGAGCTCCAGGCTGATACGGCTGTAGAGCCTTTCACTGGTTTCAACATATGCTTACAGTGCCTGACAGGGCTATGATTTACAGTCAGTGAAAAATGGCATGTGAATATAATTTATTGAAAGCCTGCCGTAGGCAATTGATCACAGGCTGCCAGCTTAACTTTTGACTGTACATACATTCTAGGGGAGCTCAAATACCCCAACATGAGTTATAATTATGGATTTGTGTTCTTATTTTTCATTAAAATACATAAACCGGTGGTCATGCACTGTTCAACGATGGATTTATAGTGTGACTATTGAAGCCTGCCTAATAGCTTTAAGGACCTGGACTTGGCTTAGGAACTATATGGTCATTTGTTGGAGTGCCAGTACGGACCGGGAAAAAAAGATGGGTTGGTGTGGACTGGTAACTGGAAAGGTACATCCTTGGCTTGCAGGGGGAACTGCAGCAAGGCATTGGATCCCCTACATGGAAGCCCCTTTAAAAACCCCTTCCCATTAACAAAAAAAAAAGCAATCGATTTCTTCGGCCCTAATGTTCCATGTCCGCTTTGCATGTGTGTATACGGAACATCAACAGACTACATTTCTTGTGATTAATAAAGTCTTCTTCTTTCATCATAGATGTGATACTTTCTCTTTTCCTTTCTACTTATTCGTCTATGTCTTCTTCTTTACTCCGATGCATATATTTGATACCTTGAGTTACTTTACTTTTTTTTAGATTAATGATGTAATATATAACAAGCCCTTAAAAGGGACTTAGTTACACCTGAAGTAACATTCACAAGCTATCCTGCAGCATACAAAGTACTTAAAGTAAATTAGATATGCATTATTCTGAAATGGGCCAATCTGCATAGGGAGTACTATTACTTTTAGTATTTAAAGTATATGTTGATGTTAATAATACTTTTCTACTTTTACTTGAGTAACATTTTGATTGCAGGACTTTTCCTTATAACTGAGTATTCTTACACTCTGGTACTTCTACTTTTACTTAAGTACAAGATCTGAGTACCCAATCCTCTCCACCTTCCAGCACACAGAAGCTGATGTTTTCCTATCTGGGCTTTCAGTTGTCTCCATATTGCCACAGTAGTAAAAGGCTCCCTCATCGTGTCAACAATAAATTGGTGTCTGTGTGAGTGATGCTTTCGGTAGCTATGGAAACCTATTGTAATGCCCCCTCCCTCTCCCTCCCCCTCTCTCTGCCTATGTCTCTCTCCCTCCCTCCCACCCTCCCTCTCTCCCTAGCTCTCTCCCTCTCTCCATCCACACCAAAGCTCTTTCAGTTACTTTGCGCATGTACGGCCAGTCAAAGCGAGCATTGCATCGACTCCAAGATGGCGAAAACACGTCTGGCTTGTGTCCTGACTATCCTCTCAACTCACTGTAAGTACAAAAACCACGCTAACTAAATCACTTATTAAACCATTTAGTCTTCCAGGAATTCGGCCGGCAAATGCGGTTTACTTCTGCCTCTGTTTGCTCGATATTTTACACCAGCGACAGGCAGAAAATAGCCTGAGAAGTAACCTTATCTGGACGCAACTAACGTTAAACTCAAACTGACAGCAGGACCTGTTTGTTCGACTTTAAGTAAATATAGTTTAAATCGTGTTAACGAAAAGACAAAAAGAGTCAGCCTTTTTAAACAATATTACTGTCAACATGGCCGTTCACTTTTACGGGACGAGTGATATTTTTAAGCGGCTATTGTTGCTTAAATCAGTGACTCTGTCTCCCTTGTATTTTAATTAGAGTAGTTCGGCTCATGTAAAGTGTCTGGATGTAGCCACACATTAGCTTAGCTTGACTAACTGAGACAACTGTTTAGCTTCAATTAGCGGCATGTTCAAAGACTGGGTAAACCACCACCGTTCGTCCTCAAAAGTTTTTACCTCTCAAGTTTGACTTTGTGAATTAAATATGGCAGCTTGGCAGTCCGTGCCGTTAACTATTTAACGTTTAGGAGCCGCAGCGATGGTAGAGATGTAGGAAGTAGTGATGCGAAATAACGGTTTTTCCTGCGGCGGAATAAAGCAGGCTGTCCGCGGGAGGAGTCAGCCAGCCGAGCAGCGAGGGTCTTCTGCCCCCTCCTCCCGCCGCTGTGGACCCGTTCAAACCGCACCGAGCTGAGCTGCTGAGCACCAACAGCCTGCGGACTAATCAATTCGTTTTAGTATCCCACCATCAAAGACCCTTCAACATCTGCCATCAGTCCTGAAGGTGGAAGCGATAAACACCTGTAAGATTGTAGCAGTTCATTTTTTAAACACGCGAGCCGAAAATCTCAGTTCAGATTCAACAAGTTAGGCAAGCCTGGGAGATTTGGCGAAACAAGGAGAATTAACCAATTTATGCAATACTTAAGGCTACAAATTATGTATGAAACGAAGGATCACATATTAACTTCACTG
Organism: Eleginops maclovinus; assembly: GCF_036324505.1. Classification (NCBI taxonomy): domain Eukaryota; kingdom Metazoa; phylum Chordata; class Actinopteri; order Perciformes; family Eleginopidae; genus Eleginops; species Eleginops maclovinus. Next base: position 16,564,240 of record NC_086359.1, on the reverse strand, counting down.
ATTTAAATACTCTGTGTTGTAAAAAAAAAAAGCAAAAACACACTTGTTGCTATGCTGTAGTGATTTTGTGTTAACAAATCAAGATTGTTTTACTCCTTTTTGCTCTTTGCTTCAAGCCTGGCTATATCAGTAAAGCTATACATATGTTATCTATGACATTTTTCGTCCGAAGTACTGCTTAAATGTGAGTAATCATTTAAAACATACTTAAGATCATAGTTTGGGCATGAGATGTTGTTGGTTTGGCCTATACGCTTTAAAATGTAAGACGATAGTCTGTTTCATTGTGTAACCAATGTTTTTGAGAAACATTTGATCCCACAAAATGCATTTGCGATCTCTGTGCTCTGTTTATGCATGCATGACTGTGCTTTTTTAAAAATAATTTTGCCATAATAGTTTGGCATGAAGTGTGTTTCTCTTGTTTTCAATTGGAGGTAGCAAAGTTTGAGAGGACAGAAATACAGATCAAAGAGGAAAACAGACATAAATCCTCCTGTGATCTCTCACGTGTGTCAATTGGCTTATTCTCTGTGCTTTAATTAGGAATAACAGTTTGTTTGAAATGTGTTGCTGTACGATCAACTCTGTCCCTCATGACACACCTCAAAGCTCTGTGCAGGTTTATATTTTCCAAGCGTTACATTTCAAAGTCAGCCCTTTTAATGATGTTCCCGAGTGAATCTGTGACATGGCATTGTGGCAGCAATTCGGGGGGTTGGGGGTTAGTGAAGTGGCGAAGATTTAAGAATTTCTTTTGTCTTGCCTGGACAGGGCTTAGCCATGTGGCTGACTGGCTGCCAGCCAATGCCGACACTGTCTTTAGAAACAGGAGGAATCTGGCATAACTAAACCTTCCAGCAAGCCCATTTTATAAATTGCTACTTTGTGCTGACTGTGATTAAAATGTATCTTGTAAAAGCTCCGCTCCAAATTCAGCTTTTGTTTGTTCAGAAAGCGAGTAATACATTCAGAGGAAGTGTGCCATTCACTACTTCTTCTGTAGGTCACATTGTGTTGTTGTTGTTATTGCGTCTGAGAGATGTGCTTCTTATTTTCAATTCATGAAATTCTTCGGTAGCCATCATCTAAATGGCCCGCCATTTTAAGTAAAGGCTGCACCCAGCCCAACTGAACAGAGCTGCAAATATCAGCCGTGTCATCTGTCGGAGTAAAGAGGAGAGCAAGACTTCACAATCTGATCTAATGGAATGCATTGACATTTTCCATTGTTGGCTTCACCTGAGCCATTTCACTTACAATATTCCGAAGAAAGTGGTATGCACTTAGAGTGCCAGAATCCTCCAGCCAAGATATGTGGGAGCATGGATGATGCTCAAAGTGGATAAGTTCTGCGCTAATGTTAAATTTGATATCCATGCTCTTCTATATGAAACATCTTTGGACCTCTTTTGAACATACATTTCAGACCTTAAATTGCTGCATTTTGGGGATTATGTGGGCCAACAACATACAACTTTATAATTTGTATCACAATTAATACCTGAAAAACATGCTTACTCATTTCAGGCTTGATGTATCAGCTTTCCACACTTGCTCATGTGTTAAAATTGCTTTCTTTTCCTTGACAATTGACATTTTTATGACTTGCCATTATCTCTGTTTTCACTCATGGCTGTCAGCTCTCTTTATCTTAATGGATAAGATAAGGGTGAAAGCTGTCTGCTACAGTGTTGTTGAGCCTCCCCTGTGTTCTCTGCTGATAAATCATTGCATCACAAGAGAGCTTTGAACATCGGCTAACCCACACATCACTGAGGAGCTCATTGGGTTGACGTTTCCTGGCAGACTTTTTACAACATTTGCCTAAATCTGCATGTGTGGCATAGATGATTGGCATGGCAGGAGTCGTTGTGCCCTGAGTTAACAGCAGATAGTGGCTCCTCTAGGAAGTGCATGTAGTCAGATGTTTCCCTCCCCGCTCAAACCTTGTGAGCAAATGTTTGGAGCACTGGTTGAATGGCATCTATGGACCCTGTGGGCGAGTCACATACAGTCTGACATTTTCCTGAAGAGACAGTAAATGGCAGAGTAAAACAGAGACGGACAAGCAAAAAAAGAGTCCTTTGCTGATGATAATTTGTTTGTTACAAGTCAGGAGTTCTTCCCTCGAGGCACGTCTGAGTGAGAGGTGTCAGGGGTGACAGGAGTTTTCATATCTTTCATTTTGTTCTCAGTTTAGATATAACAGCAGGAAGGAATTTGACTGTTATGGGCTTGTTTGTGCTTATCAAAATCAGGGTTTTTGCCAAATAGGTAAACATGCAGCGGAATTAACTTGTATAACGGGAGCAAATATAGAACTATTATAAAAAGTGTTATATAAGAAATATCCATTTTCAAACAAAAGAACAGCTGAAATGTGCAAAATATCCTGGAAATTGCGACAACTAAGAGTTGTGTAATTATTTGTACAAAACCACACCCTTTTGGTAATATACCTTTTAAATCACAGTGGTCAGCCATGTGGATATGTGTGCAACAACAGTCCCTCATGGGATAAAGTCAGAGTGGCACATGGCCCTTACTGTGGAATGACCTGAAACAGCTGAGCAGTGAGGAGTGGGTGGTGGTGTTTTGAGCAGTGTGTAGGCGTAACCAAAAATATCTGCTGCGTCCCTCCCAAACCTGAGTTAGCAAATGCAGCATTCCAAATAGAAAACACATGGAGCAGAAACCTCCTCAGCGTATGTGCGCTGACTAACAATCAGAACCACCTGTTTTCCTGAGAGATAAAAGAGACCCCTGTTGATGAGCTGGCTGAGGTCAGAGCAGAAAGGGGGGAGTAGTGAAGAAAGCTGAGCACTGTTGCTGGTCGTAGGCTCAGAAAACAGACTGGGTGTGAGCAGATATCTCTTGAGACACCAATCCATTTCAAGTTGACTCAAAGAAGGATTCACCCTGTCCTTCTTTTATAAATAAACGTAAATGTATTTGCTACAGCAGATGTTGAAGTTGGAAGGCAAACACCCACCAACGTGCTCACGTTCCAGAAATGGCAATGGCATGTGCGTGCTTCAAATGTCAATAAGACTGCCATGTGAAAGAAACTTTGGTCATAAACTAGAGGCAGCCTGCAGGCACTAAACACTGGACAAAAGCTCTGTTCGAAAATAATACACCGGTCTGTGTGTGGAACAGGAATGTTTCTCCTAGTGAGAAGAGAAAGATTCATGGGAAAAATAAGTGAATTGTTGTCCTGTTTAGGTTAATGAGCATTCGGGAAATGATTGCCCTTCCTAAAAAGATGGCTGAAGTGGTTGTTTGTTTTGACAAAACATCATTACATTCAATGTTTAGGCTACTCTACATCAACAGGATAATCTCCAAAATGCCTGTGTACTGGCTGCCTGAGCTTGGGGCTGCACAAAAGAGGTTTCCTGTTTGATGATCTCTATCTGTGGTCACATGGTCCCTAGAGGGAGGAAGCATAACGGTCCTCTGCTCGTGTGTTCACTGGACACTGAGTACATCAATAGGTCAACCGAGTCGGCCATCGATCAAACATTGGGATGCTGTCAGCTTAGTGAAATAATTAGGAGGTTCATTAATGGTAGCAGCTATGAACTACATGTGGCTGAGCCGCTGTCACTCTGAAAGGAAAAAGCTGGAGGCTGCGCTCCCGCTGAGAGTCATAACCAGATAATCGCTCTGGATTCATCTTTTGTTTACCAGGCTGTAACAAAAGAGCAATTACTGTCTAAAAATAGCAACAAGGCAGTCATCTGACAACCTCAGGTGTTTGATCCCAGCTCATTCCAAACCAGTGGACTTAAAAACATGTGATAATAATTGTGAATGCAACTTATACACACTAGCTCAACAATACCTCAAACAACTGCCTCCAAATGTTCTTTTACAGTTCAGTTCCAGGAATTATTTTTAATTTAAATGTGAAAGATAGAACCCACGATAGTGAAAATAAAATAATGTTACAGCTCAGCCTGATGATGCCAGGCCAGGTAGGGATAAAGGTCTCTTAATGCCAGGAACCAGAGTCAGGTTTACCCTAATATAAAACTAAAATATTAAAATCTGGCTAAGAGCTTTGCCGCTGTTTTTGGAAACATAAGACAGTCTTTTGACTTTCATTAAAGCTGACAGAATTTCAGAAATAAAAAGGAATATACTGGAGTTTTTAAAAGAAAATGACCGTACAGTCTTTTTCACTTGATTGTCAGAATTTATTTGTGGATTTAATTGTTCGGATAATATTGAAGAAACAGGGAAATGGAATTTGATTCATTAATGACACATGCAGCGATAAACTGATGAGCTTTGCAGTGCCATGATGAGGATATTGTTTCTTTGATTAACAAAGACAGATATTCAGCACTTTGATCTGTAACGTTGGAGGGCTGTGTGTCTGACGGCCTCTGTGGTGGAGCTTAAGTCAGGGGCCACAGAGGTCCACTATGTCCTTTGCACAGTTTCAATCTTAGAGTTTAGAGATTGGCTCATTGCTGCTGTCAGGTTTCCTTTTTTAAATATTGCAGACCACCCGGCAAGCCCACTGTGTACATGTGTTCTGGAGTCAAGACCCCAGTTCTTCACTTACACTTATAGTTCAGCTCCTCAGTACAGGTGGAGGATGCTGAATAAACACTTTCCTGCGCTGTGTCATCGCCTTGCAGCACAATAAAAGAGTAGTGTTGGTTTACAATTTCAAGGCTGCACTGGTGGTCACATTGGATGAGCTGTACCTGTGATTAAAAGCAATGCTGCAAATAATGTATTACATCTGGTTTCACACTCCCATCCACCACTTCAGGTTCAAGTTAGGCCTGCAGCATGCTAGTGTAGGGTGTGTAGGCACCTGTCAGACATGTGACGATCAAAATGAAAAGCATGTCACATCTAGTATACCGTTTTAGGCACATGCAGTTGTGTCCATTTATGAAACAAGACCGTAAGACAGAAGGTCATGCTAATGGTTTCTGGTAATTCCAGCCATAGACACTAAACGTCTGACAGAGGACTCCATGTGAGTTACTAGCATCCTCTGGGAGGCACTGCAAATGGGTTCAAACACCACAGTGGAGAAATGATAGATGGGGCTGGGTCAGAGAGCGAGACCTAGGCATTGATGGTTTCAACCTAAAAAATAAATCAAATCAGAACGTTATTTATCACATGCTGGCAAGCGTGGCCGTTTCAGGCCCAGCAATGAATGTTGCGTACAGGTGACATTCAAGTCCTAAGATAAACCCCTTCTAATTGCAAAGGACAGACTAAACATTTCCTAAGTGATTAGAAATCCATCTTAAAGATAATGTCAATCTCTTAAAAGAGGGGCTCTGTAGCTATTCAGATTGAAAAAGATATACTTTATTTTTCCCACATTGGGAAGTTGTCTTGAAGTCCAACATGACACAGAAGGCTTAAATTATGCAGCAGATGTCTCTGTGAAATGTTGCTGCTGGTCCTAGATTGGAATATGGTATATTTATATTTGTAGCTTTATCAATTCAGCGAGACATTCAGTACTGAGATACAAAGAGGCATCATCTGTAGACATGCTTCACACCATCTCAAGTTCAGCTAAAATTACAAAGGATTAATTTAACCACTAGACAATTTCCAATTAATGGATTTCAAATGTAACTTTGACTATTTCGGTCAACTTTAAACTTAACAGCACAGCAAGCTTTTCCTAAGTTGTCTTCTATTAAACGAATGGTTCAACACTTTGAGAAATTAGCTTACCCACTATCTGGCAGAGAATTAAAAAGATTGATACCCCTGCTCTCATTACTGTCTGTTATATATGAAGTTACAGGCAGCAGCCATTAAGCTGAGTTGGCGTATAGACTAGAAACACAGGGACACAGCTAGCCTGGCTGTTTGGAATGTAACAAAAATAGACCCTCTTTACTCACTACTTAACACAATACATCTTGTTAAAAAAGGGTACAAACTACAGTTTTCCATTTATTGGGGGTTATTGGTGAGACGTTTTATTGGCTTGGAGCAGCAAAAGGTATGTTTTTTTACTGCAAATTCCAAAATCTGTGTTGTAGCTATGATCAAAGCTCTGTAGAACGGCCATCAGTACTGTCAGGAGTACAGTGTGCATTCAGCTGACTGGACAGACTGTCGGCAGATTGTAACCAGACTATCTGGCCATATGGTGTGATGGCTATTCCTTCTGGGCTACTTAGTGGTAAATATGTTGAGATTGAACTGCCATTGATAGCCCTGTTATGCTGTTTCAGAGCTTGCCAACATATATATTGGTAATGACTTATTCAAATGGCATTGATCTGAATGGTATTGATCTTTCACACCAATGGCTTTTAGGACAAATGGTGGAAAAAGTCCAGACAACAAGATGATCATTAAGACCTTCAGAGTTTTCTGCTTCTAATAAAACACCTCCATATGGAAACAGGCTTAAATACTTCTTAAAAAATGGTTGATATCTAAAAGCATTATTGGAATTTCTCGGTGCTGTCTGAAAGTGCCTGAATGGTCCGTGCTTTTTTAGGCTGTGCTTTGTGAATCATGCTAGGGTACAAGCTCAGCACACACAGCTTTTACCACATGTGTGTGAGGGCATATTTGGGGTAAGTAAGTGCCTCAGATATTTGTCAGGATGCCAGACATAGGCGACGAGTTTGTAACATGGTTGCTGGCCCCTGTCTGAGCTCCAATAGAGGGGGGCTTTGCATGTGGGTCTGCTTGGTTTTCTGAGTCATATACAGCAATAGGCGATGGGAAAAAGGAGAAAGCGATTTAGGTGGATTTCCTCATGACTCAGTGGTTTGTCAGGCATGTGTCATCCATGTAACAGGTCACTAAAAATGGCCAGGCTGAAGCGTTGAAGTGATCAGAGTATTACATGGTGACTGCCTTATGTTTTTTAGGTTAAGTACACCTTCTTGGAGACTTAAAATAACAAGTCTATCTACCAAACAGCAGCACTAGGTTGTGGGGGTACTCTGTATTGACCTTAGTGAGGGGAAACTAGAAAAGGGGCAGAAACGGCATACACACAGGATGAGCCAGTAAGTATTACACAGCCCAACAGTGTTAAGGGATTTCCTGAATCCTTTGCCATTGAGATTGTAATTAAACTAAATTGTCAGTTTCTGAACATATCCCGTAAGAGAGTCATTCCCAAAATGACCATGTTATCTACTCATGTCATTTCCTTTATAAATGCTCCATTTCCAAAATCAGATTAATGAATCTAAACAATAGCTTAAACCGTTAGTTTAAGAACACATCTGGCACATGGAGATTCCTCACAGAGCCATAATAACCAAAGAGCATTATCATAAGGGATTTTCCAAGACTTTAAACTATCCACGCTGTGTGTAAAGACGCCAAAACCAATAGAAAAAAACTGTCATTTTAAGAAAAATCTTTAAAATGCATATATTCTAGCACAGACGAGTACAAATACATACTGTTCATTGAAATAAGAGTGCCCTTATTTAAGACTCCCACAACACTGTCGGACTCATTATGCGTAGTTTTTATAAAGGGATCCAAATGGATTCAGCAGAACTAGAGATATCTTAAAGCCTACCCACAGTGCTACTCAATTTTCTAAATTACATAAACTGAGGCCATTTATTAGATTGTGTTTAGGTTTCTTTTCTCTTGTATTGCCCAAGACCCGTATACAGGCTTGGATGTGTCAAATAATAGAAATAGTGATTTACTGTATCTGAGAAATATCAGCAGAAGTGGCAGTTTGACAGGACTTTGTTACTGTATGGAATCTAAATCGAACTCATGAACAACTTGGGTTTGAGTTGGTTTTTACCATTACCAGTACGTTAAGTGTATCTTGCTCTTCGGGTGCTTAGCTAGGTCTTTCATTAGTTGCCATCCATGTGTTGTATTGCTCATATTTAACAAACAAAGCCTCATCTCAAAGTTACGAACCCAAGAATACAGAGAGCACAGATGTGCGGTTCCTAAAATATTCAGCATACAAAAGCAAAGAGCCAACAAATAATTTATTGCGAAAATAAAAAAACAACAGCAGAAAACACGAGAACAAAAGCCTTTTAGTCAGCAGGGGTAAAGATTACATCGCGCACATGAAGCCAGAGAATATGTGCATGCTTTTTGTAGGTGGTGAACAAGAGGGGGAAACATACAACAGGCCTACACTCAATGTTTTTCCCCCCCAAAGTTGAACTCCCTCACAGCCATGATTTCTGGTTTGAGCATGAACAATGATCTTATGGTTTCATGAGCTTTCCAGAACATTTTCACAGGGAATCTGTATCTCCGTGCTGACGAGTGTCTCCGAACAGCCTCGTCCAGCCAGTGTTGGGCGTAATGAATCCCCCACCCCTCTGTCCTTCCCTTTCCCTTGCATAGAATCAGTCATGCAGAACTGAGCGACTGCACAGTTTTATCTCAGATCATCAACACTCAAGATCATCATCTGTGGGCGGCTTCCTTTGGGGCGATTGTTAGCGTGGTAATGTTCAGACGGAGATCTGCAGTGAGGCTCTAAAGGGCCGCAGTGACGTGCTGGTGTCCGAGCTAAAGGGTCCAGTCAGATCTGGGTACAACGATGAATGGGACTGAACCATTTCTGCCTGCCAAATTATACTGTTTCCTTTTCAGTGTTGAGATGGATGCATTTAAGCAGATTGAGCCTGGCGTTTGGCCACTCACTGATAGTAATGGCTTATCAGGGTCGGGCCGGCCGAGCACTCCTCCACAGGATCCAGAGCATTCTGTATTTCCTCACTAGAGGACACAGTCTGGTGACTCTTGTTCCTAATTGATGGAATATTTTACTCACAATGACTCACTTGTAATTAGTTAGGCTATTTTTTTTCCTACTCACAGCTGAATCATTTCTCATTTGTGCTGCATGTAAAGCAGCACAATCTTTAATATGTGGGCAGCATAAAAAACTCCATGAGGTTGGGATAACCTTGTTGGATCCACTGTCCGATGTGTGAAGGTTTATGTGTTTGTATTTGCATGTAAACACCAGAAAGTGTATTATAATCAGCTCTTTGGGATTATTTTAACTGATTTGGCTTTTGCGTGTGATGTGCTATATAGGATGGAATGAAAAATATATAAATAAAAAATACATTAAATATTTTGTATTCTATAGTCCATATTTTACCTTATTCTAACGTTAACTGTGATTTTAACAGTGAAACAATTCTGATTAATTGTGGCGCCCTCATCAACTTTGTGAAATATCCTTGCATTCTTAGCCATAGGAGAAAACACATATTTAATTAAAAAAACATGAGTGATTTTTTTCACGTAAACGCTGTTTACATTTTCACAAAAGCCAAACTTTTATGTGTACCGAAACATTAAAGAGGGCAGGGCCCTTATGTTCGGCCACAGTGCGGTCATGTTTGATGCGAGCAGAGACAGCAGGTGATGAGGTCGCCAGCTGTCCTCTATTCTTACCATGAAAGCACTTTGGAACTTAGCCATTGTTTTCCAGACCAATGACTCACACTGTGACTGTACAGCACACCTTCACTTCCTGTGCGACTGTAGCCATGGTGGCATAGTTCACGTTAGAGCCCAGAGTCAGAATGGGAGGTATGAAATGTTCACTCGTTTGGCTGTCTGATGCCTCTGTCTGGTATTTCCCACGGAAACCCATCAAGGATTCCTCCCTGAGCAGGTGATGGAAGTGCTGCTCTTGCAGGGGGGGGGGGTTAGTAGCAGAAGCCTCAGATGGTTTCCCTCCCCAGCTGTTGTTTGAGCAACATTCCCTGTCCCACAGCACGGCCAGCCTGTGCAAACTATTTAAGTCCAGAGTATGCCTTTATGCACATTTGTTGTTTGAGGGGGCTGCTAGCTGGCAAATTCTTGCTTGGAAATTGCTAACCTTGATGTCTCAATATTTATTTTGTTTTTTAGGCACATTATGTTCATAAACAACTGTCTCCTTAACTCAAAAACAGTCATGATTTATTCCCAGTCATGTGTCTTGCCAAATGGAATTTGGAAGTCTGTTTTCAGTATGTGGCTCATGACCAGGCGCCCATCCCTCAATTGGGCGTCATTCAAAGATAGGAATAAACAAAAAAAATACAAACCTTAAGGTGTATATTGTTTGAGTTATGTCTAAAGCGAGATAGTTGTGGTAAATGTCAAATATTGAACTGCTGCTCGCTAAATTCAAACTTCTGCATGCTTTCTTTCTACACAAAATAACTAATAATTGCTTGTTGTGTCATTTAAATATTCCACCAAACACACAATCCACAAACTGAGATCTAAAATAGAAAGTGGGATACGTCTCTTTGCTAAACGATCTCGCCCTTTAGACGTTACTTTCTCTGTTGACATTCTTGTGTGAAAAATGAAGTCCACGCCTTCCTGTCAGAGTTCACTTCACCTGTGACCAGTCATCCCAATACTCTCCCACATTCTGCTCTGCTCTCCATGTACTCCCCATTAGTGCTTACTGAGGTACAATGAAAACAGTCAGAATTGCTTCCCACAGCATTAAACGACATGCAGGCCAGTTGCCATAGTTTGCTGCTTCAAAGGAAATCTTTGTCAAAGAGTAAATCTTTGTAGCAGAAACATGTTTGACCCCTGAAAGTTGCTTGGCTTTGCTTTGAGTTAAGCTATGGTTCTTTCATAAAGGCAGCAGGCAATTCCTTCTATGTGGTATTGTATATAATGAAATATATTTCTCTAAAGAGCTTTTGGATTTAGTTGGTTGGGATTGATAGCTGTATTTTCCCTTACTGATGTCGTTCTAAAGTTATACCGCCTGCTTTCAGAGTGACTGCTGTTTTGGATCAAATAGGATGTGTGTTGTTCTTAGAATATAAACTGGTTAGTGAAAGAGTTATGAGTCATCTTGTAAAAAACAAGTCATCTTAAGTCTTTTAAACAAGCTCTGAGAACACATTGTTTTAGCTCGTAAACCTGTGAAAGAGAGGCTTTCTGAAACCATTGGCCCCATCAGTGACCGGACATGCATCGTGTGAAAATAATCGCCATGCTTTTCCAGGATTCCCAGTGAAAACAAAGAACAGTTGATAGTCCTGGCTGTGGGGTCCCGCTGATGTAAGACCAGACCATAGTTCTGGGATTTGTCTTGGGCCTGCTGTTTATGAGCTGGTAGCATCTTGATAAGTGAGCTAAGCCTTGTTCAGAGGGAATGTTATGAAGACTTTATAAGCTTCCTCACACATTATGCTCCTGAGTGCCAGAGAAAGTGCCACTACACGGCGAAGACACGAGTGCACCGGGCTACAGTCTTGTTGCGTGTGTGTTTTATTCACTTTTACATTTGTCTGTTGGCATTCATGCTTAGCTGGTTGGTGTCATTTAGGTACGATGATATCTCCCAGTGCTGAGTTGCTAAAAACACTCTGAACATGCTGTAGGAATGTACAGGTTGGGGGAATATATACAAGTCATGAATACAGCTAAAAAATGAAAGTCAGCAGAGTTGTTTAAAGATTATTTGTAAATTGAAAAAAAGCAACCTTTCAGTTTTTCACCCCACAGCGGGCTTCCTTGGAGCGCGCAGGAAGTGAGGCAGATTAAAGCTTTCGGAGCTGCTAAGTCAACATGTCTCTGCTGTGTGCTGTTGTGTTATTGTTCAGTTGTCAGTTGAGCCTAAGCTCATCGTGGTCAGCTGCGCTCACCGTCCACGATCTCAACAATGAGCGCTTATCTCTGCGGGCTGTGGCAGAGTGGCTCAGCCCCCCCCCCATCCCCTAACAGTTTGCTGGCCAAATGAGCACTATTAGGTAAAGGAACTGCTGGCTGGTCAAAAAAAAGACCCATGTTAATATCCTAGCATCCATATTAGTCTGATATCTGCAGATGTGAGTGTTTCCAGATCCTTATATGTTGTAGAGGAATTATTGGTTAATCCTTTGTGGCCCGCTGATGGAGAGCTTTAGAAAAAGGGTGAATATTCCTATTGAGGATTGTATGTGTTTGTGTAGTGTGTGTGTTTGTGGGTGTAAGTGCGCGGGAGGGGGAGGTTTTGGTGTGTCTGGTTGAAAGGAAAGGCAGCCGAATGTTATCCAGGGATTTACCACCGTGTATTATTATCTGACCAGTTCATTGTTGACTCGCAGGGAGTGTATAGGTTAGTGCACAGTAGCAATACTCATTTATAAAACCCTGCCCTAGTGTTTAAAATGGCGCCGCAATCAGTCGACGTGCAGAATAACACTACCCTTAAGCCAGTGTCCGTGGCCATGCAAACATTTATTTTCATCATGCTTGAAAAGGCCTGCGTGGAAATTGCATTCCTAATTAGGATTAAGGAAGGGGTCAGGCAGCCTGGACTAGAATGTGAAGCATTTGCAATGAGCGCCGCTGATGCCATCTGTGCAGAGTGGTGAGGAGCTAATTCTGGCACTGAGTGTGGCGCGATTTAACACAGATTTTTGTGGCAGCAGCTCCAAATCAAGCATTGGATTTTACTCTCACTGCAGCCCAAAAACAGTTGCAGTGAATTAAATTTTCCCCCACCCCGTCCTGTTAGGTCTCCTTTAATCTGATGCCATGGAGCTCCCCAATTCATTTTGACATGCAACATGTATGGCATGTCGGATTTTTCGCATAACAGAGATGCTGCGCCAGGGGCGGCCCGCTCACCCCCCTGGCCTTAAGCTTCCATCTGATTCGACAAGGCGCTCTCACTGTCTCCCTCAACAGGCGGAGCTGGGCTACAGTAATGGGCGGACAGTCGTTTAATCATGAAGCGTGTTCGTGACGTCCCAGTGTGCCTGTGATGGCCTGCAGAGCTACCGCTGATACATCTCTTACCTGGGAGGGTTCTCAATTAGCAGACAGCGGGGGCTCTGGCTTCTCTGACAGCCTCTATAAATAGGCCGGGCCTTTCAATGCTGACCTGCTCTCACGGTGGGGCGGAGGGGACATCTCATGATACTGCTGTTACCCACACGCTAGGTCTACAATTTGGAGAAAATACGTAGTTGCAATCATATTGACTGGGATTGCAATTGCGTTATGATTCATAATATTAAAGGGAATGAAAGAGTATTCATATTATCAATAAAAAATATATTAAAGAGGTCATATTGTACTCATTTTGAGGTTAGTGTTAGTATTTAGTGCCTCTACTGTGACATGTCTCCATGCTTTAATGTTCAAAAAGCTCTTTATTTTTCTCATACTGCCTAGTCTGCCCAGTCTGCTCTGATTGGTTAGCTTGCCAGCTCTGATGTGATCGGTCAACCACTAAGAGATGTACTGCCCCTTAACATATCATGTACAGTGCGTTGGAGCGCTGGCCAATAGAAGCGCAAATGTTACGTAGTGATGTCACTATGTTACATCACTACGTAACAGTAAAAAGTTAAAAAAAAGGAGTCCAATAGAGGCGGTTCAGGAAGTGGGGGAGTGTGTGGGAGAGAAACACCCTCTGGAGGGAACCTTGGATATTAGCCTTTGCAGACCATTTACATGCACAAAAACCTAAATAACACACTACAGGAAAGGGAAAACCCTAAGTATTAAATACCTCTCTAAAAAAACATTGGATTTGATTGTTTTTTATGAGTATCTTTACCAAACAAGTCTGTAATACAAATTCTACAGCGGGATATCTCTGTAGCACCACAATACTTCATTCAGAATTATTAAATATGTTTTCTTTCCCAAATAATGTGTTCACTGCAGTTTGGACTTGGCACTTTGGGATTGTGATTTATATTAAATTAGAGCCGTGCCCTGGTCCACATCACGATAAAACTACAAAGGCATCATTTCATATTTCAGGTCCAACCTTAAACTCCGTCATGTGTTACCACGTCTCGCTTCGTTGTTATTTCCATTGTCGCGCTTGTTTTAGATTTTGTATTGACCTTGTCACTGACACACAAAATAGTGTTTTAGTTAGTATTAATGCGTTTAATAAAACCCTCAAATAATTCAGAGTATGTATATTTAAAAAAATGTTGTTTAAATTGTTGGCTTAAATAAGCAGATTTCATATCATTGCACAGGTGACAGACAGCCATGTGGCTAATGATTCATGTTCAGGCAGCTAGAGGGGGGGGGGGGCGTGTTTCAGCAGAGAGTGCAATACTGGAATTACACTGCATCTCAAATATAACCCTATGCTGTATCATGTTTTCCATGCGGATCTCGTGGCTGCATCTCTGCTCCATAGGTCCGCACTTCCACAACGTGCGGCTCATTATTGTGTCCTCAGTCACAATACCCATCAAGCATTGTTCTGTTTAATGAAGCATTCATTCAGTCCCACTGCCTGGAACTGTGTCACCAAACAAAGGTCTCCATTGGCATGCCCTGCTGCTGGGACCACGTGAAGAGGCAGTGTGACACCAAACAACAGTAAGCTACTATTTATACAGCAGCCAGGGTCTCAGGACAAGATGGTTCACATGACTCGGTGAATAACAAATGTTATCGTTGAAGATCATTCAGTCAGTGTGAGTTCCTTCGAAATACAGCAATGCAAACACATGGAGGAAAAAGATAGTGCTACCAGAAATCACAAATGTTCCTAACTTGGACCACTTCCATTTCTTTGACTCTACAGGGAAGGTCAGCCCAAAAAAACTCATAAATTGAATAAATAAATGGTTTCCTTCCCGATTAAGCTGAAATATTAATGTGATCCTTTTTAAAAAGTCCCTGACTATAACCGTGCAACATTTTATTACATTTGATGTTATTTTACTGTCCAGTTATACAGGATTTTAGGATATCTTTCTGTCGTTCAGGCAAAACCAACAGGACATGGAACTTTTATTAAGCCCTCTCATTGATTATTGACATATATTGCACAATTCAAAGAATAAAATAATTGTAGCGTCTACTGTAACCTGATCGATCTGTTTTATGACGGATATAACTAGCATTCATACACTTGAATGATTTCTAGAGAAAGTAAACAGCACATTGATATATTTGCTGAACACAAATAAGGCAACATTTAAAAAAAACTATCGGTCGTGACAGTGTTTAAGATATGTGTGAGGCTCCTGGGAAATGAGAGGAAGTTAATTAAGAACAAAAGAGCTAAATGGGAAATAGATAACATACTTACACCGGGGAAAAAGAAGTGAGACCTAAGTCTTGCCAGAGCCCTTTGAAGATGAGTTTATAGTGGTCAGTCGTGTCCATATCTCCAAAACTGCAGTGTGTAACATTCTGTGAAATAATGTCTCAGAGCAGGGACTAGCATTGGGGCTAGCAAAAGGCTTTGTGAGGTAGAGGAGTAAAAGTAGCATTTCCCACTCTGTAGTCCAGTCCTGTGAGCTAGCGTACTTAGCTTGAGGTCAAAGTGAGAACCGGCCAGATGTAAAGCTAACGCTGACACAAAGTGACAGGTTCCCAGGCATTCGGTGACCAATCCTCTCATTGGCTCGGGCCCAGTCTTTGACCCTGCCTGGATCACACGGCCCACCAGCATTAAGGCACATGGGCAGACCCGGCATCACGGGCTCTCAAATCAGGGCCCGCAGTGGCTCCATATGTAAATGCAGAATAAATGAATACACAAATGGCCCTCGTGGGGAAAGCTGGATTGTGTTTGAGGACACCTGGAAAAGACAGGATGCATTTGAATGCATTCCTGATACCTAGATAAAACTTTCAGTCAGACAGAATGAGTTTATCCACCAGGGGAAGAATAGTTTGGGGAAAAAAGTTTGTCTGCAACATCACAACTACACTTGTTAAACTCAAATGCAACCTTTTTAGATAAGAAAAGTTAATTTTTTAGTGTTCAGAAGACTTTTATCTATACTCAGATGACG